>NC_073642.1:2500000-3750000 GCF_029407905.1 Bubalus kerabau | reverse complement strand
GTGGGTGGATTTGTGGCAAAACTGTGCAAATAACTGATTTTATTTTGTGAGTTTACCTGAGTACTTGTCTTCTTTCTTTCATAGTATTTTATAATTTATCTGCCTGTTGATTTATCATCTCATTTAGCATTGCACATTTTCTTTTTGTTATAATTCCTCCTTTATTAAAAGAAGTATCAATTTCCTATCAAAGGGTGCATATTTGCAAACTGAGTTTTGCGTTGCCTTGAAAAAGCCTTCTGCGCTATTGTTTAATTTATATTGGCACATTGTCAAGGTGATAAAGTTCCATAGGAAATGTGAGTTAAGTGTTGTGCCTTCTAGTCACCAAAAGATTTGTAGACTGACATGCAATCATTTTCTGGTCTAGTATGCAGTCTGATCTATGCTCTTATTTCACACTTCCAATAAGTTCTTTCACTCTATTTTCTATCAAGATGATATGCATAGCTGTCAGCCATTAGTCTAGACTGCCACATCCACTTGTCCCTGTGCAGACCATTATGAGGGTGAAGATTTATGTGATATACAAATGGGAGCACTGCATCAATGGAAAAGTGAAGCCAGGCTGTTAACCAGTTACTTTATCTTTTATGGCAAAATTGCCGTATGGCCACTTAGTTATGTGGCAAAAATATTTGTGATAAAAATGCTTGTGGCAAAGATGTCTACAGCAAAAACGCTTACTGTGAAAATACTAGACACTTACTCCAATAACAAAAAGCTAACGTGGGTCATTTTTGAAGCCCACCTAGAGCTTGAGGCCCTGGAAAAGGCCCTCCTCCTCTCCACCTAACGCCTTCTAGTGCTTCACACTGGCCTCCTTTCAGTCACAGCCCTGACCTGACTCCTTAATAACAGGCTGTGTAAATTCATTGCCTTAATGACTCAGTTCTTCACTCCCCTTTTCATTTACACTCTGTCACGTGGCTTTGAAGCTCCTCTCACTAAAAGAGCAATGTCTATTCTCCAACCCTTGAATCTGCACTAGTCTTGAGAGGCAGTTAGTCCACAGAGTGGAAGTGTGATGTACCAAATCTGACGCTGCCGCTGCTGCTGCTAAGTCGCTTCAGTCATGTCCGACTCTATGCGACCCCAGAGACAGCAGCCCACTAGGCTCCTCTGTCCCTGGGGTTCTCCAGGCAAGAATACTGGAGTGGGTTGCCATTTCCTTCTCCAGTGCATGAAAGTGAAAAGTGAAAGTGAAGCCGCTCAGTCGTGCCCGACTCTTAGCGACCCCATGGACTGCAGCCTACCAGACTCCTCCGTCCATGGGATTTTCCAGGCAAGAGTACTGGAGTCAGGTGCCATTCTCTTCTCCGAAATCTGACGCTAAGCTTGAAGAATCTTTGTGTGTTTCCACTTAATCTCTTTTGCTAGTAGCAAGACCAGGAAAAATTGCCCAACATAGCCTGACAGAGGATAAGGGTCATGTGGTGTGAGCCCAATCACCTCAGTTAACCTGCCATGTCCAGTCTCCATGTCTCAGTTCCCAGATGTCCCTGAGATTGTTAGCAAGCTCAACCAAGACAGCAAAGCCCCCTAGCAACATGCAAAACTAATCCCAGACATAACAGGCACAAACACATATTGTACACTACTGAGATTTTTGTTACTTTTTATATAGTATTATTGTGGCAATATGTTTGATACAGAGTCCCTGGTTTTGGTACAAAGAAACAGAATCTTGAATATTATATACCTTTCATAAGAGATACAGGCCATTTAAATTAATACATTTCAACTTGATCAATCATAGTCTTCCTCTTAACCCCATCCTTACCTTTACATTTTATTTTAATTATTTAAGAAAATTATCACATATATATATATATATATATATATATATATATATGAAATCACTGCTACTGCTGCTGCAGCTAAGTCACTTCAGTTGTGTCTGACTCTTTGCGACCCCAGAGACAGCAGCCCACCAGGCTCCCCCGTCACTGGGATTCTCCAGGCAAGAACACTGGAGTGGGTTGCCATTTCCTTCTCCAATGCATGAAAGTGAAAAGTGAAAGTGAAGTCACTCAGTCGTGTCTGACTCTTAGCGACCCCATGGACTGCAGCCTACCAGGCTCCTCCATCCATGGGATCACAGATAAGCCTAATTTTGTATCAAATATCTAAGAGTAACTCCCCAAAATAAATTGGAATTAAGTTTGGAAACTTAAATATATTATGTGTGAGAACTGGCATCCAATATTTCCAAAAGCTTCTTAAATCTTGATAAAGCTAATCTATCTTAATGGGGGGGGGGGGGGGGCGAGTGAAACTAAATAATTTCTCTTTTGCCTTAGAACAGTTGTTTTTTTCTTTTCCTTCCTTTGAGGTTGAATAAGTTGGTCCATCAGTTACTGCTTTAGAAATCAAGAAATAACTGAACTATTTACTAGTTTCCTTGATGTACTTAGCAAGTACTTGTTTCTTTGCGTGAAATGGGGGTTCATATTTTTGCATGTTATGAACCAACACTTTCAGTGATAAGCTTAAGTACTCTGGATCTTTCTGTTGGAGCCATTTAGAAAACAAAAACAGGATTGTATAGTATAATATGCACAGGGAAAGTAGTCAAACTGATATATTTTTGTCCATTGAAAGCAGTAAAATCTGTGTAAATGCTACCAAATGTTTAGTCATAAACTGAGAGAGACATATTTGACCTTTATTTCCAAGATTGTCCCTTCAGGAGATTTCTCAAGTAGATTAAGTCTGCTGAGTACAGATTATCACCATCAGCAAGCTGGCCCTCCTTAGACATGTGCTAATACAATTTTTAATGTGGTTTCAAATAGGTTGTTTAGGGAAAGGTCTTGTTTGGATCTCAGTGCTTCTCTTTCTAGGGTCCAACAAGAATTCAAGGATTCAGTGAAAAGCAATTAAAAGTAATTATGTTGCTCAGGGTATCTGCAACTCTGTGGCAAAAGATGTGCATTGATAAACTTAATCCTTATTGTACTCCCCTAGGAATTTTCTCTAGAAATCACCCTACCCAGCCCTGCCTCCTGTCAGCCTCCCCAGAGCTGAGCCTGGATGTGAGAGCTTGATGTTGCTGTAGGACTCTTCATCACCCTTGAGCTTAACAGGGAGGTTGGCATGTTAATCAGGGGCAAAAGGAAAACACAATGAAATAAAACAACAGGTGTGGAAGGTAGTTAGGCAGGAAGTTCTCTTTCCAAACCAAAGTTTCCTTCAGGATAGTGTCTATTGTAAAATATTAACAAACAGAAATCTCAACTAAATAGAGTCAGGAGACCAGCAAGGGATGCTCTCACACCCTGCAACAATAACAGAGGCCAACAGGAAGAAAGACTCCTCTTCCTTCCCAGCGAGGATGCAGCCAATGAGAAGCCATGGCCTCTCTGTACAGGGATGGCACCCCCAAACTCCTTTTCTCCTATAAAAGGGTTCTCTTTCCCTTGTAAGTGGACTTCAACAAGGCTCTCCATTGTTGCAGACTTCAAATTATAGTTCTCTGTTCATCTTGAATAATCCTTTTTGCTGGAGAAATATCTGCAGTCTATTTGTTTCAAATCAAAATATTTTTTTTTTTTTAATTTTTCTTTTTCAATCTCCACAGTGGCACGTTGGCATAGTAGACACTAAGGAAATACTGACCAGATGAACTCATGGATGCTCTAGGTTCTGCTGTGGCCAAAGGGTGTTTATATGCAAGCATGTGCAGGCAAAATATACCTACCTCAGATAACATGCTCAGGAAGTGATCACTGGATGAGATCACTCCAAAATTAGGACAAGATTGTTCACCATCAAGTTTGGCACCCCTCCAGGCGGGTAGCATCTCGGGTCAGCACTAAGCCATTCCCATCCTTCTGTCCTGTATTTGCAAACTTATGCTCAGCTTCTCTCCCCATGTTTCCTAATCGCCCACCTGTGAGTCTCATCTCAAGGAGTTAGAGGGGCGGAGGAGACAGGAAGAAAAGGGAGAAGGGGATGATGGAGGGCTGAGCAGGGGAGGACAGGAAGGGGAGGGAGGAGGCTTGGAAGCAGGACCGGGAGAGAAAAGCGCAAGAAAACTGTTTTCCTCACACTCTCTCTTCCTATTCTCTCTTCTTCCCTCCCCTTCACTCCTCTCCCCACAAAACAGCCTCCATTCTGTTCTGGTTCTTGATGGATTTCCTGTCTTTTCATGTTTGCACGCATTAACTCAGTGGTTCCTCAGCTGCTCTGGCCACTGTCTTCACTGCTCTGATCACCGCGGGACGTGCGGAGCCCTGGTCTTGAGCTGGAGGAATTAAAGCCTGCCGAGGGGCTGTGGCACAGCCCGGAGGAGGTGCGGGGGCTGCTGCAGGAAGGCCGAGGGTCCCCGCCTCATATAATAAGCACAGTGACGTTTGACAACCTTTCGGTGAACTTTTTGACCTCCGAGGACTCTTCCACACCCACATACTGGTTACAGTTCCACTACTGGAATGGGTCCATCACACGTGAGTGAGTGCAAAGCCCTCTCTCCAAGGGGGTCAGCCCTCCCACCAATAGTGGAGAGGAGGAAAAAGTAGGGGAACAGGCAGGGGAGGCTATTTCCTAAGCACCCCAACTTTTGTGAATGGAGAAATCTGATGGCATTCAAAGCCTCACAGTCTCTCAGAGTCTTAAGTACCCTCTGGAAGCAAAGAGGGGCTCTTCCAACCCAAAGGCCCTGTCCTCACCCAGAGAGAAGCCTGAATCCCCCTCCCCTCCAGCTCTGAGCCACTTAACAGAGGGCTCTTGAGACCTCCAGCTTTCAGGGATTATAAACCCGCAGCAAGTGAAACTGTGCAAAGCCTGGCTCCTGGACCAAGACCCATCCCTCCCAGGAAGGCTCTTCTCTCCATGTCCTATGTGTCTTCCATTCTGTTGCTGTCAAGAGTCTGTGTTCATGGCTCATTCTCCTCGGTATTTCCAATCATTGAGCCTATAATGTTCTACTCCTGGAATATTACATTCAGGAGGTGTAAACAAAATTCCAAACATGAAGCTACAAAAGACAAATAAAAAATACTGTTTGAGCAATATCAGATGCTGAATGCACTCTGTACGTTTAGAAATCCATGAATTTCAAATGCTGTCCTCTGAATCCTCACCATCGATTTCAGTCCTGCTTGAGAAATCTGTTGTAATTCACTTTCTGTAATTACCCAGCCCCAGCAAAAAGGGAATTGTGCCTTTGTTACAAACTCGTGACATTAACAAAAAGCTTTCTGCAAAGGCCAACCTCCCATTTTTCTTTCAGATTTACATTTACAGTTGCATCCTAATATTAAGTTACCTATTTCCACCTTCATAGAGTAAACAGGTAGGCTGGCAAAATTCACACATCCTTTCCATTTTAACTGCCAAACTTTACAATAAGTAGCATTTACTCAAAAGTGTATATCTCTGTAGGAAAAAAAAAAAAAAACTTGGGATACAAACCCCTCCAGTTTCTTAGGAAGGAACTCTGACTTTGAAATAACTCCATCCAGCAGGAGATGTGTTGTGGAGTCTGTTTCTCCTGTGCTCCCACTGGAGTTCTAGCTGAAGGAAAAGGGTTGAAATGTCCTAAAACACAAGGCACCATGTCTCCTACAATTATGTATTATTCTAAAAGCAGGTATCTCCAAGGAGGTTACAAGTCAGCTGATACTTAGACATTTGCAATTAAGCTTTTATCAGACAGATGAAAAAATATGGGAAAACATTGTCATACGATGCCTAAAAGTCAGGAGGGGTAGAAAGAGGTGGGCCCTGGGAGGTGCCTGGGACTTGCGGACAGTTCTCACGTACAATCCCTCTGAGGCACCTGCCTGGAAGGATGTGTTCTGGATGGAGCTTGCTGAAGGCTGCTGCAAGACGGTCTTCCGTGCCCATGGGCCAATCTGCCTGAGCTATATTAGCAAAACTTCTCTGTAAAACCCAACCTACATAAAATAATCAGTCTACCTTTGTGTATAATGCATATGTGTATATGCACTATGTATGGATATATATTTTACATATCTAGAATGCACGTATATTTTACACACACATATACAAAGTATGGTTTCTAAGACACTTTTATGGACATTATAAATTTTCTCTTCAGGATTTGAAGAAGCACCTATTAGTTCAAATAGTCTAAAGATCCCATTAATTTCAAAGTGAGAGATTCCTTTTAAGGCCATTTTACGTGTGTGAGCAGGTTCCCTTCTTCACTGCGTCTTTCACCCTGCTCATTCTTGAGATAATCGAATCCTAAGCTGTTTTCTGAGCCAACGGAGGAGGAGAGAGGAAGGGGACAAGAAGAATGCCTTTGAGGCTGTGCCCTGTGAAAATTCCAAGGAGAGATGAATGGCCGTCTTGCTATGAATAGCTGCACAGAAATTCAACACTCTTTTCCACTGCCTGCCCTGTATGACAGAGCTGAGTGAAAGCTTCATGTTACCATGGAGAGCTCTGGGCACATTCTATAATTAGTAGGAAATGGCTTCCCCAGAAAATCCCCTGTTACTGAACTTCATCCAGAAAGAATGCATCCTGGGTTTTGTTTTCTGTTTTTTTTCTCTAACTCTGCAATTAAAGGGCAGCACAAACCAATTCTGTCCCCCTCACCACCCTGCCAACCAGCATTCATGGTCCTGACATCAAAGGAAAGCCATTGTTTTATTGAAGAGTCATCAGCTTCATGATCTCATCTAATTGGATATTTTGAGATTAAAATATTGGCTCCTTAAATAGCCGTGCACCTGATGGGTTGTTTGTAGCATCCATTACCACTGACCAAATGATTTGTTGTTTTTAATTAAATCCAACAACTGTTTATTGCCCCTTTTGCACTAATCTTGAATACTGCAGTGTTTTTGGAGATGATGAATCTAGTTTCAATAAAACAACATGCAAAGTTCCTTTTTTATTAAATTTAAATTAGTTGGAGAGTTTAAATAAATCATCACTGAAAAGTAGGGTGAGCAAATATTATCAGCTCAATAAATCTATCCCTGTACATTGAAGAAGACAAGCTTATATTAACTGCTAGGCTGAATATGGGAGTCACAGAGTTATATCTACTGGAAGTGCTTGGGGAAATAACTTATAAATGAAACACCAAGATACAAAGGGAATATTTCTTTATCTTTAAGTCTTCTATTTCAGTGGCACTGCTTCTGCTTCTTGCCCTGACTTCACTTTCGGCACTTCTAACCTCACCAATGTTATCAGTATGATCTACTATTTATGTGCAAGGTAACCCAGCACAAGGCAAAAGAACGTAAAGGAGACGCCTGAAGAGGGTTTTAAGAGTATTTTTAAACATGACACAGTACATTTCCATAAGAACTCAAGGTGTTTAAAAATGTGTTTCTTTCCTGAAAGCAGAAAGGAAAAATACAGAAGGCCATAGTTTTAATAAGCAGACACTTTAGGAAATTGTGTAAGTTTCAAAAGGGAAAATAATCATAGCTTCTCTTGGCCATGACGGTTTACTGTCCTAATAGTTACCTTAAACATTACATGTTGTCAGCTTTCTTAACACATCCCAAATTACCCTTAAAAATTCCATAATGCTGCTTAACACTCCCTCCTTATTCTTCCCAAAACAAATATACAGACTTTCACACACACACACACAAACACACACACACACACACACACACCAGGAAGGAAAAGTTCTCCCACAATCATAGCTGTTTACTTATTCAGTCACAGGAAAAACACAGTACTCACTTCCTTCCACTTTTATTATCTTTTTCAGAGAAGTAAACGTAAGCTACTCACTTCCTTCCACTTTTATTATCTTTTTCAGAGAAGTAAACGTAAGCCAAGTTCCAATAATCTATTGGGTGTTAGAACTGGTAGGAACATTAGAAATTGTATAAACCAGTTCCTTATTTCAGGTGTGAGGAAACTGAAATCCAGAGTAATGACTCAATCACTTACCCAATCATGGAACCATCACACTAAGGATGGAATCCATATCGCTCATCTTCCAAGCCAAAGTGCTTTCCATTATAGCAAAAGACCTCTTTGTTATAGAAAGTATATTGAAATAACCGAAAAAGGAACAAAGAGGAGACCCCAGGCTCTTCCCTTTTTGTATCCAGAGGCAAACGCCGGGAGATGGTGAGGGACACAGAAGCCTGGCATGCTGCAGTCCATGGGAGAGTCAGATATGACTTGGCGACTGAACAACAACAGCATGTTTGTGGGTCGGGAGAGGACTTCAGAGGTCCACAGTACGAGCCTGATTAACTGAGCAGAGGAGCGGCTGAGAAAGAAATCTGACTTCAACATCCAGCTCTGAGATGTACCCTCCATGTGGCCTTGCGAAGCCTTCACTGGGTCTCAATTTTTTAGAAAAGAGGTTTGGATTATCAGATGATCTGTTTTCTGTAGTGATAAGCATTTGATAAATAGTTGAATAGAACTCAATTCCATGGCATACAGATGACAATTATGTTGTAATACAGTGCCAGTTCCTGAGTTAGTCAAAAGAAATCTTAAATAAAGAGGTTTAAATATCAGAGCTGTTCATTGAAAGTACTTCAAATGTATAAAATATTGGATTTTTTTCAGTTACATGTTGTTTTTGTCTGGCATCTTTTTCTCTTTATCCATGAGTATAACTGTGTCCATTTAAATAATTAATCATCAATTGAAAAGTATAGTGAAGAGACAGCCCAGAAACTTCCCAAGATGGAATCATGATTATCAGACTTACTTCCCACTGAAAAGAGTTATAAAAATGGACAAAATGTATGAAACTTCTGTTTTCAGGCCTGAGTAGAAATTCACAAAGGGCTCTGATCCTTAAGAGAAGAGAAATTCAAGGGCTGAGCTCTACATATATTCAAGCTTCAGCTTGGGGCAATTTTCAAACTCCAGGAAAGGATAAAGCACCAAGAGAAAGCTGAATTGTAAGCTGGAAAGGACAATAATATATGCAGAGCAAAATACTGGGGGAAGGGGAACTTCACAAGGAGAAAGCTTTAAATGTCTTTCTGAGGGACCCCCTGAATTTTTGGCCAAACATTAAGCAGATCTTCCATAGAGTGAGACCCCCTTGAGGCCTCTCAGGGAACAACTCTGCAGCTTGTGAGCTGAATGGAGACTTTAAAGTTCCAACATCCAGAGCAGCCAGTCTGCTATACATTTCAAGCATTCCACTGAGAACCCAAAAAGGTTACTGAAGTGTAGTAGTTAATATGGTATAGTGTTCCTCTAGCTTCGTGGTGCTCGGCTAGGGGCAATTCTATCTCCTCAGGGACACTTAGCAATATTCAGAGTTATTTTTGGTTGTCACAACTGTGAGGATGCTACTTGTATCTAGCAAATAGAGATTAGGGAAGCTGAGACAAGCCCCCTCAATAAAGAGTCGAGTCCAGAATTCAGTCACGCCACTGCTGAGAAGCCTTGCTCTAACTCTGCTTCTCTAGACCTGGCTTAACTTTATAAAGCTCAGAACCAAATCCCAATGGATGACGTTTAGCTGCTACTAAATTGACTGCTTTTAAGAACAAAATTCAACACTCTTTAGAGGAAATCAGCATAATTCAGACTCACACCAGACTATGCACAATATTCAGCATACAATAACAAAATACTAAATATACAAAGGAGCAGGAAAATATAATCCAAAACTGGAGTGGGGAGGGTCAAAATAAATAGATTCAGAGATGATAGATATTGAATTTAGCAAATAAAGACTTTCAAAATGCTATTTAAATATTATAATTCCAGGAGAGAAGAGACATTGAGACCACAGTCTGTGCAGGGAGAATGAGGAATTGCCTTTGCAGAAATTCAAAGCAGAAACATCATGTTTGAATTAAAAGAAAGGTACTCCCTTATTTTAAATCTAACTTAATAAAGAGGTGGGGAGAAGAGGTGATCCTGAGGGGCATACATCCCTCCTACTGCACTGGAAGATACAGAAATAGCTGGAGAGTCAACTGCAACCAGTCAATGATTTATATCACCCTTTGCTGTTCTTTGGGGAAAATGATTAACATGGATAAAAACCTGAAGAAGGTAATAAAGAAAATGTTCTTTCCATTCAGCTGCATCAAAATCTTAATCTTGGACTTAAACCAAGGGAAACAGAATATTAACAGACCACCTTGCTGTTCCTGAGAACAAGTTACATAATTTACATAGAAGCTTGCCATGAAATGGATAAGACAACTTCTATCAAATTTGGTAGTGGCCACACCTCAGCATGCAAAATAAACTTCCTTGTAAACAGACTTCTGGCATGAGTTGTTGATGAGTGCTTCCTTCATTTCTCTTTTTAGAATGTTTAAGCACCTCAAAAAGAGTGATCACATGCGTTTATAGTGACTGACATTTCAGTCCAGTAAATTATAAGCTTAGATGCAAGAAACACAATATTCTTGTCTTTAAAAGTATCATTTGGCATGTTTTTGTCATCCTACCTTTCATTTTCTAAACAGGTCTAGCTTGAGAGTTCTGAATAAATAGGTCTTTTTTAAACTCATCTTCTATTCTCTGAGACTGTTACATAGTGTCCCTTTCGGCCAGACCCTGTGACTCACCAGTGCTCACTAATGGCAGAAGACAAGACGAAAATAACACAGGACCTAACCCAAGTCTGTGAGCTTCTTTGTTCTGCAGAAGGATGGAGCTCAGCTGGGTGTGCACGCGCACACACACACATGCATAAACATGCACACTTGTGTGTGTGGAGACTTATACACATGAATGCATAAGCATACACACCCACATGTGCATATGCTCACACATATACATGAACACACACATGTTCACACACAAACACAAGGATTGGCAATATCACAAGAGAACTGGAGGGGATGGAGGTTATGTTTTTACTGATTTATTTTAATGACATTGCTAAATTCAGTGCAAGAACCTAATGGATGTATTGCAGGAAGGGGGACCTCTTCCAGGGCCCAGAAGTGGGCTCTTGTCTAACACCCAGAAATGAATTCTCCGAGGAGACACACATGCTGACAAAGCAAGAAATTTCATTGGGAAAGGGCACCTGGGTGGAGAGCAGGAGGGTAAGGGGACCCAGGAGGACTGCTCTGCCACGAGGCTCACAGTCGGGTTTTACGGTGATGGGATTAGGTTCCAGGCTGTCTTTAGCCAATCATTCTGACTCAGAGTCCTGCCTGGTGGTGCACACCTTGTTCAGCCATGATGGATGTCAGAGAGAAGGATTCTGGGACGTGGTCGGACACGTGGTGTCTCCTTTTGACCTTTCCCGAACTCTTCTGGTTGGTGGTGGCTTGTTAGTTCCGTGTTCCTTACCAGGACCTCCTGTCATAAACAGTTCATGCAAATGGTGACTATGGTGCCTGGCCAGGGTGGGCGGTTTCAGTCAGTGTGCTTCCCCTCACAGATGGAGGGGTCTAAATGTTTTGAGCATTTGCTATGTGCCAGATATTGTGCTAGGCACTTTGTATACTTTAATTAATTTCAAGATTCACAGAAAATCAAGGAAGCGGATGTTAATATTCCTGTTTTACAGATGAATAAACTGAGATACAAAAACTTAGAAAATAATAACAATATCACAACAGTGAACTTAAGATAGAAGTAAGAATTTCCTTGAAGTAAAACAGCTATTAAGAGGGGTAGGATCTAATCCTACTTATTTCTGTTCAGACATGTTTGGACTAAAGTGATGCAGTTAGTAAATAAACTCTCAGTTCAGTTCAGTCACGCATCTGTGCGACCCCATGAATCACAGCACACCAGGCCTACTTGTCCATCACCAACTCCTGGAGTTCACTCAAACTCATGTCCATGGAGTCGGTGATGCCATCCAGCCATCTCATCCTCTGTCGTCCTCTTCTCCTCCTGCCCCCAATCCCTCCCAGCATCAGAGTCTTTTCCAATGAGTCAACTCTTCGCATGAAGTGGCCAAAGTACTGGAGTTTCAGCTTTAGCATCATTTCTTCCAAAGAAATCCCAGGGCTGATTTCCCTTAGGATGGACTGGTTGGATCTCCTTGCAGTCCAAGGGACTCTCAAGAGTCTTCTCCACAGTTCAAAAGCATCAGTTCAGCACTCAGCTTTCTTCACAGTCCAACTCTCACATCCATACATTACCACTGGAAAAACCATAGCCTTGACTAGACGGACTTTGTTGGCAAAGTAATGTCTCTGCTTTTGAATATACTATCTAGGTTGGTCATAACTTTTCTTCCAAGGAGTAAGCGTCTTTTAATTTCATGGCTGCAATCACCATCTGCAGTGATTTTGGAGCCCAAAAAACTGAAGTCTAACACTGTTTCCACTGTTGCCCTATCTATTTGCCATGAAGTGATGAGACCAGATGCCACGATCTTTGTTTTCTGAATGTTGAGCTTTAAGCCAACTTTTTCACTCTCCTCTTTCACTTTCATCAAGAGGTTTTTTAGTTCCTCTTCACTCCCTGCCATAAGGGTGGTGTCATCTGCATATTTGAGGTTACTGATATTTCCCCCGGCAATCTTGATTCCAGCTTGTGCTTCTTCCAGCCCAGCGTTTCTCATGATATACTCTTCATAGAAGTTACATAAGCAGGGTGACAGCCTGCTTATATACAGCCTTGATGTACTCCTTTTCCTATTTGGAACCAGTCTGTTGTTCCACGTCCAGTTCAAATAAACTCTAAAAGTCCCATTTAACTCTGTGATTCTTATGTTATCTCTGATATTGAAATATCAGCCAGTTAGTGTTGCCAGATAAAATACAGGACACCGAGTTAAATTTGAAGTATTTGGGACATTGAGAGTGTAACAGGCAGGAAGGCCAGGGGTCTCCAGAGGAAAAAGGCTGCAAGTGTCAGACATTTTTTCTCTCTCCCTTAAGCATCAGGAGAAAACAAACTACAAGTGTCAGATTTTTTTCTCTTAAAATTCTGTGTTGCCATGACGACACTTGGTTCCACCTGAACTTAACTTTTCTCAAACCTTGAACTAACAATGCTTTTTTTCTTATGGAAATGTTTTTCTTAAGCTATGTTAATGAAACTATGTATTTGCTTTGGAATTTGCCTTTCTTCAAAATTATTCCACCTAAGACTAACTTTTTTTCTTTTCTCAAACCTTGGGCTGATAATAGCTCAACAAACCAGTATTTGTATCAATTGTTTTATGGCTGGGAGATGACATACCCCATGCCATCCTATCTCAAAAATGCACATTGTGGGACAGGGGCCTGGTGAAACTCCATTAGCCTGGAGGCGTCTCTCTTATCTGATTAATAGCTTTCTAACAGACCTAAAACATCCGGCCAAAGACTAGCAGGGGGCACTCTCCATCCCCCTTCTGCTGTCTACATCAGAGGCTTTCCCTGGCCCTTTTCACTTTAATAAAACTGCTACACTAAAGCTCTTGAGTGATCAAGCCTGGTCCCTGGTCCCAAAGCTAAATCTCCTTCAGAGATCACGAATCCAAAACCGTTCACCATAAGCTAACAACATCCTAAAACGTTATTTGTCATTTACCTGAAACTCAAATGTAACGCAGGGTCCTGCATTTTCATTCCTAACTCTGGCAGGCAGCCGTATAGTCCATGTACCAAACAGCAAGAAAGTGCCCAACAGAAGCCCAGGTTTGTCCACACTGGCCTGGATCCTCCTCATCCCGCAGAATGTCCTGAGTTGGCTGCCGTGCGCTCAGCCATATCTTTCTCCAGGATGGAGTGTGGCGAGACCCTCATGACGGTGACCAAGGATCTCAGGGCTCAGGCACCGTGCAGCCACAGTGGCTGCAGCTTTCACAGCTGCCAGGGCTCAGCTCCTGTCACTGGGCACGCTGACCCCACTGGCTGTGCCGTTGTTCTGCAGGGATCTGGCCACGTGCCTGCTCTGTGTCCTCCCTGGGGCCTCGCCACACCCGCTGGAGCTCTAGTGGCAGTGAGTGCTCCACCGCAGACCCCCACGTCCTCAACCTTTCTCCTCACTTGTCTTCTTATCAGTGAAGATTTGCCACTGAAACCGCAGGGTCAAACCCAGGGAATTTGTATTCCTCCTCTTGAATATTCTCACTTAGTGAAACTGAAAGTCACTCAGTCCTGTCCGAGTTTTTGTCAGCCCATGGACTATATAGTCCCTGGAATCCTCCAGGCCAGAAAAGTGGAGTGGGCAGCCTTTTCCTTCTCCAGGGGATTTTCCCAACCCAGGGATCGAACCCAGGTCTCCCACATTGCAGGCAGATTCTTTACCAGCTGAGCCGTACAGGAAGCCCAAAAATACTGGAGTGGGTAGCCTACCCCTTCTGTAGCAGATCTTCCCAACCCAGGAATTGAACCAGGGTCTCCTGTACTGCAGGAGGATTCTTCACCATCTGAGCTAGGAGGGAAGCCCATTCTCATTTAAATCAATCACATTGTTGGATGCTGTGAGGGAGATGGCTATCATCAGCATTTATGGTTGAGGAAACCAAGGCTATGTCATCAGTATATTTCCTGCTTTCCAGGACACCAGTGGAAGACACAGCAGACATGGCCCCATGCCCTGGAGATGTGTTATCCATCAGGAGACCAGGACATTCATGTATTATATGCATTTATAGGGACACACATGACAGACCAAATGCAACTGAATAAAGCGCTTTGACCCAGGAGCCCTTTTGACAAACAGAAATAACCACGCTTTCCTTTGGTTTATCTGGGACACCTAAATGAGGAGCATAACTGAAAACGAGTGAAAGCAATGGTGTTAATAGTTGAAATTTGATTTTTCAAACATCATATTGTCCTCTTCATATTTCCCCTCTGCTCTGTTGAGACTCTCAGAGAATAACACTTTCCCTCGTTTACAACAAGTATAAACAACCACAAAGTGGACACTTGACATTCGCCCTGGTGAATCCTAGCTTTAAGGAATATGTAACAGCAAAGACCCTAAAACTGCCATTCTTTCTTTGGTTTCTGCGTATGTCTTCACCAACAATATGTTGAAATGTGTGGGTGTCATTGTATATATAGCTTGGACTTGAAATCTGACAGCCTTCTTCACCTTGCAAGGCTGTGAACTTGATGGGAAGGATGATGTGAGTCAGGGCCAGTGTAGGTGGAAAACCCAGTCAACCGAAGTTTAAAAGTACACAATGTGTTTAAGTTTTGTTTAAGGAACTTACTGAGGACCGTGGGATTCCCAAGCGGCACAGTGGTAAAGAATCTGCCTGCCAGTGCAGGAAACAAAAGAGTCATGGGTGTGATCCCTGGGTCGAGAAGATCCCCTGGACTAGGAAATGGCAACCCACTGCAGTATTCTTGCCTAGAAAATTCCATGGACAGAGGAGCCTGGCAGGCTACAGTTCATGGGGTTGTAAAAACACAACTGTGTGACTGAGAACAGGACAGCACACACTGAGGACTGTAGCATGGGAGCCAGCCACCCAGCAGCTCCAAGAACTGCTGGGAAGAGACAGAGGAGGAGCCAGCATACACATACATTCTTTCGGCCGGGATGCACCTGGCTGGATGTAGTCAAGCATACATCTTGGCAAAAGATTACTGTTAATCACAAAGAACAGACATCTCAGATTAACGATTTTAGTGCTTTTCTGTGTGTGGGAAGATGCAGGAATCTGGGGTCACTAAAATTCTTCCTTAGATATGCATCTTAATCATGTAGGGGCTCCTTTATCCAAAAACACAGCATACTTTGCCCTGTTTCTGGTCCTGAATTCCTTTCAGGGACAGCTCCTGCAATGGCTAATGACTTGATCCCTGTAGAACTGAATGGCAGGAACAGTCTTTATTTTCCAGCCCCTTGAATCCAAGGAGAGCGTCCAGGAAGTATTTAAAGGTCTTGTCTTGCTCAGGATACAAAGCTTACAGACCTGATTACTTTTCTTCAAATAGTGGCTTTACTGAGATATAATTAACATATCATAAAGTTCACCCTTTTAAACCATATAATTCAGCAGGTTTTTATTATATTTACAGACATGTGTAATCATCATCACTAATTCCAGAACACCTATCACCGTGAAAAGGAACACCACACACATTTGTAATCACTCTCTACACCCACATCTCCTCAGCCCCTCGCAATCTCCAATCTGCTTTCTGTTACTGTGGATCTGCCTATTTGGAACATTTAATGTAAACTGAGCCATACACTATGTGGTCCAGTCCATCTGATTACTTCAGTCGGTGTTCATGGTTTCTGGTTAATGTTTGAAGTTCAGCATACTGTAGCATGCATCAGTATTTCACTCCTCTTTAGAGTAAACGATACTCCATCACTTGGAGACACCACATTTTGTTTACTCTTCCATCACTTGATGGACACTTTGGTCATCCCCACTTTTTGTCTATTAGGAATAACATTTCCTTGAATATTTGTACATGAGTTTTTGTGTGGACAGATTATTCAAATCTCTTAGTGCAACACCTAGGAATGAAATTGCTGAGTATGTGGTAACTCTTCATTTATCATTTTGAGAAACTGGGGAAATGTTTTCTAAAGCAGCTAGACATTCCTTCTGCAACTGTGAGAGCTCTCATTACTTCTTAATGTTGATAGAAAAATATGTTTAAACATGTTTTCCAAAAGGTTAATGGCAATGCTAGATAAACTAGAAATAGGATAAATAAATTTCAAATCATAATTTATAGTGAACCAAAAAGAATCTAACAATTTGGAGATATTTAAAAAAAAAAAAATATATATATATATATATATATAAATTACTAAGTTTATTTGGAATAGGTTAAACATTTGAATGAATTTGTAACCTTAGAAACTATTGGAAAGGGAGCCAAAGCCATGGCTCACAAAAGGTCACCAGATCCAGACAGTTCAGGAGCAAATTCTTTCATAGTCCCAAGCATCAGTGAGCTGTGCCATAGTGGCCGTGAATGCAGGGCATCAGACAGCCCCCACTGCAGAGGAGGACTGCATTCCCACCTCCTTCGGGTGCTGTGTGGCCATGCAACAGGCTTTCACCCCCAAAGTGTAAGCAGAAGCGAGGTGTGTCTTTGCTGGGCAGAAGCTTTAAGGACTGAGGTGGGATTTGCAGTGGCCTCTTGCCATGGAAACCATTCACACTCCAGACAGCACATCCTTGTCAGCCTGTGGACCAAAGTCACAATGATGTGAAGGAGAGCCCCAACCAGGAGTAGACATATGGAGTGAGGGAGAAACACGTGTCTGCTTCTTTCAGCCATGACATCCTGGAGCTCTGACCGTGGCATAACTTAACCTATTATGCCAACACAAAAAAATTAGCACCAGGATTGATGTATCATGAAAGATTTACAATATGTGACCCTGTTCTTCAGTGCTAGGCAGCATGCTTGTGAGAAAACTATTACTTGAAGCCAGAAGTATCACAGTCTGTATAATGCAATAGTAAAATAGCTGGTAAAACCACTGCCTACAATAATCTATAAGCTGGATCATAAGACAAATATAACCCAGGGGGAAGAGGTTGGAAAACAGAACACTAGTAGTCTACACTACTTATTATAGGTTTCATTTAGAATGTCTTTACAAAAAAAAATAAGAGCTCAGGAAAAAAGTGGCTTACTTGCAAGTAGGATTAAAAGAAAATAGAAAATAGAAAGTCATGGATTTGAAGAGGCAACTTCTCAACTCCAAATGGTAGAAGATAAAACTAATGTGGTCTCTGAGTGGGCTCTGCCCTTCAGTTCAGAAAGATTTCAAAGATGAGGCAACTTCCAAGCTCTATTTTGAAATATAATTGGTGACCTATCCAGTTGTAAAAATGGTCAAGGATTTCAAATAGAAAGGATCCATCCTTGCACAAGAGAAAATTCTTGTGAAGCAACTTGAAGTGTTTGGGGGAAATACAAGTAGTCAGTGTTGCATCACAGTAGTTTCCAAACCCTCCCAAGGCAAGAATAACTTTCTTCAAGCTCAGGATCTACAATGGAAGAAAGATGACTTGCTCCCCGTTCTGTGGATCGCAGTTAGAAAATCACCTTGGTGACCTGTCAATGGTGAGGGTCCACGTCACCACTCAATAACAAACCAAAAGACAACATAATCAGATTTGCTTTCTAGAAAGATTATTCTAGTACAGGAGTGACAGGAGAGTTGCAAGGGGGCCACTAGAAGTAAACTGGCCAAATCAGAGACTCTTTCAATCATCAAAGCATAAGAGGAAAAGGCCCTAAAATCTACAATTGCTCTGCAATAGCACAGAGGGGATTGATGTTAGAGATATTTGAGAGAAGGGGTCAATAGGATCAGACAACTGATTAGAGGTTGGTAGAAAGATATGGAAAGGATGGGGTCAAGAGTAATTTCCAGACCTCGACATGAGAGACAGGATACAAGGTATTAATAAGCAAGGTAAGGAATACAGGGCAAGCAAGGATGGCAATTAGGAGAGAAGGGACTGAGTTTACTGGGGAAGATATTGAGTGAGAAATATCCGTGATAGCCAGTTTTGTGCCCAATAAAAATTTAATGCACTACAGAGAATTTGGAAACTCTAGGCAGATGCTAAATCTTGGATGTTGCCTAGACACCAAAAGAAAATACTTATCACCACCACACCACACCCTACCTTGAGGAAGGCAACATGCCCCACCACCAAGAACACAGCCCCACTCCATTCTCCCTGCCCACAGTGGGGGCACAGTGTGCCTTTATCCACAGAGGACAGATGTTTAATTCAAGTAACAGAGAAATGTCTGCTGACATCTGGGAAGGAGATGTATCCTGTTCCCTCTATTCCTGTCCCAGCTCTCCCTTTATAGATTAAGCAAAGCAGTAGTAAGTATATTTCACAAAGCCGAAGATGTGTTTGCAGCTTCTGTTAGCCAGGGCTCTTGAGAATGGTTAGACACTGACCATATGGAAGTGGACAGGCAGGGCAGGGTGTTGACTGATTTTTAGCTCATCATACATCTATTGCATAGCACTCCTCTGAGTCAAAGGTTGTTCAGTCGCTCTGTCATGTCTGACTCTTTGCAACCCCATGGACTGTAGCCTGCCAGGCTTCCATGTCCTTCACCATATCCTGGAGCTTGCTCAAACTCATGTCTATTGAGTCAGTGATGCCTTCCAACCATCTCGTCCTCTGTCATTAACAGGGTGGTGAATAAACCACCTGGTGGCTCAGATGGTAAAGAATCCGCCTGCAATATGGGAGATCCGGGTTTGATCCCTGGATTGGGAAGATCTCCTAGAGAAGGGAATGGCAACCCACTTCAATATTCTTGCCTGGGGAATTCCATGGACAGAAGAGTCTGTGGAGCTACTGACTATGGGGTCACAAAGAGTTGGACACAACTGGGCAACTAACACACACACACAATGGCATTCAGTTACCAGATACTGAAAAATTAAGCTACACTTGAAATTTTAACAAATCCAAGTGAGAGTCACTCACTGCATCTATAGAAATGTAGTGACGCGCTCACAAGGTCAGAGTCCCTGAGAAACAAGCTCTGAAAGCCATGTACAGCAGATTTATGGGGATGACTTTCAGGAATCTCTTCCTGAAAGGGAGGGCAGGATGGGGCAAAGGGGTGATTGAACTGTAACACCTCAGTGGACGGAAGCTGGGCTAGCCCTGCCAAGCCTGAGGCAAGAGAGCTAGGACATTGCACCTTCTATAAACTAGTCACAGGATGCAGGTGGCCCAGAAAGCAGGTACAGTCTGGATACATCAGTTCCCCAGTGGATAGCTTCCTGAGCAAATGCCCATAGGTCCCTTGGAGGAAGAACCAGGAGTGTCATTAATACATACCCTTGCACAGTATCATAGGGCCCTTCCTTGTGGGAACCTAGCATTTCTTCCAGCCAGTGGAGAAGAGATTTAAGAGTCTAGAGCCACTACCAAAAATGTGTAGCTGAAGATAAGTTTTTCACTGCGTACTCCACCTCAGAGAACAGATATACCATTTTTAAAGACCTTACAATTTTTTTTCAGAGCAATATCAAAATAGAGAATTAAAAGTGATGAACTTATATTCAGTACAAGAACTCTGTTCATATGTTCTAAGCCATGAAAATTAACTCTTTGTATTACATGCACATTCTCACAAAAGTATATATGTGTATGTGCATACATCCTCTGAAGAATCTGCTGTGTGTATGGAAAATATACCTGTCTCCAAGGAAGCATCCGATTGCTCACCTGCAAATCTAAGTTGGCCATCATACTTGCCTTTGGAAAGGGTGCATGTGAACTCAATTGCTAAGTCATGTTTGGTTCTTTGCAACCCCATGGACTGTAACCCACCAGGTACCTCCATCCATGGAATTGTCCAGGCAAGACTACTAGAGTGGGTTGATATTTCCTCCTCCAGGGGATCTTCCTGACCCAGGGATCAAACTTGCCTCTCTTGTGTCTCCTGCATTGGCAGGAGAATTCATTACCACTGCACCACCTGAGAAGCCCTTTAGAAAACCCTTCATTTCAAATTCAATGAAATCTTCTTCCCCTCTTTTCATTATATATCATGAAAAAGGAATATGTTACTGAATATTGAATCTACTAAGTTGCGAACATGGGGAAGTGAAGAGGGGGCAGAAATTGGTATGAGTTTAAAAGAGACATGAAACAACACGCGAGGAGCAAGCATGCACACATGTGTGCATGTGTGTTTGTGAATTTTTTCCTGATTCTTCTCAGGAGTTCTTTCTGGAAACCCTGTTCAGTTCTAGCCTTATTACAGGGCACAGATTCATTTCCTTCTCACTCCCCTTTCCCCTCCATCATGATTCTAGACCTCAGTCTAGAGACCTCAGTCTCTATTTGAATGAACTTAACCAATGTGCACAGTGGACCCCTCAGCAGACATCCTCTGTTCTGGGTCAGATACCCATCACTTACACCAGTGTTATCCATGGGAGTTACAACAACCATGCAGGGAAAAGTGGAAATCACAGGTAGGATATATATATAATGTGCACACACATGTTCTCAATCATTCACTAGTGTCTGACTGTTTGCAACTCCATAGCCTGTAGCCCATCAGGCTCCTCTGTCCGTGGGATTTCCCAGGCAAGAATACTGGAGTGGGTTTCCATTTCCTTCTCCAGGGGATCTTCCCGACCCAGGGGTTGAAGCTGCATCTCCTACACTGGCAGGCAGATTCTTTACCACTGAGCCACCAGGGAAGCTCCATATATATAACGTAAGTATGCCCTATGCAATATTTGGGGCATACTTGTACTAAAAGTTGTTTTTTATCAACACAAATTCAAATGTGCTGGGTATCCTGTATTTTAATTTGCTAACTCTATTCTTTCTCACTTCTCTTTCACTTCTGCACGTCAATCTTGTTTGCTGTAGAAATTCACATTACCATCCTTCCTTGCCAAAGACTACATACTAGAATCATTGAAAATCTTGAGGATAACAGACAAGTAAGTGGATCTGGTACTCCAAGTCACACCATGGAAAAAGCAAACCAAACTGGCTTCTTATCTTAAGAAACATTCAGAATTTGCCCCAAAGTTTAAACATTCTTGGCAGAACTTTCCTACTCAATAACTATCACACATCAGCATGTAATACCAGTATTTGCAATCAGCTTTCATGCTGCTGCTGCTGCTGCTGCTAAGTCGCTTCAGTCGTGTCTGATTCTATGTGACCCCATAGACGGCAGCCCACCAGGCTCCCCCGTCCCTGGGATTCTCCAGGCAAGAACACTGGAGTGGGTTGCCATTTCCTTCTCCAATGCTTTAAAGGAAAAGTGAAAGTGAAGTCGCTCAGTCGTGTCTGACTCTGTGCAACCCCATGGACTGCAGCCTACCAGGCTCCTCCATCCATGGGCTTTTCCAGGCAAGAGTACTGGAGTGGGTTGCCATTGCCTTCTCCAAGCTTTCATGCTATTATATCATAAAAAGAATTATCTTGAGTCTATCACCTTAACCTTTCTATCATTCACAGGTTCTACTAAATTATCCCCCAACTTAAGAGCTGAGAACAACTTGATGACTGCTCTGGAGTCTTCTGGTCAGCTGGTCAGTTCTGACTAGCTCAGACTTGGCCTAATGTGGCTGTTTGTTCAGGGAGGAAGAAGCTCTGGGAGTGGGAAGGCTGTGAGCCCAGTGGGGCTGATGGAGGCCCGAGTCTCCAGCCACCTGTCAGACCAGCCCTAGACTCTGCAGGGCCCCAAGGGAGAAGCACGCAAGGCCCCTTGAAATCTAGAGTCAAAATGGATATGCTTTTACTTCCCCTGCATTCTACCAGCCAATATACATTAAAAAATTCCCAGAGACAGAAAATGGACTCCATTTCTTGGTGGTAGGAGCTGCAAAAAGCATGGAAACTGAAGAGGATAGAAAATCAGGTGCGTTGTTCTAATCAATCTCTCTGTCCTTAACTACTGTCAACTACAAACTGGTGCCTGCCAAGGGTATCTGCCATCTGCCTCTGCAGAGATTAAATCCTGTGCTGCTGCAGCTGTTGACCTTTGACACGCTCTGAAGGGAGTTCAGTGTGGAGAATGAGGCGCTCTGTGCTCCAGGGAAACTGGTGGGACAGGTCTTTAGAGAGTTAGATATTTTAGACATTTTCAGGAAAACTGGTGGAACGGGTCTTTAGAGAGTTAGATATATTTTAGGAACTGGTTTCATGATCCCAATCCTTGCATATCCTTATGTCTAGAAAAGCACTTTCCTACTCAATAACTATCACACATCAGCATGTAATACCAGTATTTGCAATCAGCTTTCATGCTGCTGCTGCTAAGTCGCTTCAGTCGTGTCCGATTCTGTGTGACCCCATAGACGGCAGCCCACCAGGCTCCCCCGTCCCTGGGATTCTCCAGGCAAGAACACTGGAGTGGGTTGTCCAGTGGGTTGTCACCTTCATGGTGACATCAGCTCCTTGTAGCTAGCAGAAAATCTTTTGTAAAATAAGTGCTTGATCACATCAAACTCTCCCTTCACCAAAATTGTATATATTGACCTTCCCCCAGTACCTCTCTGGAGCAGTTTCTCAGAGTTATCTGTGGTGCTGTCTCCTGGGCTGCGGGCCTCATATCGCCCCAAGTAGAACTTAACTCACAACTCTCATGCTGTGCATCTTTTTTTAGTCAACAATACATTACTGAAGTTGTCTGAAATTTTGGAGAAGAAAGTAAAACTTTCTCAATGAAAAAAGCCTGGAATAGATTTAGGAAAGGAACAAAGATTTCCAGAGGCAGCTAGCCACACCCAGTCTTCTAAGCTTCTTTGGACACAGCAGGGATTGTGCCCAGCAGAGTACAAATCCCAACCTCTACCTCCCATGGAGACTTCGGCACGGTAACGAAGCAAAGGTAACTCTCAGACGGACACCTCCAGGTCTTATCTGTGTAGGGACTTTCCTCTGGTCAAGTCAAAGCTCTTCAGGGCAGTTGACTACTGCATAGCTCTTGAAACACAGCTATTGAAGTAAACACAGAGATCATAATTGACTTGGCTGCCCTGGGTCTCCGTTGCTTTGTGCAGCTTTCTTTAGTTGTGGGGCTACTCTTCACTGTGGTGCATGGGCTTCTCGTTGCAGTTCCTCCTGTTTTGTAGGACAGTTGCTCTGAGGCAACTAGATCAGGGATCAAACCTGTGTCCCCTTCATTGGCAGGCAGATTCTTATCCACTGCACCATCAGGAAAGCCCAAACACAGAGATAAATCCTTTAGGCCTCAGGGGCAGGCATGGGTGTTATCTTCATGACTTTGGAATCATTTACATCATCACCCCTTGGCTTACAAGGTGTGTCTTTTCTTGGTTCAGAAAAATCCAGTAAAACTTGTTTAATTATCAGCAAATTAGGATATAAAATAAACATTACAAATTTCACTTAGTTGCTTTAAATAATAACATTAACACTGGGCTTGGTTTAAAATTATAATGATTGTAAACATCAGATATTGTAGAATAAATGTTCCCATTTTTTTCAAATGCAGAAGCTTGCCTTATGGTTAACAAGTCAACCATAAAGGTCATAGGTCCTAAGGTCCTGTCCTTGTGGCCAGTCTATGGCTCCCACTCACCTGAGTCCAGCGGCCCCTGAACTGGTCCATACCTACTTATTGAGTCCCCTGATGGCACACAGGGATTTGGGGGCAGTGTCAAGTTTCTCCATTCCTCTGCTCATGTTCCTGAGGGAGGAGATAGATAGGGCCCAGGCAGAGCAGTTGGACTTTGTCCCCTGTAAACATATACTCCAGGACAAAATATAACAGCAGAGGCAGAAAGGAGCTGAGTCCTGCCCAGGCAAAAAATAGAGAGACCACATATTCCTCATTCTCAACGTCAAGGAGACCTTGCCAACTATGAGCAGAAAGGCTTCTTGGGGACCAAAATGGGAGGGGGCACCACCCCAGACTAGGTGATGTCAACCTACCCAGAGGCCTCTTCACTAGAGTCCAACTTGGTTAAGAGATGCGCACATCCAGTAGGACCCCAAGATAAACAAAACAGATTCAGAATCAGGCAAAGCAAGATGACTGGCCAAAGGAAACCCAGAAGAGATGCCTCACATAAGTGAGCGTATGATTCTCTCTGAGCCCAACTTGTGAGTCTATTCACATGTACTCTTTTTCCTGCTAGTAAACACTTTACGTACTTCACTACTTTACCTCTAATTATGGAAACTCATTTCTACAAAGCTGATGGGCCAGGGCTTTGTCGCTGGCTACTGTCCCTGGTAGTCTAGTGGCTAGGATTTAGCACTCTCTGACTTCACTCTGGCCAGGAAGCAAAAACCTGCTTAAAGGCATTGCAAGCCAAGGGCACTTGAGTTTATCACCACATAGAGGTGGTAGGGGAGCAGAATTTGTTACCCCAAAGTATGTCTGCCAATAATTAATTATTTTAAACTGGTTATTTTTTCTAACAAATACTGAGCATGGGAACCAAATAGGAATTATCCTTTTGTAAGAAACATGTACATTTGTAAAGGCAATCCCCATCCCTTAAGGGGGTGTACTTCCCAGTACCTGGAAGAGGTGTGCGTGTGTTAGTCACTCAGTCATGTCAGACTCTTTGTGACCCCATGGACTGTAGCCGCCAGTCTCCTCTGTTCATAGGATTCTCCAGGCAAGAATACTGGAGTAGGTTGCCATGCCCTCCTCCAGGGGATATTCCTGACCCAGGGATTGAACCCAGGTCTCTGACATTGCAGGCAGATTCTTTGCTGTTTGAGCTACTTGGGAAGCAATGTACATTTGTAAAGGCAATCCCCGTTCCTTAAGGAAGTGTACCTCCCAGTACCTGGAAGGGGAGGACGCCTAAGTCTCAAAACTGCTAGTCAATGTGGTAGCCTAAAGCTGCATCACAATCACCCTGGTTTACTCTGCTTTTCCTGGTCCCTCACATAACTGACTCTCCCCACTCTTAATATCCTTTTTGTCTTTAGCTGAAGATAGTATTTAAGGTGCTGCTTTTGGCCATTTTGGAGAGAGTTACTTAGGTTCCTGAGTCTCTCCCATGTTCACATGGCACTGAATTTGTGTTTGACTTTCTCCTGTTAATGGGGCTCATGTTGATGTGCTTCTCAGACCAGCCAAAAGAACCTAGAAGGCTAGAGGGAAAATTCTTCATCCTGACACAACAGACACCAGGAGATAACATGTAGCCGTATTCAACCCAGACCTGGAGTCCGAGCCGAGCCCCCAGATCCCACTCTTTCTGCTGCTCTGTCCAGGCAAGCCAGCTTTGTCCAGAGGAAGACTAGGCATGGCTACTGAAGTTCCTAGAACCTGGGAAGTTCCTCTGACTTTTCTGATGGGTGTGTTCAAGCCAGCTTGTCACATACAGAGACACTGCTGGTTTCTCCTTCTGTGAGTCAGATAGTTTTTGATCCTGGCTGCTTGGTTGAAACCAAGTTCTTCTGCCAAGTTTATGATCAACTTGTCTATCCAAAACTTTTTTCCCTTTCTTGTCCTGACCCAGTACCCTGTCAAGATTGACAAGTATCAGAGAAAAGAGGGAATTGAAACCCAGCAAGACCCCACAGGGCCTTCCCCTTATAAATGCCCTTCCGTGTCCCCCATTTCTTGTTTGTACGGAAAAGGTTTCTGCCCCCTAGACCTTGCTTGAGTTCAAAAGGGCAGATTCAAATAATTAGAGGAGTGGGGGAATGCAGAGATAAAGGAAAGGCAGTTGAGAAACAATAGTTCAGCGATCTGGCAGGGTCCCAGTTCCCCAAGGGTTATACATATCAAGCTGATACAAATCTCTGAGTTCTTCTATATGAACTAAGACCCCCATCCGGTGGAGGACAGTAACTTCAGGCTGAGCACAAGATTCCTGGAGCACTGCCCTATTACCTCACCTCCAACCAATCAGAAGAAAACCATACACCCTGCAGCCCTCTTCAAATTTTGCTGTAAAAACTCTTCCCTGAAAACCAATGGAGAGTTTGAGCTATTTGAGGATGAGGCACCTGTTCTCCTTGCTTGGTCCTGTTGTTGCAGGAAATACAATAGGGCACAAGAGGATGGTCACATCCCAGGTCACGTCTGAGTTCCTGGAATGCCTGCAAGTGTGGGTTCTTGGCTTTGCGCAGGAAAGAATTCAAGAGCCATCCATAGTAGGGTGAAAGGTTTATTCAGAGGTTTATTCACACTCTGTAGCCAGAAAATAATCCATCTTAGAAGGCCAGAGAGGCCCCAGGTACCGGGTTGTCAGTTTTTATAGAGTTGGGTAATTTCACAGGCTAATGTGTAGGCTAAGTATTCCAGCTATTTTGGAGAAGGGATGGGAATTTGCAGGAATTGGGCCACTGCCCACTTTTTGGCTTTTATGGTTGGCCTTGGAACTATCATGGCACTGTGTGTGTCACAGTTTGCGGGTGTGTTACAATGGGAGTCACTGGTCTGCCATCTTGGATCCATTTAGCTCTAATCAGTTTATGCTGTGTCCTCGGGCTGTATCATTTTTTTTAAAAGCTGTGCTCTGCCTGCTTCCTGTATCATTGCAATAAACCTTTCTCTGCTCCAAACTGGGCTTGTTTGTGATCAGGCGCCTTGAACTTGTGTTCAACAATACAGTGACTCCCCCCCCGGACAATAACCCATTAATTTTCTCTCAGTAGGATGCCTCTCACACCCACTTATGCCTGTGTTGCTTGATTAAATCACATATCCTTTCCATCTCTACCTGTAACTTATAGAAATTGGAGAATACACAAAAGCCCCTACAAAAATAGATTTGTGCATAGAAAAGCAATGTATTTAATAAGAATCTTTGGATTTAATAAAATAAAGAACATTAGGAGCCTTAAGTATTTCAAAGACCATCTTGAGTGAGGACACTGACAAGCAGAAGGACAAACAGCTTTACAGGACCACACAGCTGACTGCCTGCAGGACTGAGCCTGTGCCCTGGAACCCAAGCGTCTTTCATGATCACAGAAGCTCCAAGAGCTATAATGATTTATAAAGATGTAGAAAATCATCCAGCATTTCCAAGTTAGTCACATTTCATTTCATTTGTATGTTCTCCCTCCCAACAGCTTCCATGTGCTTGACAATTTAATAAACTATGATAATATTGAATTAAATGTTTCACACCTTGACAAGCATCACACATTTTCATAAAAAATAAAGCAGTGATTTCTAATTTAAGTTGCTGTTATTTACTTATTTAAAGTAAATTGCCCACTCTTGGGGCATCAGTATCATAAAGTAGAAAATGTTCTGAGCACAAATGCTGAAAGAGAGGGTTTCATTCACTTCTTTCATTCATTTATTCACAGATTCATTGCTGAACTGAAATCAATAGGTCTAATCTATGTTTTGAATGCCCACTATATGCCTGGTATAAGAGACACACTAGGTTTGTAAGAGGCATAATCCCATCACAAAGAATCTCACAGTTTAGTTGGAGCATAGGTACATAGAGAGCAAAAATGCATATTTGTACAGAGCATATGAGAGAGTAGAAGGGGCCTCAAAACCTGCATGCAAGCTGGGGAACCAGAGTCCCAGGTACCGCCTCATGCTGGAGAACAGCTTGCCTTGAACCTCAAAGGATGCTGCAGGCATAACTGATGCAAAGAGCGCATATGAGGGAAGCAAAGTCAGTTCAGTTTTGTTCAGTCACTCAGTTGTGTCTGACTCTTTCTGAGTCCATGGACCACAAGGTAGGGGACAAGAAAAGCAGAGGAGGCAGCAGGGCAAAGGCGAAGGAAAGGATGTGGAAGGCGCCCACTCAAGGGAACTATGAGCAAATCTGTGTTTCCAGTCATGAGAGGCAACATCAGAGGAGCAGGTGCAAAGGTGTGGTCAGATCAGAGTAGGCCAGGGTCTTGGGTACCCTGCTGGCTTTGTTCTAAGTGAGGATTGCCCAACCTCAATGTTATTGCTATTTGGGCCAGATGATTGTGGTATGGTAGATGGAAGGGGTGCATTGGAGCTTGTTCAGCAGCATCCCTGGATTCCACCCACCAGCAACTCTGCCCCCAGAAATGTCTCCAGACACTGCCAAGCCTCCCCTGGGGGAATAGTGCCCTAGTTGAGGATCACTGTTGTAGGCAAAGGGCTCCCCTAGTGGCTCATTGGTAAAGAATCCACCTGCCAATGCAAGAGACATGGGTTTGATCCCTGGGTTGGGAAGATTACTTGGAGGAGGGCATGGCAACCCACTCCAGTATTTCTTGCCTGGAGACTCCCATAGATAGAGGAGTCTGGTGGGCTACAGTCCATGGGGTCCCAAAGAGTCAGGCATGACTGAGTGACCAAACAACAACAATCGTAGACAAAAGAGATCCATTCCGGAGTCTTTTCCATAGGAGGCTACACGAGAGGATTTGCCTGAGCCTGGCAGGTCTGTGGCAGCCATCCTGAGGGATCTCTGCCAGGTAAGAGCATAGGTGGAGAGAGGTGTTACCTGGAGAAACACTGGGGCCAAGGGCAACTGAAATAGAGGGAGATATCCCCAGTCGTGCTGTGAGAAAGTTAGGGTTAGAAAGAAACGATGACAAATTCCTTTGAGAACATGTCCCATGTGAAGTGTGAGTTTGGTGTTTTGCTGATGGGGGCTCCTCAGCATGAACCAGGAGGAAGGGTGTTAACTGACGGCTTCCATCTGGACATCACTGTCAGATATGCAGTGGCTGAAACCCTAACTGTGACTAGAACCCCCCCAGGAAAGCATCTCACAAAAGCAGCAGGGTGGGGACAACCCTCATTTAGAGACAGTGAGAAAGGCGCCAAGGTGCCCAGAGAAGGCAGTCAGAGAAGGTCAGAAAGAGCCAGGCTAGCTGCTGGCCTGCGGCCACAGGCACAGAGTGTGCGGGAAGGACTATGGCCAGCCACACGGGGATGGCAGGGGAGACCCACGCTGAGAAGAGCTTATTCCTGCCCCACACAAGCCAGCAGGACAGTCAGAGCTGGAGCATTTGACCTTGCAGGATTTCTAGAATCCTAATGCCTAGCTATGTTAGCTAGTATCACCAGTACTGTTTTTATTTGGCTTATAACGTACTGTCCAAAGCTGTGTTGTTGGTTTTTTACCAACTTTCCTATTCCTGAGCTTCCATTCTTAAGCACCAAGCCCTAGCATCTTTTTCTATCTCCCTCTGTCCCTTAACATATGTATAAGGAGTTTCCAGTCCAATCAGTGCAGTTCAGTCTCTCAGTCATGTCTGACTATTTGCCACCCCATAGAGTGCAGCATGCCAGGATTCCCTGTTCATCACCAACTCCCAGAGCTTGCTTGAACTCATGTCCATCAAGGCAGTGATGCCATCCAACCATCTCATCCTTTGTCATCCCCTCTCCTCCTGCCTTCAATCTTTCCCAGCATCAGGATCTTTTCCAAGGAGTCAGTTCTTCACATTAGGTGGCCATAGTACTGGAGTTTCAGCCTCAGCATCAGTCCTTACAATGAACATCCAGAACTGATTTCCTTTAGGAAATCCTGTCCAATAGACAATTTTTTTCCCCAGAGTATCTTAAATCAACTCCTTCTTATACCTCTAGCCTCTAGCCAGGCCTTCACACCTTCTCTCTGCTTTGCTAAAATCCAATCCTTTAATTTGCCTTTCTGAAAACCATCTGTGGGTCCCCTGTAGGCAAAGGATAAGCCTAACCATCTTAACTTGGCCTCCAAGACCCTCTTCCATGCAGCTCCCACCAGCCCTGGTTCCCACCACTTCCTATACTAAGTATGTGTTCACGGACTTTGCAGTCCAGGGAAGAAAAGAAATATCCTCAGGACCAGAATTCAGAAGATAAGCCCCGTCAAATGGGAAGTGAGTGAATTCCCCTCTTTCTTATATGGGCCATGCCTCAAAGTACCTCTAGTGATATGGGGAAGTTCCCAGAAGGTAAATGTGATATTGTGTTTTATAATAATAAAATAATTTGGTCTTCATCCCTGTTTTTGGCACATAACTCTTAAAACCATTAGAATTTCCTAAGTGAAGAGCATGATAAAGGTATATTTTTATTATGCTAATGAATGACTTTCAGAAAGCCCCTAGGTGACCTAAGGATGAGGGCTGGTCACCAACGGAACCAACCATGTGATTGCTGTTGTTCAGTCACTGAGTTTCATCCAACTCTTTGTGACCCCATGGACTGCAGCAATCCAGGCTTCCCTGTCCTTCATTTTAAAAGAATGACATAGCCTAAGGACATGACAGACATAAACTGATTAGAACCAAAGAGATCCAAGATGGCAGGCCAGTTGACTTCCTCTAGAACTTGAGTCTCAGATTATGCTCATTGTAACACATCAGCAAAATGACATACCCACTAGTGCCATGACAGTTCCAAAACTGACCATAAAGCTCAAAAAATGGACAGTAACCCAACTCCTAGAAATCCCCAATCCATCCCAAAAGTAGTTGGAATACCCCTCCCATTTATTAGCCTATGAAATTTGTTGTTGTTCAGTCACTAAGTTGTGTCTAAGTCTTTGCAAACCCATGGACTGAAGCATGCCAGGCTTCCTTGTCCTTCACTATCTCCCAGAGTTTGCACAAACCCACATCCATTGATTCGGTGATGCCATCCAAACATCGCATCCCATCGTCTATCGTCCTTTTCTCCTGCCCTTAATCTCTCCTAACATTAGGGTCTTTTCCAGTGAGTCAGCTCTTCACATCAGGTGGCCAAAGTATTGGAGATTTAGCTTCAGCATCTGTCCTTCCAAAGAATATTCAGGGTTGATTTCTTTTAGCATGGAGTGGTTTAATCTCCTTGCTGTCCTAGGGATTCTCCAGTACCACAATTTGAAAGCATTCTTAGCCATGTGATTAGAGGGTTTTAATTTGCAATCCCACCCTCCTGACCTCAAAGGAAGGAGAGGAGACAGAGGTGAATATATTGCCAATGTCCAGTGATGCTTTTTTTGGGGGGGGGGAGAGTTGGGGGGAAGCCTCCAAAAACCCAAAAGGATGAAGCTAGAGAGCTTCCTGGAGGGGACAGAGAGCTCTGTGCTTTCCCATACCTTACCCTCTGCCTCTCTTCCATCTGGCTGTTGCTAAGTTATATCCTTTTATAACCAATTGGTGATCTAGTAAGTAAAATGTTTCTCTGAGTTCTGTGAGATACTCTAGCTATCCCCCAAGGAAGGGGTCCTGAAACCTCGGATTTACAGCCAGTCCGAAGCACAAGTGACAACTTGGACATGGAGTTGGCACTCGAGGTGGGGGTGGTCTTGTAGGACTGAGACTTTAACCTGTAGGATCTACTTCTGTCTCCAAGACCTCCGACAGTATCAGAATTGAGTTGAATTGTAGGATACTCAGCTGGTGTCAGAATTGCTTGGTGGTGAGGGGAATATCCCCCTGCACAAGACCCATAGATTCTGCCTGCATTTCAGACAAAGCTGGGATACCAGGGACATGCCAGAGTGGAGCCTCACTGCAGGGCCCATGAATGTTGACCTTGACTGCTCCAGTTGGGCACGCTGGGTCTCTGGCTTGGGTGGTGACAAAGGCCCTGCTAGGGGTAGACTGGTGGTGTGGCTGAGTCACTGTATTCTCTCCCAGGCCAGAGAGCAAGACTACTTACCTGCTACCTCACATGGTCTGCTTGGCCCAGGGATGGGGCTGCAGGCAGTCTCCCCTGTTTCACAGGTAAGAAACGTTCTCAGTGTGGTTTGGAGATTGTCTGTGGTTGGAAAGTCCCACAGCTGGTCATCCAGACCTTGGCCCCAGCCCTGCCTTCCCTGCCCACCAGCTTCGCCCACCAGCTTGTCCCAGAGAGAAGGACACGCAAGTCATGTCTGCGCGATGTGTGTCACTTTCCCTTTGCTCAACGTTTCCATCACCTGCTCCAAAAACTCCCACACGTGGCAGAACACACTCCACCAGTTTCCATTTTAAGGTGTCACTCATTGTGCAAAGTTTTAATGACAGAAAGCCATGCTTGAGGTGGATTTTTATACCTTTTCGTTCAAAAGGCAGAGCTACAAGAGAACTCAGTCAGCTGGGGGTTTATGGAAGGAAAAAGAGGGAACAGAAAGCCTCAGAAGCTGCAAGTTCAGGTCTCCTGGAAAACCAAATTGCCCTGTCAAAAAGCTAAACCCATGACTCCACACAAATATAGAACAGACGTGTGTCAGAGCTTTGTCTACTCAGCACTAAAGGATCCAGCAGGATAGCAGAGTGATTCAAAGGGTTCATGGAACGAGGTCTAGACCATCCCTCAGAAGGAAGGAGAAAAAGTGCCACTGAAATGAGTTTCCCAAGTTAGAGACAAAACTGGCTAACGTCCTAATGGGACCAAACAAAAACAAACAAAGCCCACTCAAGCCTTCAGCATGACCATCTCGCCTGGACATAAATGGTTAGTATCTCTACTGCCCAAATGCAAGTTCTCTGGTCACCTCACAGGCTCTGGGCCTGTGCCAAGCAGAATCTGAAATGGCCCCAGGACTTTCACCCGAATTACTGAGATGGTGAACATGATGGAATGGCTACATGCAAAAGGGATTGTGCAGATGTAATTAAGGTTACTAATTCATTGATTCTAAATTTATCAAAAGGGAGACTGCCCAGGTAGACCTGGTCTCATTATATGTGCCCTTAAAGGCAGAAGAGAAAACCACAGAAGGGATTTACCAGAAGAGGCTCTGCATTGCTGATATGCAGAGGGGCATTCAGCCAGGACCTGAGAGCAGTTTATAGGAGTTAAGGGTGTCCCAGACCAGTGATGAGCAAGGAAATGGGACCTCAGTCCCACAACCCCAGGAAGTTGCCAAGAACCTGGATGTTACTGTCAACTGAAGGCAAAGAGCAACAATCAAATGACGGAGTATGAGAAGTGCAAACTGTTCATCTTATAACTCACTCATACCCTTCCTCACTGGCTTCTAGATCCTGCAATCTCTACCTCATCCCAGGGAGAAAGAGGGCAAGGCAGGGCATCCTACCTGTGAATCACCAAGCCCGTGTTTTTAAAAAGCAAGTCTTATAAAATAGGAAGTATGCTTTCATTGCAACCCAATCAACACACATGTATTTGAGGCAAAGCTTCATCAAAAAGATGCGACATGGCATATTATGGGCTGAATTGAGATCTCCAAAAATTTGAGTTCCTAACCACAGTACCTCAGAATGTATTAAAACTTGGAAACAATTAAAGAGATGATTAAATTAAGTGAGGTCATTAGTGTGGGCCCTAATGTGACCTGACTGGCAGCCACAGAAGAGATCAGGACACAGACAAGGCACAGAGAGACCACGTGAGGACACAGGAAGACAGCAATCTATGAGGAGGGAGAGAGACCTCAGAGGAGCCCTCCTGCAAAATCAGACATCCATAAAAATTAGAAATATCTGCTGCTTGAGCCACCCGGTCTGTGGCACTTTGCTATGGCAGACTGAGTAGATTAATACATGATGTACTCTGATATCTTCTAGTCTTTTCCATTTCTTTCTTTTTTTAATGTTTTTGAGAAAAAATTTATTTCACAGTAACAAGTGGACCATATCCACAGCTTGAAGAACTAAGAGGATTATAAGATCCTTCCATTTGCTACATCAATAATGAGACATGTGCTACCAATAGCTTTAGAAATGAAAAATTCTGTTTCAATACAGGAAGCTGCCTTGGTTGATAGAATTTAAATCTAATGCCTTTAATGAGGTAATTGAATTTTTCCAATCATAGCTGACACAAACATAAATATTTTTTGCTGCTCTTTGAAGAAAGAAGACATGAACTTGAGTTTAAGGAAAGGAAAGCAAATTTTTTAAGCTATTTCTGAAGCTATGCTCCCACTTTTGATTAAGTTATTTCCATGCCATTCTGCAAAGAAGAAACAAGAAGCATTTTTGTTTGTTTGTTTTGATGCTAATTTGCATCCAGGAAATTGTGAGAAAGAGTAGTACATCTAGCACTTAGAGAAATCACTTCCCTGCCAAACAGACAAGAAATAAAAAGATGTCAAACATCACTGATAATCATCAAAATGCAAATCAAAATCACAATGAGATGCCACCTCACACCTGTTAGAATGGCTATCATCAAAGAGCAAAATCAACAAATTTTGGTGACAACATAGAGAAAAGGGAACCCTCCTACACTGTTGGTGGGAATGTAAATTGGTGCAGTCGCTGTGGAAAATAGTATGTAGGATCCTCCAAAAACTACAAATAGACTTAATACATGATCCAGCAATTCCACTCCTGAAAATATATGCTAAAAAGGCAAAAACACTAATTCAAAAACACTCATGCACCCCAATATTCATAGCACTATTTATATTTGCTAAAGTATGGAAGCAACCTAAGTGTCCTTCAACACATGAACAGATAAAGAAGATGTGATAGATAGAGAAAGAGATACACACACAGTGAAATACTACTCAGCCCAAAAAAAGAATGAAATTTGTATATGCAACAACATGGATGGATTTGGAAAGTTTTATACTAAGTGAAATAAATCAGACAGAGAAATACAAATAATGTATGATACTACTTATATCCCTTCGTGGATCACTGCCTTATCATGGCAAAGTGGCTTGCGTAACTCAATGAAGCTATAAGCCATGCTGTGAAGGGACACTCAAGACAGATGAGTCATGTGGAGAGTTCTGACAAACCATGATCCACTGGAGGAGGGAATGGCAAACTACTCCAGCATACTTGCTGTGAGAACCTTATGAACTGTATAAAAAAGCAAAAATCTATTACACAAAAAGACGAGCCCTCTAGTTTGGAAGGTGTCCAATATAACAATAAAGCTAGTGGAGGTGATGGAATTCCAGTATGGCTAATCAAAATCCTAAAAGATGATGCTATTAAAGTGCTACACTCAATGTGTCAGTAAATTTGGAAAACCCACCAGTGACCAGAGGACTGGAAAAGGTCAATCCTCATCCCAATCCCCAAGAAGGGCAGTATTAAAGAATGTACAAACTTCTGGACAATTGCACTCAACTCCCATGATGGTAAGGTCATGCTCAAAATCCTTCAAGCTTGGCTTCAGCATTATGTGAAATGAGAACTTCCTGATGTTCAAGTTGGGTTTAGAAAAGGTAGAGGAAACAGAGATTAAATTGCCAACATTCACTGGATCATAGAAAAAGTAAGGGAATTCCAGAAAAATATGCAGAGCACATCATGTGACATGCCAAGCTGGGTGAGTTACAAGCTGGAATCAAAGTGGCTGGGAGAAATATCAACAACCTCAGATATGCGGATGATACCACTTCAATGGCAGAAAGCAAAGAGGAACTAAAGAGCCTCTTGATAAGGGTAAAAGGAGAGTGAAAAGCCAACTTAAAACACAATATTAAAAAAAAATAGACCATGGCATCTGGTCCCATCACTTCATGGCAAATAGAAGGAGGAAATGTGGAAGCAGTAACAGATTTCCTCTTCTTAGGCTCTAAAATCACTATAGACGGTGACAGCCACCACGAAATTAGAAGATGATTGCTTCTTGGCAGCAAGTCAGTTCAGTTGACTGGATGGACCTTGTTGGAAAAGCAATGTCTCTGCTTTTTAATATGCTGTCTAGGTTGGTCATAGCTTTTCTTCCAAGAAGCAAGCACCTTTTAATTTCATGGCTGCAGTCACCATCTGCAGTGATTTTGGAGCCCAGAAAAATAAAGTCTGTCACTATTTCCATTGTTTCCCCATCTATTTGCCATGAAGTGATGGGACCAGATGCCATGATCTTAGTTTTCTGAATGTGGAGTTTTAAGCCAACATTTTCACTATCCTCTTTCACTTTCATCAAGAGGCTCTTTAGTTCTTCTTTATTTTCTGCCATAAGGGGGTGTTATCTGCATATCTGGGGTTACTGATATTTCTCCCAGCAATTTTGAGTCCAGCTTCTGCTTCATCCAGCCCAGGCTTTAAACAGGGTGACAATATAAAGCCTTAGCATACTCCTTTCCCAATTTGGAACCACTCCATTGTTCCATGTCCAGTTCTAACTGTTGCTTCTTGACCTGCACACAGATTTCTCAGGAGCAGGTAAGGTGCTCTGGTATTCCCATCTCTTGAAGAACTTTCCACAGTTTATTGTGATCCAAACAGTCAAAGGCTTTGGCAAAGTCAATAAAGCAGAAGTTTTTCTGGTTTCTTTTTGATCCAATGGAAGCTGGCAATTTGATCTCTGGTTCCACTGCCTTTTCTAAATCCAGCTTGAATATCTGGAAGTTCTCGGTTCATGTACTGTTGAAGCCTGGCTTGGACAAATCTAGACAGTGCATTCAAAAGCAAAGACATCATTTTTCCAACAAAGGTATGTATAGTCAAGGTTATGACCTTTCCAGTGATCATGTATGGATGTGAATGCTGGACCATAAAGAAGGCAGAGTGCTGAAGAATTAATCCTTTTAAACTGTGGAGTCGGAGAAGACTGTTGAGAGTCCCTTGGACAGCAAGGAGATCAAACCAGTCAATCTTAAAGGAAGTCAACCCTGAATATTCACTGGAAGGACAGATGTTGAAGCTGAAGCTTTTATACTTTGGCCACCTTATGTGAAGATTCAAGTCATTGGAAAAGACCCTGATACTGGGAAAGATTGAAGGCTGAAGGACAAGAGCGCAACAGAGGATGAAATGGTTGGATGGTATCACTGATTCAATGGACATGAACTTGGTTAAACTCAGGGAGATAGTGAGGAACAGGGAAGATTGGCATGCTGCAGTCCCTGGGGTTGCCAAGAGTAGGACACGACTGGATAACTGAAAAATTACAACAAATAACATACGTGGAACCTAAAAAATACAACAAATTAGTGAATATAACAAAAAAGAAGCAGACTCAGAGATATACAGAACAAAATAGTGGTTATCAGTGGCAAAGGGCAAAATAGGCAGTTGGGAATTAGCATGGATAAACTACTAGGTATAGAATAAATTACTAAGCTATATGGCACAACAGAGCAAATATACTCAATCTTTTATAATAACTATAAGGGCAGTATAACCTGTAAAAAAAGTGAATCATTGTATTGTACACCTGTAACTTATATTGTACATCAACTATAAAAAAATGTCGCTCAGTCGTGTCTGACTCTTTGTGACTCCATGGACTATAGCCTGCCAGGCTCCTCTGTCCATGGAATTCTCCAGGCAAGAGTACTGGAGTGGGTAGCCAGTCCCTTCTTCAGGGAATCCTCCCAACCCAGGGATCAAATCTGGGTTTCCTGTATTGCAGGCAGATTCTTTACCACCTCAGCCACCAGGGAAGCCCTGGTATACATCAACTATACTCCAGTTAAAAAGAGGAAACAGAGATAGATATAGACATGTTATTGGCTCTATTTCTCTGAACAACACTGATTAATATATATGTCAATACTGGTTAATTAATCTTCGATTATACCACACTGATGTAGAATGTGAATAAAAGGGGGGACAAGAACAGGAATATATAGAAGTTCTCTGTAAGTTATGGCCAATTTTCCTGTTAATCTAAAGCTTTTCTAAAAAATATAATCTGCTTAAGAAAGAAAAACAAAACAGGGTGATGTTGGGGCCCAGCATAGGCTGCCCCAATGGCACATTGATTATTTTGAATCTAAGTTACTTAAACGTTATTATATATAAAATAGGTAAACAACAAGGATCTACTGTATAACACACAGAGAGATACTCAATATTTTGTAAAAACCTATGTGGGAAAAGAATCCAAAAATTATAAATCTATACACACACATATTTCAAATTCTAAAAGATGATGCTGTGAAAGTGCAGAACTTAATATGCCAACAAATTTGGAAAACTCAGCAGTGGCCAGAGGACTGGAAAAGGTCAGTTTTCATTCCAATCCCAAAGAAAGGCAATGCCAAAGAATGCTCAAACTACCGCACAATTGCACTCATCTGACACACTAGTAAAGTAATGCTCAAAATTCTCCAAGCCAGGCTTCAGCAGTACATGAACCATGAACTTCCAGATGTTCAAGCTGGTTTTAGAAAAGGCAGAGGAACCAGAGATCAAATTGCCAACATCTGCTGGGTCATCGAAAAGTCAAGAGAGTTGAAGAAAAACATCTATTTCTGCTTTATTGACTATGCCAAAGCCTTTGACTGTGTGGATCACAACAAACTGTGCAAAATTCTTAAAGAGATGGGAATTCCAGACCACCTGACCTGCCTCTTGAGAAACCTGTATGCAGATCAGGAAGCAACAGTTAGAACTGGACATGGAACAACAGACTGGTTCCAAATAGGAAAAGGCAATATACATCAAGGCTGTATATTGTCGCCCTGTTTATTTAACTTATATGCAGAATACATCATGAGAAATGCTGGCCTGGATGAAGCACAAGCTGGAATCAAGACTGCCAGTAGAAATATCAATAACCTCAGATATGCAGATGATACCACCCTTATGGCAGAAAGTGAAGAAGAACCTCTTGATGAAAGCGAAAGAGGAGAGTGAAAAAGTTGGCTTAAAACTCAACATTCAGAAAACTAAGATCATGGCATCTGGTACCATCACTTCATAGCAAATAGATTGGGAAACAGTGGAAATGGTAGTTGATTTTATTTTTCTTGGCTGCAAAATCACTGCAGATGGTGACTGCAGCCATGAAATTAAAAGATGCTTACTCCTTGGAAGAAAAGCTATGACCAACCTAGACAGCATATCAAAAAGCAGAGACATTACTTTGTCAACAAAGGTCCATCTAGTCAAGGCTATGGTTTTTCCAGTCGTCATGTATGTGAGAGTTGGACTATTAAGAAAGCTGAGCACCGAAGAATTGGTGCTTTCAAACTGCAGTATTGGAGAAGACTCTTGAGATTCCCTCAGATTGCAAAGAGATCCAACCAGGACATCCTAAAGAAGATCAGTCCTGAATGTTCACTGGAAGGACTGTTGCTGAAGCTGAAACTCCAATACTTTGGCCACCTGATGCGAAGAGCTGACTCATTTGAAAAGACCCTGATGCTGGGAAAGATTGAAGGCAGGAGGAGAAGCAGACGACAGAGGATGAGATGGTTGGATGGCACCACTGACTCAATGGACATGGGTTTGGGTGGACTCTGGGAGTTGGTGATGGACAGGGAGGCCTGGTGTGCTGCGGTCCATGGGGTCGCACTCAGTCACGACTGAGTGACTGAACTGAACTGATATACACATATATTTATGTATACACACTACACACATATCTGTATCACTTTGCTGCATAGCTGAAACTAACACAATATTGTAAATCTGCTGCTGCTAAGTCACTTCAGTCGTGTCCAACTCTGTGCGACCCCATAGACGGCATCCCACCAGGCTCCCCCGTCCCTGGGATTCTCCAGGCAAGAACACTGGAGTGGGTTGCCATTTCCTTCTCCAATGGATGCAAGTGAAAGTGAAGTCGCTCAGTCGTGTCTGACTCTTAGCGACCCCATGGACTGCAGCCTACCAGGCTCCTCCATCCATGGGATTTTCCAGGCAAGAGTGCTGGAGTGGGGTGCCATTGCCTTCTCCGATTTTAAATCTACTAGACTTCAATTAATAAAACACTTTTTAAAAAGGATTCCTAAATTTTTTTTTAAGTTACTTAAGAAATGACCTATTGAAGAGGGATGCTCTGACCTTCCTCTCCATTTTATTTCCTGAAAGCAAGAAATAAATTTCTCTTATGAAAGGGGGACTGCCTGCTTCTGGAGGTAGAAGGACACCCTTAACACCAAATAGATTTCCAGCTGTTATCACCAAAGTGGCATCCAGCCCAGAAGCCTATGTAATAAGGGTTGAGTCCTGCCCCAAGGTCACAGGTAGGAGGCTTTGCACCAAGGCCACAGAAGCAGATCCCAGAGTCAAGGTCACCTCCAAAGCTGACTGAGCCCCTGTGCAACCTTGCCAAAAGTCCCCTGATTATTACTAACAAGCTTCCTGACTCCCAATTAGGCAAAGATGCCCACTCCAGGAAACACCCTATAACACCCCCAACCAATCACCTAACACCAATGGTCAGCAGGAATTTTGTCTTAAGGCTACAAAAATTAGCTATTAACCCACAAAAATGGTCAACTCTCCCTGGACTGTCAGGAGTTGTCAGCCCGCTGTGCTCACAGTGCCCACTTTATCTCTGCTCTTTGTTCTTAATAAATTCATTCCTTTCTACAGAACTTTGTGTCGGGAAATTCTCTCCCAATGTGCGCTCAGACTGTCTCAACAATAAGTAAACCTTGTTACTTCTTTAATCTGTTTCTAATTGGGCGTTCAAAACCTAAATTTCTTTGTTCTGTTGATACCTCAAAAATTTATTATTTCTTTGTCTAAAAAGTAAAAACGCTGCCTACTTTGACTACTTAGGTCCATTTCTGTGAGCCCTCCATTCCTATGAATTATATATGCTTCTTTTTCTTCTTTTAATCCATTCTGTATATTAGACCAGGAGAAGGCAATGGCACCCCACTCCAGTACTGTTGCCCGGAAAATCCCACGGATGGAGGAGCCTGGTAGTCTGCAGTCCATGGGGTCGCTAAGAGTCAGACACGACTGAGTGACTTCACTTTCACTTTCCACTTTCATGCATTGGAGAAGGAAATGGCAACCCACTCCAGTGTTCTTGCCTGGAGAATCCCATGGACGGAGAAGCCCAGTAGGCTGCAGTCCATGGGGTCGCACAGTCAGACACGACTGAAGCGACTTAGTAGTAGTAGTATATTAGACCAGCCACAATAACTCAAGAAAGGTAAAGGAGGATTTCCCCCTCTGTCAGTAAATAAAGACATAACAACCCAGTCCACATCTGGCTCTCTTTTTAGACTCATATTTGAACAATTGAATGGTAAAAGGCATTCCCAAGGCATAGCATTTTCATTATAGAATTCACATAAGAAAATATTCAGGAACTATTGCTAATTTCATTGAACAAGGCAACTATATGGGGAAAAATAACAAACAAAAAATATGTTCTTGTGGATTAGAAATACACTCTGCAATGTTTATTGGTGAAACAACATGATGTCTGGGATTTGTTTTCATGAGTTTCTGAAAAAAAAAAAGGAGTGGGAAAGATGAATGAAGATGGATGAAGCAGGATGGCAAAGTTGAAAAAGCAGGGTAAAAGAGATGATTAACACTATTTTAATTTTGTTACCATTTAAAATGCTCTTTAAAAAAAAAAAACAACAACTTTTTTTTAAAAGTGGGAGGAAATATCTTGCCCTCCCACCCCACTCCATGGGATGTTTGTGAAGATCGTCCAAGATTGGTCTGTGCTATAAAGCAGGGTTCCCCAACCTTCAGAACAGGGTCCAGTACCTCGTATCAGATCAGCGGCGGCATTAGATTAGAAATAAAGGGCACAGTAAATGTAACGTGTTTGAATCATCATCCCAAAACCATCCCCCACCCCTCCCTTAAGTTAAATGAAAGTCCTTCAGTCATGTCTGACTCTTTCAAACCCCATGGATTATACAGTCCATCGAATTCTCCAGGCCAGAATACTGGAGTGGGTAGCTGTTCCCTTCCCCAGGGGATCTTCCCAATCCAGGGATCAAACCCAGGCCTCCCACATTGCAAGCGATTCTTTATCAGCTGGGCCACCTTAGGAAATCCATTGTCTTCCCTGAAACCAGTCCCTGGTGCCAAAAAGGTTGGGGACCACTGCAAAGGACTTTGCAATGTGCCTCCCCTGCTGAAGTGGGAAAACTGTGGGTTACAGTTTTTCCTCAGTAACTTGAAGGTCACACTGATTATGTAGACAGATCCAAGAAGGTGCACATCCCAAGGGTTTGCCACCTCTTGGCTCTGTCAATTTAGTGTTGGCCAAAATTTAAAAAATTTAAAAAAAAAATTTTTTTTTCCCAAATTAGGAAGAAGCTTGAAACAAATCTAAAGAAACTGGAGTCACCTCTGTGCTATTGAACTGGCAGTATTCACTTTGAAAATTAAATACTTTCAATGTAGTGCCCTTAAGAAAACAACTTCCTAAAAAGCACAGATGTTGGTGGTTATCATAGCAAATTTTGTTCATGACTTTTGTTTCACTAGCTTTCTAAAGCTGGTGTCCTTGTCATGGGTAGAACACATTCAGTGAGTCCAGTTGAAAGCAGGGGGAAAGGTGAAGGATGGAAGAAGCTGTGAAAGCAGAAATATTCTGGGACGGCAATTCCTGAAAAATATAATTACCATGTGACCCAGTAATTCTACTTCTCGGTATATATCCAAAAGGACTGAAAGCACGGACTCAAGCAGATAGTGTACACTCGTGTTCAAAACAGCATTATTCACAATAGCCAAAAGGTGGAAACAACTCAAATACCCATCCACAGATAAACTAAATGTGATCTACCCATGAGTAGGATACCATTCAGCCTTAAAAGGAAGGAAATTCTGACACATGCTACAACACAGAGGAGCCTGGAGGATATTATGCTAACTGAAATAACCCAGTCACAAAAAGACAAATCTTATGTGACCCCACTTCTCTGGGGCACCCGTAGTAGCTAAACTCATAGAGGCAGAGGTAGCTGGTGGGTGAAGGGGCTGGGCGAGCTGGGGTGGGGAGTTAGTGTTTAACAGGTATGGAGTTTCAGCTTTGTCAAATGAAAAGAGTTCTGTGGATGGATGGTGTTGACGGTGGCAAAACAATGTGTAGGTACTTAATGCCATTGAGCTGGACACTTAAAAATGAAAAATCGGGGGCTGGGGTAGAGAAGGGATGGATTTGGAATTAGGGATTAACAGATGCAAATTATTATATAAAGAATGAATACAAAATGAGATCCTACTCTATATCCTGTGATAAACCATAGTGGAAAAGAATATAAAATTATGAGAAGGAATATGTGTTATATATATATGTATAACTGAATTTCTGCTATAAGCAGAAATTAACACAATACTGTAAATCAACAATACCTCAATAAAATAAATTTGTTTAAATGATAAATTTTGTTAGGTCCATTTTACTAGAAATTTTTTAAGTAAATAATTTTTTTCAAAAAAGCATTACTCAGAGACCTCCACTTAGAGTGTCAATATTGCCTAGAATCAACAAACCTAAAAGAGAGCCCTCTTTTCTCTTCATTTTCACGGGGAAGAAGCACACCATAGCTGGGAGCAGGGTCCCTAAACCTCCTCCAGGGAGTGTTTCCCCAGCAAGCAGAGCCTTGGCTCTATAAAGGGGAACCCCTTCCTCAGTTCCTCAAACACTCGGGCGTGATCTCCTTACCTGCCTTTCCAGCTGGCTCTCAATTCTGTGCCAGGTGAAGAATACAGCAAACTTTTAGGTGTAGATTCATCCCAGGCTCTTTTGCAATCAACTAAGAGCCCTCAGAAAACCCTCTTCAGAGAACTCAGATGCCAACAGCGGAGAGAAAGCCTAGATCAGCTTTCTCTGTGAAGCAGCACACGTGGATTCTAAAGATGCCTCTGACGGGGACTGGGGGCTTGGTCCACACTTATACCCTGTAGGTCTGCCAAGATGCCTGCTGAGTTGTAAGTTTCTGATTACCAGGAACTGAATATCTATGAGCATAATAATTCATTTGTTAAAAATCACTAGAAAATGGGGTGCATGACTAGAGTGTTCAGGAAGAAACAGTAAAAATGATTTAAGAGGTCATGTTAAAGAGGGGCCTGATGTTTAAAATCAGATGCCGGGACATGTCCAAACATTCTAGATACTAGAGCAAATATCAAAGTTGTACTTTTTTTTTAGTAGCTTTAATTAGTTTGCCCATAAAAAAATACCACCCAAGGATACTTTTGAATTATTTTATATTAGTCTAGAGATGATCTGTAGATACTTAGGAAATAATACACATAGATGAAAGACAGATCTTTATTTCATCTAAAAGTGTTCTTAAGAGAACTCAGGAGGTAGCTAAGGGACTTGGACCCAGGACTAAGAAAGGTGATGCCAGCTTATGTGGAGGTGCTCGGCGGGGCAGGGGTGGCTGGTAGAGGCAGTGAGACTGACCTGTCTGACCTTTCTAGATCCAAGCCATTTCAAACAAAAAGGATTTGATTGCCTCAAAAAAAAAAAAAAAAAAAAAAAGGAAAGAAAGATGAGACTGTTTGGGGAATTAGGACCACCACTGGAGAAACACCGGACATTTATACTCCTGATTGGCTAAACTGCATTAATCTCCCACCCAGTTTGACTTATTATTTTCAGTCTCTACAAAGCTCTTTGCATTTGTCACTAAAATACATTTCCCAATAAATTTACTGGACTAAATTTTGGTACCATGATGCTATATCATATACAGACAAAACTGGGAAAAATAGGGGCTACCTTTTTCCTTTTGTGAGCATGGTAAAAGCTCAATCTTCTATGGCTGCACTGCATTGCATTTGTAAAGGTCCAAACGATAGCTCTTCCACGTCAAAAGCTCTATTAGACTACAGACTTTTCCATGACGGCATCTCACTCTGGCACAGAACATTGTGTTGTTCTTACTTGTAGGATGTCAAGTTCAATTTATTTTTATGAAGAGAAATTGTTCGTGGGAAAGTCAGGGGTTTTAAGGGAAATGGAATCATGACGCACATGAGTTATACATTTAGAATGCCAGTGAATGTTCTTTGGAACGTTTGAAAAATGGTCATGTCATCAAGATGTCAAACCCTCTAGCTGCCTTCCTGGATTCTTAGAGAATTCCCAGAGCCAGAGTAGGTCCCGTCTGTTTTCTAAATCTTCCCACTGCAAATGCAGGCTTCTGGAAAGAAGCCTTCCTTCACTGAGTGTGTCCTGTTATTAGAAATAAATTTAACGAGAACTTCTTTGTGTCTAATCTACAAAGCACATTATATAGAATTTAATTCCTTTTCTGCATGAATGTTAGAACTATTTTTATTAATTAAGTGGCTGGAAAATGTAGGTGTGAAGACTGCTGGCAGTGGGCTGGGTGTATATTTTGCCTCCTGAATGAAATTCAAGCAGTGACTCCTGTTTTAAAGTCCAGGTTCTATCCTCTGCCTTGCTTGCTGCCAGCCCTCCCGCCCCCTCCTTGGGTGATAATCAGACTTGAGGGCATCGTCTCCCTCAAGTCTTTCCTCTGTATCCACGCCCACAGCGCCTCTCTGAATTCCGGGAGCCCATTCTTCTCCTGCCAGCCAGGCAGCCTACACCTCAGCCTTGCTTTTCTTAAACACCTCAAGTGCTTGATGATCAACTAGTAGGTTTAGACACACAGCTTCCTTATTTCTTGTATCAAACACAAATTGGGTGGGGGGGAGATTTTTCTTTAAGAGATTTTTCCAATAAAATAAGAAGAATGGGTTTGGTGGTGGTTACTGTCTAGGTGGTAAATGACTGAAAGGTGAAGAGTGATTTCATTTTAGAAACGTTAGCAGCTTTCTTCTTTTAATAAATAAGATAAGCAGGGAAATGTGTAAAATAGGGCTAGATACATGAAAAAATTTATATATTTATTGAAAGTCCAGGAAAGGAATCAAAATGAAAAGCAAAGCAGTGTTTTGGGGTTAAGCTATGTGTACTGTTTACCTCAGAAGGAAGTCACGCGAGACCGCGTTCTCTGAATCCCTCTCCACAGGCCTGGTCCCGTGGCTGGCCCTGCAGGCTGCGCGCGCACCGCGAGGGGGCGCCATTGCCCACTCCACACGCCGCGCCGTTGTGCTCCCTGAGGGGCAAAGGAAATCCCGGCTACACGCGCTGCCCCCGCCCCTACCGCAGTGTACTGCTCTCGGTGTTATGGAACAGATACGCCTTTGCCTTCAAGACGTGTCTGCCTATCAGAGGCCGTCAGCAAAGTTCAGAACCCTCTGTAGCTTCCCGCAGGGCTTGGAAGGTGGACGAAGATTGGATCCCCCGCCCCATGCTAATTAATGTGCACGAAGGCACTCCTGCTGCCGGCTGAGTCAATCAGCACCCCAAAGAGAGGGTCAGCTTCGAGGGAGACTGGTAGACCGCTGCGGAGAGAAGCGGGCCGCTGGCTGTGCCAGGCTTGGGAGGGTGGGAGCCACCGAGCGACGTAGCGGGGGAGGAGGAAAGGCCGGGGAGGCCAGCCTCGGGCTCAGGCCAGAGGCGGGTGGCCGGAAGCGGCTGTGCCCACAGGTGGCCGCAACACAGGACGCAGGCCACTGCCCGTCCTTCAGACGACACACGCTGCAGCACCTGGAGCAGAGTGAGGCCCCGTCCACTGACTGAGTGCTGTGCCGCTGCCCTGGGCCTCTGTCTCTGTGAAGGAGGGACACCACCTGGGGGAATGGGAGAGGGGGCAGGAGCGAGCCCCTGGGAGAGCTGTGTTCTGGGGGCGCAGATGAGAAGCCGACATCACCCACCTCCTCATCCACAGCTGTGGGCAGGAGGCTACGCCCCCGCCTCCTCCGAGGGGCGCACTGCCATGAAAGGTCCGTCACTCTTCAGGCCTATGTGAGCGTCGACAGCTTGAGAGCACCTCAGCAACTGCTCAGGCCTGGGAAACCTGTCCTGACTCCTAAGTCTGGTGGGTTAGTGATGGGAAGAGCAGGTCTGACTCCACAGTGGACCCACTTCTTTGACTTTAACCCTTGTATTCTATTGCTTTTGCTACAGGTCAATCGCTAAAGGGAGGTGGCCTACAGTTTAAAGTGCACGTAACGGCTCATCTCTGGGAACCCTGCCTCCCATGGCTGAGTGTTAAGCTAAAATACCTTTGTTTCACTGTCCTATGTAAAGTGGATAACCAACACGGACCTACTGTATAGCACGGGGCACTCTACTCAATGTTATGCGGCAGCCTGGAGTAAAAGGGAGTTTGGGGGAGAATGGATACATGTACATGCATGGCTGAGTCCCTTTATTGTCCACCTGAAACTACCACAACATTGGTAATCAAGATATACTCCAATATAAAATTAAAAGTTTGAAAAAAATTCTTTATCTTGCACATGTGTGCTCAGTCACTCAGTTGTTTCTGACTCTTTGTCACCTTATGAACTGTAGCCTGCCAGGTTCCTCTGTCCATGGGATTTTACCAGGCAAGAATAATGGATACCTCACAGGAAACATCCTGACCGGGTCCACATGAGAATGGCTGCAGGAAAGAAGAAATGAACAAATTAACACATCTTGTCTGGAGTCTGGCAGAAACCAGGAAACATTTGCAACAACTTAGAGCCTTTTTAACTTTACCTCCTCACCTCCCTCTCTTTGTTCCATAAAAGATACCAGGAATCAAACTCACTCGAGTGAGATGGTTCTTTGGGACAGGAGTCCACCATCTTCTCAGTCTCCCAGCTTCCTGAATAAAGTCATTACTCATGTTATTCACTGCCCCAGTGCCTCATCTCTCCATCTATAGATCCGTAGTGTGTGAGCCGTACAAGCTCAGACTCTATAACAGAGTTAGTCTTTCTAAGCTGAAGGTTGAAGGATCAAGAGGAGGCATTGGTGCAGCCAAGAGGCCTGCAGGTTGGTCCTGGGACTGAGCACCAACCCTGACAGGGGCAGGGAGCCCGCTAGGCACTGGCCAGGGAGCCCCATGTCGACCTTCCTGGTGCAGTGCTCAGCTAACATTTGGGAATATGACAGCCAGTACATCGTGTCAGACAAACCACCCTATGCCAAGACAAACTCCCTTTTAGACTGGGAAACAAGAGAGTTCTGTGGGACTTGCAGCACATTCCCCTGCAGGGGCACCAAGCAAGTGCTGGTTTTGGCAGCCCGTGTAAGGAAAAGTCAACTGCAACCTTCAGTGGAACTTACAAATTTCAGACACTCACTCCCTACCTTCCCAGTCCCCATGGCAGGCATGTGCTCCAAAGGCCAAAGGAATCCCTATAGTATTATTTTAAGAACTGAAATTTCCTAGAACTCTGGAATGCCCTGAGAACTGTCAAAGAAAGTCACTTTTGTGCTCTGAAGATTTGGCCAGTATTTAATAACCTTCTCCCTCAATCATCCAATTTCTTGCCAGTGGAAGTACTTCCCAGGTGTGAAAGCTGCTTTCCTGATGTAAGCATTTTGAGTTTGCTGGGACATGAGCTGACACTGCCAGGGCATGTGGGACCCCAAGCAAGGATCACACACTTTCACAGAAACCCTGAAGAGGTACAGGTACAAGGTAAGATCTTTGGACTCTTCCTTTCACTTCTAGATTCACTGAGAAAGTCTCCCACTGGTATGGAAAAGTTGACTCTGGCCACAGGCAACTTGCCATGAAGACAAAAAAAATGTGTGTTTCCCTCACAGAATAGGGAGCTACTTTCTTTATTGCCGATTTAAATTCACTTATCTGTAGGAATTTTCTCATTTGTGAGATTCATTATAAATGCACACCAATAACCTCTTTTCTTCCTACTTAGTTTTATAATTCAAGCACCAGCTGTGGTTCCCCACTAGGTGTGGGGTCCCCACGTAGGAGACTCACTGTGCAGAGGTGCTGCGATGCTGGGAGGCCCGGCCCGGGTGGGGTCCGAGTGCCTCTCTGGCCACGTAAACTGAAACTGAGTGTCCACTGGCAGTTTGGTAGGACAGCGGGAGAAGTGTGCTGAGAGGGGTCACCATCGGGCGGGCCATCCTCTATTGAAGGCTTCCTGTGGACCCAAAGACCACCTTTTATTCTTTTTTCACTCCTCATGCCCCTATGGCAAGGCGTTTCAACCTTGACAGAGTCCACCCAGGTGGGATAATCCCTGGTCGTGGGGACCACCCTGAGCATTGGAGGTTTGGCTGCATCTCTGGACCTGCTCACTGGATGCTCTTCCCCAGTTAGGACACTGAAACCACCTCCACACAGCAGCAAGTGTCTTTTGGGGGTCAAGCCACCCACTCCTCAGGGGAGAACCACTGCCCATGTGGCCACCAAGCAGGAAAGGGTTGGCAGGAAAGTGAAGCTCCTGGGAGCTGGGTCAGAGCAATGCCTTGAACTGAGAGGAATGTCCCCAGAGGTCCTTGGACACAATTGCACAGGCTGGGAGACCCTGCAGGGTAACATAAGTGGGGAGCCACATCTAAGGAAGAGAGCCTGATGGCATTGCAGGACAGGAGGGCCAGGGAGTCTAGAGGCATAGAGACAGTCAGGTGCCTGTCTGCCAGTAGGGGACCCACTCAGGCTGCCCTGGACCCTAGCAAACCGCTCTGGGTGGCAGTCTGCACAGGCCCATGTGATCCCACTGCAGAACCCAGGCAGGGTGTCACTCCAGGGATGAGATAAAGGGACTCTCTCTTTGTGCTGGGCACCAGCAAAGCCTTTCTGTGCCCACTGTGGTCGATACCTGGTAAAGGGCATCATCAGATCAGAGCAGAGACTCATGTGTCCAAGATGGTGAGAGCATCCAACAGTGAATCATACGGGGAACGGCGGAAAGAATTAGACACTGCTTTCGAGAAGAGAAAATACCTTTTGACAACATGACAGAGCCTATAGGGTATCCCAGCCTCTGACAAATAAAGGTAGTGGGCAGGACAGCTGCCTTCACAGGACTGAAGGGTCCTCATAGAAAATCAAATGAGGATGAATGGATAAATGCTACCAGGATGCAAGTGTGAGGAAGCTGTCAATCTAGATGAGTGTGAGATTCTTTAATTCCATCCAATCTTCCCACACACCCAGGGGTCAGCCACACCTGGAGGGTCATGGTAGACTCTGAAGGCCACATTTCAGAAGGAATTTTGAAGCTAGATTAAGCTCAGAAAAGAACATCATCTTATTATAAGCAACATTGTCATGTTCAGTTTTACCAAGTTAATTTAACATTTTACCAAGTTAATAGGGTGAAGTTTCTTCTTTCTCCCTTAAGAACATCTATAATTTTATCAGATTATAAATGTATTCTCTTCAGGATATTCGGAAAATACAGATGAGAGGAAATGCAAGGACCTGATTTTTTTCATCTCTTAATGAGGTGTGTGCTGTATGCAAGGTTTTGGGTCTCATTCTTTGTACATAACTTATGCCAGCATTACTGCCATGTCATTAAACTTTCCCAGAATGCAGATTGAAAATGGATGGATAATATCCATCTGATGAATTTCCTAATAAATTTACTATTTCAATTTAAATAATGGTTATGGTAAAGGCAATTTTTTTTGATATGTAAGAAGTGGTTTTATTTAGAGAGAAGCACATTCCACAAACAAAGTGAGGGCCATCTCAGAAAGCAAGAGCAGCACCAGGCTGCGGGGCTGTCAGTTTCTATATGGGTGGGTAATTGCACAGGCTAATGAGTGGGAGGAGTAGTCCAACTATCTGGGGACTCACAGGAATTGGGCTACTGCCCACTTTTTACTTTTATGGTCAGTTTTGGAACTGTCATGGTGCCAGTGGGTATGTCTTAGCTGATTGTTACAATGAGCATATGCTGAGGCTCAAGTTATAATGGAAGCTGACTGGTCTGCCGTCTTGGATCTGTTTTGTTCTCATCTGTTAGGGTCATGTCTTTGGGCAATGTCATTCTTTCCAAGGTTGTGGCCTACCTGCTTCCCTCCTGTGTCATTCCCCCCTGAGAAGTTTTACTCCCATATTCTTATGGAAAGCAGAAGGGTGACAGTACATCTCCTGAAACGGCTTCAAGTCTGAGCAGGGGCATCAACCTGGACATCAGGGAGTGAAAATCTAGATGCCTCATCCAGGGCTGCAGGGGCAGGACATCTCCTTGTTTTAAATCAGTATCGCTTGGAGTACTCACACAGCCTTCCTCTTGAGGTGAAACAGCTTGTAGCTGCTTCCATAGCCTTTCTATGAATCTCCTTGATGATGCAGCACTTTTTTGTAACAGCATCAGAGTACAAAAATAACAATCTATAAATGACAAAAGAATTAAAAGACATGGTTAAACATCTGATTAGGAGAAGGCGATGGCACCCCACTCCAGTACTCTTGCCTGGAAAATCCCATGGACAGAGGAGCCTGGTAGGCTGCAGTCCATGGGGTCGCGAAAGAGTCGGACACGACTGAGCGACTTCACCTTCACTTTTCACTTTCCTGCATTGGAGAAGGAAATGGCAACCCACTCCAGTGTTCTTGCCTGGAGAATTCCAGGGAAGGGGGAGCCTGGTGGGCTGCCGTCTATGGGGTTGCACAGAGTCGGACACGACTGAAGCGACTTAGCAGCAGCAGCAGCAAACATCCGATTACAGTGTAGCTGATGAAAAACTTGGTTACAATTGTCAACTACAAATTAGCACTTACCAAGAGCATTGCCAATGACTGAACAACAAAGGCATTTGCCATCTGTCTCTATGGAGGTTGAACCCCAATCTGCTATAGCTGTTGACCTTCAACAACCGCTGAAGGAGTTCAGGGTGGAGTGAGGCTCTCTGTGGTCCAGGGAATCCGGTGGGACAGGTCTTTAGATAGTTGGGTGTTTTTAGAAACAGATATTATGATCTCAACCCTTGTATCTCCTCTTATCTAGAGAAGCACTAAATCCCCTCATGGTGACATCAGATCCTCATGACTAACAAAAACCTTTTGTAAAATGAGTGCTTCATGGCATTGAACTCCCCCTTCACCAAAACCTTTCCCAATGGCTGCTTTGGAGCACTCTCTCAGAGCTATCTGGGATGCTGTCTCCCAGGCTACAGTCCTCATTTTGCCCCAAATAAAACAACTCACAACTCTCAAGTTGTGCATCTTTTTTAGTTGATACAATAACCAGAATTACAAATGATTACATTTAACTTACCATACCAAATAATCCTGGTTAAATATTTCTCTGAGATGCCTCAGGGACCCTCTAAAGCATCCCAAAATTAGCTGAAAATCAATAGAACTTAAATTAAAATTGGATATTTTGGAAGTTTGTCAAAATTTTTTAAACATTTGGTCAAATAAGATCATTGGTCACTGTGAAACAATACTTATTTCTCAAAGTTATCAGAGATCTCAAAAGCAAATACAAATTACTTAAAGGTAAAGAAGCTCACACAATCTGTTGTCAAAAGCTGCATTTCAAGAATACTTTTGTGGAAGAAATCAAATCCAGCCTTGTGTTAGCCCATTCCCATCAAAATTCATTTACCTAATTATTAATAGATTTAATTCAATCTTAGAAAGTCCTGATCATGCACAACTCTTTTTTAGTTTTATTATTATTATTATTATTCACATCTTCTTTTACTGAAAACATACATTTCACTTTCCTTAGAAGTTTTTTGTTTTTGGTTTTTTTTTTAGTAACATTGAGTTAGTTTTCTTGCTGACAAATTTGCAATAGATATAATAAGTTCTAATAAACCTAGGTACAACATAGTTATTATGCATGACTCTACAGACATGTCTGTATTAATCAGAGCAAAAAGCTTAAACCACCTTCAATACCAGATATTAATTTAGTGTTGACTATTTCCTAAATCATATAAACCTGAAATTCATTCTGGCCAGTTTTATATTCCTGAGTACTTATATAAGCACTTACTTTTTAAAAAAGTCAATTAAGTAGAGCTTTTTTTTTTTGTAACAAATTAGCTTTGCTAATACTATACATCTACAACACACATAGATACATATAATCACACAAACACAGATGCTTCAAAGTTCTTATTTAAACATTTCAGCCCTGAATCAAGTATGGCAATGTAAAACCCACCAGTTTCAAGAGGTTGGATTCAAACTGAGCTTCTGGCGTGAGTCATGTCCCACTCTTTGCAACCCTATGGACTATAGTCCATCAGGCTCCTCTATCCATGGGATTCTCTAGGCAAATGTGCTAGAGTAGATTGTGTTGCCCTCCTCCAGGGGATCTTCCTGACCCAGGGATCAAACCCTCATCTCAACATCTCCTGCATTGGCAGGTGGATTCTTTACCACCTGGGAAGCCCAGATAGCAGGTGAGTGATTGTAATTAAAAGATCATGGGCTCAAGTCTCAATCAGGTTTTTGGCTGGGTTCAAGTCCCAATCTGAGGTGCACAGTTTCAATACTTTATATTAAACAGTTAATCATATGGTCCCATCAGTCTCTATCCCCTGGCAATACCATTATGGGTTTGCCTCAGAAGTGTCTTCATGCCTCACCCAGGGTACCGCCTGGTCCCATGGGATCGGCCAGCTAAGATGGCTTCTGTTTCTTTCCTAGAGTTATCCCTCCAAACTACACAAGCCTTAAATTCCTTCCGGGTTCCAATGCCTAGATACAAGGAAATAAAAATTTGAACAACGGGTAATTCACTCCATTTTAAATTTCCTAACTCATATTTGGACAAAACTGATTATGTAACATTTTTTTTTCCTTTTTAATTCCTGCTGTCTGAAACCTTCCCAGCCCCAGAGTGTAGGCCCAGAAGGGCACTGGTCGGGTCTGGTGCAGCCTGATACAGTTTAGACCCGAGCCTGAGATGATGTCTCCAGCTGTGCACTTTGGCCAAGATTTGCACTTACGATTTTAGATGCCATCTCTGCCAAGGCAGTCTCTCAATCAGGGATTAGTGTCCAAAAAGTTATTGCAAACGACTGAGAGAGTGCATCCACAACAGTGCTAACAGTGAGTGGGAGTTGGTCTAGCTATAAGCTGGAAATAAAGGGTCAGCACTTGTCAAATCTAAAGTAGATCTTGTCAGCCACACAGGTCTTCTGGGGTTAAGAAAAAGAAAGAAACGAACATAGAATGATAGAAGGAAAAAACTCAGAGTCAAGGAGAGAAGTATAGATTATCAAAGCCTGAAGCAATAATTCTGTTTTGGACCTGCTATAGGATGTCCCTAAGCATAACCATGCAACCCCATCTTTCTATAGCAAACTATGCCAATTGCCATCATTCTTCTGGTCTGGACCTAGGTTTCCAATCAGAGCCCTGAAGCATTGAGGGTTGACCAGCCCAATGAAAATAGGCAGACATTGGCAGAGCATCCTCCCCTGTACTCCTGGCTCATGGCATCCCACAAGCCCATCTCAGGCCAAGACCTAACTCTCATCATTTCTGCCTTTATCACTGTCCCTTTGTGGCTCTCCAGCTGAAACCTCCAGAATGTGACAGGAGCCCATAGGCCTTTAACTAAGATCAGTTTAACTGAGTCCTGATTTCAGGACTTAATGAAGCTCAGGTTCTTGATGTCTTCTCTCAGAAAGAAGTCAGTGTGAGACAAAGTGACAGATAAGAAATTGATTTAATTAGAAACATACTTCATAAACAGAGTTGGGTCATCTCAAAAGGCAAGAGTGGCCAGTAAGGACAATTTTTATGATCAATATAGATGGCTAACAAACACATGAAAAGATGCTCAACATCACTAATTATTAGAAAAATGCAAATCAAAACCACAATGAGGTACTATTTCATGCCAGTCAGAATGGCTGCAATCCAAAAGTCTACAAGCAATAAATGCTGGAGAGGGTGTGGAGAAAAGGGAACCCTCTTACACTGTTGGTGGGAATGCAAACTAGTACAGCCACTATGGAGAACAGTGTGGAGATTCCTTAAAAAACTGGAAATAGAACTGCCTTATGACCCAGCAATCCCACTGAGGAAGCCAGAATTGAAAGAGACACATGTACCCCAATGTTCATCGCAGCACTGTTTATAATAGCCAGGACATGGAAGCAACCTAGATGTCCATCAGCAGATGAGTGGATAAGAAAGTTGTGATACATATACACAATGGAATACTACTCAGCTATTAAAAAGAATACATTTGAATCAGTTCTAATGAGGTGGATGAAACTGGAGCTGATTATACAGAGTGAAGTAAGCCAGAAAGAAAAACACCAATACAGTATACTAACACATATGTATGGAATTTAGAAAGATGGTAACGATAACCCTGTATGCGAGACACCAAAAGAGACACAGATGTATAGAACAGTCTTTTGGACTCCATGGGAGAGGGCGAGGGCAGGATGATTTGGGAGAATAGCATTGAAACATGTAAATTATCATATGTGAAACGAATCGCCAGTCCAGGTTTGATGCATGATACAGGGTGCTCAGGGCTGGTGCACTGGGATGACCCAGAGCAATGGGATGTGGAGGGAGGTGGGAGGGGGGTTCAGGATGGGGAACACATGTACACCCATGGCAGATTCGTGTCCGTGTATGGCAAAACCAATACAATATTGTAAAGTATAAAAAAATAAAAATTAAATTAAATTAAAAATCCATGTAGAAAAAATTTATATGTGCTTTGTTTTTGTAGATAAATGCCTAGAAGTGAAATATGACTTTAAAGGGTAAGCATTTGTACAACACTTGGTCCATTTTGCCAAATTGCTTTCCAGAAATATAATCTTTTAATGATCTACAACCACACAAACAGGATATGAAGCTACTGTTTTATCTTTCCTACACTCCTTGCTAGTTCTGGCTCTTATCTCATTTTTCCCCATCAATATTTGACATCAGCAAGATGATTATCTTTCTTATTTGCATCTTTATATTTGAATAGAAATTTCTTTGTATTTGTCAGACTACTTTTTACCTTTTGTGCGTTTTGCTCATTTTCTATTCACTAATAGTAGGGATATTCAGCATTTTCCTTGATTTCTACTGAAATTTTCATTGATAAAACTTACCTTCTACCCTCCCCCTTCAAATTCATATGCCTGCAATGTGGGAGACCCAGGTTCAATCCATGGGTCAGGAAGATTCCCTGGAGAAGGGAATGGCTACCCACTCCAGTATTCTTGCCTGGAGAATTTCATGGACAGAGGAGTCTGGCAGCTATAGTCCATGGGATCGCAAAGAGTCAGACACAATTGAGTGACTAACACTTTTAACCTGCACCAGTCTTTGCTCCCTCTTCTCAGAGGCCTTTAAGCTAACCCTGGCATTACCAAATTAGGTCCGGCTGCTGGCCACTCAAAAGTCAACACACAAGAGAGACAATACTGGTAGAAAGAAGAGTGGTTTTTAATCAAAATGCCAGCAATCTAGGGGAGATGGTGGGCTCAGAGCTCCCCAGAAATCACTTCTGAAGGTTCTGCTCAGCCATGAACATTCTTAAAAGGAAAAAGAGAAGTCATCTCAGTTAATCATTGAGATGGGGGTCACAGTCATCGCCAGCCCCACTGTGTATACGCTGGTAGGCGGGCTGTCAACTTCTTGTGATTTTTCATTAGATGCCATCTAGTTCAATTTGTTCGCAATATTACTGAAGGGGAAGCTAGGGAAGAGATCTGGTCATTTGTTAAATACTTATTCTTCATTTCTACTTCTTTGATCTAGAGAAAGAACCAACAAGTTAGGCAAGGTGTGGCGTAATCACAAGATCTGAAAGACGTGCTTGGGTCTCAGAGGAGTAGAGCATGGCCGGGGAGGGGGTGCTGGTTTAAGGTTAATTATAATGTAGCTCTGCTAAAGTGACAAGAAGCCTTCCTGATGAGGGAGGTTTCCTGCAAAGAGCTCTTTCCTTTCTAAAGCTGTTTGCACTGAGGGTAAGCAGTAGCTTTCTGAGGAAGGCAGGGGTACAGACGGTTGTAAGGTAACAATTCCCTAAGTTCTGTACACTATGAAACTTCTTGCCCAGGTCTCCATGCCACAGCCCCTGCAGCTATCACTCTAGCATCTCCTTCCATGACAACTCCCCATGTCGCAGAGAAGGGTGTGCCACTCACCCATGTCCAGTTATAAAAGCTAAACCAAAGACCCATCTGAAATATTTTTAATTTATTTATGTATTTTAAATGAAACAAAGATGAATATTTTTAATGATAAAAGGTAACAGTAATAATTCACCAGGAAGATAGACATCATAAACCATTAGACACCTTAACAACAAAGAAACAGATATATAAAACAAAAATCAAAAGAAATATAAGGGAAAAGAAAAAATATATAATCATAGTGAGATATAGTCATAGACCCATCCAAAATATTATCTTTCACAAATCAAAACTATAATAAGGTACCACCTCATACCAGTCAGAATGGCCATCAGTAAAAAAAATCTATAAATAACTAATGTTGGATAAGATGTGGAGAAAAGGGAACCCTCCTACACTGTTGGTGGGAGTGTTAATTGGTACAACCTTTATGGAAAAAGATATAGAGGTTCCTGAAAACCTTGGCCACCTGAGGCAAAGAGCTGACTCATTTGAAAAGACCCTGATGCTGGGAAAGATTGAAGGCGGGAGGAGAAGGGGACTACAGAGGATGAGATGGTTGGATGGCATCACCGACTCAATGGACATGGGTTTGGGTGGACTCCAGGAGTTGCTGATGGACAGGGAGGCCTGGCGTGCTGCAGTCCATGGGGTCGCAAAGAGTAGGACACGACTGAGTGACTGAACTGAACTGAACTGAAAAACTAAACAGAGTTGCCATATGATCTACAGAAAATTGAAGACTCCAAGGGAATATTTCATGCAAATATGGGCACAATAAAGGATAGAAACAGTAAGAACTTAACAGAAGCATAAGAGGTTAAGAAGAGGTGGCAAGAATACACAGAAGGACTGTAGAAAAAAGGTTTTAATGACCCAGATAATCACGATGGTGTAGTCACTCACCAAGAGCCAGACATCTTTGAGTGTGAAGTCAAGTGGTCCTTAGGAAGCATCACTATAAACAAAGCTAGTGGAGGCGATGTAACTCCAGCTGAGCTATTTCAAATCCTGAAAATGATGCTGTTAAAGTGCTGCATTCAATATGCCAGCAAATTTGAAAAACACAGCAGTGGCCACAGAACTGAAAAGTTCAGTTTTCATTCAATCCTAAAGAAGGGCAATGCCAAAGAATGTTCAAACTACCACACAATTGCATTCATTTCACATTCTAGCAAAGTTATGCCCCAAATCCTTCAAGCTAGGCTACAGCACTACATGAACTGTGAACTTCCAGATGTTCAAGCTAGATCTAGAAAAGGCAGAGGAACCAGAGATCAAATTGCCCACATCCATTGGCTCATAAAGAAAGCAAGAGAATTTAAAAAAAAAATCTACTTCTCCTTCATTGACTACGTTAAAGACTTTGACTGTGTGGATCACAACAAACTGTGGAAAACTCTTACAAAAAGGAATACCAGAGACCACCTTACCAATCTCCTGAGAAACCTGTATGCAGGTCAAGAAGCAACAGTTAGAACCAGACATGGAACAATGGACTCGTTCAAAATTGGGAAACGAGTAAGTCAAGGCTGTATATTGTCACCTGGCTTATTTAACTTCTATGCAGAGTATATCATGTGAAATGCCAGGCTGGATGAAGCACAAGCTGAGATCAAGATTGCCAGGAGAAAGATCAACAACCTCAGATATCCAGATGATACCACTATAATAGCAGAAAGCAAAGAAGAACTAAAGAGACTCTTGATGAAGACGAAAGAGGAGAATGAGAAAGCTGGCTTAACAACTCAACATTCAGAAAATAAAGATCATGACATCTGATCCCATCACTTCATGGAAAATAGATGGGGAAACAAGGGAAACAGTGCCAGAATTTATCTTGTTGGGTTCCAAAATCACTGTGGACAGTGACTGCAGCCATGAAATTAAAAAACGCTTGCTTCTTGGAAGAAACGCTATGACAAACCTAGACAGCATATTAAAAAGCAGAAATATCACTTTGTTGATAAAGGTCTGTATAGTCAAAGCTATGGTTTATCCAGTAGTCATGTATGGATGTGAGAGTTGGATCCTAAAGAAGGCTGAGTGCCAAAAAATTGATACTTTCAAATTGTGGTGCTGAAGAAGACTCTTGAGAGTCCCTTGGACAGCAAGGAGATAAGACCAGTCAATTCCAAAGAAAATCAACCCTGAATACTCATTGGAAGGACTGATGCTGAAGCTGACGCTCCAATACTTTGGCCACCTGATAGGAAGAGCCAACTCACTGGAAAAGACCCTGATGCTGGGAAAGATTGAAGGCAGGAGAAGGGGATGACAGAGGATGAGGTGATTGGATGGCATCACCAACGTGATGGACATGAGTTTGAGAAAACCCCATGAGATGGTGAAGAACAGGGAAGCCTAGCGTGCTGCAGTCCATGGAGTTGCAAAGAGATGGACACGACTTAGTGACTGAACAACAGTATGATTCAGTAATCCCCCCTGGGGCATATATACAGATGAAATTGTAATTCAAAAAATACATGCACTCCTATATTCACAGCAGCACTATATATAATATCCAAGACATGGAAATGATGCAAATGTCCATGGACAGATGAATGGATAAAGGAGATGTGGTACATATATACAATTTACTCAGCCATAGAAAGTAATGAAATAATGCCATTTGCAAGAACATGGATGGACCTAAAGATTATCATGCTAAGTAAAGTGAGTCAGAAGGAGAAAGATAAATACCATATGATATCATCTATATGTGGAGTCTAATCTATGACACAAATGAGCCTATCTATGAAACAGAAACAAACTCACAGACATAGAAAACAGACATGTGTTGTCAAGCGGGAGAGAGGAGAGGAGAGGATGGATTCAGAATTTGGGATTAGCTGATGCAGATTATTAGGTATAGGATGGAGAGACAGCAAGGTCCTACTGCACAGGGAACTGTTGCGGGGAGGGGAACCCCTTTGAGGGCCTGAGACTTGTCTAACATTCAGAAATGTACTGTCCAAGGAGATGCTCATGTTAACAAAGCAAGAAACTTCACTGGGAAGGGGTACGCAGGTGGAGAACAGGAGAGAAAGGGAAGTCGGGAGAACTGCTCTGCCACGTGACTCGCAGTCTCGGGCTTTATGGTGATGGGATCAGCTTCCGGCTTGTCTCTGGCCAGTCATTCTGACGTAGGGTCCTTCCTGGTGGTGCACATACCGCCCAACCAAGATGGGTTCTAGCAAGGATGATTCTGGGAAGTTGCTGGGACATATGGAATGGCATCTCCTCCCTTCTTCGGACTTTTTATGAATTCTTCAAGTTGGTGGTAGCTTGTTAGTGCCATATTCCTTACCAGGACCTCCTGTTTACTCTTGCAAATGCTTACTATGGAGCCTGGCCTGGTCAGGGGGTTTCAGTCAATGTGTCCCTTGACAAAACTACATTCAATATTCTGTGATAAACTATAACAGAAATGAATATGAAAAAGACTGTGTGTGTGTATGTGTGTGTGTGTGTGTGTGTGTAACTGGATCACTTTGCTGTACAGCAGAAATTAACACAACTTGTAAGTCAACTGTATTTCAATTAAAAAAATTTAAATAAAATAAAATATCACCCTTCAATAGCTGATAAGCCCCCTGAAGCCTTCCAAAGGCTTCTTTCCTGCTCACATGCATGAAGCTGTTGCTGCTGGTGCTGCCTCTATAAGCCGAGTCAAGGGTCTTTGTCTGGACATTCTGAATTTTAATTCTTAGTGTCAGCTGCTGGGACCATTTATCCTAAGGACCTCCTCTTCAAAATTCCCTGAGGTGGCACCAGTTACCTTAGTGCTTGGCAGCTGAAGCAAGGAACCAACAAACTTCTGAGAGTTGACAGCCTCAATTTTGTAGGGTAAGTCTCTCCAATGTCCACACCAGGAATGAAATGTTTTTGCCTCAGTTTGGTACAAGCCAATTTGTTTGATTGGGGCATCCTGTTGGAGAAGGGAATTGTTGTTGGATTCTACTTGATTTGGGAACTGGTTTGCTGGTTCCCAAAACTGGTTTGGTTTTGATTTTGTGATGCATCAATATTAGAATATGTTTGTGCTTTGGGGGTTGGAATGTGCTTGTCTTTTGTCTTTTAGTATTATTAAACTTATAAACAGGGCTTCCCTGTTTATAGGGCTCAGCAGTAAAGAATCCACTTGCAATGCAGGAAATGCAAGTTTGATCCCTGGGTTGGGAAGATCCCCTGGAGAAGGAAGTGGCAACCTACTCCAGTATTCTTGCTTGGAGAGTCCATTGGCAGAGGAGCCTGGTGGGCTACAGTCCATGGGATCACAAAAGAGTCAGCCACTACTTAGCAACTAAACAACAAACTTATAAAAATGGGAAATAATCCATCTACCCCAAAGGAGAGCCCTTTGAGGAGTATATGAAAATAAATGGGCAAAATAGCCATGAACTTTTGACTAAGAGACATGATATACTATTGTAACAGGATGTTAGCATCAGAAGAGTGATGGCCCCTGAATGGTCCACTAAATTAATGTATGATCTCACAATTAGAAGTGTTTTGGAAAAGAGCAGGGGAAAGAGATGAGAGTCCATATGTAGAGCATTTACGCTATTGCTGCTGCTGCTGCTACTAAGTCACTTCAGTCATATCCGACTCTGTGCGACCCCATAGATGGCAACCCACTAGGCTCCTTCGTCCCTGGGATTCTCCAGGCAAGAACACTGGAGTGGGCTACCATTGCCTTCTCCAATGCATGAAAGTGAAAAGTGAAAGTGAAATCACTCAGTCGTGTCCGACTCTTCGAGACCCCATTTACTGCAGCCTACCAGGCTCCTCCATCCATGGGATTTTCCAGGCAAGAGTATTGGAGTGGGGTGCCATCGCCTTCTCCGTATGCTATTGCATCGGGAGGAAAAGAAGTCAGAGGGCTGCCACCTTATGGGGCAATAGCCTGAAAGGAAACCCGAAGGGGAAGCTGTTTGACAAGGGGAAGAGGGAGAAAGTGAGAGCGGGACATACTGTTTCAGATTCTAAACCCTAGCCTGCTGCTGAGCAAGCAGGCTGCACCAGCGCTTATCCCAACTGCCCCCCCTCCCCAATGTATTCACTCCTTTCACCTCGTGTTTCACCGCCCTATGGGAATCGGCTAGAAGTTCCTATATTAACCCTGGAGCACAGGGGCCTAGTTTAATATCACCATTTAAGGCCCATGAGGGCCCCCAGTTTCGACCAGGAACCACTTTTGCAGCAGGGCATTTCCCTTTTGCCAATGTTCTGTTAGAGGCCGAGGGACTGCCTTGGACTTGAAGCATCCAATTCTAATTTCCCCTAAGGAGCCTCGGGTAACAGACAGTGAGGAGCAAGTTGACTGACTTTTTAATAGGTACGATTAGCACATATTATGTGGTAAACACCAAAGTGGCACAGAAAACATCTCAGTCTATCCTGGTAATGAGAGTTCATGGAGAAGTTCAAAAGTGTTTGTTCTTACAACTTCTAGAATACCAACAAGAGGACCTCACCCTGAAACATAGCTTCTTATATATATGAGAGTATCGTCCCTTTTGGAACAAGATCCTTTGTAAATTAAAGGCTCAAGTAATTTTTTTCCCCAGAACAGTTTGACATCAGAGTCTCACCAGAGGACACTTTAAGCCTACAAATGGTGCTCATGGAAATCCCGGAGAAGGAAACAAAGTCATCCTAGGAGAAACTTGCCTGCATCTTTGAGATACAAATGGCCTATCTGGTCTTCTCATGAATCTTCACCTCTGCCATTTTTTTTTTAAATGCAAAGAGGGCAATTTAGAAATGGACTAGTCAAGGGTAAAAAGAAATCCTAATTCTCTATTCTGTAAATATTTAGCCATCTAAACAAATAAGCTTGATTTGTTTCATTTGCCAGAAACCTAATTTTAATCCAACTTCTTTTGTAAACTGGTGGGTTTTACATTGCTATACCTGACTCAGGGCTGAAATTTTGAAATAAGAACAATGAGGTATCTCTGTTTCTTTATGTTTGTATATGTCTTTGTCTTTGGATAACATTGCTGAGGCTAATTATAAATGAGCTCTATTTAATTGGCTTAAAGAAAAGTTCACTTCAGTTCCATTCAGTCACTCAGTTGTGTCCAACTCTTTGCAACCCCGTGGACTGCAGCATGCCAGGATTCCCTGTCCATCACCAACTCCCAGAGCTTACTCAAACTCATGTCCATCAAGTCAGTGATGCCATCCAACCGTCTCATCCTTGGTTGTCTCCTTCTCCTCCCGCCTTCAATCTTTCCCAGCATCAGGGTCTTTTCCAATGAGTCAGTTCTTTGCACCAGGTGGCCAATCACTACCTTATATGACCTGATTGTAAGCTATTCTTCAGCTTCCTAGGAGGCTCATGTGGGCCCTCTGGGTGATGGTAAAGATTAGAGAGGGGCTCCTGTACAGCCCACCCAGACAAGAGGTTGCAAATCAAGCAATTGTAAATACAAGAGAAATTAAGCTAAACTGGTTTCAGATTCATGTGAACTGGGAAATATTCAGTATTAAATTAATACCTGGTATCAATATTTAAGTTTGTTGACCTAATTTAAGTTTGTTGATATACGCCTGTCTTTAGAGTCATTGACATTAAGTAAAAGACTTTCACTGCACCTAGGTTTAATAGAAGTTAAATGAAATCTTGTTATATCTGTTACAAATTTTTCAGCAGGAAAAATAACTTGGTATGTTGAAACTTTAAAGTAAATGTAAGTGAGGTAAGAGATTTTTGATAAGCTCTATAGGAATAATTATGTTTTGAAAATTATTTAAAATAACCTCTCTAGATTTTGGTAACTATTACTTGCTTCTTGGTTTTTAAGAGTTTGGTATTCTAATTTAAATATTTAAGTAAAGTTACTGAAAATAATAAGACATTTCACTATACAGTAAGAAAGTGTCATACATGTTTTGAGTAAAAGGAATTTTATGCATGGTCAGTCTAAGATTGGATTAAGCTTAATTGAGTAAATGAATTTTTAAAAGTAAGCTGGTACAAAACTTGAATTTGGCTTTCTTTTCTGTTAAGGGGACAAGTTTTCTCAAAATGTTGAACTGCCTTTAATAACAGATTTTAAGTTTCTTTACCTTTTAAGGGATCAGTTCTGTATTTGCTTTTGAAATCTTTTGTTGCTACTTTGGCTAATTAAGTAACTACTGTTTCACAGTGACCTATGTTATCTGACTGAGTGTTCTAGATACTTTTGATGTTGGGGGTGGGGGTGGGGGGTACAAAACTTCCTAAATCAATTCTGTTGAAGTTCTTTGGGCTTCTAGCTAACTTTGGGAGGCTTCAAAGGGCTCCTGAAACATCCCAAAGAAAGAAAGCTTCATTGGTATGTTAAATTACATGGGAAGTATTGTCAAATGAGTATATTGTATTAGGTTACATTGTACAGTAAATGTTACTAATATAGATATTCTTGAAGTAATATAAAGTTTCTAAAATTTGTACATGTCCTGATATAATGTTATAATATTGTTATCTTGAAAGGTTAAGCTCCTTTGCCAAGAAGAATTGTAATCAGATCTTTAACCCTCCCTTTAAAAAACAAATATGTTTCTCATAGCCTTTAGATAATACCAGTGGACTGAGTAACAATAGACAAAACTAATGGGAAGCCTGATCACTTCATCCAGATCAATGGGAATTAGCTACATGCAACTGAATGAACTGACAAATATGTTTTATAACTTACTGACTTTGGGAAATATGCTAACCTTAATGTTTGATTTACAGAAAAAAAAAAAAAAAAAAAAAAAAAACCTTTCCCTTATGCTTAACCTGCAAGTTGATAAAGTGTGTCCTTATAAACAAAGATGAAACATTGATCTTTTTCTATCTGACCATGCCAAATTTGGATCAGCTTCTCAGCTGGCTCACCCTCGGGCTTGATATTTTACATGTATATTATGCACATGGATATATGACAGGTGTCTGTAAGATATATATCCTCTTTCCTTACAAAGTGATGATTGGGAGGTTTTTTTGGCCTAAAGGCCACTTGCTTTTTTCTGCCAGGAGCATTTGTAATGTCACAAGTGGAGTTAACAAATGAAGAGAATGCACTTGGACCAGGCCACTCTGCACCCCATGCACTGGCCAGCCTGCCAGACCCTCGGAGAGCATGGCTGCAGCCACAAGGACTGGGTGGGCCGGCTCGTGGGGCCAGCGGGGAAGCCTCCAGCCGGAAGGGCCCAGGCAGGCAAGGGAGCCTCGCGCAGGAAGGTCAGCGGGGGAGCCCCACTCTGTGGTGAAAAGGAGGACAGACACGAAGAGCTTGGGGGGAGTCCCGAGGCTGTCTTGAAGGTAAGCAGCCCGCCGCATCACCGGTGTTTCTCGGGCTGTTTGAGCTCTTGGCGAGCATGTGCTGTGACTATGCAGGCCAGGGTCTCAGGCTTTATGGTGACGAGCCTGGAAGCCCCCTGGGGCCAGTCAGCACAGGACTGCGAGGTACCGGGTAGAACCTGCTCTGGTTCCTTCCTCACCAACTCTAGCCAGGCCCCCCCGAACCTTCCTGTGGACTCGGCCTCGGCCTCCATCGATGAAGCCTTGAGAAGGCTGACCTAGTTTCTAACAGCCCAGCTGCCTCCCTGAGTTAGTCCTGGGCCCTTCCCCAATGTGCCAGCCTGAGAAAACCCAGCCAAAGGAAAGTACTGCTCGCTCCATCCTGCAGGTAGAGCCCTGTGTCTGCGGGAGCCTAACCTTGCTGGCTAACCAGGGGGTTGCAGGACGGCCCTCCTTCCCCACTCCTGTAACCTGCCCCTCCGGAGCCCCCTCCCTCCCCCCACCCCCTCCTCCCTCAGCACCCCCTCTGTACCCCCCTTCCCTCTTCCTGCCTTTAAAATGCTCAGTCACCTCCAAGCAAATAGACATGGAGCTCAGTTCACACTGGGCTTCTTCCCTGGGACCACAGCGTGTTCCTGAGGAAAGTCTGTCCTTATCCCTCTAATGGGAATCCAGTCTGTTACTGCTGGATCCAAGTGCAGAGAGTCTGCCCACCACACTTCCACGGGTGACCCCGCTGACCTGCCTTTCTCCTATCTGAGGGTTTGGAGTAGGAGTTGGCTCTGCTTTGTTTGTTTTACTGAGTTTCGCTCTCTTTGCATGCAGCCACCGTGGTCATCCAGGCCAGCAGCGTCCTCTGTGTGGAGGTCCTAACTGCAAGCCTGTCACAGGCCGGCCTGAGCGCCCACCCCCAGGGGTGGCCACGGGCTTTGCACCCAGTCGCCTGCTTGGTCGCAGCCGGTCTGCCTGCCCTGTGATGTACACACGTGCTCTCTACACTGTTCAGATATTCTTAAGGATCTGCCCTGCTCTTACCCTCTTCCTGTCAACCAGGGTCTTCCCTGGAACCCAGTGTCACCTTGTCCTTCACAGTGACTGCTGGCCCCCGTGCTCGCCCCGCACCAGCCCTGCCACTGGCCCTGGGGAAGGGCACCCACATGTCCACCCCTGCTCAGAGCCAGGCCCCTGGGACACGGGCAGTCAGGATGTTCAGTGGCCGCAGCCAGGGAGCTCCAGTGACCCTTTGGAATAGAATAATGATGCTCCAGAGTTTACTGAGTGCCTTCCAGGCAGAGCACTGTGTCTGGAGCTAAGAACTGCTTTACTGATTCCCCAAACTCCGGGGGAGGGGTGAGCTTCTCTGCATTTCATAGACAGCAAGAGTCCATAAGAGGCGAGCTAGTTCCTGAAGACCGTAGAACAGCAGTTCTGGGTTGGGGGGAGTCCCTCCCTGAGGGGCTGCCCTCAGAGATGACCCCTTGGCACGTGTGCCCGCCACAGTGGCTCCACCTCATATTCGATTCCTCTTCAGCTGAAGGAACCAATTCTCAAGCTCCCCTGATGTGCTGGGCCTCCCCTCCTGTATTTGCTTCTTCTTGGGGGAAAACAGAATGACCTACTGATCACCTCTCAGCTTTGGTGAACCAGGGTTCTGGACATGGTTAGCAGGTCCTCTGCTCAGGGTGTCACCAGGCTGAGATGAAGGTGTCAGCGTGGACTGTAGTCTCACTTAGGGCTGGAGTTCTCTTCCAAGCTGCCTGGTTCTCAGGAGAACTCAGTTCGCTGTGGCTGTAAGACTGAGATCTGCATACTCTTGCTCATGTCAGCTGGGGCCACTCAGCTCCCAGAGGTCACTGTCAGGTCTGAGCCATGCAGCCCCTCTAGTCAAGGTATGGAGCTGACTTCTCCAGGGCCAGCAGGACGGCTTCCTTCTTATTTATGAAAGTGAAAGTGGCTCAGTTGTGTCCAACTCTTTGCGACCCCATGGACTATACAGTCCATAGAATTCTCCAGGCCAGAATACCGGAGTGGGTATCCTTTCCCTTCTCCAGGGGAATCTTCCCAACCAAGGGATCAAACCCAGGTCTCCCACATTGCAGATGGAGTCTTTACCAGCTGAGCCACAAGGGAAGCCCATGCTTACTTATGGACTCACATGATTCGGTCATGCCCATCCAGAGTGACCCCCTTTTCATTAATGCAAAGTGAGCTGATTCAGTTCAGTTCAGTTCAGTTGCTCAGTTGTGTCCAACTCCTTGAGAACTCATGAACCGCAGTCCACCAGGCTTCCCTGTCCATCACCAACTCCTGGAGTCCACCCCAACCCATGTCCATTGAGTCGGTGATGCCATCCAACCATCTCATCCTCTGTCGTCCCCTTCTCCTCCTGCCTTCAATCTTTCCCAGCTTCAGGATCTTTTCCAATGAGTCAGTTCTTTACATGAGGTGGCCAAAGAATTGGAGTTTCAGCCTCAACATCAGTCCTTCCAATGAACACCCAGGAATGATCTCCTGTAGGATGGACTGGTTGGATCGCCTTGCAGTCCAAGGGACTCTAAGAGTCTTCTCCAACACCACAGTTCAAAAGCATCAATTCTTCTGCGCTCAGCTTTCTTTGCAGTCCAACTCTCACATCTATACATGACTACTGGAAAAACCATAGCCTAGACGGATCTTTGTTGACAAAGTAATGTCTCTGATATTTTTAGGGGCCTTGATTACATTCGCAAACTCCATGTCATGTCACGCCGCGTCACACAGGTGCAGAGAGGAAACCCATTGTGCTCCCCCGTGCGGCCCCGCCCCAGGGGAGGGCGTCATGTAGAACACGTCATGTGAAACACGCACACCTAGGAGACTGCTTCGGAGCCCCGCCCACCACACACCGCCTCGCTGGTCTCCAGCTCCTGCCAGGGCCAAGGCTGACGACGGCTCCTCCTCCGCTCTCAGGTGCCTGAGAGCAGGCCGTCCTTCCCGCTTGAAAACAAAGACAGTCACGTGGGTGTTCAATGTGCAGGCACTCAGAGCCTGTGCGGCCTCCACGTGTCACCTGGAGCTAGGGAGGAGGAACAAGTCCAACTGCACACACGCCCCCTTCCTGCACAGTCGACCGCCCCTTCCTGAGGCCCCTGCGGGCTGGGCCCCAGCGCTGGCTGTGAGAGCGGAGCTGGGTCCGCACAGATGCGGGCTGTGTGCTCTCCACCCGGGCCCTTCCACGCTGAGTAGGCTGTCCTCCCCGCTGAGCACCGAAGGTGGATCTCTTCCCCGCCTCTGTCAGGCAACGCGCCAGACACGAGAGGCATCTGTCCCGAGACAGGAGGGCGGCGGGACAGGAGCTCTGGCGATAGAGGTGGAGACGCGGATGCTGGAGGGAGCTGCAGCGAGATCTGAGCTCTGTCTACGGTTCAGCGAGGACCCAGAAGAACAGCGCCAGATGTGATTGAATATTCCTGTTCAGAGCCTCCCAGCCGTCTCCAAGGCAGCATGTACTTTTAATCCATCATCTATTAAGCAATGTCTGCATGTGGCAAAGGAAAAAAATCACGTGATTCAATAGGGCCCACAGTCAAAGCCAGTCTTTCTGTCCTTCCTCCGACCACACTCCGAGGGGTGAGCACTGGTTGCTGGTTTTCAGGTCTCCGGAGGGATCACCCTTTATGTCTTTTTGCTGTAAATCCTCAGAGATTTCCTCAGTGCAGGCTTCCAGATTTGCAACTTGGTATTCAGCCATTTCCTCCATCCCCTGTATTATCCTCATCTTTTATTATTAATGTATTATAATCATCTTTTATTTACAATGTTTCTAAATTCCAAGGACTCATTCACGTTCTCCCATGATCCTTTTTCATGATTGCCATTTTAAAGCTGTATCTTCTTATAACAGTTACATATGCATTCTATATGTATGTATGAGCAACATGCATGTATATTGAATGCGCACGTTTTTATACTATATGCATATGTAGTTATGTGTGATTTATGCCTTAGTTTTCTATATATTACATATTATCTATGTGTGTATACATATACACATATTACACCTATGTAATATGCTATGTACATGCAATATTTGTACAACATGCACACATGCACTCAATTAATAGTTGTATCCAATTATACACAATCGTCCATGTATTTTCTCCAGCTCTTTAGCTTCTCTGTCTTGCGTAATCAGCTCGTTCATCTCACTTTCTCTGCAGCTGATAGTTTTCCTCACCTGTGGGGTTTCCTCTGCAGGGAGGCCTTTGGGGTTAGTACAGGTGGAGGCGGGCAGGGCAGACCCTCCAGGCTGGCCAGCCAAAGGTGCTGGTGCATGGGCTGCTGCAGCCAATTCCAGAAGGGCTGATCTTTGCGAGAGCCCAACACGACCAAGGCCTCAGCTAAGGGCCCCCTGCCTCACTGTTTAGGAGCAAAGGGTAGAAAGTAAGGACTCAGCGCAGCAGTGATCCCATAGAGTGATTCCCTGGAGCCTGCCACCACCGCCGCCTCTGCACCTGGAGACCCTGCTCTCTCCTCCCCTCTGGTGGGAACAGTGCCTGCTGACCTTCAGCTATTACTACTTAGATCCTAGTTTGTAACCTCTTCCTGCTCAAACAATCTGACCCCACCTACGTTCTCTCTCTCAAAATTGCCTCAAAATTCACAGCCACTGATGCCTCCTTCCCTGTGTTCCTGCATTTTATGTATTTTCTTACTTTTCAAAACTCTTTCCTGTCCTTTCAGTGGAACTCCTGCAGGAGGGGCAGAGCTGCCTGGGCCACACCTGCGGCACCAACCTCGTCACCTGCCAAGGCTGTCACCACCTCCTCTCAAGACAGACAGCACAGAGACTTGGACTTAGACGCTGCCTGAGGCCTGGGCGTTCTCGCGCAATAGGAGTGTGGGGTTGCCGAGCTTTCTCAAGGGGAGCAGAACCCAGGCCCCATTGTCAGATATTCTGATTCATTTGGTCAGGATGAGTTCAGGACTTCAGCAAGGGCACCTGGTCATCTGATGGCAAGGCTCAGACTAGCTTCAGGGAACCAGGCTATCCTGGAGATGGGTGGTCTGGGTTTGACCCTCCTCCGTTACTTATTGGCCTTGGGAGAGTCAGTCCCGCACCTCAAGCTGTATACAGAGGGAAGAGCAGCCCCTCCCTCCTAGCTTGACTGGATAAGTGGTAAAGTGCAGCAGAGGACCAATCAGAGCAGGAAGAAGCCCCTGAGACACCAGTATAGCCCATCTCCTGATTCCGTGGGGCTGGGGTGAGGAATGTCCGCTGGTGGCCCTGGGCTGCAGCCTCTCAAGTGGTGGAGTTCAAGCTGCACCACCCAGGCATTTCTTCATGAGACGGTGGAACATGAGGACAATCGAGTTCTTCACAAAGGGACTCGGGCTCAATGCCACTTGGATCTTCCTGACAAATTTCCCAGGTCATTCTAGCTGATTCCTCCTTGGATGGCAGGCATCTTGCTGTCAGCCCTTTCAGCAGAATACCCATCTCTCACACGCTCAGATAATTTGCAATTGCTAATCTACCATTCTGAGGAAAACTCCCCAGGTGCATTAGAACTATACCTGATGTAAAAGAAAGAGAGGCCATCCAGCCTTTGATGGGGTTGGCTGGTTGTTTGGGTGGAGGGACTGTCTGCCTGAGGTGTGCATCGCCCTTACTCGCACGCGTGTGCGTGTGCTTGTCTAAGTGCCTTAGTAACAAGGAAGAACAAATCTGACTCCATATTAGGTTTGTTCATTTACCCTAACCTTTGTATTCTATTGCTTCTGCTTCAGATTAATCACTAAAAGAATGTTGCCTATTTCCTGAAATATACAGGGTAACCCATTCTCAAGGCTCTGACCTGTAAGATATAATGTTGTCCATTCATTTAGAAATAAAAAGTTGCAAAACAGAGAATAATATTTGTCTTGTTGGAGGTTTACAGGAACATCACGACCTGACCTAAGGACAGCTGCGAGGACAAAGGATTCCCATACCAAGAAGTTTGCACCAACCAGCCACACCCCTCCCTCACCTTGCCTTTTAAAATGCTTTGCTGAAACTCTTCAGGAGTTTGGAGTTTGGGGAGGCATAAGCCACCTGTTCTCCTTGGTTGGCCCTGCGATAAAACTTTCTCTTCTCCAAACTCTGACATTTTCATTTTTTTGGCCTCACTGTGTGTCAGGTAACAGTATGATGGTGTGCCCTTGATGGCACCTCACTTCTGTTCAGAACCAAGTAATCTTCCTTAAATACCTGTTCTTGATAATAGGCATTTTCATTTTCTGTGCAGAAGAAACAAATAGCTACAGTGTTACTAACACTCATCTACTATTAGAGATTTAGTAAAAATAGCATCTTCATGATGAGGCCGACTTCCATGGTATTTCCAAAGATTTTGAAGTAACCTCTGAATGCTGAGTACAAAATCGAAGCCGTACACAGAACAGATCTTACTGTCCTTTGAAAGATGAGAAGACATCAATTGGTGATAAATCAAGTGATTAAAATGAAGTGGAAAAAGTTTTCCTTTCTGATCTAACATGAAGGTCAGTGGTTAGAAAAGAAAGCTGATTTTGAATATCAGAGCAGATGGGTCAGAGTTCATCTTGATAAATTTCAAAGGAAAAGAATGACCTTGATTTAAACTGTCAGTATATAGCTCTTCAAAAGAGAAGGGAGGTTGTTTCAAAATATACCCTTCTTTCTTTGATCCTGTCATGGAGCTGAAAGATGAAATACATCATAATAAAATGGATGTCAGTTTAAAAAAATGTCTAGAAATCATGATTTTATCAGAGATGGGGAAGAAGGAAGGAAGGAAAAGGGGAAAGGGAACTCACATTGAGTGTGGGGATTCTGAGAATCAGGATTCTGAGAATCAAGAGTATTTCCTTCTAGCCCAAATGCAGGAACATGGAACTATGAAAAAACTAGAATAATATGGAACTGTTTGTTTCCAACTCATATTTTCTGTCATTCCATTTCATATTTTAATGAACTTTTAGGGAAAACTGAGTTTTCCATTTCTCTTTTTCAAATCCTATGACCTCCCCTGCCCCACCCCCAGTGAGTCTGCACTGTGAACGAAGCAGGGTTTCACCAGGAACACCAGGGCATCCTCCTCAGACCACAGGGTGCAGGGGTGCCAGAACAGCCCAGTCCCCTGTACCATGTATGGGACCCTGGTTTCATAGGTCACAGGCACCCCGGCCAGCTTCTGTCCACCCCTGAGAGTGGTCCTGCTCCACTAGCCCCAAGGCTGAGAATGAGCCCAGGGGAGGCTGCTCTCCCTGCATGAGAGTTTTGGTGTAGCTTCAGTGCAGATCCTGAAGGCTTTTCAAAATTCTTTTCCCATAGAAAACAGCTTCTCAGTACTCTGCTCTAACATTCTTAAATACACACGTTTGTCTGTTGATTCAGAGGGAAGCTCCTCACTCTGCTATGTTGTTTTCTGCTCTTCACTACCATACCTGACTCAGTCTCTGAGGGCTCCTGGCTGTCCTAGCCACTGTTCTCCTGATCCACTGGTACAACGTTTGTTACACATAATAACAGCAATAATAACAATAATGCTTCTTCAGATATAACAACGTATAAATATAACTATATACTATGACCAGGTGGGATTTATCCCAGGTAGTCAAGACTGCTTCCAACATTAGAAAATCAGTTAATGTAATTCCTCACACCAAGAGATAAAAGAAGAAAAACTCATGTGACATCAATAGATGCAGAAAAAGCATTTGAGTATACTAACGCATATGTATGGAATTTAGAAAGATGGTAATAATAACCCTGTGTACGAGACAGCAAAAGAGACACTGATGTATAGAACAGTCCTATGGACTCTGTGGGAGAGGGAGAGGGTGGGAAGATTTGGGAGAATGGCACTGAAACATGTAAAATATCATGTATGAAACGAGTTGCCAGTCCAGCTTCGATGCACGATACTGGATGCTTGGGGCTGGTGCACTGGAATGACCCAGAGGGATGGTATGGGGAGGGAGTGGGGAGGAGGGTTCAGGATGGGGAACACATGTATACCTGTGGCGGATTCATTTTGATGTTTGGCAAAACTAATACAATTATGTAAAAATTTAAAAATAAAATTAAAAAAAATAATAAAACAACCATCAAAAAAAAAAAACTAAAAAAAAAAAAAAAAGAAAAAGCATTTGACAAACTCTAACACCTACTCACGGAGAAGGCAATGGCACCCCACTCCAGTACTCTTGCCTGGAAAATCCCATAGATGGAGGAGCCTGGTAGGCTGCAGTCCATGGGGTCGCTAGGAGTCGGACATGACTGAGCGACTTCACTTTCACTTTTCACTTTCATGCATTGGAGAAGGAAACGGCAACCCACTCCAGTGTTCTTGCCTGGAGAATCCCAGGGACAGGGGAACCTGGTGGGCTACCGTCTCTGGGGTCGCACAGAGTCGGACACGACTGAAGTGACTTAGCAGCAGCAGCAGCAGCAACACCTACTCGTTATTAGAAAGAAAAAAAAAAATTATCAGTGGACTAGGAATAGAGGAAAAGTTATGCAACTGGATGAAGAACATCTACCAAAAATCCACAACAAATATTATACTTACTAGGGGGAAACTAGAAGCCTTCCCATTGAGACGAGGAACAAGGCAAGGTTGTTCCCTCTCACCATGTTTTTCAACAACACACTGGAGTTCTAGCTAGTAGTAATACAAGAAAAGAAAATACATACAGATTGGAAGAAAGAAATAAAACTGTCTTTGTTTGCAAATGACAGTATCATCTATGTGGAAATTCTGACAGAACTGACAAAACTACTCCTGGAATAATACGTGATTGCAGCAAGGTTGCAGGATACAAAGCTAACACACAAAAGTCAATTGCTCTTCTATATACTAGCAATGACCAAGTGAAAGTTGGATCATTTCGATTTGAGTTCCTAGGGCTTGAATTAAGATGCAGCTTCTCTTCATTTTCCAGTCACGGTGTTTCGTTTCTCTCTGTCCGCAGCTCTCTACCCTGTCCCGTCCTCCAGCGCAGGCCAGGAGCTGAGGGCGCAAGGATGAGCAGCCCTGCGTCCTTCCCACCCACTCCCCCGGCCAGCAGCATCCATCAGCAGGAACGACACTCAGTGTTCACTTGGTCCCCAAGGGCCCAGATCAGATCAGATCAGATCAGGCGCTCAGTCGTGTCCAACTCTTTGAGACCCCATGAACAGCAGCACGCCAGGCCTCCCTGTCCATCACCAACTCCCGGAGTTCACTCAGACTCACGTCTATCGAGTCAGTGATGCCATCCAGCCATCTCATCCTCTGTCGTCTGCTTCTCCTCTTTCCCCCAATCCCTCCCGGCATCAGAGGCTTTTCCAATAAGTCAACTTTTCGCATGAGGTGGCCAAAGTACTGGAGTTTCAGCTTTAGCATCATTCCTTCCAAAGAAATCCCAGGGCTCATCTCCTTCAGAATGGACTGGTTGGATCTCCTTGCAGTCCAAGGGACTCTCAAGAGTCTTCTCCAACACCACAGTTCAAAAGCATCAATTCTTCAGCACTCAGCCTTCTTCACAGTCCAACTCTCACATCCATACATGACCACAGGAAAAACCACAGCCTTGACTAGACCAACCTTTGTTGGAAAAGTAATGTCTCTGCTTTTGAACATGCTATCTAGGTTGGTCATAACTTTCCTTCCAAGGAGTAAGCGTCTTTTAATTTCATGGCTGCAGTCACCATCTGCAGTGATTTTGGAGCCCCCAAAAATAAAGTCTGACATTGTTTCCACTGTTTCCCATGTATTTCCCATGAAGTGGTGGGACCGGATGCCATGATCTTCATTTTCTGAATGTTGAGCTTTAAGCCAACTTTTTCACTCTCCGCTTTTACTTTCATCAAGAGGCTTTTGAGTTCCTCTTCACTTTCTGCCATAAGGGTGGTGTCATCTGCATATCTGAGGTTATTGATATTTCTCCCGGCAATCTTGATTCCAGCTTGTGTTTCTTCCAGTCCAGCGTTTCTCATGATGTACTCTGCATATAAGTTAAATAAACAGGGTGACAATATACAGCCTTGACGAACTCCTTTTCCTATTTGGAACCAGTCTGTTGTTCCATGTCCAGTTCTAACTGTTGCTTCCTGACCTGCATACAAATTTCTCAAGAGGCAGATCAGGTGGTCTGGTATTCCCATCTCTTTCAGTATTTTCCACAGTTTATTGTGATCCACACAGTCAAAGGCTTTGGCATAGTCAATCAAGCAGAAATAGATGTTTTTCTGGAACTCTCTTGCTTTTTCTATGATCCAGCGGATGTTGGCAATTTGATCTCTGGTTCCTCTGCCTTTTCTAAAAACAGCTTGAACATCAGGAAGTTCACAGTTCACATATTGCTGAAGCCTGGCTTGGAGAATTTTGAGCATTACTTTACTAGCATGTGAGATGAGTGCAATTGTGCGGTAGTTTGAGCATTCTTTGGCATTGCCTTTCTTTGGGATTGGAATGAAAACTGACCTTTTCCAGTCCTGTGGCCACTGCTGAGTTTTCCAAATTTGCTGGCATATTGAGTGCAGCACTTTCACAGCATCATCTTTCAGGATTTGGAATAGCTCAACTGGAATTCTATCACCTCCACTAGCTTTGTTCGTAGTGATGCTTTCTAAGGCCAATTTGACTTCACATTCCAGGATGTCTGGCTCTAGGTCAGTGATCACACCATCATGATTATCTGGGTTGTGAAGATCTTTTTTGTACAGTTCTTCTGTGTATTCTTGCCATCTCTTCTTAATATCTTCTGCTTCTGTTAGGTCCATACCATTTCTGTCCTTTATTGAGCTCATCTTTGCATGAAATGTTCCTTTGGTATCTCTGATCTTCTTGAAGAGATCCCTATTCTTTCCCATTCTGTTGTTTTCTTCTATTTTTTTGCATTGATCACTGAAGAAGGCTTTCTTATCTCTTCTTGCTATTCTTTGGAACTCTGCATTCAGATGTTTATATCTTTCCTTTTCTCCTTTGCTTTTCGCTTCTCTTCTTTTCACAGCTATTTGTAAGGCCTCCCCAGACAGCCATTTTGCTTTTTTGCATTTCTTTTCTATGGGAATGATCTTGATCCCTGTCTCCTATACAATGTCACGAACCTCATTCCATAGTTCATCAGGCACTCTCTCTATCAGATCTAGGCCCTTAAATCTATTTCTCACTTCCACTGTATAATCATAAGGGATTTGATTTAGGTCTTACCTGAATGGTCTAGTGGTTTTCCCTACTTTCTTCAATTTCAGTCTGAATTTGGCCATAAGGAGTTCATGGTCTGAGCCACAGTCAGCTCCTGGTCTTGTTTTTGCTGACTGTATAGAGCTTCTCCATCTTTGGCTGCAAAGAATATAATCAATCTGATTTCAGTGTTGACCATCTGGTGATGTCCATGTACAGAGTCTTCTCTTGTGTTGTTGGAAGAGGGTGTTTGTTATGACCAGTGCATTTTCTTGGCAAAACTCTATTACTCTTTGCCCTGCTTCATTCCGTTTTCCAAGGCCAAATTTGCCTGTTACTCCAGGTGTTTCTTGACTTCCTACTTTTGCATTCCAGTCCCCTATAATGAAAAGGACATCTTTTTTGGGTGTTAGTTCTAAAAGGTCTTGTAGGTCTTCATAGAACCGTTCAACTTCAGCTTCTTCAATGTTACTGGTTTGGGCATAGACTTGGATTATTGTGATATTGAATGGTTTGCCTTGGAAACGAACAGAGATCATTCTGTCATTTTTGAGATTGCATCCAAGTACTGCATTTCGGACTCTTTTGTTGACCATGATGGCCACTCCATTTCTTCTGAGGGATTCCTGCCCGCAGTAGTAGATATAATGGTCATCTGAGTTAAATTCACCCATTCCAGTCCATTTCAATTTGCTGATTCCTAGAATGTCGACATTCACTCTTGCCATTTCTTGTTTGACCACTTCCAATTTGCCTTGATTCATGGACCTGGCTTTCCAGGTTCCTATGCAATATTGCTCTTTACAGCATCGGACCTTGCTTCTATCACCAGTCACATCCACCGCTGGGTATTCTTTTTGCTTTGGCTCCATCCCTTCATTCTTTCTGGAGTTATTTCTCCACTGATCTCCAGTAGCATACTGGGCACCTACTGACCTGGGGAGTTTCTTTTTCAGTAGCCTATCATTTTGCCTCTTCATACTGTTCATGGGGTTCTCAAGGCAAGAATACTGAAGTGGTTTGCCATTCCCTTCTCCAGTGGACCACATTCTGTCAAATCTCTCCACCATGACCCACCCGTCTTGGGTTGCCCCATGGGCATGGCTTAGTTTCATTGAGTTAGACAAGGCTGTGGTCCTAGTGTGATTAGATTGACTAGTTTTCTGTGAGTATGGTTTCAGTGTGTTTGCCCTCTGATCCCCTCTTGCAACACCTACCGTCTTACTTGGGTTTCTCTTACCTTGGGTGTGGGGTATCTCTTCACAGCTGCTCCAGCAAAGCCAGCCGCTCCTCCTTACCTTGGACAAGGGGTATCTCCTCACCATCGCCCTTCCTCACCTTCAATGTGGGATAGCTCCTCTAGGCCCTCCTGTGCCCGTGCAGCCACGGCTCCTTGGATGTGGGGTTGGTCCTCCCGGCCACCGCCCCTGGCCTTGGTAGTACGGTTGCTCCTCCCTGCCGCCGCCATTGGCCTCGGGCTTAGGCCCAGAAAAGAGTTCCAAATCAGGCAGTGATTTACTTATTACAGTTTCTAATGAAATGTGCACTTTTATGATCAGTAAGTAGCAAATCTTAGTCAAGTGTGATAAATGTTTATAGTCTGAAGCACTGTATTTTATCCTAGGAGACCAAGAGATTAAAAAGGACATATTTTCCTCTAACTCTACAGAAGTAAAAAAAAAAAAAAAAAAGTGGATTCCTTTTGGGGGAAAAAAAAGGACCCTGAGAATTTTAAGGTATAGAAGATGACATTTCTAAAAAGAATGTAGTTTTTAATCATATTAAAAGAGAATTAGGATTTAACATGGAAAAATAAACAATTTTCTTGGCACCTGGATCGGCTCACAAATTCTACATTCTGAGGGCCTAATTCTGTAGAATCATTACATTATTGTAAAGAACCCAAGTCAGATATAAATTTACTCATTTAAGTTTCTTTTAAAGAAGTCCAGACTAAATTTTCCTACTTTGGGCATGTACCATGAGAACTTTGAGTGTGAGGCTCAAAGGACCCTGAATTGTTGGTGGCATTTTAAATATTGTTTTTAACTAAAACAATATAGAATACCTTAACCTATCTGAAATTGTTGTTGTTTAGTCACAAACTTGTCTCTGACTCTTTTGAGACCCCTTTAACTCCTCTGTAGCCCACCAGACTCCTCTGTCCATGGGATTCTCCAGGCAAAAATACTGGAGTGGATTGCCATGCCCTCCTCCAGGGGATCTTCCCCACCCAGGGATTGAAACCCAGTTTCCTGCATTGCAGGCAGATTCTCTACTGTCTGGGCCACCATTACTTGCTGTTTAGTTGATGTGTATTATAGACTAAGGAAACGATGTTAGATAAAAAGCAAATTTGAGCAAATTTCTTATTTGAATTCAAAATGGATCATAAAGTAGTGAAGACAACTTGCAACATCAACAGGAACTGCTAGCAAACGTACTATGTAGTGGTGGTTCAAGAAGTTTTGCAAAGAACAGGAGAGGCTTGAAGATGAGGAGCACAGTGGCTAGCCATCAGAGGTTGACAGTGACCAAATGAGAGCAATCATCAAAGCTGATCCAATTTCAACTACACAAGAATTTGCCATGAACTCAATGTCAATCATACTATGGTTGTTTGGGATTTCAAGAAAATTGGAAAGGTGAAAAAGCTTGAGAAGTGCCTCATGAGCTGACCAAAAATTAAAAAAAAAAATAATTGTTTTAACTGTTGTCTTCTCTTATTCTATGCAACAACAGTGAATCATTTCTTGATCAGACTGTGATGTGTGATGAAAACTGGATTTTATATGACAACCGGTGATGACCAGCTCAATGGTTGGACAGAGAAGAAGCTCCAAAGCACTTCCCAAAGCTAAACTTGGAGCAAAATATGGTCACAATCACTGTTTGGTGATCTGCTGCCCATCTGATACACTGCAGCTTTCTAAGTCCCGGCGAAACTATTACATCTGAGAAGTATGCTCAGCAAGTCAATGAGATGCACCAAAAACTGCAATGCCTGCAGGCAACATTGGTCAACAGAAAGGGTCCAATTCTCCATGACAATGCCTGAATGCATGTCACACAAGCAACACTTCAAAAGTTGAATGTATTGGGCTAGGAAGTTTTGCCTCATCTGCCATATTAACCTTACCTCTCACCAACCAACTACCACTTCTACATGTATCTTGAAAACTTTCTGCAGGGAAAACACTTCCACAACCATCAGGAGGCATAAGGTGCTTTCCAAGAGTTCTTTGAATCCAGAAGCATGGATTTTTATGCTACAGAAATAAACAAACTTATTTCTCATTGGCAAAACTGTGTTGATTGTAATGGTTCCTATTTTGATTAATAAAGGTGTGTTTGAGCCTAGCTATAATGATTTAAAATTCATGGTCCAAAACTGCAATTATATTTGGACCAACCTAATATTATAAACCTTCCTTCTTTAAAGTAGGGTGGTATTGGAAAATGAAAGAGCAGCAGGCCAATGAATCAGCATAAAGTCCTGAACCAAGGGGCGGGCCTTAGAAAGCATCACTACAAACAAAGCTAGTGGAGGTGATGGAATTCCAGCTGAGCTATTCCAAATCCTAAAAGATGATGTTGTGAAAGTGCTGCACTCAATATGCCAGCAAATTTGGAAAACTCAGCAGTGGCCACAGGACTGGAAAAGGTCAGTTTTCATTCCAGTCCCAAAGAAAGGCAATGCCAAAGAATGCTCAAACTACCACACAATTGCACTCATCTCACACGCTAGTAAAGTAATGCTCAAAATTCTCCAAGCCAGGCTTCAGCAATATGTGAACTGTGAACTTCCAGATGTCAAAGCTGGTTTTAGAAAAGGCAGAGGAACCAGAGATCAAATTGCCAACATCTGCTGGATCATGGGAAAAGGAAGAGAGTTCCAGAAAAGCATCTATTTCTGCTTGATTGACTATGCCAAAGCCTTTGACTGTGCGGACGACAATAAACTGTGGAAAATTCTGAAAGAGATGGAAATACCAGACCACCTGACCTGCCTCTTGAGAAACCTGTATGCAGGTCAGGAAGCAACAGTTAGAAGTGGACATGGAACAACAGACTGGTTCCAAATAGGAAAAGGAGTACGTCAAGGCTGTATATTGTCACCCTGCTTATTTAACTTATATGCAGAGTACATCATGAGAAACACTGGACTGGAAGAAGCACAAGCTGGAATCAAGATTGCCGGGAGAAATATCAATAACCTCAGATATGCAGATGACACCACCCTTATGGCAGAAAGTGAAGAGGAACTAAAAAGCCTCTTGATGAAAGTGAAAGAGGAGAGTGAAAACATTGGCTTAAAGCTCAACATTCAGAAAACTAAGATCATGGCATCTGGTCCCATCACTTCATGGGAAATAGATGGGGAAACAGTGGAAACAGTGCCAGACTATATTTTGGGGGGCTCCAAAATCACTGCAGATGGTGACTGCAGCCATGAAATTAAAAGACGTTTACTCCTTGGAAGGAAAGTTATGACCAACTTAGATAGCATATTGAAAAGCAGAGACATCACTTTGGCAACAAAGGTCTGTCTAGTCAAGGCTATGGTTTTTCCTGTGGTCATGTATGGATGTGAGAGTTGGACTGTGAAGAAAGCTGAGCACCGAAGAATTGATGCTTTTGAACTGTGGTGTTGGAGAATACTCTTGAGAGTCCCTTGGACTGCAGGGAGATCCAACCAGTCCATCCTAAAGGATATCAGTCCTGGGTGTTCTTTGGAAGGACTGATGCAAAAGCTGAAACTCCAATATTTTGGCCACCTGATGCAAAGAGTTGACTCATTGGAAAAGACTGATGGTGGGAGGGATTGGGGGCAGGAGGAGAAGGGGACGACAGAGGATGAGATGGCTGGATGACATCACCGACTCCATGCATATGAGTTTGGGTGAACTCCAGGAGTTGTTGATGGACAGGAAGGCCTGGCATGCTGCAGTACATGGGGTCGCAAAGAGTCGGACATGACTGAGCAACTGAACTGACTCAAGGACAAACAGAAAAATAGAGAATACTATAAAAATGACTTCATAAGCCAGTAAGTAGAAGAATTCTCAAATGTTGTGACAGCTGGATAGCTATTTAAACAAGTGAAATGGGACCTATGCCTCACTCTCTACATCAGACTATAATACACATGTAACAGAAATTTAAATGTAGAGTTTTTAAACTATTTACATTCTCAAAGAGAAGAAGAGTAAACCTCTTTATCATGTGGAGTAAGAAAACCTCCCCAATTATGGCTCAAAATTCAAAATGTAGAAGCAATGAAAGAAAATACCAAAAACCTTATGAAAAACCAAGATATATAGAGTGAAAATAGCCCTTAACCATATGAAAAGAAGGGCTTCCCAGGTGGTGCTAGTGGTAAAGTACCTGTCTGCCAATTCAGGAGACAAGAGTTCAGTTCAGTCAGTCGTGTCCGAATCTTTGCAACCCCATGGATTGCAGCACGCCAGGCCTCCCTGTCTATCACCAACTCCCGGAGTGCACTCTGACTCACATCCATCGAGTCAGTGATGCCATCCAGCCATCTCATCTCCTGTTGCCCCTTCTCCTCCTGCCCCCAATCCCTCCCAGCATCAGAGTCTTTTCCAATGAGTCAACTCTTCGCATGAGGTGGCCAAAGTACTGGAGTTTCAGCTTTAGCATCATTCCTTCCAAAGAAATCCCAGGACTGATCTCCTTCAGAATGGACTGGTTGGATCTCCCTGCAGTCCAAGGGACTCTCAAGAGTATTCTCCAACACCACAGTTCAAAAGCATCAATTCTTCAGCACTCAGCCTTCTTCACAGTCCAACTCTCACATCCATACATGACGACTGGAAAAACCATAACCTTGACTAGACGAACCTTTGTTGCCAAAGTAATGTCTCTGCTTTTGAATATGCTATCTAAGTTGGTCATAACTTTCCTTCCAAGGAGTAAGCGTCTTTTAATTTCATGGCTGCAGTCACCATCTGCAGTGATTTTAGAGCCCCCAAAAATAAAGTCTGACACTGTTTCCACTGTTTCCCCATCTATTTCCCATGAAGTGATGGCACTTGATGCCATGATCTTTGTTTTCTGAATGTTGAGCTTTAAGCCAACTTTTTCACTCTTCTCTTTCACTCTCATCAAGAGGCTTTTTAGTTCCTCTTCACTTTCTGCCATTAGGGTGGTGTCATCTGCATATCTGAGGTTATTGATATTTGGTTCAATCCCTAGGTTGGGAAAAATCCCCTGGAGGAGGAAATGGCAATACACTCCAGTATTCTTTCCTGGAGAATCCCATGGACACAGCAGCCTGGTGGGCTACAGTCCATCAGGTTGGAAAAAGTCAGACAGGGCTAAAGTTACTTAACACACACAGCACATATGAAAGGATGACCAACCTCACTCAAAAAGGAGAAATACAGGGAATGTGTGTGTGTGTGCAGGGTAATTGTGGTGAAATGGGTGAAGGGGGTCAACAGGCACAAACTTCCTGTTTCAAAATATACCTGGGGGTATGATACACAGCATGATGACTATGGTCAATTACACTGTATTGCATAATTGAAAGTTGCTAAGACTATATCTCAAAAGTTTACAAAAACATGTAATTATATTCGATGATAGATGTTAACTAGACTTATAGTGATGATCATTTTATAATATATACAAATATAAAATCATTATGTTATATACCTGGAGCTAACATAATGTTATATGTCAACTATATCTTAATTTAAAAAAAAGAATTTGGAAAAGACATGCAAATAACAAATTTTGAGATACATGTTATTAATAAGGTTTGAATTCTAGATAGTTGAGTTAAAATAGCTAATGTAAAGATTATTTAGTTTGAGATAAATGTTGACATTCAAGTTCAAGATTTCACTTATATCATCAATCTGTATTTCTCTACAAGAGATTGTGTTTATCATATAAACATGATCAATTTCAATGAATTAGGAAAGCTGAAACATGCAACTCTAAAACTATACTGAATATATAATATAATCTTTCTTCAAACCAAGAGATTTGTTTTTAAACAGAGGGAACTTTTCTTATTGTTCTGATTCCAACCTAAGCAGGAGTTGTTTCTAACAGGAGCAGTGAAGATTAGGCAAACACACCACCAGTGTCTTTACCTCACTCAAACTGGACTTCCCTAGTTGATCATGGAACATTTAGCATTGTTGAATCTGGATTCAATTGCAGAAACTTTTCCAACCTAGTGTTCAAGTGAGTCCCAACAATTCATCCCTTAGTGCCTATTGCCATTCCCTGCTTTTGCAAATACAATCTTTAAATAGGAGAAGAAATCATAAATTGTCAGTGTACAATCATTTCAGTTCAGTTCAGTCACTCAGTTGTGTCCGACTCTGCGACCCCATGAATTGCAGCACGCCAGGCCTCCCTGTCCATCACCATCTCCTGGAGTTCACTCAAACTCACGTCCATCAAGTCGGTGATGCCATCCAGCCATCTCATCCTCTGTCATCCCCTCATAATTCATTTAAGACCTCATAATTCTGAACAAAGGAAAAAACTAGGAGAAATACAAATGAAAACTAAGTTGACGGGAAGCAGCAAGGTCCTGTTATATAGCACAGAGAACTGTATTCAATAACCTATGATAAACCATAAATGAAAAATAATGTTTGAAAGAAAGAATGTGTATATACAGAGTAAGTCCCCTACATATGAATGAGCTCAGTTCCAAGAGCACATTTGTTAAGTCCGGCGAAATTAGCCTAGGTATCCAGCTAACACAATCAGCTATATAGTGCTGTACTATAACAGGTTTACCATACTTTTCATACAAATAATACATAAAAACAAGCACTGAAAATAAAGAAAACATTTCTAATTTTATGGTACAGTGCCTTGAAAAGTACAGCAGTACTGCAACTGGTACACAGGGCGTAGCATCGAATGAACAGGCAAGAAGAGTTAGTGACTGGAGGAGGGAGAGGAGGTGGGAGATGCTAGAGCTGAAAGGTCGTCAGCAGTAGGAGACGGAGGGCGAGCTTGCAATGTCACACGTGCCTGACGCTGATGACGCACGTGTTCCTGTCTTTGAAAGTTCACAACTTAAACGTTAATGTAGGGGACTTACTCTATGTGTAACTGAGTCACTTTGCTTATAAATCAACTATACTTCAATTTAAAAAATTTTTAATAACTAACATATTTTTAAATTATTATTTTTTTTTTTTTTTGGTTGTGCTGGGCCTTTGTTGTGGACACAGGCTTTCTCACTGTGGTGGCTTCTTGTTGCAGAGCACGGGCTCTAGGCACAGGGGCTTCAGTAGTTCCAGCATGCAGGCCCAGTAGTTGGGGCACACGGGCTTAGTTGCTCTGCGGCATGTGAGATCTTCCCAGACCAGGGATCAAACCTGGGTCCCCTGCGTTGGCAGGCAGATTTTGATCCACTGTACCACCAGGGAAGTCCAAAGAAAATTAAATTGAGATACCATTTCTCATCTACCAAGTTGACAAAAATACAAAAGATTGACAACAAATTGCTGGAACGACCATGGGGAAGCAGGCCCTTTCAAATATTTGGGATGTAATGCAATACAGGAAAATTTGGCAATCTGGTGCAAAATGACATATGTATTTACTCTTGATTCTACAATCACACTTCTCAGAATCTAAAGACACAGTTGCAAAAATGTGAAAAGATGTAGGCAAAAGGGTATTCATTGCAGCAAAGGACCAGAAATAGCCCACATGTCAAAGTAGCAGGATTGAATATGTATATCCTGAAATGGTAAAAAGGAAAGAGGGCTCTGGGCAGTGGCTGTGTTAGGGTGGTTAAATTAATTCTCCTGACTTTCGTATTGATTTAAGTAATTTTTCATCATAAAATCCTAAATGCTACCCCTGCTTTGTTCCTCAGATTAGCCATGGAGGAAGGTCAATAGACCAGTTGCCTACTACTGAAGCGAGAGCCTGCAGATGGCCCATGCTTGTTCAGGCCCTTGCCTTCTATTTGGGAATATAGATGTTTCTAAATGTCTTCTATTTGGGAATATGGATGTTTCTAAACTTTGAAAGGCACTGTTGTATAAGACTTACACCTGGCTGCATTACAGAGAAATATTTCATTGCCATCACAATTCTTTTCCACTCTTTAAATTTATGAGTCTGGCAGCCCTTCTGGCTTCCATAGGCGGCTTCCACTTCAGCTGGCATCGTCCCAGGCTGCCTGCACGCAGCCACGTGAATGTTGTTGCTATAGTTTGAGATACCTCTCGGCTTCTCAGCACTTCCATCCCCCAAGTCTTTTTCTGTGTCCCTAGGCAGCACTGCTCATGGGGCAAGTGAGCCAGAAATTCAGCAGGACTGTTAGATGTCATGTCACAAGAAAATACACATTCCAGTCCTTTAGAACCAGAAAGCAACCTTGTAAATAAAGAGAACTAAGGGAGATTGTGTTTATAAATAACAAGTATTAGGGAAATTGTTAACTGCTACTCATATGGGAGGTATGTTACATTAAAATGCCAGCTGCATAGTTTCACCATCCCAAGACTTTTAATCCTTATAAAATCTGGCTTGGCTCAGAGCTTGGTCCACCCAATTTGTAACTGGTATGAATAAACACTTCCATGCTAGCCTAAACACATTTCCCTTATGCTACCTAATCCTTCATTTCTTCCCCAACTCAACAGAAGTAAATTAAAGGTAACGATTTTATCATCCTGTAGAAAATTCCTGTCTAACTCATTAAAAAATATATACATATCTTGGCCAGATGAACTGGCACCTACTTCTCTGCACTGAAGATGTAAGAAAGATTCTAGAAGTGTAATAAAATTTGCCTTCTTCCATCCAAGATGAAAGCTCTTCACACTCAGTGCCAGAACTGTGAAGCAGCAATTAACCTTGCTGGTCATTTGGTCCAAGTTGGTTGATCCCAACCCGTAGGAGGGTGGCTGACTAAAAAGGTACCAAACCCGGGATCTTCCTCTGTGAGCTTCTATCTCTGCAGCAGTTTCTCAGGATGAACTCTACTTTCATACGTGGAAGGGTCATCATGGGAGCAGAGAGAGGACATAGGCAAGGAGGTGGCTTTGGATGTATCACAAACCCTCCTTCTCATTCTAGAAGACCAAGAAGATCCACAGTTCTGACTTACAGAAAGAGTCATACATCAAAGCCCACCCACCTCCCCCCAGATAGAAAGGATGTGTATTTTCAAAACAAAAATACAGTGAACTAAGGTTAAAAATGATAAGGCACTGGAATTACCAAGAGGTACAGCAAACCACAAGATAACCAAAGGAGAACTCAGCTTTCTAAAACTCGAAACAGTAAACACTAGGAAATGTTAAGTGCAAATTAGAAATTAGGTATTTAAGAAATCTGCTTAAGGTATTGGAAAATGTTCCAAAAAGAAAGAAAAAAGTACCAAAGCCAGCTTTAAAGCATCAAAAGAAAGAAGCTAGCTGAGAAATCAACAGTGGACAAAGCAAGAGGATAGTGAGTGTCTAGAATGAGATCCATTTGGAAAAATGGCTACTAGTCATAAAAATGCATGTTAAGGCAGCAAAAAGAAATGTATAACTAATAAATTAAAATATATATAAAGAGAAAAATAGCAGGCTTTCAAGCGCCATGGAAGCTGGTTCCCTAGCGTGTATGTAAGTAGGCCCCACACTCCTTACTGCTACTGCTAAGTCACTTCAGTTGTGTCCGACTCTGTGCGACCCCATAGATGGCAGCCACCAGGCTCCCCCGTCCCTGGGACTCTCCAGGCAAGAACACTGGAGTGGGTTGCCACCTCCCTCTCCAATGCATGAAAGTGAAAAGTGAAAGTGAAGTCGCTCAATCGTGTCCGACTCTCAGCGACCCCATGGACTGCAGCCTTCCAGGCTCCTCCATCCATGGGATTTTCCAGGCAAGAGTACTGGAGTGGGGTGCCATCACACACCCCTTACCCTACACCTAAAACACTTCCCAAGCAAGACAGAGCTCCCGGCTACCGCATGGAAGAGGGAAATGGGGTAAGACTGAGCGGGAAGGAAACAGAACGAGGGTCCTGGGGAAGAGGAGCGGAGGGACTCGACGGGAGGTTTGGAGTTTCCCCTCACTCGTGTTGCCCCGTGCTCCCCCCGCCACCATCTCCCATACTGCTGTGTTCTCTGCCTTTCCTGACGGATAGGAAGGAGCAAACCCTTTACTTCCTAACAGACACCTGTATGGTAAGACAGCGTGCTGATGTTAACAGGGGTGTCCGCATGGTGAGATAGCATGTTGATGTTAACAGGGGTATCTGCATGGTGAGGTAGCGTGTTGGTGTTAACAGGGGTGCCTGCATGGTGAGATAGTGTGTTGGTGTTAACAGGTGTGTCTGCATGGTGAGACAGAGTGTTGGTGTTAACAGGGCATTCGCATGGTGAGATAGCATGTTGGTGTTAACAGGGGTGCCTTCATGGTGAGATAGCATGTTGGTGTTAACCAGGGTATCCGCATGGTGAGATAGTGTGCTGTTAACCAGGGCATCCGCATGGTGAGACAGCATGTTGATGTTAACCAGGGCGTCTCCATGGTGAGACAGCATGTTGATGTTAACCAGGGCGTCTCCATGGTAAGACAGCATGTTGATGTTAACCAGGGCATCTGCCTGGTGAGATGATAGTGTGTTGATGTTATTCAGGGTGTCCGCATGGTGAGATAGCATATTGATGTTAACAGGGCGTCTGCATGGTGAGATAGCATGTTGTTAACCAGGGCGTCCGCATGGTGAGATAGCATGTTGATGTTAACCAGGGCGTCCGCATGGTAAGATAGCGTGTTGATGTTAACCAGGACATCTACCTGGTGAGATGATAGCATGTTGATGTTATTCAGGGTGTCCGCATGGTGAGGTAGCATGTTGATGTTAACCAGGGCATCTGCCTGGTGAGATGATAGTGTGTTGATGTTATTCAGGGTGTCCGCATGGTGAGATAGCATGTTGATGTTAACAGGGCGTCTGCATGGTGAGATAGCGTGTTGTTAACCAGGGCGTCCGCATGGTGAGATAGCGTGTTGATGTTAACCAGGGTGTCCGCATGGTGAGATAGTGTGTTGATGTTAACCCTGGCATCTGCATGGTGAGATAGGGTGTTGATGTTGCCAGAATAGCAACAAAGACCTAGCACTTGTGTTCTGCAAACAGACTTTTGTGGCAGAGAAAACCATCTGGTAGAGATCTCAGGGAAACTCATGCTGAAAAGTCATTGCTCTTGCACAATCCGTCGCAGGCTTGACACAGACACCAGAGCCAAGAGGAGGAGGCGGGAGGAGAGGCCACTGTGCCTGGCCAAGGGGCACGGGGTGTAGGGAGCTCCTTCAGACCTTCTCTCACTGGCTTTTTCCTGTCCTGACTTTTCCCCTTTTATTCAGACTTTCATCACCTCTGTGTTTGTTCTGCTATCTCTCCGTCCTCTGACGGACAATATCACATTGATGTGTGTGTGTGTGTGTTTGTGTGTGTGTGTTTGCACACACATGTGTGTGTTTAACAGCTTCTCATGCCTTTTTCCAACTGTCTCCCTTATTCACTCGGCAAATATTTATTGACATCATACTCTGTGCCTGTCATGGTTCTAGGTGCCAGAACTAGAGCCGTGAACATCAGAGATTTCAGCCTCCTGTCTGCACAGACTTTATGTTCAAATAGGCAGGGGGCAGTGTGGAAAGGACACAAGCAAACAGAAGCAACACACAGACCATGACACCAGGTGACAAAGAGGCCTCTGAAGTAAACCCAGGAGAGTGACTAGAGAGGCGGCAGAGGGGATCAGGCAAGCGGAGGTGTGGGCGAAGGGACGATCCCTCCTGGGAACAGTGCGCCCGGAGCTTACACGCAGCAGGCTCAGCGTGTTCACTGTCAGAACTGCGTGTGCAGACGTGAGCCAGGAGGAGAGGTGTGGCATGGGGCTGGGGAGGCAACCAAAAGCAGACTACGGGGCTTCCTCCACCATGGAAAGGTCTCTGTGAAGTCAATAGAGGGTTTCAAGTAGAGGGGTAACCTCATCTAACACACGAAGATCTTTCTGTGAAAATAGACCAGAGTGGTGGTTTCTGGGCCATCTGGCAGCAGGAGGCTAAGACAGCATCTTCAGGGAGAAAAGGCGGCTTGGGCAAGAACGTTGCAGCAAGGATGGCACAGGTGAGGAGAGCTGGTTAAGGTATTCTGAGGGTAGAACCTATAGAATTGGTAGCCAACTCTGTCTCTCCCTGAGCTCTTATTTTTGTTTTACTTTCTCAAAGTTTCTCTTTGTTAACCTTTAAAAAACAAAGATCTGAACTAATGTTGTTCATTGATTAGTCTTTCTGGAGAAGGTTTCATACCTTAATTTTAAATGCTTCTTTTGAGCATATTGTAATTGACTAAGAATAAAAAACCTTCTGATGTCTGTGACATAACTGCTTTTTTTAATTTCTATCTGATGCTCAGTTTCTTTGATCAGTGTGCCAACAGCCGTTTTTCTTATTTGCCATTCCTAATGCATGTACCTTTCTTTTCGGCATAAAGATATGAAAGATAGCTATAGCTGCATATTAAGGAAGTGAAAGGAGACATAAGAGATGTGGGTGCAATCCCTGGGTCAGGAAGATCTCCTGGAGGAGGGCAAGGCAACTCACTCCAGTATTCTTGCCTGGAGAATCCTATGGACAGAGGAGCCTGGTGGTCCTCAGTCCTTCGGTTCACAAAGAGTCTGACATGACCGAAACGTCTCAGCCTGCAGGCAAGGAAGTGAGTGCAGCGACTGCGGCAGCAGAAGTGGACGCCCCACCACACAGGCTGCAGCGGCCGAGTATCACTTCCCACACCTCACTGCACCATCAAGGCTCCTTGGAGAAATGGTTACTCCAGGACTCAGGTAGGAAATGTACGAGATGAGTCTGGAATGCCATATTATCCAGGAGATGAGGGAAACTGCTAAGCACGACTGGAGTTACATCAAAAAGACTCAGAAATCAGCCTGAAGAATCCTCGTGGACCAAATGCTATCTGTAGTGACTGAACAACATCAGATATGTTGACATCTGTGAGTTAATTATGACACAAAACAAAAATATCAGATTGGTCATCAGAGGAGGATGCTATGGAACCAGCTCATTATTCTGTCAGTTAGTTAATAGCACTGAAAAATACATAATAAAAAGATTGACTTGAATGTCAGTGTATTGAGAGGTCCTTGGGAAAGCTGATTTAACTTACTTCACTGACAGGGGCAGTTAAACAGAGTTTGATTGCTGAGAAGACTCACAGAACCCAGTGGAAATGCTTACAAATCTTCAAGTTATTTTAGAAGAATCCAACGTATTGCATCTAACGTTACAGTGAGGACAGATATCACTGATACATTTTGTCTCCCTGCAAGGCATCCAGAAAGATTAGCAGCAGCCGATGCTCCCTCTGAAAGGGCTGCAGTCAGCACGCATTCACTGTGTGATCAGGAAGCAGAAGGCTGGAGAGGCAAGTGCTAAGCCTGCTGACAAAGCAGAGCAAAGATGTCAGATTGGGAGGGTTAAGTGTAAAAGACCCCAGAGACCACGGTTGGGGGCAGACGCTGACGACTATTCCATCGTATGGAACTGTATTCCAATGCATATCACATTGTGAGGTTTCCAGTTTTTAGCTATTTTGAACAAAGTTTTAATCAACAAGTCTTTTTTGTGTGCACATATTCTCATTTCTTTAGGGTAAATGCCCAGGGTTAGAGTTGCCAATGGCACCCCACTCCAGTACTCTTGCCTGGAAAATCCCATGGATGGAGGAGCCTGGCGGGCTGCAGTCCATGGGGTCGCTAAGAGTCGGACACGACTGAGCGACTTCACTTTCACTTTTATGCATTGGAGAAGGAAATGGCAACCCACTCCAGTGTTCTTGCCTGGAGAATCCCAGGGACGGGGGAGCCTGATGGGCTGCTGTCTATGGGGTCACACAGAGTCGGACAGGGCTGAAGTGACTTAGCATGGCTGATTCATGTTGAGGTTTAAAGAAAACAGAAAAATTCTGTAAAGCGATTATCCTTTAATAAAAAACAAATTAATTTAAAAAAATGATCAAGTATCATTCCGAAGTGGTTGTCCTGGTTTTGCGCGCCCCCCAGCGATGGTGGAGAGTCGAACTGCCCCACCCTCGCCTCGCGCTGTTCCGTAGCGCCTCTCATGTGAGCCATCCTGGTGAGTGTGCAGTTGTACCACCTGGGCCTGGAGTTTTCTTTATGAGAACTTAATACCTTCCTTCAATTTATACAGACATATTTGGACTTCTTACTCATCTTGTATTAGTTTTGCAAAATTGTTTTTCAAGGAAATTATTCATTTCATCTAATCTGTTGACTATAGTGGCATAAAGTTATTTGCAATGTTTCCTCATCACTCTTTTAATGCCTGGAAGTTTGTAGTGATAATGCAATCCTATTTAACGTCTCTTTTCTGTGCTACTGTTGTTGCATATTTTAAATTCACTTAAGTTATAAATTTCACAATAAATTGGTATCAGGTTTGCTTAAACAAGTTTGCCTTTTAAAGATATTAAGAAATGAAGACTATTATGGAGTCTTGAACATTTTGCATTTATTATACCCGATATATTTCATTGCCTTCTGCTGATTTGGATTTCCATCTGGTTCACTTCCCTTTAGGCTGAAAAATTCCTTTTAGTTTCTCTCTCTTTTAATTCAGGTGAGCCAGTGATGAGTTCTTTAGGCTTTTGTTTATCTTAAACTCTGTTTATTTCCCCTATATTTTGACAGATTTCTGCTGGATATAGAATTCTGAATTGAGGGTGTGCTTTTTTTTTCCTTTCAGTGCTTTAGAATATTTATCTCCTGGTTTCCATTTTTCTAAAGAGAAGTACCTGTCTTTCATATCATATCTCTATTTGTAATGCGTGTTTTTCTCTGGCTACTTTCAAGATTTTAAAGATCTTTTTTTCTTGATTTTCAGTTTAACTCTGATGCCTAGTTATATTTTTCTTTTACACCTCCTGCCTAGAGTTTTCTGAGCATCTTGTAAGCTCATGGAAGCTAATGCTTTTACCAAATTTGGGAAATATCTGGCCACTATTTTCTCAGATATTTTTCTTGCCCTGTTTTCTTTCTGTCATTTTCTGAAATTCCAGTTATACATGTATTAAGCCACTGAATATTGTCCTAAAGATTAATGACACTGTACTTACTTTTAAAATATATTTTTCTCTGTTATTCAGATCAGGATAATTTATATTTACCTACCCCTATATGTGCTGAGAACACTTCTGTCATTGTCAATCTTCTGTTAAGCTCATCCAGTAAAATTTTCATTTCATATTCAAATACCATGGTTGAAGTTTTTTCTTCCACATCTACTGCTTCCCCGTAGGTATTAAAAACCTCACCTCTGTTTTGGAAGGACATACACATGCCTGTGCTATTTAACAGGATGAAAATCTGCTAGCACAGCTCTGAGCAAGCTCAACTTAGTAGTTGGACATAGGGAAAAACACTCTACTGGGAAACTTATGATAGCAATTGAGCATAGCAAGTCTATACATCAAGGCAAAGAGCAAAATGCTGTTCAGTGGCACAGGGCACATATATGTTCTTCCTGAATAGGTGAGGGTTTTGGTACCTGCAGGGGCAGCAGTGGGTGTGGAAGAGAAATGTCAGCTGGAGCATTTAAACATGGCTGCAAGGAGATGATGTGCTGTAGTTTGTCTCCCTGTTCAACGGGGGCTTCAGAGGACAGAGACAAAGCCCCACTCCAGCGTTTGTCTAGTAGTATATCAACCACTGTTTGTTGCTTGTCTGCAACAAAATTAGGAAGAAAATGTGATGTCAACGTACTGCTTTCTTCATTGAGCAGGTTTTATCTAATTAACAGTGAACCAGTTGATCCAGAACACACTTTAAGAAGCACAATCTGTCCTTGTAATCTTGATGGTTATAACAGTGTGTGATACATAGTAGGTGCTTAACAATTATTTATTCACTTTATGAAACAGTTTTCTGCATGGACTGGTTGATTTTTAGATTAATCATAAGAGGATTCACGCCTTGTTGGGAAAGTAGTTCTCTTATAAGACGATCACTTTTCTCTCAACAATTCCTTCACCAGTAAAGCAGCATATTACTTTCTGTATCTGACTTGAGATCCTGAATGTGGGAGACCTGGGTTCAATCCCTGAGTCAGGAAGACCCTCTGGAGAAGGGAATGGCAACCCATTCCAGTATTCTTTGCCTGGAGAATTCCATGGACAGAGGAGCCTGGCAGGCTACAGTCCATGGGATCGCAAAGAGTTAGACACTGAGCGACTAACACTTTCACTTTTCACTGATCAGTCAACCTATTATCTATCTGGATCTAATGATCAGTCAATTTATTATCTATCATAAAGATAATATGCTACTTATCCAAGCATGAATTTGGTTAATCTATAATATAAAATTTGGTGTCCTTTATTTCTTCATTGCCTGCCCATCCTCTCAGGGCCCAGTCAAAGCAAGCATTTACTCAGTAAATAATTGGTCTCACCTCTTTGGGATTGCTATGGGTTAAACTGTGTCCTCCATCCCTGCCCCTAATTTAAATGCTGAAGCCCTAATTCACAGTAACACAGAATGTAACCTAATTTGAAAATAGTCATTCAGTGTAATTAGTTAAGATGAAGTCATACTAAAGAGGGTGGCCCTAACCCAAGATGACTCCTGTCTTTACAAAAAGGGGAAGTTTGGAGACAGACGTGCACACAAGGAGAACACCACGTGAAGATGAAGGCAGAGCTTTACAAGACGAGGAGTGTCAGAGACGGCCAGAGCGCCGGCAGCAGCTGGGGGAGGCTGGGGTCAGAGTCCCCTCAGCGCTCAGACGTAGCCAGCCCTGCGGACACCTGACGCTGGACTCTCAGTCAGACTGGGAGATAGTACAACATATTTCTGTACCCCAGGTTGGGGTACTTTTTACAGCAGTCTCAGCAAATTGATACATTTAGTTCAGATTTTTGTATTTTAAAAGTTAAAAAACAGAAACTGAGAAAGCAAAACAACTGTAAGAAAATAATAGAGGAAGTTCTACTATACTCTTCAGTATTAACATCTTATATAACTATAGTACAATATCAAAGCCAGAAAATTAACATGAATAAAATTCATTAACTTTATTCAAATTTCACCATGCATTCATATTTTACATGTACACATGTGTGTGCATGTATGTATATGTATTTAATTCTATGCTATTTCATTGCATGTGTTTCATTCAGTTCACTTCAGTTGCTCAGTCATGTCCAGCTCTTTGCGACCCCATGGACTGCAGCACACCAGGCCTCCCTGTCCATCACCAACTCCCAGAGCTTGCTCAAACTCATGTCCATTGAGTCGGTGATGCCATCCAACCATCTCATCCTCTGTCGTCCCCTTCTCCTCCTGCCTTCAGCCTTTCCAGCATCAGGGTTTTTCCAGTGGAAAGTTGCACGTGTAGATTCATGTTTTCACTGCTACAGTCAAGATGCAGAATAGGTGCATCATGAGGACCCATATGGACCCCTTTTCTAGCCAAAGCCACTTTCCTTCCTGCCTCCCAAACTACTGGAAACTACATTGGTTCTCCATCTCTAGTATTTAATCATCTCAAAAATGAAATGGAATCACACAGTATATAATTTTTTTTTTTTGAACAGAGAAAGGTTTATTGCAGACAGAGCTGAGCAAGGAGAATGGGGGAGATCCTACTCAAAAGGCCCGAACTTCAGTATGTACCCTTTAGAAATTGGCCCTTTTTTCACTAAACATGATTCTCTTGAGATCCATCCAAGCAGTCGTGTGCATAAATAGCTTATTTCTTTTATTTATTTATTTATTTGACAATGTCAATATTGTCTGTATTCTTTATGGAATCAACATTCTTTTTTTTTTTTTACTTTACAATATTGTATTGGTTTTGCCATACATCAACATGAATCTACCATGGGTGTACACGTGTTCCCAATCCTGAACCCCCATCCCACCTCCCTCCCCATACCATCCCTCTGGGTCATCCCAGTGCACCAGCTGCAAGCGTCCTGTATCCTGCATTGAACCTGGACTGGCGATTCACTTCTTATATGATATTATACATGTTTCAATGCCATTCTCCCAAATCATCCCCTCTTCCCTCTCCCACAGAGTCCAAAAGACTGTTCTAAGAGCTTATTTTATTGCTGAGCAATTAAATCCATGATGCAGATGTACCATCATTTGTTTATCCATTCACCTGTTACAGGAATTCGGTTTGCTTCCAGTTTCCAGCTATTATGAATAAAGTTGCTGCTGTGAACATTTGTGTGCAGGTTTTATGTGAATGCAAGTTTCAACTTACTGGGGATAAATGCCTAAGAGAGAAATTGCTGAACTGCAGGGTAAGCACTTGTTTTGTTTTCTAAGAAATTGCTTTATTACATATAAAATGTGCCAAGCAATAATTTTGCTCAGTATCACTCATATTTTGCTCTGTAAAAACAGTGATGTTCTGTAGTCAGTCTTCTGAACCTACTATTTCCCTGAACATTAGGCGTCAAAGATTTCTCTACTTTATTTCACATATCTGCAGTTTATTTATTTCCTTAGCCCTGCTGTTTTTCACTTTGTGGCTATATTACTGTCCATAGTCAGTGGTGGAACAAGTTGCTCTGATTGTGAACAAAAACACCATTTACAAATGAAATGTTCACTAGCAATTTTTTTTTGGACTAATTCATAGAGATCAGGGTGCTGAGATTTAAGGACTTTGAATGTGAAAATCCCAGATGAAATACCAAATCACTAATCAAAGTGGATGTTCCAATATATAAGCCTGCAGGTGATGTTTAACAGTTCCTTCTAGAGAGAATATGGAGAAAAGGGAGCCCCACTACACTGTTGGTGGGAATATAAACTGGTGCACCCATTATGGAGAACAGCATGGATATTCTTAAAAAACTAAAAATAGAGTTACCATGGGTTTCCCAGGTAGCTCAGCTGGTAAAGAGTCCACCTGCAATGCAGGAGACCCCAGTTCCATTCCTGGGCCAGGAAGATCCCCTGGAGAAGGGATTGGTTACCCACTCCAGTGTTCTTGGGGTTCCCTGGTGGCTCAGACAGTAAAGAATCAACTGCAATGTGGGAGACCTGGGATCAATCCCTGGGTTGGGAAGATCCCTTGGAGGAGGGCATCGCAACCCTCTCCGGTATTCTTGCCTGGATAATTCCCATGGACAGAAGAGCCTGGTGGGCTACAGTCCATGGGATCACAAAGAGTCAGACAGGATTGAGCGGCTAAGCACAGCATAGCACAGAGTTAACACACGATTGAGCAATCCTACTCCTGTGCCTATATCTGCAGAAAATTCTAATTCAAAAAGACACATGAACCCCAATTTTAATTGCAGTGCTATTTACAGTAGGAAGCAACCTAAATGCTGCTAACCCTACATGTCCATTGACATAAGAATGGGTAAAGGAGATATGGTACATATATAATGGAATGTTACTCAGCCACAAAAAAGACTGATTATAATGCCATTTGCAAAAACAAGGATGGACCTAGAAATAGCACAGGGAACTATGTTAAATATCTTGTAATAACATTTAAATGGAAATGAATCAGAAAAAGAATACATAACCGAATCACTTTGCTGTATACTTGAAACTAACACAACATTGCAAATTAAGTATGTGTGTGTGCATGCTAAGTCACTTTATTAGTGTCCAACTCTTTGTGACCCTATGAAGTGTAGCCCGTCAGGCTCCTGTGTCCATGGGATTCTCCAGGCAAGAATACTGGAGTGGGTTGCCATGCCTTCCTCCAGGGGATCTTTCCAACTCAGGGATAGAACACACGTCTCTTGTGTTTCCTGCATTGGCAGGCGGGTTCTTTACCACTAGCATCAAATGGTATACTTTAATTTTTAAAATACTGATTAAAAAAAAATTTCATTCACATCCTCAAAGGTCTTAAGAATTGTGTGCTTTTTAACTTCTGTCAGTAACTTGTATCCAACTCTTTGCGATCCCATGGACTGCAGCACACCAGGCTTCCCTGTCCATCACCAACTCCTGGAGCTTGCTCAAACTCATGTCCATCAAGTCAGTGATGGACTCACTATCCAACCATCTCACCCTCTGCTGTCCCCTTCTCCTCCTGCCTTCAATCTTTCCCAGAATCAGGGTCTTTCCCAGTGAGTCAGTTCTTCACATCAGGTGGCCAAAGCATTGGAGCTTCGATTACTTCATTATTTAATCTTCAATTTGTCAAGTTGTAAAAAAAAAAGCAAACTCCAGTTGGAATTAGTTTGAAAAATGCACAAAATCAACAGGTTAATTTGAGAGGTGCACCAAGGGATATGGGATACTTCTATATTTATTTGGATCTTTCTGTATCACCTCCGTAAAAGGTCACATTGACCAGCCACATGTTCACGTGTTTTTCATCTATAACATGGGGATGAAAATCCTTCTGCCTCAGGGCAGGAGGATGGAGATAAAGTCTAGGAAGTGAGCAAAACAGGCTAAGCAGGTGGTACCTGCTTCCCAAACGTTAACCATTATTGCTGCTGTTGTTGGGGTTTGTTACACTTATTTGCTTATGTTTCAAGCTGATTTTTAATATTTTTAATTCAGTTCAGTTCAGTCGCTAGTTGTGTCTGACTCTTTGTGACTCCATGGACTTCAGCACACCAGGCCTCCCTGTCCATCAGAAACTCCCAGAGCCTACTCAAACTCAAGCCCATCAGGTCAGTGATGCCATCCAACCATCTCATCCTCTGTTGTCCCCTTCTCCTCCCACCTACAATCTTTCCCAGCATCAGGGTCTTTTCAAATGAGTCAGTTCTTCACATCAGGTGGCCAAAGCGTTGGAGTCTCAGCTTCAGCAACAGTCCTTCCAGTGAATATTCAGGATTGATTTCCTTTAGGATTGACTGATTTGATCTCCTTGTAATCCAAAGGCCTCTCAAGAATCTTCTCCAATACCACAGTTCAAAAGCATCAATTCTTCAGCGCTCAACTTTCTTTACAGTCCAACTCTCACAGTCATACATGACTACTGGAAAAATCATAGCCTTGACTAGACAGACCTTTGTTGGCAAAGTAATGTCTCTGCTTTTTAATATGCTGTCTTACTTGGTCATAGCTTTTCTTCCAAGGAGCAAACATCTTTTAATTTCCTGGCTGCAGTCACCATCTGCAGTGATTTTGGAGCCCCCCAAAATAAAGTCTCTCACCATTTTCATTGTTTCCCCATCTATTTCCCATGAAGTGATGGGAACAGATGCCATGATCTTAGTTTTCTGAATGTTGAGCTTTAAGCCAACTTTTTCACTCTTCTCTTTTACTTTTATCAAAAGGCTCCTTAGTTCCTCTTCACTTTATGCCATAAGGGTGGTGTCATCTGCATATCTGAGGTTATTGATATTTCTCCAGGCAATTTTGATTCCAGCTTGTGCTTCATCCAGTCCAGTGTTTCTCATGATGTACTCTGCATATAAGTTAAATAAGCAGGGTGACAATATACAGCCTTGATGTACTCCTTTCCCAATTTAGAACTTGTTCCATGTCCAGTTCTAACTGTTGTGTCTTGACCTGCATACAGATTTCTCAGGAGGCAGGTAAGGTGGTCTGGTATTCCCATCTCTTAGAATTTTCTAGAATTTGTTGTGATCCACACAGTCACAGGCTTTGACGTAGTCAATAAAGCAAAAGTAGATGTTTTTCTGGAACTCTCTTGCTTTTTTGATGATCTAGTGGATGTTGGCAATTTGATTTATGGTTCCTCTGCCTTTTCTAAATCCGGCTTGAACATCTTGAAGTTCACGGTTCACATATTGCTGAAGCCTGGCTTCGAGAATTTTGAGCATTACTTTACTAGTGTGTGAGATGAGTGCAATTGTGTGGTAGTTTGAGCATTCTTTGGCATTGCCTTTCTTTGGGATTGGAATGAAAACTGACCTTTTCCAGTTCTGTGGCCACTGCTGAGTTTTCCAAATTTGCTGGCATATTGAGTGCAGCACTTTCACAGCATCATCTTTTAGGATTTGAAATAGCTCAGCTGGAATTCCATCACCTCCACTAGCTTTGTTCGTAGTGATGCTTCCTAAGGCCCATTGGACTTCACATTCCAGGATGTCTGGCTCTAGGTGAGTGACCACACTATGGTGGTTATCTGTGTCATGAAGATCTTTTTTGTACAGTTCTTCTGTGTATTCTTGCCATCTCTTCTTAATGTCTTCTGTTTCTGTTAGGTCCATACCATTTCTGTCCTTTATTGAGCCCATCTTTGCATGAAACATTACCTTGGTATCTCTAATTTTCTTGAAGATATCTCTAGTCTTTCCCATTCTATTGTTTTCCTCTATTTCTTTGCATTGATCACTGAGGAAGGCTTTATTATCTCTCCTTGCTATTCTTTGGAACTCTGCACTCAGATGCTTATATCTTTCCTTTTTTCCTTTGCCTTTAGCTTCTCTTCTTTTCACAGCTATTTGTAATGACTCGTCAGACAGCCATTTGGCTTTTTTGCATTTCTTTTCCATGGCGACAGTCTTGATCCCTGTTTCCTGTACAATGTCACGAACCTCTGTCCATAGTTCATCAGGCACTCTGTCTATCAGATCTAATCCCTTAAATCTATTTCTCACTTCCACTGTATAATCATAAGGGATTTGATTTAGGTCACACCTGAATGGTCTGGGGGTTTCCCCTACTTTCTTCAATTTAAGTCTGAATTTGGCAATAAGGAGTTCATGATCTGAGCCAGTCAGCTCCCAGTCTTGTTTTTGCTGACTGTCAGAGCTTCTCCATCTTTGTCTGCAAAGAATATAATCAATCTGATTTCAGTAATGACCGTCTGGTAATGTCCATGTGTAGAGCTGTCTCTTATGTTGTTGGAAGAGGCTGTTTGCTATGACTAGTATGTTCTCTTGACAAAACTCTGTTAGCCTTTTACCTGCTTCATTTTGCACTCCAAGGACAAATGTGTCTGTTACTCCAGGTAGCTCTTGACTTCCTAGTTTTGCATTCCCATTCCCTGTAATGAAGAGGACATCTCTTTTGGGTGATAGTTGTAGAAAGTCCTGTAGGTCTTCAAATTTTTCATTAGGTATCTTATATTTATCCTAAAGATAAGTCCATTGATGATTCGTAACATTTTCAAATTGGCTTTTACTTATACATGAGAAACCTACTGATTGTATGTTTTTATCTAGCAGTTGGCCATATTACTAACTGCTTTTTTGGGTATAAACTGTGATGTTGCAAAGATCACAAATTGTGCCTTTTTATTTTCCAATGTTTATACCTATACCTAGTACTATAGGGTGTATGCATACATACATACAGTCTTGTCCAACTCTTTGCAATGCTGTGGACCATAGCCCACCAGACTCCTCTGTCCAAGGAATTCTCCAGGCAAGAATACTGGAGTGGGTTGCTATGCTCCTCCTCAGGGGCTCTTCCCCACTCAGGGATTAAACCCCACATCTCCTACATTGGCAGGTGGGTTCTTTACCACTAGTACCACCTGCAAAGCCCAGTACTATAGGGCAATAAACTGTGAATAAACTATAGATAGTTGCTTTGCAATTCTACTTTCTGATTTTAACTTCTTTTTCTAGCCTTATTGTTGTTGTTTAGTCTCTAAGTCATGACTTTCTGACCCCATAGAATGCAGCAGACCAGGCTTTCCTGTCCGTTACTATCTCCTAGAGGTTGGTCAAACTCATGTACATTAAGTGGGTGATGCCATCCAACCATCTCACCCTCTGTCGTCCCCTTCTCCTCCTGCCTTCAATCTTTCCCAGCATGAGGGTCTTTTCAAATGAGTCAGTTCTTTGCATCAGGTGGCCAAAATACTGGAGCTTCAACTTCAGCATCAGTCCTTCCAACGAATATTCCTTTAGAATTTTCTGGTTTGATCTCTTTGCAGTCCAAGGACTCTCAAGTCTTCTCCAGCTCTACAGTTTTATAGAATCAGTTCTTCCCCACTCAGCCTTCTTTATGGTCCAACTCTCACATAGTCACATAGCTTTGATTATACGGACCTTTTTTGGCAAAGTTATATCTCTGATTTTTCTGCACTATCTAGGTTTTATAACAGCTTTTCTTCCAAGAAGCAGGAGTCTTTTAATTTCATGGCTTCAGTCACCATCTGCAGTGATTTTAGAGCCCAAGAAAATAAAATTTGTTACTGTTTCCACTTTTTCCTCATCTTTTGGCCATGAAGTGATGGTGCCAGATGCCATGATCTTAGTTTTTTGAATGTTGAGTTTTAAAACAACATTTTCACTCTTCTCTTTCATGTTCATAAAGATGCTCTTTGGTCCCTCTTTGCTTTCTGCCATTGGAGTGGTATCATGTACATATCTGGGATTGTTATTTTTCCTGGTGATCTTGATTCCAGCTTGGGATTCATCCAGTCTGGCATATCACGTGATGTCCTCTGCATATAAGTTAAATAAGCAAGCTGATAATGTATAGCCCTGTTGTACTCTTTTCCCAATTTTGAACCAGTCAGTTGTTCCATGCTCAGTTCTGTTTCTTCTTGACCTGATACAGATATCGCAGGAGACAGGGATGGTCTGGTATTCCCATATCTTTAAGAATTTTACACAGTTTGTTGTGATTCACAGTCAAAAGTTTTAGCATAGTCACTGAAGCAGAAGTAGATGTGTTTCTGGAACACCCTTGCTCTTTTTATGATCCAACAGATATGAGCAATTTGACCTCTGGTTCCTCTGCCTTTTCTAAATTTAGCTTGTATATCTGGAAGTTCTTGGTTCATATACTGCTGAAGTCTAGCTTGACGGATTTTGAGTGTTACCTTGCTAGCATGTGAAATGGGTGCAATTGTGCGGAAGTTTGAACATTCTTTAGCATTGCCTTTCTTCAGGATTGGAATGAAAACTGATCTCTTCCAGTCTTGGGGCTACTGCTGAGTTGTCCAACTTTGCTGACATATTGAGTGCAGCACTTTAACAACATCATCTTTTAGGATTTGAAATAGCTAGCTCAGCTGGAGTTCCATCACCTCCACCAGCTTTGCTCTCAGTAATGCTTTGTTTGTAGTAATGCCTGCTAAGGCCTACTTGACTTCACACTCCAGCCTTGTTGAACAAATTTAAAAGGTGTTAGTATTTTTTTCTATATTATGAATAAAAGTTAATCTATTTGGAAGTTTCAGCAGAGTTTGTCTGTTAGATGTTCTTCTTTGGGTGCTTTCGAAGGATAGATTTCTGAGAACAGTTTCAAGATCTTCTGGGGCTGATTATTATATTCAAAATGTTTTCTAGCAAACCATGTAACCCACAAGACATTAATTTCCAAAATATACAAGGAGTTCATAGAGCTCAATATAAAAACAATAAACAACCCAATAAAAATATAGGCAGAAGATCTATATGTATCTTTCTGCAGAGAAGACCTACAGATGACCTAGAGACACATGCAAAGATGCTCAACATGGCTAGTTATTGCTGTTGTTCAGTCATTCCCGTTCCAGGGAGGTTATCTTCATGTGGGCTATTTCCTGATTTCAGGTGTCAGCATGTCCTTCTTGCATTGACTGTTTCTCAAGTAACTTTAATTCAAAATAACCGATGTGCCAAAGTGGCATATTCTGCTCCCTCTCATCCCCAAGTAATTAACAACTAAACTCTTAAGTGTTACTCTTGGTTCACTTCACTTTCCTCATCCAAACATCCAACCTCTTGGCCAATCAGTCAGCTCCACCCAGAAGACACAATTGTTTTTCTGCTGTCCCTCCACTGCCTGGATCTAAGCCACCTCCTAGTGAATCCACTGTCCTGCCTGCTCCCTCACGGCTCATAACCTATCTTCCGTCTTTCAAAAGGGAAAGTCAGACAAGTCAGACTCTTTTGTTTCACGCCTTTGCTTGGGGCACTCTGAGACTTCCTGCTGCCCTTGAAGCAAATCCAGAGAAATCCATCCCCTCCAAAACCCCAGGCCCAGACTCGCTGTCCTCACCCGCACCTCCTCTGTGACCCGATGTCCCCGGCTGGGCCTTCTGCTGAGCTGGGCTGTGTGCACCGGGTCACCCTGCCTGCTGAACCCTGGTTCCCGGATGGGCGGCCACCTACAGCACCGCCCCCATCTAGTCTCCTCCTGCCTCAGGAACTCAGGTTTCCAGCTGCGCACCCCCAACTCCCTTCTCCCTTTCAGACCCCACCCAGGCCACCAGCAGAGCCCGCTTGCCTGAGCAGCTAAGTCGCTGCCTCCACCTTGGCCACCCCAACCCGAGTCACCTCCAAGGTTACTGCCATGGCCTCTGACAGCCTCTCTGCTGCTTCTACCCCTTTGCATCCTCTTCACACAAATGCCAATGATCTTTGCAAAGTTGAATCCAGTCCCATTAGGCTCCTGCCCGTTCCCCTTCTCACTCAGCTAAAACGCAGAATGCTCACCAGGGTCCTCAGGGCCCGCAGCAGCCCAGCCTCCGGCCTCCTTGCCAGGCCCACCTGCAGGGTGTGGAACCCACTCTGTTCTGCACTTGGTGTCTCATCCCCTAGACATCCACGCAGCGTCTTTCCTCACCTCTCCTCGGGCTGCCTGGAGAAGGCCTCTCCGATAGCCCTAGCTGCGGGGAGCTGAGCACGGCTCCTGTGGGTTCGCTGTGCCCGCCACGTCCTGTGCCGCCAGGAGAACCCAGCGTTCCTGAGAGCAGGACTTAGTGGTGTGCCCAGAGTCTTCTTTAGGGGGTGCCTCTGTCATAGGATACAGGTTCCAATACATGTGTGCGGGGTGGGGTTTTGTGACACCAGCCCGGTGTCCGAGAGTTCAACTCAATTCTGACACCATCTGCCTGGAGGGAGTATGTGATCCCACAGGGCAAGGGCTCAGTCTCACAAGACCGCCCGCACTTCAGGCTCCAATGACAAGTTCCCGTCTGTCAGCTGTGCTCCTGACAACAGCTCAGCTGCAGATTCTAGCCACAGACTGGCAGCTCAGTTGATTTGCTAGAGTGGCTCACGGAACTCCTTGAGTTCCACTGATTTGCTAGAGTGGCTCACAGAACTCAGGAAACATTTTACTTACTAATTACCAGTTTATTATAATCAGATATAACTCAGGAATAGCCAGGTGGAAGAGGCACCGGGCAAGGTGTGGAGGAAGCTCTGAGAATCTCCACATGATCACCGTCTTAGAAGCTCCCCAAACCCAGTCCTTTGGGTTTTTATGGGAGGTTTCATTACAGAGACATGATTAAAACCTTAGGTTATTGGTGATTGATTCAACCCCCAGGCTCCCTTCCCTCCCCAGAGGTCAGGGGGTGGGGCTGAAAGTTCCAATCACACAGATGGTTCCCTGGCAACCAGCCTCCATCCTCAGGGGCTTTCCAAAAGTCACTTAAGTAACATCAACCCAGGTGTGGTTGAAAGGGGCTTGTTATGGATATCAAGACACATTTATAGCTCTTATCAATAAGGAAATCCTAAGGGATTTAGAAACTCTGTGCCAGAAATGGAGACAAAGCCAAATGATGTTGTCTTGTTGTTGTAGCAGGCCAGGCCTCCCCGTTCCTCACCATCTCCCGAAGTTTGCCCCAGTTCATGTCCGTTGTATTGGTGATGCCATCCGTGGTAACATCACAGTATCACACTGCCTCTTCTACTAGAATGTTAGATTCATAAGACAATTCTCCCCTGTGGCCTCAGTGCCTAGAACAAAGCCAGGCACACACAAGGTGATGAAGAAGTATTTGCTGAGTGAGGACAATGAAAGACACTTTCCAGGGGCCAACAGTAGGGCCTCCTTAGAGCTTGGGGTCCAGACGGCCATCCCAGGAGTCCATCCAAGTCTCGTCCTGGCCTAGGAAGCTGAGTCTGAGAGTTCAGCTGACAGAAGGTATCTGAGCCCATAACCCCTGCAGAGCCATCTATGAGAGGCTCACATACCACTGCACACATGTCAGAACAGAAGTAATTCCATGAGGTTCAATGGGTCACGCAGTGTGGAAACCTTCCAGGAGACCACATTAGCTAGGCCTTAGTGGAAATACTGAAATGGGATTGATGAAGAGAGGTGGGGAGAGGTTCTAGGCCTTCGGAGCAGTGTGACTCACAGAATCTTGGAACCTTAGAGTGGAATGTAGATGGGGATGAAGAAGGCCTGTTCTGAGGAGGGTAAGGAGACCTCTCCCTTGGGCCTGGTGGGGACGAGGGCGGGGCAGAGTCAAATCAGCAAGTTGGTGCCAGTTCCCCTAAAGGCCTCAAGGAACCTCTGCCTGAGGAGCCAGCCTTTGACTCTGTAAGCTCCCGGGTAAGGAAATAAAGTGAAATAGTCAAGGAGGTCAAGTAACTGCTTTGGCCTCCTGGGGACTAACTTTAGCATGGAGACTGGAAAGCAGGAAGACCCGCTCTCAGGCCCTGAGAGGGCTGGGAAGTAAAGAGGGCCAGCAGGCTCTAGGACCTTGGGAAGCCGGGGGATGAGGGAAAATGTGGATCTGTAAGTTAATCACTGGAGACCCCAGAAGCTGTGGTTCTTGGTGGGCTGTTAATATTCAATTTGAGATGCCACTGGCCCACTCTGAGATCTGATTTCTTTCTCGGAAAATGCAGGCACTTCAGTCAAACCTTTCTCTAATCTGGGCCTCTACACATCTACCGGGTACTCCCAGGAATGGGGGGAGGGAAGAGCCTTGATCTGTGACACAGACTTTCTTAGTACCTGTCACTCTACCTCCCTCAAGCTGGATTCTAGTAAATACTGTGCTCCATGCCAAGGTTCCCGGTAGAGGTGTGGCCTCTGGCCTGGCTGGACGGGGTGTAGGCCAGGGTACAGAGATGAGGACCATCCAGAGAGAGGGGCATAGGGAAGAGGTAAGTGATTTACACAAAGCCAAGAAAGTGACTTGTTAGCAGGCACCCAAGGGAGGAACGCAGGCTGGGCCAGGCTGCTGAGTTGGTCCCCTGGGAGATGACAGAGTGCTCCAGCGCAGGGAGAGATATGAGGCGCTGACTTGCAGGAGGAGGAGGCGAACAGTTCCCTTAGTCCAGACAGGCAGCACCCAAACGTGCTCGTCTTATTGTGGGAAAGGGGACCCCTTCCAGGGCCTGAAACTGGGCTCTTGTCTAACACTTGGAAATGAATTGTCCGAGGAGACACATGTACTGACAAAGCAAGAGATTTTATTGGGAAAGGGTGGAGAGCAGAAGGGTAAGGGAACCCAGGAGAACTCTGTCACATGGCTCGCAGTCTCAGGTTTTATGGTGATGGGATTAGTTTCTGGGTTGTCTTCAGCCAATCATTCTGACTCAGAGTCCTTCCTGGTGGTGCATGCTTTGTTCAGCTAAGATGGATGCCAGAGGGATGGATTCTGGGAGGTGGTCAGACACGTGGTGTCTCCTTTTGACTTTTCCCAAACTCTTCTGGTTGGTGGAGGCTTATTAGTTCCCTGTTCCTAACCAGGACCTCCTGTGGGTAAAACAACTCATGCAAATAGTTACCATGATGCCTGGCCAGGGTGGGCGGTTTCAATCAGTGTGCTTCCCCTGACAGTCTCACCCGAATTCCCAGCCATGGTCTGCTGGGAAAGACATCCCTGGTTCTCACACTTGGACTTTTAAAGGGGAAGACAAGAGAGTCATGGCCATCGTTGACCTGCGGGCTTGCCGGCTTGGGACGCCCAGACCTTCTGGCGCAGCCCGCCCCCTGCGGCCCTCGCTGACGCCCAGGGTCCTGCAGGGCGCCCTCTGTGCCAGCTGCCACTCCAGCCACAGCCTCCTGGGCCCTCCCTTCCCAGCAACCAATGCTCCGTCAGCGTCAGAGTCAGAGAGGCCACTTGAGAACCAGAGCACAAAAGGTGTATTTTCGCCCTCACGGTTTACCAGAAAGGAAAAAAGACTGAAATAGAGCAAACCAGCCTCCCTTTGCTCAGCGAAATATTCCTCCCTTCAATTAAGGGGGAAAAAAAAAGAATCCTATTTAGGGAAGTAAGGAAAGGCAGCGATGGTCATGAAAGTTCAGTCTAGTTCACCCAAGAGGTTAGTGTAAAAGGGCAGGGTACCGAGTTGTCCAGGCAAAGAAGAATCCTCTCGGGGTCCCGGGGACAGATGTCCTCGGTAAATGAGCTTTAAAACTCGGAGCATCGGTATGCTCTGGCCCATGTGCCTTGTGATTCTACCTGGTTCCAGGAGGCGGTGCCAGCCGGGTCCCCCAGACCCATTCCCGGGGGGCCGCGGTGCCTCCCACACCACGCCGTCTCCCGTCTCCTCCGGGGGCGGGTGTGCTTGCCGAGTCCGGGGCCCGCACTGATGCTTCCGGGAAATGAAACTAAGCCGCTCCGAAGTTTCCACCTTGGCCTCGGCTTTTGGTTTCCCGCTCTCCGCGGGGTCCCAGGCGGGGCTCGGGGCGGGGCCGGGAGTGTCCGGGAGGAAAGGCCGAGGCGGGCGCGCGGGCGCGAGGGCGCGGGGCCCGGGCGGCGGGCGGGCAGGGCGGGGCGGGGCGGGGCGGCCGCTGACCGCGCTCTCGTGCGTCCCGCAGGCGGGGAGTCCGCGCCGCCGCGCCCGGGCCGCCGGCGATGATCACCTAGGAGGCTGGCGCGGGCGGGTGCGAGCGACGGAGCAGCCGGGCGCGGCGACACGCGGCCATGGAGCGGGAGCCGGCGGCGGCGGCCGAGGAGCCCGGGCCCCCGGGACGGCGGCGGCGCCGGGAGGGCCGGATGCGCACCGTGCGCTCCAACCTGCAGCCGCCGCCGGGCGCCGAGGAGCCGGCGGGCAAGGGGGCGCCGCGGCGCCGGCTGCGCGGGGGAACCCAGCACCTGGCGGACAACAGGCTCAAGACCACCAAGTACACTCTGCTGTCCTTCCTGCCCAAGAACCTGTTCGAGCAGTTCCACCGTCTGGCCAACGTGTACTTCGTGTTCATCGCGCTGCTCAACTTCGTGCCCGCGGTGAACGCCTTCCAGCCCGGCCTGGCGCTGGCGCCTGTGCTCTTCATCCTGGCGGTCACGGCCTTCAAGGACCTGTGGGAGGACTACAGCCGCCACCGCTCTGACCACGAGATCAACCACCTGGGATGCCTCGTCTTCAGCAGGTGAGCCGAGCGCGCGGCGCGGCGCGGGAGACCGCGGACGGCCGCTTCACTCCGGGCGGGCGGAGGGTCGAGCCTCAGGGGGCTGCGGCCCACGCGGGGACCCTGCGGCCCGGGGCGCGGAGACCTGGAAGCCCTCGAAGAGGTCCGGGCGTGGGGGTCCGCAGTCCCTGAGTGTCCCTCAGACGTCGCGTCTGAGCCTAGCGATCACCGGGCTGGCATCCCGCGGCCTCCGGGCGCCCTCGTCTCCCGCGGCTCCTGCTTTCTTAGTAAAAAGTAGAGAAATTGCCTGGCGCCCCAGCTTCAAGTCCCAGCCCCAATCTTGTCCAGGCTCCGAGGGCCAGAGTGTTGAACGACTTAAGCAACCTACACAGGAATGTAAAGCTCGGTCTCAGGTAACATCTCCTCTCGGGACAACAGAGTAAAACTGCCACCAAGTTCTGACATACCAGGCACACATCAGATAAAAGGGCAGCGGGGCCCATTCCCTTTGTGAGCTGGGAGCCGGCCACCCAGCCGGGTGCCATCCCGCGGAGCTGACTGCATAGTTTTAAAAAATTAACCCGTTTCCAGATGGAAAGACTGAGACCTTGACGACCTTTTCGAGCCTTGTGCGCAGTTAGCCCCAGGGAGTGTACTCCTCTGGGTTCCTGCTCCTTCTCTCTCCCTGCACCTCCCTAAAGTTTTGGACCCTCAGGAGAGACCTGTCTGGGACGCTGCAGTCTCTTCTCTCCCTACACTCCCAAACCCTGAGAGCCCCTTGGCCGCAGACCCATCTCGGAGCTGTGTCTGGTGTTAGAGCCCACCTCACGGCCACACCCTTCTGGAAGGCAGATGACCTTGCTCCCTGTCCAGAGCTGAGCCAGTGTTTCCCTGCTGCTCCCTTTGCTCGAGCCTTGGTGTCCTGGCTGGTTGGGACCTCGGAGGTGAAGGCCGTTAGGCTTGGTCAGCCTCCAGGAAGCCCCTTGTACTCTCCCGGTTATTCCTGCCTCTTAGGTTAGCTTCTAAGAATGCCTTTGAGTAACTCTGACCCTCCCGGCAACATTGATTGTTGTTTTACAAATTACCCTTGTTTTACAAATGAGTGAACAGGAGTTCAGAGAAGTTAAGTAACTTCCACACATTTCTATGTAGTACTACTAAAGTTTGACCCAGGTCTTCCCAACTTCATAACTTTTACAGTTTTCTGGTGCTTATGTTTTTTAAAGTTATATAAGGATGGCCTGAGAAGCTTATTAAAAATAACAGTTTAACAGTGGGAATTAAAAAACTGAACAAAGCAACAATTCTCAGGCTCCATCCAAACACATCTGACTGACTCATCTGGGTCTGGGCCTGGGGGTCTGAGTATTTAATAAGCACAGAGGTGATGCTTCTGTCACGGCCCACGTTTGAGTGATGCTGCCTGCTTGCTGTCAGGGGTGCCCGTTGGCGAGTCAGCAAGCGTGATGAGATGGGCAGGGCTGTGGGATTTCCTGGCTCCTGTTCCCACTGCAGCTGAGGAGGGAGGGGGCACCCTAACCCAGAGGCCCTCCATGCCAGCCTGCTGTGTGCTCTGTGTACTTCAGTATACTCTGCGAGACCTGGTGGGGCCCCAGGTTCTGTCTTTACATGCGTACCACTTCCTGTTCTTCCTCAGCTGCTACTCCTGTAGCCAGAAATACTTAGGCCTCAGGAAACCGTTTATTTTCAGCTGACAAAGTCAATTGACCCTTATAACTACCGTCACCCCCAACATGCCCATGACCTCCCGCATTCCCCTCCTAGTGGAATCCCAGAGCGATCTCTGGTCTCCGTGACCTCAAAAGGCTTCCTGGAATTCTGAACCCTTCCCCTTCCCCATGGACCCGCCTGTCCACGTTCTCTTTCCCTGACCTGGGTTCTCAAAAGCTGAGTATGGTCCTTGGTAGGGGTAGTGGGGAGGCCTCCGGGACAATGGTGCTTTCAGGCCCCAGCGCCTCCCAGCTCCCGAGTTAAATTCCTTGAATGCTTTCTGGGGAGAGAATGGGCCTTCTTCCTGGGGAGGTTCTCTGGGTGTGAGATGGTGTCAGCTGTGCGCAGAGAGGAGGCCGTCTGTGGGAGAAACTCCATCAGGCCCAAAAGTCTGGGATGGCTGTTTTCAGTCCTGGGCTGTGAGTCATTGTACGTCTGAGCCTCCCCGTCCTCCCCACCGTCAGGCGGGAGTTTGTTCAGGGTCTTTGGTATCCACAGGGACAGTGACCTGATGCGGTGTGCACCTGGGATCTGTCCTGTGTCATGTCATTGCTTTGGTGGACATGGAGTGGGCCTTCTGTAAACGGTGTCCGTGCAGCAAGAGCAGACTTGAGTTGGGGAGGCCTGCCACTGTCTCTGGACGGTGGCTTCCCTGGGATGCCCCATGTGTCCTGACTGCAGTGTGCAGTGAATTAGTTATTTGTACCATTATTTATGTGGTGTGTCCCCATGTCAGGGTCTTCTTTGATGGCTCAGTGGTAAAGAAAATACCTGCTATGCAGGAAACGCAGGTTCAGTCCCCTGATTGGGAAGATGCTCTGGAGAAGGGAATGGGAACCCACTCCAGTATTCTTGCCTGGATAATCCCATGGACAGAGGAGCCTGGCGGGCTACAGTCCAAAGGCTCGCAGAGAGTCAGAAATGACTGAGAACACACACACGTCCCCATTATGGAGCCCTTGGGTGCCTTCTCTGTGGGAACCCTGCGTCAGGCTTGCTGGAAGTGCGGGTTCCTGGGTCCTGCCCTACCACTCCCCGACCCTGAGCTGCTGAGCCCCTGGAGGTGGAAGAACTGGTGGCCACAGCATGCCTGGGTTTGCACACACAGACTTGCGCAGAGGTCCTCTGTCTCCTTGGCCTGGGCCCGTGGCATCATCTGGATCTCAGGCTGTGTTTGGGAAAACTCTCCTGAGCCACGGCAGCGGGACGAGAGCACAGAGGCTGGTGCTTGGAGCTCCATTCTTGCCTGTGGCCTTGGCCCTGGGAAGGCCAGGCAGTGTGGGATGGGGCAGGCACTGAAGTCATTTTTGGTCACACAGGCCTTCCTGTGAGGGTGATGGCTGGCTGGCAAAGCCATCTCCTTCTGGGCATAGGTGGAAAGAAGGAGGTGACAGTCCCATCCCCGTTCGCTCTGGACGTGGCCTCAGGTTTCTCGTGCTGTAGGGCTTGGACTGTGCTTTAGCCTGCAGGCCTGAGTGAGCCTCCCGTGGGGACAGGCCTGATGCCCCCAGGGCTGGGGAAGGGGCAGCAAGTGACCATGGGGCACAAGGCTGGTGGGGCTGATGGGGGGGTGGGGGGCAGGGATGGGGCCAAGAGCCAGCCAGGAGGAGGGCAGGGGTTCTCGTGGAGGGAAGGCAGAGCCTGTGATCAGAGGAGGGGCCGGGGGGATGTGGGGGTTTCTCGTGGAGGGAAGGCAGAGCCTGTGATCAGAGGAGGGGCCGGGGGGGTGTGGGGGGTTCTCGTGGAGGGAAGGCAGAGCCTGTGATCAGAGGAGGGGCCGGGGGGGTGTGGGGGTTTCTCGTGGAGGGAAGGCAGAGCCTGTGATCAGAGGAGGGGCCGGGGGGGTGTGGGGGGTTCTCGTGGAGGGAAGGCAGAGCCTGTGATCAGAGGAGGGGCCGGGGGGATGTGGGGGGTTCTCGTGGAGGGAAGGCAGAGCCTGCGATCAGAGGAGGGGCTGGGGAGATGTGGGGGGTTCTAATGGAGGGAAGGCAAAGCCTGTGATCAGAGGAGGGGCTGGGAGTATGTTGGGGGGTTCTCATGGAGGGAAGGCAGAGCCTGTGATCAGAGGAGGGGCCGGGGGACACAGGAGAAGAAATGTTCCTGAGAGGGCATTTGCCAGAGGGGATGAGTGGAAGCCCAGGGTTCCAGCGCTTACCTGCCTGTTCAGCCTGAGCGAGGAGGTTGCCGGTTAAAAGGAGCAAACCTCACCCCTGCCGCTGGAACCCAGTGAGCCTCATCAGGGTGCAGGCTGAGACGGGGTTCTGGGCGGGCGGACGAGGCCCTGCCTGGCCCAAACTCTGCACAAGCCCCTGCCTCACCTGCACCCCATTTCTAGCGTGTCAGTGAGTCCTGGCCTAGGTCCACACACCCCTCATGCCCCTGATCCTGTGGACCTGGAGGAGCTGGCACCTTGTCCTGTGGCCCCCACCTTCCGCCCAGCCTTGCCTGCGTTCTTGGGTAACGTTTTCCCTTTTGCTTCTCTCCGCTTTGTGATGACTCAAACCTGGGCACCTTTTGGTGTCTGCCTCCAGGATGACGGCAGCAGCAGCATTTCTGCCTGAATTAGCCCGTGGTGACTTTTCCCTGAAGGTTTTGAGCTTCTGGGGCTCTGGCCCTTTGGTGTCTTGCCATCATCTTTTGGGAAAACAGTCAGGGCATGCCCTCATGCTTCTCTTGGAATTTAACTGGTGTCCGTCCCTTTCCTTTGACTCTCACTTGGCTTTCCCAGCTCACCAGGGGCACCTGTTCAGCCTGCTTACCCTGGGCTCCATGGCTTCTTTTGTCAGAAGATCCTGAAAGGGACCCGACAGAGTTTCCCCATTGTTTCTGTCCATTTATCTTGTCTCGAACTTCCTTTCCTGCCTTTCCTGGAGAGTCCAGCCTCTTCCTCACCAACAGCAGAAGCGTTTTGCCCCTGGGAAGCACAGCACCTTTGTCTTATTTGGAAGAAAATATCTGAAGAAGCAGGGATACCAGTACAAGGCCCCGGGGGACAGGGGTGCACCAGAACAACATGTCTTCTTGCCGCAGGGACATCTGTTTGGTGTGCTAGGTGGGGTGACTCTTGAGGAATATTTGGACATTGCCATTCATGTGGTTTTTGGAAATAATTTTTCTTTTGATACTTTTTATCATAAATGTGGTCCAATTATAGAAAAAGAACCGCTCTTTCCCTAGAAACTTGTTTGCCCTCCGGGGATAGTCCTGTTCAAGGGAAGGTCCTTTTTATACTTGTTAATGTGAGCCAAGTGCTTTAGTGTGCGGTTCCCCCGTAACCTCCTGATGGTCCTGTTTTCACACCTTCATTTCACAGGTGAGGAAACTGAGCTTCAGGGCTTGATAGCTGCCTTAGGGCTGCCTGCTGGGAGATGGCAGAGCCATAGCCTGAGTCCAGACTCATCCTGCTGTGACTCTCAGTTCATAGTTTTCTTGTATTCGCCATCTCCACCCCCAAGAGCAGTATGCTTCATTTAAAAAGGAAAAAAGACTTTAAAATTTAGTTCATCTCAAAGTATTTTCTAATTTCCCTGATGGTTTCTTCTTTGACCCATTTTATTTAGGAGTGTTTTAATTTCCACATATTGGTGACTTCCCCAATTTTTTTTGTTATTGATTTCCATTTGCATTCTATTCACACAGATATAGAGCAGTACATAGATAAGGAAACTTTGTGTCTCCATCACCTAGTTTAATAGTTAGCACCTCATGACAGCACTGTTTATCTGTATCCCGCTCACTCCCTTCCCCCTTTTATATTGAAGCACATTCCAGACTTCAGGACATTTCTTCGTAATATTTCAGCATTTATTTTTAGAAAAGCTAGAACTTAAAAAACCAAAACTATCACACCTAAATAATTAATTTTAATTCCTTAATATTATTAAATACCAAACCAGTGTTCATATTTCCACTTGTCTCATAAATGCCATATTTCTTTTTTTCAATTTGTATGTTTCAATCAGGTCTCATTGCAATTGGCTGATCTGTCTCTGAGATCTCCTTTACTTGTAAGTCCCTTTCTCTCTCTCTTCTTCCCCTTGCAACCTGTGTTATTTATCCTGGAGGGCTTCCCATAGCTTGAATATTGCTGATTTCTGTGGATCAGGTAACACACTCCTTTCCACTGTATTCTTGTGAGGGGGTAGGTGGGTCTTGATGCTTCATCAGAGTTTCATCAGTTTTGATTTTCGAGGAGGAGCGATCAAACCTGCACCTAGAGGTGGTGCACTTCCCTCGTAAGGGACATAGAGTTCCTTGGTCCGTCTTTTTGTGATGTCAGCAGCCATGGTGATCATTGACTACCTCCATTAATTTGCTGGAGGTTATGAAATGATGGTGGGCCTAATTCTTTCATTTATTATATATTATTCATAATACTTTCATAAAAAGATACTTCCCTTCATCTACTATCTGGTTTCCCAGTGGCACAGCTCATAGAGAGAGATGTTTGATTTGGATCACTCACATTTCCATTGGGAACTAATTGGCTTTCTAAAATGTTTATAAACTTTTTATTTTGAAATACTTTTATTAGACTTTATAGACAAGTTTCAAAAGCAGTATATCCTTAACCAACATTCCTGTCATTTTAATGTTTTACTTAGCTGTGTTACAGTGGTCAAAACTAAGAAATTAACATCAGCACAAAGCTATTAAATTAAGTTTAAAAAATATATTTTTTATATTAAAAAAATAAAAAATTTTTATATATGAAAAATATAAAAATATTTTTATTGAAGTATAGTTGACTTACAATGTTTTGGGTGCACAATAAGGTAATTTAGTTATACAAATATACATGTTATTTTTGAAATTATTTTCCATCAAAATATTGACTTTAGTTCTCTATGCTATACGGTAAACCTTTGTTGCTTCTTCCATATCTATTTTTTAATTAGAAATCTAGCATTCTATTCATACTAAGTCAAACAAATTGAATCAAAATGTCATAATTTTTTTAGTTAGACAAAAATCCATATGTTTTGTAAAATATATATATTATACACATTTATATATATGTATACAAAAGCTTTTCTACTACACTTGATAAAGTCTTGAGAAAGAACATCAAAAAAAAAAAAAGAAGAGATGGAGAAATCAGAGAACATGAACTAAATGAATAAGAGCACTGAATATGAAATATAAAAAGTGAAACAAGCTAGATAAAAGTAGAAGATCATCATATAATCTAGTTGTTTTTAAGCATGACTGCTCACTGGAAACATCTGGACTCGAGAAAAAAGCAATACTTGAGCATTTGTATTTTTCAAAAAACTTCAAGATAATTCTGATATGCATCTGGATTTTAAAAAGGGATTACAGGTTTTTCTATTAGATCCTAGTTTTGACGGTATGCAGTTCTATTATTTTTCTGTTGACCAATCATGATAAAATGGTATTACATGAGTAATAGTTACATAATCACAATAGTAAAAGATATTTATCAGTGTTCACAATCAATAGCCAGACAAAAAGTAGAAGATAATTACAATTGCAAGCCATAATGGGAATATGATTAACTTAACAATATAAAATAATTACATACAATTTGGAGGAGGGGTCAAGCAGAGTGATGTGGTAAGTGGAAGTGCACACACGCACATGTTTTCATCCACCCAGCCAGTCTGTGTTTTTTGGTTGATACACTTAATCCATTTTAAAGTAATTATTGATATGTATGATCCTATTACCATTTTCTTAGTTGTTTGGGCTTTATTTTCTGTAGGTCTTTTCCTTCCCTTGTGCCTCCTGCCTAGCGAAGTTCCTTTAGCATTTGTTGTAATGCTGGTTTGGTGGTACTGAATTCTCTTAACTTCTGCTAGTCGGGAAAGCTTTGATTTCTCCATCAAATCTGAATGAGAGTCTTGCTGGGTAGAGTATTCTTGGTTGTAGTTTCTTCCTTTTCATAACTTTAAATAGTCCCTTCTGGCTTGTAGAGTTTCTGTTGAGAAACTCTGGCTTGTAGGGTTTTCTGTTGAGAAATGAGCTGATAGCCTGATGGGAGTTCCCTTGTATGTTATTTGTCGTTTTTCCCTTGCTGCTTTTAATATTTTATCTTTGTCTTTAATTTTTGTCAGTTTGATTATTATGTGTCTTGGTGTGTTCCTCCTTGAGTTTATCCTGCCTGGGACTCTCTGTGCTTCCTGGACTTGGTTGACTATTTCTTTTCCCATGTTTGGGAAGTTTTCAGCTATTATCTCTTCACATATTTTCTCAGGTCCTTTGTCTCTCTCTCCTCCTTCTGGGACCCCTATAATGTGAATGTTGTGCTTCTAATGTTGTCCAGAGGTCTCTCAAGCTGTTTTCATTTCTTTCCATTCTTTTTTATATATTCTGTTCTATGGCAGTGATTTCCACCATTCTGTCCTCCAGGTCATTTATACATTCTTCTGCCTCAGTAAATCTGTTATTGATTCCTTTAGTGTATTGCTCATCTTTGTTCTTTAGTTCTTCCAGGTCTTTGGTAAACATTTCTTACATCTTCTCCATTTTTTTTCTGAGATCCTGGATCATTTTCACTATTATTATTCTGAATTCTTTTTCTGGAAGATTTCCTGGCTCCACTTTATTAGTTTTTTGGGGGGGGGAGTTTTATCTGCTTTCTTCATTTGGAACATAATCATTTGCCTTTTCGTTTTGTATAACTATCTCTGATTGTGGTTTTTGTTCTGGAGTCTGCAGGATTGTAGTTCTTTCTTATTCTGTCTACAAGCTCAGTCTTAAACCACACTTCTCCATCCAAAGAGGACTTGTTATAAATTGAGATATAATTGAAATACAGCACTGTGTAAGTTTAAGGTGTATAGCATAATTTGATTTACATATATTGTGAAATAATTACCATAATAGGTTTAGTTAGTATCCATCATCCTAGTTCACTTCATTTCAGTTGCTCAGCTGTGTCCGACTCTTTGTGACTGCATCCATCATCTCATATAGATACAAAAAAAAGCAAAAAAGAATTTTTTTTCCCTGTGTTGAGAACTCTTAGAATTTACTCTCTGAGCAGCTTTCAAATATGCCTTACAGCAGTGCTAACTGTAGTCATCATGTTAGCACTATATTCCCAGTACTTATTTTTCTCATAACTGGAAACTTTGATCACCTTAATCCATTTCCCCGACCCACACCTCTGGTAACCACTAATCTGATCTCTCTTACTATGAGATTTTTTTTTTTCAGATTCCACATGTGAGTTCATATAGTGTTTGTATTTCTTTGTCTGACATTTCATTTAGCATAATACCCTCATGATCCATTTTTGTTATTGCAAATGGCAGGATTTCATATTTTTATGACTGAGTTGTATTCCATTGTGTATATGTACCACTTCTTCTTTGTCCATTCATTGGTCAGTGGACATAGGTTATTTTCATATTTTGGCAACTGTAAATAATGCTGCTGTGAACATTTGTTGTTGTTGTTGTTGTTCAGTCACTCAATCATGTCCTACTCTTTGCAACTTCATGACCTGCAGCACCCCAGGTTTCACTGTCCTTCACCATCTCCCAGAGTTTGCTCAAACTCATATCCATTGAGTTGGTGATGCCATCCAACTATCCGTCCTCCTCTGTCATCCCCTTTTTCTCCTGCCTTCAGTCTTTCTCAGCATCATGGTCTTTTCCTATGAGTCAGCTTCACCTTAAGCATCAATCCTTCCAATGAATATTTAGGGTTGATTTCTTTTAGGATTGACAGGTTTGGTCTCCTTGCAGTCCAAGGGACTCACAAGAGTCTTCTACAGCACCACAGTTCAAAAGCATCAAGGTAAGGGTATGAGCATAAGGGTGCAGAAATTTCTTTGACATAGTGTTTTCATTCCCTTTGTTAATATTACCCAAAGTGGAATTATTAGCTCATGTGGTAATTCTATCTTTAATATTTTGAGGAACTTCCATACTGTTTTCCACAGTGGCTGTACCAATTTACACTCCAACCACATTGTACAAAGTTTCCTTTTTGTCTTCATCCTCACCATTTGTTATCACTTTTTGTCTTTTTTGATAATAGCCATTCTAACAGGTGTGAGGTGATAATCTCATAGTGGTTTTGATTTGCATTTCCCTGATGGTTAGTGATGTCAAGCAACTTTTCATATATCTATCGCTATTTGTATATCTTTGAGAAAATGTCTATTCATGTATTTTTTTCTCCATTTTAAAATTTGGTTAGTGGTCTTATTATTTTTAATACAATTCTTTGATAGCTTTCAGTATGGATGTGAGAGCTGAACTATAAAGAAAGCTGATCACTGAAGAATTAATGCTTTTGAACTGTGGTGTTGGAGAAGACTCTTGAGAGTCCCCTGGACAGCAAGGTGATCCAACCAGTCCATCCTAAAGGAAATCAGTCCTGAATATTCATTGGAAGGACTGATGCTGAAGCTGAAACTCCAATACTTGGGCCACCAGATGCGAAGAACTGACTCATTTGAAGAGACCTGATGCTGGGAATGATTGAGGGTGGAAGGGGAAGGGGACAACAGAGGATGAGATGGTTGGATGGCATCACTGACTCAGTGGATATGAGTTTGAGTAAGTTCCAGGAGTTGGTGATGGACAGGGAGGCATGGTGTGCTGTAGTCCATGGGGTCATAAAGAGTCAGACATGACTGAACAACTGAGCTGAACTGAGTGGCTTTAGATGCCCAATATGTCTGTTCTGTTTTGTTGTGCTGTGGCCTAGCTGGATCCTTATCTGATGGTCTTTCATTTTTGTGATTATCTATTCTGCAGTTTTTATCCTTTCTGGAAGGAGTCGGGTGTCTCATTTGTGGGATGTGTTTGCAAATATTCCATTATCACAATGACTGCCAATCTTCCTAGGACTTGGTGTTCCTGGGCCAGGGTGTTGTATGTTATGTGATGCTCTTGCCTCTGGATAGTCAACACCATTAAGAACCACCCTGTCCTCAAGACCAGTCAGGCCCTCATTGAAAAGCACTTTTGGAAGACATTTTTAAAAATAATTTTCTTTATTTATTTTACTTTTGGCTCTTCTGGGTCTTCATTGCTTTCACGGCCTTTCTCCAGTTGTGGAGAGCCAGGGCTACGTGTTAGTTGTAGTGTGTGGGCTTCTTACTGCAGTGGCTTCTCTTTGGTGCAGGTCGCAGGCTGTAAGGCATGTGGGCTTCAGCAGTTGTGGCTCCTGGGTTTTAGAGCGCAGGCTCGGTAGTTGTGGTGCTTAGTTGCTCTGTGGTTGTACGATCTTCCTGAATCAGGGATCAAACCTGTGTCTCCTGCATTGGCAGGTGGATTCTTTAACCACTGACTACCAGGGAAGCCCTGGGGGACATTTTAAAGACAAAACCTATTCACATTTCCGGATTCCTTGACTTGGGAAGATTCACGGGACCTGTGTGTCTGCCAGAGTCCCTCCCTTCACAGTGGGGTGGTCCAGCTTCTTGCTGAATTTCCATAAGGAGGGAGCCCAAAGTCCTGATTTGCTCAAGACTTACCTTGCTATATATAGTGCACTGAGACTTTACAGGAAAATGGAGAAGCTATTTTGGTCTTTGGTTTTTTAGAATACACTTAGCTTGGCTTTCTATGTTTACTTATTTTGGATTTTCCCAGGGCACAGTTAGTACACATTGCCCCCCAATATACTCTCTGGTTATTCTTCCACTGGGGATAATGTATGTTGAAATACTTTGCCCAGCAAACGATTTTCATTAAGTAGTAATGAATTCCTTTGCCCATTTAAATTCAATCAGAGGCAACTGAAGCACCCTTAATGAGGTGATTCCCTTGCTAGCAGTAAAATGCTGGGCAGGTGCATCTATCTCTGGCCCAGTCTCCTGCTTTAAACAAGAGGGCAGACAGTGGCTGCTGGTCTGCAGTGGGGAGTAAGTGAGACACTGCATGAAAAGGCAGAGCCAAGGCCGGACAGGCGGGCCAGGGTTTGACACTGTTAGCTGCGGAGGAGCCTGGTAGGCTGCAGTCCATGGGGTCGTGACCAGTCGGACATGACTGAGTGACTTCACTTTCACTTTTCACTTTGACGCATTGGAGGAGGAAATGGCAACCCACTCCAGTATTCTTGCCTGGAGAATCCCAAGGACGGCAGAGCCTGATGGGCTGCCGTCTATGGGGTCGCACAGAGTCGGACACGACTGAAGCGACTTAGCAGCAGCAGCAGCATTACGGTTGGGGCTTCCCAGGTAGGTCAGTGGTGAAGAATCTGCCTGCAATGCGGGAGACCTGGGTTCGATCTCTGGGTTGGGAAGATCCCCTGGAGAAAGGAAAGGCTGCCTACTCCAGTATTCTGGCCTGGAGAATTGCATGGACTGTATAGTCCATGAGGTTGCAAAGAGTCGGACAGGACTGAGCGACTTTCTCTTTCAGTGTTACAGCTGTTACAACTGCTACTGATGATCATTGTCGCTAAGATCTTTTGGTTAAAATTTTCTTTTTTGTTTTTAATTGAAGTATAGTTGATTTACCATGTTATAGTCAGTTTCATGTATATGTATACCTTCTTTAAAAAATTTTCCTTAATGATATTTTACACTGAAGTAGATATACTTTTAGTCAAAACAAACACCTTCATCATTTAGTCTGTGTAGTTTTATCCTCAGTAAATGGACCGGTTTTTGAAAGCATATTCAAATACTGAAAGTAGCTTGCAGATTCCTATTGCTAACTTCATGGACTCCTGGTAAATTTGGGATGCTCCTGGTGGCTCAGGTACCTTCTTAGAAATGCAGTTCATTGAATAAGCCCTATAAGGACACTCTGATGTTAAGGCATTATTTGTTTAGATTAATAATTCAAAGGCAGTGTATAAGTCCCTTGGATGTAGTAACAAACCCTTTTTTAAAAGACATCAAATGAATTAAATTTGTTGACCCATTTGGTGATGTCTTTGAATTTCTCATTTTTGCTTATCAACCCTTAAATAAAAGACAAAACAAAACAGCAACAATTACAGTAGGTCTTTGGTTTTCAAAAGGAGAACAAGTCTTGAGCAGCCAGTGTGGCTTTCTCCAGTGACATGCTTGCAGGAAGAAGAGGACTTGATGACCCTTTCTGATATCCCAGAGCTTAGAAGGATAGGAATATCCAGTTAGCTCAGGATCTGCCTTGATTTTTCTTCTGCATTAGATTTCCCTGTTTCAGAAACTGACTTTCCTTGAAAGACACCAGGGTGTTCTAAGACAGGAAGGTGGGCTGAGTCTTCAAAGTCTGCCCCATCCAAAGCCCTCTGGGTCCCTGAGCACCCTACTGTCCCACCTCCCTGCCTGTGTTTCTTCTTTGCCTTATCAGTGCTTTTCTGATGGCAACTTCTGTCCCTAAAGGACTCCAGTACATGAGAGCTTAATGAAATGGGAGGGAGCTCCAGCTGTCAGCAGGCACTTTTCAGGCCTTTTCTGTCCCGCCCTGTGTTTTTGTGTGCCTCTCTGACAGCTAAAGAAAAGCAAGTTCAGGAGAGTTTAGTTTGGGTTCCAAGTTCTCGCCTTTGTCAGATGGGACCTTGGGACTCTTGGTGGCGTTGGTCAGCTGCAGATGGAGACGGGGCACGGCATGCACCCATGGGTCTGTCCTGAGCTGCCCAGCCTTCCTGTCCTGCCAGCCTCCTTCAGGTGGTGCCCAGAGGCAGGGTCCCATACAGACAGTGAGCGGCCAGAGCAGGGTGTCCCGGGTGTGCAGAGGGCGCGGCCCCTTCCCAGTCCCCCTGTTCTTCCAGCAGACACGCAGACAGGCCGCGCTCTTCGCTTTTGGCCAAGTGGGAAGTCATTTTCATTTCAGTCACAGAATCCATCCACTCTCTCTGACCTGGATGTCTTCAGGCCTGGTCACTCAGGAAACCTGTTACTCAGAAAGCTTGGAGTGAATCTGAGGCACAGAGACAGAGCAGGCAGAGAGTGAGCCTGGAGGGAGGCAGTGTCCTTTTGGGATGCTCTCAGCTTTTGTCTTTCTGAGCAAAGAAGCCATCTGTAAACACATCCAAGCAGTTTGTTCTCTCTTCATTTAACAGCCTCAGGGTGCCCATGGCATGTGTCTACTTTCTGAAAGAGTATTGTATTAAAGGGCACGGTAGTTTAGTAGATATGTCTTGCTTCTCACGACTAATTGGTGATTACCTGGGCCCTCACCTTTCGTACTGCAGTTATCGTTCTTTTATTTTCTGTCTATATTTTGCTGTGATACATTTTAGTCAGATCAGATGTGTGGGACCATTCCCTGGCATAGTAACATTTTCCACTTACAGTGTTTTTTTTTTTTAAGAAAGAAAAACTTGCTGTAAATGGGGTGCGCAGTCTGGCTCACTCCGTTGGTCTGGCTGCTGTGTCGCTGTCTCTGCAGGCCACCCCTTGCCCGCGCTCTGGCCCTTCACCCCGGCTGAGCCCAGGCTCTGCCACAGGATGGTCCTCTGCTTCTATGCGCACTCCCCAGGGCACCCTGCTTCCGGCCTGACTGTCCCCTTTGTCTCGTCGATTCTTTTGTGCCTTTGCGGGAGCTCTCGCACAGTGCTGTGGGCAGGGGGGCGCCCCAAGTCTGTCGTTCTTGGCTCTGATCCCAGTCACTGTGGGCGGTGACATCCCTTCTTCTTTGGGCCCGTGCTGTCCTTGTCTTTTTATTGACCGTATGCCGAAGCCTTGACATCGGGGCCTTGCGTCCTCTAAGGGCAGTGACTCCTCTGGACCAGCCAGTTCCTAGAGCGAGAGACTGGCCTGTGAGTGTGTCTTTCGTATGCAAAGTAACAATCCAGAGCCCACGCCCTAGACGCCCTTTTTAAGAATAACTGTTGATTTATTTGACCCTGGCCCACAGGGTCTCCTTTGCCTCCTCTGGGACCTTTCCTGGCAGTGCACCGATGCTCTGATCACGGCATGCGGCTTTAGCTGCTCCGCGGCGTTTGGAGTCTTAGTTCCCTGACAAGGCATCAAACCCTCATCCCTTGGCAGGTGGATTGCAAGGTGCATTCTTAGCCACTGGACCACCAAAGGAGTCCCTCTGCACACCCTGTTATCAGGCCGCCATGCTCAGGGCCACCAGCCTGGTAGCAGACGGCTGGGGACCTATGTCCCAGAGCCAGTGATGTTGTTCCTGAGCCTGGTTACCCTGCCTGGCTCTGCCCTTCCCACAGAAACCACAGTGAAGGCTCTTGCCGTGTTTCCCCCTTGCTCCTCTGCCTCTTGACTTCCCCGGTGCTTTCCCCACGGCTCCTCCTCTTGGGAACTGTGAGAGATAAAATCCTTTTTCACTGGCAATGTCTCCTGGTCCACTGGCCTCCACACCTGAATAGCAGTGACCCCGCCTTAAAGCCTGTCTCCCTGCAGCCACTGTCTCTGGCCCCCTTTAACTTCCTTGTCATGTGCTCTTGACTTCTCCTCCTGAAATACTTACTCCTGCTTGGTCCCCGCCTCTCTTGTGGTCTCGCCTCTTGGAACCTCTTGGTGAATCCCAGCATTCTGTGCAGCAGTGTGCTGAGCTGCAGCGCTGGCCCCTGTGCGGAGGCCACCAGCCCACACTTGTAGCCCCCACCCCAGCCCTTTTCTGCAGGGCCTGGGGAGCACTCCCCCCCGCTGCTCTTCGCCCGTGCAGCAGGGGCCCCTGCTCTGTGCCCTGCCTCCCTGCACGTGCTCTGCCCTGCTCTCGGGGCAGGTTGGACGGCAGCCAGGTCTCACTGTCCGTGCAGTGCCGTGGTGACAGGGCCTCAGCATCTCTGATCTGACGAGTGGACTACTCCTCAGGATACCCGAGTATCTTCACAATAAACTCCTGTGGGTAGAAAAACAGCCCCTTAGAGATGCATACATTCTGATCCCCAGAATCTAAGCTACATGGTGCAAGAGAATGAAGGTGGGTTGCAGATGTAATTAAGGTTGCTAATTGGCTGACCTTAGGATGTGGAGAGTCTTTCCGATTATTAGGGTGAGCCCTTAGTCTCATCACCAGTCCTTAAAGGTACTGCAGAAGGAGAGGGCAGGGAGGTGCAGTGTTTGAAGGACCTGACTTGCTGCTCTTCGCTTTGACGATGGAGGGGGGAGCCCCGGCTTGAGGTAGGTAGCCTCTGGGGGCTGGAAGCACAAAGGCACTGTGCCTGCCTCGCCCTCCCGCTGGAGCACAGCCCTCCCAAGACTTTGGTTTTGTCTCCGCCCTCCCAGGACTTTGGTTTTGTCCCTGTGAGACCTGGGTCAGACTCCTGACCTCTAGAACTGTAAGATAACTCTTTGGTGTTGATTCAGGCCACTGAGTCCTGGTGATTTGTTACAGGAGCCACAGGAAATGAATGCATTCCTGTGGACGGGAGGATCTGGCAAATACCAGGTTCTTAAACCACAGCCTTTTGTGTCTTGCTGTTGATTTATCTAGTTTCAGGTAAAAACATCTGTAGCCATTTGAATCACTGAGAATATCTGAGAATTCCACATTTGCTGAGTGCAGCATTAAGACATGGTAGAATGGAAAATATGTGTTTACTTATTTATTTTTTCAGTTGAGATATTTAGTGATAAGACATACATGTCTCTAGCACTGTATACTTTTCAGGGTTTTTATGAATTTGTGTGGGAAGTTGCCAGCCAGCCCTGGCAGTGCAGTACTGGTAAATTCTTCAATGACACTCTGAGGAAATGGTAGCCAGAGGGGGAGGTCTCGGCTTGGAGGGGGTACAACTCAGGGGTGGGACAGATGGCCTGGACCCCAGGTGATGCTACCAAGGGCCACCGGCTGTGTGCTGGCAACATGCTACCCTATATGAGTGTCCAGGGCCGCTTTCATCTTGTGTAGGGTATGGATCAGGCTTCAGCTGTTTAGTTATTTCAGGTTTTGAGAAAGTGTTGGAAACCAGGGAGTTATCCTGACACATGCCAGGACCCAGAATTTGCCAAGGGTTAATGACCAAGAGCATGTATGCTTTTTTAGAAAAGTTTAAATGTCGTAATGGACATTCTTTTTAGTGTAACTGGTTCATTTGAGCAGTAATCTGCAAACATTTTTGATCTCACACCCTTATAAGTAGCAAACATTTGTCTGTGTGTACCGAAGGTAGACTTATTAATGTATAAATCACAGACAGGCAACGCAACGCATGGATACATAAATGAACGGATATATAGTAGTAAGGTAAAGAGCAATTACAGTAGAAACTGAGGTGTTCTCTGCCCCCAGTGACGGTGTGCTTTTGTGCATGAGCACTGCCTGGAGCTTGCTCATGTGGCTTCCTGTCTGTCTTAGTTCACTTGAGAGCATCACATGTGTTCAGATGCGCAGTCCAGTTCATTCTTGGGATTTCTCACATTTATCGAGGGCCATTGAGGGAGCTTGGAGAAGGCAATGGCACCCCACTCCAGTACTCTTGCCTGGAAAATCCCATGGATGGAGGAGCCTGGTAGGTTGCAGTCCATGGGGTTGCTAAGGGTCGGATATGACTGAGCAGCTTCACTTTCACTTTTCACTTTCCTGCATTGGAGAAGGAAATGGCAACCCACTCCAGTGTTCTTGCCTGGAGAATCCCAGGGACAGGGGAGCCTGGTGGGCTGCCGTCTATGGGGTCACACAGAGTCGGACACGACTGAAGCGACTTAGCAGCAGTAGCAGCAGCAGCATTGAGGGAGCTTCCGAGAGCCTCAGGCCCCACACAAGGACAGTCCACCTGCGAATGCTGTGGGGTCTGTGGTGGCTCTGGCCCACGAGATGCTGGGTGTCTGGCCCCGTCCACTTCCTGGGGCACAGACAGCTTGCCAGGTGACACTGGGCCATCTGAGCCATGCTGCTCGGGCACCAGCCACCTGCCCTCCAGTGTTCTCTTTTCTGTGCTTTACCTTTAAATTGCACTTTTATTGTGATGAAATACATACAACATTTATCGTTTTAACCATTTTTAAGTGCACAGTTCAGTGGCGTTGATTACATTCACATTATTGTGCAACCATTGTTACTACCTGCAGAAATTTTTCATCTTCCCAAACTGAAATTCTCCTCATTAAACAATAACTCATTCCTGCCTCCTGAAGCCCTGGTAACCCACCAGTCTACTTTCGGTCTCTTTGACCTCTCATGACTGAAATCATACAGTGTTTGTCCTTTGTGTCTGGCTTATTTCACTTTAGCGTAATGTCTTCAAGATTCATCCATATTGTAGCACGTATCAGAACACTCTTGCTTTCTGAGGCTGAGTGATATTGAGGGGCTATGTGTAGACCCCACGGTGTTCTTTCATTCAGCTGGTTGGGTTGATTCTCCCTTTAGGTTTTTGTGAGTAATGCTGCTGTAAACATGGCTGTATAAGGATGTGCTTGAGCATCTCGCGCTTGACTTTCATGGGGGCATTTTGCATGGATTTTGTTTGGATGCCCCGGTTTCCTGTGGCTGTTTTCATGTATCCAGGGTGGTGCAGTCAGGGTAGCATGAGCTGCAGGCCTTCTTCCCATTTTTAGGTTTTGTGTGCTCCCGTGAGCTAAGGAGACCGCTTCAGCCCCTGACCTTCAGGTGGTGCTCCAACAGCCAGGTCTCCAGAAGCCTGGCCTATGTGTCCACAGCACACCTGTCTGCCCACACCTGTAGGCTTGGGGTGCTGATGTCAGCTTGTCCTGGGTCCAGTGTTTCCTCTTGCTTCTGTCGCCTGGATATCATCATACCCTTTATCTTTTTTTTTTTTTTTTAAATTAAAAAGAAATGGAATGCTTCACAGATTTGCATGTCATCCTTGTGCAGGGGCCATGCTGATCTCCTCTGGTCATCCCAGTTTTAGTATATGTGCCGAGGTGAGAGCCTGCCTTTTATCTTTGAGCTCGAGACCCCTCTCTGCTGCAGAGGGCTCTGCCTGCTGCCCCGCACAGCTGAGGGCTGGCCACAGCGTGGGTCACTGTCGCCGCTCCATGGGGTGCCGTCTGCCGTCAGCGAGAGAAGGGCCTGCTGACTTCACAGGCTTGAGTGGGCCTAGCCACCTTTGTCACCTGTCTCACTCCGCTTCTCTCTACTGGTGTTCAGTCTCCCTACCTGTTCACAATGATTCCCTGAGGTCAGAAACCGGGTGTCTTACAGCTCCTGAGAATCACCGGCCAAGGTCTTGCTCGCTGAGTCCCACTCCATCACATGGAGGTCCCCCATCTCCCTGCATTGGGGGCTTTCTCCTGGGTCACTTTTGCCCCTTTGAAGGGGCCCTTGTTCTGGACTGTGTCCCTTTTGGTCAGATCAGAGGCTTGTGGTGATTGGTGCCTGGAGGAAGGTGGGGAGAGCCCAGTGGACCTGGAATCTCACTGAAGACAGGGAGGGGCTGAGATTGACCTGTGTCCACGAGGCCATCACACCATCCTTGCGCAGTTCCGTGTCTCGTTTTACAGATGGGATGAGCCTGTCCCCAGAGGAGGAGGCTACAGGTCCACAGCGCTGGTGGCTTCGTTGCAGGAGCGGGGCCGCGTGCCTGCCCTGTCCTCAGGTGTCACCTTGCGGGCTGTCAGGCCTGGATAGGGAGCCCCGCCCTCAATAAGAGTCCAGGGCGTAGAGGGCGTGGTGAGCGGACGGGTGGGCTGTGCGGGCAAACTCACTGCGTGATTGTGAAGCCCCCCTGAAAGAGGCTGCTTTTAACCTTCTTTTACTAATATGTAACTTCTCACTTCACCTACCTCTCCAAAGTTTTTAGAAACATAAGTGTTTTTTAAAAAGAAAACAGCTTATTTTCCTTTTTGATTACCTAAGAAATTAATATATACCTTTGAAAATAGGACATCATAAAAACAAACATATTAGGGATGTGGATGGGTAGAAAAATATCTCTTAAGCTTCATTACCCTTATCAGGACCCCCAGCTTAGACTCTAAAAGTTCTATCATAATTTAACTTGAAGTTGGAGTTTATTAATCCTCCTTTTTGTAGAGGTTCCAGCTGGCTAGAGGTGGGATGTACAGAGAAACTGAGATTTTTTTATCTCAAGGTCATTTTCACAGAATGGAAAATTCTCTCCATATTTGAAAGCATTCAAATTGTAATGTTATGACATGCGACCGATGGGAAATAGTAAACATGCTGTCAGTGTGTAGGACAAAGGCGTTTTTGACCCCTGTGTGCTCTGTGTCATTTGTCTCTCACATCTTAGTGCCTTCATTTTATTTGAGTGGTAGTAAAGTCAGGTGTCACCCCCACTTGATTTGTCTTGGACACGTTTCTAATGTGGTGGGCTATATCATAATTTGGCAGAGGGAGTTATATTGTTGTTTTAGACAAATACTTCAAAACTGTGCTTTAAGGCCCAAGGATGGAGGAGATAAATGAAAAGGAGACTCTAGCTGTTTCTGATAGTGTCCCTGGAGTGATTGTGAGTTTAGAGTTTCTGGTATCAACTAGAAGGGGCATCCAGAAATTGCTTCTGGAATTCGTGGGTCTGTGGTAGGAGCTGTGGCCTTGACGTGGCTGACTCTGAGAGCTCAGACCTGGGAGTGTCATGTGGGGGGCCCAGCACCTATCTTTGTTTAGGGGATGGGTTCTTCTTGAACATCCTAGAAGGGCCTTTTCTACTCTGGATGCTAGCATGAAATCTGAGTAGATGGGGACCTGTGGGGTCAGGGCTTAGGGAAGCATGTTCAAAGAAGCTGTCTTCATTCACAGCTGCCTAAAAGAGCTGATGTGCATGCACATGTGTGTGTGCACAGGTGCACACTTGCATGTATTTGTTGTCATAGGGCATGCAAATGTTAAACATATCCCCCCTGACCCCCTGGGATAGAAAGGAGCATCTCTTTTCTGCACCACATCTGGGCACTGAGTTGGGAACATCAGTCTATGTAGCGGCATAGTTCATCAGCTTCTTAGAGAAGGTATTCCCTTCCCTGCCATTTAATTGCATTTCTGTCTGCTCACTTGGAAGAGTTTCCTTCAGTCTACAGTTTTCTGTTCTGAAATAGACATCTGCAAAGGCGTGGCCCACTGGAGTCCTCTGCACGTGCTGATGTGGGTGTGGGTGGTGAGGAATGACTCGGACTCCTGGGCCACACTGAGGGCTGATGTGGGTGGGGGCGGGCCTTCTGCCCCTCAGGTTCACACCTGCTCTCTGGCGTGAGTGTGGAGCGGGGTGTATGAACAAGAGTTTGCACAGTTTTACTTTGTACCTCCACTCCAACTTTAAACTGGCACCTCCTGCAGCTGTTTACAGCACTAAATTTTGAAATTCTGGATGGTAGAGGAAGGCAATTTTAAGAGTTAAATAAAACTACTTGATAATAGAGTTAGACTTTAGCTGTAAAAGAGACCTTATAAAATCAGAGATGACGTTTGTGTCTGAGGCCTTAAAGACTATTGACAATTATATATATAGATATGTAAATTCTGTTCATTACAATATGAAAATGATGAATTTCTTATAGAAATATCCCAAAAATACAACTAAATTGATGTTTTAGTTTCTCACTGTTATTAATTATGAAAAAAAAATTGAAAAACAGAGACTTCTGTTTCCAGAACAAGATGGTGTGGATTCACTTTTCCTAACTTATCTCCTGCAACCAAATTCTGGAGATAATTCAACAGACAACAGTCAAAGAACAATAGAAGCTGAAAGAAGGCAGACTGGCTGGGGCCTAAGAGCTTGGAGAATGTGAATTCTCAGTGAATTCTCCAGGTCTCCCGTTTATTGGCCATGTACTTCAGCCTAGGCATGGAGATTCCTGTAACCAGAACTGCCAACAAGTATAGACAAAGTGAAAAAGTCTCTGTTTGCCCAAAGGTAAGCCCAGTGGACACCTAGGTGAGCCCCATCTCATACAAGACACGCGAAGGCACTCAAGGTGCCTACAGGAGCAGCGTTGGCATAGCTTGGGATGCCCTGTTCTTTACCTAGTCATATAAAGGAGAGCCAGGCTATTCACCCACACCAGTGGGAATCAACCCAGCAAGGTCCTTCCACTCCCTTATCCCACATATGTGCCTTCCACTCCCTTATCCCACATCAAAAATCCCAGAGTTAGCAACATACCCACAGTGAAATACTGATGCCTCCCCTCCAAAGAATGAGGACAAGAATGTCTGCTTCAACACTCTTACTTGATACAGTACTAGAAGTTCTTGACGCTGCAATAAGATTCAAGAAGCAAAATGCATACAGGTTGGAAAGAAATAATAAAACTTAATTTGCAGAAAATGTAATTACCTATGTAGAAAATACTAAGGAATATGCTACCAAATGGGATGAAGTCAATCCTCATCCCAGTTCCCAAGAAGGGTAGTACTAAAGAATGTGCTAACCATTGGACAGTTGTACTCATCTCCTGTGCTAGTAAGGTTATGCTTAAAATGTTGCATGCTAGGGTTCAGCATTATGCAAACCAAGAAATTCCAGATGTCCAAGCTGGATTTAGAAAAGGAAGAGGAACTAGAGATCGAATTCAATATTTGCTGGATCATAGAGAAAGCTAGGGAATTCCAGAAAAACATCTACCTCTGTTTCACTGACTATGCCAAAGCTTTTGACTGTGTAGTAATAAACTGTGGAAAGCTCTTAAAGAGATAGGAATAACAGACCGCCTTAACTGTCTCCTGAGAAAGATATATGTGGGTCAAGAAGCAACAGTTAGAACCCTGATGGAACACAGAACAACTGACTGGTTCAAGATTGAGAAAGGAGTACCACAGGGCTGACTGCCATCACCTGTTTGTTTAATCTACATGCTGAGCACATCATGAGAAGTGCCAGGCTGAATAAGTTATAAGCCGGAATCAATACAGGCAGGAAAACCATCAACAACCTCAGATATGTGGATGATACCACTATAATGGCAGAAAGAGAAGAATAACTAAAGAACCTCTTGGTGAGGGTGAAGGAGGAGAGTGAAAGAGCCAGCTTAAAACTAAATGTTAAAAAAAGAAACTAAGATCATTGCATCTGGTCCCATTACTTCATGGCAGATAGAGGGGGAGAAGGTGGAAGTAGTGACAGATTTCCTCTTCTTGGACTCTAAAATCACTGTGGATGGTGACTGCAGCCATGAAATTAGAAGACGTTTGCTTCTTGAGAGGAAAGCTATCACAAACCTAGACAGTGTGCTGAAAAGCAGAGACGTTGCTCTGTTGACAAAGGTCTGTATAGTCAAGACTATAGTCTTCCCAGTGTCACAAACAGCTGTGAGAGCTGGATCATAAAGCAAGCGGAGCACTGAAGAATTGATGCCTTTGAACTATGGTGATGGAAAAGACTCCTGAGAGTTTCTTGGACAGCAAAGAAATGAAACCAGTCAATCTTAAGGGAAATCCACCTTGCATACTCATTGGAAGGGCTGATGCTGAAGGTGAAACTCCAGTATTTTGGTCATCTGATGAGAACAGCTGACTCATTGGAAAAGTCTCTCATGCTGGGAAAGATTGAGGGCAGAAGAAGAGGGCATCAGAGGATGAGATGGTTGGATGGCATCACTGATGCAATGGACATGAACTTGAGCAAACTTTGGGAGATGGTGAGGGACAGAGAGGCCTGCCGTGCTGCAGTCCATGGGGTCACAAAGAGTCGGACATGACTGAGCGACTGAACAACAACAACAGTACTACCAAAACCAAATCAAACCAAACCCAACAAACAACAAAACGGTGTCTTAGAACTAATAAATGAGCTCATTAAGATTGCAGCATATAAGATAAACATACACAAATCAATTATATTTCTACATACTGACCATACAAATCATAAGCACAATACCATTTATAATTTCTTCAAAGAAAAGGAAATGCTTTGACATAAATTTAACAAAGCTCATACAAGATCTGTATGCTAAAAATTTCAGAGTGCTGATGAAAGAAATGAAAAGAGATCTGGGTAAATGTGGAGACATACCATGCTCATGAATTGAAGGAAGCACCATAAGAGAGATATCAGTTATACCTACATTATCTTTAGATTTAACACAATTCCTATCAAAATCTCAGTGAAGTTTTTGTAGACATGAGCAAGCTTATTCTGATATTTACATAGAAAAACCAGGTTGTAGAATAGCCAGGACAGTTTTGCAAAAGAATAAAATGGGAAGAATCCACTCTTCCCAATATCACTGTTTGCTGTAGAGCTACAGAATTCAAGATAGTTTGGTATCGGCAAAGAGATAGTCACCAAAGGAACAGAGTAGAGATCTCAGAAATAAACTCACACAAATACGTCCAATTAATTTTTGACAAAGAACCAAATGCAATTCAATGGAGGAAGTACAGCCTTTTAAGAAATTGTGCAGGAACAATTCAGTAGCCATAGGTTAAAAAAAAAAAAAAAAAAAAAGAAACAGAAAGAAAGGAAAAAACTCTAAACCTTACACCTCAGGCAAAAATTTACTCCAAAACAGTCATAGATTTAAATGCGAAACTGTAAAACTTCTAGAATAAAATATTAAAAAAATTTTTTTCCGTACCTAGGACTAGGCACAAAATTCTTGGACTTGATACCAGGAGCATCATCCATAAAAGGAGAAGTTGATAAATTGGACCTCATCAAAATTAAAAACATTTGCTGTGAGAAGGACCCTGTTAAGAAAAAGAGACGACAGATTACAGACTGGGAGAGAATGTTTGCAAATCATATACTCAACAAAGCAGTTGTGTTCAGAATACACGAAGAACTCCAAAAATTGAATGTTAAAAAATCTGATTTGAAAGTGGGCAGAACTTGAGGAGATATTTTGCTGGAGAAGATATGCAGACGACAGTAATGCACATGGAGCAGATACCCACATGGAAAATGTTCAGAAATGCACATTCAGACCACCAGGAGATATTACTGCACATTTGCCAGAATGGCAAAAACAAGAATGGTGATAACACCGAATGTTGCCACGGATGTAGAGAAACTGAATCTCTCAAGTATTGCTGGTGGGATTGTAAAATACACCCACTTTGGGAAATAGCCCTTAAAACCATAAATAGAATTTCTTTATGATCCCATTTCTCTTGGGCACTTACCCCAGAGACATGAGAGCTTATTTTCACAGAGAAGCCTGAACACAAGTGTACCTAACAGCTTTATTCATAATAGTCCAAACTGGAGATAACCCAGATGTTTAGTGGGTGAATATTTAAACTGTGGTCCATCCACACCTTGGAATGCTACTCAGCAGTAAAATGGAATGAACTATTCATACATAACTACTTGAAAGGGCCTCAAGAACATTTTATGGAGTGCAGAAAGCTGATTTCAGAAGGAAACATGCTGCACGATCCCATTTATGCACCATTTGTGAAATAACATAATTATGAAACAGATTAGAGGTTGTCAGGGTTAGGAATGGGGAAGGGTGTATGTGACTACAAAGAGGTAGCTTGAGGGGGTCTGGTGTCTTGATGTGTTTGTAAGAGGTTACAATTGGAAAATCACACAGAAGTACTCATACACCCACCAGAGCACTTAAAACTGGTGAAACCTGCATAAGCTCTGCAGGTTATACCCTTGTCAGTTTCCTCGTCCCTGTGTTGTATTCTGGTTATGCAGGAACGCAGGCTCTTAACATGGGGAGGCTGACTGAACTGGGCATGGGCCCTCCGTCTACATTACTTTACAACTTCTTGTGACTCTAATATTAATATTAAGATAAAAAATTTGAAAATGATTATTTTGTTATTAAGTACTATGATTATTGAATATGGAAAGGAGACACAGAAATTCAGTATTCCTAGGCATGGGCTGTGGGGCCGAGAGGCTGCCGGACCTTGGCGGTGGGAGGCCCCGTCCCTCGGTTGCTCGGCCGCTGCAGGGGAGTGGGGGATGTGCTGCCTTTTCCTGGCGGTGTCCGGCAGTGCGCGTCCCAGCGGAGATGGAGCGCCAGGGGATCAGCTTCTCTGACAGGTGTGCGTACAACTGTATACCACTTGTGAATAACTAATAAATTTGGGCTTCCCTGATAGCTCAATTGGTAAAGAGTCCTCCTTCAATGCAGGAGACCCCTGTTCGATTCCTGGGTTGGGAAGATCCCCTGGGGAAGCAATAGGCTACCCACTCCAGGATTCTTGGGTTTCCCTTGGGGTTCAGCTTGTAAAGAATCCACCTGCAATGCGGGAGGCCTGGGTTGGATCCCTGGGCTGGGAAGATCCGCTCGAGAAGGGAAAGGCTGCCCACTGCAGTATTCTGGCCTGGAGAATTCCTTGGACTGTATAGTCCATGGGGTCACAAAGAGTCGGACACGACTGAGCGGCTTGCATTTTCACTTTTCAAGGACAAAGAATCTTGCTCTTATTCCAGACCTGACTTTGAGGTGACTTCGTTCTCTGGTTAGAATAAAAATATAAAACTCTCAGGGCTATTAGCTTCAATTAATGCCTGGAAATAGCTCCTAGGATTTTATCTTAGTGCCCTCTTATCTTACTGTTATGAGTAATTCGGATAATGCCGTTGGAAGGGGTGCATTAATGCACACACCCTGGAGTTGCTTATTAACCGTCTCAGTCCTGGGGGTGTCCCCGCCATTTGCCTTTGAGATCACGATTGTGACGGAATGTTGAGGGACAGCCAGTGTCTTATAGAAAGAATGGGTCTTGGATAAAAACATATCATTAGTCACAGTTGACACCTAAATAAATATGCATTTTTAACATATATACTGCAGAGGAATACTACACTGCTTGGGATGTTCCTAAAATTAACAAACTTTCAGCCAGAGACATTCACTCTCAGGAGATAAGACATCCTGAACATGGGCTGGTGTTTTGCAGTCCTGTGGAAATGGGAGAAAGTTCTCAATAGGAAATGCCTCCCAAATCACCTTGATTGCTAACTGTAAAAAAGGCTACTTCTAGAACATCTTGGAGGCCTGCCCACCATTTCCCCGTTTGCTCAGGGGAAATAGGTTTTAAGGATGTGCTGCACGCAATATCATTAATTAAGTATATTAACTCTCAAAGGGACGCTTCCCTGAAGAGGCCACAAGGGACACCATTGCAGAGGCATTTAAAGCTGCAGAAAATTGAAATTTGATCTGTGTTTTAGTAACAACCCCTGTTGTTGGATTAATAATATTATCTGGAGGGGGAGGGAGGGATTGGGAATTTGGGATTAGCAGATGCAAACCATTATATATTAAGTGGATAAATAACCATTATATATTAAATGGATAAATAGCAAGATCCTACTGTATAGCAGATGTTGTTGTTGTTCAGTCGCCCAGTCATATCCGACTCTTTGTGGTCCTATGGACTGCAGCATGCCAGGCCTCTCTCTCCCTCACCATCTCCTGATATTTGCCCAAGTTCATGTTCATTGCATCAGTGATGCCATCCAGCCATCTCATCCTCTGATGCCCTCTTCTCCTTCTGCCCTCAATCTTTCCCGGCATCAGGGACTTTTTCAATGAGTCAGCTGTTCGCATCAGATGACCAAAATACTGGAGTTTCGACTTCAGCATCAGCCCTTCCAATGAGTACTCAGGGTTTATTTCCCTTAAGATTGGAGGAGGGGATGGCAAAGCTCCCCAGTGTACTTGCCATAAGAACCTCATGAACTGTATAAAAGGACTGTATAACAAAGGGAACTATATTCAGCATCCTGTGGTAAACCATAATGGAAAAAATAGGGAAAAAATATATTTATATATATATATGTATAACTCAATCACCTTCTGTACAGCAGAAATTAACACAATCAACTATACTTCAATAAAATAATTTTTAAAAATATTATTTGTGCTAGAATGGAGATTGAAGGGCAGCCTTGAGCACAGAGCTGAGCCCTGAGGCTCTTTGGAACGCTGTATCATTTGGTTCAAGCCAGAGCTGGCTTGAGCTTTCACACTGTGACTTGGGAACATGTCACCCAACCCAGACCTGGCTCTGCTGGGGAGTGACTCTGTCACAGGCCTGTTTGGAACTGGCAGTTCCAGGCTCTGGCTCCGGAAGGAAACAGGCTTGTGTGGGAGCCGAAATTGTTTGGGGTCCTGGGCATGTATTCCGTGCATGCCTGCTGCAGGCTGCTGACTTGACATGAAAAGAAGAGTGCATTCCAAGTTGTCTGGTAGGCCTCTGAGAGTCTTATTGCTGAGTCGTAAGCACTTTGAGTGTGTTGGCTGAGAAATGAGTCTCCCAGTTTCTGTTATGTCTGAATCAGGCCAATTGAGAATCTACCAAACCTCAGGAAAACTGGAACTAAGTGAAAGGACCTTCCATGGGACCAGTTACATGGACCTTGGATGTAGAGTGAAGATGACCTGTCTGCTTCTCTGATGCCTACCCAGGAAAGTTAAACATGTTCGCCATCTGGCCTTTGACATCATCAGGTTTCTTCTTTTATATTGGCTATATCCATTCACTCTTCCCCAAATAACATTTTAATTGTTGTTTAGTCGCTCAGTGGTATCTGACTCTTTGCGACTCCATGGACTGTAGCACACCAGGCTTCTCTGTCCTTCACTATCTCTCAGGGTTTCTTAAAGTCATGTCCATTGTATCGGTGATGCCATCCAACCATCTCATCCTCTGTCATCCCCTTCTCTCGCCTTCAATCTTGCCCAGCATCAGGGTCTTTTCCAATGAGTCAGTTCTTCACATCAGGTGGGCAAAGTATTGGAGTTTTAACTTCAGCATCATTCCTTCCAATGAATATTCAGGACTGATTTCCTTTAGGATTGACTGGTTGGATCTCCTTGCAGTCCAAGGGACTCTCAAGAGTCTTCTCCAACACCACAGTTCAAAAGCATCAATTCTTTGGTGCTCAGCTTTCTTTATAGTCCAACTCTCACATCCATACATGACTACTGGAAAAACCATAGCCTTGACGAGATGGACCTTTGTTGGCAAAGTAATGTCTCTGCTTTTTAATATGCTGTCTAGGTTTGTCATAGCTTTTCTTCCAAGTAGCAAGCATCTTTTAATTTCATGGCTGCAGTCACCATCCACAGTGATTTTGGAGCCCAAGAAAATAAAGTCTGTCACTGTTTCCATTTTTCCCCCCCTATCTATTTGCCATGAAGTGATGGGACCAGATGCCATGATCTTCATTTTTTGAATGTTGAGTTTTAAGCCAGCTTTTTCACTCTCCTCTCACTTTCACCAAGAGGCTTTTTTAGTTCCTCTTTGCTTTCTGCTCTAAGGGTGGTGTCATCTGAGGTTATTGATATTTCTCCTGTCAATCTTGATTCCAGCTTTTGCTTCATCCAGCCTGGCATTTTTGCATGATGTACTCTGCATATAAGTTAAATAAGGAGGGTGACAATGTACAGCCTTAACATACTTCTCTCCCAACTCTGAACCAGTCCGCTGTTCCATGTCTGGTTCTAACTATTGCTTCTTGACCTGCATACAGGTTTCTCAGGAGGTAAGTAAGGTGGTCTGGTTTTCCAATCTCTTTAGGAATTTTTCACAGTTTGTTGTGATCCACACAGTCAAAGGCTTTAACATAGTCAATGAAGCAGAAATAGACTTTTTCCTGGAATTCCCTTGCATTTTCTATGATCCAACAGATGTTGGCAATTTGATCTCTGGTTCTTCTGCCTTTTCTAAATCCAGCTTGTACATCTAGAAGTTCTCAGTTCATGAACTGTCGAAGCCTAGCTTGAAGGATTTGAACATGACATTGCTGGCTTGTGAAATGAGTGCAATTGTGCAGTAGTTTGAACATTCTTTGGCATTGCCCTTCTTTGGGACTGGAATGAAAACACCTTTTCCAGTCGTGTGGCCACTGCTGGGTTTTCGAAATTTGCTGATCTATTGAGTGCAGAACTTAAACAGCGTCATCTTTTAGGATTTGAAATAGCTCAGCTGGAATTCCATCACCTCCACTAGCTTTGTTCATAATAATGCTTCCTAAGGCCCACTTGATTTCGCACTCCAGGATGTCTGACTCTAGATGAGTGATCACACCATCGTGGTTGTCCAGGTCATCAGTACCTTTTTTGTATAGTTCTTCTGTCTATTCATGGTACTTCTTAAGATCTTCTGCTTCTGTTAGGTCTATACCATTTCTGTTCTTTATTGCATCTTAGAACTTTTACATATTTTCTTACACTCAGTAAATTTTACTTAAGAGTAACTGAATGACAAAATAATTCTTCTCTATAATCACCATTTCTCTGAAAGTTGAAGGCTATTTCATATCTAAGGAAATTTATTGAAGTTAAAAAACTCAGTATGTTTGAGTTTTTAATATGATGAGTCTTACTTCCGTATACATTAAGTGAGTGAAGTGCATTAATTCATTCAAATTACCTCTCTCAAATCTCTGGGGGGTGGTGAGCCCTCCTGGGGAGACTGTTCAATCACTGGAGAGATGCTTTTTTTGAGTGTATTTGCTTCCCTAGGTGAATTTTTCCTCTTCTCCACTCCCCCTTTAGTGCCCTGGTTTGCAATCGTCACAAGCGTTGGGTCTCCTGTAAGGATTATCAGTGGAAAACAAACTTGCTTCCCGCTGGTTTGTTTTTCTGATGACAGACTAGAATGAGGTCTATCAAGGAAGGCAGTAGCAACTGAAAGGTGCTTTCTCTGGAAGGCAGCTGGATCTGTAGTGTTTGCATTCAGAGACATAAGCAGACGCAGTTTTAGCTTGGCTGAATTTGGGGCATAATGACAAAGTGGTGTGGCGTGTCACAGAAACACTGGGACAGCTTCTGCCACAGCTTTGGCTAGAACCCCCAGAGCAGTGGTTTTAGAGTGTGGTCCCTTGGCCAGCATCTTCGACATTACCTTGGAACTTGTTAGAGGTTCACATCCTAATGCCCTGTCCTCCAGCAGCTGCACCAGGCTCGCCATCTGTGTGCTTGGTGCTGCCGCCACTGGGTTGGCGCATGGGCACTGGGCACTGGTGCCCTCAGCTGCCTCCTCCCTTTTGACCTCCGCACGGCCCAAGGACAGTGCCCCCGCCAGGCTTTTCCTCCAAGAGCGGTGCTACCTAGCTCAGCCCTCCCTGCCCAGCTTCCCTCCTGCCAGCCGCCCTTTTAACCAGGCCTGCTCTGTGACTCCCCCTTCAGTTTGCCCGAAGCCTGCCGCCCCCCTGCCCCACCGTCCTCAGCTGTTTCCCGGAAGTCTGCCCCTCTCCCCACTACTGACTGGGAGCCGACAGGTGATTTCCACCCAACTCCCTTTGAAGGTGCGTAATTCCTAGGTCTTAGAGCTTAAAGAGCAATGCAGTTTATGCCTTGTCCTTTTTGTCCCTCAAGACAGCATCATTATCTGCACGTACAAAGGTCCGTTCCAGGTGCTCTGTGGACGTGAAGGTGAGACATTGCCCTCTGTCTTTAAGGGGCTTACAGCCAAGCCAGAGGAACAAGTGCTCACAGAGATGGCTTTGTTACACGTGTGGTCCTTTGCAGGTGACTCTGCCCTCACTCTCCTCCTCTGAGTGTCAGGGATTATGATGGTACCTGTTTCCTAGGGTTGCTATGGAGACCAGCTCCTGTGAGCCAATACCTCCAGTGTAGGTGAGACAGTTCTTGGCACACGTCGGCACTGATTTATTACGCGGTTGTCTGAGAGGACGGGAAGGATGATCAGCCCTGGTGGCACTGCCTGAGAAGACTTCTGGGAGGAAGTGGGGTTTGCATGGGGCCTTGAGGTTGTCTCAGGTTTTGAATAGATAGGTTTGAACTTAATAAAATGTGTCTGAACTTGGTTGTCTTACGTTAGTGATGTCTAGAGTGGTTCAGCCCACACCACAAATGTTAAACGCCGCTTTTTTAATGTTGGCACTGCCACCTCTGTGGTCAGGGCGTGTTTCTTTTGCCACCACGCTTACGGGGTTGCTGCTTCAGACAACCCTCTGGAGGGAGGTTAGAAAGGGAATAGAATTAGCAGAGGGTGCAAAAAGAGAGGCAGAAGTGAAGTAACGCAGTGGGAAAGATGGGGCCAGAACAACAAGGGGTTTTGGGGAAGAAGGTGAGAAGAGACTGGGAGGGCGGGAGGGTGAGGTGGACTTGAACCCAGGATTCTGGATTGTGCTCATGCCTTAGAGGCTGCACTGACTCCTGCAGCCCAGGGAGCAGCTGCCTGTGCTGGTGACTGAGAACCGTGTCCCTGTCCTGATGCGTAGGGGGCCACTTTGGGGGCTTGCTGCCCCTGTGGGGATCGAGGAGGCCATGGAAGAGGAGGGCCTCTTTTTATTTATTTATTTTTAAAATTTTGACTCTGAAGTGAAAAGAAATGTGGCAATATTCCACTGGCAACTGACTCTTCAGAGAATTGGGGATCCCACAGGAAAGTCATCCTGAACTGGCCTTTAGCTGTCCCCCTTGGCAGATGTGAGACTAGAATTCTGTTCTCTAGAGACATGGCTGTCCCATCAGTGAGGTCTTAGAGGAGCACTGGTGTCATGCCCGGGTGCTTTGTGCTCTAATTTCCTCTCTCTAGGCACACTAGTGGGTGCCCGTTTTTGTTTTACTTCCTGCTTTACATGTAGTGTATGAAAGAGTGACTCTGATGCAAAGGAAATGTGCTTGGAAGAACCCTGGAACCCATATGAAATCGTTCCCATGATCGTGAAACAAGAAATGGAATCTGCCCGTCTGCAACCTGGGCTATAGAGATGCTGGTGTAGGATCCCCCTGAGGGACCCAGTGTCCCCTCTCCATGACATCTGTACCTGTGGAAACGGGCTCTGTCTGCCTGGGAAGTGTGCGCGGCTCCGTACTGTGGCTGCGGAGTCCGGACACAAACCTGATGGCTTAAAACGATGGAAATGCACCCCCTCACACTCCAGGGGCCAGAGGCATGAAACAGAGTTGCCGTTGTGCCGGGCTCCCGCTGAAGCCTCCAGGGAAGGCCTTGCCTCTGCAGCTCCTAGTGGCTGCCGGCCATCCGAGGTTTGCCTTTTTTGTAGCTGCACAGCTGCAGCTTTTGTCTTCATCTTACCAGGGCTGTCTTCTCCCCGGGTGAGTCTCTGTGTCTTTGTTTCCTTTACAAAGGACAGCAGTCAGTGGATCAGTGCCCACCCTATTCCAGTGTGGCCTCATGTTAACTTACAAAGACCCTATTTCAAATAACATCAGGCTCTGAGGTTCTGAGTGGACGTGGCTTTGAGAACACTGTTTATTGCAGCATAATTGCCATAGTCACTCACTGACACTTGTAAGTCTCTGTTGGCACGGTTTGTTGGTTTTTGTTTGCAAAGGATTCCATCTGAGTGATGAATGTGTGAGTGCTTTGTCACTCAGTCATATTCAACTCTTGGCATCGCTATGGACTGTAGCCTGCCAGGCCCCTCTGTCCATGGGATTCTCCAGGCAAGGATACTGGAGTGGGGAGCCATTCCCTTCTCCAGGGGGATCTTCCCAACCCAGGGATCGAACCTGGGTCTCCTGCATTGCAGGTGGGTTCTTTACCTTCTGAGCCACCAGGGAAGCCCTTGGGTGGTGAATAATGAGTTGTGAAGAGCTGAGTGTGGTGTGGCTCTTTGCAGATCCCTGCCAGTGCTTGTACTCTGGGTCTTAACCGGAGCAGGCCGTTAGGCGGTGCCTACAGGCGCCTCTGTCAGTGCAGGGAGAGTCTGCCTCACAGTTCTTGGCTCCCCACGCCTGGCACCGTGCCTGGCATGTCATATGGCTCGGAGCTTGTAGATAAATAGAAACTCAGAAAACGCGGTACTTTAATCCATATGGTATTTGGAAAAAAATCCTTGAAGACACTCTGATTGCCAAGTATTTTGAGGATGTTGCTGGGTCAGCTTTGCTTTCGCATCTCTACACACTGACGTGTGCTTTTAGAGAACTCCCGAAAGTGGTTCCCTCCCCTATTAGGAGGTGCCCGCCCACAGCATTCCCCTGGAAAATGTCATCAAGGAGATTAACTGTGTCCATGAATAAATCTGGCATTTTTTGGAGGGTGTATAAACACATGGAACTCGCTGCAGTTATAGTCATGACCCAACTGTGTGTAATTGCAGTGAGTACCTTATATGGGCGGGTCCCCACAGCCTGAGCCACACACAGCTTTGGAATGAGCTGGGCTTCCAGGGGTGGGGTGGGTGTGGGCAGAGCCTCCAGATGTCCAGACGCCCCAGAGGGTGGTGAGTCGGGCCAAGGTTGCAGCCTGTCTGCAGGAAGTATGGGTGGTGGGTGGGGGAGAGTCTGGTTGCATTTCACTGTGGATTCGTCATGCACCCAATTACAGTTTTGGCTTCAAGTGACGTTGCTGGATGGTCGGATGCAGGGAGTCTGGCACATGGGGAACCCTTGAAGCTGGAGGAGGGTGGATGCTCCTCTGAGAGCACTGTCAGCCTGGCTAATTGTTTTCTGGTATCTTTTGTACATCTGAGGAAATGGATTTCTTAGATTTAAAATGTTGACTCCTGTAAGCTCTTAGATACTGAAGGTCTTACCAGGTGACAAGCTTCCATAGCTAATTTTTTCAAATGCATAAGAGCTGGACCATAAAGAAGGCAGAACACTGAAGAACTGATGATTTTGAACTGTGGTGCTGAAGAAGACTCTTGAGAGTCCCTTGGAGTGCCTGGAGATCATACCAGTCCATCCTAAAGAAAATCAACCCTGAATACTCATTGGGAGGACTGATGCTGAAGCTGAAAAGCTCCAATACTTTGGCCACCTGATGTGAAGAGCCAGTTCATTGGAAAAGACTCTGGTGCTAGGAAAGATTGAAGGCAGAAGGAGAAGAGGACGGCAGAGGATGAGATGGCCAGACAACATCACTAATGCAAGGGACATGAACTTGGGCAAACTTGGGGATGGTGGGGGCCAGGGAGGCCTGCTGTGCTGCAGTCCATGGGGTCACACAACTTGGTGATTGAACAACAGTTAAAACAAAAAGAGATACTCTTACACTGTTTTGACTTCCTGGGTGTGGAAAAATTATAGACTTAAGAGTTCTTAGAAGACCAGGGACCCTCAGTCCATGAAGAGAGAAGTGGACAGGTCCCACAGAATGATACCCTTGAGCAGAGCAGAGGTGTGGCGTCTGGGGACGTGTGCTGAGCTGAGGTGATGGGAGGATCGGTGCGTGGAGCCGGCACTGCCCATGGGCGCCCCCTCAGCGGCAGTTAAGTGCCCCCCGCCCCCCCCCCCCCCCCGTGCAACCGCGCTGTGGACGGGGAGGGGCTCCCTCGTGCCCCTCTGCTTCATGGGCGGTTTCCCTCTCTGCGCCCCTCACCTGTTCTCTTCATCCCCTGAGTCAGCCGCCCTCCGCCTCTATCCTCGGCGCGCACAGCACACACCCTCCGCCCGGCAGCTCGTCACAGTGATGCATAAAACCTGCAGACCTCGCAGGCTTCTGCACGGAAGCCACCCACCTCTCCCGCACCCGAGGAAGCCCTGGCGCCCCCTACAGCCCTCTCCCCCGGCCGCTGCCTGCCGCTCCTGTCCTCATCCCCCACCAATATCTGACCACACAGCCCGCGTCAGCTTCCAGGCTCCAGCATTAGGTCCTCGTGGAGCCCTCCCTGCCCCTGCCCTGTTTATCCCGACACCTCTCACCGCGTGCACACGCTGCCTGTCTGGATCTTTGGTGTTTGGTAGCATCCCCCCGCCCCACACACACCCGACCTGGCCCTTAGAGTGTGAACTCCACAGGGTCCACAGAAGCCAAGAGCTCGGCTGGTCCCTTGAGGGGCATATACCTTCCTCCCAAAATACAGTATATTTTAAAGAACAAATAATGGCAGAATGCTCATTAACCATTGCCTCACTTATTTAAGACTGTTTTACTGGGTGCCCCATTTTTACTCATGTGCACATATGTATGTGTTTATATGGTAAAAACTCTTGTCAAAGTAGGTTTAGAGGGAACATATCTCAACGTAATTAAAGCTATTGAAAATTAAAGCTATGAAAACCTATAGCCAAAATAATACTCAACAATGAAAAGCTGAAATCCTTCCTGCTGAAATCTGGAAAAGACAACTATGCCCAGTCTTACTTCTTGTGTTTAGCACAATATTGGAAGTCCTAGTCAGAGCAGTCAGACAAGAAAAAGAGAAAAGTATCCACATTGGAAGAGAATAGGTAAGGTTGTCATATGTAGATGACATAATGCTATATATAGAAAACTAAAGACTCCACACAGAAGCTATTAGAACTGATAAATTCTGCAAGGTAGTAGGATACAAGATTAAAACACAGAAATCCATTGCATTTTTTTTCCCCACTAATAAAGCATCATTAAGAGGAAGGAGAAAAAAATCCCTTTTAAGATAATATAAAAAAAAATCTCTGAATAAATCTAACCAAGGAAGTGAAAGACTTCTATGCTGAGAACTGTGAGACATTAATAAAGAAAAATGAACATGATTCAAAGAAATGGAAATATAGCCCATGCTCTTGGGTTGAAAGAATATTGTTAAAATGGCCATACTACCCAAAGCAGTCTACAGATTTAATGTGATCTTTATTAAATTATCCATGAAATTTTTCACAGAACTAGAGCAAACAATCTCAATTTACATGGAACCACAAAAGACCCAGAATTACCAAAGCAATGCTGAGAAAAAAGAACAAAGATGGAGGCATAACCCTTCTAGATTTCAGACAATACTTCAGAACTGCAGTAATCAAAGCAATGTGGTATTGGCTCAAAATCAGACATAAGGATCAATGAAACAGAATAGAGAACCCAGAAATAAACCCACACCCATACAGTCATCTTACCTTCCACAGGAGAGGCAACAATACACAGTGGAGAAAAGACAGTTTCTTCATGTAAATAATGGAGTTAGAACATTCCCTTTTTGTACAAAAATAAACTCAAGATGGCTTAAAGAGTTAAATATAAGACATGACATGAATATTCATTGGAAGGACTGATGCTGAAGCTGAAACTCCAATATTTTGGCACTTGATGCAAAAAGAGTCAACTCATTGGAAAAGACCCTGTTGCTGGGAAAGATTGAGGGCAGGAGGAGAAGAGGGTGACAGAGGATGAGATGGTGAGATGGCATCACCGACTCAATGGACATGAGTTTGAGCAAGCTCCGGGAGTTGGTGACGGACAGGGGAGCCTGGCGTGCTGCAGTCCATGGGATCGCAAAGAGCCAGACACCACTGAGCGACTGAACAACAACAACTACATGATAAAGCTCCTAGAAGACAACATAGGCAAAACATTTTCTGACATAAACCGTACCGAAGTTTTCTTAGGTCAGTCTCCAAGACAAAAGAAAAAAAGCAAAAATAAACAAATGGGACATAATCAAACCTATAAGCTTTGTACAGCAAAGGAAGAGTGTGAGTGAAGTCGCTCAGTCATGTCCGACTCTTTGCGACCCCATGGACAGTAGCCTGCACCAGGCTCCTCCGTCCATGAGATTTTCTAGGCAAGAGTACTGGAGTGGGCTGCCATTTCTTTCTCCAGGGAATCTTCCTGACCCAGGGATTGAAACCAGGTCTCCCGCATTGTAGACAGACACTTAACCGTCTGAGCCACCAGGGAAGCAAAGGAATCCATAAACAAAACAGAAAGACAGTGGGAGAAAATATTTTCGAACCATGTGACCGATTTGGGCTTAATTTACAAAATATACAAATAAATCATACAATAGAATATTAAAAAAAAAACAGCCCAGTCAAAAAATGAGCAGGCCTGAATAGACATTTCTCCAAAGAAGACATGCAGATGACCAACAGGCATATGAAAAGATAGTCAACATCACTACTTATTAGGGAAATGCAAATCAAAACTACAATGCATTATCACCTCACACCAGTCATAATGACCATCATCAAAAAGTCTATAAATAATAAATGCTGGAGAGGGTGTGGAGCAAAGGAAACCCTCCTACACTGTTGGTGGGAATATTAATTCATACAGCCACAATGGAGGACCATGGGAAGTTCTGTAAAAGACTAAAAACAGAGTTACTATATGATCCAGCAGTCCCACTCCTGAGCATATATCTGGAGAAAACTCTAATTTGAAAAGATCCATGCACCCTTGTGTTCATAGCAGCATCCTTTACAATAGCTGAGACACTTCATGGCCCTAGTCGTAAAGAACCTGTCTGCCAATGCAAAAGACATAAGGGACACTACACAGATTCAGTCCCTGGGTCAGGAAGATCCCCTGGAGGAGGGCACGGCAACCCACTCCAGTATTCTTGCTTGGAGAATCCCATGGACAGAGGAGCCTGACAGGCTACTGTCTATAAGATCGCAAAACATGACGGAAGCAACTTAGCATGCACGCAAGACATGGAAGCAACCTAAGTGTTTGTCAGCAGGGAATGGATAAGGATGATGTGGTATATGTACACAATGGAATACATTCAGCCATAAAAAGAATGAAATATGCCACTTACAGCAACATGGATGAACCTAGAGATTATCATACTAAGTAAATCAGACAGAGAAAGACAAATATATGATATCACTTACATTTGGTATCTAAAATATGATACAAATGAACTTGTTTACAAAACAAAGACTCACAGTCACAGAAAACAAACTATAGTTACCAAAGGGGGAAGGAAGGGGAGGGATAAATTAAGGGTTTGGGATTAACATATGCACACTACTGTATATAAAAGAGATAAATGTCAAGGACATATTGTATAGCACAGGAAACTATATTCAATATCTTATAATGACCTGTAATGGAAAAGAATCTGAAAGATATGAATGTATGTATATATATAAAAACCTGAATAACTTTGCTGTATACCTAAAAGTAACACAACATTGTAAGTCAACTGTACTTCAGAAAAAACGAGGAGTATATTATTTAAAGTCCACGTATGTTTGTGTTTTCCAACTTTGCATCTGTTATTGATTTCTATGTTCATTCCATTGTGATTAGAAAACATAGTTGGTATGATATCTATCCTTTGAATGAACTGAGTGTTGTTTCATGGCCTGGTCTATGATCAGTGCTGTAGAGTATTCCATGTGCATTGGGAAGATGTGTATCCTGCTATTGTTGGGTGGTGTGTTCTGGAGTTGTCTCAAGGATCTAGTTCATTTATACTATCTTCTATTTCCTTACTGAGTTTCTGCTAGTTCTATTGATTATTGAAATAAGGTGTTGGAGTCTCCAACTCTTAACTGTTTGTATATTTCATCCTTCATTTCTGTTAGTTTTTGCTTCATGAGTTTTGGACCTTGTAGTTAGGAGGATTTAAATTTATTATGGTATGACTTAGTGACAAATTAACCGTTTTATCATTATAAAATATCCTTTAGGTTTAGTACCAATTTTTGTTTTAAGTTTTCTAGTCTAATATTGGTATAGCCAATCCAACTCTCTTTTGAGTACCATTTGCAAGTTACACGTTGTCTGTGACTGTTTCGAACTCCTGTGGCAGAGTTAAGTTGATGGGAAAGAGATCTTACAGCCTGCAAAGCCTAACAAATTTACTCTCACGTCCCTTGCAGAAGAAGTTTGCCAACCTCTGAAATGTAATAAAGTAAGTAGCTATTTAAAATTTTTTTTTGACATAGGAAAAGATCATAAAAGGAGTCAGCTTAAATTTTGCTTATTGCCATGTGGTTACTTTCAAAGCTCTTGTTGTTGTACAGTTGCTAAGTTGTCTCTGACCCTTTGTGACCCCATGGACTGCAGCACGCCAGGCTTCTCTGTCCTTCATTATCTCTGAGAGGTTGCTCAAACTCATGTCCATTGGATCAGTGATGCCATCCAACCATCTCATCCTCTGTCGTCCCCTTCTCCTCCTGCCTTCAGTCCTTTCCAGCATCAGCGTCTTTTCCCATGAGTCAGCTCTTTACATGAGGTAGCCAAGTATTGGAGCTTCAGCTACAGCATCAGCCCTTCCATAGCGCTGATGTGTAGAATAAATTCATTAGAATGTTTGGATTGTGAGCTATGTTATGCTGTGGCAATTTTTTTTGCTGATTACCTTATAGAAATTAAGGATCAGTGATAGCTTAATTAATTCAAGCAATATTTTTTTGTGCTCTGAATAAATTATATAGTTACTTCCTTGAAAAAATATTATACTTGGAAACAATTATTTCAGTCCCTTAAGTTTAAGCATTCGACATGTTGTATTTTGAATTTCTGACTCTAAGGAGGAGGAATGCCTGTGTAAAGGCACTGACCCTAAAGGAGGACACCTGGAAGAATTCTTCAAGATTCAGTGACTTTGCCTAATTTACAGTGAAAAGCAAAAATGAGTATGTTATGCCATCTGATGGAATGTACATTACAGGTAGAACTATATCATCACCGTAGTGTTTCATTTGATTACAAAATTTTAAAATATGCTTTAAATTCTTTAGCATCCTTCTTCTAAAGAGCCCTATTTGGTCTTGTTCTCATTTTAGAGATAAGAACTCTGACCCTGGGAAAGATTAAATAATGTACACCCACCTGGATTTCCATCTATGACTAGGTAAACTGGTTGAACCACAGCAATGAACAGTGTCATTCTTGCTATAACCTGGGTGGATTTAGAGAGTTTGGAGAAAAGAAAAAGCTGATAGTGTGTGTGCATTTGGGCAGTTGTTCTTGCAAAGTAAATTATTTTATCAATTGTTTTTAGACACTTTTGTAAGATGGTGTTAAGTGCAATTTCATTTCTCAAAATTAATAGTATTTTCATTTCAATAGTCTTCATGCTTTCAAAGTTGGAAATTGATCTGTTAAGCTAATCTATTTAGATAAGGATTTACTTTCCAATGGGATATGGATCACATTGTTTGTTAAAAGAGTGAGGGAAGATTGAATTATATGATAGATTACATAGACTAGTAGATCTATCAGATTATCTATCAGATCTATCAGATTATCAAATTCTAAGGTGGAAGCTACAACAGAAATTCTCACACCCAGTTTTATAGTAGGCTCTTCTGCTTCTAATGAGGATGATGCTTTAAAATGTGGAGAACTTAAATCTTTTCACATCTCAAAAATTCATATGGATAATACAAAAATATCAGTTTTTCTCATTTAAAAAAATTTTTGTAATGCCATATAATTTCAGAAATGTGAAGCACAATAGCTGATGTAGCAGGTTAGTGAGAGTAACCAAATCTGTAGCATGGTTGATGCTTTTAAATAGATTTAAATAGATATTAAAAGCATGGCAGTATTTTTGAAAATATAATACTAATGTATATTCTTAAAAAACTTGTATTTTTAAAGAAAATTCTGTATTTAGTTCATTCTTATTATGCCCATCATTAACATAAATTTGAACTTTTGTCTTATATAAAACCAATTTATTCTTTGAAGTGAAGTGAAAGTCACTCATGGACTATACAGTCCATGGAATTCTCCAGGCCAGAATACTGGAGTGGTTAGCCTTTCCCTTCTCCAGAGGATCTTCCCAACCCAGGGATTTAACCCAGGTCTCCTGCATTGCAGGCGATTTCTTACCAGCTGAGCCACCAGGGAAGCCCTTATTTTTATATTCTTTAGGCACAGTCAGAAAGGAAAAACTTTGAGATCATTTAGTTTTTCATATTTTTCCCCTTTTGTTTTCAAAGTGAAACCAGAGAAGTGACGTAAGATCTAGTCATTTTATTCATCATAAATTTTATTGCTCTGCAAGTTCTGTTCACTAACTTCAAATGTTTTAAATTCTAAATTTTAACAATGATTGATAATAAAGGAACAGGTATATCATTACTTTTAGAAATATTTTAAGTTTTCTTGTAAGTTATTTACTTTAGTCATTCTAGATCCTCCATGATGGAAATTTCTGGTTTAAAAAGATTTACATAATTTCCCTTCTTATCTTAAAACTCCTTCCATAAGACACAAATGTCAGAGTAAGCCTCAAATTGTCAGGCTACAATTGGAAAGATAAAGTTTGCTTACATTTGCAAGAGTTGGAACTGAAATGAACATCAGTTTAAAGCATAAAGGTAAACAGACTCTGTAAAACAAAATGTGTTATCCTCAGCAGGGAAGCTCGTTGCTTGATAAAGTTAACATTTTCCTCTAAAGTGGCTAATAAATAAAACCAGCCTCTTAACATTTCAGACGTAGTATCATTTTCATGGAAAAAGGTATTTTTCACATGTGTAGAATATCTGATTATTACAGTAAGCTTAATAAAGGATGTTTGCAGAATTCACTCCTGAGTTTAGTTTTGGTCCATGTCCTGTAATAACCAGGAGAGATGACCTGGTGTGTTGGGTGAGAGTTGTAAGACGTGGGCTCTAAGATTCTTTGCCATCGAGGATTCTGCAGTGTAAAGAGCATCTGCTAATAGATAGCAGAGTTGGTGCATTGATGTTTTCCATCTTCTTCCTGCCCGGCCACTCCTGAGTGTGAGAGGAGCTGGTCGGCGGGGCGGAGGGTAGTGCCCAGGAGGAGGATGTGTCCCCAGGAGGTGCCGAGCCTGCAGGCCCCAAGATGCTGTGACGGGTGGCTCTGCGCTGCAGAGGCCAGCTGGCCCCTGGTTCCCATTTAGGTAGTACTGGCTGCATTTACCAACAAAGTTGACATCGACATTTTTATAAATGTCTTTTTGACCACGGAGGGCAGTGGTTATTGTTGTCCAAGGTTTGAGACCTTGGCACTCCCATGGAACGGGCGTTCACTCTGTAGATGCTATTTTAGAAGAGTCCAAAAGAGAACCTTGAGCGGGTTGCAGAGCCACAACCCCTCCTTGATGCCATGAGAAACCAGTGCCGTTATGAAATGAGGAAACAGGCCTACATGTGCAAAAGTGGCTGCAGTGTGTGGCTGTCTTGTCACCTCTCTTGGTCCCCTCCGTGGTATGCCACACAGATTTTTCCTGGTTTGGAATTCGAGGTTATGTTCAATCATTTTGCATATTGATCATCTCAACTGATCAGTAACTGGTTAATTGGGTTAGGTGAATAGGCATTCATTTCCATTTTTGTTTTTGTTTTGGTGGAGCACAGCTGCCTGTGTTATATGGTATGTAACTTCTGAGAGCCCACTGGTTTAAGGTCAACTTGGTGGTGGGTGGAGAGAGTTCAATGTCATCAAACAGATTTTAGCAAACAGCAGAAAATTTCATTGGAATATCCTTTTTTCTTGCAAAGACATTCTAGCTTCTTGAGAGAACCTTCTTACATACTGTTCTACACAAGCCAGGTGGACATTGCGTTTGGGACGTATACACCTCACACCACCTGTGGAGATATTTGTGCACAGATGTTTAGCTTTTAAACAGCAGTTGCAGACTGAGAAACTTCACAATGCCGGGCTGTGTGGCTGGCTCTGCCTTTATCTACTGTCTTTCCTCAAATTTGGAAATACAGAAGTTTCCTCCTTTTATACCCAAAATGCATTCTCAAACCAGAAATAGTTCCAAGGGCTTAGTAGTTCCACAGTGGCTTAATTTACATTTAAGAAGGCTTATTCATTTATCTTTTGAAGTAACAAGAGTCCCTTCCCCCAGTTTGAAGACAGTGGAAGCCTCAGGGATTACAGGGAAATGTGTATTTTCCACAGATGCTTAAAAAAATTCACAGGAAAATGAGGCCTGGGTTGGTGTGGTGCTGAGGAAAAGGGCGGATGCGGATTCGGACTGCAGACCCAGAGGAGCTGCTCTGCAGCCGACACTGTTGACACCAGGCCAGGGCACTGCTTCTGTGCAGGCAGATTTCCACCGCCTGATGGCCCTTCTGCCCAAAGGGTTTCTGTTTCCTTTCCGAGAGTATAGATCTGCCTGAGATGAACTCTTTCCACTTTTCTACGTCTGAAAAAGTCTTCATTTCTTTTTTGTTTTCAAAATATGTTTTCACACATTATAGATGGACAGGTTTTTTCTTTCAGTACTTTGAAAGTGTAGTTTCACTCTTTTCTTGCTTCAGTGTTTGCAATGACAAGGTTATCATTGTACATAATGCATTTTTTCTCTTTTTATGATTCTGTCACTGCTTTTTAAGCAGTTTGAATAGATTTGCCTGGGGCGCTGTTTTCTTCCCGTTTCTTGTGTTTGGGATTTATCTAGTGTTTTGAACCTGTGGGTTATAGTTTTCGTCAAATGTGGACAATGTTTGATCACTATTTCTTCATTTGTTTTTCTCTGTCTCCCTCACCCTGCCCCAACTCTATTTCAGGCAACTGTAAGTTTCCGCAAGAGTCAGACACGACTTAGTGACTAAACCACCACTATAAGTTTCCCAGAGCTAACTGGTGTTCTTTTTTATACCCCCCATCTTTTATTTTTTCATTGTATAGTTTCTATTTCTGTGTCTTTGGGTTCATTAATTCTTTTTCTTTTATGATGTGGGATCTGCCATTTATCTCATCCAATGGTCTTTTCATGTCAGACTGTAGTTTTCAAGTCTAGAATTTGATTTGGGTCTTTGTTTTTAAAATATGTTCCAAATGTCTTCTTAACAATTTCATCTTTCCTCTAGTTTCTTGAACATGCGGATTAGTTATCACAGCTGTGTTAATGTCCTGCTCATTCTATCATCTGTATCACTTCTGCATCTGATTTCATTGCTTGGTTTTTATCTTTGTGACTGGTTTTATTTTTCTCCGTCTTTGCACACCTGTGGTTTTTCACCAGGTCGTGTTGTGAATCTTACTTTATAAGCCATTGGACACTTTTGTTCATCTTGAACTAAGACTTTACCCCAGCTGGTGACAGCAGGGACTGTTCCTGGACCACTTGGAGCTTCTCGGAGATCTTTCTCTGCTTTTTTCCAGGTAGTTCTTTTGCTGGCCCTGGGTCATTTCCTTAGCGGAAGCCTCAGGGAACACTCCGTTGGCCTCCCGAGCAGCTGGCCACTGGGCAGCCCTCTCTGTGCTCTGCCCTCACACTGCCGTAGCCTTTCTCTCCCGGGACCCTCAGCTCTGTCCCCCACTGCCCTGGGGAGACCAAGGTCTCTGCCTGATTCCCCATCCTGTCTGCAGCCCCACCCTTCAGACAATAAAGTGGGCAGGCATGGGGCTCACCTTGACTGTTCCCCTCTCACAGCTTCTTTCTGTCCAGTGCCTAAAAAACCAGTTTTTAAAATTGTATTTTGTCCCAGCTTCTTCTTTGTTTCAAACAGGAGAGTAAATCCTATACCTTTATTCCGCTTGGTAAGAAGTAGAAATGGATGATCATTTTTGGAAATGGAATTATACTTTGTCTTTTCTAAAATTCCAGTGCAGAGATTAATAGTGTGTTTTGTTGCTGTTCCACAGCCAGAGAGTAAATAGTACAAGGTCTCAGAGCAGCATATTCCCCTGTGTTCAAAGAAAAATAAAGACAGCCCAGTATTCAAAAAATAGCTTGTTTTAATTTGAAGTGGAACAGAATGAGTATTTTTTCCTCAGTGTTCAAGTCAGATTGCTTGTAGATAAATCAAAAGGCTTTGATATCATTAGCAAAGCATTCTTGCCAGCCTGGGGACAAATACAAGTGTTCTTGGAAAAGGTTTGTGGGTGTGCTTAGGGCTTCCTTGTTATTTTCCCTCCCTTTGAGTGGGTAAAGAAGCTTATTTATTTTTATAGTAATGTTTCCTCAAAGTGATTGTGTAGCAACAGTAGAACATAACACTCTACATTTCAAAGCAGGAACACATTGAGCTTTGTACTCGGCCCAGGGCATGATATCCAAACTACAGAAGTGTTTAACATGGTAAGAAGCTGAGTGAGGTTCCTGTTTCCTGACTTGTTTTTTAAGTGTGGTTGATACCATGCTCTTGTTAGAGGATAGTCAGAAACAGAACACCAGTGGGTTTTTTAACTGCCTGCTGCGTGTCAGTGTCTGAGCACGCCGGGTGGGCACGGTGGCTGTCGTGCTGCCTCCTCTAACGGTTTGCTCTGCGTGCTGGGCATGTGTGTCTGCTGCAGAGGCGCCCCGCGGGGTGCTGTGCGCCCGTGTGACCGGCATCTCCCAGCCTTGGCCTCAGTTTCCCCGGCCTCACAGGGTGGAGGCCAGGCCTGGGCAGGCCTGCACAGGCTGGCGGGCGTTCCTCCGGCCGAGGTGCGTCCAGGACCCGTGTGCACTCTCCCTGCATTCCTGCCGCTTGTGATGTCTCCGAGTCCCTGTGTCTCTTCCTCTCCACAGTCTCTCAAGTTCCTTTTGATTTTCTTTCTTACAAAACTTCAGGGGGCTTTCCCACTGATGCTTTGCTCTTGCCACAAACACTTGAGAAGTAGGAGGGGTGGCAGTGGTACCATCCTGCATTTTGGAGCTGGCGTGGTCTCTCGGGGGCGAGTCACTGGGGGGCTCTGGCAGCCCTGCCGTGAGCATTGTCTTCCTCCTGTCTCTTCCCTGTCTGTCTCCATCTCCTGTCTCTCTCAGTTTCTGCCCCCCCTTTCTTCCCCCAGCCCTGCCTTGTGTCTTGGGGGGACGCTTCGCTCTCTCTCTGCCCAGGACCTGGCCAGTCAGCAGAGTTTTCCTCTGGCCCGCTCCCTCTTAGTCCCCAGCCCTGTGTCTGCGGAGAGCCTGCAAGAGCCCGGGCGCTTCTTGTCTGCCTGGGACGGCCTGGCAGCTCTGCTCCGGGTCCACACAGTGTCCCTGATGCTGACCTGCCCCAGCTCCTGGGTCCCACACCAACTGACCCCTCTGGGAGCTAATCTCACTGGACCCCATTGCCTGGTGGCCTCAGGGTGTTAATGAGTTGTAATGAACACAGAGGAGTGAAATTCCTGCTGACGTGGTCTCAGGGCCCTGTGACACCTGCTGGATGACATAGGTCCTCCACCTCGTGTAGACACTGTCATCATGGCTAGGAGACTTCTGACTTCAGTTCAGTTCACTCAGTCAGTCGTGTCTGACTCTTTGCGACCCCATGGACTGCAGCATGCCAGGCCTCCGCTGCCCATCACCAACTCCTGGAGTTTATCCAAGCTTATGTCCATTGGGTCAGTGATGCCATCCAACCGTCTCATTCTCTGTCATCCCCTTCTCCTCCCACCTTCAATCTTTCCCAGCATCAAGGTCTTTTCCAATGAGTCAGTTCTTCAAAATAGGTGGCCAAAGTACTGGAGTTTCAGCTTCAGCATCAGGCCTTCCAGTGACCTCAGATCAGGGCCATTGCTGCTTCTCTGCTTCTGTGAGGCTGTGGTTAAAGGGAGGGCTGTGCTGCACTCGGTTTCCAGACGTAACTGTGGTGCGTCTTTGCGTGACTCACCTCCCTGGCTTTAAGGAAGAATTGCTGACCACCCAGTGGTTTCCCCCTGGATCCCAGGAATGGTACTTTCTGTGGAAGGCTTTTCCATCTGAGCCGAGCAGACCTTGCCTCGTAAGCCCTGGCCAGGACTGTTTGCGCTGTTTTCAGACTGGCACAAACATTGCTGTAGGCAGGTAAAGCCCCGTGGACATAGAAGTTGAATTTAGATTGGCTGCTGTTTTCTTTGGGCATCTTTCATCGTGTATTTTTAAAAAGTATTTATTTATTTGTTTTTGGCTGCATTGGATCTTAGCTGCAACACGTGGGACCTTTGCTGTGGTGTGTGGGCACACGGGCTTTGTTGCCTCCTGGCATGTGGGATCTTAGTTTTCCAATCAGGGATCGAACCTGTGTCCCCTGCATTTGAAGGCAGATTCTTAACCACTGGACCACCAGGAAAGTCCCCATCATGTATTTTTAACTTGCAAAACAGTCTGTGCTGAGAGCTCTGTTGGCATTGTTACACTTTGAAAACAAGCAAATAAATATATGTGTGTGTGTATATATATACACACACACATATATATATGTACATACATGTATGCATTTCCCAGAACATCTTTCGTTTAAAGAAACCATAAAATATGCAGGTGAGAGGACTTGTGTGTCCTTGAACGGCCTGCTGGCAGCTCTGAATTCCCAGCAGCGCACACTCATCGGGCTTAGACGTCCGTTTGGTGATATTCCCTCCCTGCCCTCCGGCTCCAGGTGGCCCCCCACCCCCGCCCACCCGCTGTCCTGTTGGGTGAGCACAGACAGGAAGTCAAGGAAATGTGAGCCAGGTCCTTGGACTTTCGGCAGCGGGTCTCATTAGAAGTTGAGCAGGGGATGAGTTCAGGAATGATTTTCTGGGCCTGACCTCCTTGTTTCTCAGCACCACCCCCCACCGTAACGCTTACAGGGCTCACAGGGAATTAGTGTAAAGTGATGGGGAAACTGCCATCGAGCCTTCATCTCTAGTTGATAACCCTGACTTTGAGGACTAGTCTTTAAATACACTTTGTCATTTTTGGGAAAAAAAAGTTACTTCAAAAATTAGTTTCTTGCGTCAGGGGTTTACCGTACATGTCCTAGATTTACTTGAAGTGCATACAGTCTGCAGTGCGGGTGACCCCGAGGCAGACTGCTTCTGTGTCAGCGGCCAGCCCAGATCTAACCACCCAGGTAGCAGCCCAGTGATGGCAGAACTGAGAATGCAGGCCGTGGGAAAGAGGGCCTGCTCTCCTTTTCTCATTTCTATTTCAGGATTTTTAGCAACAAGTCTTCGGACTTCCCTGGTGGCTTAGATGGTAAAGAATCTGCCTGCAATGCAGGAGACCCAGATTCAATCCCTGGGTCGTGAAGATCCCCCGGAGGAGGGCGTTGCAACCCACTCCAGTACTCTTGCCTGGAGAATCCCTGGACAGAGGAGCCTGGTGGGCTTCAGTCCATAGGGTCATAGAGTCAGACACGACTGATTAATGCTTTCATTTTCCTCATGCTTAAATTAGAATGTGCTGCTCAAGTTGAACGCAGGTCATGGAGACGTCTTCCTGCCTCTCCACATCCGTGTGATGAGCACTGTTCTCCACATGTGGTGCGTCTGTGGGACTGTGCGTGAGTCTGAGGGTTTCCCAAGAAGGAAGGGAAAATGAGTGCAAATGAAAATGTTGAAAGCAGATATTTAATTATGTCCTACTTGAAGATAGACTTTACCACGAAAAAAAAAAGCCATTCTTGTATAAATACGCCTTGTGTTAATGTTAACTCACAGCACATTTGTGAAGTGGATGGAGTTCTCATGGTTTGTTGCTCATTTGATTTTTTTCTTGTCTTTGGTTTTAAAAGAAATGCCATAATTCTGAGAAAGTCAGAGTGAAGTACGAGTCCTCATCCCTCTGCTGAGCAGCGATGGCCCCTGATGCCCTCCCATCCTGCTCCCGCTAGACTGTGTGTGGGAGGCGCAGGTCTTACAGACCGCCTCCTGAACCCCATCTCTTCGGGGCTCCTCCCCTGTGACGTGGGGCCCACCCCATCCTGCACTCAGCGAGGCTCTCTTGGGGGGTGGTCCCACTTCCCTGCTCCCCACTCTCCCATCTTGGCTGCCCAAGGTGCTCTTACTTCAGAGTGCAGACTATCTCAGTGCTCAGGAAGCTTGTGCGGGGCCCCAGCTTCAGAGGACATGAGCAGTCACTCTCCCACGCACCCGTCATGCCTCCCTTCCCTGCCACTGCCCCGCCTTCTGTAAGGACATTGTTGCCCACTGCCGCCCTCCCTGCACAGCCGCATCTCATGGCCCATCAGTGAGCATCTCACGTCCTCCCACACATCCATCTTCCCCAAACCCAGGAAAGTCTGAGCTGATGTGAGTGCTCGTGAATCCCCCCACCTTTAATCCTGAAACCAAATGCCAGCTCATCCAAGAAACTTCTCCTAGGTTCCCCCAAAGAATAGATAGCGTTTGGCATAAAAATACCATAGTTTCAGGCTGGTAACCCAATAGGGGAAAATCCTGGCATAAAAATGCCTGAATTGGGAGTCACTAGTTCCTTATACAAATGGCAACCCACTCCAGTATCCTTGCCTGGAGAATCCCAAGGAGTGGGGAGCCTGGTGGGCTACCGTCTGTGGGGTCGCACAGACACCACTGAAGCAACTTAGCAGCAGCAGCAGCAGCAGTTCCTTATACAAGCAGTCTTCTCGTCTGGGGTTCTGGAAACAAACAGGAGAGTGTTTCCATGGGAGTTAGTGGATCAGTTGTGCTGCAGTATAGGTATCCCTCACTTTTTGAAAATTTATGTCCTAAGACAATTGCTTCTTCATTTATGCCATTTCGGATCAGGAAAGGACGCATAGGAATACCCTACTTTTAGATAGTGGGGGCAGTCTCTCATCCTTTTTTTGCTCATTTCACCATTAATTTATACCTAGATGCATAGTGATACCTCGAAGAAAGCAAATGCTACAATGAGAAGAGACCCTTTAACTGGGAAGTAACCTTGCCACCCAGGGGTGACTCATGGTGGAGTTATTTTCATATTGTGAATGGAGGCCTTGTTCAGCAGGCCTTTTCCTTGTAGTACAGCAGGGAAACCGAGAGTTAGATTAGGGACTGTCTTCTCTCAGCCTGCTGATAAATTTGGCACTTAAGAAAGTAAATAGAACACATTTAACTTTTGGTATTATTTAAATAGTGATTGCATACTGCTTTTTTTCTTGCTAGTATGTTCTACTGTGGTCTTCCTCAAAGAAATCATTCAGTTGCACTTTTCACCTTCACCTCTACTATTGTTAGCAAATTTGTGAAGACGTCACTTCAGAGTCCCAGCTGGCACCAGTAAGAGTTTTTCCTCTTAAAAATATTTGGTTAATTAGGGCTTCATTTAAAACCATCGCCCCACAAGGAAGGCTTGACCGCTGCAAGACTCTCAGAGCATCCATCCATCAGCAAAGCCAGCTCCGCCCCTTGAGAGGCCAGGCCCTGGTGAGGTGAGGAGTCGGCAGCGTGAGGGCCAGCCTGCTCTGTGCCCGCGGCTGGCCGGAGGGTGAGGAGCGTGCGGGCATCCTGCTCTGTGCCCGCGGCTGGCTGCAGTGGGTGAGGAGTCTGCCCGCCAGCCCTGCCCGCTGTGGGTGCTCTGAGCCCAGGCACTTGGTCCCCTTGAGTGTCCAAGGTGCTCGGTGGGGGAGAGAAGATGGCATTTGGGGCGATTCTTCCAGAAATATGTGACGATTCTACCGTGTGAAGAAACAAGTAATGGGTGTTTTCCTCGTCTCACACACGAGGTGGCTCTTCTTTGAAACTCCTGAGCGCTTTTCCTTTGCCCGCCTTCTGTTACCTCCTGAAAGCTTACTTCCCAGCCAGGGTAGGGGCGTCTGTCTGATGCAGACATGGATGGCTTGAAGGGTGGGCCTTGGTGGAAATTGGCCATTTAGATGCAATGAGAAAACACATTCTGTTCCTGCAGTTCTCCTTGTTTGGGGTCAGGGGCTTTCTTGGTGGGGGGAGGGCAGAAAGTGCATCAGGCCAGCTGTTCCTTCTGTATTATTAAATAATTAGAAGATAATTATGTTTAGCAGTTTTCAGTTGCTTCTTCTCAAAGCAGTAAAGGGATTTTCTAAGAATTCAGCTAAGTGTCTTGGGAAAGCTATTTGAAACAATTAGCAGGTGTGCTTCTCATTTTTGATTCTGAAATACCTTTCCCTCCAGTCTCTGCTTGGGAATTAAGGGTTTTTCAGGTTCTTTTTTTCTTTTTAGTAAAGGTAGAAACTTGTTTTCATGAAGCAAATTGTGAAATGTTTGCTGATTCCTAGAGCTCGGTGAGTTTTGGAAAGGGTGGTAGTCCAGCCTTCCTTTTGTAACCTATGGATTTAACGTTTCTTTGTGTTCTGCCCCAGAAGGGCCATGTGTCCAGTCTGTGGTCCCAGGAGGTGCTCGAGTGGGATGCAGCCCATGGGTGTTGAGCTCCAAGACTTTGACTTTTATCTGGGATCTGCTCTTATGTTCATGCATTATATTTCCCATCAAAATCTGTAAGTAGGCAGCTCATTGCTGTTCTAACCCCAAAATAGCACAAAAGTACATATTGGGTGTGCTGCAGGGGGTGGGACCATTTTTTGGTGAATGCCACTATTGAAATATGATAAAATGCTCTTTGTTAAGGAGGCAGCATCTCTTTTGCTGGATCGGAACCCTTGTACAGCAGGAGGAGCTCAGGGCGGTGCAGCGGGGGCCCCGGGGTCAGTGTGTGCTGGGCCTTGGCAGATTGCATCTGTACTGAGTCCTAGGGACTCCACTGGCCCTTCTAAACTAGCTGGAGAAGTCCCACCAAGCGAACATCCAGCAGGTTCCTGTGGGCCTCTGCCTGGATGTGGAGGTTGGTTCCCTCAGGACTTTTTCCCTCATCTTATCACCGTTAACTTGCCACACCTGCTGCGGGAGCCTGATAAGATTTCAAAAGAGAACTTTACTTTTCTCCCATTTCCCTCTTTCTGCTTCCCAAACCCAAGATGTATTACAATTTGAGCAAATCTAAAAAGCCAGTACTTAAAATTGCTGGTATTTTTATAACATACTTCTAAAGGATATACCACATGTATTATTCAACTGTTTACAAACATTTTTTTTTTACTCTATATATTTAATATTCAAAAGTGTGTACTGGAAAAAATCTAGTTTGATTCCCAAGGACAGTTCTAAGAGATGACTCGCCTGTGTCATTAGCCATATTCTACAGATAATATGACTTATGTTCACGTTCATGGTAGTCGGGTGGCTTATCCAGGCACATGCACTCAGTGGAGACAGAGGCAGGTTTGAACACTTCAGTCTTTGTAGATCTCAGGCTCTTCCTATTTGACTTCCACACATGCCAGCTGTCCTTTATATATATGTTTGTGTGTACCTATACACGTGTAGGAGTGTGCACCCCCCACACCTACAGACACACCACACACATGTTCTGCTCACCCACGTCTCGGGGCAGGGCAGCGTGAAGACAAAGCAGCCATGTGGGTGCTGTTAAGGTGCACGTGGGCCCACCTCCAGGTGGTCTGTGTCCCCCAGTCTGCACTCACAGAAGCCAGGACCGTGGGGGTCTGGGAATCGCCTTGTGTGGTCAAAGGCTGAGTGCCCTTCATCCTAGGGCTTTCTGAGTCACTGCTGTATTTATCGAGCACTGCTGCTGTGCTCCCTGTGGCTTGTCTTGGCCTTGCAGGCAGGACGGCAGCACTTTCGAACCTGAGGGTCACATCTTTATGGAATAGGTGCTGGTGACAAGGGCCCTTGGGAGTGGGGACTGAACTTCAACCACCATGGGCTACATTGTGGCCAAATCCTTATTCCCACTGACTATCAGAGGCAGAGCAGCTTGGGCTGTTTGTGTGGGTTTCAATGCAATGGCAACCCACTCCAGTACTCTTGCCTGGAAAATCCCACGGACGGAGGAGCTTGGTAGGCTGCTGTCCATGGGGTCACTAAGGGTCGGACACGACTGAGCGACTTCACTTTCACTTTTCACTTTCATGCACTGGAGAAGGAAATGGCAACCCACTCCAGTGTTCTTGCCTGGAGGATCCCAGGGATAGGGAGCCTGGTGGACTGCCGTCTATGGGGTCACACAGTCGGACACTTGAATGGACTTAGCGGCAGCAGCAGCATCACTCTGTTTCAGGAACTCTCCAGGGCAGGCGTGTTGCTCTAGGGATGCAGTCCTCGTGTCTGAGGAGCAGAGAGGAAGCATGCGGACGCCCAGAGGGCATAGGGCGGCTCGGGCCCCTCACTCCCTGTCGCGCCTCGTCCCCTAGCACGGAGCGCAGCAAAACCAGCAGACACAGAGTGAGTGAACGAGCGAGTAAACGAGTGAAAGGAAGGTTACCCAGTGGGTCAGGCGCAGTACAGGGTTCGAGGGACCATGCGGCCGATGTACCTGAGGGACAGGAAGTGGAGGGGAAGCACAGGCCACAGAGGTGTGGCCCAGCCACCTTCCCACACCATTGACTCCCCTCTGACCACAGGCTGTTGTGTCCAGGGTCAGGGGAGGATATGTTCCTGTGGCTCAGTCCTACCTTGTGTCAGAAACTGTCCCCCTCACAAGGGTCCCTTGGCCATGAGGGTGTCAGGTGGGAGCTGACTTCTGGGCACATCCAACTGAATAGTGGCCACACCCTCCTCACATTTAAAGTGAAGTCGCTCAGTCCTGTCCAACTCTTTGCAACCCCATGGATAGTAGCCTGCACCAAGCTCCTCCATCCATGGGATTTTCAAGGCAAGAGTACTGCAGTGGGTTGCCGTTTCCTTCTCCAGGGAATCTTCCCAACCCAGGGATCGAACCCAGGTCTCTCACATTGTAGACAGACGCTTTACCATCTGAGCCACCAGGGAAGTCTAGGAATCCTAAGGTGGAAGAAAAGGTCAGGAGAGAGCCAGAGAGATGGAGCTCAGTGATTCCACTTAGCCTTGAAGGTGGAGGAGAGGTCACAGGCCAAGGAGGGAGTGGCCCTGGAGACTGGAAAAGGCAGGGAGACGGGTTCACCCCAGGAGCCTCCAGAATGGGAGGTGGCCCTGCTAATGCCTCGGCTCTAGCTCAGTGAGCCCAGTGCTGGGATTCTGACCTCCAGGACTGTAAGGTGATAAATTTGTGTGGCTTTAAGCCACTTTGTTTGTGTTAATATGTTACTGCTGCCAGAAGAAACTGTTTCTTGCTCCCAGGCTGTGACTCAGGGCGTCTACACGGCCCTGGCCGCAGTGAGAGAGGCCTGAGAGAGGCGGCCTCCCTGTTCCCAGCCTGGTGGTCAAGGAGCAGAGCCCAGCTCTGTATTGCAATGTTAAAACAGAGTGGCCTGAGCTGCAGAGATGGGCATATGCGATGTCTGTGTGGTGCACTTTGCCCGATTTCTGTTCTGTTCTCAGGAGACAAGCATCCAGATGGAGAATTCCCAAATAACTCTTGGCCCAAAAGCAACATCTTACTGACTTGAAACAGGAAAATAACTTTGAAAGTTTCCCTGATGAACAAAGACGGCTTTGTGTGTGGTACTAGCCAGAGTCAGCCACGCGCCCCGGTCATGTGGCGCATGTGTTCCCGGTGCTGGTATAAGAGTGTGCCTGAGATCCCTCCCTTTGGAACACAGGGAAGGTCTCAGCCTTTGGCCCAGGCAAGTGGTGCTGCTCGCCAGGAATGGGGATGCGCTGCCGCGTGGCCTCGGTATCCAACATGTGGGGTTCAGAGGTCCGTAAGGGGGCATTCCCCATGGCTGTTGGAGGTGCCTCTTCCACCTGGTGGTGCAAAAGGACCGCAGCTGGGTTCGCCGGAGGTGCAGCAGTGGCAGGGTGCTTTATAGAGCGGAAAGGTGTGCTTTCCTTAGAAGCAAGCTGTTCCTTTTAAAATGAGCACGTTGAGGCCTGATGAATGGGGAACTAAGGGTGAGCGGCGTTGGCTGCCTGGGAGGTGAGTCTGAGCCAGCGTTCCGAGGCTCCTCCGGAGACTGGCGTCCTGCGGAGCTGAGCTCAGTCCTGCGCCCACTCTCCAGCGCCACGGCGCAAGCATCGCCACTGTTGTCCCTCCTCTGCAGATGAGGACCCAGGCTCAGACACGCACCTGGTGGTACAACGAGAGATGCTGACCCTGGGGTCCGGAAGCTGCGGCCTGGGTGGCCTAAGATCCCAGTGTGCGCAGGATGGTACATGTGGCCGGATGCCCCCAGAGCACCTCTGTGCCCCTGGGGTCGTGGCACTCACGGAACTGCCCTCCCTGGCTGAGGGGAGGCCGTCACCCGAAAGAGTTTTCATTTGTTAAAATAAGTTCCCTAAGAGGGGACAGCTTTTCCCTTCACCCAGAGTGATGCCTACACCCTTGTGTGTGTGGCCGAAGCTCTAAGGGGGCAGGGTGAGGATGGTGTGTCATCAAGTTACTCAGATACTCAGATCACAAGTGCGGACTCTACTTCTGTAAAAGCGCGTAGGCTCTGCTGTTGTTGAGATACTAGGAATAAAATAAAACTGAAAAGTAAAGAGTTTAGTAAGGTGAGAAATAGTTAAAGTAGACATGTAGTGGTGTTTGAAATAAAATAAATTGTATTTGGACACGTAGGAAGTCTCCCCAGTGTCGCAGGGGGGCTGCCTGACAGGTGCCCCATGCTGACAGTCTGCATCGCTGCAGGGTCTGGGGAGGCCCTCGGGGGTGCCTGGTGCGGGTGCCAGCCAGTGGCAGGACACGCCCACTGAATGGGGTTTTGTCCCTGTGATCTGGAGACTGTTCTCTTGGTGGGTGTTGGTCATCAGTCCCCTGTGGCCCAGGAGACCTGGAAGCTGTCTTCCCAGATGGGAATGGCATTCTGTGGGAAGGAGAAAAGCCTTTCTCCTCCTGCTGATGGGAACCTGCTGTGTCCTGAGCTGCCCTCTCTGTGCCCTGGGCCTGCTGAGGGACGTCCGCAGGCGCGGGTGGCGGGTCGGCCCTTCTCCTGACAGTGACCTGCTCAAGAGGTGTCCCTGGGCCTGAGGGTGCCTGTCCCAGCTTTCCTGGCAGCTGCTCGTGCCAGCGAGAAGCCTAATTCACAGGTGTGTACCCTGTGAATTTTTTCCTGAAAAATGACATTTCCAATACTGAAGTTTCAAGAGCCACTGAAGGAGTTAGGCACCTGTCCAAGGTGAGTTTGAGTGAGTGCTGCTGCCCTTTCCACCCAGGAGGGCATTGTCCTGAGGCCCAGTTGGCACATTCCAGGGACAGCAGGTGGGTTCCCAGCAGAGGACGCCTGTGCAGGGCACGTGTAGCTGCAGCCACACCCAGGATGCCTGCCAGGCTGGGGGTCACGTGCCCCATGGAGAGAACCAGGGTGGTCTGCGGAAGGTGAGTGCAGACCCTCTCTGAGGTGAGCCAGCCCCACATGTGCAGGGCCAGAGCCCCAACCCTGCCGTGGGAGCCCTGCGTGCCGGGTGTGGCTGTTTGCACAAGTGGGATCCGACGGCCGTGGCTGTGGCCATGTGCGTGAAGGAGCCTGTGACACTGTTCTTTGTGCCTGTTCTTTGGCTCCAGTACAAACCCTTTGCACAGGTCAAATTTTTCCCAGCAGATTTCATGACACATGACTTCAGTTAAGGAATAACATGGCTAAAGAAACATTTCCGGTAATATTGGGCAGTAATATTAGTGCTGGTACTTATCTGGCAGTCTTTGGGAAAATAAGTAGTACTATCAATAGCAGTAAAGACTGAAGCCAAAATCAGAAATTGAATTCAATGGTATTTAGACTGTTAAGAGGCATAAGCAGAAATCCAAAAACATTAACATGATTTCTGTTCCTATTTACAAGCCCTTTCAACCACAAATCGCTGAGGTGGGTTGAGGGAAGACCCGTCTGTCCCTCATCTCAGGAAGCTCTGTTGGGAGTGCAAAGTTGCCACGGGTGCGTGTTCAGGACTGGACCAGCCGGCGGTCCTTCCGCTGCGCGCGCGGCCTGTGGGGGTCACCCTGAGGCGCTCGGCCTCGTGGAGCGAGCTCAGCTGTGTGATGCTGAGGCACTGCTGAGGTGGGGAGACCCCCGGCTGGTTCAGCTCCTTGGAGGAAGTGTGCTTCTCAACTTTGCACATTTGTGTAACATCAAAAATATTCTGAATGTAACACGTAACCTATTCAATTTCCCCCCCAAAAGAAAAAAAAATTTTAAATAAAGATAGATGAGATGCATGTGTGTGTGTGTGTCTGGCTGTTTGCTACCCCATGGACTGTAGGCCGCCAGGCTCCTCTGTCCATGGGATTCTCTAGGCAAGAATACTGGAGTGGGTTGTCATGCCCTCCTCCAGAGGATCTTCCTGACCCAGGGGTCGAAACTGCATCTCTTGCATCTCCTACATTGGCAGGTGGATTCTTTATCATTTGTGCCACTTAAAATTTAGTAATTTCCATTTCTTAGCATTTTTGCCCCTAGTAACCTTAAACTGGAAAGCACAGGTTACTTTAGCTTCAAGCTTCCTTTCTCTGTGTGGTTTTGGAGCAGTTCTTCCCTCTTCCAGCCATGAATCTCAGGGGTGTTGGCTTCACGCCTTTTGATTCTCAGCATCTTCGTTCTTAACGTGGGCGCGGTCTGCCCTCTCAGGGCACTGCAGGCACGTCTGGTGACAGGGACCCTGCACCCATGGCACAAGGAGAAGGGGACCGTCGGCATGACTGAGCTCACTATGTGCTGCCCGAGGAGGGGGTTAAGTCTGTTCTGAATTCCAGCACTGTTGATCGTTTTCAGAAAATTATTGGGTGAAATCAGTTTCCTGAGGTTACTGCCACCATTACTGTGCCATTCCTGGAGGCAATTGGGATCGGACTCCCAGCCTGTGAGTTCCAGAGGTGTCTTCCATCACGCAAACTGCATCAAAACAAATGTCACTGGAGCATAGTTCATATTTTAACACCCCTTCTGTTCCGGGGCTGAATCTTCTGAAGGACAGAGCTTGTTTGAGGTCATTCACTGTGCTCGCCATGACTGAGGGACGTCTGCAATAAATACATTGTGGAGAAATGTTACTGCAATGCTTTTTAGGAGAACTTTATATGGAGAAGAGGTTGCTTGTGTGATTCCTTATTCTCCTTGGCGGGAGAGCTCGCCGTGGTGTTGGTCAGGGAATGACCCGAAGGTCTGTGCTTCTCCATAAGCCCTGGGAGGACTCCCAGCAATACAGTGGGAGCAGACACCCCCGACACCATACCCCAGCGGGTGGAAAAACTTCTCTAGCCTGTAGTCCCCTCGAATGTCAGACGAGGGGACTTGTCGTGAGTAAAGTCTTCTCATATTCAAAATTCAGATTCAGAGGAGGGGGGCTCTGGTGAATCTGGGACCAGAAGTCAAACATGTTTCCCATCCAACCTGCATGCTGGCTGGGTGGCCATGGGCCTCTGTGCGCCTGGACCGGCCTGGGTCCATCCGGGTCCATGGAGAGTGGCCCAGGCTCTCCCGTAGGCACTTGGAGAAGAGCAGCGAACGAGCCCTGAGTGGGTCCCACAGGGCGGAGTGTCTCGGAGAGAGCCTGAGTCTGCGGGGCTGCGAGCCCTCAGCAGGGATGGTGGCAGGGGAGAGCTGACACTGGCCCCAGGCTGATTCTCACTCACCCTGAGGCTGGGAGGAGCCTGGAGGGAGCTTCGTGCCCTCTGCTCTCCTGGAGCCTGCCTCACTGTCAGCAATGAGGACCTGCTGTCATTTTAGCAAGTAGAGCAGAGCCCAAACACACCAACCAAGAACAGTGACCATTCCTTCTCAGGGGGCCTAGCGACCAGGGAAAGGAAGGTGGTTTGAGCAGAGGGAACTCATACCCAGAGAAACAGCTGCTAAGGAAGGGACCACAAAGAATGACTCATAGGAGCTCAGGGAGCAGTGAACCTTCAGAGGGGAACTGGGGAGGATAGAGCTGAAAATAGGAACAAATCCTGTAAAAGTACCTAGGAGTGAGCTGCACAAGAAGGCTCAAAACCTGCATGAAGACAACGGCAGTATCTCTTTGAAGGATGTATTCAATAAGCCAGCAGGAGGCTTCCCGTCGCCATGGGTGGGAGAGTGAGTTCTCCAAGAAGAGGGTGTGTGTGTGTGCGTGCGTGTGTGTGTGTGTGTGTCTGTGAGTGAGTCTGCCTGCAAGGTTCTCTTGGAATTGAATAAAATGGCCTTAGAGTTTATAATGCCCGGATATAGCCAAGGCTTTATTTATTCATCTGCTGCCTGGCATGTGGGATCCTAGTCCCCGACCAGGGAACGAACCTACGTTCCCTTGCATCAGGAGCACAGAGTCCTGACCCCTGGACCACCAGGGAAGTTCCAAGATATTTTTAGGAAGATGAAGCAGGAGGGACTTTTCCCATGGTTGGTGGAACCAGGGCTGCAGCATGAAGCTGTCTGTGACCTGCAGGGGCTAGCACAGGCAGAGCAGGAAGCATGCGGCCTCACCAGCATGCCAGCCAGGGTCTGCCAGAGGGCTGCCTCCACGCAGGTGAGAGGGGCTCCCTGGGGAGTGTGACCCCCCACACTGTGCAGTGGATCCCAGTGTCAGGGTGTGGACAGGAGAAAGACAGGATGAACCCCTGATATGTGGCATTACATGTGAGAATTGTAGAGTGGGCATTGAAGTTCATTGGGAAGGATTGTTTAGTAAATAGTGTTTATCCAGTTGTGTGACTGGAGGAAACAGCCTTGGGACCCTCAGATTGTAGTATATGAAAATAAAGATCAGTTTGTTTGAACACTTGGATATTAAAAAAGAAAAGAACACTGCATTCACTCACTAAAACTGAAGAAGTAATATGTCCAGTCTAGGAGCATGGGGGACTTTCTCAACAGGCCTAGAAAACTCACACATTTAACTACATAAAAATTAAAACTTATATGACAAAATATATACAAGCAAACATTTTTAAAAAGTTGTTAGAGAAAATTGTTTTCTAGGTAAAAGAAAAGGGGTTAATAGTTTTAATACAAAAGCTCTCACAAATTAAGTTGTCAAGAATAGAATACCAATAGGAAAAACAGCTGGAAAATAGGCAGTTAATCCCCAGAAGAGCAGGTTATGGGAGGCAGGCGGGAGCTGTAAAAAGGTAATGTGTCCTGTCTGCCTATTAGACTGGCAAGGAGGCTGCAGAGAAGGAGAACGCAGTAGCTACTTTTTACAGAAACGAGGGGGCGGGTACTCTTGGGTACCAATGGAGAAATATGGATTGTTTCAGCGTATTAGGAAAATTGTTAAAAAACACCATATCTCTCCCAGCTTTAAGGCATCAGCTGAAAGAATGTGGACAGTTTGCCCATTTTGTGAGAATGTCATACCAACCAGTGAATTAATGTAGAAGAAATGACCTTGGAAACTCTACAGGTTCCCCCAAAGTGTTTTACATGTTTTACAAATGGGCAGTATTATTATTGAGATGAAGAGTCTTGCTCCCCACGGTCCTGATGTCTCCTGAGCTATTTTGAGACTGTCTCATGAAACTCAGAAAAGATTGCAATAGAAATGATTTGTCCAAAAAAAGTTTTGTAACTCAAGAGGTTGAGTTAAGAGGTTCCTAAGTGGTCTTGCTTTTTTAGGCATCATTTTGCTGTCACAAGCTGGCACATCCCCTGGGAAAATTCCTTCCTTCTGGGTGTGCAGTGTGACATTGCAGCAAATGATCGCATGGTCCCAGCGTAGTCCAGTGTGGACTGGGAAAGTCAGCAATCTTCATTCTAAAGAAGCCAGAGGCCCTGTAATCCGGGGCGAGAACAGCCAGCATCCTCTGACGTTTAGTATGAAATTCCAAATCCATTAGCATGTCTCACCAAAGGAGCAGCTGTTTTGGTTTAGGGTAGAAAGGACACATTCTGGATGTTACACAACAGATTTGGGTCGAGTTCCTGCTGCAGAGTTTGCCACTTTTGCTTCAGTGCTGAGTCCTCACCTTTATGGTTTTCAAAATATGTTGGTTCTGTAAGGGTTTACTTAATAACCCACTTTCCTCCATGCCCATCCAGATGCCCGAAAGCAGTGGTCCTCCAGCTGGGTGGCGTTCTCCCGGAGGAGCTGGGCTGATGGGATCTGTGGTGATGGCCCTCTGTGGAAGGAACAGTCTGGCCCCAGACGCCAGGGGAGCTGAAGCTTTGAAGCCATTGTCTCTCTCATTCTGGGCTCTTCCCTTCTCTGCCTGTTGTGTAATTGTTACGCACCAGGGTTCTTGGCCTCCTTGATCAATAGAAATTGATCCGAGGCCAGACAGGAAATTCAGCAAAGACGTTATTGGGCCCCACTAGGGAAGCAGCAAGCTGGCTCTTTATATGGTGTATTCATGCATTGGAGAAGGAAATGGCAACCCACTCCAGTGTTCTTGCCTGGAGATTCCCAGGGACGGGGGAGCCTGGTGGGCTGCCGTCTATGGGGTCACATAGAGTCAGACACGACTGAAGTGACTTAGCAGCAGCAGCAGCAGCAGCAGGGGAGCAGCAAGCTGGCTCTTTATATGGTGTGTTCAGGGGTCTGGCTAAAGGGGTGGCTTAGGTGGTTTGCCCACCTTTGCTCCCACCCCCTGCTTTTGCTTCTGGCTTTTTGAAAGTGGCAGTTGCGGGTTTTTTCTTTTTGTCTTTTTATATCTTGTCCATAATTTGCCCCAACTGCATGTATGCAGTTATTTTTAGTGCCTTACAGTTTCTTTTATTTTGTAGCTCAAGGAGACATTTGTCCAGGTGCCAGTACTGCAGCAGAGGGTCCCAGGCTCCAGGCCTGTCTCATAAAGAGTCTATAATAAATTTGGGGTAATTTCAGAATCTCGAGGGGTCTTTTTAAAGTGCTGTGAAAACTGTCTCTGTCTTTCTTTCTCCACGCCCCAGTGCCCACTATCCCACACCGCCTCATTTGTCCACAATCTGAATAATGAATCCAGGGAAGGTTTTCTTATCCTCAAGGCACCAGGCCTTGGCACAATTATTCCATGAGATTCTTGGATCTCTTGCTGTGAACCTCCCATTGAGGGCTTGCTTCATCCTGTTATCTCGTTCATTCTGTTGCTTAAAAAAGCTTTAAAAAGTATTGAGTAGCTCTCTCCTTTGAGAGCCAAATTAGTACTTTCCTAGGGCCATGGTTGGGAGACGTTGGTCTAGTTGGATTGCGTGTTTGGTTAGTTCTCTGGTCTTCTCTTTTTCTTGAAAATGTGTTCTGTGGAACTTTCTAGATACTTTACATTTGATTCTACCTCGACCTCGAACCATTTGGAGGAAAAGAACATGCATTCAACTGTATGCATGCATGATGACATTTCTGGCCAACTCTATTTCTGTTGGCTTAGTAAATAAAGCACAACCTTAATTGGAGCTTGCCTTTCTTATACAGGGGATGTTTCAGCAGTAGGAGATGTGGTAAGCTGAGAGACCTGAGATAGTCTGACGTTTGGAAAGAGCGTTCGCTTTACAGGGGCTGTTCCGTGTCAGTGCCTCATACAGGATGCTGCGAGCCACCCGCCGTACTTTCTCTGTGACTCTGCACGGAGCACTGCCCGTACCGTGCCCCGCGCCCCACTCCTTAACTGCTCTGAGAAGTTGCGTCTTTCTAAGTTAACAAAACAAAATCCCAGCTCTTGCTTTAGTTACAAACAACAAATTAAATGTTAAATGTAACTTTTCTGTTCATTTGTAGTGTATCTGGTTTTATTAATTAAACAAACAAAAAAATCCCTTCAAAAGTAACAGTAGGGAGAAAATCACACCAAAATCACACAAAACTCCAACCATGGGCCTGACCCGAGGCCGAGCCTGGCCTTGCTTTCTGCTGTGCCTCTTCCTGGGGGGAGTCCTTTCTTCCATGACAAAGGATTTGCGCCTGGGCACCCTCTATTGGAGACCCTGGCCCAGTGCCAGGTGTCACAATTAGCTAGATCCTTCTGGAACCAGCTACTTAGTACCATGTGTAAGTATTTTTGAGGGAGGGATTTTGCAAAAAAAGGGTGGGTGCCTTTGTGCAGAAGAGACACACACTGGGGAGCTGCCCTATTTGAAAGAGGTCTATTGGTCCGCAGCCCACAGCCTCGCTGCCAGCAGTGTGAAGTGTGCCCTGCCCAGGGCAGGAGTGCCTGTCAGAGCCGCCATGTCACCCGGAGCCATGAGAGTGACCCTCTGCCCAGCTCTGCTCACAGCCTGCCTGCCGCCCTTAGCCCCAGGGGGAGGCACAGGGGGTCCTGCCCACCAGCTGTGTTGAGCACGAAGCCGCCCCTCCGTTTGCCCAGGCTCAGTGAGGCACACTGCCCAGTTTTAGCCAAGATGACAACTTTGTGACTTGACTTTGGACACGGCCCCCCTGGTTGTTTGCAAATAGGCAGGTGTTTTGGCAGATAGACTGAAATGTTACTGGGTGGGGTGGTCAGACACCACATGCGTCTGAAACCGTCTGCCTGTCCACCCCCTTTCAAGCATAACAATATTTTATTGTGTTGGCCAAAAAGTTCCTTTGATATTTTAACTAAAAATAAAAGACACATTTTTCATTTTCACCAAGACCTTTATTGAAAGTCTTCACCATTTTGCTCCACTACTTTTTCTGCTGTTTTTCAGACAATGTCATAATTCTGTCTTCCCAAAACTTTTTATCTTTCTGAGCAAAGAACTGTTCCAAGTGCCTTTTACAGTCTTCCAGGGAATTGAAATTGTTTCCATTAAGAGAATTTTATAAAGACCGAAATAAATGAACATCAGAAAGTGCAACGTCTGGTGAATACTGCAGATGAATCAGAACTTCCCAGCCAAGCTGTAACAATTTTTGCCTGGTCATCAAAGAAACATGCAGTCTTGTGTTACCCTGATGGAAGATTATGTGTTTTCTGTTAACTGTTTCTGGACACTTTTATTCGAGTGCTGCCTTCAGTTGGTCTGATTGGGAACAGTATTTCTTGGGATTAATCATTTGGTTTTCCTGAAGGAGCTTGTAATAGAGGACTTGCCTTCCAATCCCTCCATATGCACAACATCACCTTCTTTGGATGAAAATTGGCCTTAGATGTGGTTGGTGGTGGTTCATTTCGCTAGCCCCATGGTCTTTTCCATTTCACATTACTGTGAAGTATCCACTTTGCATTGCCTGTTACAGTTTGTTTTAAAAACGAACATTTTTGGGACTGTTAAGTAGAGAATCACATGTGGAAATATGGTCAAGATTTTTTTGATTAACTTGTGCGGAACTCAGACATCAAAGAGATGAACATAACCATGTTGTTGTAAATGATTTTCAACACTTGATTTGGGTATTTTGAGTATGTCAGCTTCTCTCGCACATGGTATAACATTGATTGTTCTCGAGGTTCTCATTGATTTGACCTCCGTCAGCTTCAACTGGTCTACCTGACCGTGGAGCATCATCCAGCGAGAAAGCTCCAGCACAAAACTTCACCAGCCACTTGTGACGTGTTCGATCAGTCACAGCACCTTCTCCATACACTGCACGAATCTTTCTTCTTTTAGCTTTTCAGTTGCGTTTTTACCTTTCTTGAAATAATAAAGTGTAATGTGCCAGAAAAGTTGCTTTTTTCTTCCATCTTCATTATTAAAATGGCTACATGAAAAATCAGTTTTGATAAGTTTTTTTTTTAATTGCATGCTAATATGACAGCTGTCATAATTCAATCTTAACCTTTTGGACAACCCAGTATTTTCAGATCATATTGGTTTCTGTGCTGTGTAATTTAAAAGATAAGAAAAAAATGAGCTTTTGGCATAGAATTTTGCCAAATTGTCTTCCTTAAGCCACCCAATTGGGCTTCTCAGGTAGCTCAGTGGGTAAAGAGTCCATTTGCAATGCAGGAAATGCAGGAGGCACGGGTTCGATCCCAGGATTGGGAAGATTGCCTTGAAGAGGGCATGGCAACCCACTCCAGTATTCTTGCCTGGAGAATCCCTGGCGGGCTATGGTCCATAGGGTTGCAAAAAGTCGGACATGGCTGAAGCGACTTAGCACACACGCAAGCAAGCCACACAATTGGGTGTATTTTCAAAACCAGACCTCCCCCAGGCCTCTGGGGCCCTGGAGTTGGGCAGATGTGGTCCTCACTGTGCCTCTTTCTGGGTGTGACTTTGGACAGGCCAGTCTCTCCATCCATGAGCGAGTACTAGGACTCACTACCTTCTGAGTGAGGACTGTGTGTGTTAATAAGTGCCCTGCATGCTGCTTGCTTCTGGTGAGGGCTGCACTTGGTGGGGGCTCACCTCCCCTCCTGCTGTTCTGTTGTTAACATGATGTTAACATGACACGTTGGCGCTGACAGAAACCTGGTCTCAGCCTTCAGCTGGCGTTGGCTGAAAGCCTTGTCCCAAGCCATTAAGCATTTGTGAACCTTGTGGAGGTGGCCCACTTCTGGAAAACATTTCCCCATCTTTCAAGAGACTGAACTCTCACTTAGCCTGTCAGGAGACATGCTTGAGTGGAAACAGGTTTGGACAGGGAACAAGAAGGACCAGGGGTGTTTGGAACGGTGGCCTTTGATCTTAGGGGCTATGCCATATTCAAGTGTGTGCCACTGGAGGTTGAGGCATGAAAAAGGGAAGAAAAATACAGCGACCATGAGCACACATTTGGTGATTGTTTGTCCAGGTATGATCACTTGGCAGTGGACAGTGCAGCCTCTGAACCCCTGCCCGTGGCAGTGGGTGGGCTCCGGGGTCTTGAGTGCATGTTCATCCCTGGGCTTCCAGCCCCCTCCCTCTGCCCTGCCCGCCTGCCCAGCCCCACACTGGCTTCCCCTGATGGACATTCCCTCCCTCCTCACTCCTGTCTGAGCTGATACTTATCACTGTTCTTTCTAGCCAGCTCTCTCCCCCGTAATCACCTTCATGGCGCCCATGGGCGGGGGTCCTGTCACCTTCATGCGAGAACCCCGAGGGCCTGTCTCTATCTACCTTGGTCTTCAGAGCATCTCCCACCAGCACACCGCCACGCCCGCCAGCACTGGACTTGGAATTGCTCCCAGCTGGACTGTGTTCCATCCCATAGCACGCCCACACCAAGGTGAGGTCGCTGGTCACACCAAGGCTGGAGACCTGGACACCCCATGACTGACTCCTCTAATCATTTGTGGTATCCAATCATCGCTTGTACAATCAAACTCCCTCGCCAGATCTCTCTTTCCTATTTCTTTGTCCCAAGTCTCATGATCTCTTTTGCTGTCCCTTGCCTTAGCTTTGGTTTGGTCACTGCCCTTCTAGCTTCTCCCTAAATTCCACTCTTTAGTATAAGTAGTCCTCTTGGGGTGGGGTATGGGTTACCCTAAGATTTTTTTCATCCTTCAGGAGATAAATTCAGATGCCCCCTCTTCAGGAGGCACTCCCAGACTGCCTAATCAAAACAAGTGTTCTTCCTCTCAGCCTTGAATTGTACTTAAAAATACAAGTGAGAGAATTGTACTTTCCTCTTTAATTCCTTGTTTTCAAGTGGATCTGCTCAAATCTTAAAAACCCTCTCATCTCTTCTTTTTCTACCTCATTCTTTCCTGCCCATCCAAACCCAAGACACACTTCTTCATTGGTTGGTCTTGTTCAGGGACAGACAAGTTTAGGGGAGGGAGACCTCAAGGGAGGTGAGTGAGATGTGCTTTATCTACCCCTGTACCCCCATTGCCAGCCCCTGAGCAGCATGTGGGCATGGTGAGGTGGGAAGGAGGTGGGGAGTTCCCATGTGTGTTTGTGAAAGGTATATGCAATTGAATTAAAGCCAGTATTTCTTGAACATGAGAAAGTATATGGTAAGATATGGCCACATAAAGTCAGACAATGTATTAGAAAGTCAAATATGTATCCAAGTGATAAGCATTACAGACTTCTCATTCATTTCCTAAATTACTGAAAAGTGGACGGCATGGGTATTTCATGGAGACATTTAGAACGGTGGGCAGCCTGCCTCCTGGCTCCAACTGGAATGGTTGTGTCGTGTTACAAGGGAGGAGTCACCGGCTATGGGCAGAATCAGAAATCATCTTCTCCTCCCAGCCAGGAGGATATGTATGTTCATAAATCCATAGGCCGGGATGGACAGCAGGACAATGACAGCCCAGTCTGTCCTTGTAGACGGAGGGGCAGTAGGTCACCAGGGATGTTAACTGGTTTCTCAAATTTGGAATCTATTGTCACCTTAAAAAAACAAAAAATATTCTTTTGCTGTTAGGGAAAATGGTACTCTAATAACCTAAATGCAAATCCATTTGAAAACAACACAGTAAAGATCAAAGTAAAGTTCCCTCAATTCCTACAAGTCCCTTTTAAAAAAACTTTATCAGTTTGGTTTTATTCCTTCTCTACATTGTTACCAAGTCCGAGCTCATACTGCTTGCCACAGGACAGGCCATCAAATTGAGGAATGAATTGCTGTTATTTGTAAAGCGGGCAGACCAAGAAGGTGGCAGACTCCTGCCCCAAAGAACCATTTTGCCTGAGTTAGATTTGAGGCTTCTTTTATACTAAACAAGGAAGTAAAGTCAAACATTTCCTGGTCCTTGTCAACCTCTGGAGGGGAGGTGTTTGTTTCTTTCTCCCTGCAGTCATTCACAGGTGGGCCTAGTCAGGATGTTTCCTGTGAGAGCTAAACAAAGGTATTTTAGCTTAATGCTCACTATCTGGGAAGCAGGGTTTCCAGAGGTGGGCCATTATCATTTAAGCTTAAAGGCAACATCTGTTTAGTGGTTAACTTGAAGCAAAAGCAATAGAATACAAAAGTTAAAGCAACAGATCCACCATGGAGTCAGATTTGTTGAAAAACCTTAGCCATTGCAGAGGCAGGACCACAACTGGAGAGGGGCCATGAATGAGGCTGAACTGGTGGGAGTTCTGATACATTTCAAAGCATAAATCATTAACAGAACGTTTCTGTGCAGGAGTCCTTGAATCCAAAGAGCTACATGAAAGTAACAAAGCATCTTCAGGCAAAAACATGCTTTTCAACTGCTTAAAATAATTCCTGTAAATCCTGTAACTCAGTTATCTCCTCTTATTGGAATTATTTTCTTAGTAATCTTAAAAACACAACTAGCACAAATAAATAGATTATCAGCCTAAACAACAGATCAAAAACGATGACGTGAGCTTAGAATTTTGTTTACTGCTTGTCTTTAAATAAAATTTGTCACTGGTCACTTTAATATTTCCTTATTTCTTCACCCCTGCATTGTACTGTTTTGCACAAAAAAGGCTCAGATAAGAACTGCAAAGCTCAGCAGGACTAATAATAAACAGGGTTAACTGACTGTCCCAGAAGAGGAAAGCTAATCATGGAACAGATCTTGGAAATTATTTAACACTTTCACTTTACAGCTGAGCAAATAAGAGGCCAAGAGGTGAGGGCTTTGGTGCAGAAAAACCAGCGGCAGCGTGTCCCTCGAAAAGACTCGGGCCCCGTTTCAGCTTGGTCCCCTCCCCCACTCCCCGCCCCATCTCAGAAGAATCACAGTTTCCCACCAGTGGCCCTTGAACTCTTGAACCCTTGGGGGCAGACCCCTCAGGACACCTGAGCAAGGCACTCAGCTGATCGGAAGGACGGTTGTCATTCCCGTGGAGGGTCCCACCCCGAGTTTGTAATGGGATGATGTGGACTACATGTTTTCAGGTTTGCCCACGTTTTGATGTGTTATGCATACCCTCTGTTGGGCTCTTTCCTCTGTGGTTGGATTTTAAGCAGTCTTGCTCTGCATTCTTTTCCTGTGAGATAGTCCTTTTCTCAGTTGGGCTCCCCTGGTAGCTCCGTGTTTTTCTTAGGTGTACGTATTCTGAAGCTGAGTGTGGTTTTCTCGTTGGCTGCACCCTTCGAGGACCATGCCCCCGGGCAGGGAGCCATCTCTAGCTCCTGCCTCTGTGCAGGTCAGGATTGTCTGCATTAGCTTTCTCCTGCTGTGTGATGAGTTACTATAAACCCAGCAACTGGAGACAACTCTGCTGTGTGCTGTAGAGTTTCCAGGAGCAGGATGCAGGCGCGTGCTGGCCAGGTACTCTGCCCTGGGCCTCGCCCGGTGCGGTCTGGGTGTTGGCCTGACATGTCTCGTCTGAGGCCTGGTCCTCTTCCAGGCTCACTAGATCCTTGATGGAGTTTCGCTCAGGTGCTGGTCGGCCTGGCCCCTGCTCTTGCTGGCTGAATGCCAGTGCCCCCCCGGCTCTGGCCACGTGGCTCCTCCATTGCTCGCTGCAGTTTTGCGTCTGACTCGCCGTCTCTGCTTGAGGTCCAGTGTACAGGGGTCCTATGGTTCTGTCAGGCCCACTCGATGGCCTCCCTGCTAATGAGCTCGTAGCCCACTAATGGGGCACCTTCACTGCACGTGTAGGAGTGACTCCTGCGGCACCCCAGCTGACTCGGGGGGACCGGCAGGGCACGCCCACTAGGGCTGGGGGTCTGGGGGCCATCTCAGAGTCCTGCCAGCCAATGAGGCAGCCCCTGCACTCAGGAGTATCATCGGGCACACTGCATGGGGCACTTGTGCAGTAAGGTGCTGTAAGCAGATGCATAGTGTCTAAACCTTGTGTCTCGGGTGGATGCCCTGGCCCCTGGCAGAGTGCAGGTGCCTGCCTGGTGGAGGTTAGAATTCAGGAGTTCACAGGGCACCCATGGGTGGTGTACACTCCTGAGACTTTTCCTGTACAGAAGGGTGGATGCGTGTCCTGTCCACCCTAGATAGCATCCACCGTGACCTGAAGAAACAGAAGCTGGTCCTAAAGCATTTAGCTGCTGCTTCTGGCATCAGTGCTCTTAGGAGGCCGTGTTGCTGTATCAGTGGGGTTCATTTCTGTCTTCCCTGCGGTGCTTCTCCTGTGCACAGAGGGGTCTATGGGGCATAGGCATGTGCAGGAGGCTCCCTGGGCCACACCCTGAGTCCCCTGGCCCCTGCTGCCCCCTCTTCCTGCTCTCCCGGCTGGGGGCACCCCTCCAGCGGGAGTCAGGGAGTGGACACTGTCAGGCGCTGGTCCGCTCGTGCTGCCGTGATGGTGCACAGACGGGGCGGCTCACACACCAGAAGTTTATTCTCGTCCCATCTGGAGCTGGATGTCCCAGATAAGGCGCTGACAGGACCTCTCCCTGGCTCGCCCACGGTGGTCTCTCCGTGTGCTCACATGGTCCCCCGCACACGGATGCCTAGTGTCTCCCCCTCTTAGAAGTGCTCCGTTCGTGTTGGACTGGGGTTCCACCCTGTGACCTCGTTTAGACTGAGTCACCTCTTTTAACGACTGTATGTCCAAATACAGTTGCTGGGGCTACTTACATATAATATGTATGTTATACATATGGTATCTGTTATATATGTATAGACATACACGTGTAATATGTAACACGGTATATACGTTATACAGTGTATGTTACTTTATGATGTATATTGACATACCTATAATGAAAATGAATACGAGTGACACAGGCAGGGATGTTACCAGGTCAGCGTGGGGTGCAGGCTTGGCGCTGCAGCTCCCGCTGGAGCAGTCGGCGCAGCCGTGGGGCTTGCGTGAGGAGTCTTGGTCTGCAGAGGAGAACAAGCTCTGTGCCATTTTCGGCCCCAGGTGCCTCCGGAGCCTGGGTTTCCCGGGTCCCCGTGAGCTGCAGGGCCTCTCTCCTTCAGGCCCAGAGTGGCCTGCTGCCGCTCGCTTTGTTCTCGTGCCTGCAGGCGTGGGGGCCGCTCCTGCCAGGACGGGCACTGAGGTCTCGCCGTCGCTGTTTCCAGGGCGGGGGTGGTGAGGGCTCCTCCAGACTCAGAGCCTCCACAGTAACTTTGAGAAGTTGCTGTTTTAAAGACGTGCTCTGCTGGAGTGGGCAAGCTAATGTTCTAAGATTTCAAGGCAGATGGACAGTGACTTCGTGTTGGACGAGTTCTGTAAATGGAGCATGGTGAAGATAAATTGAGCCGGACGGGGTTCCCCCCGCTGGCCACCCCTCCCCAGGGCACGGGCCCGGTCTCCCGGCAGCTGCTGTCACGCTAGGCCGCACAGCTCGCCAAGAGTGTACTGTTGCCTCAGGGGCCGCACAGGGACTTGGCTTCTGGATACTTTCTCCAGGAAAGGACACAGGCCCTTGAGATGCCTCTGTGGCTTCTGTGGGAAGCCGACAAGGGTCCTGAGGAGGAAGAAAGACTGAGAAGCTAATGTTAGAATGTTTCTAATGGTAGAAAGTCAAAGTCTGACCTTCAGAAGAGAAAATAGGAACACAGTTAGGTGATGTTTCGTCTCAGTCCACTGCAAGGTGGTCAGACTGTGACGGTGAGCGAGCAGTGCCTTCAGGCGGGCTGGGGGACTGTCCAGCTGGGGGACGCTCATCTGAACAGTGTCCTGGCCTTGGAGGGGGTGCTGGGCCCGGAGCCCCATTGGGGGCTGCAGGCCACAACCCCCAGGGGGCGCTGTCTAGTGCTTTGGTTTTGCATTTGGCTTTTACTTTTTTTGATTTCAACAGTCATGGTTCCAACAGTAAAAGCCATTAAGAACAAGTAATAAACATGTACAAGAAATTACAAGAAATGAGTTTCATAAATTGCAAAATAATATTTTACAATTTAGATAAGCTGGTCAAGTATTATTTGAATACACACCATGTTTGATAAAATTGCATTACCTCTCTTCTTCTTTTAATATTTGTATGTACACCTTGCATTTAGTTTTGAGGACAAAGTTGTATCTAATTTGTCTTCGTTGGCTCTGTAGCAACCAAACTACTGTGCTCATGAATTAGAGGAATGCAAGAAAACAGAGGCTTTACAACAGCTTCTTCAGTTTTCAGCACCTGGACATTTGCCATGGGTGCCCTCAGAATAAAATATAAGTCTGACACTCAGGACTGGTCGCCAGAACTCGGGAGTCGGGTGAGACCCAGACTCACTGCTGAATTGGTCTCTGAGAACTCAGCTGAGGAACGTCACTTTATGAGATAGGGGCCACTGAGAGGGTGAGGGTGCAAGTGGAATGTGTTTTAGGGCTCTTTATTTTCCTGACAATATAGCCCAGAAGATTTTTTGATGCCGTTTCCATCATGTAGAATGATATCTTGTGATAGAGTCTTGGTTCTGTTTATTTATAAATGTGGACAAGACTGTCTCCAACGAACTCTTAAAATGTCCTTTGTAGGTTTAATGAGCTCAATTTTCCAGAGTAAAAAATCTAAGCAGAAATATACACATAATGTTTTCATCCTGGTATCTATTAAGCAATGGTAACTAACAGATGCTGAAAGCTGACTGTGGTGGCCGTGTTGAGTGATTATCCACTTCACCTTGAGTGACATGGGGAAGATCCGTTTCTATGGGCTCCATCCTGTTATCCACTTCATCTTGAGTGACATGGGGAAGATCCGTTTCTATGGGCTCCATCCTGCAGATGGTGCAGAGATTCTACTATCTGTATCTGTGACTTTGTCTTGTGTCAGGACCTCATAAAAGTGAGATTGTGTAATAGTTGTCCTTTCATGACTGACTGATTTCACTTGGCATAATGACCTCCGAGTTCATCCATTTTGTAATGAGTCAGAATTTCCTTCCTTTTCATGGCTGAATAATATTCCACTGTATTCCCTTGTGGCTCAGCTGGTAAATCTGCCTGCAATGTGGGAGACCTGGGCTCAATCCCTGGGTTGGGAAGATTCCCTGGAGAAGGAAAGGCTACTCACTCCAGTATTCTGGCCTGGAGAATTCCATAGGCTGGTATAGTCTATGGGGTCACAAAGAGTCAAACAGGACTGAGTGACTTTCACTTCACTTCATGTGGATTTATGACATTTTGCTCATCTCTTCATCTATTGTTGGGCATTTGGGTTGTTTCTACCTTTACGCTACAGGAAGTAATGCTGCTATGAACAGGGTAGGCAAATATCTATACAAGTCCCTGATTTTAGTTCTTTAGAGATACATAACTAGGAGTGGAAAATTTAGTCATTTAATTTTTTTTAATTAAGTAATTAATTTTGACCGGGTAATGGCAGTGGGATCCCAGTGACTGAACATGCAGCCTCTGCAGGGGAAGTGCTGAGTCCTAACCACTGGACTACCAGGGAAGTCCCCAGTTTAACCATTTTAAAGTGAATAATTCAGTGGCATTTTGTGTGTTTAAAGTTGTGCAACCATGACCACTACCTAGTTCCAGAACGTTTTAATCACCCCAAATGGAAACCTGTACCCAGTAAATAACTTCTCCTCATCTCCCTAACCCCTAGAGGGTGGCAACCACGAATCCATATTCTATTGCCATGGATGCCTATTCTAAATATTTCATGTAATTGGAGTTATGCTGGTTGTGGCCTTCAGGAATCTTTTTAAGTGCTTGTCTTTTCAAAATAATTAATTAATTTTTGGTAGCCCTGGGTCTTTGTTGCTGTGTGCAGACTTTCTGTAGTTGCGTCCGCGGGAGGGGAAGGTGTGTTTTAGAGCACAGAAAACTGGTCATGGCACACTGGCCTAGGCTGCTCTGTGGCATGCGGAATGTTCTTGGACCAGGGATTGAACCTGTTTCTCCTGCATTGGCCGGCGGATTCTTACCTGCTGTGCCAGCAGGGGGGTTCTCAGCATTTCTTATTATGGAAATTTTCCACAGGCCAGAGGGTGGCACAGAGCCTTCACCGAGCTGCGTGCGCCCGCCACCCAGATGTGGCCTCAGTCGGCCTCCGCCAGCCTTGTTAACGGCCGTCTCTTTGCCAGGGAGGAGGAGCAGTACGTGAACCGGTTCTGGAAGGAGATCCGCGTGGGAGACTTCGTGCGCCTTCGCTGCAATGAGACCATCCCCGCGGACATCCTGCTGCTGTCCTCCAGCGACCCTGATGGGCTGTGCCACATCGAGACAGCCAACCTGGATGGGGAGACCAACCTGAAGCAGCGCCAGGTGGTCCGAGGCTTCTCTGAGCTCGTAAGTGACCTGGTGCCTTCCGGCCCCAGGGACTGCATCCCACCGTGTCTCCCGAGTGGGCCTCCATGCCTCTGGGCGCGTTCATTTCCTGTGAGAGCAGGTCCGCGCCTTTGTGGGGGTGGGGGAGCGAGGGTCTGGGCGTTCACTTCCTGTGAGAGCAGGTCCGCGCCTGGGTGGGGCCGAGGGTCGGTGTCCCTTCGCGCTGGAGCCGTGACTGCCCGGGGGCGGGGAGCAGGCTGGCTCTGGGACTCTGGGTCCACTGTCCACTTCTCAGACTTGGAATGGCCTTCACGTCACTGGGAACACTTGGGCCTGGCCGACTGTTGGCGCTTATCTGCCTGTTGCTCTTGTTCTGACACAGCAGAAGTAGCGACCTGGCCGCAGCATGCGGCTTAGGAATTCCTCTCCTCAGGGGTGTGTCTGAGGTCACCCGCATCCCCCGGGTCCATCTGCGTCACCGTCTCTGACTGGATCCTGTCTGGGAGGAGCGTCAGTCCAGCTCAGACATGCTAGGCCTGTGAGGACTGAGAGGTAGAACCGGGGGCCGGGCCCAGCCCGGGTACCCACCAGTAGCCGGTGGCTGAAAGCTCAGAGCCCTCAGGAGGCTCCCTCCTCTGTCGCCCTCCAGGCCTGTGCAGAGGAGACAGGGCGCCGACCCCAGGGGCTGCCAGGGAGCATGATCAGGATCATGGCGGCTGTTGTTCTGTCACCGCGCTGCCTGTCTCTGGGCATGTGGGTCTTGCCATCAAGGAAGGAAGGTTTAAGAAGCACCTGAGACGATATGCTCCTGCGTTTCAGGAAGGCCGCCACTGAGGGGCGTGGAGGGGTCTCTTCCTCTGTCGTTGCCCTGTCTTTGTGAGCTTCTACAGGGGAGCCAGGCCTTAGACTCAGCACCGAGGGGTTCTGGAGCAGTTGGCTTGTTTTATAGCCTGGGGTGTCCCTGGGGCACTGTTGGCATCTGCGGTGCAGTGTTCATCGTGCAGGGTGGCTGGGGGGCATCCCTGGCTTCTGTTGTGAATGTCCGTGCCATTTGCCCTTGGTTGCTGTGCCCACCTTGACACATTTGCAAAGGGCCAGATGGCCTCCCACACCCTGGGGCCCTCGCCAGCCCTGGTGGCAGGACTTTCTGAGCCTGATGCTCGGTCACTTCCTGCAGACCCCGACTTCCTCACCATGTCCGGACCGTTGTGCCCTTGCTTCCATCCACCACCCTGATTTCCTCATTTCAGGCTCCTTTTGTGCCAAGAATGTTTTGTGAGTTGCTTCAGATCTTGCTTGCAATGAGGCAAAGCATACATAAACATTAAAAATGGTATTTTTAAAAACGGGATTGTCTCCTCCCAGATCAGAAGAGTTGATGGCAGGGCTCGCTGGGCACCCTCGGGGCCCAGCACTGGCCCCTCCAGTGCGCTTCAGCTTCCTTATTGATCGTGCTCCAGGGTTTGGTAGTAAGTGCACAGGGCGAGCTTCCCCTGCCCCACATTCCCCCAGGCCCTGTGTGCCTCTGCTCGGAGGCCGCCTAACTCCCGGGCCTAACCCAGGTCCCCAAAGCCCGCAGTTCCTGAGCCCTCTCCAGGGTCCAGCCCAGCATGGGAACCACCCCTGAGGTCAGCAAGGATGGGCTTGGATTGGAGGGAGGCGGTGACGACACAAACTCCAGCTCCATCCTGGAGAAGCGGCCAGTGTGTGCAGACGGTGCGTGTAACATAAACAGACGCTCCTGAGCATCTAATGGATGAAAGCTCAGACACTGTGGGACAATCGGGTGAAACTGCAGAACTGGAGAGCAGAAGGGATCTGTTTGGATGGCGAGAGGGGCAGAGCCAGGTAGGTGCATCTCCTTGGTCAGCTCTTCTGAGTGACTTTCTTGTTTCCTATCATCTGGTTTGTTCAGCTGCTAAACTCAGTAATATCTAAAAGCCTCCTCAACCCACATTTTTCCCAAACGAAAGCTGGAACACCTTACTATTCATTGGTGCTTTGTACAAATGTGTAATTTGTAAGATGGATTGGATGTTGAAATTCCAGGATGGCCACAGACAGATGCATCCTTAACCTACCTGCGTAGGGCCTGTGTGTGCCTGTGGAGGCCAGTGGAGCTGAGCCAAAATTAGGAACCTGAACCATTTTGATTGATTTAAAAAAAAAAAAAGGTCTTTATTAGCACCCAGATTCTTCAATATGCACACTCTAGTCCTTATTATTAGTATATTTTTTTCCCTTTCTGTTTTTTTCTCCCCTTCTTTCCCTAATGTCCAGAGGCATTTTTCTGGTACCTGAATTTTTCTTATACAATATTATTCTGAAATATATGAACTTCCCCATGGAAGCCTGACAATTGGAAAACCAAGGTTCAGCTGTAATGCTACAATGTCAGGAACATTTCAGTCCTGTGTACTGAGGTGAGGTTTTCACAGATGGAGTCAGCTGGCATCTCAGGCAGGTTTTGAAAAGCTTATTCCTGTTCAATACACAGTAATACTGTCCCAGGTTGATGACAGCTCTCTTAGAAGTGGAGGCCCCTAGGGGAGCTTAAATTAGAGCTATTTGAAAAACTTAGGTGAAGAATAAGAGAGGGCCTTGACAATCATGCAGGGTCTGGGTGCATCCACCAGGGTCTAGTGAGGAGGCAGAAACCACATCTGATTTAGGGCAAGTTTGATGTAAAGAAAGAATTCCCCATGGGGGTTGCACAGTAAGAAGTAATGACTCCCCAGAATGCAGAAGGGCTGACAGAACAGCCAGTGGTCTTGGGGCTGAGACAGCGTCCAGGGAAGAGGCCCTGAAGCTGAGCCTTGCTCTCATGGCCGAGTTCGTGGCCATCCCTCATGGGATGGTAGGAAAGCTACTGGGGGCTGTCCCAGGGGCTCAGCCCTCACGGGGGTAGGGAAGCCTTCCACTGAGAGGCACTGGGGCATGATGCCGGTGGGATGCCGAGGCTGGTGCCATCCGCTGAGAGGTGCTGGGCATGATAAATTCAAGATTCTGAGGCAGGTGCCATCGCTGAGAGGTGCTGGGCATGATGCCTTTTGGATGCCAGGGTAGGTGCCATCGCTGAAAGGTGCTGGGCATGGTAACTTTGGGATGCTGGGGCAGGTGCCATCGCTGAAAGATGCTGAGCATGATGCCTTTGAGATGCAGGCCAGGTGCCATCACTGAGAGGTGCTGGGCATGATGACTTTGAGATGCCGGACAGGTGCCATCACTGAGAGGTGCTGGGCATGATGACTTTGAGATGCCGGACAGGTGCCATCGCTGAGAGGTGCTGGGCATGATGGCCTTTGAGATGTGGGGCAGGTGCCATCGCCGAGAGGTGCTGGGCATGCTGCCTTTGGGATACCGGGGCTGGTGCTATCCACTGAGAGGTGCTGGGCATGGTAACTTTTGAGATGCTGGGGCAGGTGCCATCTGCTGAGAGGAGCTGCTGGAGTTGGGTGCTGGAGATGCCCCCTCTGTGTGTGACTCCTGCTGCTGCCGTGAACGACTGCCAGAGGTGACTCTGGACAGCAGCTCTGCGGGTCCCAGGCCTGTGCATGAGAGGGGCTCAGGACGGGGTGCAGGGGGCAGCAGAGTGGGCTCGGGCCCTGGTCCCCCGAGCTGAGAGTCCTGGAGGCCAAATGCACTGAGCGGACTGCTGGCGCCGCCCCCATCCTTGCTGACAATGAGAGAGTGGCTCCTCTTCTCACCCTTTCCAGTTTCTGAAGTCGTTTATGAAGAGCTTGTTTGCCAGGAAGGATGCTGAGAAAGACAGAAGTGGTCCACATGCTGCAGGGTCTGGGCATTTAAGGCGGTGGGCCCACGCCTGCTTGCCAGCAGATGCTCGACACTGAGCAGTGAAGAGATGCCCTTGAGGGGACGGGATGGGAAAGGGCCTTCCAGAAGGCCGGGGAGGCATCCAGAAAGAGGCCATGAACTGCATTCTGAAGGCGAGGATGGGAGGGTCTGGGAGCCAGGGAGTGTTTTAGGCAGTGACACAGGTCAGATGATGTCTCAGAGGTGGACACAGCATTGTATTTACTGAAGAGTGTTTGCCAAATCATACAGAATTCAGAGGCTGGAAGCCCAGCATGATGACAGTGAGGTGGGGTGCACGTGTGGCCTGTCCAGATCCCCGGGTCAAAGGGCAGGGTGCCCAAACACCTCCAGCCACCCAGCCATCTCGGCTCTGGAGAAGGAAATGTAGATATTGGCACTTCAAACTGAACATTTGGTTTAATGTTGGGGTCATGTAAGTTCCCTTGTGGTTAGGACTCCGTGCTTTCACTGCAGAGAGCCCAATGGTTCAGTCCCTGGTTGGGGAACTAAGATCCTGCAAACCAAAAATGAAAAAAACAAAGTTTGGATCAAACTGTCAAATTGACATTATCCACGAAATAAAAGGGACTCCAAGGCTGAACAGGAGAAGGCGATGGCACCCCACTCCAGTACTCTTGCCTGGAAAATCCCATGGACAGAGGAGCCTGGTGGGTTGCAATCCATGGGGTCGCTAAGAGTCGGAGACGACTGAGCGACTTCACTTTCACTTTTCACTTTCATGCATTGGCTAAGGAAATGGCAACCCACTCCAGTGTTCTTGCCTGGAGAATCCCAGGGATGGGGGATCCTGGTGGGCTGCCATCTATGAGGTCACACAGAGTCGGACACGACTGAAGCGACTTAGCAGCAGCAGCAAGGCTGACCATGAGCTGTCCCAGCAACTCACATTTGTTCCAGCTTCCTGGGAGTCAGATCTTACCGGGCCTTTCCCGTTCATAGTGGTGCAAACATTTCCAAATCATATTTTTAAATATATATTGTGAGGTAATGATGTTGTACACTTTTATAGACAAGAAGCAGAACGGGAAATCAGGAGATTCTACCAAGGCCACTCCTCCGCTGCTTGACTCGGGAGAGTCTGGCGCCCCCTGGGTCTGGCTGCATGGGCTGCTGCAGCCCTTTCTGTTCTGGGCGTATCTCTCTTCATTCAGGTCTTCCTTATGCTGAGGATTTCACAGTGATCATTTTTTTTTTACAGACTCATTTTTGTGATGTTTCATTCTTTTAGCAAACATTTCCTGAGCACCTACTATATGTTAAATGCCATTCTAGGCACCCATCAAAATAGGCAAGCCTCTTTCCCCTTGTGGTGAATAAGGAAATTGCGCAGAGGTGGACCAGAGCTACTACCAGGGCGTGCCCAGTGGTGGAGTTTGGCAGAGGGTGGGGCCCCGAGGCACGGAAGGCATATTGGAGTCAGGGAAGGGCTGTCCAGGAGGGGACTTCGTGTGGGCTAGTTTCCTGGGAAAAAACGTTCCTCTGGTTTGTCTCTTGGATGGACCTGTGGGATTGTTGCCCACACCCACGGGGCCATCTGTTTCCTGCAGTGTGAAGCGCTGATTGAGAGAACTGTAGGAAGAGCTGAACCCACGAGCCTGCCCAAGTTGACTCTGCCCAGGCGTGTGTGGGTGTGTGCATATGTGTGTGCATGTGTGCCTGGCACGTGCTCCTGATGACATCAGTATGGAATTTCCTAGGCTGGAAAAAGTCTGAGAAGCACTATGTTAAAAAGTAGTGCTTTTTAAGTATACATATACTTAAATATACATGTATCCATCCTCCCCCTAATGTCCAGACTGGCAGGATCCTAATCCTAAGTCAGTGACGTGGCTTTCCTTCCATTTATGCACATAGATTTGTCTAAAATCCCACCAGCACTGGGTGCCAGACTCTCTCAGGCAGTGACAAAGCTGAGTTTGCTTTAGGAGGGAGAGGCAGTCCTCCCCCAAGCTACTTGATAAAATTCAAGAAGCTGAGAAGGATAACCAAAATTCCAAATATGAGGAAACAAAATTAATATTTTTTGTTTCTACCTACGCATGCTCCCCAAATTATCTCTATGGTAGGAAAACTAGGGGTGAAAAAGTGGTTTGTGATATAGTTTTTGCAACAAAGTTTCTTTTTCCTTAAGCTTTTCCAGTAGTCTTCAAATTAGTTACATTCTCTGCTGTGAGACTGAAGAAGGAAACCATCTGTCATCAAAGTGGAAAACAAAGACAGCTGGCTGGGTGTGTTAATTGGATCAGTTGATATCAAGCCTTAACAAAAAGATTCATGGTTTTCTTTTACCATGAAGTGTAGTCATTAAGCTCATAATTTATTCTATGGGACATTTTTAAAAAAAATGTTTGTCTATAAGTTGAGCTTTATTTTTATTTTTTTGAAAACTTTTTATTTTGTATTAGGCTGTAGCTGATTAAGTATTGTGATAGTTTCAGGTGAACTGTGACGGGAACTCAGCCAAACAATACAAGTATCCATTCTCCCCCAGACTCCCCTCCCATCCAGGCTGCCGCATATCATTGAGCGGAATTCCACGTGCTATACAGTAGGTCCTTGTCGGTTATCCATTTTAAGTATAGCAGTGTGTCCCTGTCCATCCCAGACTCCCTAACTATCCCTCTGCCCGTCCTTTATGCCGGCAACTGTAAGTTCTCTAAGTCTGTGAGTCCCTCTCTGTTGTGTAAGTAAGTGATTTGTGTCATTTCTTTTTAGATTCCACACATACAAAGGATGTTGTATGATATTTGTCCTTCTCTGCCTGACTTCACTCAGTATGACAATCTCTAGGTCCATCCATGTTGCTGCAAATGGTATTATTTCATTCTTTTTAATGGCCAAGCAATATTCCATTATATATATGTACTGTGGGACATTTTTATTCTCAAATTTAACAAGCATATACTTTTGTTAAAGGATATTAAATAGGTAAGAGGAAAGACTTTGAGAAAGAAAATTATTTTGAGAATAACTATATTTGGACTCAAATTTTAATTCTAGCAAGTATGGATATTCAAAGCAATTCAGTTAGGTAGGTAATATAATTATCTGAGACATGCCATGTTTTATAGTATCAACTGTATTTGATTAATGGGGAATGTCAATTTGATTGTATAATAAGATGCTTTGGTTTCTAATCCTGGTGAGTTTGCCATGGATATTTTAACTTGAACCTGTGGTCTAACAAAGCAGACTTTACAGAGAGTGAAGCACTGTAATCTTAATGAAAACAGCTGAATGCCAGGAAATTGATAATATTATGCTTATGTGGAGGATTAATTGTAAAAGATCTTATTACAATATATAAAAACTTCAACATTGTGTTCATTTAAATTTGTGTTTTTTGTATGGTTGGAAGTAGTTATTTCTTATTCTAGGAAAACGATAACTAAAGCTATAAGGTTTTTGTTCTATTTATGGTGGTGTACAATGTGAAGTGTTTTTTGTATGTTTTCATTGAAAAAATAATTTAATCTATTTTCAGTTCTTCTAAATGTAGTTGAATTACATCAGTGATTGAAAAAAGTTTGAGGCTGTGTGTGTATGTTTCTGGAGCAGGAATTTCTTTACCAGCAGGAGCTGGTAATGTGAGATCTTCCCAGTTGTCATAAGTTCCTCCTCATAAGTGAATATGGATGTGTGTAGGTGTGTGTGTGTGTGTGTAGGCATGTATATGTGTCTGAGAGTGTGTGTGTGCAAAGTGTGTATCCCAAAGAATAAAGCAAGATGATCTGTGCATGTCCAAGTTACCACTTTTGACTGTCTTCAAGGAGAGGATAAAAAGATTCTTTCCTGGGCTGAAATGTAGTGTTCCAGCAGCATATTGACCTACAGGAGCTCACTCCTGAGGGGCCTGGGAGTTTCAGTCTGATTGTTGATCATCTCTGTTCTCTGAATGCATTAGGCAGTGGTGCCCAGGCAGCCCCATCTCTGCACAGTGCGCGGGGAGGCAGTTTATTTCTTGATGGGGTGTCACGCCTGCAGTCTCTCCCTTTCCCTTGTTTTCTGAGAAGAGCTCCCGACAAGAGGAAGGTCCCTGCTCCCACAACATGAGACCAGTTGCCACAGCATTTGAATTTTTTGTGTCAGCCTCCTTTTGTTTCTGAATGTTTAAGAGTCTAGTTCCTCATTTCAAATAAAAGCAAAAATAAACAAATGGGACCTAATTAAACTTAAAAGCTTTTGCACAAAGAAGGAAACTATAAGCAAGGTGAAAAGACAGCCCTCAGAATGGGAGAAAATAATAGCAAATGAAGCAACTGACAAAGAATTAATCTCAAAAATATATAAGCAGCTCATGCAGCTCAATTCCAGAATAATAAATGACCCAATCAAAAAACGGGCCAAGGAACTAAACAGACATTTCTCCAAAGAAGACATACAGATGGCTGACAAACACATGAAAAGATGGTCAACATCACTCATTATCAGAGAAATGCAAATCAAAACCACAATGAGGTACCATCTCACGCTGGTCAGAATGGTTGCAATCAAAAAGTCTACAAACAATAAATGCTGGAGAGGGTGCGGAGAAAAGGGAACCCTCTTATACTGTTGGTGGAAATACAAACTAGTACAGCCACTATGGAGAACAGTGTGGAGATTCCTTAAAAAACTGAAATAGAACTGTCATACAACCCAGCAATCCCACTACTGGGCATACACACCGAGGAAACCAGAATCGAAAGAGACACATGTACCCCAGTGTTCATCGCAGCACTGTTTACAATAGCCAGGACATGGAAGCAACCTAGATGTCCATCAGCAGATGAATGGATAAGAAAGCTGTGGTACATATACACAATGGAATACTGCTACCGCTGCTGCTAAGCAGTCACTTCAGTCATGTCCAACTCTGTGTGACCCCAGAGATAGCAGCCCACCAGGCTCCCCATCCCTGGGATTCTCCAGGCAAGAACACTGGAGTGGGTTGCCATTTCCTTCTCCAATGCATGAAAGTGAAAAGTGAAAGTGAAGTCACTGGGTCATGTCCGACCCTCAGCGACCCCATGGACTGCAGCCTTCCAGGCCTCTCCATCCATGGGATTTTCCAGGCAAGAGTACTGGAGTGGGGTACCATTGCCTTCTCCAAATGGAATGCTACTCAGCTATTAAAAAGAACGCATTTGAGTTCTAATGAGGTGGATGAAACTGGAGCCTATTATACAAAGTGAAGTACGTCAGAAAGAAAAACACTAATACACATTCATTAACAAATATATATGGAATTTAGAAAGATGGTAATGATGATCCTATGTGCAAGACAGCAAAAGAGACTCAAATATAAAGAATAGACTTTTAGACTCTGAGAGAGAAGGCGAGGGTGGGATGATTTGAGAGAATAGCATTGAAACATGTATATTACCATATGTGAAATAGATTACCAGTCCAGGTTTGATGCATGAAACAGGGTGCTCAAAGCTGGTTCCCTGGGATGACCCTTTGGGAAGCAATGGGGAGGGAGGTGGGAGGGGTTTCAGGATGGGGGACACATGTACACCCACATGGCTGATTCATGTCAATGTATGGCAAAACTACCACAATATTGTAATTAACCTCCAATTAAAATATTTTTTTTTAAAGGCAAGGAAACCAATAGGGAAATACTGCAATAATCTAGTAAAGAAATGGTAATGGCCTAAAATTAGAACAATAATTGTGAAAATGAACAAGATGAGTTATACTTAGGAAATATTTAAAGAGCAAGATCAATAAGAATTTGTGATTAATTAAATGTGGTTTATAAAAAAAAAAGAGTCTAGTTCCTCACTTCAGCAACAATTATAGGGGACATTATATAAAGCCTTCCATCTCTGTGGGCTCCTCCGTGGAGGGCAGCGCTAGGTACCTGCACTGGTGAGAGTGCTTCTGAGCGTCTGGCCCCCATGCATGTGAACAGAGCAGGGGTCTGCACCCACCTCTGCATGGTCATCGCGGTGTCCTGTGAACCACGCCCACTGGGGTTCTTGGCCTTCCCCAGTCAAGAGAAAATTAAAAGAGGCCGGACACCAAAGCCAGGCCAGTCTTCACTGGAGCCCCTGCTGCAGCAGTGGGGGCGAGAACAAGCCACAGGCCCCTCTGCTCCCCCGAGGGGTGCAGGGCAAGCTGGTCCCAACGTTACTTCCTTTGTAGGGGTGGGGGGACGTGTCCAGGGTTCGGGCTGAAGCGGTGGCACAGGTAACCAACCCTTCGGTGGTGCCATGTGCAGGGGGCAGGCACAGTACCCTGCTTTTGTCCCAGCCCCATGTTTTGCTGTTGGCTCTTTAGACGTGGCAGTTGATTGGTGGTGGTTGTTTTTTTTTTTTTTTTGGTCTTTTTGCATCTTGTCCATAATTTGTCCCAACTGTGCATGCACACAGTTATTTTTGTAACTTACAGGTTCTTGAATTTTGTAGCTTGAGGAAACATTTGTTCAGGTGCAGGCACTGCAGCAAAGGGTCCCAGGTCCCAGCCTGTCTAACTTGCAGGGGGTCTGTCTGTAAGGGGAGGGGAACTGTGCTACACTGTTACCCACTTGGGTGTGGATGAAACCATGCTCTTGACATCTAAATTGGGTTTAAACCATAGTGAGGTACACTGGGGCTTTCCCAGCAGTGCTGATGAGTAACCTGTGCTGCAGAAGGCACTGGGATTCGACCTAGCGGGACTGATGGGTGTTGTCACCCAGCTGAGGTCAGGCTGAAGTTTGTTGGTTTCCAGTAGAGCCGCTTGCTAGGTAGCAGCTGTGACTGGATGCCTTCCCCTTCCTGCCCCCTCTAAAAGTGTGTCATTGCAGGCGACCAGGAATCCTCCTCTCTCTTCCAGAGACTGGGCTCTGAGCTACATCTGTGTGGGGTTTTGTAAGTTTAGAATTGGGCCTAAGCTTCAAAATCATTCTTTGTTGTATGCACGCACACACCTAATGCTAATGCAAACAAATATCTTTGAGTGAGTCTTGTGTCTTTGAGAAAAAAGGAAAAAATTTACTCTCACGTACTTCTGATGAGTGACTTTTCAGCAGCTCCTCCTGCCGGTGATTAGACGTGAGCCCTTTTGGGTGATGAAGAAGGCCGGCTTCAAAGGCCTGCAGATCTAGGTTTGTTTTGGAAGGAACTTCAAATGGCTTCTTCAGTCATCCGTCCTTGGTCAAACGTTCTGGAACCTTGACCATCAGGCGGGAAGTCTGGTGAGGATGGATTTTGTGAGGCTGCAAGGGCGAGACTGAGGGGCATCCGCCCTCAGCCCTGGAGACCCCCTGGAGGGTCCCTAGTGTGGCATCCTGAGTAGACACTCTGCGGGCAGGCTCTGCAGGCCGAGGTGTGCAGGGAAGTTGTGCCCGCAGGGCGGGGCCCCGGAGCTCGAGTAGGACTTTGTCTCAAGCACCAGAGAGACTGGAGCCTCGGGGGACTTGGATTCAGGGAGGGGCGCCATCCTGCACATCGTGCCCCCGGAAAGCTGGGAGTCCGTGACAGCTGCCTGCCCACTCGTGGACAGGAGATGCTGGCCCCGCAGACCCCGGGACCGGGGCGGGGTGGGGCAGCCCTGTCAGTGGTCAGAGGGCTGTGACCCTTCCCGTGAGGAGCCTGCCCACACCCCCAGCCCTGCGTGGTGGTCCCAGCGGGCTCTCCCCCAGCGCTCAGCGTGTTCCAGGCCTCTCTGTCACTGCTGCTCCTGATTCTCTCGAGGGAGGTGCACGGACCCCTGAGTAACCCAGATCCCCTGTGGCACACAGCGCGGCCCAGCCTCTTGGCTTAGTGTGGGCAGAGGGCAGGCGGGGTGCAGGGCCGCCCCCCCGGGAGCCCAGGCCAGTGCTGTGGAAGGTTCCAGATGAGGAGGCCCGGGCTGTGCTGTGTGCAGCCTCTGGGTTGGTGTTGGGGGGCAGCATGGCCATGCTCAGGTTGGGCAAGGTGAGTCTGGGGTCCCACGGTGGCAGCGCCATATAGGGCCCAGCTGGGCTTCCTGCCCGGTTTGGAGCATGTGCTTCTGACTCCTGTGGCTTGAGAGGCAAAAAAGATGTTTGCTTTTATTCTAAGCAGAGGCAGCTGTTTGTTCCACTGATTGCACCTTTCAGAGAAAAGGTCCGTGCTGAGCTGCTGTGGCAGGAGCGGGCGGCCTGGATACCCCTCCTTCTCGTACTGGTCCCACAGCCCTGAGGAGTGCTCTGTACCTCCCCACCCCACCCACCCCTGTCACGGCCCCTCCGCGCTGTACCCAGTCCCAGGCCAGCCACCCCCGGCCGTCTCCACCCGTGCACGGGGTGCCCACTGGGCTGACCCTCCTGAGGGCAGAAAGCTGCCCCGGTCTGAAGCTTCTGCAGCGCTAGGCCCGACTTCCGCTGGGATGCAGCCCCTCACGAGTTGTCACCTCCGTGGGGACACCCAGGGCCCTTCCGTGCGTGCACGCGGGCTGTCCCATGGGGTCTGTCCCGAATACGTGCCTCTGAGAGCACCTCCCCTCCCCTCCCCTGCTTTCAGAACTGGGAACTCTGCCAGTGACATGCCTGGGGCGGTGGTCTCTGCAGTTCTCTTGGCCGGCACTGAACCACTTTCTACTCTGGTTGACCCAGACCCACCCTGGGGGTGCATGGAACCCTAGCACTCTGCCTGCCTGGGGTCAGGGGAGGTGCTGGGCTGTTTGTGCTCCCCGAGGTTCCCAGGGCCCTGAGATGAGAACACTGCCTTCCTCTCTTGCAGAGGAGGTGGTGGGTCCAGAGAGCTGGGTGGGCCTGTCCTGGCTCACGGCTGGCCCTGCAATCCCTTCCTACACCTCTGCAGCTCCAGCTCCTGTGCTCAGCCTGCGGGGGCTGGACCCACGCTCCCCAGATGGCACCTGGCGGGCCCTGCTCACACCTTCCCGGTGCAGCAGAGGGCCTGGCACGTCTCTCCCCTGAGGTCGGCCCTGGGCGTGGTGGTGGCTGCAGTGCCGGAGCGGGAGTCACAGCCAAGTGACCTTGCAGCCTTCACCCTGGCGCCCGGCTCAAAAGCCTATGGCGAGGCAGGTACTTTGGGGCATCGCCGTGAAGTTAAGGGACAGCTCCCCAGGCCCGAACCTCAGGAAGGAAACTGATCACTGTCCCAATACCCGACTAGAATGTGCTCTGTGGTGGAGCAGCCAGGCTAAGGAAACTGCTGATGCCGAGAAGCCAGGGGCAGAACATGCGGCGTGTTTGTCTGTATGTGTCTCTCTGTACAAATGCACAGGTACAGGAGACAGAGGTGTGCACACACACTTGTATCTGGGGGCTCCATTCAAGGTTTGATTGGTGGGAGTTCTGCTGCTTTGATGTGTTGGCAAAAATCTGGCCAGGTTTTTTGGGGGTCCTTGGGGTGTGCCCCTTACCAGGCCATGGCCCTCGTCCCTCACTTCGCTCCAGGAGGCCTGCTTGAACACGGGGTCCTGGGCAGGCCAGTTGGATGGTGACCTCTGGGGTTCTGGGGCTGCGAGAAGGCTCTGCCTCTGAAGGATCCAGGTGCTGGTGGGGAGCCGGGAGGGCCACCTCCCCCACCCACACACACACAGAGGGTGGGGTCCAGGTGCTGGTGAGGAGCCGGGAGGACCAACTCCCCCCACCCCCATCCCCCACCACACACACATAGGGGTTGGGGTCCAGGTGCTGAGGAGGAGCTGGGAGGATCACCCTCCCCCTGCCCACCCCCTACACACACAGGGGGTGGGGTCCAGGTGCTGACTGAGGGGGAGCTGGGAGGATCAACCTCCCCCTACAACCACACACACACAGAGGGTGGGGTACAGGTGCTGGTGAGGAGCCGGGAGGACACTCCCCCCGCCGACACACACACACACACACGGGGGGTGGGGTCCAGGTGCTGAGGAGGAGCTGGGAGGAACACTCCCCTGCCCCAACACAGAGGGGATGGGGTCCAGGTGCTGATGAGGAGCTGGGAGGATCCCCCCCCAACACACACGCACACATAGACACACACACAGGGCGTGGGATCTAGGTGCTGATGGGGAGCTGGGAGGACCCACAGGAGCTGAAAGGCCCCTTCTTGTGCACAGACGCGGCACTCCATGTGCTGGACACCGTGATGAAGGCAGAAAGCACCCTCACCCCCTTGGGGCTATCAGGCTTGGTGAGCTGCGCTGTGGCTGGGGTGAAAAGCGGTCACACGAGGCTACGGCCTGACTGAAGCAGCCAAGGCGCTGCCCACCCTCCCGGCCCAGCGCCCCCTGCCCTGCCCACGCTCCTCAGGGGGTGACCCCAGGCCTGTGTTCCTCTGCACGTGTCAGCCCTGCCTGCCCTGTTCCCCCAAGACTCTCTAAGGAAAACTCAGTTACAGGCGAGGCAGGCAGGGCTGGGGAGGGCGACTGCAGACTCCAGCCCCTCAGGCCACAGAATAGAAGTGATGCCGACCTTCCACGGCCTGTGAAGCAGCACGTGTCTTCCTAACATGCCAGCTTTTCACCCAACAGGTGGTGGCTGGCTCTCCTCACGCTGTCTTCCTGACTCAGAGGAGAGCCCTGTTCTAGGAGGGGCCATGGTCCTCAGAGGGGCTGGGAAGGAACATGCTGTGGGCAGTTGATCCACGAAGGCGGCCTGGGCAAGCTTGGCCGCAGGGAGCACTGTGGGGAGCAGGCTTTAGGTTCTGCACCTCCTGGCTGGTGATCTGAGGGTCATATAATCTCTCAGGTCTCAGTTTCAGCACCTGCAAGATGGGAACAGCATCAAGTCCTCCTCCCCTCCTGCCCCTGCCTATGGCTGCCCTGGAAGTCCTCTGAGTGGGGCATGCGCAGCCCCTGTGGGTCTCTGTGTGTAGAAGAGCCCCATAATACACCCAACAGGTCTGTCCCAAGTGGGAGGCGTTGCTCTGGGCTCAATGAGTCCAGAGCAGCAGGAGAAAGCTGGAGAGCTGAATGCTGGCGGGGGTTGTGTGGGGTCCTGAGGAGGCCTGGGTGTGGTGTGGAGTCCAGGCCTGTGGGTCTGGGATGCAGGGTCTGCGGCTTTAACCTACCTCCCTGGTTCAGGAGCACAGGAGTAGGTTGGACACACAGCATCCTGGGGGCTGCTCCTGACTGCCTCACAGGGCAGGGCTACATGCTTCAGAGGGGAAGCCCCAGTTTTTAGAAGGAATCTTTGTTCACAATCGCAGCTATTGGCAAGTACTCTACAGAGGAAGGGAGGATGCTGGCCTCACATGCTGGGGACTGTTAGGGCTCTACCTGCAGCCTAGGAGCCGCGGTGCTGATCTCAGCAGATGCGACGCCCCGTGCTACAGTGCCGACGTCATCACCAAGGTCCATAGAACCGCCAGGGCTTTCTGGAAATGTTGTTCATTGTTCAGTTGCCCAGTTGTGTCCATCTCTTTGTGACCCCATGGACTGCAGTGCTCCAGGCCTCCCTGTCTCTCACTATCTCTGGGAGTTTGCCCAAGTTCATGTCCATTGCATCATTGATGCCATCCAACCATCTCATCCTCTGATGCCCTTTCTCCTTCTGCCCTCTTTCACCCTGATCTTTCTCAGCATCAGGGACTTTTCCCATGAGTTGGCTCTTCTCATCAGGTGACCAAAATACTGGAGCTTCAGATTCAGCATCAGTCCTTCCAATATTCAGGATTGATTTCTTTAAGATTGACTGGTTTGATCTCACTGTGCAAGGGACTCTCAGGAGTCTTTTCCAGCACCACAGTTTGAAGGCATCAGTTCTTCAGCACTCTGCCTTCTTTGTGGTTGAGCTTTTACAATTGTACATGACAACTGGGAAGACCATAATCTTGACTATATGAACCTTTATCAGCAAAGTGATGTGTTTGCTTTTTAACACAGCCTAGGTTTGTCATAGCTTTCTTGCCAAGCAGCAATCATCTTCTGATTTTATGGGTGCAGTCATCATCCGTGGTGATTTTAGAGCCTAAGAAGAGGAAATCTGTCACTGCTTCTACCTTTTCCCCTTCTATTTGCCATGAAGTAATGGGGCCAGATGCCATGATCTTAATTTCTTTACTGTTTAAGCCAGATTTTTCACTCTCTTCCTTCACCATCATCAAGAGGTTCTTTACTTCCTCTTCACTTTCTGCCATTAGAGTGGTATCATTCACATATCTGAGGTTGTTCACTTCAACAGTACGTGAACCATGAACTTCTAGATGTTCAAGCTGGATATAGAAAAGGCAGAGGAACCAGAGATGAAATTCTCAGCATCAGTTGGTTCATAGAAAAAGCAAGAGAATTCCAGAAAAACATCTACTTCTGCTTTATTGATTACGCCAAACTCTTTGTGTAGATCACAACAAACTGTGGAAAATTCTTCAAGAGATGGGAATACCAGACCTCCTACCTTACGTGCCTCCTGAGAAATCTGGTTACAGGTCAAGAAACAACACTTTGAACCGGACACGGGACAACAGACTGGTTCCAAATTGGTAAAGTAGTACATTAAGTCTGTGTATTGTCACCCTGCTAATTTAACTTATATGCAGAGTACATCATGAGAAATGTCGGGTTGGATGAAGTGCAAGCTGGGATCAAGATTGTCAGGAGAAATATCAATAACCTCAGATAGGCAGATGACACTACCCTATGGCAGAAAGTGAAGAGGAACTAAAGAGCCTCTTGATAAAAGTGAAAGAGGAGAGTGAAAAAGCTGGCTTAAAACTCAGTATTAAAAAAAAAAAAACTAAGATCATGGCATCCAGTCCCATCACTTCATGGCAAATAGATGGAGAAACAGTGGCAGACTTTATTTTCTTGGGCTCCAGAATCACTGCAAATGGTGATTGTAGCCATGAAATTAAAAGACGCTTGCTCTTTGGAAGAAAAGTTATGACCAACCTAGATGGCATATTAAAAAGCAGAGACATTACTTTGCCAACAAAGGTCTGTCTAGTCAAAGCTATGGTTTTTCCAGTAGTCATGTATGGATGTGAGAGTTGTACTATAAAGAAAGCTGAGCGCCCAAAAATTGATGCTTTTGAACTGTGGTGTTGGAGAATACTCTTGAGAGTCCCTTGGACTGCAAGGAGATCCAACCAGTCCCTCCTAAAGGAGATCAGTCCTGAATAGTCATTGGAAGGACTGATGCTAAAGATGAAGCTCCAATACTTTGGCCATCTGATGCAAAGAACTGACTCAGTAGAAAACACTCTGATACTGGGAAAGACTAAAGGTGGGAGGAGAAGGGGATGACAGGATGAGATGGTTGGATGGCATCACCAACTCAGTGGACTTGAATTTCCTGGAGTTGGTGATGTATAGGGAAGCTTGGCATGCTACAGTCCAAGGGGTCGTGAAGGGTCAGACATGACTGAGCGAGTGAACTGAACTGAAGGTTGTTGATGTTTCTCCTGCCTATCTTAATTCCAGCTTGTAACTCATTCAGTCCAGTCTTTCTGATGATGTGCTGAGCGTATAAGTTAAACAAACAAGGTGACAGCAGACAGCTCTGTCATACTCCTTTCTCAGTCCTGAACCAGTTGGATGTTCCATACAGGCAGGGTTCTAACTGTTGCTTCCTGACCTGCATACAGGTTTCTCAGGAGACAAGTAAGCTGGTCTGGTATTCCCTTCTCTTTAAGAGTTTTCCACAGTTTGTTGTGATTCACACAGTCAAAGGCTTTAGCATAGTTGATGAAACAGGTAGATGTTTTTCTGGAATTCCCTTGCTTTCTCTATGATCCAACAAATGCTGGCAATTTCATCTCTGGTTCCTCTGTCTTTCCTAAACCCAGCTTGGATGTCTGGAAGTTCTTGTTTCATGTAATGCTGAAGCCTAGCATGCAAGATTTTCAGCATGACCTTACTATGGGAGATGAGTGCAATTGTCCGATGGTTAGCACAGTCTTTGGTACTACCCTTCTTGGGAACTGGGATAAGGACTGACCTTTTCCAGTCCTGTGGCCACTGCTGGGTCTTCCAGATTTGCTGACATATTGAGTGCAGCAGTTTGATAGCATCATCTTTTAGGGATTTTAATAGCTCTACTGGAATGCCATCACACCCACTAGCTTTATTGACAGCAGTGCTTCCTGAGGCCCTCCTGACTTCACACTCCAGAAGGTCTGATTGTGGGTGACTGACCACACCATCGCCTTATCCAATTCATTAAGATAGTTTTTGTACAGTTCTTCCATATATTCTTTCCATCTCTTCTTGATCTCTTCAGCATCTCTCATCTCTGGAGATGCTTCACCTCAAATCCTAGGATGGCTGTAAAGGCCAAGCTTGCAAAAGGAAAATAATCAAGAAACAAGACTTTATTTATGTCCGCAGCCTCCTCATAGGCATGTGCCAGTCATGCTGCAGAGCTATCCTCTGCAGCTGGCAGGCTGAAGCTGGGAGCTCTTGGGCCGCTCGAATCTGAGGGCAGTGCCTAGTGGTTTCCAGTGTCACAGATGGGGCGTCCTTGGCAGTGACCCATGTGTCTGAGCTATCGGAAGTTAAGGATGGCTAAGATCACCAGATATGGCATCCTTGGTCCTGGAAGCCCACAGTGCACCAATGTTTACATTGGAAAAACTATCATATTTGCGTGTAACTCCTTGTGTTCCTAGGTCCTGGTCCAGAGGTTAGTGGGTGGAGTCTTAGGCCAGGGAGAAATGCAGAGTACCAGGCCTGTCAGCCCCACAGAGGCAGGATCTTATTTTGACAACATCACTGGGGGTTTCAGGTCTGAGAAGCCAAGCAGTACTGATTTACATGTGGAGGTAGTTAGTTTTCTATTTTTATTTCCTCTGTTTTCCAACCCAAGTAGGATAATAATCAGTTTCTGTGTTCCTCTTGTTTTCCTGACGGAAGCAGATATTTCAGTAATTCACTAATTGACACTTTTTTTTTTGAGTCACAAATACAGATCACCTTCCACAAAAGATGTGCCGATGAGTGCCTCCGATGAGTGAATGCCAATGAGTGAACGATAGATGGCGTTTCAGAGGTGCTGTTTGCACTGTTTGCTTGGTCCGTGGGCCAGAGCCCCTGCTGGCCTGACCTGCTCTGCCCTCAGCTCTGAGCAGCGCCTTCTGGGCTCAGCCCTGGCACAGAGAGTGCGGGGCCCTGGGCTTCCTGCCCTGGTAGCCTGTCCCTACCCTTCCTGGGCGAGAGTGCCGTCCCCAGAGTCCTGGGGCCGCTCCTCCCTGAACCGATGCCGCTGGTCAGGGCGCCGCTTGCCCCGCCTGCCTGCTGCCGCCTCCTCTGAAGGGACACTTTCTGACGCACCAGGGCTTTTTTAAAAATTTATTTTGTATTGAAGGATAATCGCTCTACAAAATTTTGTTTTCTGTCAGACCTCAACATAGGTATACATGTGTCCCCTCCCTCCTGAACCCCCTCCTGTCTCCCGCCCCACCCCACCCCTCTAGGTTAACCCAAAGCCCCTGTTTGAGTTTCCTCAGACATAACAGCACATTCCCCTTGGCCACCTATTTTACATGTGGGAATGTAAGTTTCCCTGTGCTTTGAGGTGACATTCCCAGCATATCCCAGGCCTCCTTGCTTTGTGCCCCAGGTCCTCCCCGGGGTGTGCCCTGCAGTCCTGTGGGCTTCCTCTGTTCATGGCTCCCGCCTCCTTTCAGATTCTGCCTGCGGAATTTTGAATACCAGCCCTGTCCTCTGAGGCCTCCAGAAATATTGCCACACAAGACTGTTAATACTATGTATAACAAGCATTCTTGGCTTTTAAAGTTTAGAATGTAAGGACAAGCTATAGGCAGACAGCACACCCCTGTGACCAACATGAATGCACACGTGTGTGTGTGTGTGTGTGTGTGTGTGCGCGCGCGCGCGCACGCGCACAGGCAGGTACACAGAGACCGGCAGTCTTCCCATCATGAGGTACCTGCCCCCAAAATCAGTACTTTTACCAGCTAGGTCAGCTGAATCTGAAAAGTGAGACCTTTGGCAGAGACCACCAAAGGCAGAACTGCTTACAGAAACTGTGTCCTTCCCAACTCTTGCCTCTTTTACACTGAGTGCTCTCAGGGCCGTGAGACTGTTTCTGAAAAGTGTCTTACTTAGGTTCTGGGGCTTCCTTGGTGGCTCAGATGGTAAAGAATCTGCCTGCGATGCAGGAGACCCAGGTTAAATCCCTGGGTCAGAAAGATCCCCTGGAGAAGGGCATGGCAACCCACTCCAGTATTGTTGCCTGGAGAATCTCATGGACCAGAGGAGCCTGGCGGGTTACTGTCCACGGGGTCACAAAGAGCTGGACACAGCCCAGTGCCTAACACTTTTACTTTCACTAGGTCTCTGGGAGTACTCAGAAAAAGTGACAGACCCTAAAAGGTCATGGTGCGTTGTATTAGGGCTCTCCATAGAAACAGAACCAATAGGCTAGATGACAGATAGATGGATAGATAGAAGGATGCATCAGTTTCTGTCTATATGTAGTCTCTTTGTCTGTCTGTCTCTGTGTCTGTCTGTCCATGTTTATATCTCTGTGTTCAGGCTCTCAGTGGGTTGGGTGATGTCTACCCACTTTGGGGGAGGCATCTGCTTTACCAGGTTCAGTGATGCAAATGCTTGTCTCGTCCGGAAATACATATCGAGAAACATGTTTAATCTGGATGTCTTGTGGTCAGTCAAGTGGGCGCATAAAATTAACCACCACCTGCATTCACTTCATATCTTGGGGGTTTTCCTTGGAGAGAGTGTGAACAGTAAACAGGCAGAGGGAGGCGGTTCTAGAACTGGTGCTTCAGCCCTGACCCCTGCTTTGAGCATGAACTCTTCTGCTTCTGACCTTGACTGATGGCCTCGGTGAGAGGACTCTGTCCTGGGGTCTTGCAGGAGGAGGTCAGGAGAGGTGGAAGAGGGTGGAGTTGTGAACAGATTCAGGGGTCAGTGATGCTGGCGGGAGGGGTGTGGGAGCATGACATGTTAAGACCTTCACCAAGTCACTTTCCCCCAAGCCATTTAGAAGTGGGCATCATCGGACCCTGAGGTCTCCAAGGCCCCCATTGCCCCTGCTCTAAGACTGCCTTCCATGACAAAGGGCAGGGATCCTGTAGTGCTGTGGGTGGAGAGGTGACAGGAATGGGCAGGCAGCTGTGCCCTGGGCATGACCCGTCCAGCTCCAGTGCCCGCTGGTGTGTTTGCTGGGTGCCAGGCCCCCAGCATGGCCTCTCGGGTGACCCCCAATGACCCAGGGGGTTTGGATTGATCGCTTCTTACGTTTAACAAAGGCAGCAGCTGCGACAAGGGATGCTGCAGCCCGTTGCTGCTCGGAGTGCGATGCGAGGCGTGATGTGCCAGGCCCTGGCCTCTGGTTGAGACGGGCCTCACCTGCCTCCTTATGCCGATCAGAGGCCCAGCTTTGTCAGGAACAGAGCAGCGGAAGGTAGACCTGGGCGGGGGAGATTTAAGTTAAACGTGGGCGACATGTGCCTGCATAAAGAAGCCGGCGATATGTGCTCCCTGGTGTGGCGGCTGTGGGCAGGAGCCCCTGGGCCACTTCGGAAGCCCCGGGCTCGGAAGCAGTGCTGTCAGCCCCAGCGGTGAGCTGAGCTGCTCACAGCAGAGGACGGGCGGGGATGGCATTGAATGCAAAGGCCCTGGTGGCCCAGAGGAGGGGCGCCGTGGATGTCTCGGGAGCCTCCTCCAGGAAGGAAGGCCTGGGAGCCTCTGCAGGGTTCCTTCTGGGGCCCTGTCACTCCACGTGCTGTCTCCCCTCCGGGAGGGCTGCCTTGGCTGGACCCCCACGAGCCTTCACTGCCTTGCTTACAGGGTGACCACTCACACCTGATGCCCTGTTCATTCTCAGCCCTGAGGCAGCATTACCGTCATGCCCACTTCACCTGATGGAAGCAGAAGCCTGGAAAGATGCTGTGATCTGCTGGCAGGCACTCGATTGCTGCAGGAAGACTTGGGGTTCCCATGTGGACTCTGCGAGCCCTTTGTCCTCCCAGAGGCGTCACTGGTTCCCGAACTAGGTCCCTCCCCCTCGTTGGTGACCAGTGCCTGCAAACGGCTATGTAAGCTTGTCAGTTTACTTACAAGTTCAATTCTGTGTATTGGGTTGAACCATTGCTGTTGTGTGGGGCAAATTAGGGCTGTACTAATGCCTTAGGGGCATCATAGAGTACAGAGGATAAATATTTCAGGATGAGATTTAAAAGGAGGATAAACATTTCAGGATGAGATTATAAAGGAGTCTCCACAGCACTTCTGGTCCTCACTTGCTGCCCTGCGGTGAATCTCGCTGGAGGCCGATGCTGGTAGGGAGCCTGTGTGAGACTGGCGTCCCTGTCACTGGTGGACCATTCATGTCTGTGACAGGAGTGATCGGAGACTGTGATCAGCTCCCTGCAAAAGAGGACATCTGTCTGAGTGCCAGGCACCTCCTGTCTTCCTTCTACTTTGCACCTCTCCTTGGCTTTGATCTAGAGGAACCAGGTTCGCTACCTGACTGTGCATGTGAGGGAGCCTGGCGGGGATTAAGTGCCGTGCACCACCAGCGGACTGCTCAGCAAGAGCTGAGAGTTTCCGTCCTACGCCCTAGAGGAAAGATCCAGAAGTGCCCCATTGCCCCCAGGGGCGGTGGGGAGTGGGGAGGAGAGTTGCTGTCTGACTTCAGGTCCTTGGGTAAGGAAAAGGATTCTTTTTCTTGCTCAGGTTTTTCCACCTGACGAGGATTATGGTCAGAAAGAGAGTGAGTGTTGCTAGCCCGTTAAGTGTGTGCGTCAGTATAAGCCCCGAGGCCGCTGCTGTTGACCTGCTTGGCGGAGGAAGGGGCGGCTCTGACACCAGTGTTTACCGGGCGGAGGCGTGGAGGAGGCTTGTGAGAGCAGCGCGTGTGGCACAGCTGTTCCTCGTCACCGGGGCCCTGTCTCCACCACTGTGAGCCCTTCACCCCACTGACCTCGGGGGCAAAAAGGAGCACGTGGAGGGGATGATGCTGTGAAGAGACTGGACTTCCTGCCTCACTCTGCGGGGCCAGCTCATGCCCGGGGGGCATCGCTGTTTCTTCATCTGTACCAAGTGGATAAAAAATGCTCTCCTGGTCATGCTGTTTTAGGAACTGGAGACAAGTTAAGACCTGGTTCCTGGCATATAGCACGTCCTCAGCAAAAGAGAGGTAGCTGTTTGGGTGCTAAGCAGGTCTGCACTGTGGGTGTTCTTGAGGGTCAGAAGTGAGCGGGAGCTGAGCTAAGCCCCCGGTTACAGAAAGGTTTGGAGGGACACGGAGAGTAGGCTGAAGCTGGTGGTGGAGGCGCGGGTAGCCCGATGCTTGAAGGAAGCTGGAGGGCTGGTCCCGGAGGAAGAGAGTCCCGGGGCCCAGGGACAGGGAGTTGCTGAGGGTGGCCTGGCTGGCTGTGGTCATCTGGGGTGCGTCACGCTTACCAGCTGCTGATATTCAAGAAGCGAACAAACAAGCTCATGTTAAAATAATGATTTAGAATTGAAATGATGCCAAGTTCCAGTGAAAATAATTTATTTCAAGAATTCCATGTACTGGGACCTTAGGCTTGTGAAAGTAAAGTCCTTGATCAGGGCAGGTTCATTTTGTTGGAGAATGAAGTAAGTGTAGTTATTTTCTTTCAGAAATAAGTTTCTCTTTTCCTAAAATGAAAAATATCCTTAGAGAAGTCAGATGACAGTATAGTACCTAAAGGACAGACAACTGATTAAGTGATCATTTTTACCTACTCTATAAGACTCATGCAAAAAATTAAAAATTAGAGAAAATTAATATGCCACTAGAAAAAGAAAATCCCCAGTTTTTGCTATTTAATTATCAGTTGTAAATTCTGCCCTTTCATTTCAAAAACTGCTTCACTGAGGTGCAATCAACATATGTTATATGATATGTTAATATATTATATATATAATATATATTATAACATACAATATATTGCACATATTTAAAGTGAACAATTTGAGTTTCGTCAACATATGTATATACCAGGGAAATGATCACCACAGTCAAGTTAGTGGACACATCGTCACTCCTAGAAGTTTTAATCTGTCTTTCCCATCCTTCCCTGAGTTCCTGGACCACCATTAATCTTTTAGTCGTTATTGATCATTTTGAATTTTCTAGAGAATTGCAAATGGAATCATACAGTGTGTACTTTTTTCCCTGGCCTTTTCCTCTTAGTACAGATATTTTGAGATTGATCCAAGTTGCTGTGCAGTAATAATTTGTCTCTCTTCATTGCCAGTAGTGTTCCTTTATGTAGATGTGTGTCAACTAGATAGATAACCTTGATGCATTCATCTGTTGATAGACATTTGATTTGTTTATGGTTTTTGGTAGTTACAAATCAAGGTGCTGTGAAAACTCACGTTTGGGTCTCTGTATGGAAATGCGCTTTCGTTTTTCTTAGATAAATAAAATACACAGGAGTGGAGTGGCAGGATTTTGTGGTAGGTGTATGTTTAACTTCTCTGAGAACTGCTGACTACTAATTGCTTTCCCAAGTGACTGCGCCATTTTGTGTCCGCATGAGCGTGTGTTAGAATTCTGGTTCCTCCACATTTGGTGTGGTGAGGGTCAGCCAGTATTTTTGTTTTACTTATGCTAAAATATGTATAACATGAAAGTGTCGTTTTTGCCATTTTTTAAATGTACAATTTAATGGCATAAATTTGACTCAGTGTTCTACAAACATCACCACTATCTAGTTTCACAACTTTTCATCACCCCAGACCGAGCTCTGTCATCATTAAGCTGTACCTTGCTATGCCCCCAGTCCCTGGAACCTTTTATCTGTCTTCTGCCTTTATAATTTATAGTCAACAAAAGGAACTTAATTCCTTTTTATGACTGTGTAATATTCCATTGTTTGTATTCAATATGTAGCACGGTTTGTTCATTTGCTGATGTCACTTGGGTTGCTTCTACTGTTTGGCTATGGTGAATAACGCTGCAGTGAACAGTCTGTGTTTTCATTTCTTTTGGGTTTGTACTTAGATGTGGAATTGCTAGGCCACGTGGTAATTGTACTGACAGAGGAGCATGGCAGGCCACAGTCCATGGGGTCACAAAGAGCCTGACACAACTGAGCACAAGCACACACACATGGTAATTCTATGTTTAGATTTCTGAGGAACCACCAAACTCTTTTTCCACAGCGACTGCAAATTTTACATTCTCAACAAAAATGTATAGGGATTCCCATTTCTCTAGATCTTTGCCAATATTTGTTGTTTTCCTTAAAAAAAAAAAATGATAGCCATCTTTAGTAGGCATGAAGTGGTATTGCATTGAGCTTTTGATTTCTGTCTTCCTAATGACCAGTGATATTAAGCATCTTTTAATGTGCTTATTGACCCTTTGTATATATTCTGTGGATAGTTGTCTGCTCCAATTCTTGGCCCATTTTTTAAATGGGTGATTATTTTTGTTTTCCAGTTTTGATTTGCATATTCTGGATATTAAACCTTTATCAGATGTATGATTGCAAATACTTTCTTTTACTCTGTAGGTTGTCTTTTCAGTTCAATGATAATGTTCTTTCATTCACAAATTTTAAAATTTTGATGAAGTGCATTTTATCAATCTTTTCTTCTCTTGCTTGTTCTTTTGTTATCGTATCTAAGAATTCATTGCCAAATGTAAGATCGGGAAGAATTATCCCATGTTTTCTTCTAAGAATGTTATGGTCTTATTCTTCTATTTAGATCACTGATCCTTTTTGAGTTAATTTTTGTATGGAGTATGACTTAGGGGTCCAACTTCTTCTTTTTTTTTTTTTTTTTTTGCATGAGGACACCCAGCACCATCTACTGAAGAGATGAAGAGACCAGTTTTTCATATTGGATGAATTGGGCATTCATTTCAAAAAGTATTTGACCTTACATACAAGGGTTTATTTCTGGACTCTCCATTCTGTTGGTCTGTTAGTCTGCCTTTATGCCAGTAGTAAGCTTTGAAATACGGATGTGTGAATCCTTCAACTTCATTCTTCTTAGGGTTGTTTTGGTTATGTGGCACTCCTTGTGATTCCACATAAATCTGAAAGTTGACTTTTCCATTTCCGCAAAAAAGGTTGTTGGGATTTTGACAGAGACTAAATTGTGTCCATAGATCACTTAGGTTAGGCATCTTAACAATATTAAGTCAACAATGTTTTGTATTTTTCACTATACAAGTCTTTCATCTCCTTGGTTAAATTTATTCCCAGATATTTTATCCTTTTACATATTGTTTTATTAATTTCCTTTTCAGAATGTTTTTCCCTAGTGTATAGAAACAGCTGGCTTTTGTGTGTTGAACTTGTACTGTGTGACTTTGCTGAATTTATTGGCTATAGTACTTGAGGATTCCTTGAGATTTTCTGTGTATAGGATCATATCATAGGGTTACTTTCCCAATAGATACAGGGCTGTTCAGGTTACCTGTTTTTTCAGTGAGTATTGGTCATTTGTGTCCTTTAAGGAATTACCCCCTTTTATGTAATTTGTTGAATTTATTGACAAGCTTTCATACTTGCTCAATCCTAATACAGGTAATTTGTGTCTCTCTTTTTTATCAGTCCAGTTAGAAGTTTATCAGTTTTACTAAGGCTCTCAAAGAACAGTCCTTTGATTTCAACTATTGTTCTCTATTGTTTTTCCTTTTCTTTATAACTGATTTCCAATTTGATCTTCATCACTGTCTTTCGCTTACTTTGTTTGGCAAGGTTCACTGTAAGGTCACTGAGTTGAAAACATTCATTTCTTTTTTTAATTAATTAATTTTTTAATGAAACAGATGAATATTTTTAATGATAAAAGGTAAAATTCACAAAGAAGGTAGATATATTAAACCACCAGATGCCTTAACAACAAAGAAACAAAGATACATAAAGCAAAAATCAGAAGAAATACAAGGGAAAGAAAAAATATGTAATCATAGTAAGACATTAACCTTTCTCTGAGAATATTTATCAAGTACAGAAAAAAATAAGAACAAGAGCATCTTGAATGATGTCGTCAATAATTTAAATATATTTATTTTTAATTATGTATATTAATCATATCGTACACAAATATATTTGAAATTTTATATCATATATTATAATTAGATGTCCATAGGACATGTTAAAAAACTGGCAAAAAGATAAACATTACTAAATTTCAAAAAGTAAAATTCATTTTTTGTGTGTGTGGTTCAGTTATACATATGCACATATATTAGTTTTTAAATTATTTTCCATTATAGGTATTACAAGATATTGACTATATTTACTCTATACCATAAACTGTTGCTTCTTCTTGCATATCTTTTTAAGTTAGAAATCTGATATTCTATTCATATTAAGTAAAACAAGTGGAATCAAAATGTCATAAAATTTTTAGTTAGGCAAAATTTCATAAGTTTTCTAAATATATAAGTTATACATATTATTTATATATATGTATACAAAAGCTTTTCTATTATGCTTGATAAAGGCTTGAGAAAGAACATCAAAAGAAGAGATGGAGAAATTGAAAAGCATAAACTAAATGAAATGATATCACTGGATATGAAATAGAAAAAGTGAAACAAACTATAAAAGTAAAAGATCCTCATATAGTCCGGTTGTTTTTAAATGTGGCTGCTCATTAAAAACATATCTGGAGCTCTGGCCCCCCCCAAAAAAACAAAAAAACAATACCTGGACATTTGTATTTTTCAAAAAATTCCAAGATAATTCTGATATTCATCTGGATTTTATAAAGTGATTATAGGTTTTGTAGGTGATTATAGGATTTTATAAAATGATTAATGGTAGTTTTGGTGATATAAAATTCTACAATTTTTCTGTTGACCAATTGTGATACAATGATATTGAGTGATAGTTATATAATCACAATGTCGCAGGAAGAGGGACCCCCTTCTATGGCCCGGAAGTGGGCTCTTGTCAATGCTCGGAAATGAACATGTGTCGAGGAGACACATGCACTGACACAGCAAGATTTTATTGGGAAAGGGCCCCCAGGTGGAGAGCGGTAGGGTGAGGGGACCCAGGAGAACTGCTCTGCCATGTGACTCATGGTCTCAGGTTTTACGGTGATGGGATTAGTTTCCGGGTTTGTCTTTGGCCGGTCATATGACTCAGAGTCCTTCCTGGTGGTGCACGCATCGCAGCCAAGATGGATGCCAGCAAGAAGGATTCTGGGAGGTGGTCAGACATGTGGTGTCTCCTTTTGACCTTTCCCAAAGTCTTCTGGTTGGTGGTGGCTTATTAGTTTGTGTTCCTTACCATTGTGGTTATCTGGGTTGTGAAGATCTTTTTTGTACAGTTCTTCTGTGTATTCTTGCCACCTTTTTTTTAATATCTTCTGCTTCTGTTAGGTCCATACCATTTCTGTCCTTTATTGAGCCCATCTTTGCATAAAATGTTCCCTTGGTGTCTCTAATTTTCTTTCTGTTGTTTTCCTCTATTTCTTTGCATTGATCACTGAGGAAGCCTTTCTTATCTCTCCTTGCTATTCTTTGGAACTCTGCATTCAAATGGGTATATCTTTCCTTTTCTCCTTTGCCTTAAGCTTCTCTTCTTTACTCAGCTATTTCTAAGGCCTCCTCAGACAACCATTTGCCTTTTTGCATTTATTTTTCTTGGGGATGATTTTGATCACTGCCTCCTGTACAATGTGATGAACCTCCATCTGTAGTTCTTCAGGCACTCTGTCTATCAGATCTATAGATCTGATACTATGGATGGAGGTTTGTATGGTGGGAGGACTTTGAAGAACAGAGTCCAATTCTTTGGCCACCTAATGTGAAGAACTGACTCATTGGAAAAGACCGTGATGCTGGGAAAGATTGAAGGCCGGAGGACAAGGCGTTGACAGAGGATGAGATGGTTGAATGGCATCATCAACTCAATGGACATGAATTTGAACAAACTCCAGGAGACAGTGAAGGGCAGGGAAGCCTAGTGTGTTGCAGTCCATGGGGTCGCAGAGTTGGATATGACTGAGCGATTAAACTGAACTGATTCCTTACCATGACCTCCTGTCATAAGACAACTCTTGCAAATGGTTACTATGGTGCCTGGCCAGGGAGGACAGGTTTCAACAGTGTACTTCCCTAACAACACCCTCCCACTGCCCACCCTCCCCAGAGACTTCTTGGAAACTGGGGCAGAGGTCTCTTTCTTCTGTAACTTCTTCCTGCTGTGCATGGGCGTAGGCCTGCCTAGCAGAGCAGAAGTCTCTCTCTACCTGATCTAAGTTGAGGTATTCTGTGCCTGAAACCTGCATTCACCCTTGTGAGAAAAGGTTTTAGCCTGAAACTGGTGCCCTCTGTCAGAGATGAAATAGACAGGGGCCAAACAGGAGGCCTAACAGGATGGTCATCACTGGGCCCCAGAAACAAAAGGCAACATTATAGGTGAGGGCTGCAGGGTGTGTGACTTTCTTCTGATTGCTTGGTGGTGAGGCAACAGAGCGGTGCTCCAGGAATCTTGTGCTCAGCCTGAAGTTACCATCCTTCACCTGGGTGGGGGCCCCCATTCTGCAGAAGGACTCAAAGGTATTGTTATGCTATTTCTTGAGTAGGAACCAGGACCCTGCCATTTGATTGTTCCTCCTCTGTTTCTGTATCCTCTCCCTTCCCTGATCAGCAGCTGTTTGAATCTGCCCTTTGGGACTTAGGTCAAAGAGGCTGGATGAAGCCTATAACCTAAAAAACAAGAAACAGGGAACACAGAAGGGATCTGTACTCCAGATCTCCACGGAGTCCTGCTCAGTTTTAATTCAGGGACCTGGGCAACTATGACTCTGATAACTTCCTGTCAAAATGGAGCATAGAGTTTGGAGAATAGACACTGAATTGGAAGTATTCCTGAATTCCAAGTCCTAGATACGAGTCTTGTATGATTAAAATCTCAATCTCTTGGTCTGCCATTTTGGTGTAACAGACCCAATTAGAAGTAGTTGGAGGAGTGACAACTGGAATCTTAATAAGTGAAAGTAAGTGAAATAAGTGAAAGTCACTCAGTCATGTCTGACTCTTTGTTGACCCCATAGCTATAGTCCATGGAATTCTCCAGGCCAGAATACTGGAGTGGTAGCCTTTCCCTCCTCCAGGGAATCTTCCCAACCCAGAGATGGAACCCAGGTCTCCCACATTGCAGGCGAATTCTTTATCAGCTGAGCCAGGATACTGGAGTGGGTAGCCTATCCCTTCCTTATCCAGTGGATCTTCCCAACCCAGGGATCGAACCCAGGGATCTCCAGGGGATCTACCCAACCCAGGGATCAAACCCAGGTCTCCCACATGGCAGGCAGGTTCTTTACCAGCTGAGCCACAAGGAAAGCCCAGAATCTTAATAGACAAAATAAATCTCATTTCTTTTCACAAGAATAGGCATGAAATCCAGTCTGGACCTGGCACTTTGGGGAAACTTGTAGCCAGTTGCCTAGTTTTATAAAAAGTAAGGCTGCAGTTAGCAGCTGCCTGCAGACATTGTTTTGAGAATGTCTTTGGCATCCAAGCCTGACATGACTCAGAAAGCAAGTATTGCTTTAGCAGACGAGTATTGCTAGGCTGAAATTACACCCATAGTTCAAGGTCTAGTCTGAAATTACACCCATAGAATCACCTAGTTATTTTCTTGGATGTCTGAACCATAGCTACTCTATTTTGACTTTTAATTATCAAATTCTCCTTAATAGCCAAAGTAGATGTCACCATTAATGATGTCAGTGTTTCTCTAGGTATGAGAAGATATAAGAATTTGGACTCATAAAATCTCCTGAAAAGATCTATCTACCTGCAGGCATGTTCTGCCAGTTTCTCCCAGACCAGAGTGCCGCATTCCTGATTTCCACCCTGAACTCCATGATTTAATCTTTGTAGAGGTAGATGGCAACTGTCGGTTTTCAGTTGACAGGCCCCCTTCTTGATTAAACTTGACCGTGATTTTAAGGGGGGCATTTCATGACCATTTCATCCCATGGTGCTGAGAATGTCTGTTCTCAACTCGGGCAGAGATTTTGCTGACAAGCCACTCAATGTGCTGTTATTGGACTAGGCCATAAAGCAGTATCTAAAATTCTCTGGACCACCTGTCTTACTAGTCTCTTGGTCCAGGAAAGCATTCCCTCTTGTTGCTTCTTCCCATATCTAGAGTTACACCATTAACATCATCAATCTCATATGGATCTATATATTATTTTATCAGAGGCCTCAGTCACACGTTTGTCAGTGTAAGCAGCAGCAGTTTTGTAAAACAGGTGAAATACAAATAACATAGCAAGCAGTATTAGTAAAGTCATAAGTAAGAATTAAGCTAAGAACTTTGATCAGATGTAGCCCAGTATATCTCAGGTCATCTGACTTAGTCTATTCTATATGAATCTTTATCTTCCAGAGAAATTATATATTGGCACTGTCTATAAGTCACATAGCTTGGTTTCCTAGTGTTACTAGACTGATTATCTTTAGTATGATTTAATTGTTTCCAACATAGAGGAGACTTTAAAACTAAATTACCATAGCCTGGTGTTATCTATATAAATCCATCCCGTAATTGTGGGCAATTTTTTCCTTTACTGAAACTTTGCTTGTTGCTCTGATTGAGCTTGAGTAATATAAGAAAAAGGAGAAGGGAATGGCAAACCACTTCAGTATTCTTGCCTTGAGAACCCCATGAACAGTATGAAAAGGCAAAATGATAGGATACTGAAAGAGGAACTCCCCAGGTCAGTAGGTGCTCAATATGCTACTGGAGATCAGTGGAGAAATAACTCCAGAAAGAATGAAGGGATGGAGCCAAAGCAAAAAGAATACCCAGCTGTGGATGTGACTGGTGATAGAAGCAAGGTCTGATGCTATAAAGAGCAATATTTCATAGGAACCTGGAATGTCAGGTCCATGAATCAAGGCAAATTGGAAGTGGTCAAACAAGAGATGGCAAGGGTGAATGTTGACATTCTAGGAATCCGCAAACTCAAATGGACAGGAATGGGTGAATTTAACTCAGATTACCATTATATCTACTACTGTGGGCAGGAATCCCTCAGAAGAAACGGAGTAGCCATCATGGTCAACAAAAGAGTCCGAAATGCAGTACTTGGATGCAATCTCAAAAACAACAGAATGATCTCTCTTCATTTCCAAGGCAAACCATTCAATATCACAGTAATCCAAGTCTATGCCCTAAACAGTAATGCTGAAGAAGCCGAAGTTGAACGGTTCTATGAAGACCTACAAGGCCTTTTAGAACTAACACCCAAAAAAGATGTCCTTTTCACTATAGGGGACTAGAACGCAAAAGTAGGAAGTCAAGAAACACCTAGAGTAACAGGCAAATTTGGCCTTGGAATACGGAATGAAGCAGGGCAAAGAGTAATAGAGTTTTGCCAAGAAAATGCACTGGATATAACAAACACCCTCTTTCAAAAACACAAGAGAAGACTCTACACACGGACATCACCAGATGGTCAACACCGAAATCAGATTGATTATTTTTTTTTGCAGCCAAAGATGGAGAAGCTCTATACAGTCAACAAAAACAAGACCGGGAGCTGACTGTGGCTCAGATCATGAACTCCTTATTGCCAAATTCAGACTTAAATTGAAGAAAGTAGGGAAAACCACTAGACCATTCAGGTATGACCTAAATCAAATCCCTTATGATTATACAGTGGAAGTGAGAAATAGATTTAAGGGCCTAGATCTGATAGAGTGCCTGATGAACTCTGGAATGAGGTTCATGACATTGTACAGGAGACAGGGATCAAGACCATCCCCATGGAAAAGAAATGCAGAAAAGCAAAATGGCTGTCTGGGGAGGCCTTACAAATAGCTGTGAAGAGAAGAGAAGTGAAAAGCAAAGGAGAAAAGGAAAAATATAAGCATCTGAATGCAGAGTTCCAAAGAATAGCAAGAACAGATAAGAAAGCCTTCCTCAGTGATCAATGCAAAGAAATAGAGGAAAACGACAGAATGGGAAAGACTAGAGATCTCTTCAAGAAAATTAGAGATACCAAGGGAACATTTCATGCAAAGATGGGCTCGATAAAGGACAGAAATGGTATGGACCTAACAGAAGCAGAAGATATTAAGAAGAGATGACAAGAATACACAGAAGAACTGTACAAAAAAGATCTTCATGACCCAGATAATCTCAATGGTGTGATCACTGACCTAGAGCCAGACATCCTGGAATGTGAAGTCAAGTGGGCCTTAGAAAGCCTCACTACAAACAAAGCTAATGGAGGTGACGGAATTCCAGTTGAGCTATTCCAAATCCTGAAAGATGATGCTGTGAAAGTGCTGCACTCAATATGCCAGCAAATTTGGAAAACTCAGCAGTGGCCACAGGACTGGAAAAGGTCAGTTTTCATTCCAATCCCAAAGAAAGGCAATGCCAAAGAATGCTCAAACTACCACACAGTTGCACTCATCTCACATGCAAGTAAAGTAATGCTCAAAATTCTCCAAGCCAGGCTTCAGCAATACTTGAACCGTGAACTTCCTGATGTTCAAGCTGGTTTTAGAAAAGGCAGAGGAACCAGAGATCAAATTGCCAACATCCGCTGGATCATGGAAAAAGCAAGAGAGTTCCAGAAAAACATCTATTTCTGCTTGATTGACTATGCCAAAGCCTTTGACTGTGTGGATCACAATAAACTGTGGAAAATTCTGAAAGAGATGGGAATACCAGACCACCTGATCTGCCTCTTGAGAAATCTGTTTGCAGGTCAGGAAGCAACAGTTAGAACTGGACATGGAACAACAGACTGGTTCCAAATAGGAAAAGGAGTTCGTCAAGGCTGTATATTGTCACCCTGCTTATTTAACTTCTATGCAGAGTACATCATGAGAAACGCTGGACTGGAAGAAACACAAGCTGGAATCAAGATTGCTGGGAGAAATATCAATAACCTCAGATATGCAGATGACACCACCCTTATGGCAGAAAGTGAAGAGGAACTCAAAAGCCTCTTGATGAAAGTGAAAGTGGAGAGTGAAAAAGTTGCCTTAAAGCTCAAGATTCAGAAAACGAAGATCATGGCATCCAGTTCCATCACTTCATGGGAAATAGATGGGAAACAGTGGAAACAGTGTCAGACCTTATTTCTCTGGGCTCCAAAATCACTGCAGATTGTGACTGCAGCCATGAAATTTAAGGCTGAAATTTAAGGCATGAAACTTACTCCTTGGAAGGAAAGTTATGACCAACCTAGATAGCATATTCAAAAGCAGAGACATTACTTTGCCAATAAAGGTCTGTCTAGTCAAGGCTATGGTTTTTCCTGTGGTCATGTATGGATGTGAGAGTTGGACTGTGAAGAAGGCTGAGCGCCGAAGAATTGATGCTTTTGAACTGTGGTGTTGGAGAAGACTCTTGAGAGTCCCTTGGACTGCAAGGAGATCCAACCAGTCCATTCTGAAGGAGATCAGCCCTGGGATTTCTTTGGAGGGAATAATGCTGAAGCTGAAACTCCAGTACTTTGGCCACCTCATGGGAAGAGCTGACTCATTGGAAAAGACTCTGATGCTGGGAGGGATTGGGGGCAGGAGGAGAAGGGGACGCCAGAGGATGAGATGGCGGGATGGCATCACTGACTCGATGGAGTTGAGTCTGAGTGAACTCTGGGAGTTTGTGATGGACAGGGAGGCCTGGTGTGCTGCGATTCATGGGGTCACAAAGAGTCGGACGCGACTGAGCAACTGAACTGAACTGAATATAAGAAAACTCAAATTTATGGCCAGAGTTGGAGTAGGCAGTATTAGTTGGCAAGGTGAGGGAATCCCACCTAATAATATCAATAGTGACCTGAATATGATTATAATTTTTATTTTTAAATAAATTTTCTTGGGGCCAACCAGTTTGAGCCTTATAGTAGAGAAATTCACAGGAGACCCAGAACTAGACCCAGGTAATTGTATTGATTTCTAAAACTAGCATAGAATCAGGCCTATGATAGAAAAGCATTTGATTTATTGCAAAGGTCCAGGAAGTCAAGAAAACATTGCAAATGATAATATGAATCAGGTCCAGAATCTTGGGCAAATTGTCTACCTCTGATGTCATCTTCTTCCCGTCCTGGTATAGTGCAATTTCTCCTGTTTGAGCATCATTTTAAGGTAAGATCAGGTCAGCTGTCCTCTGTATAGAATAGTCTAGTGTAGGGGCCTTTGGAAGTGGGAATTAATCCAAGGGTCAATTTCCCTTCAATTTTACTGTGCATGAGCCAGTTAAGAGTGTCTGATAAAAAGGTTCTTCCATCCAGGCTGGAGACAGCCCCTTAAATTATGTCTTTTTCCAGTCCTGGTTGCAGGTCATAAGGCATCTGATGTTTATCTAAAGATAGATTACTGAGATAAGCTTCAGAGACAAACTTAGGGTGTTCTTTAAGAATTCAATTAAATTTAACATTAATATCGCATAACAGCAAAGAACTATCCAAGAAATGAGTCTTACTAGATACAAACCTCCATTAACAAACTGGGATTTAACATTTATTGAAACATCTTTTTCTCCTAAAATTACCCTAATTTTTATCAAATATAACCACATTAAGGCTAGTTTGTTTGCCAAATGGGTCTGCTCTCAATAAATTTGGCCTAATGATTTGTATAACCATAATTGATCATAGACTTTTTGCTTTGCTGAAACTTTTGAGTTTCAGACTGAACTTTTAAAATAAAACAAGGCTGGGTAAGTCATGCCAAAGGCTTATCACAGATTTCTCCTATCAAATCGAGGTGAAGTCTTCCCTTTTCAAGGTTTCAAAAATTCCCTGAGATTTCTATACCTGTTAGTGAGATAACCTTCCTAACTCATCTGATAAAAGTTACTGGAAACCTAAGAGTTTCCAATCTCTGGAAGAGTCAGATAGAAAATATAGTTGTTTTAATTTGTTTATAACATATAATATTACCAAATTGCTGGCATAACTAGTTTTAGGGAAAGGTTTTCCCTACTCCTGGAAAACACAGATTCAAACCTATAATTTTTCAGCTAGAAACCATAAAAGTTATAAGCATTTTCACTGGTTTATTCGGTCCTTTTGTTGACTTTTGTGAAGTCATTAAGTTTCCCATTAGACTACCAGGACTCCCATTAGACTATCAGAATGTTAGGAACTCCATATAACTTCTAGGATATCTATGTTTGAAATATTTACCATACATTATAACCTGAGAGGATTTATTACTCATTTGATAATATTTCCCTTATAATATAACCAACCAAAGAAACATGATTAATTTAATATCTCTCTTTGGGATGTTTCAGCGGTCCTCTGAAGAATCCCAAAGTTAGCTAGAGGTCACAGAACTTCCACAGAATTCGATTTAAGAAGTTTTGTCAAAAGAATCAATCAAAAGTGTTTAGAATATTTGGTCAGATTTAGTCAGCGCTGATGAGTGTATCACTTAGCTTGCTGCTATGTCACCATGGGCCTATATCCTGAGGCTCAAGGTCCAGTGAAAGTCAACTCTGCCATCTTGGACCTAGTCGGCTCTGAAGTCGATTCCACCATCTTGGATCTAGTTGGTTCTAACCATTTTTCATATGGCTGTGTCATTCCTAACAAAATCCAGTTATCCAACTAATTGTGATCCAATTTTAGAAAATCCTGATCATGCATAACTCTTTAAGTATTTTTTTCATAACTTCTTCTACTGAAAACACATCTTTAGTTTCCCTGAAGTATTTTCCATAATGAGGGACATTTCTTGTTGACAAATTTGTAACAAAAACTCTTACTTGACCTCTAGTAAACCTAATTACAACAGAAGTATTATTGATGGTTCTAAAGACATGTTTATGTTCACTTCATTTCAATTGCTCTGTCATGTCCAACTCTGTGACCCCATGGACTGCAGCACACCAGGTCTTCCCATCCATCACCAGTTCTCGGAGCTTGCTCATACTCATGTCCATTGAGTCAGTGATGCCATCCAACCATCTATCTCATCCTCTCGTTCCCTTCTCCTCCCACCTTCAATCTTTCCCAGCATCAGGGTCTCTTCCAATGAGTCAGTTCTTCCCATCAGGTGGCCAAAGCATTGGAGTTTCAGCTTCAGCATCAGTCCTTCCAGTGAATATTCAGGACTGATTTCCTTTAGGATGGACTGGTTGTATCTCCGTGCAGTCCAAGGGACTCTCAAGAGTCTCCTCCAACACCACAGTTCAAAAGCATCAATTCTTTGGCGCTCAGCCTTCTTTATGGTCCAACTCTCACATCCATACGTGACTACTGGAAAAACCATAGCCTTGACTAGATGGACCTTTGTCAGCAAAGTGATGTCTCTGCTTTTCAATATGCTGTCTAGGTTGGTCATAACTTTCCTTCCAAGGAGTAAGCGTCTTTTAATTTCATGGCTGCAATCACCATCTGCAGTGATTTTGGAGCCCCAAAAAACTAAAATCTGTCACTGTTTCCACTGTTTCCCCATCGATTTCCCATGAAGTGATGGGACCGGATGCCATGATTTTAGTTTTCTGAATGTTGAGTTTTAAGCCAACTTTTTCACTCTTCTCTTTCACTTTCATGTCTGTGTTACCAGGTATTAATTTAATGATATTGAGTACGGTGCCCTGTCCCTGTCCTTGTTGGTTGTCTATTTTATATATTGTAGTGTGTATATTTTAATCCCAAACTCCTAATTTATCCCATCCTTTCCCCTTTGGTAATTCTAAATTTGTTTTCTGTGTCTGTGAGTCTCTGTTTTGTAAATGAGTTCATTTGTATCTTTTTCTTTTTTTTAGATTTCACATACAAATGATATTATATGGTATTTGTCTTTCTCTGTCTGATTTACTTCACTTAGTATGATAATCTCCAGGTCCATCCATATTGATACAGATGACATTATTCTGTTCTTTTTTATGGCTGAGTAATATTCCATTGTATGTATGACCCCCATCTACTTTATCCATTCATCTGCTGATGGACACTTAGGTTGCTACCGTGTCTTAGCTATTGTATTAATAAATAATGCTGCTATGAACATTGGGGTGCATTGTATATTTTTGAATTATAGCTTTCTCCAGATATATGCCTGTGAGTGGGATTGCTGGATCATCTGGTAACTATTTTTAGCTTGAGGATCATTGTAAGTATGGTAATTTAAAATCCCTGTGAGCCTGATCCTAGTCTTGTTTTTGTTGGTTCTTATTGCATGATACCTTATCTTGTGTTATGATTGGTTATCTCTGAGTATGTGTCTGACATTGTATTTGGAAATTTGTTTTTTATAAATCATTTGAGGACTAGTGTTTTATATATATGTGTGTGTATATATTATGTATATATATTTTGTTTAAGTGAAACTCTGTTTTGTTCATTATCTAGGAGTTCCCGCAATCTGGAATGACCTCAGTCCAATGCTAGGTGTTGATATTTTCTGAGCCACCCAGTTGACTCTAACCTGGGGAGCAGTTTGCACAAAGGCTTGCTCTTTCTTCTGGTTCATTCTCTTTCTCTAGGGATCCATGCCCTTCTATTGGCAAATTCTGTGGTGGCGGAAAAAGAGCCCCCAAGAGATGCCCAAGTCTTAATCCCCTGAACCTGGAAATATGTCGTGTTATATGACAAAGGGAAATTAAAATTGCTAATGGGATTAAATTGGTTAATCAGCTGTCCCTGAGGTGGGGACAGTATTGCTAATTATCCTAAACTATTAAGGCAGGCTCCTCATAATCACAGGAGCCTTTAGAAGTAAAAGAGAAGGCAGGACAGTGAAGTCAGATGCGGCATGAGAGAAGCTGTGCGTATAGGAATAGGGGCAGCCTCCAGAAGCTGAAAGAAGAGCAGCAGCAGCTTTTCTCCTGGAGCCTCTAGAAGGATCACAGCCCTCTGGACTCCTTGGCTTTAGCTCAGTGAGGCTCCTTTCCAACACATGATCTCCAGACCTGGAAGAGAGCACATTTGTTCCAGCAGAAGAAGGAAACTGCCTCAGGCCCTCCACTCACCACCGGTGGCCCTAGCTCCACTTGAGACCAGAGACTCCCCCGAGGAAAAAGAGGCCCCAAAGATCAGTCTCAACTCCCCAGATTTTCATCTTATCTAGATTTGATTCTGCTTCACCTTCTTGTTTAACCTCTGACACCTTTGGGCAGACGTTTTTGATATTTTGGCCTGTGTTTCTGTTTGTTCCAAGCTGGACATTTGGTCCAAATTGCCTGTCTTTCAAGTTGGACTTTTTTTTTTTTTTTCCCATGAATTCCAGTGAGTGTACTGGTCTGGTTGTGCTTTAGAATTCCACATTTCTGCTGCCCTTTTGGTCATTTCCCAGGTTAGTGGAAGGGCTCCTGAGCTGGCCTCTTTATGTCCTCCATCCTGATTTTCTTTAACACCAGCAGTATGACTCTCTCCTAACATGGTTCTGCTTGGGAGCCACCCTCAGGACCCACTTGCTTATAAATGCACCCCAGGCTTCGGTTCCCTGCATGCTGCCCTGTGAGGGGTGAGTGCCTCACATCACCAGTCACCTACGGTGATGAAAGTGGGACAGGAGGCCCGTGGTCAGTGTGGATGAAAGACATCACCTGCCGTACCAGTAAACAAAGGGCTGGTACAACCAGCAAGCCATTACCTGGGGGCTGCAGACCCAGGGGAACCCAGGATGAAAACAGTGCTTGCCCTGCAGCCACCCCCGTGCCCACCCCACGGGTGCCCCCGAGGAAACCTCAGCATGCGAAAGCCCAGGATGCTTAGCTGAGCTGTGTATCTCAGGAACCTTTTCAGTGAGCCCAGACGCTTGTATTTTTCCCATACATAGAAAAGCACTAAATTCCTTAACTTGAGATTTCTGATTTTCTTTTGATGTTGACTCTTTTATTGCAAAAACTACTATGTATCCTGGCCTCCCCACTCCACCTCTTCAGAAAAATTTCCCAGCGTTATCTGAGATACTGTGTCCTAGCCTTAAAGTCTTCAGACTATCTGCCAAATAAACCATAACTCTCAACTTTTGCAGAATGCCAGGCTGGGTGAATCACAAGCTGGAATCATGATTGCCAGGAGAAATATCAACAACCGCAAACATGCAGATAATACCACTGTAATGACAGAAAGTGAAGAAGAACTACAGGGCCTCTTTTTGAGGGTGAAAGAGAGGCATGAAAAAGCTGGCTTGAAACTTAACATTCAAAAAATGAAGATCATGTTATCTTAGTTATCTCATGACAAATAGAAGGGGAAAAAGTGGAAGCAGTGACAGATTTTCCTTGGGGGGCTCTAAAATCACTGCAGACCATGAGTGCAGCCATGAAATTAAAAGACATTTGCTCCTTTAGAAGGAAAGCTATGACAAACATAGACAGCATATTAAAAAACAGAGACATCTCTTTGCTGGCAAAGGTCCATGTAGTCAAAGCTGTGGTTTCCCCAGTAGTCAGGTATGGATGTGAGAGTTGGACCATAAAGAAGGCCAAACACCAAAGAATTGATGCTTTTGGACTGTGGTGTTGGAGAAGAAACTTGAGAGTCCCTTGGACTGCAAGGAGATACAACCAGTCCATCCTAAAGGACACCCGTCCTGAATATTCATTGGAAGGACTGATGCTGAAGCTGAAGCTGCAATATTTTGGTCACCTGATGTGAGGAACTGACTCATTGGAAGAGACCCTGATGCTGGGAAAGACTGAAGGTGGGAGGAGAAGGGGACGAGAGGATGAGATGGTTGGATGGCATCACTGACTCATTGGACATGAATTTGACCAAACTCTGGAAGACAGTGGAAGACAGAGGAGCCTGGTGTGCTGCAGTCCATGGGGTGGCAAATAGTTGGACACGACTTAGCAACTGAACAGCAACAACTCAACATCTACATTGTGCATTTTTTTCAGTCCACGTTGGAAAATGAGACTAGCCTGTCAGCCGGCAGAACAGATCACCTCGGCAGCGCCAATTCAGATGTGTTTCATGTGGTAGCACCATGTTGAATTACATACAGTTTCTTTTAAGAGGGCTGTTTTAAAGAACAACCCTCATTTAGGTTTCGAAGTTGGTTTTCTATAAAAGCAACTCTATCGCTTAACTGTCTGAAGGCATAGCCAGCCCTTAGATACATTTAACACGTTTGATAAAAGACGAAAACGCAGCTCTGCTGGCAGTGACAGCCTACAGTGACTGCATGGAGCGTTTGTGGTGAGAGGGAAAGAAGCGCTCTTGATTTTGAGACTTCAGACTCAAACCCAGCACTCTGAACCTCTGCACTTGGCCTAAAGCTTTGAGGCTTTTTGAATGTGAACGAGCAAGGAGGCCAGGGGACAGAGGGTGAAAGGGGGGAAGAGCGGGGGGGGGGGGGGGGCTGGGGGGGGGGGCTGACTCTTGCACTTTTAAGTCAGATTTAACAAATGAAAGGCTTCCCAAAAGCCTTGATGTCTTTGTCATGAAAGACAAAGGGAGGTTCTCTTGATCTCAGGGCAGGTACTTGTGGCAGGAAAATTTGCAATTAGAAAAAGAAGACAGCAGCCCAGACAGGCCTGGATCAGGTCTTTATCAGCCGGCAAAGACACTGCGCTCAGGGAGCTTCCTGAGAGGCCCGCCGAGGCCCCCCTGATGCCTGTGTGCTGTCATCTGTTTCCCTGGAGACGCTGGGGGTCAGGAGCTGCGGGGGCCTCAGGAAAGCTGCTGCGTGCGGGACTGCCCGCCATCCAGGGTCGCTCACGGGCTGCTGTTCCAGCCTCCCTGTGCACTTACGTATCTGGGACGTGTTCAATGATACGGTCACACTACCGCAATCACAGATTAGCTACTTAAACGTGTTTTGTCATCATTTCTGTTGTTTCTGTTTGTATTGGGCATAAACTCGCAGAGTTACACTGAATATATGAAACAAATTGGAGAGAAGATTCTTTGGTTAGAATCATACATTTAACTTCTCCTGCCCCCAGGACCAGAGTGCCTTTGGTTTCATTCGCATTTTTAGTTGTTTAATAAGAACTGATCCATCAGGGTGATCCTGCTGTGTGCCAGAGGACACTGTGGTAGACAATTTCTTTCTCATTTCAGGCTGATTGAAACTATTGATTTGGCAGTCCAGTCTTTGCAGTAAATAAGTAAATTCATTCATTCATCCCCTCATTCAGTATTGGGCTATCTGCCTTCTCTCGAATGCCTGAAGCGCTGACAGGTACTGAAAATGGAAAGCAAGAGCTGGCATAATTATTCATTCATTTGGGTTAAGTGCTTTGCCTGAATTAATGCAGGTATTATTCACCCATTGTCAAGAAGTAAGCAGCCAGATTATGGGCTATGAAGAAGCCTTTTGATATTGCTTCTAACTGAAATACTTGTAGAAGTATTTCACTTCTCCACATCTATATTCACACTTGTAGAAGAGGGACGGCTTTCCAGAACACAGAGAGGTGCCCCAGGCCTCCTGCCAGCCGCATCTGCCGCAACACCAGGTGTGGGATGTCTGGTAGGCAAGGGGTCCAGGCCTCCAAGGACTCAGCAGGGAGCACTGGGTCTGTTTGGAAGTTTGTGATACGGGAGATCCTTGAAGAAGAAGCATCTGTCATCCCTGGGCCGTGTGTTCCTCAGGCCCTGTGCTGGTCTGGAGGAAACAGAACTGTCCTCAGAGAATCGGAGGGCTCGGGAGGAGCCGGTGTTGGGGGGCACACAAGCTCAGGGCAGCAGCAGTTGCCTGCCCAGCCTTGGCCAGGGGACCGTCGCCTCTTGGAGCGCAGGGGTGGAGTTCAGTAGGGGCACGGAAAGCCACGTGGAATGGCGTGGGCCTCCCCCAGGCCCCCGAGTGTAGGAATGGCTGCTGGGAGGTGTGGGGGCAGCTGGCAGGGTCGCCTGGAGCCGCCCGGGCAGAAGGTGGCTGCTGCGTGGAGGTGTAGACCTTGCCGTGCAGGGCAGCAGCCATATAGAGGGACCGGCCTTTGAAGGCCACCACGGGGCGGTGATGTTGGAGCTCAAGGTGGAGGGGACCCCCTTGTGTGCAGGAGCCTTGTGACAGGACACAGCAAAAGGCATCTTCAGGACAGAGTCCCAGAGGCAGAGAACAGAGGGAGCCTTGTACACGTGCCTGCATCTGGGCTCCGGGCTCCGTGTGCCCTCTCCCCTGAGTGCCCACGTCTGGGCTCTGTGTGCCCTCTCCCCTGTGTGCCCACGTCTGGGCTCCCTTTGCCCTCTCCCCTGTATGTCTGCGTCTGGGCTCCGTGTGCCCTCTTCCCTGTGTGCCCACGTCTGGGCTCCCTGTACCCTCTCCCCTGTGTGCCCGCGTCTGGGCTCCGTGTGCCCTCTTCCCTGTGTGCCCACGTCCGGCTCCTTGTGCCCTCTCCAGAGTGCCCGCGTCTGGGCTCCCTGTGCCCTCTCCCCTGTGTGCCCACATCTGGGCTCCCTGTGCCCTCTCCCCTGTGTGCCTGCGTCTGGGCTCCATGTGCCCTCTCCGCTGTGTGCCTGCGTCTGGGCTCCATGTGCTCTCTCCCCTGTGTGCCCGCGTCTGGGCTCCGTGTGCCCTCTCCCCTGTGTGCCCGCGTCCGACTCCTTGTGCCCTCTCCCCTGTGTGCCCACGTCTGGGCTCCAGGCTCTGGGTGTCCTCTCATCTGCCTCCTTTGGGACCACACTGCCCAGAAACCAGGGCACACATCCTCACTCCAGAAGCTCCAGGGCGAGAGCCAGGCAGGGCTCCTGCTTGGACACGTGCTTATCCCAGCAGCATAGCAATGTAAACTGTTTAAAGAACTTCTTTTGTGATAAAATATTATGTGTCTGCTTCAGTGGACTATAAATGCCCTTTTGCAGACATCACTGCTTCTGTTTTAAGGTGGAAAATGTCGATGTTTGCTTGTATGGAATACTCATTAGTGATTCATTTAATGCATTTAGGAATCTCAGTATGGTTAAGAGAATCTTCCTGATGAAACAGACGTTCATTCAGTGACTGCTCTGGGCACTGCTGAGTCAGACCCTGGCTCCCCTGTGGGGTTGACCTGGAACGTGGCCCCAGAGGTAGCTGGTTGGCCTGAGAGGGCGCCAGGCGTCAGGGACTCGGGAAGGTCTGCAGGGAGGGGGAGGCGCATCCCCTGGGTGAGCTGGGTCACCAGGCTCTCCGATGCCCCAGTTTCTAGGGAATGCAAGCTCAAAGGCAGGGCCCAGGGCTCTCCCCGCATCACTGCCCTGCCTTCCTTTCCACCTAATGAGGTCAAATCACTTGGTCCAAAGAAGCTTGGAAAATGTTTGCGGTAGAAGCTGTGAGCATAAGCTGCTTGCTGGGATGTGGAGACTGTGCGGTGAGTGATGGCAGCACACTTGGCAGAGGTGTGGGTGCGCCGGGCCCCAGCGCGGGGAGTGGGCGGCCGAGGGCTGCAGCGTGACCCCATGCTGACCGTGCTGCTCCTGCAGTGTGCCGCTGCGGTGGGGGGGAAGCACGGTTAGAAGCACCTCTGCAGTCGTGGACCTGTGATTCCACAGGTCTCCAGAGACCTTGAGAGCCGAGTCTAAATGCCAGGAGGCCCGCAGTTCTTAATCAGAAGAACCAGGGGTAGATTCTAGGGCTCCTGATTTTTTTTGCTTCAGTTTTGAGTGAACGGTACTAACTCTGCATCCTAGGGCATTGCTGAAGATGGGAAGGGGGTACATTTAATTGACACATGTTTTTGAAAATATTAAAACTTTAAGGCATGTTTGGCAATTTCTGTCGAACCAATTGTACACTTTCTGGCTTATACATATTCATATATATATCATCTTTATACATATACATATCTACATCATCTTTTCTTATTAGTGCAAGGCAGTCTTGGCAAGGCTGCTGAGCTGGATGTCTGAGACGCTGAGGAGCCTCCCTCAGTCACCCCCCGGCCACATGACCATGGGCATGGTCCTTCATCACCCCACATTAAAAATGGTTTGAAAGTGGACCTCCCTGTGGTGCTGTGAGGGGTGGTGAACAGCGTTTAGCGCAGTGCTCGGCATTTAGTGAGCTGTCAGACACTGCGGCTGTGACTGATGACGATGATGAGGACACCAGTGGTGTGTGTGTAGAGGTGTCCGCGGTGACTTAAGCATGAGGTGCTCTACGTTTGTGCTGAAGTTCTGGGTTTCTGAGCTAGGTGGTACTTGATGATTCATCTCTTTGTTCACAGTCAGGTCTCGGTGTCTGTTTATATTTGCTTTCTTTAAACTTTTTATTGTGGTAAAACATAAATAATACAAAATTTACCATTTTCGTCTTTTTTATTTTTAAGGTAGAGCCTCTTTGTGATGTTGAGCTTTTTGTTTTTGGCCATGCCACGGGCTTGTGGGATCTTAGTCCTCTGACATGCCCCCGTGGTGAGAGTGCAGAGTCCTAACTGGACCTCCAGTGAATTCCCCCATTGTAGCCATTTTTGAATGTGCAGTTCTGTGATATGAAGCACATTCAGTCTTGTGCAGTGACCCCCCCCCCCCAATCCATCTCCAGAACTTTTTCACCTTCCCCATATTAAAAATATGGAGTTAGCATGTGTGGCATAGAATGGTGGACTGGACCTTCTGTCCTTGCTCTGGGGCTGGACCAATAGGAGCTTGGCTGGTGGGTGACTTGGGCACCACCTTGAACACAGTTTGGCAGGAAGTAGATGGGTAAATGATTGGGTGGAGAGAGAAATAAATATATTTCTTACATGGGGGTATTAAGAGATTGCCAGTTAAGTTGGAAACAATCAAGGTAAGTAGAATTTTCTCATCCAAAAGATGTGCTCTGGACATAAACTCTTTTTAAATGGGAAAGTCAAAGATGGGCTCTATATTATATTGGCTTGTTAGGGCTACACAGTGGCCCAAACAACAAATTTATTTTCTCACAGTGGTGGAGGCCACAGAGTCCAAGGTCGAGGTGTCCACAGCGTTGCTGTTTGAAGCTCCTCTCCCTGGTTTGTAGATGGGTGTCTCCTCCCTCTTTCTTTTCAGTCATTCCTCAACGCATGCATGCGTGCGTGTGTGTGTGTGTGTGCGCACGCGTGCACGCATGTGTCCACATGCTGGGAGATTCCCTCTTCTTAGCAGTACACCAGGCAGATCGCATGAGGGATGAGGGCTCATCCTAATGATCCCATTTTACCTTACTTACCTTTGTAAAGAGCCTGTGTCCAAATGCAGCCACCTTCTGGGGTACTGGGGATTAGGACTTCAACATGTGGATTCTGGGGGGTGGGAGTGAGGAGACACAGTTCAACCCAGAACAGTCTCTGTAGATCCCTCCAGGTCTAAAAATCCTCCCCAACAAGCAGATGAAGGCAGGCATCCCGTGGCCTGGGCACACACATTCCCCAGGGCACAGGCTTATTGGTAGAACGTTACAAAGGCAGCTCTGATGCTCCAGAGACAGAATGTTCTAGTCTCTGAGCCACGCACATTACATTTTTCTTCGAGAGAAAGAATCATAAACAGAGACAGAGTATTTTAAGTCTGCCCTCCCTGTCTGCCAAGAATAACCCTGGTGTGCTGGGGAGCTCACCCCCTTCAGGGCCGTCCTGGGCATTGCATCGGCAAAGGTCTGCTCTGGAAAAGGCAACCTCCTGGCTTCAGGAGGATCCACAAGGCCTGAAATAAACACACTCCTCCAAGCATAGCCGTACTCTGGAGCAGAGCCAGAGGGCATTTCAGTCCACGGAGAGAGGCGCCCATAGCTAATGAAACTTCAAGAAGAGTCTTTAAAGCGGCGCTTTCTTTTCAGCTATGGAATCAAGGTACTACTATGTAGTGAGTTCTTGGAATGTCCATGACACCCTGGAAAACAGTCAGGCTGACTTTTGAGTCATTACCTTCACAGCTATCTTCTCTGCCAAGTGGGGGGCACTGTTGTGCTGGAGTAACTGTTACCTGGGAGGGGGGTCACCAGTGTTTCTACCATTCCTCTGATGTTTAACCACTTACCCTTTTTTGTGATGCTAGGCTTGCGTGAGCCAAGACAGATCTTTTTTTTTTTTTTTTTAAGCACGTGGTGACACTTGATGGATAAAAGAGAATGGCCAGTCTGATCCAAGCAAGCTGGTTTTAAAACTCTGTAGATGGGCCTCAGTAGTTTACACGGGAGGTGTGTCCCAGCGTCTCTCGTTTGCTGCCTGCCACCCACCCTTCTTGCCCGTTCCCTCTCCACACGCGTCTCTCCATAGGAGCCAGGCCTCGCTTCATCTCTCGCTGCCAGACTCTTAAGTGAAGGGCTTCCTTTGTGGTGAGCTTTCACTTTTTCATCAAGCAGAAGGATAAAGAAATTATTGGCTTACACACTGATTATTTAAATGTTTGCCCCCAGATATCTGTGAAGAATGTTTAGAGCATGTTGAGGAAATGATATTTTTATTCTAAGCTCCTATTTTTCAGATGGAAGCTGCTTCTCCGAATCTGTGTAGAAAGTTGGAAGGTGCTGATCAGGAAACTCAACTCATCCCTGCCCTCTTCTACCTTATATGCTTAATTTCCATTAAAGCTGCAGTGCTCTGGGCTCACTGGCAGCTGTCGTTCACTATAGAAACAAAAGGCACAGGCCAAGCACTGTGTGTGTGTGTGTGCGTGCGGCGGTGCGTGCACAGGTTACAAACGCAGAGTCCTTCATGGAATGCTGCCGCTGTGGGTGGGAGACCAAGAAGCAAGTGACTTTTAGATGGACAAGGCTGACCCCAGATCTCTCTAATGTGTACGTGGTATTATTTTAGGTCTCCGAATTCAATCCTTTGACGTTCACCAGCATAATCGAGTGTGAGAAGCCCAACAACGACCTGACTAGGTTCCGTGGGTGCATGTGAGTATCGGACCTCTGCCTGGGCTTACCCTTCTGTTTGACACACGATATGAGTGTGTATAGTCGACCCTTGAGCAGCTTGCGGTGTGGGGTGCCAACCCCTGCCAGTGTCCATGGTGGATTGATCCCAGGACCTGCCAGGGAACCAAAACCATGGATTTTTAAGTCCCATAGTCTGCCCTCTGGATCTGCACTTGCGCGTCTGTGGATTTAGCCAAGCTTGGATGGTGTAATACTGTGTTTACCGAAAAAACCCTGCAAATACGTGGAGCCACACAGCTCAAACCCATGTTGTTGGGCGGCCCACGGTGTATAGTATAACACAGTGTGTGTCTGTGTGTGAGTGCAGCCTTTCAGGACTATTGCCCTTTCCCTGAGCTCACGGGGCTGCTTGACAGGAGTCTGTTGGCTGTGGACGCTGGTCAGATCCCCTCCGTCCAGCAGCCTGGGAAGGTGGGGGGGTGAGAAACACGGTGACTGCACATGACCCCATAAGTGGAAGCACAGACGCCAGGCAGAAGGAGCCTGCCTGGAAGGTCATGCCTTTGTTCATACTCTCAGCCATTGAACAAGTATCTGCTGAGCACCTACTATGTGCTAGGCCCTTTTTAAGGCTCTGGGGATAATGCAGTGAACTGAATACAAAGAAATGCCTTCCATCTTGTTTATTTCACTGTAGTCAGGGGAACACAGAGACATAAGCAAAATTAAAAGTCCTCAAGCATGTTGAATAAATAGTCCAGCTCCTTGCTCCAAAACAGAGACACAAGAAAGGTAGATGAATGACATGGCATCAGCTACTTGGTGGTCTTTGTTGAAGCTGGGCTGGGGGCTGTCCAGGGGAAGTAAGGGCCACCCTTGTGCTTCTGTGAATGGTTGGAAATTCCTGTAATTGTGTTAATAGTTGTGCAGGCTGTGTACAGGCGGCGTGAGGAAAAGGGAGGTGGGAGAGAACAGGGGGTCACATGGACTTGTGGAGCTGCCACTGGTGGCGGTGCCCCGCCGGGGGGCAGCTGTGTGGACCCAAGCCGGGGGCCGCAGGTGTGATGCGGGGATCTGGGGCCTCCCGCAGCATCCAGTTCTGTGGGGCCAGCTGCTCAGGATGCTGCTTAGAGGCTGAGGTGCAGCGTGGCCGCCACAGACACGTAGGCGGGGCTGGAGCTCTGCTCCTGGAGGGGCTCCACTGCAAGAGCTTTTGGCATGAGTTCGAGGCTTCTGCTTTGCTGACATGTCCCGCATCATTGCCTGTGTGCATGCAGTGGGCTCCCCATCTTGTTGGGGGCAATGGAAAAGTCAGGGAGTGAAAAGTGGGCACCATAAAGGGCAGGAGATGTTCACGCCTGCTGAAACTGCCTGTGCTTGCCTGTTCTTCCCTGAGGATCAACCAGAACTTGGAAGTGTTAGATCACCCCTTAAAGCAACTGGTTAAAGGAGGGTAAAACTGTTAAGAAAAACCCTAAAATGTCAGCTGTAAAATTTAGGGGCAGATACTCAGGCCTCCGTCTGAAAGCGGTCATCTGTGGGTTTCCCAGCCCCTGTATGCACCGCCCACCCCCAGCCCCAGACTTTGTACACGTCACACCATTCTTGGCACCACCCCAAAATCTCCAGGGCCTGGCGGGCAGAACAGAGCAGACCCTGAATTGAAGGAGGTGGGGGCAGCCTCTAGGGAGAACATTCTGAGGGTATTCTTGCTGATGGGTAACTTTTGGTGACAACTCTGACCTCCTTCTCCAGGCTGTATTGTGGCCGGTGCCCTCCTGCTGTGTGGGGCATCAGGCGCCCTGTGGTCAGACCACCCCCCACACAATTGTTGTCTGCCCCAGGCTGGGACTAGAGCTGGAGGGGCTTCAGCCCCTAGTCAACAGCTCTCGGTTCTGCCCTTGGGAGCTCCCTCTGTGTTTGTTGGTTGTTGCTCGGTTGCTCAGTCATGTCTGAGTCTCTGCAACGTCATGGACTGCAGCACACCAGGCTTCCCTGTCCTTCACCATCTCCAGGAGCTTGCTCAAACTCATTGAGTCAGTGATTCCAGCCAACCATCTCATCCTCTGTTGTCCCCTTCTCCTGCCTTTAGTCTTTCCCAGCATCAGGATCTTTTTCCAATGAGTCAGTTCTTTGCATTAGGCGGCCAAAGTATTAGAGCTTCAGCTTCAGCATCAGTCCTTCCAATGGATATTCAGAGTTTATTTCCTTTAAGATGGACTGGTTTTATCTCCTTGCCATCCAAGGGACCCTTAAGAGTCTTCTCCAACATCATTTCAAAAACATCAATTCTTGGGCACTTAGCCTTTTTAATGGTCCAACTCTCACATCCATACATGACTCCTGGAAAAACCACAGCTTTGACTGTGTGTACTTTTGCTGGCAAAGTATCTCTGCTTTTTAATACCTCTGTGTTAAACAGGGATATTAACTACATCTGGCTTTTACTGAGGCTGGCAGACTCTGGAGCCCATGCTTTCCAGCAAGACAGTGCCGGTGAACTACTCTACTTTATTCATCTGTATAATGGGGAGAATCCAGGAGGCCCTCGTGTCATGGGTGCAAAGCTTTGTCAATTTAGTATGTGGAAAGCTTTCAGAAGGGGGTGGTGCTTAATAAACATTGGCCACTATTATGGTCATTGCTTCTGGGTTAATGCTGTCGTACAATAGAGCAGGGAGAGCCCAGTTAGCAGGGAAGCTGAGGGGAGAACTCAAATACTCCCTGGGAAGGAAGATCCAGTGGACGAGCAGGCCGGCAGCAGGGCTTGTCTCCTGTGTGAGGATCAGGGAAGAGACTGGGGGAGGAGAGATGAGAGTTGGGATTCCCTGCACGTGAGGAGCTGGCGAGTTCAACTGGTGGAATGACCCAGCTGATAGAAAAAATGCATGTGATAGGAGTTCGGGGAGTAGGAGCTGGATTTACGGGTTTGAGGAGCCTCTGTCTGTAGATTGTGTTTGAAGATAGACAGCAGACCAGCGTGGGTCAAGGTCAGACGGCACGAGAGGAAGGGTACAGACGGCGGTTCCCACAGCCCAGAGCAGGGGCTGGAGATGCCCATTCAAGGGCAGTGTGGTGGGAGAAGCACAGGACCCCGGCTCCCAAGGAAGGCGGCCATGCGCGGACTCTGTGGGAGCCCGGAAGGGAGGGCCCTGCTGTGGGGGCTGATGACGAGACGGAGGAGGACTTCTGTTTCAACCACTCTTTCTAGAAATGGGTCTCGAAAAGGAAGGGCCGAGCCGGGAATGAAAGCCTCAAAAAAAGAAGAGGGACACTTGGTAGGGAGATCTGCAGGGGCTGGAGATCTCCAGGGGCCCTCCACGGGTGGGGACTGCAGTGACCCAGGACGGGGTGTCCTGCGGCCCTCGCCCACCTGCAGCCCGAGCACCGCCTCCAGCAGGCACTCCCGTGTCCTCCTCGCTGGCGCCGCCCGGTTACGTGGCAAAGACAGCACCCCTCAGGGACCTCTCCCCCTCTGGTCCAGCCCTGTTACCCTGTCATGCTTTTTCTCACTTTTCCCAACAGGCCGTCCTGCCCGCGGCTTCCACCAGAGCCTGGCCTGCTCAGGTCCTGAGTACCTAGACTGTCCCTGCAGCTGCGCCTTGCTCTCTCTACTGGGCAGTATTTGGGATTTGCTACAAGGAAGACAGGGTGCAGATGGGACCCTCTCATGGACAGGCCTGTCCAGCCAGGGCTCTGGGGCTGGCTGTTGGCAGCGGTGTGTTGAAAATGCCTCCCTCTGTGACTAAGGCGGAGGTCTGCAGGAAGAGTGCTGGGGAGCGGGAGGCAGCTGAGCAGGGCCTCGGAGAGGGGCCTGGGCCCAGGTCCTGAGTCCTCCTCCAGGTCCTGAGTCCTCCTCCAGATCCTGAGCCCTCCGCCAAGCAGAAGGGAGGGAGAGGGCCTCCGCCCGCCTCTGGTCCTGACGCTCAGGCTTGGGGCTGCCCTGGGCTGGATGGAGAGCTGCGGCTTAGCCTCAGGTCCAGAGCAACTGCGGAGCCAGTTCCCTGGTTTGCTGGCTCTCGTTGTCTGCCCCTGGCGGCCTGCCTTCAGCCGGCCTCAGCTGCCGCCAGGTAACCCCACTCAGGCCACCAGGCAGGCCAGTGGGTTTCACTCTTAATCCAAATGTGAAACCTTAGCTGTTTGCAGCTGGAGAACTAACCTTGCTTAAGATTGTACCAAGACGTCTCCAGACAGAGTCCCAGCTCATCCCCTTCCCCTTAGGAAAGTTATCCTGTGTTTCTGAACCTTGGCTTCCAGCAAATTCTGGACAGAACAGTGGCTGACAATGGAGTGAAAGACCCGATGTGAATCGGAGCACTTCTTGCCAGAGGGTGGGGTCAGCCGTGCTGTGTGGTCCCATTGGTGTGAAATGCCTGCAGTAGAAACATCTTTAGAGGCAAAAAGGGGATTTGTGGTTTGCCAGGGTTGGACGTGGGGGAGGAATGGCTTTTATAACTCTATTTTTTAGTTTTGGCTGTGCTGGGTCTCACTGCCATGCAGGCCTCCTTTCAGTTTTGGAGGAGGGGAGCTTCTCTCTCGCTGCGCCGTGTGGACACCTCCCTGCAGTGCCTTCTCCTGTCGCAGAGCACAGGCTGTAGAGCACTCAGGCTCGTAGCTGCGACACAGGGGTTTAGTTGTTCTGTGGCATGTGGCATCTTCCTGGGTCGGGGATCACACCTGTGTCTTCTGCATTGGCAGGCAGGTGTTCTTTACCGCTGAGCCACCAGGGAAGTCCCTGCTCATTGACCTGAATGCAGTCCCTTTAGCTGTGAATGCGTGCTCAGTTGCTCAGTCTTGTCTGACACTTTGCAACCTCATGACTGTAAGCCGTCAAGCTTCTCTGTCCATGGGATTGTCCAGGCAAGAATACTGGAGTGGGCTGCCATTTTTTTCTCCCAGGGATCTTCCCGACCCAGGGACCAAACCCACTTCTCACGCATCTCCTGCACTGCAAGTGGATTCTTACTACCGTGACAGCTGGGAAGCCCCGTCCCTTTAGTGAAGCACTTGCGAAATCCTCAGAGAGAGGAGCTGGAAAGACCACCACTGCCCACCTCTTCCACTGTCCTGGGCCCTGGCAGCCCAGAGAGTTGCTGTGAATGTAGACTCTGGCCATGAGGGCACCCCGCTCCTCTCGCCCAACAGCTCCAGGGCAGAGTGATGGTGGCCTTTGAAGCCACTGGTTAACCATTTTCACTTACTCCTAAAGAATGAATAAAACAGAGAGGTTAGTTGGTTTTGTCTTCTGATTCAAGGTTCTGTTTCCAGCTGTAAAGCTGGGCCCTGTTTCTTGTACTAAGTCCTCCGTGAAGCGGGTTCTGGGGTCCCTGCCTGCAGGCCACAGAGCCTGCGTGACCACGGGGGACCTCGGGATACTGGCCGCCACCCAGGAGCTCTTCTGCGTGGCTCAGATTAAACGTTAAAGGATGTGACCCTTTGCTCGGGCTGACATGGACATGACATGACATGCTCGGGCAGCTTAAACCACAGAAACATACTGTCTCACGGTTCTGGAGGCTGGAAGCCTGAGATCCGAGTGTCGGCGGGACTGGCGTCTCCTGAGTTCCCTCTCTGGAGCGTGCAGACGCCCACCTTCCCCCTGTGTCCCCACACCGCCTTCACCTCTGTGTTTGTCTGACTCTGCGTCCGAATCGCCTCCTCTTATAGAGACAGCAGGACTGTTGGGGTGGGGCCCACCCATATGCCCCCATTTTAACTTAATCGTCTCTTTAAAGACCTGACTCCAAGTGCAGTATTCTGAGATACTGGGGTTAGGACATGAACAAACGAATTCTGGGGGAGAGCACACGTCAGCCCATAAAAAGAGCTGCTGAGGGCAGTGTGCTGAGCTCACGTTGTCGTGTGCATCTTCCCAGTGTCAGCCCTGAGCCTGCAAGACCCTGCCGCCCTCTGCAGGGACCTTCCCCCTCCAGAGACCGAGACAGCCCTTTTGCTACCAAGCACCTGCCAAGTGACGCCATCCTCCAGCCTTTCTCCCCCTCTGACGCAGGGTCATCGCTCAGACCACACCTCATCGTCAGAGTGTGTGGCCGGGAGCTGTAAACAGGCTGCTGAACCCGCCGAGATCAGTTCTGGTCTGACATGGTCTCATTAGAAGGCACAGCAGTTGCTAAAAGGTGTAGGTTATGTCAAAGGAAGCTTAATGGAATAAATGCCTTTTTCTTGTTTCTGTTGAGTTCATCTCTTGTTCTGAATAAACTTAACTGGTTTGGTTTAGATGACATGTCCTTGGCTGCTGTTCTGAGGAGTGGTTTCCGTGCCTGGCTGTTGCAGAGAGAACTGTGGTGGTGGAGCTGGGTTTGATGTGTGACGTCTCCCACGTGCGGGTCTCTTGACACCTTAGCTGGCACTGAGGTCTCAAGTCTTGAATCTCTTTTTAAAGTGAAACTTTGCTCTGTTCTGGAATTGCCACAAGGAGGGTATTACACAGGGTTGGTTGCCCATGGGTCTGCACATTATTTTGCATGACTTCTGCAGAAACTGATGCTGTGATGGTAAATACCAGGTTTGCAGGAAATGTGTCCCACAGCATGTGCTTTGGCCTTATCTTTATTGTGTAGCTTCTTTTCTTCACTGTGAAATATTTTGATTTCCCTGGTTGTGAAGAACGTGGATGGTGTTTGACACGTCCCTCATGCAGGTGACCAGGGACTGAAGTGGCAGGAAGTGCTGTTTGCACCAGGAAAAGACCTTATGGGCTCCTTTACACCTTGTTCCTCTCCAGACCAGCTCTGTTCCTGGTCAGTGGGCACTGTGCTAGGAGCTGTGGGAGGGATGGTACTTGCAGGGGTCCTTGATTGACCTCAGAGAAGGAGGCGGGGCTGGGGTGGGCAGGAGGGCTGGAGAGGCCTGTCCACCTAGGCTGTGAGCGGGTGGCTTCCTGGAAGGCAGGGGCTACTGCCTGATTGATGGAGGTCAGGCTGCTCCCCTGCTCGAGTTCTGGAAGCCTCTAGGGCCTCCCCTTGTGACCCATTCATCAGGCTCCTGGGACCCACTCCATGCTAGTGAGGCCCTAGCATAGGACAGTCTTGGCTAACAGGGCTGAGGGTGTGCCTGCCATTAATGGGTCAAGAAGATGAATTTAAAAAGCAGTTGCTTGAACTTTGTATAGTCTCTGAATCTAAATAACTCGTGCTCTGTCGCTCAGCATGTCCTACTCTTTGAGACTCTATGGACTGTAGCCCACCAGGGTCCTCCATTCATGGGATTCTTCAGGCAGGAATATTGGAGAGGGTTGCCATTTTCTCCTCCTGGGGATCTTCCCAACCCAGGGATCAAACGCACATCTCAGGTGTCTCCTTGCATTGGCAGATGGATTCTTTACCACTGAGCCACCTGGGAAGCCCAATAAGCCAAATTAAAAAATTGTCTCATGAAATTTATCACATCAAATTTAACATGTTGATGTTTCTAATGACTTTTTATAAGAAGAACAGAATGTAGACACTATTGTTGAAACCAGTGTGATCCCTTTTTCTAGAGAAATATTTGTACTTTGTGACAGCATGAGGTGTACTTGAAAGGTTGTTGTTGAATCACGCGAATACACCAGGATTCTTGGCCCCCGGAGGAGAAGAATTCAATCCGGGGCCAGAGACGAGGCTTGATCGCTCAGAGCTTTTGTGTAATAAAGTTTTATTAAAGTATAAAGGAGATAGAGAAAGCTTCTGACATAGGCATCAGAAGGGGGCAGAAAGAGTACCCCCTTGCTAGTCTTTAGCTGGATGTTATATAGTCACTAGCAGTCTGTTAATGAAAGAAAGGAATGTCTTGTAATTCAGAACAGCACCAGGCCCCTCGCCCATAAGATGCATTTTGGGATAGTCTTGGGCCATAAAATAATTAACTTGAATCTTAAAGAAGGGCAGACCACCATACAAATAGTTTCATTTACATAGATTAGGGGAACAATATCTGAGTATAACATACTGGTTTGTCAAGTAGGTTTTGGGCCCAGAGGCGGAACCGACTTGGAGACCGAGTTTGGGGTAAAGGCGTAGTACATTAGCATAGCTTAAGACAAACATTTCCATAAGAAAAAGGCATTGGTTATCTCTAGGCTCAAGAATAGCTAACTTCAGGTGAAACCAGGTGTCATTATGGCAACACAGTATTTTAAGAGAAACCTTTCTTTAAATTTGTATAGAGAAGGAAAAAAATATTGCTAGTTTGTTTCCTCCTGCCGCTTAAGAGAGATAAAAATGTCTGACACTTGCAGGCTATTTCCTCCATTTGGAGACCCCTGGCCTTCCTGCCTGTTACCCTCTCATACTGGTGAGCAGTGTTCCCTGTGCTGAGCAGGCTGTGGGCAGAGCCCACCCGGCAGGGTCTTCCTAGGCAAGCTTCTCACCTCGGGCCCCAGCTTGGGCTCTGCCCTCTTTAACTGTGGCCAGTCTCTGTGGTGACAAGCCTACAGTGGCCCTGCTTCCGATTCTGATGTGTGGGTCTTTCCCACACCAAGCAGTTCTGTGACATCAGCTGGCTATCCCACAGTCTAACTCAATTCTGACACCACGCAGGGAGAGTATCAGATCCCACAGGTGACAGGCTCAGTCCTGTGTGTCAGGAACAGCCAGGCTCAAAGACCAAGTATTAGAACTTCAGCAGACATTCCTAGTGCTCTTATCACTTAGGAAATGACAAGAATTTTGGGAGCTCTGTGCCAGGTACTAGGGCTAAATATTAGAATAAAAGGTTATTCTAGCAGTCCTGTTTACAAAGGTGTTAGGAGCCCTGTGTCAGGAACCAGGAGCAGAGATGAAATTATACATTTCTTATTATTCTACAAAGCCCATGGGCAAAGTAAATGAATAAACATCAGGCTCTGGGGAGGCTTCTAGAAGTTTGTATAGCCCCACCTCCGCTTTTGCCGAGACCCACTGGGCCCCTCCGCCCCTCCCCTCTGCAGCTCCCAGCCTAGGCCTGCCTTCCCTGGTGGTACTGCTTGAGTAGTGAGCACCCTCCTGACCCGTGCCAACTGTTCCCTGACAGCATACATGACAATGGCAAAAAGGCTGGACTCTACAAAGAAAATCTGCTGCTTCGAGGCTGCACGCTCCGAAACACGGAAGCCGTCGTCGGTATTGTCATCTATGCAGGTGGGTGCTGCGTGTCACCCGTCTGGGACAGGCGCTGGCTTGCCACAGTGGGCTGGATGTTCCTGGACATGGCTCCCTGATTGTTTTGTTCTGTTTCTGATTATCAGAGTAGCATAAACCCATTGCAGGAAACCAGGAGAACAGAAGCAAAATGTTTAATAATATCTGGACCGGGAGTGTTCTTAGTGTGTTAGCCTGTTTCTTTCTCTGCATTGCCCCAAGGTGGTCACACATTTGAGATGCATTGTGGAACCCAGTTTTCTGACTGAGCTTGTCCCTTGCGGATCGCTGGATGGCAGCCTCCTTCAGTCCATCTGTCTGCGCTGGCCCTGACGCATCGCTGTCCTCTATCTGCCCCGCAGGACATGAGACCAAGGCTCTGCTGAACAACAGCGGCCCCCGCTACAAGCGCAGCCGGCTGGAGAGGCAGATGAACTGTGACGTGCTCTGGTGTGTCCTGCTCCTCATCTGCATGTCTCTGTTCTCAGCCATCGGTAAGTCTCCTTGGAGGGCCGTGAGGACCGGGCACTGCTGGCATGCCTGCCAGGCAGGCTGCCTCTGTCTTCTTCTGACTTGGTGCTCTAATTGATACACGTTTGTCCCAGGCTGGGACTCAGGGTGTTTGTCCCAGTGAGGCCACATGGAGACGCCTCAGTGCATGAGCTTGGCAAAGCGTGTTTTTGGAATGGGCAACTTCTTGGATGGAAGGACAGCCTAATCACATCTACTGTAATGATTCCAGTGGAAAAAGTGACACTGACCTTCTGATAGCAGGAATAAAGAGCAGTAGAAGCACAAATTCTACTAAAAGGGACTCTGGGAAAATAGGGCAAACATTATTTGGGTTCTGGAAGGGGCTAGCAGTTAGGCTGAGAGTGGACTCTGGCACCTGCAGCCTCCCGTCGCCTCCAGACCTCACCTGCCTGGGGGCGCCAGGCAGGCAAGCACATGGTGCCTCCAGGCAAATGATCGTTGTGCCCCTGCTCAGCTGCCACCATGCCCAGGTGTGACGGGTTTCAGAGCCTATTAAAGGCACAGGTGTGTGGGCATGAAAGGGCTGTGTCATCAGCTGGGCACAGTGAGATCATGTGTGCTGCCATTGGCTTCTCAGTCTGTCGGACTTCCCTGGTGGCTCACATGGTAAAACGTCTGCCTGCAATGCGGGAGACCTGGGTTTGATCCCTGGGTTGGGAAGATCCCCTGGAGGAGGGAATGGCAACCCACTCCAGTACCCTTGCCTGGAGAATTCCCTGGATGGAGGAGTCTGGTAGGCTACAGTCCATGGGATCCCAAAAAGTCAAACATGACTGAGCGACTTCACTGGTTCTCAGTCTGTGAGATGTGAATTTTGAATTTCCAAGCAGGGCCAACAGGCAGTATTCAGAGCCTACTAGTGTGTTGCAAGACACATGTTAGGAAACTCGTCTCTGGGGTTCCTCACTGGCAGCTGCCCACACACACCCAGTTCCCGAGTCATGACCATGTGCTGTTCGGTGCCAGCGGCGGGGAAGGTCCAGGGCAGAGTCCCAGTCTCAGGGCCTGCCTTCCAGCACTCTGATCGTGGTGCCAGCAGTATCATGGGCTTTGCTTTCTTAGGTGGCCAGTCGGGCTCACAAAGCCCAGTGTGCTTATGTTGAGTGAGTCTTAAAGTGTTGCTGCGATTTGGACTAGCACTACTCTTATTTCTCTATTGGGTGGATGACATTTCTCTTTGAATTTTGCTACAGGACATGGACTGTGGGTGCAGCGCTATCAAGAGAAGAAATCATTGTTTGATGTCCCTGAGTCTGATGGCACCTCTTTATCCCCAGTCCCAGCTGCAGTTTACTCGTTTTTGACAATGATAATAGTTTTGCAGGTAACAATACTAAGTTCCGTATGCCAGCTGGTTTACCTTTCTGGTGAGAACTTCAAGTCACCGTAGTCTTCTAAGACCTTCCTACAGATTCTGCATCTGGGAGGAGCACAGATTCACCTGATGAATGTGTTGCCTTTTGTGTTCCACCTGACTTATCTAAAGGACCTTTTCTGGGGTTTTTTCAAGTTAAAATTCTCCTTTACTGTTCTTAAGATTCTTAGGTTCTGAGGGGTTGGTTTTTTGATCAGTGTTTTTTTCAATCAATTACTTCTTTGGAAAGCCCACGTTTTATTTTAGAATAATTTTAAGATCAACAGACTAGTTATAAAAAATAGTACAGAGAGTTCTCACGTGCCCCTCACCAAATGTGTCCTAATGTAAATGTATTACATTTCCATGGTACATGATCAAAACTGAGAAGCCAGCTTTAAGACTGCCACGAACAAGATTCCAGACATTATTTAGCTTCTACTAGTCTTTCCACTGGAGAAGGCAATGGCACCCCACTCTACTACTCTTGCCTGGAAAATCCCATGGATGGAGGAGCCTGGTAGGCTGCAGTCCATGGGGTCGCTAGGAGTCGGACACGACTGAGCAACTTCACTTTCACTTTTCACTTTCATGCATTGGAGAAGGAAATGGCAACCCACTCCAGTATTCTTGCCTGGAGAATCCCAGGGACGAGGGAGCCTGGTGGGCTGCAGTCTCTGGGGTCGCACAGAGTCGGACATGACTGAAGCGACTTAGCAGCAGCAGCAGCAGCCTTTCCACTGATGTGCTTTTTCTTTTCCAGGAGTCGTTTCAGGATATCACATTGCAGTTTGCAGCACTGGTTATTATTGTTGTTGTTGTTATCATTAGTTCTCCTGCTTCCCGAACAAGTCCTCATCATTAACTGAGAAACTATGGCCCACAGGCCTGTGGGAGTGGCGGGGGCAGCAAGCATCTCTGCCCCCCTTCTTAGGGAGACAGAGTGAGCAGAAGGTTTAGCCTTTGCCTTAAAGGCGGGCTCTGCTATCTTTTTTACATGTGCTTCACACAACGGGCAGTAGTCTTATCTAACTTTCCAAATTAGTCTCCTTTTATGGATGCAAATTTTGTTCTAGCCTTGAGTTAGTACTGTAGTAGGCGTTGCATTTACATATGCTTAAGTTACCCAAAGAACCCAGTTAGTCGGGATGTGATAGTTTGAACCCGTAAGTATCAGCATAATACGGTTACTGCACAAATAAAGACAAAATTGAACGTTGGTTTTATGAAGGTTATTCTTGAATTGTCAAAGCATAACTGTGACTGTTCTTCTCCAAGCCTCTTGCCTCTGCTCTGTATTGTCCAAGATCACAGAGACTGTCCTCCAGCACAGAACCCGCCTCTGAAAAGACTGTCTCTCCTGAACGGTGGGGTGTGTCTGCGGCACGGGCAGCTCCTGCCGTCGGGAGCCCCGGCTCAGCCTGGGTGTGAGGTGACTTTGCTTTTGAGGACTCTGACTGTGCCATCTGTTTTGTTTCTCTCTCTCCTTCCCCAGCTTCTCTCACGTGCAACTTAGTAACATGAAAATGCTTGCCTCTATACAAGCCCTGGTTTCCATGCTTCCAGACATGATAGTGGATTTCCTCTCTGTGGCACCATAGGCTGCCCTAGTTTAAACTCTTTGCCAATACTCTAATAGTCTAACAATACTGACTCTAAGCCAGCCTGTTTAAGCTCTGAAAGGTACAGTATAGTCCCTACTTACTTGCAGTTATAGTTATTTGTCATTTTAATTGAAAACAAAATCCCCAGCTCGCAGGTCCTCACAGTCATTCATTCTGTGTGCTTTGTCTCCTAGGTTTTGATTCCTATTTCCTTGTACGTTTCTATCGAAATTGTTAAAGTATGCCAAGTGTACTTCATTAACCAGGATATAGAACTATACGACGAGGAAACAGACTCGCAGCTGCAGTGCCGAGCTCTGAACATCACGGAAGACCTAGGGCAGATACAGTATATCTTCTCAGATAAAACGGGCACTTTAACTGAGAATAAGATGGTTTTCCGAAGATGCACTGTGTCTGGCATAGAATATTCTCATGATGCAAATGGTAAGTCTGGGGACAGAGCTTCCGTCTGGGCAGGACCAGAGAGCTATCAGAGCTGCATGCCTGTGTGCTTGTGTGTGCGTATATACACACACACACACAGAGCTTCAGGGATTGATGATTTTGAGGGGAGAATAAAACAGGCTGTCAAAGCAACTCTGGACCATCATCTACAGAAACGCCCTCTCCAGTGCTGATCGCACCCTGCTCCCTGCAGTGTCTGGTGTGGGCCTCTGCTTAAACATTCATTTTCTGCCAGACAAGCAGAACCAAGGAGGGAAACTTTGAGGAACTCACATCAGAGGCACTCTGTCTCTCTCATACCAAGAGGTAAAGAGATGGTTCCTTTGCCACCCATCGATTTCCTTGTTATCAGCTGAAAATGTTCAGCAGGGTATTGGGCAGTCTATTCTGTGTTCTTTCCAATGAAATACAATGTCCCAGAGAGAAGTGTCATCTCTCTTTGGAATTTGGGCAATCAGTTCCTCCTCCCACCTGCTTTCTCATCCTTGGTTGCTTCCCTCCATCCCCTCTGAATGCACAAGGGAGTCATCTGATTCCTATGTCGAGGAGTGACGGCAGCCTGCCACCCATCTGAATCAGGAGAGGGTCCCCATGCCACAGAAGTGTCTTTGGGGCCATCATGTCTCCCAGAGAGGGGGCACCTGCTCTGCAAGCAGGACTCCCCTTCATCTCTGGAACGGCATCTCAGAACATCAAAGAAACCCTGCCACAGAAACAGAAGCAGATACAGAACAGGGGGACAACATGGAGGCATAGGAAGCTGCTCTTTAGGGGCATTTGGTGGGAAAGATCTGTTGGAAGCATGAGATTTTTGTGACTTTTATAAAATCAAGAATTATCATGATATTCATCATATTCTGAGTGTTAAAATGAATCATATAACAGAAAGCATAGCTCAGTTCAGTCACTCAGTTGTGTCTGACTCTTTGCAACCCCATAGACTGCAGCACACAGGGTTTCCCTGTCCATCACCAACTCCCGGAGTTTATTCAAATTTACGTCCATAGATTCAGTGATGCCATCCAACCACCTCATCCTCTGTCATCCCCTTCTCCTCCAGCCTTCAGTCTTTCCCAGGATGGGGTTTTTTCCCAATGAGTAAGTTCTTTGCATTAGGTGGCCAAAGTATTGGAGTTTCAGCTTCACCAACAGTCCTTCCAATGAATATTCAGGACTGATTTCCTTTAGGGTGGATTGGTTGGATCTCCTTGCAGTCCAAGGGACTCTCAAGAGTCTTCTCCAGTACCACAGTTCAAAAGCATCAGTTCTTCAGCGCTCAGATTTCTTTATATTCCAACTCTCACATCCATACATGACCACTGGAAAAACCATAGCCTTGACTAGATGGACCTTTGTTGGCAAAGTGATCTCTCTGATTTTTAATATGCTGTCTAGGTTGGTTATAGCTTTTCTTCCAAGGAGCAAGCATCTTTTAATTTCATGACTGCGTCACTATCTGCAGTGATTTTGGAGCCCAAGAAAATACAGTCTCTCACCGTTTCCATTGTTTCCTCATCTATTTGCCATGAAGTGATGGGACTGGGTGCCATGATCTTAGTTTTCTGAATGTTGAGTTTTAAGCCAACTTTTTCACTCTCCTCTTTCATCAAGAGGCTCTTGAGTTCTTCTTCACTTTCTGCCATAAGGGTGGTGTCATCTGCATATCTGAGGTAAATGATATTTCTCCTGGCAGTCTTGATTCCAGCTTGTGCTTCATCCAGCCTGGCATTTCGCATGATGTATTCTGCATATAAGTTAAATAAGCAGGGTGACAATATACAGCCTTGATGTACTCCTTTTCCGATTTGGGAACATTGCATTGTTCCATTTCCTCTTCTAACTGTTGCTTCTTGACCTGAATACAGATTTCTGAGGAGGCAGGTCAGGTGGTCTGATATTCCCCTCTCTTTCAGAATTTTCCACAGTTTATTGTGATCCATACAGTCAAAGGCTTTGGTGTAGTCATTGAAGCAAAAGTAGATGTTTTTCTGGAACTCTCTTGCTTTTTTGATGATTCCAGTGGATGTTGGCAATTTGATCTCTGGTTCCCCTGCCTTTTCTAAATCCATCTTGAACATCTGGAAGCTCACAGTTCATGTACTGTTGAAACCTGGCTTGGGGAATTTTGAGCATTACTTTGCTAGTGTGTGAGATGAATGCAATTGTGTGGTAGTTTGAGCATTCTTTGGCATTGCCTTTCTTTGGGATTGGAATGAAAACTGACCTTTTCCAGTCCTGTGGCCACTGATGAGTTTTCCAATTTGCTGGCATATTGAGTGCAGCACTTTCACAGCATCATCTTTCAGGATTTAAAATAGGTCAACTGGAATTTCATCACCTCCACTAGCTTTGTTCATAGTGATGCTTCCTAAGGCCCACTTGACTTCACATTCCAGGATGTCTGGCTCTAGGTGAGTGATCACACCATCGTTGTTATCTGGGTCGTGAAGATCTTTTTTGTACAGTTCTTCTATGTATTCTTGCCACCTCTTCGTAATGTCTTCTGCTTCTCTTAGGTCCGTACCATTTCTGTCCTTTATTGAGCCCATCTTTGCATGAAATGTTCCCTTGGTATCTCTAATTTTCTTGACGAGATCTCTAGTCTTTCCCATTCTATTGTTTTCCTCTATTTCTTTGCATTTGTCTCTGAGGAAGTCTTTCTTATCTCTCCTTGCTATTCTTTGGAACTCTGCATTCAAATGGGTATATCTTTCCTTTGTTCCTTTGCCTTTAGCTTCTCTTCTTTTCTCGGCTATTTGTAATGCCTCATCAGACAACCATTTTGTCTTTTTGCATTTCTTTTTCTTGGAGATGGTCTTGATCACTGCCTCCTGTACAATGTCACAAACCTCTTTCTATAGTTCTTCAGGCACTCTGTCTTTCATATCTAATATGTTGAATATATTTTTCACTTTCACGGTAAGGAATTTGATTTAGGTCATACCTGAATGGTCTAGTGGTTTTCCCTACTTTCTTCAATTTAAGTCTGACTTTGGCAATAAAGAGTTCATGATCTAAGCCACAGTCAGCTCCTTGTCTAGTTTTTCCTGACTGTATAGAGCTTTTCCATCTTTGTCTGCAAAGAATATAATCAGTCTGATTTTGGTATTGATTATCTGGTCGTGTCCATGTATAGAGTTGTCTCTTGTGTTGTTGGAAGAGGATGTTCTCTTGGCAAAATTCTGTTAACCTTTGCCAGCTTCATTTTGTATTCCAAGGCCAAATTTACCTGTTACTCCAGGTAGTTCTTGACTTCCTACTTTTGCATTCCAGTCCCCTGTAATGAACAGGAATTTTTTGGGGGGTGTTAGTTCTAGGACATCTTGTAGGTCTTCTAAGAACCTTTCAACTTCAGCTTCTTCAGCATTACTGGTCAGGGCATAAACTTGGATTGCTATGACATAGAATGTTTTGCCTTGGAAACAAACAGAGATGATTCTGTCATTTTTGAGATTGCATCCACCTACTGCATTTCAGACTCTTCTGTGGACTATGATGGCTACTCAATTTCTTCTAAGGGATTCCTGCCCACAGTAGTAGATATAATGGTCATCTGAGTTAAATTCACCCATTCCAGTCCATTTTAGTTCACTGATTCCTTAAATGTCAATGTTCAGTCTTGCCATCTCCTGTTTGACCACTTCCAATTTACCTTGATTCATGGACCTAACATTCTAGGTTCCTATGCAGTATTGTTCTTTACAGCATCATACTTTACTTCCATCACCAGTCACATCCACAAGTGGGTGTTGTTTTCACTTTGGCTCCATCTCTTCATTCTTTCTGGAGTTCACTCTTTTCCAGTAGCATACTGGGCACCTGCCAACATGGGGAGTTCATCTTTCAGTGTCACATCTTTTTGCCTTTCAGACTGTTCCTGGGGTTCTCAAGGTAAGAATACTGAAGTGGTTTGCATTCCCTTCTCCAGTGGACCATGTTTTGCCAGAACTCTTCACATGACCTGTCCGTCTTGGGTGATCCTACTGGTCTGGCTCATAGTTTTCTTGAGCTAGACAAGGCTCTGGTCAATGTGATCAATTTGGTTAGTTTTCTGTGATTGTGGTTTTAATTCTGTTTGCCCTCTAATGGGTAAGGGTAAGAGGCTTATGGAAGTTTATAGAAGGCATAGGAACATATCCAATTTGTTTAATGTTTTATTTGCCACCCAATAATAAATGGTCAGGAACAGTGTCCCATCCACCCACCTGCCTCTTTCTCTGACTTGTCCCTTCCTGGACTCCTTGGACTTGTGCAGAACAGCTTGGAGTCCTAAAAGCAGAATTCAGGCTGGTTGTGAAGGACTCAGGGGACCAGGTCTAAAGTCAGCCATTAAACTGGAACTGGGGCTCTGTGGGCAGAATTCCACATAAGATTACAGAAGGATTTTGAGAGTTGTCAGATGCTTACCATAAAACCAGAGTGGTCCATCACCCCAGAAGACACAGGAAAGCATTTCTGGAGAAGGTAGAAACAGCCAGGTGTATCTGAAGTGTGATTTAAAGAAGAACAATGATCAGTGACCCCCAGGGCCGAGGTCTGCCTTAGTGGGTGCTGCCATGGTCTAACATCTCAGATCAGTAAAATGAATTCAGGTCAGTTTGTCTCTGAGCAGTGAGCTTAGCTCACGTGTACTTGAACTGGCCACATAGACCTTAGGTGCATCCGTCTCTACCTCATGTCCTGGTGACAGTACAGGACTAGGGTCAAGTGTCAGCTGCCTCTTAGCCCCATCTTCCCTAAGGACCTTGAGGGCCTCACTGCTGCCCGTTCACACAACACAGACACAGCAGTGGCCTGAGGGACGGCCACTCTCAGGCTAATATCTACCACTGCTGTGGGAGCGTGGGCAGGCCGGTGTGCCCCGGGAGGCTGACACCACACTCGTAGTTTCCAAGCCCAGGAACTGGACAGGCCCGGTCCTGGCTTTGCCTTCCCTGCCACCCTCTCAGCACCACACCACCAGGTGGCCGCGGTGTGGGCTCAGAGGCAGTGTGTGCAGGAGTCTTTTCCTGGGATTAGGAGCTCCTGAAGTGGAATCCTGGGGTTGGCAGTTACACAGCCGGGCAGCCATGGGCGGGTGACTTCCCTTTCCTTCAGTTGCTGAAGTTCAGACTGTTGCTGAACTTCAACAACAGTTGAAGTTGCTCAGTCGTGTCCGACTCTTTGTGACCTCATGGACTGCAGCACACCAGGCCTCCCTGTCCATCACCAGCTCCTGGAGCTTACTCAAACTCATGTCCATCAAGTGGCTGATGCCATCCAACCATCTCATCCTCTGTTGTCCCCTTCTCCTCCCGCCTTCAATCTTTCCTAGCATCACAGTCTTTTCCATTGAGTCAGCACTTTGCATCAGGTGGCCAAAGTATTGGAGCTTCAGCTTCAGCATGAGTCCTTCCAATGAGTATTCAGGACTGGTTTCCTTTAGAATAAACTAGTTGGATCCCTTTCCTTATCTCTAAAAAGTCTTCCCGAGGAAGATGCTGAGTTCAGGGCCTGACCCGCATGACAGCCCATGCCCTGGCAAGCCCAGATGGGGTCGCCTCTCTCAGCTCCTTGCACAGGCCGCCCCCAGCTGCCACCCCGCACCAGGCCTGCCCTGGACGCCCTTAGTAGTTGCTTGTGTTGGTCCCTGTGATGCTCTCCTGCTGCTCATCCATGATGAAAGACGCAGAGCTAACTAGGTAAAGCTGAGAAGACGTGTTGAGAGCCCGTATTAGCAATCAGCGGCACCGTGCATTTCCCTCTGATTCACAGCAGCCCTGGCAGCTTCAGGGACTCTTGCTCCCCGGCACCCCCTAGGGCTCAAGCGCAGCATCACAGTCACGGGCCTCAGCGGAGCGCTGCCTGCTGGGGGGATCTCAGGGAGCATTCGTCCCCGCTGGGTGAGCCCAGGAGGGTGTGAGCCTCCCCAGTGGGAAGTGCGCATCCTCATGGGGTGAGTACAGCACCCACTCCCCACCCGACTCTGAGCAAGGAGCCTCCTCAGGAGAGCACCCTCAGCACAGCCCCAGAATTGCTATTTCTGCTTGACTGCAAGGCAGGCGCTCAAGGAAGGGAAGATGGGGGTATGACCTGTCCTGATGGTCCCAGTGAGCAGGTGTCTCAGTGGTCTTGGGATGAAGGTCCAAGCCTGGAGCCCAGCTCCTCTGTGGGCCTTCCAGCCCTCCTGCCCATCCACCCCATTCACACTGGGGCTCTGCTGAACAGACGGGCCGTGTGTGACTCCACCCACATCTGACTTTCTGTGGGATGGGACGGCCTCTGTGCCATCATGGATGGGACGTGGGCTTTGCAACCTGAGGGCGTAAGTGACATCCTCACCCCTGCACCCTGTGACCTTAATGAGCCGAGACTCTGTCTTCTCATCTGTGAAGTAGAGTTGAGAACGTAAGCCCCATGGGTTCACTGAAGGTACATGTAAATGAGAACAGCCCTCATCCCTCAGTGGAAACCCCTGTCAAATGTGGTCTCACCATCAGAAAGAAGAGGGAGAGGGCCTGGGGACACCCAGCGTGTGCCTCATTGGAACCCAAATCCCTCAGTTTCATGCCTGGCCTCCCCACGAAGTGTGACTTGGTGTCCCTCTCTCCACAGCCCAGCGTCTGGCCAGGTACCAGGAAGCAGACTCAGAGGAGGAGGAGGTGGTTCCCAGGGGGGGCTCGCTGCCCCTGCGAGGGGGCACCGGGGGCCACCCGAGCGCCCGAGCTGCCCACCAGAGCCAGAGCAGCAGGGCGCACCGGCGCACGGGCAGCCGCACGGAGGCCCGGCGCGTCAGCATGCTGACCGAGCTCACGGCCTTCAGCAGCCCCATGGTGAGTCCTCCTGCCCTCCTGTGACCGCCCCTTGGCACCGAAGGCGTCTGCTCTTGCATGTGGGGTTTCCTCTGTTCAGTCAGGGAGTGTTTTTCTGGCCAGTGTCTTCTCCCCACTCCACGGAATCTTTCCTGAAGCACTGACACAGCAGACTTCTCAGGCTGGGAACCGCGAGTGACCACTAGGATGGGGGACACAAAGGAAGTCCGTCCTGCCCTACGAGATGAATACAACAGCAGGGCAAGATGACAGCTCTGAAAAAACCCAAGTTTAAGAAAAAGAGTTTGAGTTAGATGAGCCCAAATCCATCCCTTGCCTTGTCAGCTGCCCAAACATTTATGGACCGTTCTCTGGTAGGGAAATTTCCAGAAGTGCATGTGACAACCTCTGAAAGATCCTTTCAGTGAGGGAGAATCCGTTCTGCTCATGTATGGTGGCCTTACTCTTTTATGTTCTTGGAAACCTGTACAGAAGGTGCCACAGAGGTCACCTAGACTCGTGGTAGACTTGTGGTCGCTGGTGGGTGGGTTTGCATGGGGTATGTGACACGGAGCTCTCACCCCAGGCAGGAGGGAGACTATGATGGAAATCTCTCCCAGCCTTTGCTGATCCCAATTTTGGAGGCAGTATGGGTCAGAAATATATGAAGTCAGACAAAAAGTCAGACACGACTTGGCACCTAAACAACAACTCTTTGACCTAGGTAGTTACTGATTTAGTGAATAATTTCTGTGCATAGAAGCTTATCAGTGTGTCATTTACATCAATAAAACAGTGAAGAAATATACCCAGTGATAAAGGAATGGTCAAGTAAATTATGTCTGTTTTGAAGCTGTTAAAAAATATGTTTTCAAAAGGCTGTTAAAGGCCTGGTAAAGTTGAGGCGATATAATGTTTTTGTAGAAATGGAAACTGCCATTTACGTATAAAGTATTTTGATTAAAACGTAAATCTATAGAAAAAAAGACAAAGGAAAAGCAGAGAAGCGTGTTTTCCAAAAAGTATATATTACTATGAGGTGGTGTAATAGAGACCTGCTACATTTTCCCTATGATTCTCTTATTTCTCCAAATATTTCTGAGTAAGGTATGTTACTTTGTAATATATATTCTTGGAGGTATTATTTTATAAACAACATATATACCTTCTTATATATAAAAATATATGCATTTCAGTTCATTTGTAGGCTGTATATTCTTACACAATTAAGATGATATATAATTTGTCATTATAAAGTGATGGGTATGTGTGAGGTGCAGGTCTGTTTACAGCTTCTGGTAAAATCGAGGTGCCCTAAATAGTCAAGCACCAAAAGAGCAGTGGGCCAGTCCCTGGATCAGACTGACCCCCGGCCTCTGTGTCCTCCTCAGGAGAAGGACGTAACGCCTGACCCCAAGCTGCTGGAGAAGGTGCGCGAGTGTGGCAGGTGCCTGGCCTCCGCGAGGCATCAGGAGCACCCGCTGGACCACCTCTCGCCCGAGCTGTCTGACATTTTCGACTTCTTCATTGCGCTCACCATCTGCAACACAGTGGTGGTCACATCCCCGGATCAGCCACGACAAAAGGCAAGTTCGGGAGCTTCCGTCCTGGAAGCCCACAGAGGCCTAGGCCTGGATGCGGTGTCTGTCTTCCTGAGAGGGAGCCTGGGTCACTGCGCACCACTCTCAGCTTTTGGGGGTGCACTGAGGGCTTCAGACAGGGCACACCAGCCCCACAGCTCTGTGGGGACATCCCCAGACTGTGGTGGGCGGACGCCAGGATTGTGGTCAAGAGGGAGAGGACGGCCAGCCAGAGACGGCTACCAAGCCTGGGGTGAGACAGGGACAGAGCGTCCAGGCGGGGCTTAAGGTGGGGGTGCTGGCTGCCTCCGTGCTGACCAGAGCCTCAGCGCGCAGAGGACAGGCTGGGGCCCAGGGAGGAGCTGCCTGGACTTGAACCATCACTATAAACCAGTCCCCTCCTGTGTCTCAGACTCCCCTTCTGGGGTGTGGGGGCAATGCTGGGATTTAGGGAAAGGTCTCAGAGTAGGGTTTGGCACACAGGAAATATCCGTGATGCTAACAAAGGTTGTTAAAACACCAGCGTTCAAAAAGTGGTTGAGAATCAGTGGTAAGTTACTAAAGGTGGTGGAAACATAACAACACCCAAGTTGGATTTTGTTTGGGTTAACATCAAGATTTTCTCCAAAGAGAGGAGCATTTCATGTGTGAAAGGCACCTCTTTGAGCCAAGTACTCCTCCAGGTGGACCTGGAGGGAGGGTGCACCTAAGCATGGCTGAGCGTGTACAGCCAAACAACTCTAAGTGGACACACGTGAAGGTTCTTGGGTGAGATGCATGCCATAGGCCTGTCTCCTGACGTCGCCCCCAACTCTCCCAGGCCCCTTCCTCAGTCCAGCCCTGCCAGCAGGTTCTGCTGGTGAAGCCGCTGGGGGTGACAAAGGGAGAACAAGGACCTCTTGCTTCTGTGGTGGCGGCAGCATGTTTGGTAGCAGTGGGACCCCTCCAGGCTCTTCTCACACCTCACTCACCTGGGGAAGCCCCAGGGGCCCAGTTGGTCTCAAGCAAACAGGCTCTGCCACTGAGAGACCACAGGCTTATGCTGCCAGCCTTAGATGGGGTCGCTTCCTGCTGGTGCTCAGCTGTCAGCAGCGTCCACATCCCACAGGGCCCTTCCTCCACCTTCCTTAGCTCCTCTGGAACACTGTGCTGAAGAGGCATCTGGTTTCTAGGCTAGACCCTACTTGACTGACCCAGGTGTTGTTGCAGTTACCGAATAAGTAAGAGAAACTCCAACGTGACTGAACAGTGTTGTGCCCACGGTCACATATGGAGCACATGGCACTCACATGGAGCGTGAGCTCCATGCAGGGAGCAGACTCCTCAGACTGCATATGAATGTGTCTCTAGGAAAGATTCTTTGGGGTTTGGGAAATATTGTGTAAACTTAAATTTTTTATGGACATAATTCCAAAGGAATGTCTAAATTTTGTTAAATGATTTTTTTAATTGGAAAAAAAAAAAAAAGGCAAGGTTTGTTCCAGGCAGTGGGAGGCCCACTTCTGGGAAGTTTCTGAAGAGCAAGGGAACCGCTATAAGGGGACAGTTCCAAAGTCTAGTCTTGGGCATCACGGGCCACCCAGTGCCTACACTACAATCAGTCACATTCTGAAAGAATGCATGTGGCAGAACCTGTGTTGAGGTGCCGGGGAGAGCCAAGGGGTGGTCTCAAGGAAGACATGCTGGCTTTGGTTGCAGTTTTCAGAGGGAAATGGAAAATCCACGTCCAGCACCCCCTGGGGAATTGGAGGGCAGCCCTGTGGGGGCTGGGGTGAGGCCTCTGGGGAGATGCCTCACCTACCTTCTGATTTCTGCCCTGCCAGGTGAGGGTGCGCTTCGAGCTCAAGTCCCCAGTGAAGACCATCGAAGATTTCCTCCGGAGGTTCACACCCAGTCGCCTGACTTTGGGCGGCAGCAGCGTCGGGAGCGCAAGCGTGGCCGCCAAGTCTGCGCCCAAGGCCAGCCTTCTGTCCACGCTGGCCAACGACGGCGCGCTGCTCAGGCTGGAGGAGAGGCTGGGCCCCGGGGCCCCGCACCTCGCCAGCAACGGCTACAGCAGCGCGGCAGACAGCTGGGCCGCAGAGCGATCCGCAACGGGGCAGGAGCCCAGGCCGGAGCTGCGCTACGAGGCTGAGAGTCCCGACGAGGCGGCGCTCGTGCATGCCGCCCGCGCCTACAGCTGCGCCCTCGTGGGCCGGCTGCACGACCAGGTGTCAGTGGAGCTGCCCCACCTGGGCAGGCTCACCTTCGAGCTCCTGCACACGCTGGGCTTCGACTCCATCCGCAAGAGGATGTCGGTGGTGATCAGGCACCCCCTCACGGACGAGATCAACGTGTACACCAAGGGCGCCGACTCGGTGGTCATGGACCTCCTGCTGCCCTGCTCCACAGGTACCTGTGCCCGCGGGCAGCTCCCCGCTACGGGGTTCCTGAGAAACCAGCCCCTCCCCACAGCGGAGCTTCGCCTCTCTGGGGGACCTTTTCCTGCTCTCAAGGGTTTGGGCTAGAATGGAGGGTAGGGGAGGATCCAGCGGATGGGGAGCTTTGGAGCCTGAACTTGCCTCAGAAGTTCTCTGAGGTCTGAAATTCCTGCGGGTGAGGCCCTGCATCAGGTCTGGCTCTGGGGATGAAGATTAAGAGCGTTTAGACTAGAAGCCCCAAAAGGCTCCTTTCTGCCTCTCATTGCCTGGACCTGGGGCATCTGTGAGGCCCCGGCCATGATTTTTAGCCATCTGTGGGGTGACTTCAGCCCGCAGTGGGGGCTGCTGGCCTCGGGAAAACTTTGGGCCAATAAGCTTCATCTTGGCCTCTTTTGCACTAGTTTGACTGAGTCCAAGCTCGCTCTGCTCACCGCACGACAGGCCAATGAATGCAGAAGAGGAGATGTGGAGGCAAGGGATATGACTTTATTCAGAAAGCTGGCAGACCGAGAAGATGGCAGACTAATGTCTCAAAATAACCATGTTGTCGGGGCCTGGGTGCCAGGTTTTTTTTATAGAACCAGAGAGAGAAGCAGTAAGGAACTAAAGTTGAAAGGCAGAATAGAGAGAGGAGAAGTGAAGTTTAAAGGGCCATTAGTCTTGCAAAAAGTCTCTGAGAATGGCCAGTATCTGGGAAGGGATGTGTTAATCTCTTCTTCCTTGCGTCCATTCACCGGTGGGCAGGGTCAGATTATCTCTCTTGAGCTGAACAAAGACACTTTAGTTTACCAGTCAGGCAGAGGGGCAGGGTCCTCTGGAGCCAGGCCATTATGTATGATTTTAACAGCAAAGCAACAAAAAGCAAGTCAAAGAAGTAGTTCCAACATGAAGTTAGAATTGACTCTTCTCTACAACACTAGACTTCCATGTAACACTGAGGTTGAAAAAGAGTAGTTCAGAAACCACTGTTATAGAAGGTAGAACTTTGTTTAGCAGACGACTTGCAGAGGAGCTTCCCAGACTTCTCCATGTGGTCCTGCAGCCCCAGTGTAGCCTTCCTGTTTGCACCAGCCTCCTCCTGTGGGTCTCCAGGAGTCATTAACCACAGATGAGAAATAGAGCCTTCCATACATTGTACCATGGAGCAAACAGGTCAAATCATGGTGGTGCCCAAACCATGACATTGAAGGGGGCACCTGAAAAATAAGCAGTTTCTGTGGATCTCTGCCTTCCTCTGGGAATTTCCAAGCAGTGTGCCCTTTACATAGGTTTGGATAGGTCATAGCTACATACAGATGCCAGGCAATTTAAGATTCAGGATATTCGGAGCCCCCAGTGGTTTTTCAAGAAAAGAGATGGCTCTGAGGTGGTCCTGAAGTTATCAGTGACACCTTGACGTTGAGCATAAATCGTTCTGCTTTCACTGTGGGTGTGAGGTGGGCGGGATATGGAGCAGAACAGTCCTGTATATGGCCAGGCTGCTCTACTTTGTGCAGGTGATAAAGTGAGGCGGGCATGTGAGTGTCCAATACCTCCTTCAGAGAGCTCACAGCACTTTTACATAAAAGGCACCCGGAGGCTCAGCTGACTGTGGATGGGCACTGTGCCATATTCGCAGGATGTGGCTGCATCTCACCTGCCCTGGCAGTACGTTGTGTGGGATCAGGTAGCAAGCAGGGACTCCACCCACCCGTTACCTACAGATCTCTGTTCAAATCCCAAGTCTACATTATGGGCTGGGGTGACCCTGGACATGTCACTCTCCCTGTGCCTCTTTTCCCATCTGTACAAAGGAAATCAGGATGCTGACCTCCCAGGAACCCCTGTCCAGGCTCCAGCACAGTGCCTGGTGTGTTCCAGGTATAAAGTATAAGCTGGATCCCTTCCCTTCTCTCTGGTTTCGTCTTCTTAAGGCTCACTTACCTGAGGTTCAGTCCACGTGTCACTTTGTGTGGAGATGTGATGACTCCACCCTCCTCCGAGGGCAGGTGTAGAGGAGGGGCGATGGGCAAGGTGCGGCAGTCACCACTTCTCCCTGCTGGGCTGGGAGGCCTTCAGCCTGCACAGGAACATGTCAGTGTGGTGTGTGACCTCACCCCCGTCCAGGCATCCTGGGTCCCCAGCGCCCACCCTGCCTTCTCTCACGCTAGTTTTGTTTGGACCACTGTAGCTAACAGCAGCATCACAGCCCCTGCTCCTTCCCTGGTGTGCAAGCTTCCTCTCGCCCTTTGGACAGCTCAAGCACTTTGTTAGTGTTAATTCCAGGGTCTCTCAGTTAGACATGTCCTTGCTCAAATTATAGACAGAATCTGGAATAATACTATCACAATAACAGGAGTAAATGGAGTTTACAGGAGTAAATAACAGGAGTTATTCAAGATTAACATGACATTCAATGTCATCTTTCCAAGATATTTATATTCCTAAGCAAAGCAATGTAGGGAAGTGTTTTCCTTTTTTTCACTCTTTTTTCATTATTGCCCCCTTAAGGAGTCTTTTTAGATATTTTTTTTCTAACTATTCCTCTATTTTAATACTGTGGATATGCTATATATTTATTTATGTACCGTACATATATCTGTGCTTTATTTGTAATATGACTCCCCCCCCCCAGTCTTTGGTCTGTTAAGGGGACTGTCTTCTCCATGGAGAGCACAGATCTAGAAGGTTAAGAGTGTTTCTCCCAGGTCCTATATCAGAGAGCTGACTGGGCTTGCAGTCAGCTTTCCCCAGGCAGGCAGATTCTCAACCACCAAACTGCAAGGGAAGTCCTAGATTTCTTTTTTTTTTTTCCAGTAGTGTTAAGTGTATTCATCCAACATTATCTTAGAGATCAGGTAACTAGCCTACTAATGAAACAAATGTACTAGTAAATGCAGTACTGAGTTTGAACACAAGCTTATAGGCAGTTAGAAACATTCCACATATTTACAAGCAAGGGCAACCATGGCATGGATTCCTCAGAGTATGTAGAATTATCTAGGTTTTACATATCTGACAAGTTTCTCTCATTATTACAGCAAAAGTCTTCTAAATCACTGTATAAATTAGGACGTTTATGTTGATGTACCTTGCACAGATCCTCAACTAATGAAACGAAATAAAGTTCAGATAGTTTTAAAGGCAAGTCAAATAATATTTTTCATTGTGGAAAATATTATTGTATTCTATGAATCAGTATGCAAACACTGCAAAATAATACTGTAAGCCATAGACTATTATTTTACTAGTCTTTAGAAAAATATTTCTGTAAATAGATCATGAAAGAATTTTAAGTTCTAGACACTTAGAGCATTTTCTTTAAAATGTTTTGCATATGCTTTCTATATGATCAAGGCTTTATGTAAAACGTCTGACTTTCAGAAATTCAAAAGGATTTCCGTATATAAGTAAACACCTTGTGTTTTTAGGATGATAAAACTTTTTTTCTGTGTTATAAATTGATTACTCTTTGTGAGGTTTTGTTATGTGAAATTCTCATTTCAACACGTGATATTAAAAATAGCCAAAACTACGATGAGTTTCTTTTTATTTTTTTATTTTAATTTTTTCTTAATATATATATTTATTGAAATATAGTTGAATTACAGTGTTTCAAGTGCACAGCAAGGTGATTCAGTTATACACATATATTATCTTTGAAATTATTTTCCATTATAGGTATTATAAGATATTGACTATAGTTCCCTGTGCTATACAGTAAACCTTTGTTGTTTGTTGCATATCTATTTTTTTTTAATTAGAAATCTAGCATTCTATTCATACTAAGTCAAACAAGTGAAATCAAAATGTCGTACATTTTTTAGGCAAAAATTTGAAGTTTTCTATAATATGTATATTATACATATTATTTATATATATGTATACAAAAGCTTTTCTACTATGCTTGATAAAGGCCTGAAAAGAACACACAAAAAGAAGAAGAGATGGAGAAATTGGAAAACATAAACTAAATGAAATGGAAGCAATGAATATGAAATAGAAACAGTCAAACAAACTGGATAAAAGTAAAATATCATCGTATAGCCAAGTTGTTTTTAAACATGACTGCTCACTAGAAACATATCTGGAGCTCTGGAGGAAAAAAAAAAAAAAAAAAAGCAATACCTGACCATTTGTATTTTTTGAAAAATTTCCAGATAATTCTGATATGCATCTGGATTTTAAAAAGTGATTACAGGTTTTTCTATTAAATGATAGTTTTGGTGATATCGAGTTCTATTATTTTTCTGTTGACCAATTATGATCCAATGGTGTTAAGTGAGAGAGTTACTTGATCACAACAGTGAAAGATGTTTATTAGTTATCACATTCAATAGCCAGACAAAAAATTTTTATTTTATTTTAATTTTTTCTTAATATATATATTTATTGAAATTATTAACTTAACAATATAAACATGATTAACTTAACAATATAAAATAATTACGTACAGTTTGGGGGATCAAACAGAGTGATATGATAAGTGCATGCATGTACATACAAGTTTTCATCTGCCCAGCCAGTCTGTGTCTTTTGGTTGGTACATTTAATCCATTTACATTTAAGAAAATTTAATTTAATTTTAATAATTTAATTTAATATGTATGATCTTATTAGCATTTTCTTAATTGTTTTGGATTTATTTTGTGTAGGTCTTTTCCATGTCCTGTGTTTGCTGCATAGAGAAGTTCTTTTAGCATTTATTATGAGTTCAGTTCAGTCGCTCAGTTGTGTCCCACTCTTTGCAACCCCATGAATCGCAGCATCCCAGGCCTCCCTGTCCATCACCAACTTCTGGAGTTCCCTCAGACTCACGTCCATCGAGTCAGTGATGCCATCCAGCCATCTCATCCTCTGTCCTCCCCTTCTCCTCCTGCCCCCAATCCCTCCCAGCATCAGAGTCTTTTCCAATGAGTCAACTCTTCCCATGAAGTGGCCAAAGTACTGGAGTTTCAGCTTTAGCGTCATTCCCTCCAAAGAAATCCAAGAGCTGATCTCCTTCAGAATGGATTGGTTGGATCTCCCTGCAGTCCAAGGGACTTTCAAGAATCTTCTCCAGCACCACAGTTCAAAAGCATCAATTCTTCAGTGCTCAGCCTTCTTCACAGTCCAACTCTCACATCCATACATGACCACAGGAAAAACCATAGCCTTGACTAGCCGGACCTTTGTTGGCAAAGTTATGTCTCTGCTTTTGAATATGCTTTTGAATATGCTGGCAAAGTTATGTCTCTGCTTTTGAATATAAGTTGGTCATAACTTTCCTTCCAAGGAGTAAGCGTCTTTTAATTTCATGGCTGCAGTCACCATCTGCAGTGATTTTGGAGCCCCCAAAAATAAAGTCTGACACTTTCCACTGTTTCCCCATCTATTTCCCATGAAGTGATGGGACTGGATGCCGTGATATTTGTTTTCTGAATGTTGAGCTTTAAGCCAACTTTTTCACTCTCCACTTTCACTTTCATCAAGAGGCTTTTGAGTTCCTCTTCACTTTCTGCCATAAGGGTGGTGTCATCTGCATATCTGAGGTTATTGATATTTCTCCCAGCAATCTTGATTCCAGCTTGTGTTTCTTCCAGTCCGGCGTTTCTCATGATGTACTCTGCATAGAAGTTAAATAAGCAGGGTGATAATATACAGCCTTGACGTACTCCTTTTCCTATTTGGAACCAGTCTGTTGTTTCATGTCCAGTTCTAACTGTTGCTTCCTGACCTGTGTACAGATTTCTCAAGAGGCAGGTCAGGTGGTCTGGTATTCCCATCTCTTTCAGAGTTTTCCACAGTTTATTGTGATCCACACAGAAATATATGTTTTTCTGGAACTCGCTTGCTTTTTCCATGATCCAGCGCATGTTGGCAATTTGATCTCTGGTTCCTCTGCCTTTTCTAAAACCAGCTTGCACATCAGGAAGTTCATGGTTCATGTATTGCTAAAGCCTGGCTTGGAGAATTTTGAGCATTACTTTACTAGCGTGTGAGATGAGTGCAATTGTGTGGTAGTCTGAGCATTCTTTGGCATTGCCTTTCTTTGGGATTGGAATGCAAACTGACCTTTTCCGGTCCTCTGGCCACTGCTGAGTTTTCCAAATTTGCTGGCATATTGAGTGCAGCACTTTCACAGCATCATCTTTCAGGATTTGGAATAGCTCAACTGGAATTCCATCACCTCCCCTAGCTTTGTTTGTAGTGATGCTTTCTAAGGCCCACTTGACTTCACATTCCAGGATGTCTGGCTCTAGGTGAGTGATCATACCATCGTGATTATCTTGGTCGTGAAGATCTTTTTTGTACAGTTCTTCTGTGTATTCTTGCCACCTCTTCTTAATATCTTCTGCTTCTGTTAGGTCCATACCATTTCTGTCCTTTATCGAGCCCATCTTTGCATGAAATGTTCCCTTGGTATCTCTAATTTTCTTGAAGAGATCTCTAGTCTTTCCCATTCTATTATTTTCCTCTATTTCATTGCATTGATCGCTGAAGAAGGCTTTCTTATCTCTTCTTGCTATTCTTTGGAACAATGCATTCAGATGTTTATATCTTTCCTTTTCTCCTTTGCTTTTCGCTTCTCTTCTTTTCACAGCTATTTGTAAGGCCTCCCCAGACAGCCATTTTGCTTTTTTGCATTTCTTTTCTATGGGAATGATCTTGATCCCTGTCTCCTATACAATGTCACGAACCTCATTCCATAGTTCATCAGGCACTCTCTCTATCAGATCTAGGCCCTTAAATCTATTTCTCACTTCCACTGTATAATCATAAGGGATTTGATTTAGGTCATACCTGAATGGTCTAGTGGTTTTCCCTACTTTCTTCAATTTCAGTCTGAATTTGGCAATAAGGAGTTCATGGTCTGAGCCACAGTCAGCTCCTGGTCTTTTTTTTTCTGACTGTATAGAGCTTCTCCATCTTTGGCTGCAAAGAATATAATCAGTCTGATTTCGGTGTTGACCATCTGGTGATGTCCATGTGTAGAGTCTTCTCTTGTGTTTGTGGAAGAGGATGTTTGCTATGACCAGTGCGTTTTCTTGGCAAAACTCTTATTAGTCTTTGCCCTGCTTTCATTCCGTATTCCAAGGCCGAATTTGCCTGTTACCCCAGGTATTTCTTGACTTCCTACTTTTGCATTCCAGTCCCCTATAATGAAAAGGACATCTTTTTTGGGTGTTAGTTCTAAAAGGTCTTGTAAGTCTTCATAGAACCGTTCAACTTCAGCTTCTTCAGCGTTACTCGTTGGGGCATAGACTTGGATTACTGTAATATTGAATGGTTTGCTTTGGAAACGAACAGAGATCATTCTTGTCGTTATTGAGATTGCATCCAAGTACTGCATTTTGGACTCTTTTGTTGACCATGATGGCTACTCCATTTCTTCTGAGGGATTCCTGCCTGCAGTAGTAGATATAATGGTCATCTGAGTTAAATTCACCCATTCCAGTCCATTTTAGTTCGCTGATCCCTAGAATGTTGATGTTCACTCTTGCCATTTCTTGTTTGACCACTTCCAATTTGCCTTGATTCATGGACCTGACATTCCAGGTTCCTATGCAATATTGCTCTTTACAGCATCAGGCCTTGCTTCTGTCACCAGTCACATCCACAGCTGGGTATTGTTTTTGCTTTGGCTCCATCCCTTCATTCTTTCTGGAGTTATTTCTCTACTGATCTCTGGTAGCATATTGGGCCCCAACTGACCTGGGGAGTTCCTCTTTCAGTATCCTATGATTTTGCCTTTTCATACTGTTCATGGGGTTCTCAAGGCAAGAATACTGAAGTGGTTTGCCATTCCCTTCTCCAGTGGACTACATTCTGTCAGACCTCTCCACCATGACCCACCCATCTTGGGTGGCCCCACAGGGCATGGCTTAGTTTCATTGAGTTAGACATGGCTGTGGTCCTAGTGTGATTAGATTGACTAGTTTTCTGTGATTATGGTTTCAGTGTGTCTGCCCTCTGATGCCATCTTGTAACACCTACCATCTTACTTGGGTTTCTCTTACCTTGGACATGGGGTATCTCTTCATGGCTGCTCCAGCAAAGCGGAGCCGCTGCTCCTTACCTTGGACCAGGGGTATCTTCTCACCACCACCCCTCCTGACCTTGAACGTGGAATAGCTCCTCTAGGCCCTCCTGCGCCCCTGCAGCTACCGCTCCTTGAACATGTTATAAAGCTGGTGCTAAATTCTCTTAACTTTTGCTTGTCTGGAAAGTTTTCAGTTTCCCCATCAAATCTGAATAAGAGTCTTGCTGGGTAGAGTATTCTTGGTAGTAGGTTCTTCCCTTTCATCAGTTTAAATATATCATGTGATTCCCTTCTGGCTTGTAGAGTTTCTGTTCAGAAATCAGGTGGTATCTTAATGGGAGTTCCCTTGAACGTTATTTGTCATTTCTCCCCTATTGCATTTAATATTTTGTATTTGTCTTTAATTTTTGTCAGTTTGATTACTGTGTATCTCAGTGTGTTCATCCTTGGGTTCATCCTTCCTGGGACTCTCTGTGCTTCCTGGACTTGGTTGACTGTTTCCTTTCCCATGTTAGGGACATTTTCAGCTATTACCTCTTTAAATATTTTCTCAGGTCCTTTTTCTCTTCTCCTACTGGGACCCCCTATACTGCAAATGTTGGCACATTTAATGCTGTCTCAGAGGTCTCTTAGGTGGTCTACATATTTTTTTTTTGTCATTCTTTTTTCTATATTCTGTTCTGTGACAGTGTTTTCCACCATTCTTTCCTCCAGGTCATTTTTCTATTCTTCTGCCTCTTATTCTGCTCTTGATTCCTTCTAGCATATTATTCATCCCTGTTTGTATATTCTTTAGTTCTTCTAAGTGTTTGGTAACATTTCTTCCATCTGCTCGATCTTTGAGATCCTGCATCATCTTCACTATCATTACTCTGAATTCTTTTTCTGGAAGGTTGCCTATCTCCACTTTATTTAGTTGTTTTTCTGGGGTTTTATCTTGTCCCTTCATCTGGGATATAACTCTGCTTTTTCATGCTGATTAACTTTCTGTGATGTGGTTTTTGTTTCAGTTACTGTGGTTCTGTGCTTCTTGCTTCTTCTGTCTGCCCTCTGATGGAGGAGGCTGAGGCTTGTGTGAGCTTCCTGTTGGGAGGGACTGGTGGTGGGAAAAACTGGGTCTTGCTCTGGTGGGCAGGCCCTTGCTCTAAGCTGCCATCCAAATATCTGCTGATGGGTGGGGTTTCACTCCCTCCCTGGTAGTTGTTTGGCCTGAGGTAACCCAGCCCTCTTTACAGGCTCCATGGTAGGGAGAACTCCAAGAGGGTTTACGCCAAGGGTGCCCTTCCTGGCCTGATGCTGCTGGTGCCCCCAGCCCTGTGGGGAGCCCCTGCTGACTCCTGCCTCCACAGAAGACCCTCCAACACTAGCATGTAGTTGGGGTCACTGCTCCTTTCCCCTGTGTCTTGGTGCATGCAAGATTCTGCTTGTGCCCTCTAAGACTGCAGTCTCTGTTTCCCCCAGTCCTATGCAAGTCCTATAGTCAAATCCCGCTGGCCTCCAAGGTCAGATTCCATGGGGATCCCCAGTCCCTTTTTCAGATCCCCAGGCTGGGAAACCTGATGTAGGGTTCAGAACCTTCACAGCAGTGAGAGAACTTCTATGATATTATTGTTCTCTAGTTTGTGGGTCACCCATCTGGCAGGTATGGGATTTGATTTTATTGTGATTGTGCCTTTCCTCCCATCTCACTGCACTTTCTTCTTTGTATTTGGATGTGGGGTATCTTATTTTAGCAGGTTCCAGTATCCTCCTGTCAATGGTTGTTCAACAGCTAGTTGCAATTTGGGTGCTCTCACAGGAGGAGATGAGCACACATCCTTCTACTCTGCCATCTTGAACCAGAAGTCTGACGAGGTTGTTTTTAAAATAACGTCTAACTTTAAGTTCTATATTGAACGTGTATACTATTGACTAGTAGTAAAACAGGTGCTTGCTAAATCTAATGGTGCACATGTTTTCTGGGCACCTCTTACTGGAGGTTGTTGGAGTAAATCATAATGAAAGGTTACTCCTGTGACATTCCTGCCTAATTAATTGGAACAAAATTCTGGCCAGCATTCCACTTGCAGCCAGCTACAGTGAGACAGAATGGGGAGGGCCACTGACTCCAAAACACACTCATACTTTTATCACGCACAAACTAAAGCGTCTTCTGACTTCTCACAAACAGTTATTAACCCAAGAACACATTGGAGTTAAGAAGGTGTATGTCACTTTGCCATGGATTCCACAGTGGTAAGGCTCAGGGTTAGCACTTCTGCAGTCTGGTAATAAACAGCCAGGTCTGTTCTACACCTGGATCTACAGAAAACAGGAAAGGGTGAATGTTTGGAAATCTCTTACTAGCTGATAGCTAATTTCATACCTTTTTCAAAATTATGGTTAAAGAAAACAACATAACATTAGTTTACCATCTTAACCAGTTTTGAGTGTACAGTTCAATAGTGTTGAGTGTATTTGCATTGGTGTGCAGCAGATCTCCAGGAATTTTCATCTTGCAAAACTGAAGCTCTGTATAGCTCCTTCCTCCCCTGCTCCCCCAGCCCCTGGCAACCAGCTTTCTGCTTGCTGTCTCTCTGAGCTTGGTTGTTTTGTGGTGTTGTGTTCTGTTAGTTGCTCAGTGATGTCCGACTCTTTGCGACCCCATGGATGGTAGCCCACCAGTCTCCTCTGTTTGTGGGATTCTCCAGGCAAGAATACTGGAGTGGGCTGCCATTCAGACTTGAAAATGCAGCTCTTTTCTCTCCCTGGTTGGGAAGAGTTCCCAACTAGACCCTGATGGTGCTGAGCTCTCAGCTGTGGAAACCTCAGCAGTGACCATCACTGCAGACTGATTTCAGCAGGCCTGGCATCTAAGGGAACCAGGGCATTCCACTGGGCTCTGTTCTCACTCATTTTTTTTTTTTCTTCTCCTACTTCCAACTTAGATGACGCTAGAGGGAGGCATCAAATGAAGATCCGCAGCAAGACCCAGGATTACCTCAACTTGTATGCGGTGGAGGGCCTGCGCACCTTGTGCATTGCCAAGAGGGTGAGTAGGCAGCTCCACAGAGGGGCAGAGCCAGCAGCGGAGCGCGGCCCATGCGCTCATCAGCAGGTCTCACCCAGGTTCTGAGTAAGGAAGAGTATGCCTGTTGGCTGCAGAGCCACTTGGAAGCAGAATCTGCCGTGGACAATCGGGAGGAGCTCCTCTTTCAGTCCGCCATTCGCCTGGAGACGAATCTGCATTTGTTGGGTAATTATGTTCTCGAGCCGGCTGGTATCCTGTAGGGCGGGGTGGAGTTTGCAGCATCCCGGGCAGAGAGGTACCCTGGCTCTAGTCCACAGCAGCTCTGCACACACTGGTCTTCATTAAGTACCCTGCTGGTCTGACACTGGGCTTCCCTTGTGGCCCAGCAATAAAAAATCCACCTGCAATGCAGGAGACCTAGGTTGGATCTGTGGGTCTAGAAGATCCCCTGGAGAAGGAAGTGACAACCCACTCCAGTATTCTTGCCTGGGAAATCCCATGGACAGAGGAGCCTGGTGGGCTACAGTCCAGAGGGCTGCAACAGAGTCAGACATGACTTAGTGACTAAACAACAAACCAACTGGTCTGACATTAGCACACCCCCCAGGCGGGGCTATGCTCCATTGAACATTGTCCTCTCTGGTCAGTTTTTGGGTCATTCCCTGTGCCACCTTTCTGGGCACCATGTCAGACTTTCCTCCCCTAAAACCCTGCTTTCCCACCAAAAATAGAGATAAGAAGCAAGCTTTCTCAACAACTGATGCTTAAAATGGTCCCTCCATCCCAGGAACAATCAGAAACTGTTGGACTCAGACAGGGCTGCCTTTTATACATAAAAGTCAACTCTCTCATATCTTTTAATATAAAGGTACTAATCCCATTCATGAGGGCTCACTCTCATGACCTAATTGCCTCCCAAAGGCCCCAGCTGCTAATGCCATTACCCTGGGGATTAGAGCATCAACCTATGGACTTTTAGGAGGGACACAAACATTTCAGTCCATAGCAGCATCCCAGTACAGGGAACAGCATGCATAAAAGAGAAAGGCAAGGCTGACAAGGAGGCCTCGGGTAATGCTGCACTTCTAAAAGAAAGATGGAGACCATCTCACCAAGCTGGAATCAGGAAAACCAGGCTGGCCTAGAGGACACTTTTCTGCACTAAGTGGTATATTTTTCGTAAAATTCTGAGACTTGCACAGGAAAAATCTGCTCCTTAATTTTTGTGTTTGTGGAAAAAGCATATTCAGGATAATGTTGCTTTCAAGAAATAATGGGCCTCTGTGGTCTGTTTTAACAGCTAATGGTAAGCACTGTTCAGAGCCATCACTGTGGGCTCATTTAACAGAAGCTTTCTGCAGGATGGATAAGCTTGAAAACTTTTCATCCCTCTGGGTATGGTCATTCTCACCATCTCCCCACAAGCTTTATTTCCAAGCTATCTGTAAGTTATAAGTTTACTTTATGTTAGGAAGCCTTGGAGGTGTTCTGTTCAGTGTCCAGAGAATTAATGTTTAGTGCTCCCAGCTGTCCCTACTGTATGGAGTCAAGAGTTGGTGAAGGTACCCCCATATCCTGAATGAGGAATCACCCCAGTGCTTCCAGAGAAGATGGACCTCAGCAGGGTCCAGTCTGCAGGGCGGGGCCAGCACCTCTGCTGAGCTGGAGTGTAGTATTCATGCTGGTCAGGGCAGGGGCCCGGAAGCAGGGCCTCACCTACACTGGTACCTTTGAGCAGGTGCCACGGGGATTGAAGACCGCCTGCAGGATGGAGTCCCCGAAACCATTGCTAAACTGCGTCAAGCAGGTCTGCAGATTTGGGTTCTCACCGGCGACAAACAGGAAACGGCCGTTAACATCGCTCATGCCTGCAAACTTCTGGACCATGACGAGGAAGTCATCACCCTGAATGCTGAATCCCAGGTAGGTGGATGTTAGGGAGCCTGCTTTGCCAAGGCAAACCCCACACCCCCCAGCCCCAGAGAGGAGCAGGAAGGAATGCCTTCCATTTCTGGCACTTGCTGTGAGGTGGGCCTTTGTTCTTCACCTCTGTTTATACCTGTGTTGTGTTTCTTATTGTCTTGGAAGATGTGGGATTTGCTGGGACTTCTCAGGAACACTTCTGAGCTTTATAATGCAGAGTTCAACCAGCTTTTTCCTGAGCTACTGTCCAGCCAGCAGTATCAGAGTGTCTCATGAGCTCTCATGGAGTGAGGGCAGCTGTCCATTCGGCATTGGCATTCCCAAAACAGCACGTGTTATCTCATTAATGCCCCAGCAGCACTTGGGTTGTCATTCCTCACCTCTTGACTGAAATCCCCCCATGTAGAGGATGAGTCTCTTCCCACAGGCTCTTCCAGAGTGACTCTTCTTTGGAACATCTTCTCCAGGGGATGAGAAAGTCCAGCCTTTATGGGTCATGCTTTATGGATCATGTAGGTATCACACTTAAGATGTGCCTTATCACAGAGTTTTCACCTTTGTTTTCTCCTAAAAGATTTATAGTGTAGCATCTCACCTTTAGACACAATCTGTTTTGTGTAGAATTTTGTGTAATGTGTGATGTTTACATCAAACTGTGTTTTTCTGCATGTAGCTGGCCAGTTATTCAGGAACTGTTTGTGGACAGTTTGTCTTTTCTCCACTAAATTGTTGAAAACCTTTGTTAAACCTTTGTTGAAAATCAGTTGCTCCTATTTGTTGTGTGTCTATTTTTAGATTTCTATTATTTTCCATACCTGTGTCTATCCCTTCTTCAATACCATACTGTCTTGTGAGTTTTTAAATAAGTCTTAAAATAGGCATTATTTTGTTTAACCTTTAATACAATTTTCTGTTGATGGGCAGGGCTATGTTCCCTCCCTGTTGTTTGACCTGAGGCCAAACTATGGTGGAGGTGATGAAAGATAATAGCTACCTCCTTCAAAAGGCCCCCTGCATGCACTGCTGCACTCAGTGCCCCCATCAACAGAAAACTGGATTAAAGGTTTACTGAGCATGGCCCTGCCCATCACAACAAGACCCAGTTTCCCCCTCAGTCAGTCTCTCCCATCAGGAACCTTCCATAAGCCTCTTATCCTTCTCCATCAGAGGGCAGATTAACCAATCTATTAAAACTATTAAAACTAACCAAGCCTTGTCAAACCCAAGGAAACAATGAGAACACTGTGTAGGGCCGCTCAAAATGCGCAGGACATGGTGAAGAGTTCTGACAAAACGTGGTCTAAGGAAAAGGGAACGGCAAACCACTTCAGCATTTTTGCCTTGAGAACCCCATGAACAGTATGAAAAGGCAAAATGATAGGACACTGAAAGATGAACTCCCTAGGTCAGTAGGTGTCCAACATGCTACTACTAGAAATCAGTGGAGAAATAACTCGAGAAAGAATGAAGAGACAGAGCCAAAGCAAAAACACCCAATTGTGGATGACTTGTGATCGAAATAAAGTCCAATGCTATAAAGAGCAGTATTGCATAGGAATCTGGAATGTTAGGTCCATGAAATTGGAAGTGGTCAAACAGGAGATGGCAAGAGTGAACGTCGACATTTTAGGAGTTAGTGAACTAAAATGGACTGTAATGGGTGAATTTAACTCAGATGACCATTATATCTACTACTGTGAGCGAGAATCCTTTAGAAGAAATGGAGTATCCATCATAGTCAACAAAAGAGTCCAAAATGCAGTACTTGGATACAGTCTCAAAAATGACAGAATGATCTCTGTTTGTTTCCAAGGCAAACCATTCAATATCACAGTAATCCAAATTTCTGCCCCGACCAGTAATGTTGAAGAAGCTTAAGTTGAATGGTTCTATGAAGACCTATAAGACCTTCTAGAACTAACACCCAAAAAAGATGTCCTTTTCATTATAGGGGACTGGAATGCAAAAGTAGGAAGTCAAGAGCTACCTGGAGTAACAGGCAAATTTGGCCTTAAGTACAGAATGAAGCAGGTCAAAAACTAACAGTTTTACCAAGAGAATGCCCTTGTCATAGCAAACACCTTCCAAAAACACAAAAGAAGACTACACATGGACATCACCAGATGGTCAATACTGAAATCAGATTGATTATATTCTTTGCAGCTAAAGATGGAGAAGCTCTATACAGTCAGGTAAAACAAGAACAGGAGCTGATTGTGGCTCAGGTGATGAGCTCCTTATTGCCAAATTCAGACTTAAATTGAAGAAAGTAGGGAAAACCACTAGACCATTCAGGAATGACCTAAAGCAAATCCCTTAAAACTATACAGTGGAAGTGACAAATAGTTTCATGGGATTAAATCTGATAGTACCTGAAGAACTATGGAAAGAGGTTCGTGACACTGTACAGGAGGCAGTGATCAAGACCATCCCCAAGAAAAAGAAATGCAAAAGGCAAAATGGTTGTCTGATGAGGCCTTACAAATACCTGAGAGAAGAAGAGAAGCTAAAGACAAGGGAGAAAAGGAAAGATAAACCCATTGGAATGCAGAGTTCCAAAGAATAGCAAGGAGAGAGAAGAAAGCCTTCTTCAGTGATCAGTGCAAAGAAATAGAGGAAAACAACAGTCTGGGAAAGACTAGAGATCTCTTCAAGAAAATCACAGATACCAAGGGAACGTTGGGCATAATAAAGGATAGAAATGGTAGGGATCTAACAGAAGCAGAAGATATTAAGAAGAGGTGGCAAGAATACACAGAAGAACTATACAAAAAAGATCTTCATGACCCAGATAACCACAACGGTGTGATCACTCACCTGGAGCCAGACATCCTGTAATGAGAAGTCAAGTGTTCCTTAGGAAACATCATTGTGAACAAAGCTAGTGGAGGTGATGGAATTCCAGTTGACCTATTTCAAATCCTAAAAGATTTTGCTGTGAAAGTGCTGCACTCAAAATGCCAGCAAATCTGGAAAACTCATCAGTGGCCACAGGACTGGAAAAGGTCAGTTTTCATTCCACTCCCAAAGAAACACAATGCCAAAGAATGCTCAAACTACTGCACAATTGCACTCATTTCACATGATAGCAAATAATGCTCAAAATTCTCCAAGCCAGGCTTCAACAGTAGATGAACCAAGAACTTCCATACGTTCAAGCTAGTTTTAGAAAAGGCAGAGGAACCAGAGATCTAATTGCTAACATCCGTCGGATCATTGAAAAAGCAAGAGAATTCCAGAAAGATACCTACTTTTGCTTTATTGACTATGCCAAAGCATTTGACTGTGTGGACCACAGCAAACTGTGGAAAATTCTGAAAGAGATGGGAATACCAGGCCACCTGACCTGCCTCCTGAGAAATCTGTATGCAGGTCAGGAAGCAACAGTTAGAACTAGACATGGAGCAACAGACTGGTCCCAAATCGGGAAAGGAGTACATCAAGGCTGTATATTGTCACCCTGCTTATTTAACTTCTATGCAGAGTACATCATGAGAATTGCTGGGCTGGATGAAGCACAAGCTGGAATCAAGATTGCTGGGGAAAATATCAATAACCTCAGATAGGCAGATGACACCACCCTTATGGCAGAGAGAAGTGAAAGAGGAGGGTGAAAAAGTTGGCTTAAACTCAACATTCAGAAAACTAAGATCATGGCATCCAGTTCCATCACTTCTTGGTAAATAGATAGGGAAACAATGGAAACAGTGAGAGACTTTATTTTGGGACTGCAACCATGAAATTAGAAGACACTTGTTCCTTGGAAGAAAAGCTATGACAAACCTAGACAACATATTAAAAAACAAAGCTTATTACTTTGCCAGCAAAGATCTGTCTAGTCAAGGCTATGGTTTTTCCAGTAGTCATGTATGGATATGAGAGTTGGACTGTGAAGAAAGCTGAGCGCTGAAGAATTGATGCTTTTGAACTGTGGTGTTGGAGAAGACTCTTGAGAGTCCCTTGGACTGCAAGGAGATCCAACCAGTCCATCCTAAAGGAGATCAGTCCTGGGTGTTCATTGGAAGGACTGATGTTGAAGCTGAAACTCCAATACTCTGGCCACCTCATGCGAAGAGTTAACAGTTAACTCACTGGAAAAGACCCTGATGCTGGGAAAGATTGAAGGCAGGAGGAGAAAAGGAAGAAATGGTTGGATGGCATCACCAAATCTATGGATATGAGTTTGAGTAAGTTCCGGGGGTTGGCGATGGACAGGGAAGCCTGATGTGCTGTAGTCCATGGGGTCACAAAGAGTTGGACACACCTGAGCAATTGAACTGAACTGATTTTGTTTAATTTCCAAGTGTTTGGAGTTTTCCTATTGGCTTTCTGTTATCGATTTCTATTTTATACCTATTCTGTTGATTTCTGTCCATTCTTGTCATAGAATATGCTTTTTTTTTTTTTTTTTCAGTTTTTTTTAATTATTTTTTTGACGGATAATTGCTTTACAGAATTTTGCTGTTTTCTGTCAAACCTCAACATGAATCAGCCATAAGTATACATATATCCCCTCCCATTTGAGCCTCCCTCCCATCTCTCTCCCCTCTAGGTTGATACAGAGCCCCTGTTTGAGTTTCCTGAGACATACAATAAATTCCTGTTGGTATCTATTTTACATATGGTAATGTAAGTTTCCATGTTACTCTTTCCATACACCTCACCCTCTCCGCCCCTGTCCCCATGTCCATAAATCTGTTCTCTACGTCTGTTTCTCCATTGCTGCCCTGTAAGTAGATTCTAACCGTTTTTCTAGATTCCATATATGTGCATTAGAATATGATATTTATCTTTCTCTTTCTGACTCACTTCAGTCTGTATAATAGGTTCTGGGTTCATCCACCTCATCAGAACTGACTCAAATGTGTTCTTTTTTATGGCTGAATAATACTCCACTGTGTAGAATGTGCTTTTTATTCTTTTATATTCATTTTTTAATGACCCAGGGTATGGTCTTTCTTGGTGAGTGTTCATATGCACATGGAAAGAATGTATGTTCTGTAATGTTGGCTGGTGGATCAATTAGCTCCTGTTGAGAGATGGTACTTCTTCTATAATAAGAATTGGAAAACTGCCTTATGCCTCAAATCCAGCCTACTGCCTGTTTTTATGGCGCTGTATTTGAACAGCCTTCTCTGTGTTTTAATACACAGTCTTAGGCGTGTCCATGCTATAATGGCAGTGTTGAGTAGTTGCCACAGAGACTGAATGACCTGAAAAGCCTGAAATAATTTATTCTGTCCCCAAATAGTCACTCCATATATTTTGATTTCTGTTTGCATGGCATGCTTTGTTTGATCCTTCTGTTTTTAATCTACCTGTAGCATTACATTTGAAATGAAGCATTGTAATGTAATGTAATGTGGCATTACCTTTGGACAATAGGTCATGTTTTCATATATTCAGACAATTCCTTTTAACTGGTATGCTTAGATCATTTACATTTATTCTAATTATCAATATGTTTGGATGCAAGTCTACTATTTTATATTTTGTTTTATTATTCTGTTTTTTATTTTTCCATTCCTTTTTCTACCTTCTTTTGAGCTATTTGAACATATTTTTAGTATTCCATTTTAATTTATCTTATGTTTTGACATCACTTAACATTTTTAGTGTATTTACTAGGCTTATACTATGCATATTGGAGAAGGAAATGACAACCCACTCCACTGTTCTTGCCTGGAGAATCCTAGGGACAGGGGAGCCTGGTGGGCTGCCGTCTATGGGGTCGCACAGAGTCAGACACGACTGAAGTGACTTAGCAGCAGCAGCAGCATACTATGCGTATGTAAGTTGTCAATCTACTTCATTCCAATCAGTGGAATGAAGAAATCTTATCACTCCATGTTTCCCTCAACTCTTCCCCCTAATGTTGTAGGTATCTTACATATTACAGTTGCATATATTGAAATCCTCATCAGATGATATATACTTTTTCCTTTCAATCTAAAAGCAGATTTTTAAAGACATCAAGAGGAAAAGAATGGTCTGTTATATTTACTTAAGTTAGATTATATTTACTTAAATTATATTTACAATTTTTGCTGCTCTTCTTACATTTCCATTGTTTCAAGTTTCCTTGTGGCACAATTCCCCTTTCCTAGGGGGAACTTCTATTTTTTTAAATTTTATAGTGGGGTACAGCTGATTAATAAACAATATGATAGCTTCAGGTAAACAGCAAAGGGACTTCACCATACATATACACACATCCATTCTCCCCAAATGCCCCTCCCATCCAAGCTGTCACATAACATTGCACAGAGTTCCATGTGCTATACAATAGGTCCTTGTTGGTTATCCATTTTAAATACAGCAGTGTGTACAAGCCTATCCCAAACTCCCTAACTTCATCTGTTTTTTAGAGTAGGTCCACTGATGGCAGATGCTCCTGCTTTTCTTCATCAGAGAATGTCTTATTTCGCCACGGTACGCAGTGAGAAATCAGCAGTCATTTGAATCATAGCTAGTGAATCATTATCTGGCTGCTTTCCAGTGTTTTTCTTTAGTTTTAGGCAGCTTCATTATAATATGTTTGGGCCTCGATTTCTTTTGATTTATACTCTGGTATTTGCTAAGCTTCTTGAATGGGGCTGTGTCTCTCACCAGATTTGTTAAGTTTTCAGCCATTATTTCTTCAAACACTTTTTCTGCAGTGCACTTTCTCCTCTTCTTCTCAAAGACTGATGACATGTCTTTTGATATTTTCTCAAGGGTCCCACAGGCACTCTTCAGTTTTTAATTTTTTTTCTCTCGTTCAAATTGGATAATTTCTCTTGTCTTTGAGGTCACTGGCTTTTGCTTCTGTTATTTCTATTCTGCCATTGAGCTCACTCAGTGGGTTTTTTTAATAAACTTTTTATATAGAATGGTTTTAAATTTACCAAAAGATTTGTGAAGATAGTACTGTTTCACCTACACCTAATTTTGCCTAATATTAACATCTTTGCAATTAATAAATGGAGATTGGTATACAGTTGCTACTAAAGTCTGTGCTATATTCAGATTGTCTTAATCTTCATCTTATTGTCCTTTTTATTTTCCAGAATCTCATTCAGGACCTACGTTACATTTAGTTGCCATGTCTCCTCAGGTTCTTACTGGCTACAACAGTTTCTCAGGCTTTCTTCTGGATGACCTTGACAGTTTTGAGGATAGATACAGTTAGATGTTTTGTAGAATGTCTTATATGGGAAATTGTCTGATGTCTCTCTCTTGATTAAAGTTACGAGCTTTGGGAAAGAAGACCACAGACAAAAGGTCATTTTCTTCATTTTGTCACATCATGTCAAGAGCATATTCTATCAACATGGCGTATTACTGTGGATGTTAATTTTGTCTGGTTTTTTCCATCATAAGCCAATTCTTTTCACCCATTGCACACTGTCCTCTTTGAAAGAAAGTCATTGTGCATATTCCCATTTACAGAATGTGAGGTTATAATACCCCTCCTTGAGCACAGAGAAATTACATAAATTATTTATGTAATCCAATGATGGATACATAGTGGAATCCAGTGAGCTTTACATTTTGATTAATGTGTTTTGGGGGTTCTGAAATTTGTATTTAATTATTCTTTACATCTTATGTTTTTTGCTGAGACTTTCTATTCATTTCTAGAATTATTTCTTACTTCTTGGAATCCTTTTTAATGACTGTTTCACAGTCTCTTTCAGATAATTCCAGTATATGTGTCATCTTGGCATTGACTTCGGTAGATTTTCTTTTTCCACAGCACTGAGAATTTCCTAGCTCTTTATCTGCTGATAAATTTGGAGTTGCATTGTGGGTATTTTAAATGGCACTCTGAAAGTAAAAGTGACAGTCACTCAGTCTTGTCTGACTCTTTGCAACCCCATGGACTATACAGTCCATGGAATTCTCCAGGCCAGAATACTGGAGTGGGTAGCCTTTCCCTTCTCCAGGGGATCTTCCCAACCCAGTAATTAAACCGGGGTCTCCTGCATTGCAGGCAGATTCTTTACCAGCTGAGCCACAAGAGAAGCCCAAAAATACTGGAGTGGGTAGCCTATCCCTTCTCCAGGAGATCTTTCTAACCCAGGAATCGAACAGGGATCTCCTGCATTGCAGGCAGATTCTTTATCAACTGAGCTATCACGGAAGCCCCAGATGGCCCTCTGGTCACTTTAAATTCTATGGAGAATGTGTATTTTTTTAAGGCAGGTAATCAGTCCTCTTGGGTGCAGGCTGCAGGCTCCAAACAGCCTGGGGGTGTTGGGTTCAGTGTCACTTTTGTTTAGCCTTTGCCAAGCTGTTAGAATCTGTCTCATATTTTTGCCCAGCTCCTGACTCCTAACAATGTTCCACTACTTTCTGATTCTCTGGGACTCCCTCTGGCTGAAAGGCGAGTGTTTGAGTTGCCTTGATCTGCTTTGTGTCTCAGCACTGACTTCCGGGGCCAAGGTGGTGGACAGACAGAAGGAGGGCAGCGGCCGCCTTGCCGTCGGGGCCGCAGTTGGTCTGAGAGGAGGGACTCCTCCCTTAGTCCCCGGCGACAGGCGGCCCTGCCACCGTGGCTGTTCCTGCTGCTGCTCTGGAGCAGAGTCGCCTGGCTCTGGGTTCAAGAGAATCGAGGAAAATAAATAAAAATGGGGTTTCCTCCCTCTGCCCTGAGCACGGAAAGTTCTCTTTTCTGGTTTTCAAGCCAGAAGTAGAGGTCTTCTCCTCGCACTGGAGCTTTCTTGTCCCGCTTCCAGCTTCTGTCCAGACGTCTGCGTGCTTAGAGTAGTGGTCTCCTTCCCCAGCCTGACCGCTGCCGTTTACTCTGAGTCCTCAGCGCCACTCGGTGACTCTGTCCGGGTGCCACCGCGGGCTTTCGGGGTGGGGGCAGGATCCGCTCGTTCCGTTCTGCCTTGCCAGGGCTTTGTGCTAGGACCCGAGCGTCCGGATTGGTCTTGCAGTGGGGACCCGCCTTCTCCGTAAAGCCTTCCCGGGCACCGCCCCCGCCCCCAGCCCCACCCTAGAGCAAGGCTCCCCCCGCCTCGTATCCGGCACACTGCGCATTCTGCTCAGTGACTTGCTGTGGTCATGGGGTTATGCATGTGTCCCGCTCAGTGACTTGCTGTGGTCGTAGGGCCATGTGTGTGTCCCGCTTCTTGGCCCATCACCCAAAGTCAACGGTTGCATCTTTTCAGGCTTCTATTCTGCGTCGCGCCCACTTTTCTCAATATAAAACGTGCTCAGTAAGTGCTTATCGGAAACACCTGATTCCCACAGTGCCATGTGTGAAGCTGCTCACTAACCTGGGTCTCTCTGTCCATGGAGGAGCAGGAACCAGTGGAGTTCCTGGAGTTTATTCATTATTAGAAACACTTGTCCCTCCCATGCCTCTGTGCCCTGACCCTGCAGTCTCCCCAGGAAGTTTCCCTATCCTTTCTGGGATTCAGATACAGCTTTGGAAGGGCACTGCCAATTCAAAGCCTCAGAAATTAGGCTTTTTTTCCCCTGGCCAACTGGAGAGCTTAAAGAGATTCTGATTACACTTCTTTTGAAGCTAATCACAGCAGAAGCTCTTCTTGGTAGCTCACTAGAAAACAAGAAGTTCTGAGTAAGGGTCTCTGAGGACCATGGGGAAGTGCCTGGAAAGCTCCCATGGCCTGACCAGCTAGCAGTTCCACCACAGTCTGGCTAGGCCTCCCAAAGTGAAGATGCTCTACACAGTATAATGGAATCAAGTAGAATCCTAATAGGAACCCTAAACCCACCCAGACTCTTTCATGCTGAAAGTCGACCACTTCCCCTGACTTTCCAGGTGCAGGAGGGTGCCCTTCTGGGCCAGGACTGCAGCCTGGGTCCTGGCAGAGTCTCAGATGTATCGCTGGGGTGATATGGATGAGTGACCCTTGCGTTCCTCTTCTGTCCACTTCAGGAGGCGTGCGAGGCCCTGCTGGACCAGTGCCTGCGCTATGTGCAGTCCCGCAGCCCCCGGAGGACCGTTGGCAGCCTCAGCGTGGGCTTCGCCCCTCTCTGTCCACCCTCCGAAGCCACTGCCTCTGGCCCCAGCCTCGTGATCGATGGGAGAAGTCTGGCCTACGCCCTCCAGAAGAACCTGGAGGACAAATTCCTCTTCCTTGCTAAGCAGTGCCGGTCTGTCCTTTGCTGTCGCTCAACCCCCCTGCAGAAGAGCATGGTGGTGAAACTGGTCAGGAGCAAGCTCAAGGCCATGACCCTGGCCATAGGCAAGTATCCAGGCCGGACAGCCTCCTCCTGTGCAGCTGCCTCCCCTTGAAGCATCTTGAATTTCCTACCCCTTCCATACTATACTCTAGGGTGGGAAAACACTTTCTTTCTCTTTTTCCTATTTATAAAATCACACTCTGTGCAATAAAATTGGCAGTCTGTTCCAAATATAAAGCTTGGATTTGAAAGCCACAAAATACACTAGCAACAGATATAGCTACATATTATGAAGTCAGTAATTCAGTGTCAAATTAAAAAGTTAGAGCTTCTTACTGTCTCCGGGGAGACAGAAGAGTCCTGTCCTGTGGCTTTGGCCTCAGCAGAGGCCTGCAGTCTAAGCCTGACCCCAGGCCAACTTAGGAAGAAGGCCCTTTGTAGGTGCTTCTGATGGCCGTGAGCCACCTGGGGTCCAGCTTCATCACGCTTCGGGACCCAGAGACTCCATGGTGATCGGAATTCCCATCACTTCTTGTCGCTGAACTTTGCTTCAAGTGTTAGTCACTCAGTTGTGTCCGACTCTTTGTGACCACATGGACTGTAGCCCGCCAGTGGACAGGCTCCTCTGTCCATGGGATTCTCCAGGCAAGAGTACTGGAGTGGGTTGTCATTTCCTTCTCCAGGGGATCTTCCCCACCCAGGCATTGAACCCAGGTCTCCTGCATTGTCAGGCTGATTCTTTACCATCTGAGCCACCTGGGAGATGATTTTGTTTCAAGACCAGCATCTAATTTTAAAACATTCCTCCTAAGCTCTGAATAGTTGCTGAATTTTGCATCATTTCCTTAAGGACTGTGTGTCTGATGGTGGCTTTTCCTTGTAGACTGCTGGCCTGGCGAGCCTCCTGGGCTCCTCTCCAGTCTGCACCCGCATCCACCTGTCTCCTCACCCACTCTGATTGAAGTCCAATCTCCAGGGAGGTTCAGGGACGTGGCAGCCCCACCTGCTGGGGAGAGCTGGGAGAGACTGCAGGTAGCCTAGGAAAAGGGGTGGTCCCCAGGATTCCCCGATATCAGATAGTTTGGTCTTCCTGCATATAGAATGCACACCTAAGTGAGAGCTTGCTCTGAAATAAAGCTTCCTCACCAATCAGTATTAATTACCATATTTTCTACAGGAGGTCTGTGGTAGCCCCCCACCCTTGGTGATGTAGCAATTGCCACTCTGTCACCTCATCAGGACAGTTGAGGCTGGTGATGGCCTTAGCATGGTTGTCATGGAGATGGACCTGCACATCCCCAGGGCATGGTAACTGCTGAGGGGGGCGAGGTGTGTTCACCCACAGCCACCTGGTTCCAGCTGAGATAAGACAGGCAGATCTTCTAGGATGGCCCCTGTTCAGGGAGGCTGTCTCAGGACCACCTTTGCCCTCATGTGCCCAGACAGGCCTTTACGTCTCTCTGAGCAGGTGTTGGAGGCAAAAGCTGAGGAGTTTGAGTCTGGTTCTGCACCCTCACCAGTAACTTTGCTCCTCCATGCTCCAGCCTCAACTGTAACATGAGGTCAGCTTCTCCCAGTGGGCCAGGTGTGAGATCCTGAACATGATACAGCACATTCTCACTGCCTGGTCAGGGCCTGGCTCACTCAGCTACCACATCACTGGTGTGTGGCATTCACTTAGGAAACTGGGAAAAGAAAAAGGCTGGTTAGAAAGAAAAAACAGAACCTCAAAAGGGAAAGGAAAGGTAAAGACCCATCAATTTTTAGTTTATTTCTTTCTGTGAGTTCAGGCATGAATATGACCTAGACCTGGATATCTAGCAGTTAATAATCCCGAGAGCATCATTGTCCACACATCTCATTTTAAATGGGACATTCTGGGAAGAGCTGCAGAGGTTATTGCTTCACAGAATTTCAGTTGGGCAAATACTGATTCTCCAGGTTGGGCCCTGTGCAGTAAAGAACAGAGGAATCACAGAGGAAAGACATCCATCTGAGTCACTCTGACTTCATATACCTGTACTTCTTACGTGTTTGAAATGGGGGAGGTATTCTGTGATGTGGGCCCTTCTGCCACCCTGTTCCAAGAACAGTCACTCTCACTGAATGATAATGACTAAGTCTCCAGTTGTCTTTCCCCAAAGATCTTGAGAGCTCTGACCCTGTGCTCCTACACACTTTCTATCAGCAATTTGACTAAATACATAGATAGTCTCCTTAATTACATGCTTAGAGAGCCCAAGGGTGGGCACGGTAACTAACAAGCTAGCCAGACTTGAGTGTGCAGAGTTCCACAGTTTGCTGGGCAGAATTTAACCTCCTTTGTTCAGTTTAGAAAACCACTTACAGGAGTATGAATGGAAGTAGCCTTGACTGCCGTGTGACAAAGCCTAGAGTGGGTCAGGAAGTAACAGTGAAGGTGGTGATCCTGTTCTGTGCTAGATGCCCCGTGAAGAGCTCTTCTGGTGTCTGAGCCAGTAGCTTGGAACGTGTCCTGACTGGAAAGGGGCGCTGGCCGCTGCTTTCTCAGATTCTTCCTGGTGTGGCTGGTGGGTCCAAGCCTCCCACCAGGTTTGCTCTGACTGCATAACCCGGCTCCCCTGGGGCAGGGGCTGCACTGCCTCTTCCTCACTCCTCCCTAGGACCCTCCACAGTTCCCAGCTCACACCAGAGTCCCAGGAAGATCCACCAAGCCTGTTTAATCATGTACATCTCAGCTCATGATTCTCCCTGCCTGTGCTGTTCTAGGAGATGGAGCCAATGACGTCAGCATGATCCAGGTGGCAGACGTGGGCGTGGGAATCTCAGGCCAGGAGGGCATGCAGGTAAGAACAGGGGGCTGTCCTGGGCAACCAAAGGGCTCCCACTGTGAGCTGCGCTGGCCTCCCTGTGAGCCGTCCGCAGAGCTGAAGGCTTGGATCTTGATACAGCTGGTGCTTGCCTGCTGTTAAGCCAGCAGTAGACCAGGTGGCAGGCGGCTCTTCATGTTAGTGAAGCCGTGCAGTGAATGTGCCCGTAAATCTGTTTCTGTGGAAAGGTGGCCTGGAATGGGTCGTCTCTGCAAGGCACTTTTTATTGCTCCTGAACATCGGTGATGCCATGGGCTTTGCTATAGGACTGTTGTGTCCTGGTGTCACCATGAAGATGGAGGAAAGCCATCCTCACTTGTGTGAAAATTCATCTCTGTGTTTTTCACTTGCCATTGAGTTGGTTCTCCTCACATGATCCAGATGATGAATAAATGGATTCATTATAAATGTACTTCTTTGGTATGTAGCAGTTCTACATTTCATTAAGTTTGAATCACAGTATTTTTAACTTGGTGGAGACTTTTGGGAACAGTCTATCCAGTTGTCTTCTTTTAAAAATCAAGATGTTGTTCACTCTTTGGTCATCGGTTGTTCATTGATGTATTCACCCTGTAACTAGCTTTTGAGCACACAAATGTGCCATGCTTGTGCAGATTCCTTGATTTTCTCACTTGACACTGAAATCACAGTTTGATGGAAAGTCCTGAGCCAGAAGCACAGTTGCTCCATCCTGGGCTCATCCTCAGCACATAACTCTCCTCCTGCGCCCCATCTGACCTGGGTTATGTTACTGTACATGTTTTCTTCCTCCATAAAACTGAAAATGGAACCCAGATGGGACTCATCCTTGCCCCTCCTCCCAGTGACATCACATGCCGCTGCTGCTGCTAAGTTGCTTTAGTTGTGTCCAACTCTTTGCAACCCCATGGACGGCAGCCCACCAGGCTCCTCCATCCCTGGGATTCTCCAGGCAAGAACACTGGAGTGGGTTGCCATTTCCTTCTCCAATGCATGAAAGTGAAAAGTGAAAGTGAAGTCACTCAGTCGTGTCCGACTCCTAGCAACCCCATGGACTGCAGCCTACAAGGCTCCTCTGTCCATGGGATTTTCCAGGCAAGAGTACTGGAGTGGGTTGCCATTGCCTTCTCTGTGACATCACATGGGGGAGCTCAAAAATGTCTATTGAATAAATGAGAAAAATAGTTAATTCCATCTGATTTTTTCAGCATAGCCTCCTTTGCAGTCATTTCCTAGAATGAAAACCTACCCAGGGCAGTGCTTGTAAACCACGCGTGCAGAGAAATGCAGCCAGTGAATCCACTTTGTATCAGAGTCTCTAAGATTGAGCATGCTGGTGAGGAAGGGTATGAGGTGTGTCCACTGCAAGGCCTCAGGGCAGGAGCCAGAGGATTCAGTGAGCCATGAAGGAGGTGTGGGGATCAGCCAGACTGTAGGGGTCTTACTGAGACTCAGCTTTGAGTGGACATGACTTGTATTTACTTGAAGCTCCAGTACTGTTGCCCGGAAAATCCCATGGATGGAGGAGCCTGGTAGGCTGCAGTCCATGGGGTCGCACAGAGTCCGACATGACTGAAGCGACTTAGCAGCAGCAGCAGCAGCATACTTCTTTATTGAGGGCGCATTATGTAAAGTGACAGTAAGACGCGACACTTTCTCCTACTGTTCTAAGGGCTCAGGTTCCCCAGGGGAATGTGGCCCTGCTTGCTTGTTAGTCAGTCCAGTAAGTAAGGGGACGTTGTGCGCAGCTCCCTGGAAGACACACTGTGTGGGGCGCTGTGGCTGTAGGGACCTGAGGAGTCCAAGCTGAGTGTCTGAGGTAAAGTGATGGTAGTTGCAGCTCCCCAGCTTAGCCAGGGTGGAAAAGGTGTCCCAGGCAGGGGAACAGAAAGGACCAAGGAAATTCTGTCACTCTGAAACACCCAGTCTTTGAGGAGTCATCTGGTCAACCATGTTTGTTGAGCACCCCATGGGTCAAGTGCTGACTGGGAGCCAGGGCTGCGGGTGATCACAGCGTCTACCATACAGGGTCTCATGCAATATTCAGAAAGATTGGAAAGGGAAGATAGAGAAGTATTCTAACTTACACCAGGGGTCATAATTGAGTTGTCGTGAGTGCTGTGAAAGAGCAACATGAGTTTCCCTGCTAAGGATGTGATGGGAGGCTCTGCACAGCTGGGAACACTGGGGAGGCCACCGTGACTGGGGGAGCAAGTGGTGTGTTTGGGGTGTGGAGGCGGGAAGCTAGGCCAAAGGGTGGAGGAAAGGCCAGGGGGGGCTGGAAGGAGGGGCATACCTGCGGTTCTCAAGGTCGGGGCTGCTTCCCAAACACCCCCGGGGCTTCTCCTTAACTCTGACTCAACATCAGCCCTTCAGTGTTTAGGACATTGAAGACAGGGACCACATGTGACGGTATCTGTCTCCAAGTCTGTGTCTGGCAACTGGTGGGTCTTAATACATGATTTTTGAGAGGATGAATTGTGGAATAAACGAAGGAAGAAAAGATGCATAAAACCCTTAAGGCTCCCACATGTTGACAGGAAGAGGAAAAGATACTGTTTGCTTTCAGATCCTTACTTTTGGGTTCAGAAAGCAGACATTCTAAGGCTTCATTTTTTTCTGTCATGTGTAATGATGTTACTCTGTTTCACAAATGGGACAGTATCATCACCTGCTCTTTTCTAAGTGATATTTAAGGGAAACCTGTAAAATTTGAAAAGCAGACTTAAATGTTTGTGTGGAATAACCTTCAAAGATAAGCAAAATGTATCTTTGACATTTTTGTGGATTTTTCCCCAAAATAATAAAATTCATTCCCAAATAATGATGTATTCCAAGTTATTTTGAACACAGACATTGTCATTAGGATGGCACTGTCTGGCTCAGTTAGTTTAATTGTGTAGAATGTGGTGCTCAGTGAGGTAAAGGCAAGCTTCCTCCCCCGGGCTCTTTCCTGTCTGCAGAGGAAGCCTGCCATCCATCCCACTGTCCTTTCAGGCCATGTCCAGTGCCCTACAGTGGGCATCCTGAGACTGGGCTGGTTGGCAGGCAGGGCAGCCATGGGCCTGGCCTTGCTCATCACCCGTGGCTCTTGGGGAGAATGACCCAGAGGACACCTCGCAGGACAGCTGTCTGTCTGTCCCTGAGGCATACCTAAGGGGCAGCTTTGGTTCATCTTTGGGTTGGGATCCTAATATGATTTAGATGAATAAAACATCAGAGAGTGGGAAAAAGCAGGGAAACTTCATACATCTCCATATTTTTTTTAGTTTGCTTAAAAAAAAAAAGCATGGGAAAGAAAAAGCAAAGCTTTACAAATCCATCAATTACATATATTTGAAATCTTAAATATGTCCTCTAGAGCAGTATCCCTAAACTAGAGTGTGGTCGATATTGGATTTTTCTTAAATGCAAGCGTTCATCCTGGAGACAGTGGTAACAGCCAGCTCAGACTGGATTTCTGCATCCCCGTTGCACCTTGTGTTTGGGGGGAGTTAAGACGGACCTCAGGCGCAGTGAAGCAGCAGCAACAACCGGCACTCTCTCCCTCTCAAGGCAGTGATGGCCAGCGACTTCGCGGTGCCCAAGTTCCGATACCTCGAGAGGCTCTTGATCGTTCACGGACATTGGTGCTATTCCCGGCTTGCCAACATGGTGCTGTACTTCTTCTACAAAAACACAGTATGTATTTGATGCCAGTGTCGAGGATTTTTGATGTGAAATCCGTGAGATTCACAGGACTGTTAACTGAACGTGGTCTGCGGACCATCCCACAGCCTCTCGTTGGTTCCACCCCACTTGGCTTCTGTGGATTTTTCCCAGGCCTGGTCCGCCCTTGCACCCTCAGTCTCAGAAGTCTTAACTCACTTGCCGCTCTGAGCATGGAAACAGGTAGATCCAAGGAGGAAGTCCACTTGCAGCTTTATAATAAGTAGAGTGACCATGGGGTCCAGGGGTTTGCATGAAGTCCTCAGTCAGTGAGTGGTCGAGACTCCTTTCTGCCTCCACCCAGCCGACTCCAGTTTCCAGGCCCTTTACTGCTCTGTCCCTGTCTCTCTCAGGAGTGCTCTCCTGAGGCGCCCACAGACAGGATGCTCTGATCGGTGCTCTCTCAAAGCACATGGGCTCATCTGATGAGTGGAAGTGTGGTTGGCAGTCCTGGGTCAGCATGAGAGGACTCAGCTGGGCTGTGACCCTGATGATAAGCAGGCTGTTGAGATTGCCCACCGTCTTCGAGAAGCCTTTCCTCATCCCCCTGGCCGCCATGAGTGGACATATGCCTATGGCTGCATCATTGCTTCTGTGTTCATTCATCAACCACAGGCGTCGTCACGTATGACCATAGTTTCCTATTCAGGAAACTTCCGCACTAGACACTGACACTCCTCTACAACTCTGCTACGCTCTACTACACACCTAGCCCACTGCACCGTCTCAATAAATACATAAATAAAATACTTTTGCTTATAAATCTAGGATTACAGAACCAGTCAATGAGGTAGTGAAATGGTAAAAATTTTATTGTGAGCTAAACTGATTTCATAGCAGTTTGTTTATTCAGATACAAATGGACTTTGATATAGCAATTATGACATTGAAGCTTTGGGCCCAGATTTAATGAAGTAGAAATAAATGGCAAAAATCACTCCCACCCTGGGCCAGCAGGAGGGGGCTGCCACCCTCTGTGCTGGCAGGTAGACGCCCCTCAGGCCCGCTCATTCTGTACTTGACCTTTCAATAGGCTGTGCGCAGACCTGCTTGGCTCAGGACAGTTCTGTTTCTTCAGGGACTCTGATTCAGGGCCCTGGTCTATTTCCTGCTGACCCTAACATTTAATTCTTAGTTCCTTCACTACTGTGTCCTTGGCAGACAGCTGTGTGGCAGCAATAGCCTCCAGGATGGACCACATGGCCATCTTAGGACCCTACCCTACTTGTGAGGTATAGACACTCTGCTGAGAACTTGCTGGATTGCTGCTTGTCCCTCTTGCCTCTGCTAGGAGGCAAGGAGACAAAGTAAGTAAACTCTTGGGGTAGCTGACTCTTCAGAGTAGTCCTGTAGATCTGCCCTGCTGGATCCATAGCTCCAAAGTCAAGAGCATGTCTAATTTTATAGGTTAGGTCCTGGAAATTAATTCAGATTGGGTTCTGCCTGGGACACAGTCCATGCAGGGCTGTGCTGTGCTGTGCTGTCCCTGACCTCGTCAGATCTCCTTGCTACTGACTCCCTGGCATTGCCTCCCCAGCACCATCCCCTCCTCACACAGACTTGCAAACCAAGAGGCTCCCAGCTCCCGAAGGTGTAGGTGGTGCTTTGAGTAAAGGTGAGTGGGGCTGGGCAGGCTGGAATCCCAGCCCCGTTTCTCTCAGTCATTAGCTGTGCAATCTGGAGCAAGTTATTTGCCTCCTTTGGATTTTTTTTTTTTTTTTTTTTTATCTGAAAACAAAACAGAACATAGGAATTGAACTCTGCTCTCTGTAATTCCTAACAAAAACTTCTCAGATTGAGGGGGAGGCATTCAATATTTCAGTTGCAGAAGAGACCCAGAGTGGCTACCGGAATGGACAGTGCCTCCTGTCTGCTGCAGCAAATCTGCCCTCGGGAAGGGGACAAGGAAGGAGGTGCTAAGTCACTTCAGTCGTGTCCAACTCTGTGTGACCCCATAGACGGCCGCCCACCAGGTTCCCCTGTCCCTGGGATTGTCCAGGCAAGAACACTAGAGTGGGCTGCCATTTCCTTCTCCAATGCATGAAAGTGAAAAGTGAAAGTGAAGTCGCTCAGTCGTGTCCGACTCTTAGCGACCCCATGGATTGCAGCCTAACAGGCTCCTCCATCCATGGGATTTTCCAAGCAAGAGTACTGGAGTGGGGTGCCATTGCCTTCTCTGAAGGAAGGAGAAGGGGCCTCTTTTTATTCTGTGACAGATTCAAGGCCTCTGTGAACAGGCACTTAATCTACTTGAGAAGTTCAGAAATAATCACTCTGCCTCCCAAATTGAGAAATTCATTTATCTTCAGAATAAGTTCGCCTGCCTTCCAGTAAGGAGTAGAGAAGGAAAGTTTCCATAGCAACAGTGGTTTGAGAAGGCTTTAGGTACTACATGAAAAAAAAATCTCAATTATCTAAGTACTTTTTCTCCTCTTTGACTCCACTTGCTTACTGATGAGTCACTAGGCTGCACCTGAGGAGATAGACAAGCCATAAGCAAGTATGGGTATGAAAAAAGGAAGAAAGTTAGTGAAGAAGCCAAGTTTGTCAATTTTCAGGGTGGAGGGGAAGAGTTGCATTTGGGCAAAGACTGAAACAAGGTTTGGAAGATCTGGGTCACTAGGGGTGTTACCAGTGTAGACTGTCTTTTTTTCCTGATCATTGGAACAAGCCATTTTTTAGGTCAAGAAACGTCTCTGAGCTCTAGCTCAAAGAGGTTAAGTGACTGCCTCAAAGTCAGAAATGTGCACCGCAGCAGCTCCAGAACCCACCCCAAGGCTACTGCCTGCGGTGTCCAGCAGAGAATTGTCTTCCTCCGCGGCTCCTCCAGGCCAAGACCCCCGAGTGGTTGATCAAGATGGGTTTGTTACTCGTTCAGTGACCACTGTCCAGTCATTTGACACCTTGGACCTTAGTTTCCTTTCCTCTAAATGGGGTGAGCACGCTGGCCCTGCTTGAGCCTCAGACGAAGGAAATAGCTGTTCTCCTGACAGTAACAACCACAGATGACGCTGATGAGCATCTCAGCATGTAGGGAGCTCTTGTGAGTGCTTCAAGGTGCGTTAGTCATTAATTCTCACCACAGCCCACAGCTGAGTACTGCTGGTGTGCCCGTGTCATGGACAAGGTCACTGAGGCAGAGTGGCTAAATTATCTGTGCCAGCTTGCATAGCCAGTGTCAGAATGCCTTGCAGTCGCTAAGCTGCCAGCGCCCCCCACCCCCCTCCCCCCATGTAGCATCAGGATGTTCAGTAATAGTGGGAAGAGGCTCACCCAGGTCCTCACGCTGGGCATGGGAGGAGGTTCCTCCACCTCTCTGGACCTCGCTTTCCTGTTTGGGATAGCCGTAGGGACCAGCAGGAATGCCTGTAGCTCACCCGACAGCAGAGTACCCAGCAGAGGCCAGGGCTCAGTCAAAGTCGCGATTACCACCCTGCTTGTGTGTGCGTCCTCCCCTCCACCAAAGTCAGTAACTGTACACTGTTCTCATTAAAGAGAGGAAGGCAGCATCTAGGGTGTGGTCCCAGAGGAACACAAGGAAAGAAGCCTGGCAGTGGGTGATGTACCTGGCTGGCCGTCTTGACGTGAGCCACCCTCGACTCTGCCAGAGCTTTATTTTGTTTTCTTATGATCTGTGGCCCTTTGGCCACAAGACTGCATCCCTCCGAGGGCTGTTGGTGGGAATCCCCAGCTGCTGTTGCTGCCCTTTGGATGCTGGAGGGATGCAGGAGAGGAGGGAGAGACAGGGCACCAAGGTGAGAGCCGTCTCTGGAGACAGTCTCCGCGCACAGATTCAGTCTTTCCAGCCAGACTCTGTGAGCCTCTTGGCCACCTGGGACAGGAGTCCACGGGACGGCTCTCAGCACCCTGGGATGGGAGTCAAGGGAGTCTGCTGGGTGGCTTTTGGTCACCTGGGACAGGAGTCCGCCGGCAGCTGAGAATCGCCATCCCACCCTACCTTTGACCACAGATGTTCGTCGGCCTCCTGTTCTGGTTCCAGTTCTACTGTGGCTTCTCCGCATCTGCCATGATTGACCAGTGGTACCTGATCTTCTTTAACCTGCTCTTCTCGTCGCTCCCCCAGCTCGTGACTGGGGTTCTGGACAAGGACGTGCCGGCCGATGTGCTGCTCGCTGAGCCGCAGCTCTACCGGAGCGGCCAGAACATGGAGGTGAGCCCCGGCCCGCGCCGCCCTTTCTGTGGACACCCTGGGCTGATACAAATGCACTTATTTACAAAACAGATTCACTGGTTTTGAAAACAAACTTTTGTTACCAAAGGAGAAATATGGCATGGAGGGGTAAATTGGGAGCTTGGGACCTTAACATACACATACTACTATATATAAAACAGATCACCAGCAAGGGCCTACTGTGTAGCACAGGGAATTCTACTTGGTATTCTGTAATAACCTATGGGGGTGAAGAATCTGAAGAAGAATGTGTGTGCGTGTGTGTGTGTGTGTATATATATAAAACAGAATTTCTTTGCTGTATACCTGAAACTTAACACAACATTGTACAACATTGTACAACTATACTCCAATAAAATTTTAAAAATAAAATCTTCTAAAAAAAAATGGACACTGGAGGAGTTAAAACTAGAATCTGACCAGTGGGAGGAAAACAATGAATTCTGTCTACTTGACTACAATGGATTTAAGTAGAAAGAGTTGATTGGTTATGATGGTATCAGAGGTATATATATGAGCCCAAACTCATCAAAATGTTTACATTAAAACTGTGTGTAGTTTCTGTATATCAGTTTACCTAAAGCTTAAAAAAAGAGAGAAACAAAAGACTTTTTTAAAAACTATGCGTGCATGTGTGCTAAGTTGTTACAGTCGTATCAGACTCTTTGCAACATTATGGACTATATAACCTGCCAAGGTCTACAGGACTCTGTCCCTGGGATTCTCCAGGCAAAATACTGGAGTGGGTTGCCATGCCCTCTTCCAGGGGCTCTTCCCTCACCCAGGGTCGAGCCCACAGCTCTGTGTCTCCTGCACTGGCAGGCGGGGTCTTCACCACTAGAGCCACCTGGGAAGCTCTTTTGAAAGTATGCCAAGGTGAAAACTGTCTTTACACTAAGAGGTTCCAGGAGCCCAAGGAAAGCCCATTTGGAATCCAGGTCAAGGACATGTGGGATGACTGTAGGAAGAGCAGGGATTTTTCTAAAACATCCCCAAAAGAAATGTGATTTCCTTTGAATAGGGATTAATGAGAAGATAAACCCATAGGGAAACCCTGGGAAAACCAAGTGAACACAAACAGATAATGTAAATACATGTTTCCATCAATACACTGCGTAGATTGGCATGCTGACTCCCAGCTGTCCCTGCTGGTCAGTAAAGAAAGCCACGTCAGTGCTTCTCTTGGGCTGATTGGAATTATACATGTGCCCAGGGAATAGAGCCCCGCATCTCCCACAGTGGTCTATAAATAATTCAGAACTGATTTACTGAAGTGCTGACTTCCCACTGGGCTTCCCAGGTGGTGCAGTGGTAAAGAATCCAGCTGCCAATGCAGGAAACACAGGAGATAAGTGTTCAATCCCTGGGTGGAAAAGATCCCCTAGAGTCGGAACTGGCAATCCTCTCCAGTATTCTTGCCTGGAAAATTTCCTGGACAGAGGAGCCCGGAAGTCTGCAGTTCATGGGATGGCAAAGAGTCAGACACAGCCTAACTACTAACTTCCTATGGGCAGCCTGGGACGGGGGCTCCTGAGGGTCAGGTAGATGAGGGTCTCTGCTCGTCACCTGGAGATGCTCATGTACTCAGCCAGGTGTCACCTCCTAGGTGAGTTTGTTCTGGGGACTAACAGGAAGGGGCTGCCTTTCCTCAACGCCCCATCTTGTCTGCTCTGAGTGTCCTGTGGACCAGTGCTCGCTCTTGCAGCTCAGAATTCAGCAGGGTCAGATACAGACGTTGGCACCCAGACAAGGAAGACTTGTTTAGTCCATTTCAAAGTCATTTTTGCCTTTTCTATGCAGCTAATTGATTTTAACATTAGGAGACATCCGTGATTTAATGTTAAAATAACTCATTTTTAAGAAACATTCTGGGGGGTCCACCAACAGAGGGAAGCAAAGCCCTGGCAAAGTAGAAGGCCTCAGGTTGGAGAGGCTGCCAGAATTTCATGCTCTAGTCCCTGGCTTAGGAAATTCCTCGTGGAATTTTACATTGCATTTCCTCTTTTTCCTGTTGTAACAGGCCTTGCAGACCCAGATGCTGTCAGTGACCGATTCAGCCTCAAGGGCCCTTGTGAGCCTTTCCACAGTGTTTTTCCACCAGGCCCCAGCCCCTGGGACCTCCCTCTCCAAGGCCTGAGTTAGCAAGTGTCCCTGGGGTGCCCGGCTTGTGCCTTCACAACCCCGGGGGGGACTGGAAAACCATGTGAAGGGATGAGGCCGTCCCTGTAATCCCTGTGCTTGTTCTTGTGTCTCAGGAATATCGGCCTCGCACGTTCTGGCTGAACATGGCCGATGCTGCCTTCCAGAGCCTCGTGTGCTTTTTCATTCCCTACCTGGTAAGTTGGGCCCTGGCCAGGCCTTTCCCACCAGCTTCGTCCAGTGATGCGCAGACAGATGACCCCGCTGTCTTTCAGGCCTACTACGACTCCGACACAGACATCTTCACCTGGGGCACCCCCATCACTGCCGTCGCCCTGTTCACGTTTCTCCTGCACCTGGGCATCGAGACCAAGACCTGGGTGAGAACCGTGGGACTGACCCAGAAGGGGGCTGGTCTGTGAGCCCTCACTGATGTGCCCAGTCCGTTAGCTTGAGCAGGATTTTGCAAAGCCAGCCTCTCTGTGATGAGAACAAACTGGGTTCCCGGGCCGGCCACATGGACCCAAGCCTGGGTGGGGGCAGCTCCAGCCCAAGCCCATGCCTGTCCTGGGCAGCACTGGGCTCCTGCCTGCCCAAGCCCCTCAACCCAGCTCTGCTTAATCCTCCTTCCCCGGCCCCTAGCTTCCATCGCCCAGCCTGTGTTCACGCTGACCCACCCTGTTCCCACTGTGCCCTCTGAGAACACTGCCCCTGCTCTAGGAGGACCGGTGCACTTTTGTTGAAACAGAAGCCCTGTTTTTCTCTTTACCCCGCAGACCTGGCTCAACTGGACGGCTTGTGGCTTCAGTGTCGTTTTATTTTTCACCGTGGCTTTGATTTACAACGCTTCCTGTGCGACGTGCTACCCTCCCTCCAACCCCTACTGGACCATGCAGACGCTAATGGGTGACCCCGTGTTTTACTCCATTTGTCTGCTAGCGCCCGTGGCTGCTCTGCTGCCCAGGTAGGTGTCCAGGACAGTGGGCTTCAGGTCCCACATGAACTCAGAAAACACTGTCTTTGCTGTGCTCCTGCATCATTCGAATCTCAGAAGCTCAAAGGCTTCGCGGCAGCAGTAGCTGACTGTGTTCTGTATGTTCTTTCCAGGTTGTTTTTCAAAGCCCTGCAGGGGACCCTTTTCCCTACCCCACTGCAGCTGGGACGCCAGTTAGCCAAGCGGTCCCCTGGGAAATTCAGGGCTCCCAGAGAGACCTCTGCTCAGGGGCACATCCCGGGAGAAGCAAGGAGCAAGCCCCCGGGACAGAGGAGCGTCAGTGTGGCGCGGTCCGTCTCCCGGGACTGCAGCTCACGGGTGTCTCAGGGCATGCGGCAGCCGGCCTGCTCCCCCGAGGCTGGTGGGGAGCCCAGCGTGGTGGACATGGGCGTGCCACAGAGAGAGGGCACCCTGCCGGACAGGCTGGACAGCCAGCCCTCGCGGTCCTCCTCGCCAGGGCCGGTGGCCGTGGAGGGCTGTCCGGGGGGCTCCAGGATGAAACCCATGAGTGCCAGCCGGCCAGCCCCCCTGCCATCCGTCTTCAGCGTGCCTGGCCTCAGCTCCCTCAACTGGATGTCCTCGCTGTCTCTGGTCGGTGGGCTGGGCAGCGTCCTGCAGTTTTCCCGGAGCGGTCTGCCCATGGACAAGCGCGACAGTGACTTCCTGCCCGGCTCCGCGCCGCCCGACCGGGACCTGTGTGACTTAAGCGGGCAGACCACAGACTGCTTCTAGGATCCCCTTCCAAGAAGCGCGGCTGGCAATGTAGAGGGAAAACCTTGAAATGCTCTTTTTTTTTTTTTTTTTTTTTTGGAAAGATGTTAATATTATTTATGTTTATTATTTGCACAGAGTTCTAGTGAGGTATATTTTATATATTTCCGAGGCTGACACAGGAAATGAAAGGTACCGAAAAAAGAAAGTTTATTTTTTAAAAATTTTAAATAGAGTATACTGAAAAGAAAAATAAGAGCTTTATCTTATATAAAAGTTTAAAGAAGAGTGACACTTGAAAAGGTGTGTTTATATTTATTTTTTCATCTCATTTTATTAAAGAAAATGTGGTCTGTTTGGTTTGCTTCAGTATGTGTGACCTTTGCTTTCTCTGAGTGTAAACATGTATGAGCACAGTGAACCCCGGGGGGTAGTGTGGATGGGGTGCGGGGAAGTGATGGGCACACACGTGGCTTTGGCGGAGATCCTCACTGTCTGTCTGTCAGTCCCACCGCTAGGAGGGTTGGATCTCTGCTTTACCAGGAAAGGGAAATTGAGAATTCTGGGATAGCAGACACACACAGAATTCATTCCAACATTCATTTCTATGCAGGCATTTGGTAAAGATCACCTGTAGGTATTATAATTCATATGTAGGTTCTTGCCTATTAAAATCATAATAAGCAATAAACAGCCTTCACTTTGCAAAGAGATCAAGTCCAGTTGCCACTTTTGTGTGATGTTATTAATATCTTACCTAATGTTACTAAAGACCTGTTCATGTGCCCAATATGCAGGCAGGCCAAACAAACCAAAATGTTGGAGTTCGGAGCAGAGAAATGTTTACTGCCAGACCAAGCAAAGAGAATCAGGTGGCTTGTGCTCAAAAATACCATGAACACCCCTAAGGATTTCCACAAAACATTTTTAAAGGCCACGTGAGGAAGGGGCATCCCAGGGTCTGTGATCAGCTGTCATAATTCCCTAATTGGTTGATGGTGATCAGTCCTTAGGTGCCAGAAAGTCTGGAGGCTCATGGTTATCAAGCAGTTCATTTCTTCCATCTGGTGGTGGTTCTAGCATCTGAAAAACTCAGGAAATATGCATTAGATACTATTATCTAAGTACTTCAGAGAGGAGCTACAGCAGAGGATATGCAGAGGGGTCCATCCCAGGAAGACCCCGTATGGTCCTGCTCTTTGCTGCACTAACAGAACATGTTCTGAGTACTCTGGGACACTTCTTCATGGCAGGTTCTTTTAGATTTCATGAAGGAAACAGCTGGGTGACATGCAGGCTGCACGCTGGGACGCTGACACGGGCTGTACCTGCACCAGCATCAGCACCTACAAGACGCTTCCTGCCAAGAGGCTGCGCTCTTTTTGTCTTATGAGTCACTACTGCCATCTCTCTAAACAGAAAAAGGGAAGGAAGAGATGATAAGAATTTGAGGCAGCTATGTAGTATTTCCTCTTCAGAACCTTCTCTTTGGCTCTGCCAGCCACTGTGAGTTGCCTGCTTGCTCAGCTCTGGGGCATGAAGTGAGCAGGATGTGCTCCTGCTCAGGGCCCTGTGGCGCTTGTTCCCAGAGCAGCGGTGTGCGGAGGTTGGAGGATCTCAAGACTATGCAGTTTCTGAGCATAGCATGCCAGGTAGAATGGCATTTCCAATGTATGTGGCTCATTGCACGAGGCAGAAAACATGCCTCATCTTGTCAGATGGAAAGGAAGATGGCTCGTCTGCAAGGCCAGAGAAGTAGGCTCCAAGGCAACTGGACGCACAACTCAGACCTCGGGTTTCCCCTTCCTTCTGGTGCTCAGCTCTCTGAGGTCAGCGCGATCCCAAGGCTGGTTCAGTTCCTGGTGATGACATGGCTAGCACCATCCCAGGACAAGTGCTCACATCGTGCTCCAGAGGGGAGAGGGCGTCACTCTCCACATACTGAGCAGACGTGGTTTTCTGGACCTCTCCCGGGTTGCAGGACAGCCTTAAGCCAGTTACTGGCAAATTGTGGGGAATGTCCTGATGGGCTCCAGGCTGGAGCTAGGAGAGAGGTCAGCTTCCCTCCAACTACCAGGGCTGCCTATGTGGACACTCAGTAATATCTGAGTCTGTTAGAGGGGAAAGAGAGGAGAGGAAGGGGAGGGATTTCAGCAGCCATCAATGCCCAGGACTGCAAGTGATCCCATTTCACCCATCCCCACCCCCATGCCTGAGGTTACTTCATCTGTTTTTGGAGCAACACATATGAAAAGAATTTCCTTGGGAAGATGCACAACTCTACTGTTTCCTCAATTAAGGATTGTTAGTACAAAGTACAAGAAGAACTGAAGTGAAGTCGCTTAGTCGTGTCCGACTCTTTGCGACCCCATGGACTGTAGCCTACCAGGCTCCTCCATCCATGGGATTTTCCAGGCAAGAGTACTGGAGTGGGTTGCCATTTCCTTCTCCAGGGGATCTTCCTGACCCAAGGATTGAACCTGGGTCTCCTGCATTGTAGGCAGACTCTTTACCGTCTGAGCCACCAGTATCTGAGAGTTCAAACATCTCAGCTTCCAGACTTTCCTGCCCTCACAACTGCCTTCTTTCCAAAGACATCTTACTGTGAATTCTCTGGTGGCGCAGTGGATAAGAATCCATCTGTGATGCAGGGGACACGGGTTTGATCCCTAGTCTGAGAAGATGCCACAAGCTGCAGAGCAATTGAACGCATGCACCACAACTGCCTGAAGCCTGTGTGCCCAGAGCCTGTGCTTCACCACAACAGAAGGCACCACAGTGAGAAGCCAGCACCCCGAAACAAAGAGTCGCCCTGCTCACCGCGACTAGAGGAAGCCCCCACAAAGCAGCAAAGAGCCAGCAGAGCCAAAAATAAAGACGTTTTACCTCCATAGATACTTCCTCCTGGGAAATGGAATGATCCAGAAAGACAGTGTGTGACTATGCCTATCAAGGCCATTTCAGAGAGAAAAGCATCATAAAGGGCATTGGCTGTTAGCTGCCCAAAGGATAAGGAATATTTCTAGAAGCCTACAATCAGTTCAGTTCAGTCACTCAGTCGTGTCTGAATCTTTGTGACCCCATGAATCCCAGCACGCCAGGCCTCCCTGCTGCTGCTGCTGCTAAGTCGCTTCAGTCGTGTCCGACTCTGTGCGACCCCATAGACGGCAGCCCACCAGGCTCCGCAGTCCCTGGGATTCTCCAGGCAAGAACACCGGAGTGGGTCACCATTTCCCTCTCCAATGCATGAAAGAGAAAAGTGAAAGTGAAGTCACTCAGTTGCAACCCCATGGACTGCAGCCCACCAGGCTCCTCTGTCCATGGGATTTTCCAGGCAAGAGTACTGGAGTGGGGTGCCACCTCCCTGTCCATCACCAACTCCCAGAGCCCACTCAGACTCATGTCCAGTGAGTCAGTGATGCCATCCAGCCATCTCATCCTCTGTTGTCCCTTTCTCCTCCTGCCCCCAATCCCTCCCAGCATCAGAGTCTTTTCCAATGAGTCAACTCTTCTCATGAGGTAGCCAAAGTACTGGAGTTTCAGCTTTAGCATCATTCCTTCCAAAGAAATCCCAGGGCTGGTCTCCTTCAGAATGGACTGGTTGGATCTCCTTGCAGTCCAAGGGACTCTCAAGGGAAGCAATAATACATTGCAAATAGCTAAGTTTGATCTCAAATAATCATCCTAGAGATGAACTGCATGATTATCTCAAAAGAGCCCTGGGAGGATTTCTCTGGTGGTCCAGTGGTTATGAATATGCCTACTAATGCAGGAGGCCTGGGTTCCATCCCTGGTCGGTGTAGGTCCCACATGCTGCAGAGCAACTAGGCCCATGCATCACAGCTACTGAGCCTGTGCTCTGGAGCCCTTGTGCCACAACTACTGAGCCCATGTGCTGCAACTACCGAAGCCTGCGCGCCTCGAACCTGTGCTCTGCAGAAAGAGAAGCCACCACAGTGAGAAGCCTGTGTGCTCAATGGAGAGTAGCCCCTGCTTGTCGAACCTGGCGAAAACCCACTGGCAGCAACGAAGACCCAGTGCAGCCAGAAATAAATAAATGAATAAATAAAGAGTCCTAGGAAATACATGTCATGTCACCCAATCCTATTCACAAATCCAAAATAAGGAGGCTGCCTCTGCTCTTGGTGACAAAATGGCTGGACCAAGTATTTGACATTGTCCTGTCGGACTCTGACCCCTTGAACTGTAGCCCGCCAGGCTCCTCCATCCATAGGGATTCTCCAGGCAAGAATACTGGAGTTGCTATGCCCTCCTCTAGGGGATCCTCCCAACCCAGGGGTCAAACCCAGGTCTCCTGCACTGCAGACAGATTCTTTGCTGTCTGAGCCAAACCAATTTTAAGTTCTTGGAGGTCAGATCTTATGTCATTCTCACCTTACACCCTCGACACTAGCACAGAACCTAACTCTTAGAACGCACTCAAGAGATGTTTGATGACTCCCAAGTACTAACGTTTATGCTAAAACACTAAAGGCATTCCTTTAGAAGGTTAGAAACAAAGGAAAGTTTCTTGTTATAATCCAGTATTATTTAATATTTCCTGGAATTTTGAGGTAATGCAATAAGATATGAACTTTTAAAAAGAATGAATATTGGAATTAGAGGCCAAATTATCACTCTTTACACATATTGAAACTGTGCACCTCAGATGCAACTTGAACCCACCAGCCAGGACTTGAACCCAGCCAAAACCAAGACTAGGACTTCAACCCACTGTGTGTGTTGAAATCACACACCTGGTCTCAGGACTTACTGAAGCTCGGGTTCTTTAATGTCTCATTGCAGAAAGAATTCAGTGAAACACAAAGTGATAGGTAAGAAGTGGATTTATTTAAAAAGATACACATTCCATCGCAAAACGTGAAAATGGCCTTGGGAGAAATAAACTTCCCAGACAGAGAGTGGGCCATCTCAGAAGAAAAAGACCCCGAAATATGGAGTGATTAATTTTTATAGGCTGAGTTGGAGGATTATTCCAACTATTTGGGGGAAGAGGCAGGAATTTCCAGGAATTGGGCCACTGCACACTTTGTGAGCTTTTATGGTCAGCCTGGAAACTGTCGTAGTGTTAGTGAGTGTATCATTTAGCTGATGTGTTACAGTGAGCGTATAGTGAGGCTCAGAGTCTACTGGACGTTGAATCTTCCACCATCTTGGACCTAGTTAGTTCTAACTAGTTAATTTCCTCAATGTCATTCTTTTAAAGGTTGTACCCTGCCCCCTTCCCTCGTCTTTCATCCCCCTCTCAGAAATTTTACTCCCATATTCTTGTGGGAAGTAGAGGGTTAACAGTCTATCTTCTGTAACTACTTCAAGTCTGACGAGTACATCGATCCTACTGGTCAGGGAGTAAAAACCTCTGGATGACTGATCTAGGGATTCCCGGGCAAGACAGCGACTTGTTTTAAGTCTATGTGGGCTGGAATCCTTTCATAGCCATCGTGATACAAAACTGTTACAACTGTTTCCTTAGCCTTCTTATGAATCTTCTTGATGATGAAGCACTTTTTGTAACAGCATCAGAGTACAAAAATAGCTATCTATAAACCACAAAAAACTTAAAAGATAGAGCTAAATACCTGATTACAGTATAATCTATAAAAGAAACTTGGTTGCAATAACCAGAATTATGAATGATTACATTTAAATTAACACACCCAATAATCCTAGTTAAATGTATTTCTTTGAGATACCTTAGGAGCTCTCTAACGCATCCCAAAGTTAGCTGAAAATCAAAAGAACTTTGATTAAAATTGGATATTTGGGAAGTTTGTCAAAAAGTTTTCAAAAACTTGGTTAAATAAGATCATAAGTCACTATGAAAAATACTTATTTTTTAACCAAAGTTAGAAGAGCTCTCAAAAGCAAATACGGACAACTTAAATTAACATAGTCTCTTATCAAAAACAGCATTTCAAAAGAACTTTGGAGAAACCAAATCCAGTTTTGCCCCAGCTCTGTCCCAACAAAATCCATCTGCCCATCTAAATTTAATCCAATCTTAGAAAATCCAGATCATGCACAATTCTTTTTTCAGTATTTCTCTTATTCCTCACACCTTCTTTTATTGAAAACATACATTTTGCTATCCTAACATGCTTATTTCACATGAAGTTACTTTTCTGGATGACAAATTTGCAATAGGAATAACAAACTTGACCTTCAGTAAACCTAGATACAGCAGAAGTATTACACTTAACATTATTGATGTTCAGTTGCTCAATCGTGGCCCACTCTTTTCGACCCCATGGACCTATGCCAGGCTTCCTTGTCCTTCACCATCTCCCAGATCTTGCTCAAACTCATGTCCGTTGAGTCAGTGATGCCATCCAACCATATTATCCTCTGTTGTCCCCCTCTCCTCCTGCCTTCAATCTTGCCCAGCATCAGGGACTTTTCTAAGGTGTCAGTTCTTCGCATCAGGTGGCCAAAGTATTGGAGCTTCAGCTTCAGCATCTGTCCTTCCAATGAATATTTAGGACTGATTTCCTTCAAGATTGACTGGTTGGATCTCCTTGCAGTCTGAGGGATTCTCAAGAGTCTTCTCCAACACCACAGCTCAAAAGCATCAATTCTTTGGTGTTCAGCCTTCTTTATGGTCCAACTCTAACATGCACACAAGACTGCTGGAAAAGCCATAGCTTTGACTAGACAGTTCTTTATCAGCAAAGTAATGTCTCTGCTTTTTTATACACTGTCTAGGTTTGTCATAGTTTTCTTCCAAAGAGCAAACATCTTTTAATTTTATGGCTGCAGTCACTATCTGCAGTGATTTTGGAGCGCAAGCAAATAAAGTCTGTCACTGTTTCCATTGTTTCCCCATCTATTTGCCACGAAGTGATGGGACTAGTCTATGCTAAAGCCTTTGTGTGGATCACAATAAACTGTGGAAAATTCTTAAAGAGATGGGAATACCAGACCACTTTATCTGCCTCCTGAGAAACCTGTATGCAGGTCAAGAAGCAACAGTTAGAACCAGACGTGGAACAATGGACTGCACACTTAACATTGATATGATGTAAAAATGTTAATCAAACTACCAATCTTAAGCTGGCTTTAATATCGATATCAGTTCAGTACTGAGTATTTCCCAGATCTCATGAACCTGAAATTCATTTTGGCTGGTTTTCTTTACATTTATGAGTATTTGTGTAATATAAGGATTTAACTTTAAACCCAATTAAATAGAGATGTTTTATCAGTTTTGGCAATCAGATCAGATCAGTCACTCAGTCGTGTCCGACTCTTTGCAACCCCATGAATCGCAACACGCCAGGCCTCCCTGTCCATCACCAACTCCCAGAGTTCACTGAAACTCACGTCCATTGAGTCAGTGATGCCATCCAGCCATCTCATCCTCTGTTGTCCCCTTCTCCTCCTGCCCCCAATCCCTCCCAGCATCAGAGTCTTTTCCAATGAGCCAACTCTTCGCATGAGGTGGCCAAAGTACTGGAGTTTCAGCTTTAGCATCATTCCTTCCAAGGAAATCCCAGGGCTGATCTCCTTCAGAATGGACTGGTTGGATCTCCTTGCAGTCCAAGGGACTCTCAAGAGTCTTCTCCAACACCACAGTTCAAAAGCATCAATTCTTTGGCACTCAGCCTTCTTCACAGTCCAACTCTCACATCCATACATGACCACAGGAAAAACGATAGCCTTGACTAGACGAACCTTTGTTGACAAAGTAATGTCTCTGCTTTTGAATATGCTATCTAGGTTGGTCATAACTTTCCTTCCAAGGAGTAAGCATCTTTTAATTTCATGGCTGCAGTCACCATCTGTAGTGATTTTGGAGCCCAGAAAAATAAAGTCTGACACTGTTTCCACTGTTTCCCCATCTATTTTGGCAATACCATACATCTATAACACATATACAGATAAGTACAAATAAAGACCTCATTATCTACCCTATAGCTCAGTCAGTAAAGAATCTGTTTGCAACACAGGAGACCTGGATTTGATTCCTGGGTTGGGAAGATTGTCTAGAGAAGGAAATGGCAACCCCCTCCAGTATTCTTGCCTGGAGAATCCCATGGGCAGAGGAGCCTAGCTGGCTACAGCCCATGGGGTCACAAGATTCGGACATAACTTAGTGACTAAACCAAACCAAACCAAACCAAAGACCTCATTACTCCCATCTCAAAATTTCAGCCTTGAGTCACGTACAAAAATGTAAAACCCATCAGTTACAAAAGAGATTGCATTCAAATTGGGCAGATGGAACAAATCAAGGTCACCTGTCTAAGATGACTAAACTCTTTTTATCAATGTTTACAGAAAAGATACTTAGAATTTCTATTTATCCTTGACAAGTCAATTTCTAAATTACTTTACTCTCCTTTTCAAAATTTGTATTTTAAAATATGGCAGAGATAAAGTTTCCTGTAGAAGACCAGGTAGAACATTTGTGTCTCAAATACACAGGCAAATCCTCCTAGGATGACTTTTGTACACTTACAGCCAGAAAAATAAAATTTTTATTTTCTTCTTTTTTTTCCCCCCTCAAACAATTAGGTTACCAACTCAGCAATATCAAATGACTGACACATTCATTAATTTACATCATAATTTTATAGCTTCCCCTCTAAATTTTTATCAGGCTCGAAATATCAGCTATGGTTAATTTGTTTACATTAAGCACTTCCCATTTTGGTAATCTATTTACAAACACTTTTGAGCATCTTATCCGCTTTAAGAAATATCTGCTTTATATTTAAATACTCTATAGCCCTTTTAAATTTAATAAACAGCACCTGGATATCTCTGGCCAGGCCCAGAAACTTGATATTCCATAGTTCAGAGTGTACTAAAGCTTCCATTTCAGCTCCAGATTTAATCTGTTGCTTTCTGCTTTCTGTTAGAGTCATTTGGTGGTGAGAGTGTTTTCCTTGCCCTTTAAGAAGCAGAGTGGCCCCTAACTTAGATAATAAATCTCTTCCCATTAAAGGGGTGGGACAATCAGACACAAAGACAAAAGACTGTAAAAACAGCTATCTATTACTGAAAACTGAATAAACCAATTGAAACAAATCTGCAATCCTGGAGTGTATGGCCCAGAGCGGGTATTGGTCAGGATTGATATGGCCTGACCCATTTCAGACCCAAGGCTGAGATGATGTCTTTTTACATGCTATCCAAGAGTTACTCTTATGTCAAAATCCACCATACAATTTGGTCAAGATTTACATTTAGAATTTTAGATGATATCCCTTCCAAGGTAATCTGTTAACCAGATGTTACTGTCTGAAAAATTGCCACAAAGGAATGAGGCAGAAGGTACTCTCTGTGGTGTCACCAATGAGCAGGAACTGGCCTAGCTTCAAATTCAGGAATAAGGGGTCAGCACTTGTCAATAAAAGTATATCTTGGCAGCCATACAGGTCTTCTGGGTTTAAGAAAAGAAAGAAGAAAATGAAACAGGAATAAATATAGAATGTAAGAGGGAAAAACCTCAGAGTCAAGGAGAAGAGTATAGATTATCAAATCCTGCAGCAACAATGCTGTCCGGGACCTGCTGTGGGATGTACTCAAGCACAGCCATTCCATACATCTTTCTACAGCAAGCCTTGCCAATTGCCATCTTTCCTCTGCTTAGTATCTAGGTTTCCAGTCAGAGGCCAAAGCATTCGGGGTTGACCAGTGCATCAAAAATGGGCAAACCCTGGCAGAGCATCCTCCACAGTACACCTGGTTCTTGGTGTCCCATTAGCCTTTCTAGGACCAAGACCTAACTCTCAACATTTTCTTACCTTATCACTGTCCCTTCATGGTTGCCAGCTGAAACCATGCACCTCAGATGAGGCTTGAACCCATGGGTTGGGACTCAAATTTGGCGGTGACTCAGACTGGGACTTGAATCCACTATCTTTTTATTGAAATCACACACCTAGTCTCAGGACTTATTGAAGTTCAGGTTCTTTATGTCTCTTGGCAGAAAGAATTCAGTGAGGCACGGAGTGATATGTAAGAAGTGGATTTATTTAGAGAGAAACACATTCCATGCACAGAATGCAGCTTGTATCAGAAGATGACAGTCTCCCTGGAAGAAACACACTCCCCAGACAGAGTGTGGACCATTTCAGAAGGCAAGAGCCCCCCAAATATGGTTTGGTTAGTGTTTATGGGCTGGGTAATCTCATGGGTTAGCGAGTGCTAACTAGTTCAGAAAAGGGGCAGGGATTTCCAGGAATTGGGCCACTGCCCACTTTTTTATCTTTTATGATCAGCCTCGGCACTATCCAAGCACCTGTGATTGTGCCCTTAGCTTATGCTAACATATTACAGTGAAAGTATAACGAGGCTTAAGTTCTGCTGCTGCTGCTAAGTCGCTTTAGTCATGTCCGACTCTTTGTGACCCCATAGACAGCAGCCCACCAGGCTCCCCCATCCCTGGGATTCTCCAGGCAAGAACACTGGAGTGGGTTGCCATTTCCTTCGCAAATGCACGAAAGTGAAAAGTGAAAGTGAAGTCGCTCAGCCATGCCCTACTCTTAGCAACCCCATGGACTGCAGCCTACCAGGCTCCTCCGTCCATGGGATTTTTCAGGCAAGAGTACTGGAGTGGGGTGCCATTGCCTTCTCTGACTACTGGAAGTTAAATCTTTTCCCGTCCTGGATCTAGTTCATTCTAACCAGTTTTTATCATGACCTATGGCTATGAAATTCTTTTAAAGGTTGGTCTCTGCCTCTCTCTCCTGTTTCAATATGGCTGTATGCCCCCAAATTTCAAATAAGTGAACTAGAAGGTTCTCAGGACTAATAAGAGGAAGCAATACATGGACTAACTATGAGGAGAAAGTTAGTTCAGTTGCTCAGTTGTGTCTGACTCTTTGTGACCCCATGGACTGCATGGAGCATGCCAGGCTTCCCTGTCCATCACCCACTCCAGGAGCTTGCTCAAACTCATGTCCATTGACTTGGGAATGCCATCCAACCATCTTGCCCTCTGTCATCCCCTTCTCTTCCTGCCTTCAATCTTTCCCAGCATCTGGGTCTTTTCCAATGAGTCAGTTCTTCACATCACCTTGAGGAGAAAAAAAAAAAAACACCTCACTTTTCTATAGAACATAATGAGGGAAAGGAAAAGTTCTCATTGACCAATACAACACTAACACTGACAAAAATTTAAATGTCTAAGAATATTTCCAATAAGTATAAAGACAATCTACTAGAGCTTAGGAAGACATTAATCAAAGTCTTAACTATGAAGCTTTGCCTCATTTCTAGGTTAGAAAACCAAGGATCATAAAAGTATTGCATTACAAACACAATTCACACAGCCTTTAAAAATGTTTAGTTTTTCTTTTGTTTGTTTCTTTTCCTTGTTTAGGTATTTTTGAAACTAATGTGAGAAATAGACTCACCGGCCCCAAACCAAGGGATGGACTCGGAGACACAAAGCACAAGGAAAGCAAGACTTTAATGACAGTCTTTTCAAGATTGGGTGTCTGGCGGGCACAACCTAGGCATACCCAGGTTGGGTACAACAAGCCATTTATTCGCTAACATGCAGGTCCCTCCCCTCAGTTCCTCATTGGCTGAGTACTATGGGGTGTACAATCTTTCCAAACATTGCCTAAGTTTCATTATTTCCTTATAAGGTATCCTTTTTTCTCCCTTCCCAACCTACATCTACATTTTTCAACAAAGACTTTCTTGCTGGTTTATTCCTTCCCTCAGTATCCTGTTTGTTTGGGACCCTCCCGGTGCATGAACTGGGTCACATCTGCAAGTTGTTAGGCAAGTTTAGAGCCTAATGACTTCAGGGCACAGGCAATGGCTGGAGTCCTATCTCTTTAGGATCCAGTCTGATCTCCCTCCCCCAAACTCAACTTTATCTAGAGTCCAGGCCTCAATTTTATCTAAAGTCCAGGCTTCAACTTTGTCTAGAAAATGGACCACTTCAAGTTTCTATTTCTTTCAATTAATAGAATGGATCTAGAGTTTTTCAGGGAAAAATATAAAGAATATTCTACAAAATAAAAGTAATGGAGGGAACAAATAGTAAAATATAAAGTGCTGATACTTAAAATAGTGTAAAAGTAATTCATAAAAATGTACATAAACAAAACTGACTAGAAATGACAGAAATGTACCCTGTTATATGCAGTAAGTTAATGGATAATTTAAGAAAGGATCAATAATCAATGAGAAAGAAAAATGGATACTAAGTCTCACTGGTAACTGGTCAACAGTGTGGAAAAATAATTTATTCTTATGTCCATACCAATAAATTCCACATAAATTTAAAATTGTGAGGTCAAACCACGGTAAACTTGGAAGGAATTTAAATCACCCATCCTCAGACTTCTGAAGAGAGAGCCCGTGGACACGTGTGGCAGATCCTGGGGTCTTGCCTGCCCTGTGGCGAGGGCACTTGCCAGCTTCCTTTTCCCGTAGGCCCACTGAGCCTCAGCAGAGCCCCACATAGCTCCTTTCTCAGCCTTCTTGATTTAACGTTTGTCCATTTTAGATTTGCAAACACTGTTCAATATTATTATCTGGCACGTGGACTGTTCAGGATACTGCCCCTACAGACATCCCTTAGGCTTATTGTGATATTGTGATTTATAATAAGACAGGTATTTGGTTTTCCTCCTGTTCCTGACACCTAGCTCCTAAAACTCTTGAAATTTCCTGTGAAGAGAGCAATAAGGTATTTTTGTTATGCTTCTTTGCTGGATCCCAAGGTTAGGAAGTCTGTTGTGGAACCTAGAACTTTCTCAACATTGCAAAAATTTCTTTGGTATAATTGTTCTCCAGTTTGTGGATCACCCACACAGTGGTTCTATAGTGGGGCTAATGGCGACCTCCTCTGTGAGGACTAAGGCCACATGCCACATCACCCAGGACTGCTGCTGCCCTGTCCCCATGGCAGGCCACTGCTGGCCCATGTCTCTGCAGGAAACCCTCAAACACTCAAAGGCAGGTCTGGCTTAGTCTGTTGTGGGAGTCACCTCTCCTTTCCCTGGGTTCTGGAGACAAAAGATTTTGTTTGTGCCCTCCAAGCATCTTGGCAAGTATGAGGTTTGATATTAAATGTGATTGCACCCCTCCTACCATCTTGATGCGGCTTCTCCTTGGCCCTTATACATGGGGTATCTTTCTTTGGTGGGTTCCACATTCTCCTGTCGATGGGTGTTCAGCAACTATTTGTGATTTTGGTGTTCTCACAGGAGAAGGTGAGTGCATGTCCTTCTATTCCACCATCTTAGTATCATATGCACTGGGAAACCAAAATGTTCATGTGACTTGCTTTATTATGATACTCACTTTATTGCAGTGGTCTGGAGCCAAATCCACAACATCTCCAAGGTCTGTCTGTATTTTACATATTGCAAAAGAACACACAAACATCTGAGGAAGTCTCTAATATTAAAGCTAGAGCTCAAAAGAAACAGATAAAGACATACTGAGACCATTTACCTCAGATTGGAACTTGAACCCAACCAAACTCCTGCATGGGATTTGAATCCATGTGGCTGGGACTCAGCCCGGCCAAAACCCATGGTGCCTGGATTCAGAACCTAATGAAGTTCAGGTTCTTAATATCTCATCGCAGAAAGAATTTATCAAGGGACAAAGTGATAGCTAAGAAGTGATTTATTCAGATTCAGAGAGAAACATACTTCACAGACAAAGTGTGGGCCATCACAGAGGGTGAGTGCAGCCATGAAGTGTGTCATAGTTAGTTTTTATGGGCTGGGTAATTTCATAGGCTAATGAGTGAGAGGATTATTCCAACTATTTGGGAAAAGGGGCGGAGACTTCCAGGAATTGGGCCACTGCCCACTCCTTGGTTTTTGATAGTGCCTCGGAGAGGGCAATGGCACCCCACTCCAGTACTCTTGCCTGGAAAATCCCATGGGCAGAGAAGCCTGGTGGGCTGCAGTCCATGGGGTCGCTAGGAGTTGGACACGACTGAGTGACTTCACTTTCACTTTTCACTTTCATGCATTGGAGAATGAAATGGCAACCCACTCCAGTGTTCTTGCCTTGAGAATCCCAGGGATGGGGGAGCCTGGTGGGCTGCCATCTATGGGGTTACATGGAGTCAGACATGACTGAAGCGACTTAGCAGCAGCAGCAGCGGAACTGTCCTGGTGCCTCTGGGTGTGTCATTTAGCTTGCTGACTGAGGATCAAGGTCTATTCAAAGTGGAGTTGTCTGTCATCCTGAATCCATTTGATTCTAATCAGTTAATGTTGTGTCCTTGGTCTATGTCATTCTTTGAAAGTTGTGACCCCTTCCCTCCTGTTTCAATACTATCCCTAGAAAGACTGTCCATCTATGAGAAATAACAAGCTGTGATTAAAGGAATCAAAAAAAGGAAAGAGGTTTTAAAAATGAAAAGTGTGATAACAAATTTGAAAACTCCAATAAGTAGGTAAAGTCAATGAAATATCTTGGAAAATATTGATAGGTTTAAAATATAAAGATGAAAATAGGAGAGAAAAGAGAAGAAAACTAAGGCTTAAATGTCAGAGGTAAAACACCTGACCACTAGGTGTCAATAGAATAAAATAAAAAACTTTGTCCCAGTCATAAAAAATGAATGAATTTGAGTCAGTTGAAATGAGGTGGATGAACCTAGAGCTTATTATCAGAGTGAAGTGAGTCAGAAAAAGAAAAACAATTATTGTATACTAACACATATATGTGGAGAAGGCAATGGCAACCCACTCCAGTACTCTTGCCTGGAAAATCCCACAGCGGAGGAGCCTGGTAGGCTGCAGTCCATGGGGTCACTAGGAGTCGGACAAGACTAAGGGACTTCACTTTCACTTTTCACTTGCATGCGTTGGAGAAGGAAATGGCAACCCACCCCAGTATTCTTGCCTGGAGAATCCCAGGGACGGGGAAGCCTGGTGGGCAGCCGTCTATGGGGTTGCACAGAGTCGGACACGACTGAATCGACTTAGCAGCAGCAGCAGCAACGCATATATGTATGGATGTGAGAGTTGGACTATAAAGAAAGCACTGAAGAACTGATGCTTTTAAACTGTGGCATTGGAGAAGACTCTTGAGAGTCCCTTGGACTGCAAGGAGATCCAACCTGTCAATCCTAAAGAAAATCAGTCCTGAATATTCATTGGAAGGACTGATTCTGAAGCTGAAAATCCAATACTTTGGCCACCTGATGCAAAGAGCTGACTCATTTGAAAAGACCCTGATGCTGGGAGAGACTGAAGGCAGGAGGAGAAGGGGGAAACAGAGGATGAGATGTTGGATGGCATCACTGACTCAATGGACATGAGTTTGAACAAGTTCTTGGAGTTGGTGATGGGCAGGGAGGCCTGGCGTGCTGCTGTCCAGGGGGTCACAAAGAGTCTGACATGACTGAGCGACTGAACTGAATGCATATATATGGAATCTAGAAAGATGGCGCTGATGAACCTATGTGCAGGGCAGCAGTGAGACACAGACATGGAGAGCAGACATGTAGACACAGCTGGGGAAGGAGAGGGGGTGAACTGAGAGACTGGCACTGAAACACACACACCACCATGTATAAAACTAGATAGCCAGCGGAAACTTGCGGTGCGACACAGGGAGCTCCAATCTGGTGCTCTCTGACAGCCTAGAGTGTGGCATGGGGTGCGAGGTGCACGGGGGCTTCAGGACACATATGTACACCTATGGTTGATTCATGCTGATATATGGCAGAGACCAACACAATATTGTAAAGCAATTATCCTCCAATAAAATAAATTAATTTTAAAAATGGAAGGGACATGAGAATTCTCATAGACTGTTGGTGGGACTATAAATTGGTGCAGTTACTATGGAGAACGGTATGGAGGTTTCTTAAAAAAAACTAAAAATAGTGCTACCATATGATCCAGCAATCTCACTCCTGGGCATATATCTGAATAAAATCATAATTCAAAAAGATAAATGTGTGTGTGTATATATATATATATATGTATATGTATAGGTAATACTGGAGTGGGTAGCCATTCCCTTCTCCAGGGGATCTTCTGAACCCAGGGATTGAACCCAGGTCTCCTGCATTGCAGGCAGATTCTTTACCAGCTAAGCCACCCGGGAAGCCCAAGAATACTGGAATGGGTAGCCTATCCCTTCTCCAGCAGATCTTCCAGACTCAGGAATCAAACTGGGGTCTCCTCCATTGAAGGCAGATTCTTTATTCTGGTAGCAGAGCTACCCAGAGAAGCCCAGATATATATATAATGGAATATTAATCGAGTATAAAAAAGACAAAATAATGCCATTTGCAGCAATATGGAGGGACATAGAGATTATCCCACTAAATGAAGTAAATTGGACAAATACAAATATATGCGATCACTTATGTAATGGAATCTACAAAAATGATACAAATGAACTTGCTTACATAACAGAAAGAGACTCGCAGACATAGAACACAAACTTATTTTTACCAAACAGGAAAGGCAGGTAGGAGGAAGGATAATCTAGGAGGCTGAGATAAACATATACATACTACTATACATAAAATAGACAATCAACAGAAAAAGAAAGTGAAAGTTGCTCAGTCTTTTCCCACTCTTTTCGACCCCATGAACTGTAGCATGCCAGGCTTCCCTGTCCTTCACCAACTCTCAGAGCTTGCTCAAACTCATGTCCATTGAGTCAGTGATGCCATCCATCAGTTTCATCCTGTTGTCCCCTTCTCCTCCTGCCTTCAATCTTTCCCACTATAAGATATAGTTCGGGCTGAGGCAATAAGGTATAGTTCGGGCTGAGGCAGAAAAGAAGGAGAGGTGACTTCAACGGAGGTAGGTTACCCATATTCAGGCAAGGAGGGGCGACAGTCGGCCTAACGACCAGGCTGAGCATGAGAGGGATCAGGGAGGCTTCATATTTAAAGGGAGGTGTGTGGAAGCGATAAGGGAAACAGTAGTCAGGCGTGATGTTTGGGGTAATCTTTAGTTGTGATGGCATTTGTAGTTGAACAGGGGGTGGGAGGTTTGGGGCAGGGGGTGATAAGTCCTCTGGGCAGGGGTGATAAGTCCCAGGTAGATGCAACAGCGCCAGAGCATCAGGGTGGGACTTAAATTTCGGGGTTTTTTTCCCTCCGAAGTTAGATGATTCAGCAAGGGCCTTTGAGACCATTGTTTTCTTTTCTAGGCCCAAAGACTCCTTCACCCAGCATCAGGGTCTTTTATAATGAGTCAGTTCTTTGCATCAGGTGGCCAAAGTATTGGAGTTTCAGCTTCAGCATCAGTCCTTCCAATGAATATTCAGGACTGATTTCCTTTAGGATGGACTGGTTGGATCTCCTTGCTATCCAAGGGAACCTCCAGAGTCTTCATACCACGTTCAAAAGCATCAATTCTTTTGTGCTCGGCTTTCTTTATAGTCCAACTATACTGTCCATGAAGTTCTCCAGGCCAGAACACTGGAGTGGTAACCTTTCCCTTATCCAGGGGATTCTTCCCAACCCAGGGAGCGAATCCAGGCTTCCTGCATTACAGGCAGATTCTTTACCAGCTGAGTCACAAGGGAAGCCCAAGAATACTGCAGTGGATAGCCTGTCCCTTCTCCAGCGGATCTTCCTGACCCAGGAATCGAAGTGGGGTCTTCTGAATTGCAGGCTGATTCTTTACCAACTGAGCTATCAGGGAAGCCCAACTAGGACCTACTTTATAGCATGAGGAGCTCTACTTAGTATTTTGCAATAACCTATGTGGGAAAAGAATCTGAAAAGAAATATATATTATATATAACTGAATCGCTGTGCTATATACACCTAAAATGGACACAATATTGTAAATCAACTATACTTCAGTTAAAAAATATTTTTAATCTGAATTTTTGCAAAAGTCATTTTTAAAAAAGGAAGAGACATGAATTTTCAGGTTGAAACTATTTATTATGTTCTTAGAAAAGTACAGAAAGAGTACCAACATGAGTCACATCAGTAGGAAACTTTACCACCTTAGCTGTAAACAGAAGGATGTAAACATCTCCAGACAGGGGGAAAAAAAAATGAGTCATTGCAAAAGATTGAGTACAAGGATAGCCCCAAACTTCTAAACTGCAGCATAGAGAGCTGAAAAGCAAGGAGGGAGTGCTTTCCAAATTCCAGGGGAAAATTATTTGAACATTTGAATTTCATGATCAGTCAAACCATTAATCAATTATGAGTGAAAATAAGAGCTGAAAGATCAAAGTACCTCCCTTACACTCTTGATAGGAATACTACAGAGAGGATTCCAGCCAAAAAGGGAATCAGTGAAAACGAGACATCTGAAGCAGGAAGTGGGAGGTGGGGGACTCCGGGAGGCAGCGGGGGAAGGCCCGGGGCAGATCTGCAGCCTCCGGAGGCAGCAGGATGGGTCTTCTAGAAGAGATGCCTCCAGAGGGCAGAACAGTGGGGGAGCAGTGTGCGGGAAACAGGCGAACCACAGCAAAACAAGCCCTGGGGCCAGGCATTTCCCATCACTACACTGGGCAGTTTCTCATGATGCTGCTATCAGGCTCCCAGCACTTTGGCTTTGGTGCTCTTGAGTCGCTGAGTGGTGTCTGAGATTTTTACAACCCTATGGACTGTAGCCCACCAGACCCCTCCGTGCATGGGACTTCTCAGGCAAGAATACTGGAGTGAGCTGTCATTTCCTGACTCAGTGACTAAACAACAACAACCTTGGCTTACAAAACTCCTAAAATTCCTGAATATTTAATCATTAGCTCTCTCAGCTGCTAGAAGCTGGTACCAGCACATTGCTGAACTGATAAATCACCAGTTTGTAATTGTGTGGAAAATAGTATGCAGAGGCATTAGACTGTCCTGTCAGATAGAACAGAATGAACTCAGGACAGAGCTACAGAGAGTAAAGTCAAGTGAAAAATGAGCAATTATAAATTCCAAGAAATTTTATATATATATATATATTTTAATTAGAGGATAATTGTTTTACAATATTGCCATGGTTTTTGCCATTCACCAGTGTGAATCAGCAGTAGGTGTACATATGTCCCCTTCCTCTTGAACCCCCCTTCTACCTCCCTTCCCATCCCACCCCGCTAGGATTTCACAGAGCACTGGCAATGCTTTTTAAGTTATACAAGAGGAATGGTGCTTCCCTAGGAGCGCAGTGGGCTCAGTGTTCACAACAGAATGTTAACAGTAAAATAAGATTGAACAGAAATGACAACAGATAGGAAGAATGGGAGCAAGACTGCTATATATGCTAAGTGCATGTTTCCTGTCAGGCAACGGTTGGATAATGCTTTGTTGTTGCTGCTGTTTAGTCACTAAGTCGTGTCTGACTCTTTTGCAACCCCGTGGACCATAGACCACCAGGCTCCTCTGTCCATGGGATTTTCCAGGCAAGAATACTAGAGTGGGTTGTCATATCCTTCTCCAGGGGATCTTCCCAACCCAAGGATTGACCCTGCATCTCCTACATTGGCAGGCAGACTCCTTACCACTGAGCCACCTGGGAAGCCCTGGATAATGCTTAGAGGAATAAATAAATAGCAATGTAGCAATGTAAGCATTTTTATTGGTTCAGAGAAGCAGTGTTGAAAGTGGTTACATTTGCTGAGTCCAATCTCACTTCCCTGGTGGCTCAGACGGTAAACCGTCTGCCTACAATGCGGGAGACCCGGGTTTGATCCCTGGGTCGGGAAGATCCCTGGAGAAAGAAATGGCAACCCACTCCAGTATCCTTGCCTGGAGAATTCCATGGATAGAGGAGCCTGGTGGGCTGCAGTTCATGGGGTTGCAAAGAGTTGGACATGACTGAGTGACTTCACTAACCTCATGTAGACAGGGAGGCTTTCTTAAAACCTCCTGCTTTTAAGCACTATTCACAGTAGCCAAGATGTGGAAACAGCCACATCTTTTATGTTCATTGACAGATGAATGGATAAAGAAGATGTGATATATATATAGAATATTACTCATAAGGAGTAATAAGGAATATTACTCAAGAAGGAGTAGTTTCCTTTGTGTACATATATAGAAGATGCGGTACATACAAAGGAAGTGGTACAAAACCACTAGGCCAGCCGGGTACGACTTAAATCCTTTATGAATATACAGTGGAGGTGATGAATAGATTCAAAGGATTAATTCTAGTTCTAGTAAAAAGCATGTCTGAAGAACTATGGACAGAGGTTCATAATATTGTGTAGCAGGCAGCAAACAAAGCCATCCCAAAGAAAAAGAAATACAAGAAGGCAGAGAAGTTGTCTGAGGAGGCTTTGCAAATAGCTAAGGAAAGAAGAGAAGTGAAAAGCAAGAGAGAAAGGGAAAGGTACCTCAATTAAATGCAGAGTTTCAGAGAATAGCAAGGAGAGACAAGACAATAAACAATGCAAAGAAACAGAGGAGAAAAACAGAAAGGGTAAGAGATCTTGAAGAGATCTGTTCAAGAAAATTGGAAATATCAAAGGAACGCTTCATCCCAAGATGGGCACAATAAAGGACAAAAGTGCTAAAGACTTAACAGAAGCAGAAGAGATCAAGAAGGGATGAAAAGGATACACAGAAGAACTGTACAAAAAAAGATCTTAATGAGCAGGATAACCACGAGGGTGTAGTGTCTCACTCAGAGCTGGACATTCTGGAGTGTGAAGTCAAGAGGGCCTTAGGAAGTACTGCTGCCAATAAAGCTATCGGAGGTGATGGAATTCCAGCAGAGCTATTTAAAATCTTAAAAGATGATGCTATTAAAGTGCTACACTCACTATGTCAGCAAACTTGGAAAACCAGCAGTGGCCACACAACTGGAAAAGGTCAATCCTCATCCCAATTCCCAAGAAGGGCGGTACTAAAGAATGCTCACAGCACTGAACAACTGCACTTATCTCCCAGGCTAGTGGGCTTCCCAGGTAGTGCTAGTGGTAAAGAACCTGCCTACCAATGCAGGAGACGTAAGAGATGCATGTTCAATCCCTGGGTCAGGAAGATCCCCTGAAAGAGGATATGGCCACTCACTCCAGTATTCTTGCCTGGAGAAGCCCATGGACAGAGGAGCCTGGCAGTCCATAGGATCGCAAAAAGTAGGACACAACTGAGGCGACTTAGCATGCATCCATGCACATGCTAATAAAGTTATGTTCAAAATCCTCCAAGCTAGGCTTCAGCATTATGTAAACCAAGAAATTCCAGATATTCAAGTTGAGTTTAGAAAAGGCAGAGGAACCAGAAATCAAATTGCCAACATTCACTAGATCATAGAGAAATCAAGGGAATTCCAGAAAAACATCTACCTCTCTTTCATTGACTATGCTAAAACCTTTGATTGCGTGGATCATAACAAACTGTGGGAAACTCTTAAAGAGATGGGAATACCAGACCATCTTACCTGTCTCCTGAGAAACCTGTATGTGGGTCAAGAAGCAACAGTTAGGAGATCTAAGATGGCAGAGGAGTAGGCAAATGTGGAGCACATCTCTCTCCATGGATGCATCAGGAATACACCTCCAGACACAGAAGATCTTGCAGAACACCATCTGAGAGCGGACAAGAGGACTTGACCACCAGAAAAGAGTATACAGAACCACGCAAAACTTGGCAAGACAAAGGAATGAGGACAAAGAAGAGGAGAGTGAGTAGGACTGGATCTGTACTGTTGGGGGAGGTGAAGCAGGGGTCAGATCCCCACATTGGGGCATCTGTTTGGGATACAGATGGAGCATTTGAGGCTGTTGGAGCGTCAAGCAGCTGATCTGTGACAGTCTGAATGGAATCACACATTCAATCTTAGCCGCAGCCATACATACTCTGGACAGGGACACGACTCCCCTAGAAAACTCAGTGGCTGGGAGTTGGAGCATAGAGATTAGCAAGCAATTCCGGGCAAGCTCTGCTGTTGACTGTGGGGAGATGGCCCTAGGGGATCTGAGGGAGGCGACAGCAGTGGGAAATGCTTGTGAAGGAAAGCCAGGCAGAATGGAGGCAGGGCGATTCTGCTGAGTCACACACTGTGGGGGGGCCAGCACTCTAGTCTCTCTTTCCCCACGCATCAGCACCTGGCAGCCTAAAGACCCCAGAGAGGGAGGTCCCTTAAGCACCTGAAGGGCCAAGCACTAGAGAAGAACTCCAGCCAGGGTGGATCTTTAAGTGTTTGATGTGCTGAACAAAAGAGAAGGATCCCAGCTAGGGGGCCCTGTAAGTGCCTGAACAGGCCAAACAACAGAGAAGGACCAGCCAAAGAGGCCCTCTGATTGCCAGCTTCCAGAGCCTAGTGAGTCAGCTTGTAAAGAATCCATCTGCAATGTGGAAGACCTGGGTTCAATCCATGGGTGGGGAAGATCCCCTGGAGAAGGGAATGGCTACCCACTCCAGTATTCTAGCATGGAGAATTCCATGGACTGTATAGTCCATGGGGTCGCAAAGAGTCAGACATGACTGAGCGACCTTCACAGAGGCTAGAAAAAGACTCAAATAGCTCCTGTGGCTGAGGCAGTTGGTGTCCCTGCACACTTGGCACCCCTAGGGTAACTAGGATCCAAGAAGCTCTGCCACCTTTATGCTCAGTCCTGCCTGGGGCAGAGCTGCCAGAAGCCAGAAAAAACCATAATAGCGTCATACTTAGTGTAACAATAGCCACCAGTATCCCTGTATATCTGGCATTGCCAGGGTCCCATGATCCGAGCTCCTATGACACCTCCATGCTTGATCCCCCCTGGGACAGAGCAGCCAGAGGCTAGAAAAAACCCTAAGAGGAGAATATCTCCTACTGTCCTAGCTGCCAGCTCCCCTGAGTACCTGGTGCTGCCAGGACCCCTGCGATCCAAGCAGCTTCACCACCTTCACGCCTGGTCCTCCCAGGCGCAAACCCAAGTCCTCCAGGTCAGCCTCAGGAGCAATCCCCTGTGGACGACTCACACACAGAAGTGGCAGTAAAACCACAATTGACACCCAGGGGCAGTGTGACTAAGGAAGAGAACCCAAAATATTTGATACAGTTCAGTTCAGTTCAGTTGCTCAGTCGTGTCTAACTCTTTGTGACCCTATGAACCACAGCACGCCAGGCCTCCCTGTCCATCACCAACTGTCGGAGTCCACCCAAACCCATGTCCATTGAATCGATAATGCCATCCAACCAATCTCATCCTCTGTTGTCCCCTTCTCCTCCTGTCCTCAATCTTTCCCAGCATCAGAGTCTTTTCTAATGAGTCAGCTCTTTGCATAAGGTGGCCAAAATATTGGAGTTTCAGCCTCAACATCAGTCCTTCCAATGAATACCCAGGACTGATCTCTTTTAGGATGGACTGGTTGGATTTCCTTGCAGTCCAAGACTCTCAAGAGTCTTCTCCAACACCACAGTTCAAAAGCATCAATTCTTCAGTGCTCCCTTTCTTTATAGTCCAACTCTCACATCCATACATGACCACTGGAAAAACCATAGCCTTGACTAGACAGACCTTTGTAGGCAAAGTAATGTCTCTGCTTTTTAATACACTGTTTAGGTTCGTCATAACTTTCCTTCCAAGGAATAAGCGTCTTTTAATTTCATGGGTTCAGTCACCATCTGCAGTGATTTTGGAGCCCAGAAAAATAGAGTCAGCCACTGTTTCCACTGTTTTCCCATTTGTCTGCCATGAAGTGATGGGACCAGATACCATGATCTTCGTTTTCTGAATGTTGAGCTTTAAGCCAACTTTTTCACTCTCCTCTTTCACTTTCATCAAGAGGCTCATGAGTTCTTCACTTTCTGCCATAAGGATGGTATCATCTGTATATCTGAGGTTATTGATATTTCTCCTGGAAACACTTGATTCCAGCTTGTGCTTCCTCCAGCCCAGCGTTTCTCATGATGTACTCTGCATAGAAGTTAAATAAGCAGGGTGACAATATACAGCCTTGGCGTACTCCTTTTCCTATTTGGAACCAGTCTGTTGTTTCATGTCCAGTTCTAACTGTTGCTTCCTGACCTACATACAGGTTTCTCAAGAGGCAGGTCAGGTGGTCTGGTATTCCCATCACTTTCAGAATTTTCCACAGTCTGTTGTGATCCATACAGTCAAAGGCTTTGGCATAGTCATTAAAGCAGAAATAGATATTTTTCTGGAACTCTCTTGCTTTTTAAATGGCCCATCAGATATTGGCAATTTGATCTCTGGTTCCTCTGCCTTTTCTAAAACCAACTTGAACATCAGGAAGTTCACGGTTCATGTATTGCTGAAGTCTGGCTTGGAGAATGTTAAGCATTACTTTAATAGGGTGTGAGACGAGTGCAATTGTGTGGTAGTTTGAGCATTCTTTGGCATTGCCTTTCTTTGGGATTGGATTGAAAACTGACCTTTTCCAGTTTTGTGGCCACTGCTGAGTTTTCCAAATTTGCTGGCATATTGAGTGCAGCACTTTCACAGCGTCATCTTTCAGGATTTGAAAGAGCTCAACTGGAATTCCATCACCTCCCCTAGCTTTGTTTGTAGTGATGCTTCTTAAGGCCCACTTGACTTCACATTCCAGGATGTCTGGCACTAGCTCAGTGATCACACCATCATGATTATCTAGGTAGTGAAGATCTTTTTTGTACAGTTCTTCTGTGTATTCTTGCCACCTCTTCTTAATATCATCTGCTTCTGTTAGATCCCTACCATTTCTATCCTTTATTGAGCCTATCTTTGCATGAAATGTTCCCTTGGTATCTCTAATTTTCTTGAAGAGATCTCTAGTCTTTCCCATTCTATTGTTTTCCTCTATTTCTTTACATTGATCGCTGAGGAAGGCTTTCTCATCTCTCCTTGCTATTCTTTGGAACTCTGCATTCAGATGCTTATATCTTTCCTTTTCTCCTTTGTTTTTTTCTTCCCTTCTTTTCACAGCTATTTGTAAGTCCTCCTCAGAGAGCCATTTGGCTTTTTTGCATTTCTTTTCCATGGGGATGGTCTTGATCCCTGTCTCCTGTGCAATGTCACAGACCTCTGTCCATAGTTCATCAGGCACTCTGTCTATCAGATCTAGTCCCTTAAATCTGTTTCTCACTTCCACTGTATAGTCATAAGGGATTTGATTTAGGTCATACCTGAATGGTCTAGTGGTTTTCCCTGCTTTCTTCAATTTCAGTCTGAATTTGGCAATTAGGAGTTCATGATCTGAGCCACAGTTAGCTCCCAGTCTTGTTTTTGATGACTGTACAGAGCTTCTCCATCTTTGGCTGCAAAGAATATAATCAATCTGATTTCGGTGTTGACCATCTGGTGATGTCCATGTGTAGAGTCTTCTGTACACATAGTTGGAAGAGGGTGGTTGCTATGACCAGTTTGTTCTCTTGGCAGAACTCTATTAGCCTTTGCCCTGCTTCATTCTGTACTCCAAGGCCAAATTTGCCTGTTACTCCAGGTGTTTCTTGACTTCCTATTTTTGCATTCCAGTCCCCTATAAAGAAAAGGACATCTTTTTTGTATGTTAGTTCTAGAACATCTTGTAGGTCTTCATAGAACTGTTAAATTTCAACTTCTTCGGCATTACTGGTCGGGACATAGACTTGAGTTACCATGATATTGAATAGTTTGCCTTGGAAATGAACAGAGATCATTCTTTTGTTTTTGAGATTGCATCCAAGTACTGCATTTTGGACTCTTTGTTGACTATGATGGCTACTCCATTTCTTCTAAGGGATTCCTGCCCACAGTAGTAGATACAATGGTCATCTGAGTTAAATTCACCCATTCCAGTCCATCTTAGTTCTCAGATTCCTAGAATGTGGATGTTCACTCTTGTCATCTTCTGTTTGACCACTTCCAATTTGCCTTGATTCATGGACCTAACATTTCTGGTTCCTATGCAATATTGCTCTTTATGGCATTGAATCTTGCTTAGATTTGATGGTACAAACTGCAGATTAAATCCACACAATAATCTAGGCAGACTTTCTGTCTATGGAATATGTAAAAGGATAATAACAGTTCTGGAAAAAGAAAATGAACTAGCACTGGCAGATGTGGACATTAAAGGCAAGAATAAGCAGAAGTAATTTCAGTTCAGTCACTCAGTTGTGTCCGACTATTTGCAATCTCATGGACTGCAACACGCCAGGCCTCTCTGTCCATCACCAACTCCCAGAGCTTGCTCAAACTCATGGCCATCAAGTCAGTGATGCCATTCAACTATCTTACCCTTTGTTGTCCCCTTCTCCTCCTGCCTTTTATCTTTCCCAGAATCAGGGTCTTTGCCAATGAGTCAGTTCTTCCCATTAAGTGACCAAAGCATTGGAGTTTCAGCTTCAACATTAGTCCTTCCAATAAATATTCAGGATTGCTTTCCTTTAGGATTGACTGGTTTGATCTCTTTGCAGTCCAAGGTACTCTCAAGAGTCTTCTCCAACACCACAGTTCAAAAGCAACAATTCTTCGGCGCTCAGCTTTCTTTAAAGTCCAACCCTCACATCCATATATGACTACTGGAAAAACCATAAGCTTGACTAGATGGACATTTGTTGGCAAAGTAATGTCTCTGGTTTTAAATATGCTGTCTAGGTAGATCATAGCTTTTCTTCCAAGGAGTAAGCGTCTTTTAATTTCATGGCTGCAGTCACCATCGGCAGTGATTTTGGAGCCCAAGAAAGTAAACTGTCTCACTGTTTCTATTGTTTCCCTATTGATTTGCCATGAAGTGATGGGACAGGTTGTCACAATCTTAGTTTTCTGAATGCTGAGTTTTAAGCCAACATTTTCACTCTCCTCTTTCACTTTCATCAAGAGGCTCTTTAGTTCTTCTTTGGTTTTTGCCATAAGGGTGGTGTGATCTGCATATTCGAGGTTATTGATATTTCCCCTGGCAATCCTGATTCAGCTGTGCTTCATCCAGTCCACCATTTCTCATGATGTACTCTGCATATAAGTTAAATAAGCAGGGTGACAATATATGGCCTTGACATACTTCTTTCCCGATTTGGAACCATTCCATTGTTCCATGTCCCATTCTAACTGTTGCTTCTTGACCTGCATACAGATCTCTCAGGAGGCAGGTAAGGTGTTCTAGTATTCCCGTATCTTTCAGAATTTTCCAGTTTGTTGTGATCCACATAGTCAAAGGCCTTGGCATAGTCAATAAAGCAAAAGTAGATGTTTTTCTAGAATTCTCTTGCTTTTTTGCTGATCCAATGAATGTTGTCAATTTGATCTCTGGTTCCTCTGCCTTTTCTAAATCCAGTTTGAATATCTGGAAGTTCACAGTTCATGTACTGTCGAAGCCTGGCTTGGAGAATTTTGAGCATTACTTTACTAGCATGTGAGATGAGTGTAATTGTGTGGCAGTTTGAGCATTTTTTGGCATTGCCTCTCTTTGGGATTGGATTGAAAACTGACCTTTTCTAGTCCTGTGGCCACTGCTGAGTTTTCCAAATTTGCTGGAATATTAGATGCAGCACTTTAACATCATCTTTTAGGCTTTGAAATAGCTCAGCTGGAATTCCATCACCTCCACTGGCTTTGTTCATAGTGATGCTTCCTAAGGCCCACTTACTTGACTTCACATTCCAGGATGTCTGGCTCTAGGTGAGTGATCACACCATCATGATTATCTGGATCATGAAGATATTTTTTGTCCAGTTCTTCTGTGTATTCGTGCCACCTCTTCTTAATATCTTTTGCTTCTGTTAGGTCCCTACAATTTCTGTCCTTTATTGAGCTCATCTTTGCATGACATGTTCCTTGGTATCTCTAATTTTCTTGAGGAGATCTCTAGTCTTTCCCATTGTATTGTTTTCCTCTATTTCTTTACACTGATCACCGAGGAAAGCTTTCTTCTCTCTCCTTGCTATTCTTTGGAACTCTGCATTCCAATGGATATATCTTTCTCTTTCTCCTTTGTCTTTAGCTTCTCTTCTTTTCTCAGGTATTTGCAAGGCCTCCCCAAGTCTTCCTTCATTTTACCTTTTTCCAGTTTTTTAACTTGGGGATGGTCTTCATCACTGCCTCCTGTACAATGTCATGAACCTCTCTGTCCATAGTTTTTCAGGCACTCTATCAGACCTAATTCCTTGAATCTATTTGTCACTTCTACTGTATAATCATATGGGATCTGATAAGGTCATACTTGAATTGCTTAGTCATTTCCCCTACTTTCTTCAATTTAAGTCTGAATTTTACAAGGAGCTCATGATCTGAGCCACAGTCAATTCCTGGTCTTGTTTTTGCTGACTGTATAGAGCTTCTCCATCTGAGGCTACAAAGAATGTAATCAATCTGATTTCAGTATTGACCATCTGGTGATATCCATGTGCAAAATCGCCTCTTATGTTGTTGGAAGAGTTTTTGTTTTTGTTTTTTTGACTAGTGCATTCTCTTGGTAAAACTCTGTTAGCTTTTTCCCTGCTTCATTTTGTACTCCAAGAGCAAATTTGCTGTTTCTCCAGATATCTCTTAACTTCCCACTTTTGCATTCCAGTCCCCTATGATGAAAAGGACATCATTTTTTTTTTCTTTTCTTTTATGGTGTTAGTTCTATAATGTCTTGTAGGTCTTCATAGAACTGTTCAACTTCAGCTTCTCGAACATTAGTAGTTGGGGCATAGATTTGGATTACTGTGATATTGAATGTTTTGCCTTAGAAACTAACAGATCGTTCTGTCGTTTTTGCGGTTGAACTAAAGTATTTTATTTTTGACTCTTTTGTTGACCGTGAGGGCTACTCCATTTCTTCTAAGGGATTCTTGCCCATAGTAGTAGATATAATGGTCATCTGAATTAGATTTGTCTGCTCACGTCCATTTTAGTTCACTGATTCCTAAAACATTGATGTTCACTCCTGAAAGTGAAAGTCACTCAGTTAGGTCTGACTCTTTGCGACTCCATGGACTATACAATCCAGGGAATGCTCCAGGGCAGAACACTGGAGTGGGTAGACTTTCCTTTCTGTAGTTGATCTTCCCAACCCAGGAATCGAACCAGGTCTCTCTCATTGCAGGCTATCCATCTGAGCTATCCATCTCCTATTTGACCACTTTCAATTTACCTTGATTCATGGACCTAACATTCCTGGTTCCTATGCAATATCGTTCTTTACAGCATCAGACTTTACTTCCATCACCAGTCATATCCACAACTGGGCTCTGTTTTTGCTTCGGTTCCGTCTCTTCATTCTTTGTGGAACTATTTCTCTACTCTTCTCCAGTAGCATATTGGGCACCTATCGACCTGGAAAGTTTATCTTTCAGTGTCATGTCTTTTGCCTTTTCATACTGTTCATGGGGTTCTCAGGGCTTCCCAGGTGGCCCAGTAGTAAAAAAGAATCCGCCTGCCAGTGGAGGAGGTGCAAGAGACACTGGTTCGATCCCTGGGTCCAGAAGATACCCTGGAGAAGGAAATGGCAACCCACTCCAGTATTCTTTTCTAGAAAATTCCATGGACAGAGGAGCCTAGTGGGCTACACAAGAGTAGAACTCTTTTGGAGGAGTTCTACTCCTTGCAAAGAGTCAAACACGACTGAGTGACTGAGCACGCACATGGGGTTCTCAAGGCAAGAATGCTGACGTGGTTTTCCATTCCTTTCTCCAGGGGACCATATTTTGTCAGAATTCTCCACCATCTTGGGTGGCCCTATATGGCATAACTCATAGTTTCATTGGGTTAGACAAGGCTGTGATCCATGTGATCAGTTTGGTTAGTTTTCTGTGATTGTGGTTTTCGTTCTGTCTGTCCTCTGATGGATAAGGATAAGAGGCTTGTGGAAGCTTCCTGATGGGAGGAACTGGCTGTGGAGGAATCTGGGTCTTGTTCTAATGGATGGGGCCATGTTCAGTAAATCTTTAATCCGGTTTCTGTTGATGGGTGGGGCTCTGTTCCTTGCCTGTTGTTTGGCCTGGGGATGAACTATGGCAGGGGCAATGGCAACCTCCTCCTAAAGGGCTTATGCCAGCACTGCTGTAGTAAGTGCCCCTGACCCTGCGGCAGGCCACTGTCAACCCACGCCTCTGCCAGAGACTCCTGGACACTCACAGGCAAGTCTGGCTCAGTCTTTTGTGGGTTCACTGCTCCTTTCTCCTGGGTCCTGTTTCCCACAAGGTTGTTTGTGCCCTCCATAAGACCGTTTCCCAGTCCTGTGGAAGTTCTGTAATCAAATCCTAGTGGCCTCCAAGATCAAATTCCCTGGGGGTTCTCAGTCCCTTTGCTGGATCCTCTGGTTGGGAAATCTGTTGTGGGTCCTAGAAATTTCAAAACATTCCAAGAACTTCTTTGGTATAATTGTGCTCCAATTTGTGGGTTGTGTGCTTGGTGGCTATAATGTGGGGCTGATGGCAACCTCCTCCAAGAGGACTTACACCACACCCTGAGCCTCCCAGGTCTGCTGCAGCCACTGCTGACCCGTGCCAATGCAGGAGACACTCAAACACTCAAAGGCAGGACTGGCTCAGTCTCTGTGGGGTCTCTGGGCCCTGGTGTGCACAAGGTTTTGTTTGAGCCCTCTGAGCATCTCTGGCCGGTATGATGTTTGATTCTAAATGTGATTTCACCCCTCCTAGCCCCATCTTAATGGGACTTCTCTTTTACCCTTGGATGTGGGATATCTTTTTTTGGTGGGATCCAACATTCTCCTGTTGATGGTTGTTCAGCAGCAAGTTGCAGTTTTGGAGTTCTTACAGGAGAAGATGAGCACACAACCTTCTACTTGGCCATTGCTCCTCTACAGGGATGCGAGTCCCCTAGAAAGCACAATGGTTGGGAGCTGAAGTGTAGGGATTGTGGAGGGATCCTGAGGCGAGGGCCTTTGTTGACTGGAGAGATGGACAAAAGTGATGTGAGGGAAGAGACTGTGGCGGGAAATGCCTGTGGAGGAAATCCTGGCAGCATGGAAGCAAGGCGATACTGCTGAGTCATGTGTGGGGGATGGAGCCATCACCATCATTAACAAGATAATGTCAATCATGGAGGGATGCTCAACATCACTAATCACTAGGGAAATGCAAATCAAAACCACAATGAGATATTGTGACATACCCTCTATGAAGGCTAGTATCAAAATAAAGCATAAAACAATAGTTATTGGCAAGGATGTGTAAAAACTGAAATGTTTGTGCACTGATGTAGGAATGTAAAATGCTACAGCCAATGTGGAAAATAGTATGACGATTTCTAAAAAAAAAAAAAAAAAAAAAAAAAAAACTAACCATAATTATACCCAAAACGGTTGAAAACAGGTCATGTTCATAGCAGCATTATTCACAATAGTCAAAAGGTGGAAGCAACCCAAGTGTCCATCAGTAACATCAAAAGATGAATGTGTAGCAAAATATACAATGGAATATTTAGTTCGGTTCAGTTCAGCTGCTCAGTCGTGTCTGACTCTTTGAGACCCCATGGACTGTAGCACGCCAGGCTTCCCTGTCCATCACCAACTCCCAGAGCTTGTTCAAACTTATGTCCATTGACTTGGTGATGCCATCCAACCATATTATCCTCTGTTGTCCCCTTCTCCTTCTGCCTTCAATCTTTCCCAGCATCAGCATCTTTTCCAAGGAGCCAGTTCTTCACATCAGGTGCCCAAAGTATTGGAGTTTCAGCTTCAGAATCAGTCCTTCCAATGAATACTCAGGACTGATTTCCTTTAGGATGGACTGGTTTGACCTCCATGCAGTCCATGGATGGAATATCATTCAGCCTTAAAATAGAAGGAAATTCTGATGCATTCCTTATATTATGGATAAATTTTGTAGTCATTATGCTAGGTGAGATAAGCCAGACACAAAAGGACAAATACCTTATGGTCCCAGTTATGTGAGGTTCTTAAGAGTAGTCGAATTCATAGAGACAGAAAGTAAGAGAAGCACTACTTCGGGAGGGGAGAAAGGGCAGTGATTTAATGGGTGCAGAGTTTCAGCTCAGGATGATAAAAATGTCCTGTAACACTATGTTTCATGGTTAACTGAAGATAATTTTTTATAATAGGCAAATATCATTTTGATCTTTGACATCAGAACATCAGCATCATCTCACACCAGGAAGCATAGCTATGTCCCTGAGGTTTTTACCACATTTTTAAAAGTAAGGGCACAAATCCACTGGCTTCCTGATGATAAAAATGCTAGCCTTTTTTAAACACATGCAATTTGATCAAGCATTTACAGGCAGATTCAGTAAAAGGATCTCCATGTGTGGAATACCTTGAAAATTTCAATATTTTTAGAGATTGTCCAAAATTCTCTTCTTTGGCCTCTTCTTATTGAATCACACCTTGGGAGTAAGGCTGAAAAGAACATTTTTTTTTTTATTGTATTTTATTTTATTTTTTAACTTTACAATATTGTATTAGTTTTGCCAAATATGAACATGAATCCACCACAGGTATACACGTGTTCCCCATCCTGAACCCTCCTCCCTCCTCCCTCCCTATACCATCCCTCTGGGTTGTCCCAGTGCACCAGCCCCAAGCATCCAGTATCGTGCATCGAACCTGGGCTGGCGACTCGCTTTATGTATGATATTATACATGTTTCAATGCCATTCTCCCAAATCATCCCACCCTCTCCCTCTCTCACAGAGTCCAAAAGACTGTTCTATACATCAGTGTGTCTTTTGCTGTCTTGTATACAGGGTTATTGTTACCATCTTTCTAAATTCCATATATATGCGTTAGTATACTGTATTGGTGTTTTTCTTTCTGGCTTACTTTACTCTGTATAATAGGCTCCAGTTTCATCCACCTCATTAGAACTGATTCAAATGTATTATTTTTAATGGCTGAGTAATACTCCATTGTGTATATGTACCACAGCTTTCTTATCCATTCATCTGCTGATGGACATCTAGGTTGCTTCCATGTCCTGGCTATTATAAACAGTGCTGTGATGAACATTGGGGTACACGTGTCTCTTTCCCTTCTGGTTTCCTCAGTGTGTTTGCCCAGCAAAGAACATATATATATATATATATATATATATATATATTTTTTTTTTTTTTTTTTTAAAGGAAGTATAAGTTTACATTCCACCGTGTGAAAAGAGGGGTGTGATTCTTGGCTACACGTAAAAAATGCAGTTTCATGTTTATCCCTTTAAAGGTGCGTTCTTAAACATGACCTGCTGGAGGTGCCTGTGTGTGCTCTGCCTGACCTGGAGAGACCAGCCTGCAGCCTTAGTCCCTGCACCCTGGCCTTCCGCCCTGCACGTTCCAGATCCACCAGAAGGCACTGGAGTTGAATAGAAAACGCTGGCATTCAGTGTTTTCTCAAGTGCCAGTCAGAATAAACCAAAGTCCCTGATGTACAACATTTCTTCTGGGCTGTGCACAGGGCAATCCTAAGCCTCTCAGTCCCCTGGGTGAAAACTCCTGCCTGAACGAGAGGCACGGACTACTGTGAGCCTGGATGTCTCATGAGGAGCCTTTCTGCTTCTCTGTGCAACCTCTCCACTAGCCATCCCGCAAAGGAGTCAGGGTAACTGCCCCCTGTTGGGTGGCCCCCTTGTTCCCTCCTTCTGCTCTGAGGGGTCCCCAAAAGTGGCCAGGTACAAAAATCAGAGACCCAACCTGATGCTATAGAAAGATTTCTTTAAATAAGGATGTACTCCTTAAGTTAATAGTCCCATATTTTTGTGGAAAAAAAAATGTTTGCAGATATACTATATATGCTTACAGATATTATAATCACCTTTTATAAATTATTTCCATACATTCTCAATCTATTATGTACTGCAGAATACTAAGCATGTTTCAGGAAAGTAATGGGGAGGGAATATACCTAGGGAGGTTTTTATTAATACTCCCCCATACACCCCTCCCACACACACACAGCAGTGAGAGCTCTGTAGTGTGATTTTAATTCCACTGTTTAAGTGGCAATGGTGTTTATTTGATTGTTTTGAGACACGGGCCTAAAAGTCTTTGAGTTTTCATAGTTTTCACTCTGGTTTTCATAGTTAAGTGTAAGTGAGAAGCAACCCTCTCTATTCCCAGCACTAAGTATATTTTACACACATTTTTCATTTCTATCGAATCTCTAAAGCTTTGGAGGCAGTGACTGGTGGTGGGGCAGGGGAAGGGACCCAGGTGCATTAGATCAGTCATGTCAGGTGACACGTACACATTTCAAACTAAGTTAGGTAACATCCTCAAATACTGCTTATAAAGTAGGTATCTATCTAACTGGTTTCTATAGATGGACTACCTTATCTCTCACAAAAGACTGTGAGGTATATTCTAATTTTTTTCCTTTTCTAGATGAGGAAAATTGAGGCCAGAGGAAGGTTATCAACAACAGCAGGTGGGAGAGCTGGGATCTGAGCCCAGGAGATAGACTATAGTATTCTGGCTGAGGAAAAGCTTGAAAAATATTAACTAATTTCCACTTAGAAGTTAAGCATGCTACTTTTATTTGTACATAGACAAACCAAGTTAACTCTCCAAAGTGGATTTGTTGTTGTTGTTCAGCCGCTCAGTCGTGTCTGACTCTTTTCGACCCCATGGACTTCCCTGGGGTCACCAGGGACAAGAGGCTTCCCTGTCCATCACCAACTCCCAGAGCTTGCTCAAACTCATGTCCATTGAGTCGGTGATGCCATCCAACCATCTCACCCTCTGTCATCCCCTTCTCCTCCTGCCTTCAATCTTTCCCAGCATCAGAGTCTTTTCCAATGAGTCAGCTCTTTACATGACTTGGCCAAAGTATTGGAGTTTCAGCCTCAGCATCAGTCCTTCCAATGAATATTCAGGATTGATTTCCTTTAGGATGGACTGCGTGGATCTCCTTGGAGTCCAAGGGACTCTCAAGAGTCTTCTCCAACACCACAGTTCAAATGCATCAATTCTTCAGTGCTCAGCCTTCTTTATGGTCCAACTCTCACATCCGTACATGACTACTGGAAACACCATAGCTTTGACTAGACAGACCTTTGCCAGAAAAATAATGTCTCTGCTTTTCAATACACTGTCTAGGTTTGCCATAGCTTTTCTTCCAAGGAATAAGCATCTTTTAATTTCATGGTCGAAGTCACCATCTGCAGACCCTCCAGAGACGCTTGGAGGGTGCAAACAAAACCTTGTGTGTACTAGGACCAAGGGAAAGGAGCAGTGACTGCCACAAGAGGCTGAGCCAGACCTGCCTGAGAGAGTTTGAGTGTCTCCTGTGGAGGGACGAGTCATCGGTGACCTGCATGGGGACAGGGGCTCTAGCTGCAGCAGACCAGGGAGGCGTGGCATGCGGCATCAGTCCTCTTGGAGGAGGTCACTACTAGCTCCACCATAGAGCCTCCGAGCAGACAACCCACAAATGGGGGAACAATTATACCAAAGAAGTTCATACACTGTTGTAAAAGTTCTAGGACCCACAACAGATTTCCTAACCTGGGAATCCAGCAAAAGGACTCAGAACTCCCAGGGAAACAGACTCTTGGAGGGCACAGCAAAGCCTTGTGAGCACCAGGACCCAGAAAAAAAGGAGCAGTGACCCCACAAGAGACTGAGCCATACTTGCCTGAGTGTCCAGGAGTCTCTGGCAGAGGTGTGGGTCAACAGTAGCCTGCCGTGGGGTCAGGGGAACTAAAACACTCCTAGGAGCCTTGGCATGCTGGCATGCAGCCTTTTGAAGGAAGTTGACATTACTGCCATTACCCCCACCACAGTTTGGCCTCAGGTCAAACTACAGGGAGTGAACACAGCTCTCCCATTAGCAGAAAATTGGATTAAAGATTTACTGAGCATGGGCCTGACCACAGAGCAACACCCAGTTTTACCCACAGCCAGTCCCTCCCACCAGGAAGCTTTCACAATCCTCTTAGCCTCACCCATCAGAGGGCAGACAGAATGAAAACCACAATCACAGAAAACTAACCAAACTGGTCACATGGACCACAAACTTGTCTAACCGAATGAAACTCTGAACCATGCCGTGTAAGGGCACCAAGATGGATGGGTAATGGAGGAGAGTTCTGACAAAATTGGTCCCCTGGAGAAGTGAATGGCAAACCACTTTAGTATTCTTGCCTTGAAAACCCCATGAACAGTATGAAAAGGCAAAAAGATAAGACACTGAAAGATGAACTCCCCAGGTCGGTAGGTACCCAATATGCTACTGGAGATCAGTGGACAAATAACTCCAGAAGGAATGAAGAGGCTGAGCCAAAGCAGAAATAACACCCAGTTGTGGAAAGTAAATTAAAATAATTTAATTACTTTTTATACGATGGAATATTGCTCAGCCAAAAGAAGAATGAAATGATGCCATTTGCACCAACGTGAATGGACCTAGACATATTCAAGCTAAGTGAAGTAAGTCAGACAGAGAAAGATCATTATCATATGATATACTTACATGTGGAATCTAAACACGATACAAGTGAACTTATTTACAAAACAGAAATAGGCCCATGGACACAGAGAATAAATTATGGTTACCAAAGGATAAAGATAGCGGGGCAGATAAATTAGGAGTTTGGGAATACTATATGTACACTAATATATATAAAATAGATAAACCACAAGAACATAACTGTATAGAAGATAGAACTATACTCAATATTTTGTAATAGCATAAAGTGGAAAAGAATCAGAAAAATAATAGATATATATGTATAACTAAATCATTTTGCTGTACACCAGAAACTAATACAATATTGTAAATCAGCTGTGTGTGTGTGTGTGTGTGTGTGTGTTTTAGTTGCTCAGTCATGCCAGACCTTTGTGACCCATGGACTGTAGCCTGCCAGCCTCTGTTCATGGGATTTTTCAGGCACAAATACTGGAGTGAGTTTCCATTGCCTTCTCCAAGCTCTCTTTCCAACCCAGGAATTGAACCCACGTCTCCTGTGTCTCCTGAATTGCAGGCAGATTCTTTATCCGCTGAGCCATTGGGGAAGCCAATACAATGTTGCAAATCAAATATACTTCAATAAAAAAAGTTAATTTTATTTGTACATAGAACAAGTTTATTCTCTGAAGTAGATAAAGTAAATTAAAATAATTTAAAGGTAATACTTTAAAGGGCTCCTCAGTGGCTCCTGGTCACCAGAAAGACCAAACCATGCTTAGAAGCTTGGAATTTTTCCATCCTACACTCTCACTTCTCTAGAGAGGATAGAGGGGCTGGAAATGGAGTTAAAATTGATTCTGCCTACATGAGGAAGCCTCCATAAAAATTCCTAAAGTATGGTGTTTGGAGAACTTGTGGGTTGGTGAACATATTTGTGTACTGGGAGGGTAATGCACCCCAGGCTCACAAGACAAAATCTCCTGTGCTCGGGATGCTCCCAGAACTCGCTGGGAGTATTTCTTCATCAGGCTGTTTATCTGTATCCTTTCTCATGTGCTTTAATACACTGACATAAGCGAGTGTTCCCCTGAGTTCCATGAGCTGCTCACTCTAGCAAATTCATTAAATGAGGAGGGGGTTGTGGGAACTTCTGACTGTAGCCCAATGGGATAGAAGTTGTGGGCAACCTGGGAACCCACTGCTTGGGATTGGCACTTGAAATGGGGATGGTCTTGTTGAACTGAGCCCTTCACCCGTGGGCTCTGATGCTATCTCCTGGTATATGGGGTCATGTAGGACACCACATACTGAGTTAAGCTGTAAGACACTCAACTGGTGTTTCAAAGTTGCTTGGTGAGGGGAAACCCATATGTATGGTGACCGGAAGCCCCAGGTGTGACATTATCTACATGGTGGGTACAGGAGACATGCAGGAAGGAAAGGTTGGGTGTTTTCCTAACATGATAAGATGTGCTCCTTATTAATGTATTAAATAAGCTGGCACCCAGTTTAATAACTCCAGGCGTTCTGCAGAACTGATGTTTGTATCAATATTTCATGATAACTATACCAACCATGGCTGTAGTTGGGCTTCCCTGGTAACTCAGATGGTAAAGAATCCGCCTGCAATGTGGGAGATCTGGATTCAATCCCCAGGTTGGGAAGATCCCCTGGAGGAGGGCATGGCAACCCACTCCAGCATTCTTGCCTGGAGAAGCCTCATGGACAGGGAAGCCTGGCAAGCTACAGTCCATGGAGTTGCAAAGTGTTGGACATGACTGAGCGACTAAGCACATAGCACACCAACCATAATGTAAATGGAAATAGCTAATTATTATTGGGCAAAAAAATAATTTAGGGTTGTCAAATAAAATATAGCATTGTCAGTTAAATGTGATTTTCAGATAAAAAACAAAAAATTTTTAAACATAAATATGTCCCAAATATTGTATGGGATCTACTTTTACTTAAAATAAAGTTATTTTGTTTACAAAATTCTACTGTATAGCACAGGAAACTATATTCAACTTCTTGTAATAACCTAAAATGGAAAAGAATCTGGAAAACATTCTTATATATATAAGAAACATATATGTGTTTGTATAACTGAATCACTTTGCTGTATACCAGAAATAGACACAACATTGTAAATCAAATATACTTCAGTTTTAAAAAAGACCAAAAGCCACAAGCACATGTTGCTTATCTGAAGTTCAGATTTAACCCCGCTCTGCTCTTCTCCACTGCCTTGGTGTCTGGGACTCCGTTGCTGGGACTGTAGGCCCCCCTCCTCCTGGGAATGAGGGCAGACCTGGGAAAGCTGAACTTCAGGGTCTCTTCTGCCAACCACGTTGCACCTCGCAGGAACTTGATGAGCCCACTGTCTTGTTTGGTGGCCTTACCTTTGGATCCCTCACTCAACTGATGTGCACCTTCCTTTCCAACTAAAACCTGGGCAAGGGGCAGAGAGTTATGTTATTTATGTTTAAATAATTGCCCTGATAGCTCAGTTGGTACAAAATCTGCCTGCAATGCAGGAGACCCCAGTTCGATTCCTAGGTTAGGAAGATCTGCTGGAGAAGGGAAAGGCTACCCATTCCAGGATTCTGGCCTGGAGAATTCCATGAATGTATAGCCCATGGGGTCACAAAGAGCTGGACATGACTGAATGACTTTCACTTTCACTTTCAACTTTTAAACATAATTATGTCCCAAATACTTACTGGGGTGGGTGCTCTTTTTCTCTCCCAGTCTGGCTCTCCCACGACTGGTCCTGGACCTGGGAAGAGGGCTACAGGAATCTTTAGGATGTATCCTAATCACCCTGCTGCCTTGCTCAAGAGGTGAAGTGCACTCTCCTAGGGATCCTGACCTCAAACGAAAGGGACTTCAAGGGTGCAGAACTTTAAGGTAAATCTGAAGACTTAATGTTTAGGTTTTGTAAAATGTCTCTGTTACATATATGTGAAGCAAAAGAAAACTCGGCAGGCACATGAGGGAGGAGTACTTTGCTGAGTTAGAGGAAGGATATATTCCTGAAGTCTTTTTTCCTGCCTTCCTCTCTGCCTTTCCTGTTACCCCAGGTCTTGTGAATGACAGAATTTAGTGTAAAGGCCACCCGTCACCCTTGGCATGCTAATGTATAAAGGAAGAGAATTTAAAAGCATATCCTAAAAACACAATAATAAAACATCACTAGTGAACAAGATAATGATAGATTCACTATCACCCCATGAGTGTCCAAATTTATTACAAAGAAACACATTTATGGGAGTGCCAAAATCACAACTGGCTGTTGAACAACCATCTACTGGAGGACACTGGAACCCACGAGAAAAAAGTTACCCCACATCCAAAGGTGACCCACTAACTGGAGAACAATTCCAAAGAAGTTCTCCCACTGTAGTGAAGGTTAGGAGCCCCAGGTCAGGCTTCCCAGCCTGGGGACCCAAAAAAGGGACTGGGCATCCCCAGGGAATTTGACCTTAAAGGCCAATGGGATTTGATTACAAGACTTCTGCAGGACTGGGGGAAACAGACTCCAGTCTTGGTGGGCACAAACAAACCCTTGTGCACACCAAGACTCAAGGAAAGGAGCAGTGTCTCCACAGGAGACTGAACCAAAACTACCTACTAGAGTTGGAGGGTCTCCTGTGGAGGCATGGGTTGGAAGGGGCTCACCATGGGGACAGAGGGACTGACAACAGCAGTCTGGGAAGGTCCTCTATGGTATAAACCCTCTCAGAGGTTGCCATCAACCCAGCCATAGAGCCCACTGATACCAAGGCTGGGTCGCCTCAGGCCAAAACACTATCAGGGAGGAAGCACAACCCCACCCATCAACAGATAATTGAATTAAAATTTTACTGAGAAAGCCCTTAATTTGAACATTCTTTGGCATTGCCTTTCTTTAGGATTGGAATGAAAACTGACCTTTTCCAGTCCTGGGGCCACTGCTTAGTTTTCCAAATTTGCTGGCATAAGGTGCAGCACTTTCACAACATCATCTTTTAGGATTTGAAATAGCTCAACTGAAATTTCATCACCTCCACTAGCTTTGTTGGTAGTGATGCTTCCTAAGGCCCACTTGACTTCCCACTGCAGGATGTCTGACTCTAGGTGAGTCATCACACCATCATGGTTATCTGAGTCATGAAGATCTTTTTTGTATAGTTCTTCTGTGTATTATTGCCACTTCGTCTTAATATCTTCTGCTTCTGTTATGTCCATACCATTTCTGTCCTTTATTGAGCCCATTTTTGCATGAAATGTCCCTTTGGTATCTCTAATTTTCTTGAAGAGATCTCTAGTCTTTCCCATTCTATTGTTTTCCTCTATTTCTTTGCATTTGTCTCTGAGGAAGTCTTTCTTATCTCTCCTTGATATTCTTTGGAACTCTGAATTCAAATGGGTATATCTTCCTTTGTTCCTTTGCCTTTAGCTTCTCTTCTTTTCTCAGGTATTTGTAAGGCCTCCTCAAAAACCATTTTGCCTTTTGCATTTCTTTTTCTTGGGGATGGTCTTGATCACTGCCTTCTATACAATGACATGGAAACTCCGTCCAACAATACGTGAACCGTGAACTTTCAGATGTTCAAGGTGGATTTAGAAATGGCAGAGGAATCAGAGATCAAATTGAAAACATCTACTGGATCATCAAAAAAGCAAGAGAGTTCCAGAAAAACATCTACGTCTGCTTTATTGACTATGCCAAAGCCTTTGACTGTGTGGATTACAACAAACTGTGGAAAATTCTTCAGAGATGGGAATACCAGACCACATTACCTGCCTCCTGAGAAATCTGTATGCAGGTCAAGAAGCAACAGTTAGAACTGGACAGGGAACAACAGACTGGTTCCAAATTTGGAAAGGAGTACGTCAAGGCTGAATATTGTCACCCTGCTTATTTAACATATGTGCAGAGTACATCATGTGAAATGCTGCACTAGAAGAAGCACAAGCTGGAATTGAGATTGCCTGGAGAAATATCAATAACCTCAGATATGCAGATGACACCACCCTTATGACAGAAAGTGAAGAAGAACTAAAGAACCTCTTGATGAAAGTGTAAGGGAGAAAAGCTGGCTTAAGGGATGGGATGGGGAGGGAGTTGGAAGGGGGATTCAGGATGGGGGAACACATGTACATCCATGACTGATTCATGCCAATGTATGGCAAAAGACACCACAATATTGTAATTAGCCTCCAATTAAAATAAATAAATTAATTTTTTTTAAAAAACTGACTTAAAACTCAATATTCAGAAAACTAAGATCATGGCATTTGGTCCCATCACTTCATAGCAACTCACTGGGGAAACAATGGAAACAGTGACAGATGTTATTTTGGGCGGCTCCAAAATCACTGAAGATGGTGATTGCAGCCATGAAATTACAAGATGCTTGCTGCTTGGAAGAAAAGCTATGACCAATCTAGACAGCATATTGAAAAGCAGAGACATTACTTTGTCAACAAAGGTCCATCTAGTCAAAGCTATGGTTTTTCCAGTGGTCATATATGGATGTAAGAGTTGAATTATAAAGAAAGCTGAGCACCAAAGAATGTTGCTTTTGAACTGTGGTGTTGGAGAAGACTCTTTAGAATCCCTTGGACTGCAAGGAGATCAGACGAGTCAATCTTAAAGGAAATCGGTCCTGAATATTCATTGGAAGGAGTGACACTGAAGCTGAAACTCCAATACTTCGGCCACATGATGTAAAGAGCTGACTCATTGGAAAAGACCCTGATGCTGGGAAAGATTGAAGGCAGGAGGAGAGGGAGACAATAGAGGATACGATGGTTGACTCACATCACTGACTCAATGGACATGAGTTTGAGTAAGCTCCGGAAGTTGGTGATGGACAGAGAAGCCTGGCGTGCTGCAGTCCATGGGATCACAAAGAGTTGGACACAACTCAGCGACTGAATTGAAGACCTTGATGAATTATTCTTTGACTTAAGGGAATGTTGTGGCTCTTTTGTTCCTCTATCTAGACCACTAACACTTTATCCACCTAAGTGATAAAGCTGTGTGGTTTTCTTACTATTTGTGTGTTCACTGGAACAGTACTTTTAACCTCTCTTAAGAACTTTTCCTGTGCATTTACAACTTGGCTAACTGTTTAGCATAAGAGGTCTACTACTTCTTGGCCTATATTGGATTTTGGCATGCCTTCCTCAGTAAGCTTAATCATTTCTAGCTTTTGATTTGAAGTGAAACATGCAACTCTTCTTTCACTTGAACACTTAGAGGCCATTGTAAAGTTGTTAATTGGCCTAATTTCAATACTGTTGTGTCTTAGGAAATAAGGATGCCTGAGGAGAAGGAGAGAAACGGGAACAGCTGGTCAACAGAGCAGTCAGAACACACATAACATTTATTAATTAAATTCACTGTCTTATGTGACTATATTTCAAGGTCCCCCCTACAAAAAAGAATTATAACTGTAACATCAAAGATCACTGACCACAGATCACCATAATATATATAATTTTAAAAGATTTGAAATATTGCTGGAATTACCAAAAGTGACAGAGGCAAAAAGTGAGGAAATGCTATTGGAAAAAATGACATCTAAGACTTACTTGATACAGGGTTGTCACAAACCTTCAATTTGTAAAAAATGCACTTACCTATGAAACACAAAAAGCAAAGTGCAATAAAAGAAGACCTGCACATAAATCACTGAAGATCTGGCGGGAGCTAACAAGGTTCTCCTTAAGCTGATTGAGTTGACACCTTACTGTTTCAGAGGAGCCTCTGACTCAGAGACACTGTATGTCTTCATGCCAAGGCTATTTCACTTCCACAGAAAAGAAACGTCTAGTCTGTGGTCTGCTTTCTCTTTTTTATGTTCAGTCTTTCTCTTTATTGACTCCCTTTCCTCTGAAAATGTGCTTATCTCCCTCATTCCCTCAAGCTCTTCTTGCCTCTTTCTCCTCTTACGTTATATTTCGAAAGTCTTCCTTGGAGACAGACACTAAGTTTGCAAAGACAGCACAACACTGTCCCCGTTTACAGTGCAGCACAGAAGCCAGAGCCAGACGATGATGCCAGACGGGGTGGGAACGCCCATACAGACGGTCACACAGGCCTCCAGAGCCAGGCGATGATGCCAGATGGGATGGGAACACCCATTCAGATGGTCACACAGGCCTCTAGAGCCAGGCAATGATTCCAGATGGGGTGGGAACGCCCATACAGATGGTCACACGGGTCCAGAGCCAGGCAATGATTCTAGACGGGGTGGGAACACCCATAGAGGTGGTCACACGGGCCTCCAGAGCCAGGTGATGATTCCAGACGGGGTGGGAATGCCCATGCAGATGGTCACATGGGCCTCCAGAGCCAGGCGATGATGCCAGACAGGGTGGGAACACCCATAGAGGTTGTCACACGGGCTTCCAGAGCCAGGCGATGATGCCAGACGGGGTGGGAACACCCATAGAGGTGGTCACACAGGCCTCCAGAGCCAGGCAATGATGCCAGATGGTGTGGGAACATCCATACAATGGTCACATGGGTCCAGAGCCAGGTAATGATGCCAGACAGCGTGGGAACACCCATACAGACAGTCACACGGGCCTCCAGAGCCAGGTGATGATGCCAGACAGGGTGGGAATGCCTGTATAGATGGTCATACAGGCCTCCAGAGCCAGTTGTTGATCCCAGACATGGTGGAAATGCCCATACAGATGATCACATGGGCCCCTAGCACCAGGCAATGATTCTAGACAGGGTGGGAAAGCCCGTACAGACAGTCACACGGGCATCCAGAGTGAGGTGATGATTCCAGATGGGGTGAGATTGCCTGTACAGACGGTCACACAGGCCTCCAGAGTGAGGCGATGATGTCAGATGGGGTGGGAACACCCATACAGATGGTCACATGGGTCCAGAGCCAGGTAATGATGACAGACGGGGTGGGAACGCCCATACAGACAGTCATACGGGCCTCCAGAATCAGGTGATGATTCCAGATGGGGTGGTAATGCCCGTACAGACAGTCACACGGGTCCGGAGCCAGGCGATGATTCCAGACTGGGTGGGAACGCCCATACACATGGTCACACTGGCCTTCAGATCCAGGTTATGATTCCAGACAGGGTGGGAACATCCATACAGATTGTCACATGGGCCTCCAGAGCCAGGTGATGATTCTAGACATGGTGAAAACGCCTGTACAGGTGGTGACATAGGCCTCCAGAGCTAGATAATGCTCCAGATGGGGGTGGGGGGGGGGAATGCCCGTACAGGTGGTCACACGGGCCTCCAGAGCCAGGTTATGATTCTAGATGTGGTGGGAACACGCGTACAAATGGTCACATGGGTCCAGAGCCAGGCGATGATGCCAGATGGGGTGGGAATGCCCCATACAGACAGTCACATGGGCCTCCAGAGCCAGGTGATGATTCCAGACAGGGTGGGAATGCCCGTATAGGTGGTCACACGGGCCTCCAGAAGCAAGACCAGCTGAGGGAAACGGGTGCAAGTGGCCTGGAGAGGACCGTGTGAAGGAAAGTTCTAGAGAGAGAAGCTCTGCGAGGTGATTTGGGAAAGGAAGCAGGGACTCTCCGAGGAGTGAGAAGAGCCTGCTCAGAATCCTCTGAAGAACCTCAGGATTTTTGCTATGTCTGCCTCCAACCCTGCACTGAAATCACTCTTGCAAATATACCGAGAATTAATCATTGGCCAAATGGATGTTTTTTCAGGTCTATTTCTGCAGACTCCCCAGCAGGCTGGAGGGTAGGCTGGGCCCTGCTTCCGAGAGGCCTTGCCCCCTCAGCGTCCTGGGTACTCTTCCCTGCTCTCTCCTTGCCAGCTTCCTTCTGAGTCTCCTCAAGCGCAGTGCCCTCCTCCTCGGCCCCACCAACGGCCAGCCCTTTGGCCCCCACTGAGATGACTGGACTGACGGTGAGGTGCCTCACCCTCCAGGAGGGGCGTGAGGGCCTGGGCACCCCAGCCTGGCTTCTCTCACGACTCTCTGCTCCACGAACAACCTGTCCTGGAGCCTTTCACTCTGTCAACTCACGGGGTGAGGTGTTCACCGAATCCCATTCACTTTACCTCAGGAATGTCTCTCAAAGCCATCATTATTTCTCCACTTGGCATCACAGGAGATGTGGAGATTTCCTCCCTATCTGCTGTCACCAGGACACCAGCAGAATTATCTTTCTGAAACACAATTCTGGTGTTTCTTCCCTGTCTTAAAGGACATCCCACAGCAGAGTTCAATCTATGGAATGTGGTTGAGCAGGCCCTTTGAGCCATCCACATGGTTTCAGACATGTATGAAGGGCCAGGTAACCTCATGGTTTGGGAGACAGAATGTGAGGGGAAGAGATCAGGTCAGCTCAGCAGAGCAGCCCCCAGGGAAAACCCGTGACTCATGCATCCCCCTCAGGTGTGACCACTCTGCCTCCTGACTGCATTCTGTTATCAGTGCTTCAGGCCGAGGTTCCGCTACTGAAGGAGACACTGCCCGCAGAGCCCATGCCAGTGAGGTAGATGTTACTAAGAGGGATACAAAAACCTTGTTGTTTTAAGCCCCTGCAATCCTCAAGATGTTACTTGGTATAGCCCAGCCTGTCGCAATAGACACATCAAAGAAAAAACAGAGCTGGACAGCAGTTAAATGGTAAAATTAGGTTTTACTCAGGAGCTATGGCAAGAAGGGAAAGGAGACATCAGTACAGAACCAGGTGAAGTTCTGAATATAGCACAGCCAAGGGCCTGTTGGGGTCAGAGGACACAGTTACGAACAGGAGACAAGGGTGGGGAAATTCTAGCGAAACCAGCCTTATAGATCCTTGCTGAGGGCGGGCCAGATGAAGGAGAAGTCCTTGGGAGGTGCATGTGTGGGGCAGGGGGTGAGGAATCTGGTGACCTGAATTTCAAGTGTGACCAGGTGTTGAGGGTGGGAGATGCTGGCTTAACTGACCGATCAGTCACCTTACTGAAATCCAGCCCTTAGGATCATGCCAAAGGGAGGGCCTAGTTGAAGAAGAGCTCAGAGTTGCCGACGGGAGTTTGGCCAAGCAGAGGCTGTCAGTACGCCTTGTTCCTCACCAGTAACACTTGTCAGCCTTGCTCTGTTCTCCTCTGGTAAAGTCCTTCTAGTCCCATGACAGTTGAGCGTCCTTGCAGTAGCATCACCCCTTGTGCACACTTCACAGGGCACTTCTCATTCTGAATTGCAATGAGCTGCTTCCTGACTGTGTAACCCTGTCCCCGCAACCCTCGCCAAGAACCCTTCTCACTATCAGCGCTCGAAGGGCTTCCAAGTATAAGAAGTCCTCTTCATAAACACCATCTCAAAGCCTCTGCTCAAAAGTTTCTATTCCATCCAATTTTGCTGATCAACTTCTGAAGCCTTCCTCAATTACTTCTGGAAATTTGTAGTCAGTCTAAAACTTGCTGCCAAGTAAATTGTTTTTACTTTCAAACAAATGGAAAGTATTAAAAAAAAAATCTGGGCTTACATAATGGATTGTTGAAGGGAGGAAACATGATGTACATACAGCTGCTTTCTTCACCCGAAGTTCTTTTTGGAAGCTTTCAAGGCTCTTGCGACACACGGCCTGACAGCTCTGTGAGGGGATGGAATGCGTTTACTCCTTGTTTCCAGGCAGCTAGCACAGGGCCCAAGGTGGAGCAGGTGCTCAGCTGACATTCTCTGAACTGAATTTAGTGAGTACGAAAAAAGTGCCTATGATAATAAAAGTCTTGCTTCCTTTTCACTCCTAACAGCTCTGTCCTGAGCAAAGTATTTTTTATTCTTCAACTTCTGGAACCAAATACAGGGAGGGCACTCTCTATTTGTCTTGAAAACGGTGTATTGAGTGCCTTTGGGAGCTACAATAAAAGAAGGAAAAAGAGGGAAGGTGGGGGAGGGGGGAAGGGTAAGGGGACGAGGGAGGGAAGAGAGACAGAAGATGATGCTGACAATAATGCACAACAGAAAGCTGAGGGGAAAGTGTTAAGCATCACTGCCCAGGCCTATACATCTCACAGCCTGGGCTCTGATGTGCAGGGCCCTCATTATCTGCAGCCCTGTAGGGCCCTGGGAGCCGGTGCTCCCACCATGGTGATGACGGGGACAAGCAGGGGCAGCCAGGCAGCTGGCCCAAGACTGAGGCCCTGAGTGGGAGCCAGGGCGGCCTGACCCAGGGAGCGCACTCTGTGGGCTCTGACGCCTCCCCTGCTCCAGAAACGGGGCTATGGTTACCAGGTTCTGGCTTCCATCTGGGGGTTCCAGTCTGCAGTGGAGAGGCTGCTGTGAAGCCTCATCATGGTGGAAGTTGGCTTACCCACCCATCTCTGAGGAAGAAGAAAGGCTGGTGCCATGACTCCTTTGAACTTCTGTGCCTGTAGCCAACCTCCCTCATCCCCCTGCCCCATCCCCGCCCCCGCTGCAGGCCAGCCTGCTCCAGCTGGTCCTGGGGTGGCTGGCAGAACTTGTTCTAAACCCAGGGCCCAAGACTTGCAGTAGTCCGTGGAATTGAGGAGAAGCAAGTGGTCACTCCCAACTTTTGCTTTTACTGAGGTATACTTTTCATACAGTAAAATGAACAGATTTTAATGAACAGTTCTTTAATTTTTTGTAAAGGCATAACCATACTCTGGAGGTCCCCACTTGCCTGCCCTTATCACTGAACAAATTTCTGTCACTAAAGGTTAATATTGTCTATTCTTGAATCTCAGTTTGGTGTCTGACTTCTTATCAGTGTAACATGTTGAGGTTTATCCATGTTGCTAATGTGTATCAATAATGCTATTCTTGTTGCTGGTTTGTGTTCCATCCCAGGATTCTGTCATCAGTTCTCTCGATGATGAACATTTAGGACTTTTCCGGTTTGAAGCTATGATAAACAACCTGGCTAGAAATATTCCTGTGCAGCTTTTATTGGGAGTGTGTATTTTTATTTCTCTTAGGTCAGTACCAATGTGGTAACACTGCTGGGAGATGGGGTGATAGGGTAAGAAACCATCAAACTGCTTTCCAGAGGGCTTGTACCATTTCACACTCTCACCAGTAGTGTGTTAGTTTCCAGGCTGATCTCAATCCTAGCCAGATTTTGGAGTTATCAGTCTTTCCAACTTTTGACATTCTAGTGGTGTGAAGTGGTATCTCATGATGTCATTGACATTTTACTGATATGTATGATATTGACCTATTTGTATGTTCAGTGGTTATCTGTTTCCTACCTTCTATAAAGTATTTATTCAAGTCTTTTGCTTAATTTTCAAAAGAGAAATTAAGTTCTTTATCATTGAGTTGTCATAGTTCTTTATATATTCTGGATAAAAGCTCTTTGTCAAATATTTATTATAAATATTTCATCTCCATTTGGGTCTTGTCTTCTTTGTGGCTCAGCTGGTAAAGAATCCACCTGCAATGTGGGAGATCTGGGTTTGATCCCTGGGTTGGGAAGATCCCCTGGAGAAGAGAAAGGTTATCCACTTCAGTATTCTGGCCTGGAGATTTCCATGAACTGTATAGTCCATGGGGTCACAAATAGTTAGACACGACTGAACGACTTTTACTTCACACTTACAGTTTTTGCCTCCTTGAAACATTCGTGCTTTCAAACAGGGACAAGAGCAAGGGCCACTTTGCTTCTAGCCTCTAGCCCCTGTGATCCAGTGGCTTGGACTCTTGGTTTCCATCCAGGTTACCAAGGTTTAATTTCTAGGCAGGGAACCAAGATCTCTCTTCAGGACTGCTCAGTGCTCTCCCTCTGAGATCACTCCCACTGGACTGGTAAACTCGGACAGTCTGGAGTTAAGTGGGGAGGATTCCCCTAGGAAGAGGGGTTTGGTGGGGAGAGAAGGCACTGTGGCAGACAGAGCATATTCTTGGCTATTGTATCTCTAGTACACAGAGATGACAAGATCTGAGAGACACTTGCAGAAATCACAAGGAACTCTAGAAACTGGACCGAATCCCAGAGGGAAGGGGGAGTTCATTTGACATCAATGGTCTGCCACAGATGGTGGACTTGATTTCTCCTGAATGCCATGTTCCTTGAACTAAAGTGTTGAATAAACAAGTCCCCATTCAAGATTATTGAGATTGAGGACAGTGAAATTCAGTTTTTGCTTTTGTTTTTAGTGTGGGAAACACAGAAAGAACTTCACAGGAATATACCCACAAGACTATTGTGTTGAGACCTGTCCCTGACTGTGGGTTCAGAAGGCCTCTTGGCTTTGACCACTGGGACTTGGAGAGGATGGAGCTCAGGAAAGTTCTCCAAAAGAATGCTGCCATGGGTCCATCTCACTGTTTCAGGAGAAGGTCCACAGGCCAAACGGAAGAGGAGCTAAGGACTGCAGTGTCTTCATGGTGAGCTGTGGACAGCTTGTGGCATCTTCTTTGTCTCATCATCATCCATAACTTTCCATACGATCACTGAACCTTGCTGTTGGTTTGATCTCTTTTCTCCAAGACTTGAATTTGATTGGAAGGAAAAAGCTAGGGTGGATAAACATCTTCATATTCCTTCTTGGGCTGTTGCAAATGAACACATGTGTATCAAGAAAGGCCATCACTCCCTTCTCACTGACCTTTCCTGGGTGGGCCTTCTCTCTCTGAGAGGAGAGATGGTTTAGGACAGAAGCCATTTCCTGAGAGGCACTGTAGAAAAAAAAAGTCCTTTGAGTCCTTGCTTTGATTCCTGCAAGTGCTGTGATTTTGTGTGAGTTACTTAACACAGATGTCATGATGTATTCCCATCCATAAATCAGAAGTAATTATATCTTTACCTGTTCAGGAGAATTACTATAAGGATGAAATTAAATAATTTGGAGATGGACTGTTTCGTGGGACCCACACAGAGATCACTACCAAATCCATTCACCTAGCAGTCTATCTGTCCCCCTTCTTTCTTATGTGTGTGTGTATATCCATCCATCCATCTGTCCATTAGACTCTCCATCTCTCTACTCACCACTTAGCTCTCAACATCAGGGAGACAGCAGACTCCAGGCTCTGGGATGATATATCAGCTATCTAATGGCATTACTGACTCAATGGACACAAGTTTGAGTAAACTCTGGGAGTTGGTGACAGACAAGGAGGCCTGGCGTGCTGCAGTCCGCGGGGTTGCAAAGAGTTGGACATGACTGAGCGACTGAACTGAACTGAACTGAATGGCATAAAACTGCCACCCATGGTCAGAGGACTACGAAAACTGGAAGCAATGTGATTAATAAACTGTTTGGCAGGTATCAAGGAAAAAGTTGCCTCAGTGGTTTTCAGACCTGGGGTGTTTTAGTGGCTCTGGGGATTTGCAGAAGCACCACTTTTCAGTGTGTCTGCTGATCTACAAATCCAGGTGACTGTGTTTCCTCTAGGCTTGGCTGAAGAGTTCACTCCCAGCTGTGGAAGGAGTAGGTGGGGCAACAATTCTATGCCTGATGTTGAACTGGGGAGAACCACTGCCAAAAAGGCCTTCATGGCAATTTTTAAAAGATGACAAACCCACAGGCACATTAACAATCACCATATATCACAACTTTTCTGCAATACTTTCAGAATTTATGCTAAAAAATAATCCTCCAAAAGAGAGCACTTATTCAGTGGCAAAGATCGTTAATAGTTAACTGTCTCCCTCCATGTAACAGTGACATTGCTGCAGGGGCCTGAAGCCTAAGACTGTCCTCACCTTGCTCTTTCTCTGTCCACACCTCTCCCCTACCTACTTGGAATACACTTCTCTTCCATGCACACAGCAGAGCTGTGTATTGTTCCTTAGAACCAGCTGCTTCTCTCTTACTCCTCTTCCCATGGGAGGTAAAACTCTTACCTTCCAGAGTCCATCTCTTGCCCTGTTTTATCTGCTGAACTGTCCTGTTTGATCTTGTATCCAGTCAAGAGCTCCATCACAGGACTTCTGCATCAGATAAGGTCAGATGCTGCCCAGGAAGTGATTCTTACTCAGTCCTGATTGCCTGTTACAATCACCTGGGGGCTAAAAATATCCATCTGCCCAGGTGCCCTGCAAACTCCAGACAGGGCCTACTAAGTTCTAGAAACCCTGTCCTATTCAGCCCTTCCATCTTTGTGCTTACCCAACCCTGGCTTCTGCCAACAAGACAAACATGTCCAACATGAAAATGAGGTTGCATTCATTTTCAAATTAAGGAGAAAAAATAAAGTGAGTAGAAAGAATTTTCTCAAATTTAAAAATCTTCCTAGAAGTTTTCTTAAAACTCTCAAGTCTTTAATACTGATTATGTGAATTAGAATATGTTGTTGTTCAGTCGCCAAGTCGTGTCTGACTCTGCAACGCCTTCAACTGCAGCACACCAGGCCTCCCTGTTCCTCACTATCTCCCGGAGTTTCCCCAAGTTCAGGTCCACTGAGTCAGTGATGCCATCCAACCATCTCATCGTCCATCACCCTCTTCTCCTTCTGCCTTCAATCTTTCCCAGCATCAGGATCTTTTCCAATGAGTCGGCTCTTCACGTCAGGTGGCCAAACTTTTGGAGCTTCAGCTTCAGCATCAATCCTTCCAATAAATATTCAGTGTTGATTTCCTTTAGGATTGACTGATTTGATCTCCTAGCCATCCAAGGGACTCTCAAGAGTCTTCTCCAATACCACAGTTCAAAAGCATCAATTCTTCAGCACTCAGCCTTCTTTATGGTCCAATTCTCACATCTGTACATGACTACTGGAAAGATCATAGCCTTGACTATGGCCCTTTGTCAGCAAAACGATGTCTTGGCTTTTTAATATGCAGTCTAGGTTTGTCATAGCTTTCCTTCCAAGAAGCAGTTGTCTTCTAATTTCAAGGCTGCAGTCACCATTTGCATTTATTTTAGAACCCAAGAAGAGGAATTAGAATATAGCTAAATATATTGGTTGATTTTGCTTGCATTATGTTTTATTATTTTACATGAGATATAAAAACTCTTCATGATATTAGAACCCCATATGCTCAGTCAATGGAACACATTTGCAATGATGCTGACACTTGCTTCTAGATGGGATACTGGTCAGGGTCCTCTAAAGAAATAGATCCAACAGGATGGAAGGAGGGGTGGGGAGAGAGAGAAAAAGAAATCCACAGGGCAGGCCTAGAGGTGCAGGGAAGGGTTGATGCTGCAGTTCGTGTCCAAAGACCTTCCGAAGGTTGAACTATTTTCTGCTTAAGGACGGTCAGCCTGATCTTTCTTGAGGCCTCAACTGATTGGACAAGGCCCACTCACTCCAAAGAGGGACATCTACTTTATTCAAAGTCTACTAATTTAAATGAAGAAGGAAATGGCAACCCACTCCAGCATTCTTGCCTGGAGAATCCCATGGACGGAGGAGCCTGGAAGGCTACAGTCCATGGGGTCACAAAAAGCTGGACATGATTTAAATGCTAACCTTATCTAAAAAACACCTTCACGGCAACATCTAGACTGGTGTTTTGATCAAATGTCTGGGTATCATGGCCCAACCAAGTTGACACATAAAATTACCCATCATAGATAGAACATGTGTGTGCCTCATACATTACACTCCGAGAGACTGCCTCTGAATGGGGGAGGAGGGGGGAATGTGTGGGAAGCTGCCACCTAAGCTGTGGAGCCCAGGAGAGACCAGAAGAGCTGGAAAGGTGCTGTTGTGGGTGGGCAGGGGGGTGGTGGGAAAGGAAGGCTGGCCACTGCCTTGCCTGGGAGGGGGTGCTCAGCAACACCAAGGGGCTGCCTTCCCACCCACAGAAGGTGGGCTGTGAGGCACCTCCCAAGAGAGTGGAGGCAGCTCTACCAGTGTGGGGTCCTCTGGAAGTCGTCACCACACATTCACAGGTGGTGGTACTGTGATTTTCATCCTCATCTTACAGGTAAGTTTGCTGAAGCACAAAGTGAACCCACCACCCAGGTGCACACAGGAGTCACATGAAGATCCAGGACCAGGGTGAGGGCTCCCGTTCCAGAGTCAGAGATGCTTTCTCTCTTCACCATTCAGCCTCCCTCTGCATGAGAGTGAAAAGAGCCCTAAGAACTCGAGGCTGACATGGTTGAGACCTTGGAGGAAGGAAGTAACAGCTGCATTCTTTTCTCAGTCAGCCCTAGTGTCTCAGCAAAGGAAAGAGAGCTGCCTCTCCAAGCCCAAGACAAAGGCGCCCACTCCTGTGCTTGTTGGCATTAAGGGGAGGCTCATTTGTCCTGTATCACTTGACAGATTGTGGCTTCAGCGAGAAGCTACTGATTCCTCCATACCTGGCAACTCCCCATCACTGGAAATTTCCCAGCGATGGTTTCCCTTTCTTACAGAGGTCTATTTCTTCTTCTCCAAGTCTAGACACCAGTGGTCCCAAGTGAGCACATCTTGGGGAGGACATGTGTGGTGGCAGCAAGCTGAAGCGAGGCTTCGTGGAGACTCAGGGAAGTGGGAGCTTGTGTCCCAGCCAGCACAGCTTCTCTGAAAACAGCAAGTGCCAGGGGAAGACCAAAAAATGCTCTTCACTTTGACAGACCAGCCTGTCTTGTGTTTGCTCAGGGGCTCTCTTGAGTCAGCAGGCCTGGTGCTCTCCTTGACACCCATACACCCGCACAGGGAAAAGGTAATAGTCCATTGAAATTGGTGTTCTAAAAGCTCTTGACCTTTGGCTGCTGCAGAGGTTTGCATGTAATTGGAGGGAAGGGGTGCAGCCTGGTCACCAGGATTATAGGTGCAGCCCCAGTGAGAAGTGCACCCCATGGAGTGCAGCATCACTGTCCTGAGAGCTTGTCAGCCACTGGGGTGGAACTCTGTGACCACCCAGACCTGCTGGATCATCATCTACCTTTCCGCCGGTGGTGAGTTTGCATGTGGAGTTTGAGAAATGCAGCTCTAAAGAGGAGCAATTCTGCTGCTTCTTCAGAAACAGACGGTGATGAGGGGGAGCTCAAAGCAGGCGCACACGTAGGTTTCAGGAAGCCAGGGAGCAAAGCAACACAGTAAGTCTCCTCCGTCCTCTGCCTGCGCCCTGGGGCCGTGGACCTGCTGGGAGGAGAGCCAGGGCCCCAGGGTGGGCATGGGACACCTGTGGGTGCTCAGGCAGTGTCGGGACCGGCGCCAGCTCAGGGTGCCCCTGACAGCCCATCCCCTCCCTCAGCCCTTCCCCTGCTTTGGGTGAAGGGTATGTTTTCATTAATTTGTCAACGGTCATACACACTAAATAGCGATTCCTAAATATGCTGCTGACCTCTCCAGTTGGTATCCAGATGTAATGATTAAATGACCACTACAGCAGTGCTTCAAGCGGGGGTGTTCTCAGAGGGCTCAGGTGGCGATGAGGGGAAAGGTGGGGTCAGGAATGGCTGTTGGCTTGTGGCAGCACTGGGAGGGAAGAGGCTCCCACGCTGGCTGCAGGTGTGTGACCCTGGGGCCGGCTGGCCCTCACGAGGCTGGGCCTTAACTCGAAGGGATGTCCCTGAGCTGACTCTGCCCTAGCCTCCTCCCTGCCCTGATGCTGTGAGTCTTCCTTCTTGAGACCACTGGAAAGGGAACCATCGATGCTGGCAACAGTGTCCAACCTGCAGAAGCCACGGTCCTGCCGGGACTGTTCTCGGGTTGGGGACGGGACCTGTGGCTCTGGGGGCCTGAACCTCGGCCCCTCTCAGAGGATAGGTTATCCTGAAGGAGGACAAACAGGACTTTCAAGAGGGAGGGACATACCCAGAGACCCCACAACCACACCTGCCTTCTGGATTTGGTGGCCTCCCAGGAACACCAGACCAGGGTCACAGGAAAGAGGCAACACGTGCCTTTCCCCTAGGTCCTGTGGTCTGGGTGATGGGATTGAGGCCATTCGGGGACTCGGGACTCAGCTACAGATGCCAGCCTCCCCAGGCAGCACAGGAGACTAGGAGGCCTGTCCACCTCCAGCGGGGGCCGCAGAGGCTCAGGAGGATGTGCCGCAAGACAGACTGTGCACCCTGGGATCTGTGCCCACCCTCCCTGTGGCCATCTTCTAGAACGTCAGGCTGTTGGTGAGAGATTCAACCCCACCCACCTGTGTGAGGAGAAGGCAGCCTTTCTGGATGGCCAAAGAAAAAAAATGAAAGAGTGTTTTGGCATATGCACTGTCTCGGCCACGCCCTGTCTCACACATATGCACAACCACGTGGACACATATGCTCACCCACATTGACACACTCACCACGAGTCACCCAGATGGCTACATTGAGAAACCACTTGCCATCCGGTGCACACGTGCTTCCTGAGGCCCCCTGTGGCAGTCAGTGAATGGCATTCTCGGAAGAACACAAAGGCGATGCCTGGGGTCTCCAGAGGCTCTGCACTAACCCCATAAGAGACCACAGAACTGGGCCCTGTGTGCATGGAAGCTGAGGGTCTGCCTAAGGGGGTGGTTCTGGCCCTACAGGGCTCAGGCTCCTTAACTGACTTAAGCGGACAGAGATGGGTGGGGGAGAATGCAGAGCAAGACCCTTCTGCCCAGAAGTGCCCTGAGGCCCTGCCAGGGAGGGTGCTGAGTGCCTGGCCAGGGCTGGCCTGAGTCTGCTTCCCAGGAGTTCCAGTACTCAGCTTTGAAAAAGGTGGCTCCTGGGTTAGGTTCCATGGTGGACAAATTCTGAAAACAGTAGCCACTCAACTCCCACGACTCTTCTAGGGTCACAGGGTGTACTCAGGAAAAATATAAAAGATTTTGTAATTAAAATGTTGGATTCCTACTGCAAAAACAACCCAAACAAGATCCATGCAATCTTTGTGCTAGAGCCGGTCTCCCTTCTGGACCATGAAGCCCAGCTACAGCCACAAAGATGAAAGTGTGGGAGCGGCCAGAACTGTCAGCAATCAGACACCTGCCCCTTCACAGGCAGAAGTCCCTCCCTTGGGCAGCCCTGCCTCCCAAACCATCCTTCTCAGCTTGGCACCTAAAATGTGTACTTAGGGAAATTGGTGGTGACTTAAAAAAATCTGCTGCTGCCTTCTTGGTTGATCTCAAATGGACACCCTATCAGGCATAGCAAGGGTTTGTGTGACCCCGCAGTCTGCTGCCCCATTGGTTCCTTGCAAGGTGGTGGACGTGTAGCTTGTCCTGCTCCTGGACTGCAAAGCTCAGCTTCCCCTCCAGGACCCGCCCATTGTGTGCACTTGTGTGAAGCAGGGATTCATAGATGAGCATCAGGATAGCAGATGTGTTGCTCTACATTTTTCCAACAGAGCTGTCCTTTAACCAGGATCTCTGCTGCTGTTGCTAAGTTGCTTCAGTCGTGTCGGACTCTGTGTGACCCCAGAGACGGCAGCCCACCAGGCTCCCCCGTCCCTGGGATTCTCCAGGCAAGAACACTGGAGTGGCTTGCCATTTCCTTCTCCAATGCATGAAAGTGAAAAGAGAAAGTGAAGTCGCTCAGTCGTGTCTGACTCTTAACAACCCCATGGACTGCAGCCCACCAGGCTCTTCCGTCCATGGGATTTTCCAGGTAAGAGTACTGGAGTGGGGTGCCATTGCCTTCTCCGAACCAGGACCTCTACACTGGGCCAATAGTGAGATCCTGAATTCAAGGAAGGATATTGTCTTTTGCATCGGAGCATCAAATGCTATTACATCGTCACTATTATAGACCAGAAAAGCTAAAATAAGCTCACTGCAAGCCTTCTAATCTATTTATAAGGCCCCCCATGCCTGCCTGATTGTCACTTCCTTGGTGACCAATGGGGTCACACTGGAGCCCTTGTTATGTATGATAGGTTTTCTAGGTGGCGCTAGTGGTAGAGAACCCACCTGCTAATGCAGGAGACCAAGAGAAATACATTCCTTCCCTCAGCTGGGAAGATCCTTTGGAGGAGGGGATGTAACCCATCCAATATTCTTGCCTGGAGAACCCCATGGACAGAGGAGCCTAGTCCATAGGGTCGCACAGAGTTGGACACAACTGAAGTGACTTAGCACACATGCATGCAGAATTTTTCTAAAGGGAGTTTTGTACTCATTATGGAAACTCAGAAATTCAGATTTTACCTATTCTTGAGCTTTTGAGCTAAAAAGAGGGGGGAAAGGTCAAGGAAAGACATTGTCTTTTGCTTTGGAGCACCAAGCACTATTATGTTGTCTCTATTATGGACCAGAAAAGCTAAGATAAGCGCACTGGAAGCCTTCTAATCTACTTATAAGGCCCTTCCTGCCTGCCTGATTGTCACTTCCTATTATTTCAAAGTCACCTTTGGTCTCGGTTTGTATAATACCAAGAGCTGTATAATACCATCCTGCCCAGGAACTTTTATTTAGTTCTTGATACTGTCCAAGCGGAGGCTTTTATGAACCATGCTGACAGCTTTAGCCTTCCAAAGGAGCACAGATTTAAAAGGAGCCTGAGACACAAAGCGGGCGTGCCGTCACAGCCCTTTCCTTTGCTAGAGCTGCAGGGGTGGGGCCTGGGGCAGGCTCCATCCCCACTGCTGTTCCCTGGCCTTCCTCTCACCCTGGCATCCCTCCTGACAGCCACAGGGCAGCGAGGCCAGTCCCAGTGGATTTTCACAAAGAAGGAAAAGGAGCCCCGCATGCAGCCTTGACCTGTTTCCCCTCCCCCTTCCCCATCCCCAAACAGACAGGTCTGCAGAGAGGCCAGGTGCCCCTAGTACCTCCACGCCCAGAACCCCAAGCCAAAGCTGACCTCAGGATCCTAGAGGTTGCACTGGGCCACGTGGTCTCCTCCTTCTTCCTGCGACCTGCCTGGTAACCTCACTTGAGCTGAGTCCTGTCTGAATCTCAGCCATCTGAGCCTGCAGGTCAAGCAGGGCCCATGGGTCAGGGTCTCCATCGCCTCTGACCTCCATTCCCCCACCCACATTTTCTCTCCCATCCTCTTCCCAGGGGCCTAGTTTTCCTCTGACATTTTACGGAAAGGCTTATAATTTTATATTTTGCATTTAATAAGTTTTGTTTTCCTCCTTTCGTTAGCACTAATTAATTTTATCTTCACAAAAACATCATCTGTGAGGTAACATGCAAGCAGGGATTCTTACCCCCATTTCACAGACTGGGACCTGAAACCAGAAAAAAAGGCAAGCATGCTAAGACCACACAATGAGGAGGAGCCAGGAGCTCCAGAGTGTCAGGGGACTTCAGAGCAGCTAATATGCAAGGCTTTCCTCAGCCTGCACTGCTTTTGTCATGAATGTAATGCCCACCCATTCTGAATTCAGAATATCTTGGTTGTTCTATATTTTCTCAATTGGCCGGTAATGAAAGAACAATCGCTGTCTAGGGAAAGTGCACACATTTTTTGTTTCTTTTCATTTAAAAAAACCTCCTTATAAAAGGTTACGAATCCCTGAGAAGGGCCAAAGTAGGGTGTACATTCTGCCACTTGTACACAAGTTAATTTTCAGGGCATATTTGCATGCTCAGTCGTTCAGTCACGCCTGACTTTTTGCGACCCTATGGACCATAACCCGTCAGGCTCCTCTCTCCATGAAATTTCCCAGGCAAGAATACTGGAGTAGGTTGCCATTTCCTGCTCCAGAGGATCTTCCAGACCTAGGGATTGAACCGGCATCTCCCGTGTCTCCTGCATTGCAGGTAGATTCTTTACCACTTGAGCCATTGGGGATGACCTTTCAGGGCTATACCAACATTTTTATTTGAATGTGCCAGCCTGCATTTATGACTCCATTATGACCATTTATGTCTATTTATTACATTTGTGGTAGGAAGGGTGCAATCATGATAAAATCAAACCCCATACCCACTGGGTGGGCAACCCACAAACTGGAGAACAATAATACCAAAGAAGTCCTTGCACTGGTGTGAAGGTTCTAGGCCCTGGGGATCCGGCAAAGGGACTGGAAATCCCCAGGGAATCTGACTTTGAAGGACAGTGGGATTTGATTACAGCACTTATGCAAGCGTGGGGGAAACAGAGACTCTTGGAAGACACAAACAAAATCTTGTGCGCACTAGGACCCAGGAGAAAGGAGCAGTGACCCTACATGAGACTGAGGCAGACTTGCCTGTGAGTATTTGAAGGTCTCCTGCAAGGGCGTGGGTGGAAGCGGCCCGCTGTGGGGACAGGAGGTGTGTGTCCTTTTTGGAGGTCACCAGTGGCCCTACTATAGAGACTGCAGACTCTAGGACTGGGTTGCCTCAGGCCAAACAACTAACAGGGAAGGAGCATAGCACCACTCATTAGTAGACAATTGGATTAAAAATTTACTGAGCCTGATCCAGCCCACTAGAGCAAGACCCAGATTTCCCCACAGCCAGTCCCTCCCATCAGGAAGCTTCCGCAAGCCTCTCATCCAACAAAGGGCAGACAGAAGAAGCAAGAACTATAATCCCATTTATGACAGTAGTATTAAAGTTGGGGGGAGAATATTCAATAAAAGTAGGTTGATATAAAGAAAAGGCTGGTAGGTATGAGAAATGGAGCATTTCTTGCTGTATCAGTAAGCAAGGATGTCACAGTCATCAGCGATGCTAGCCCTCCTGTGATCCAGCCGCTCTTGCCTGCAGCCACTCCCTACAGTGAGCACTGAGGAGCTCAGGAAGTGAAGAAGCACAGGAGGCTGGCTACAGACAGCCAAAGAGCATATAAAAGGAATGATTTCTGTGAGTCCAGACTCTTGCATCTTCCCATACATAGAAAAGGGCTAAATTCCTTCACTTCAGAAATCTAGTTTTATTTAATTCACAAAAATACTTTCGATGTTCAGACAACCTGCCCTTTGTTGCAAACTTCTGCATTTATAATCTGACTCCTCCCCTCCACCTCCTTGTAGCAGTTTTCTCAAGGTCATGTGAGATGTTCTCTCTTAGACTTGAAGCCCTAAAAATTCCCACCAAATAAAATATAACTCTCAACTTTTAGGTTGTGACTAATTTTTTTTAGGTCAACAAGTGTTCTGGGAGAGTGCTAATTGCAGGAGTAAAGGATGTTTTTCCAACCCAATGCTGTCTGAGCTAGGCAGTCAGGATGTTGAAGATAGAATCACTGATGAATGAATGAAATCCATTACAAACCATCAGGTGTGAGGCGTCTCGTGCAAAGGTGTCCATGTGAAGTTAACACAACCATCAGGGCCTGAGAAGGTCCCTACCCTGTGATTCTCACAGTCCCTCCAAGAAGAGCCCCATGAGGACAATGCAGCAGAGAAGCCCTGGGGCAGTTCTGCCAGTTATTCCTCTCCTCCCAGGATCCTCCTCTCCACAGGCCCCTGGGACTGCCTCCTGCAGCGGTGGCAAGACACTCACCCCATGTCACCACGTGAGGGCCACATCAAGGGGAAAACCTCTCTCTCCTGAAGGGTACGCCATTTTCACCATTATTAGGCTTCGAAATACAAAATTCATTCTGAAGAGTTGCAGTCTTCAGAGTGATTCAAAGTTTGAATGCAGATCTCCAACAGTTGTTCCAGTGGGTTTCATTCATGTGGACAACTTGATGCTGGTTTGGCCAGAGGAAGGACTAAAGTAAGCAGAAATAATAAAAGCAGCTCTACCTGTACACACCCACAGACCCCTGCCTACAGGAGCAGGTGCAAAGAGTTACAAAGGTCCAGCCCAAAGTAGCAGAGCTGTAAGGCCCAACCTGGTGAAAATCTGTGCCCCATAGTTATAGAGTGCAGCCCAGAGGAGCAGCAGGTGGACCAGCTGAGGAGATGCACAAAAATCCCAACAGAAGATTCTTGTGCTGCCTGCTGGGTTCCCAAGTGACTGCAGCAGGCTTACAGTTTACAAAAAACAAAAACAAACAAACAAACAAAAAAACAGGCTAGCTTTTTAAATTCTTCCTTTCTTGCTTTGTAACAATGAAAATATGAGGTGGAGCTTTGTTATGAGTTGACTTTCTCCCTGTCTGTATTTATGTATAGAAATCTTACTGCCAATACCTGAGAATCTTGTCTGCAGTGACCCAGGGTGATTAGCAAAGATGAGGTCACACTTGAGTGGGATGGGCCCCTCAACCAATATGACTGTTAACAATAAAGAACACCACACAAAGAGAAAGAGAAAATGCACACAAAGGGAAGGAGATGGAGAGAGACACAGGGAGGAGAGGCTGTTGGCAGACCAAGGTCTCAGAAAGAACAAACCCTGGTCATAACTTGATCTCAGACTCCTGGCCTCCAGAACTGTGTGGCAGTATCCTTCTGCTGTTTAAGCCTGCCCATCTGTGGCAGCTCCTAGGCCACAAGTATATGCTTCTTGTAAATTCTTTATGATACACATGAATAAAAAAATTTTTTTAATTTAAAACAGAAAACAAGTACAATAAAAAAATTGCCTTTCCCACATCCTCAGAAATGCAGATGATCCCACCCTAATGACAGAAGGCAAAGAGGAACTAAAGAGCCTCTTGATGAAGGTGAAAGAGGAGGGTGAAAAAGCTGGCTTAAAACTCCACATTCAAAAAATGAAGATCATGACATCCAGTCCCATCACTTCATGGCAAATATATGGGAAAACAATAGAAACAGTGAAAGACTTTATTTTCTTGGGCTCCAAAATCACTGCAGATGGTAACTGCAGCCATGAAATTAAAAGACGCTTGCTTCTTGGAAGGAAAGCTATGACAAACCTAGATAGTTTATTAAAAAACAGAGACATCACTTGGCCAACAAAGGTCTGTATAGTCAAAGCTATTGTTTTTCTGGTAGTCGTGTAGAAATGTGAGAGTAGGATCGTAAAGGAGGCTGGGTGCTGAAGAATTGACGCTTTCGAATCGTGGTGCTGGAGAAGACTCCTGAGAGTCCCTTGGACAGCAAGGAAATCAAACCAGTCAATGCTAAAGGAAATCAACCCTGAATATTCATTGGAAGGACTGATGCTGAAGCTGAAGCTCCGATACTTTGGCTACCTGATATGAAGAGACAACTCATTGGAACTGACCCTGATGCTGGGGAAGATTGAGGGCAGGAGGAGAAGGGGCCAAGAGAGGATGAGATGGTTGAAAGGCATCATTGACTCAATGGGCATGAGTTTGAGTAAACTCTGGGAGATAGTGAAGGACAAGGAAGCCTGGTACACTGCAGTCCACGGGGTCACAAAGAGCTGGACATGACTGAGCAACTGAACACCAACAGCGTGACTCAAGGATACATTTCTATCGTATAATCTAAAATTAAAATAAAGTTCTTTCCAAAACACCCCTGACTGAGAAACTTTATCCTGGTATATGCTGTGCAAAAATGGATTAGACACAGTGTCTCTTTCAAGAGTTTATTCAGGTATAATTGGTGTACAATAAGCTTCACACATATAAAGTATACAAACTGTAAAATTTGTAAACCATGAAAGTTCAGCACAACCAGGACAGTGAACAGAACCATCTCTTCCAGAAGTTTCTTCTGTCACCTCTGCAATCCTATTCTTGTTCCCTTCCTTCCTCTCCTCCAGTCCAAAGAAACCAGTGATCTGCTTTCTGTATTTTCTAGAATTTTATATAAATGGAATTATGGCATGACATTTTTATATTCTCTTCACTTCTCTCAGCTTAATTATTTTGAGATGTTTTTCTCCCATGAGCTTACATGTATCAATAATTCATTCCTGTTTATTGTTGAGTAGTAGTCTACTGTGTGGATATGACTTTATTCATTCATTTCTTGACAGGCATTTGCAACATTTCTAGTTTTAGGCTATCCAAATGTACTGCTGTGAACATTTGTGCGTTAAGTCTTTGCAAGGACAAAGGTTTCTTCTCTCTTGGGTAAGTACCTAGGGGTGGAATGGCTGGCTCATATGGTTTAACTTTTTGGGAGATCACCAGATGACTTTACAAAACGCTATAACTTGTTATGTGTCCACCAGCAGTGCATGAGTGTTCTGGTTGCGCACACACTTGCCAGTGCTTGTAGGGTCCACTCTGTTCTCCTACGCGTGCAATGGTGTCTCACTGCACAGAGCAAGAACTTTGGTGTGAGCCACCCCCAGAGCCTTATGATGCAGACCCTGTGTGGAACCTCTCACTGCACAGCGCAGGGACTTTGGTGTGAGCCATTCCCCAGAGCCTTATGATGCAGACCCTGTGTGGAACCAGGATCACAGGTAAATGTTGGACCTACCTTTGTAACGAGTGAGGGAACAGAGAAGATGGTGCTAAAAAGCATGATGCCTTTCCTTCTGACACACAAAATAAATTCTAGGTGGATTACATCTGCATGTTAAAAATACCTCAAGATAAACAAGGTCCTACCATATAACACAGGGAACAATATTCAGTATTTTGTAACAAACCATAATGGAAGAGAATATAAATATAAATATATAAATATATATATATATATATATAACTAAGTCACTTTGCAATACAGCTGAAATAACAGCATTGTAAATCAACTATACTTAAATAATTTTTTTTTAAAAATTAAAAATTTCAGGTAAAAAGTACTATTGTTTGTTTCATAGCAAAAATACACAAATGTGTGAAGAGAAAATGAGTGATGCTCCACCCCACACCCTTGCCCACCTGCTCCCAGGCTCCTTCCATCTCCCCTCTGGGCCCGAAGTCATGTCCTGGGCTCCAGTCATGCAGGGCTGCTGGCCATCCCTGGGCATGAGCCCTTGCACACGTCAGCAGCTTTGCCGTATGTCTCTGCCAAGAAGTGCTTCCCTGTATTATCCACCTCCAATAACTCCTCCTCACTCTGAAGGATCCAGAGGGAATAGGTGCCTCATCCCTGTGGACCAGCTGTTAACTCCCAACCTGTGTGTTCTTACAGTACCTGTCATATTGCTTGAAATGAGCAGGTTATAGGGGTTGGCCTCCATGCATCTGTGTATCTCTGCTGGGTGTAGAATTTGCATTTTGCGGGACTGTGTTCCTGGTACCCAGCACAGAGCAGGAACCAACCAGCATGTGCCTAATAAAAGGAGGAAGCATGTGCTTGTGTTCAAAACATACAGGACGTTGTAGTGGGTAGCCATCCAGCCCTGAGTGAGTTTAGCTCACGATCACAACCTGGACTGTCACAACCCTCCCTATCACAAGCCTAGACCCCCTGACTGGGCTCTCCTGCCTCCACCTCCCCTCAGGAAATCCATGGGTTGCTGTTGAGATCCCCAGGCCCTTGAATGATTCTTCAAGACTCGTGTCTCCCTGGAGTTGGCAGCTTTGCTGTCCAGCTGCAGTGTGCTTTGATATTACTGTGTACTTTTAATTAAATATTACCTAATGCCATGACATAAGAGTGGAAAAAGAGAGTGGTAGTTTCTATGAAAAACAATTCCAAAGCTTTGGAAAGACTCGGTAATTGTAAATCATGAAAAAGAAAATAATGTTTCATTATGTGTGCATGGGAGAACTCTTCAAAGATGGGAGAGGGAGTAAAAATCCATAGGAGTCTGTGTTAAAATCATGTGCAAATGTCTTAAGTTTCTCACATCACTTTAAATAAGCTGAAATGCGTTATGGCTGTGTGTGCTTTGGGCAGGAAATGTGGATTGAAAATTATCAAATCAGATGATCAGCATGTACATCTACATATTTAAATTTCAAGCTAAAATAAAATGTTATACATATATATATATATTATTGTTGCTTCTTCAGTTGCTAAGTTGTGTCTGACTCTTTGCCACCCTATGAACCGCAGTACACCAGGCTTCCCCGTCCTTGACTATATATTAACACATATATATGTATATATATATATATACATACACACACACACACACATATATATGTGACGTATATATGTGTGTATATATATATAGGGCTTCCCAGGTGGTGCTAGTGGTAAAGAACCTGCCTGCCAATGCAGGTGGAGAAGGAAATGGCAACCCACTCTAGTATTCTTGCCTGGAGAATCCCATGGACAGAGGAGCCTTGCAGGCCTTGGTCCATAGAGTCCCAGAGAGTCGGACACAACTGAAGCGACTAAGCACACACACCAATGCAGGAGACTCAAGAGATGTGAGTTTGATCCCTGGGTTGGGAAGATCCCCTGGATGAGGAAATGGCAACCCACTCCAGTATTGTTGCCAGGATAATCCCATGGATGGAGGAGCCTAGTGGTCTACAGTGTAGGGTCGCACAGAGTTGGACACGACCAAAGCAATTTAGCACATATGCATGCATATATGTATATATGCATATGCATGTGTTATGTGTGTATATATATATATACACACATACATACATACACTTCCATATATATACATTTATATGCATACATGTATATGTATATTTGTGTAGGCATGAGTGTACAGGTGTTTTTATATATATATATACACTTACATATGGTTACATATATATACATTTATATACATGTGTATATATGTATTGGAGAAGGCAATGGCACCCCACTCCAGTCCTCTTGCCTGGAAAATCCCATGGACGGAGGAGCCTGGTGGGCTGCAGTCCATAGGGTTGCTAAGAGTTGGAAACCACTGAGCGATTTCACTTTCACTTTTCACTTTCATGCATTGGAGAAGAAAATGGCAAACCACTCCAGTGTTCTTGCCTGGAGAATCCCAGGGACGGGGGAGCCTGGTGGGCTGTGGTCTATGGGGTTGCACAGAGTTGGACACGACTGAGTGACTTAGCAGCAGCAGCAGCAGTATATATGTATGTTTGTGTGCGCATGAGTGTACACACACACACACACGTATAATGATTTTTACTTTAATATATGATTAAATGATTTTGGCTCTTTACTTAAAAGCTACTTGTCTTATATGTGTTGGATAAGAGAGCTCCTACTAAGTATATAATTTATATAAATAAATACACAATATATAAATACAGATTTTAAATATTTATGTGTATACATTAAACATTATACTTCTGTGTAAATATATTTTGTATACTGAATACTTTTTTGCATATAGATAAGTAGTATATAAATTGAACACTTGTTTTTGCTTTTAAATTTTATTTTGCTTTGGAGTATTGTTGATTAACAATGTTTTGTTAGTTCCAAGTGTACAGCAAAGTGATTTCAGTTATACATATACATGTACCTCTTCTTTTTCAATATTTTGTATTTTTATGTTTTTAAACCCATGGCTGATTCATATCAATGTATGACAAAAACCTACAATATTGTAAAGTAATTAGCCTCCAACTAAAACAAATAAATTAAAAAAAAAAAGTATTTCCTCCTCATTTCTAGGACAGATGGCTATAGCTGCTGGATTCCCAGGAAGCCAGCTCTGGGGTAGAGTCGGATAGGGAAAACTTTGGGAGCATCGCCTGGGCAGGAGAGACAGGAAGCTGGATCAGGAGAGGAGGAGCTGGGATGAGAAGAAGTCAAACAGCACAGCGGTCCTGGGTGCTCTGGGCTTGTAGAGGTCGTTGTCATCCCAATGGGAAGGAGGTGGCAGGGCCTAGACCTGCAGCAGGAAGTGGGCTATGCAGCGGGGTGAAGCCTTTGGGGAGTCACCGTGCTGGGAGGCCCTGCTGCCAAGGGGCTGAAGGCTAGAAGCCGACTGCCCTCAGCTCCCCTGAGGTCGTGCAGTGAGCCTTGATGCAAAGATTCAGGCAGCGCAGCCCAGGATCCACAGCAGGAGTGATTGGCTTTCTTCTAGAATGAGTCTCCTCCATCACATGGAGGGGATGCCAAAGTACTTACCAGAACATGCCTGCATTCTGAGTCACTTCAGTCGTGTCCCACTCTTTGTGACCTTATGAACTGATCCTGCCAGGTTCCTCTGCCTAAGGGGATTATCCAGGCAGGAACACTGGAGTGGGTTGCCATGCCCTCCTCCAGGGGATCTTCCCGACCAGGGAGGGAACCCACATTTCCTACAGCTCCTGCATTGCCGGTGAATTCTTTACTGCTGGGCCACCAAGGAAACCTGCCTACCAGAGCACTTGGATGGAAAACTGGTCCTTTCCTTATTTTCATGCCATTTCTCTTTTTCTTCATCTCAAAATGTCACAGAGGACAGACCAGCCACCAGTGGTGAGCACGGTATAGGGGAGAACTTCCTTTCTACAAAGGGGCTGAAGAATATTTGGACTGAAACCTCACAGTACCTGCACACACAGTGACACACACATAAACACATACACTCAGGCAATGCGAAGTGGCTCTGCCCTGCTAACAACACACAGATTCTTACATGGAGCTGGGAGGAGGGAAATTCTAGCCTCCCAGCTCTTCATCCTACTCAAGGATTCCATGAGTCCACAGTCCTAGAGAGGGGTGGCTGCTCCACTGTTGGGTGGGAGACAAAAACTCTACAGCCATGACGACAGGGTACAAGTGTTGAAAGCCTGGTAATAGGCCTGGGTGGAAATTCTGGTTGCGTGAGACAAGTTTCTTTCCCTCTCTGAGCCTTTCTTTCTGTTTCCCAGCTCTATACAGTGAACAGTGAGATCATTCATACTAAAGTGCATGCTGCCCGGTGAAAGCCAAGTTTAGAAAAGCAGTTGCTATATTGTCAGCTACTGTTTGTCTTCAAATATGCTCAAATACATAAATATGTGTGTGCAGAAAACCAAAGTGAACAGTGGTTATTAGTGGGTGGGGAGATTACAGGTGAATTTTTTTCACATAAATTCTTTCCCATGAATTTTTTCAAGAGATATTACATTGGTATTCAGAAAGAAAAATATTTTTTAAAAATAATTAAGGTTAAAAATCATACTGTTTTCTGCAATGGGTGAAGTCAACAGAAGAGTCAGTTTTGTGGCCTGACTCCCCCACCTCAGGAAGGACAAAGTATCATGAAGGCACTTTTACCAGGAGGTCTCAGAGAGGCCGGATTACTTGCCTTAGCTCTGGAACAGTGGTTAACATGCTGTAGGAGACAGGGCTAATGTTTTCAGGCCCCAAATCATCAGGTGAACCCACACTTTTCCCCCAGCTCATTTATAAGTTTTAGCACCCAATTACTTCTCCTTTAAGAAGAAACAAATAAAATTTAGTCAAAGAATGGTACCACTTACCCAGCACAGAGGAGGTCCACCTGCTACTGCCATTGGAATGGTCTGGTCCCAGAAGAGCTTTCTGGTCATTGTGTGACCTCAGCCGTACTCTCAGAGGCTGCCTAGGAGAAGTGCTGGGTGTTCAGATGGGGCTGCCAAGCTGTGTTGGGAACTCCCTGTGAATCCTGAGATAATGAGAAACATGAGGTTTCATACCTCGAAATTTGGACAAGCTTGTCTTGAAGACCACCTCTGTGCTGAACCTATGCAACTTTGCAAAATGCATTCTGTAGCTTGGATTGGAAGCCGCAGACTCACTCCGGGTGAGGTTGCCCTCAGGTCTCTGGTTGTCCCCACCTTCCTCCTTGTTGTTGCTTTTCAGAAGCAGCTAAGTTGTGTCTAACTCTGTGCCCCATGGACTGTAGCACACCAGGCTCCTCTGTCCTCCAAGTTCTTGCCTGGAGAGTCTTCCTCCCTAGGCAATTCATAATCATGTCACCTCACCTTTCCTTCTGTTTTTCTTTTAAAAATTTGAGGTCATTTTTCTCTCTTCCAATTTCCTTTTTTTTTTTTTTAATTTAACAAAGCATATTTCTTGTAAAAAGTGACATAGTAAACAAAAGAAAAATCATAAAGCAAAAGTTAATGGTTCACTATCACTTACATGCCCTCATCATTTCATCCTGAAGTTTAAGGTATTCTCAAAGTTGTCATGTCATCCCTTGGAGTCAGACAGTATAACCACCTAGGCTGACACATTTTTATTTCATTCATTAACATTTTGTTCCTTTACGATGATGATCCTCTGTTAACTTCTGGTTGTTCGGAGAGGGAATCATCATACAGCAGCATCCCCTCATAGGCCACGGTCTAGCTGCTCACACTCCATGTTTCAGATTTGTGCCACTCAGGACACCTGGAGTGACACTGATTCTGAAGTGGAAGAGAAGCTCTGCACCAAGCTGCAGAGGGCAGTGGTTGGCCGGAGGTGGGGGTTGGGGGAAGAGTGGGCACTCCCGTTTGCTCCACAACTGTTCATAGATGCAGATTGTGAGTCTATGAAGACTGCAAGACCATTCACCTGGTATCCTCATTCATATTTACGAAGTGTTCTTAGAAATAGTTTTCTCTGAAACTTCAGCAATGTAAGTTTGAAGGGTTTTCTTAAAGTCATACCACCTTGGGGAGGGAAAGAAGGAAATTAAGAGAACTAAATTGTGTCCAGACTATGCTTATCTCAAACTATCTTAACCTTTAGAATCTCATGTCTCCCCCCTTGTCCCTTGCCTTACACTGGAGGCCTCACCCTACTGCTTAGTCAGTTAAACAGGCAGGGAAGATGGCTGATATTGTGAGCCTGCAGTCTGCCTCTCAGTCACTGCTGGACGAGGCTGGGGCTCAAAGCCACCTTCCTGCAGGGGTGACTTTTCAGAGTCATCACTTCCTTGGGGGCAGCAGTTCATGTCATCAGCCATGAGTCTGAGGCCACAGAGGTGACCCAGTGATCCAGAGTGCCGGACAGATCGTGCAGAGCTGGCATAAGGCCACAGACAACACCGAGTAACACAAGATGGGCAAAGCAAATACTGCTTCTGTTGAAGCCAAGTTTCGCACACATGCCCCAGGGTTTATGGTCATTTTACCCCAGAGTTGAACTCAGCTGTTCTCCACTCCACCCTCAGTCTCTGAGCCATGCTGGACCTGAAACCAAAGACATGTACACCAACTTGTACCCACCCGACACTGTCCCTCAACTGTGGGTTCCCTTTCCCATAGCCCCAAGCTCTGCTTCCTTCTGCCGGAGCTCCTGCTCTGGGCTTTCCTCTCCAGTCTCCCATCTCTGTTCTCTATAGAGCGAGGCCTTCCTTCTTCTTGTCTGTCCCCTTCTCAGATGTCGGAGGGGCCAGTGATGAAGAGTGTCAGGAAAGAGGGCAGCCAGGTTGGAAGGAACAGACGATGGGTAGGAGAAGTTAGGATGAAAGAAGGAAGGATGCAGGGCATGTCCTGGGACACAGCAAATGATGCTCCCCAGGCCTGTTCAGAGGTATCCATGTGCCCTGAAGCCCCAGTTTTATGCTTCCTTGATAAGTTCCTGACAGTTGACTCACAAAAGCGTTTGTTGGATTCAATTCTAAGCAAAGTAAAGTGGGAGAAGCCTTTTTTTGCAATATAATCACAGTGAAGCAGATGACAAATGGTGAGTACAGGGAAGTGCTGAGTCATCCATTTCCCCCATGAGCTCAAATGTAAACCCATGGAAGCAACCCAAGTGTTCATGGATGAGTAAATGAGTAAAGAAGATGTGGTACATATATACAATGGAATATTACTTGGCCATAAAAAAGAATGCAATGCTGCCATTTGTAGCAACATGGATGGACCCAGAGATTATCATACAAGTGAAGTAAGTCAGACAGAGAAAGACAAATATATCACTTGCTGCTAAGTCACTTCAGTCGTGTCCGACTCTGTGCGACACCATAGACAACAGCCCACCAGGCTTCCCTGTCCCTGGGATTCTCCAGGCAAGAACACTGGAGTGGGTTGCCATTTCCTTCTCCAGTGCATGAAAGTGAAAAGTGAAAGTGAAGTCACTCAGTCATGTCCGACTCTTAGCGACCCCATGGACTGCAGCCTACCAGGCTCCTCTGTCCATGGGATTTTCCAGGCAAGAGTACTGGAGTGGGGTGCCATTGCCTTCTCCGATATATCACTTGGTGGGATCTAAAAAATAATGCAAATAAGTTTATTTACAAAACAGAAACAGACTCACAGACATAGAAAACAAACATGGTTACCAAGGGGGAAAGTGAGGAGGGGAAGGACAAATTATGAGTTTAAAAATAACAGACACGTAAATAGATACATTGAAGTGAAGTGAAGTAAAAGTCGCTCAATCGTGTCCTACTCCTTGCGACCCCATGGACTGTACAGTCCATGGAATTCTCCAGGCCAGAATGCTAGAGTGGGTAGCCTTTCCCCTCTCCAGGGGATCTTCCCAACCCAGGGATTAAATCCAGGTCTCCAGCATTGCAGGCAGATTCTTTACCAGCTGAGCCACAAGGGAAGCCCAATATACACATGTGAAGTGAAGTGAAAGTCGCTCAGTTGAGAAATACACTGCTGCTGCTGCTGCTAAGTCACTTCAGTCGTGTCCGACTCTGTGAGACCCCATAGACAGAAGCCCACCAGGTTCCCCTGTCCCTGGGATTCTCCAGGCAAGAACACTGGAGTGGGTTGCCATTGCCTTCTCCAATGCATAAAAGTAAAAAGTGAAAGTGAAGTTGCTCAGTTGTGCCCGACTCTTCCCGACCCCATGGACTGCAGCCTACCAGGCTCCACCGCCCATGGGATTTTCCAGGCAAGAGTACTGGAGTGGGGTGCGATTGCCTTCTCCGAGAGATACACTATTATATTTATAATAGATAAACAACAAGATCTTACTGTATAACACAGGGAACAATATTTTATAATAATAATGAAAAAGAATATACATATATATATGCACACACACACACACACAACTGAATCACTTTGCTGTACACCTGAAACTAACACAATATAATAAATCACCTATTTGTTGCTGTTGTTCAGTCACTTAAGTTGTTTTCGACTCTTTGTGATCCCATGGACTGTAGCACGCCAGTCTCCTCTGTCCTCCACTATCTCCCAGAGTTTGTTCAAATTTATGTCCAATGAGTCAGTAATACTATCTAAATATCTCATCCTCTGTTGTCCCGTTCTCCTTTTCCTTCAATCTTTCCCAGAATCAGGGTCCTTTCCAATCAGTCAGCTCTTCAAATCAGATGGACAAAGTATTGGAGCTCCAGCTTCAGTATCAGTTATTCCAATAAATATTCAGGGTTGATTTCCTTTAGGATTGACTGGTTTGACTCCTTGCTGTTCAAGGGACTCTCAAGAGACTTCTCCAGCACCACATTTTGAAAGCATCAGTTCTTTGGCACTCAGCTTTCTTTATGACCCAACTCTCACCAAGTGTACATGACTACTGGAAAAACAATAGCTTTGACAATACAGACCTTTGTTGACAAAGTGATGCCTCTGCTTTTTAATATGCTGTCTAGGTAATGACAACACACTCCAGAATTCTTGCCTGGCGAGTTCTATGGACAGAGGAGCCTGGGAGTCTACAGTCCACAGGGTCACAAAGAGTTGGACACGATTGAGCATGCATGTGCTAATGAGGCAGCAACAATTGTGGGAGCTCATCAGGGACCGTCTGAGGAACTTCCAAGGAACAAGGGTCTTTTAACCATCTATAGTTAAATTTTAAAAAGACGTTAAAAAAAGATGTAAACACAGACTCCAAATGAATCTGCTGTGCCTTTCACAGCTAGACCCTCAGCGAGCCCCTGCCCAGCACCTTCAGTCCTATAGACCATCTTGTCCCCTTCCCAGGTCTGGACATTGTCCCTTTTTACACTTTGCTTGCTGTGAGTTACCAGCCCCTTGTTTCCCAGTATGTATCCCTGTGACTACTTGCCTAAGGTGGTTCACATAGAACTTGTAGTCAGAATCCTGTAAGACTGTTTCCCTGGAAGCAGCTTCAAGAAGAATCCAGGCAAGAAAGGAAACATTTCCACTTAGCAGCATCTTCCAATGAGACATCATCCACCACAGCTGCTCTCAGCTGTGAACTGTGAACTCCCTACAGCACAAAGTATTTGCTCTAATGCTGTGCTAAGAGTCCTAACCAAACTCGTGCTTGGCTTGCAACTGCACTAGGTTGGTCCTTGAAAGTGACCTCAGCCGCCATGTTGAGTCTTTGCTCAAGAAAACACAATGCTGCCAAACTCGAAAACACTCATTGTCTCAACCCACATTGCCAAACCACTTTCAATACTTCTCCACTTAACCCTTTTTGCAATTTCCCATTTACTCAGAGACCGAGTCTCCTTTTTGGTTCACCTGCCAGCAGCAGGTGAACAGGAAGCTTGTGGGCACCAATAGCTGTTGAGAGTCTGCCGCCAACACACAGGCCAGGATGGAGAGAACTTGGCTTCAGAGTGGGCAGGACCCCTAGGAGCTGGGCAGCATTCTCAGGGTGGCCCCAGGCCCAAGTTAGTGAAAGGCAGAAAAACTCTCAGGTCCCAGACATGGGAGTATCTTCTTCAACACTCATGGGGGTTGGTGGTGCCTCTGAGGGGGAGCAGGCTGTGGCTGAGACTCTCTGGAAAGAAGAGAAGACAGACTGACAAGCCCGATGTCTATGCCACTGAGCCCACACCCATGCACAGAACAGCTTAGCCTTGCTGCCAGCCTGGGCCCTGGTCAGGGCAATCTGATCGTGGTCTTGGCAGATTTGCCACCTCGGAAAATCACTCTTTCCTCTTAAAATTTTAAAAAATGTTTTATTTTTCCCATGGCTTTTTTAGAATATATTTTTTATTTTTAAATTGTGGCAAAATACATATATCATAAAGTTTACCACCAGAATCATTTTAAAGTGTATGCTGTAATGAGTTTAAGTACATTCACACTGTTGTACAGCCATCCCCTCCAGCCATCTCTCTAAAGGTTGCATCTTCTCTGATTGAAATTCATCCCCATTGAACACAAATTCCATTCTTTGCTCTCCCAGCCCTTGGTAACCACTAGCTGGTTTCTGCTTCTGTGAATGCGACTATTCTAGTGACCTCACATGAGCGCAATCAAATGCATATAAATTTTTGATCCCTAAATAAAAGAAGTAGGGGAGTACTTATGCTTAGGGCCAAAGAACCTAAATGGGCAGAGTGCTGGGTAGACGTAACAGTCCCTTTCTCAGTACTGTATTTCGTATTCCTAAGATACATGCTTGCTCATATGCATCTGTAAGTCTGACTGTCTCAGACTGAGAAGCCTACAAGGCTTGTCACTGTGATCGCTACATTCCCAAGTCCTAGTAAAGAGCCTGGTACACAGCAGGGGGCACGGAATGGTGCATTTCCTAAGCTCTTGAACCCAGACATACTTTCCCCAGACACATCTAGCTTCCACCAAGCTCTCCACATGCTTCTTGTCCATAGACAGGCTTTCTGCACAGAACAGAAAAACACTTTGTCTTCTCTTGCTACATTGCCTCGTGAGATTTGCTGTGGACTACTAGATGAGGCATTTCTCATGCCTGCTGCCTGGTCCCATCTCTGCTCTAAGCCCACAGGGAAGCATAAATAACTCTCCTTCTAAGCTGGAATGTTTCCAAATCGCCACAGATAGGTTAGTGAAAGGCAGGAGTGCCTGTTAAGGAAATGAACTTGGTGTGAGAGAATGAGCTTCAGAGCATGCAGGGAGCCCATCTGAACAGTGACAGGGAGGGCCGTGTCTGCTTATCCCACATGGCTGATGGGTATTAGGCTGCACTTTGGGGATGACTTTCAAATCATCAGCTGTTAATTTCAACCTAAAGAGGTTCAGGGAAATGCCTGGAATAGTCAGCTCAAGTCGCAACTCACTTCCACTGGAGATGGACCTTACAGTCAACATGTCCAAGTCCTCACGTTTCTGCAAGGAAGGGTCTGGTGCTGCTGGAGCAGGGCCCTGGTCGTGATACTCGAATGCAGAGAAGGTGGTCAGAAAGTCTAGGGCTGGACTGCGGGTTCTCCACTTGACACAAAGGAAGAAGCAAGTTTGGAGGAGGGTGGTTGTTAAACCATGCGGCAAGGCCAAGGTCTCAAATCTCAGAAGACTATTGCACCTAAATGTCCATCGACAGATAAATGGATAAAGTTGGGCTTCCTTTATAGCTCAGTCCGTAAAGAATCTACCTGAAATGCAAGAGACCCAGGTTCAATTCCTGGGTCGGGAAGACCCCCTGGAGAAGGAAATGAGAACCTACTACGGTATTCTTGCCTGAAAAATCCCATGGACAGAGGAGCCTGGCGGGCTACAGTCCATGGGGTTGCAAGAGTCAGAAATGACTTAGCTACTAAACCACCACCATAAAAAAGAATGAGATGATGCCTTTTGCAGAAACATGGATGGACCTGGAATGATTATACTAAGTGAAGTAAGTCAGTGAAAGACATATATCATATGATATCACTTATATGTGGAATCTAAAAAAATACAAATGAACTTATATACAAAATAGAAACAGATTCACAGTCATAGAAAAGAAACTTATGGTTACCAAAGGAGACAAAGGTGGGTGGGAGGGTTAAATTAGAAATTTGGGAATAATATATATATATTTGTTGCAGTTGTTGTTCAGTTGCTCAGTAGTGTGCAACTCTTTGTGATCGCATGAAGTGCAGCATGTCAGGCTTCCTTGTCCTTCACTATCTCCCTGAGTTTGCTTAAACTCATGTCCATTGAATCTGTGATGCCATCAAACCGTCTCATCCTCTGTCACCCCCTTCTTTTCTTGCCCTCAATCTTTCTCAGCATCAGGGTCTTTTCCCATGAGTCAGCTCAAAACAACAGGTGGCCAAAGTATTGGAGCTTCAGCTTCAGCTCCAGTTCTTCAAATGAATATTCAGGGTTGATTTCCCTTAGAATTGACTGGTTTGATCTCCTTGCAGTCCGAGGGACTCTCAAGAGTCTTCTCCAACACCACAGTTCAAAAGCATCAATTCTGCAGCACTCAGCCTTCTTTAGGGTCTGACTCTCACATCCTTACATGACTACTGGAAAAACTAGCTTTGACTATATGGACCTTTGCCAGCAGAGTTATGTCTCTGCTTTTTAATATGCTGTCTAGGTTGGTCATAGCTTTTCTTCCAAGAAGCAAGTGTCTTTTAAATTATGGCTGCAGTTATCATCCACATTGATTTTGGAGATCAAGAAAATTAAATCTGACACTGTATCCACATTTTTCCCATCTATTTGCTATGAAGTGATAGGACTGGATGCTATGATCTTCATTTTTGAATGTTGAGTTTCAAGCCAGCTTTTTCACTCTCCTCTTTCACTTTCATCAAGAGGCTCTTTAGTTCTTCTTCACTTTCTGCCATAAGAGTGGTGTTGACATCTGCATATCTGAGGTTATTGATATTTCTTCCTGCAATCTTGATTCCAGCTTGTGCTTCATCCAGCCCAGCATTTTGCATGATGTACTCTGCATATAAGTTAAAAAAGCAGGGTGACAATATAGAGCCTTGACATACTCCTTTCTCAATTTTGACCCAGTCCCTTTTTCCATGTCCGGATCTAACTGTTGCTTCTTGACCTGCATACCGATTTCTCAGGAGGCAGGTAAGGTGGTCTGGTATCCCCATCTCTTGAAGACTTTTCCACAGTCTGTTGTGATCCACACAGTCTGTTGGCCACCTGATGCGAAGAACTGACTGATTTGAAAAGACCCTGATGCTGGGAAAGATTGAAGGTGGGAGGAGAAGGGGATGACAGAGGATGAGATGCTTGGATGGCACCACTGGCTCAATGGACATGAGCCTGAGTAAACTCTTGGAGTTGGTGATGGACAAAGAGGCCTGGTGTGCTGCAATCCATGGGTCGTAAAGAGTCGAACGTGACTGCGAGACTGAACTGAAGAGCTCATGATGAAAGTGAAAGTGAAAGTTGCTCAGCTGTGTCAAACTCTTTGTGATCCCCATGGACTGAATTCTCCAGACCAGAATACTGGCATGGGTAGCCTTTCCCTTCTCCAGGAGATCTACAAAAGATAAAGAGATCTCTCTGGCCTATGTCCATCATGGCACAACAGGTCCACCCACATTTAATACAGGCTCTGCTTCACTTTTTTTCAGCTCTTCTCAGCTGAGAACCTTCCAAATTGGAAAAAGACTATGTCAAGGTTGCATATTGTCACCCTGCTTATTTAACTTACATGCAGAGTACATCGTGCAAAATGCCAGGCTGGTTGAGGCACAAGCTGGAATCAAGATTGCCGGGAGAAATATCAATAACCTCAGATATGCAGATCACATCACCCTTATGGCAGAAAGTGAAGAGGAACTAAACAGCCTCTTGATGAAAGTTAAAGAGGAGAGTAAAAATGTTGGCTTAAAACAAAACATTCAAAAACAAAGATCATAGCAACCAGTCCCATCACTTCATGGCAAATAGATGGGGAAATAGTAACAGACTTTATTTTCTTGGGCTCCAAAATCACTGCAGATGGTGACTGTAGACATGAGTTTAAAAGATGCTTGCTCCTTTGAAGAAAAGCTATGACTAACCTAGACAGCATATTAAGAACTGAAACATTGCTTTGCCAACAAAGGTCCATCTAGTCAAAGCTTTGGTTTTTCCAGTAGTCATGTATGGATGTGAGAATTGGACTATAAAAAAGCTGAGTGCTGAAGAACTGATGCTTTTGAACTGTTGTTTTGGAGAAGACTCTTGAGAGTCCCTTGGACTGCAAGGAGATCCAATCAGTCCATCCTAAAGGAAATCAGTCCTGGATATTCATTGGAAGGATTGATGCTAAAGCTGAAGCTCCAATACTTTGGCCATCTAATGCAAAAAGCTGACTCCTTGGAAAAGACCCTGACGCTGGGAAAGAATGAAGATGGGAGAAGAAGAGGACGACAGGGATGGCTGGATGGCATCACCAATTCAATGGACATGAGTTTGAGTAAATTCCAGGAGTTGGTGATAGGGAAGCCTGGCTTGCTACAGTTTGTGGAATCACAAAGAGTTGGACACGACTGAGCGACTGAACTGAACTGCTTTAACTTTGGCTATGTCCATTGAAGTTCAAGGCCTCACGAGGCTAACAAAGTCTTTCAGGTGTTTTACAAGTTCCAAAAATTGATGAAATGATGAAAGGGTATTTATTTTGAGATTTCCTGACATTCGCAAAAAAAAAATTTTGAATGTAGACTTCAGTACTTCTAAAACTAGCAACATAACATTTCCTTTAAAATGTCAACAAACTTTCAAAAAACACTGCAGTCCTGGCCTGTCTGATCTACAGTAAGCTCCAAAGTGAGTTGAGAAGATATATACAAAAGCTATCTATCTATTGGCTTATCAAGGACTTACTGGCCAAAGCAAAATTACAGAGATGACATCCCTGCAGAAGTCTTGTGTAGAGAAACATTTCTTCATGGATTCTGTGGAAGAGACCCTGATTCAAGGATTTAAGTGCAGGTAGTGTTTTGGGGAGTTGATGCACAAAAGACTGCTAGGGGGTGGGGAAGTCAAAAGGGAGGAAAGACAGTCTCCAGGGTAGAGGGTGGGAGAGTGGGGAGTGGGGTATAATCAAGCAAATAATCACAGGGACAGCTGGAGCTTATCTCAATAAGGATCTCTACCCACAGTGGTAAAGACACCTCAAAGTTATTCCAACCAAGGGGTGAGGAAGCATTGTAAATTATTACCATAAATTTTAATGTTCATCTTTATCCTATGCAAGGCTTTAAATGCAAATATCAGCATTTAACTCATACAGAATAATCAAAATTATGCAATTTGTATTTGGTAGTTCACAACACATTTATATCTCTTACCAGAATGGTGGCCACATAAAACTAACTCATCTGGGTTTATTTCATCCATTCCTTCCACCCTCCACTGGCTACCTTTGGCTCACTGATGAATAAAGACGGCCCTAAAGGAGAGATGGATTGGCATATCTTTCCATTTCCTTCTGTCTCTTCACTGTCAGCATAACCAATTGGCTAATATGGGAAGCAGCAAGAGTAAGAAAGGATGCGATAGGGTTTGTTCCCTAGTTGCTCCTGAATCTGCTCTCTGCAGAAGAAGCAAGTTGTGATATGATCAGAAAATGTGACCTCCTGGACTGTTGGCACCTCTTTACTCAGTCAGGGACGTGACACACTTAACCTTGTACTTACTCTCTCCCAGCATCCTGGACCCCTAAATTCTGGGCTCGTGGGCCATTGGGAAAGCTCTGTGGAAACTGAGGAAGCAAGGAACGACAGTGGGGATCACATATCCCATGGGAATTTCCTCTGCTCAGGCCTCATCACTTTCGCTTACAAAAGCCCAAGGATAGAGCTACTCTAATCTCATGACAAGGACAGAAAAGCATTGAACCCAGAGCAGGGTCCTTCTGAATGTGAGAACCCCTGGAAGGCTGGTCCTGGCTAGGAGATTACCCATCACAGCCCTCCTGTGGTACATCCATGCCGTGCCAGAGGGATGATGAGAGAAAGCCTTGGGCAGAGATGCAGATGTCTGCCACCTTCACTTAATGTGCAAAGGTAGGTGCTAGAATAGGTGGAGGGTGCTGGGCAGTCTCCAAAGCATCTCTGAGCTTTAAACAGAAGAGCATTGTACTTCAGGGTTTGTTTGCTGAGTGTGCTGGACTCACCATTTCCTGCAATGTAGATGAGAGTCAGGAGATTTGTCACAGGGATATTTTTTATGTGTCAGCCCCATCAAAATGAAGATCACACGTTTCCCTCATCAATTTACCCTTTCCCATAGTTTTAAAAATCGAGGTATGGTATATTTCCAATATAATATTAGTTTCGGGTATAAAATACAGTGATTCAAAAATTTTTAAAGATTATACTTCACTTAGTTATTATAAAATACTGGTTATATTTGCTGTACTATACATCACCTCCTTATAGCTTGTTTATTTTACTTTTAAAAATTATCTGTATTTAATATTGAGGTATAGTTGATATACAGTATTATATAAGTTTCAGGTGTATAGCATAGCTATTTATGATTTTTTTCTTTTTTAAATTATTTATTTTTAATTGAAGGATACTTCCTTTTCAGAATTTTGTTGTTTTCTGTCAACAAAACAGAAAGGTTTTGTAGAGGTTATACTCCATTTATAGTTCTTATAAAATATTGGCTATATTCCCTGTTCAGTTCAGTTCAGTTCAGTTCAGTCGCTCAGTCGTGTCCCACTCTTTGCGACCCCGTGAATCACAGCACACCAGGCCTCCCTGTCTATCACCAACTCCCGGAGTTCACTCAGACTCACATCCATCAAGTCAGTGATGCCATCCAGCCATCTCATCCTCTGCCGTCCCCTTCTCCTGCCCCCAATCCCTCCCAGTATCAGAGTCTTTTCCAATGAGTCAACTCTTCGCATGAGGTGGCCAAAGTACTGGAGTTTCAGCTTTAGCATTATTCCTTCCAAAGAAATCCCAGGGCTGATCTCCTTCAGAATGGACTGGTTGGATCTCCTTGAAGTCCAAGGGACTCTCAAGAGATTTCTCCAACACCACAGTTCAACAGCATCAATTCTTCGGCGCTCAGCCTTCTTCACAGTCCAACTCTCACATCCATACATGACCACAGGAAAAACCATAGCCTTGACTAGATGAAACTTTGTTGGCAAAGCAATGTCTCTGCTTTTGAATATGCTATCTAGGTTGGTCATAACTTTCCTTCCAAGGATAAGCGTCTTTTAATTTCATGGCTGCAGTCACCATCTGCAGTGATTTTGGAGCCCCCAAAAATAAAGTCTGACACTGTTTCCACTGTTTCCCCATCTATTTCCCATGAAGTGATGGGACCAGATGCCATGATCTTCATTTTCTGAATGTTGAGCTTTAAGCCAACTTTTTCACTCTCCTCTTTCACTTTCATCAAGAGGCTTTTGAGTTCCTCTTCACTTTCTGCCATAAGGGTGGTGTCATTTGCATATCTGAGGTTATTGATATTTCTCCCGGCAATCTTGATTCCAGCTTGTGCTTCCTCCAGCCCAGCGTTTCTCATGATGTACTCTGCATATAAGTTAAATAAGCAGGGTGACAATATACAGCCTTGATGTATTCTTTTTCCTATTTGGAACCAGTCTGTTGTTCCATGTCCAGTTCTAACTGTTGCTTCCTGACCTGCATACAGATTTCTCAAGAGGCAGGTCAGGTGGTCTGGTATTCCCATCTCTTTAAGAATACAATAAATCCTTATAACTTACTTTTAAAAATTGGAAGATAGGTGCTTTACAATACTGTACCAGTTTCTGCTGTACAACACAAATCAACCATAATTCATATCTATATATCTCCTCCCTCTTGAGTCTGCCTCCCTCCCACTCCCATCTCACCCCTCTAGGTCATCACAGAGTATCAGGCTGGGCTCCCTGTGTTATATAGCAGCTTACCATTAGCTATCTGTTTCACATATGGTGGTATATATGTCAATGCTACTTTCTCGATTTGTCCCACCCTTTCCTTCTCCTGTTCTGTCCATAAGACCATCCTCCTCTACGTCTGTGTCTCTATTTCTGCCATGCATATAGTTTCATCAGTACCATTTTTCTAGATTCCATATACATACATTAACATATTGTTTTTCTCTTTTTGACTTATTTCACTCTGTATAACAGGTTCTAGGTTCATCTACCTCATTTCAATTGACTCAAATTCATTCCATTTTATGGGTGAGTAATATTCCATTGTGTATATATATATACCACAATCTCTTTATGCACTCATTTGCTGATGGACACATAGGATGGTTCCAAGTTCTGGCTATTGTAAATAGTGCTGCAGTGAACACTGGGGTACTGTGTCTTTTTGAATAGTGGTTTTCTCAGGGTACATGCCCAGTTGTGATCAATGAAAAGAAATAGAGGAAAACAATAGAATGGGAAAGACTAGAGATCTCTTCAAGAAAATCAGAGATACCAAAGAAACATTTCATGCAAAGATGGGCTCGATAAAGGACAGAAATGGTATGGACCTAACAGAAGCAGAAGATATTAAGAAGCGATGGCAAAAATACACAGAAGAACTGTACAAAAAAGATCTTCATGACCCAGATAATCATGATGGTGTGATTACTGACCTAGAGCCAGACATCCTGGAATATGAAATCAAGTGAGCCTTAGAAAGCATCACTACGAACAAAGCTAGTGGAGGTGACAGAATTCCAGTTGAGCTATTTCAAATCCTGAAAGATGATGCTGTGAAAGTGCTGCACTCAATATGCCAGCAAATTGGGAAAACTCAGCAGTGGCCACAGGACTGGAAAAGATCAGTTTTCATTCCAATCCCAAAGAAAGGCAGTGCCAAAGAATGCTCAAACTACTGCACAATTGCACTCATCTCACACGCTAGTAAAGTAATGCTCAAATTCTGCAAGCCAGGCTTCAGCAATATGTGAACCGTGAACTTCCTGATGTGCAAGCTGGTTTTAGAAAAGGCAGAGGAACCAGAGATCAAATTGCCAACATCCGCTGGATCATGGAAAAAGCAAGAGAGTTCCATAAAAACATCTATTTCTGCTTTATTGACTATGCCAAAGCCTTTGACTGTGTGGATCACAATAAACTGTGGAAAATTCTGAAAGAGATGGGAATACCAGACCACCTGATCTGCCTCTTGAGAAATTTGTATGCAGGTCAGGAAGCAACAGTTAGAACTGGACATGGAACAACAGACTGGTTCCAAATAGGAAAAGGAGTATGTCAAGGCTGTATATTGTCACCCTGCTTATTTAACTTATATGCAGAGTGCATCATGAAAAACACTGGACTGGAAGAAACACAAGCTGGAATCAAGATTGCCGGGAGAAATATCAATAACCTCAGATATGCAAATGACACCACCCTTATGGCAGAAAGTGAAGAGGAACTCAAAAGCCTCTTGATGAAAGTGAAAGAGGAGAGTGAAAAAGTTGGCTTAAAGCTCAACATTCAGAAAATGAAGATCATGGCATCCGGTCCCATCACTTCATAGGAAATAGATGGGCAAACAGTGCAAACAGTGTCAGACTTTATTTTTGGGGGCTCCAAAATCACTGCAGATGGTGACTGCAGTCATGAAATTAAAAGACGCTTACTCCTTGGAAGGAAAGTTATGACCAACCTAGATGGCATATTCAAAAGCAGAGACTTTGGCTTTGCCAACAAAGTTTTGTCCAGTCAAGGCTATGGTTTTTCCTGTGGTCATGTATGGATGTGAGAGTTGGACTGTGAAGAAGGCTGAGCGCCGAAGAATTGATGCTGTTGAACTGTGGTGTTGGAGAAGACTCTTGAGAGTCCCTTGGACTTCAAGGAGATCCAACCAGTCCATTCTGAAGGAGATCAGCCCTGGGATTTCTTTGGAAGGAATAATGCTAAAGCTGAAACTCCAGTACTTTGGCCACCTCATGAGAAGAGTTGACTCATTGGAAAAGACTCTGATGCTGGGAGGGATTGGGGGTAAGAGGAGAAGGAGAGGACAGAGGATGAGATGGCTGGATGGCATCACTGACTCGATGGATGTGAGTCTCAGTGAACTCCGGGAGTTGGTGATGGACAGGGAGGCCTGGTGTGCTGTGATTCATGGGGTCGCAAAGAGTCGGACACCACTGAGCGACAGATCTGATCTGATGTAGAGTATCATGTCATCTGCAAACAGTGAAAGTTTTATTTCCTCTTTTCCAGTCTGGGTTCCTTGTATTTCTTTGTCTTCTCTGCTTGCCATGGCTAGACCTTCCAAACTTATATTGAATAACAGTGGCAAGAGTGGCACTCTGGTCTTGTTTCTGATCTTAGAGGAAATGTTTCAGTTTTCCACTATCTAGAATAATGTTTTCTGTGGATTTGTCATGTATGGTTTTTATTATGTTGAGGTGGGCTCCTTCTATGCCTACTTTTGGAGACTTTTTAAAAAATCACAAATGGGTATTAAACTTTGTCAAAAGCTTTTTCAGCATTTTTGTTGCAATATTGAGATTATCATATGTTTTTCATTTTTCAATTCATTAATAGTATATTAATAAATCACAAGCATTGATTTGTGTATTTTGAAGAATCCTTGAATTCCTGGAATAAACCCAATTAATTATGTTGATTGACCAGTTTAATGTGTTATTGAATTCTGTTTGTCAGAATTTTGTTGAGGATTTTTCCATCTACATTCATCAGTGATATTGGTCTGTAATTTTCTTGTGGCATCTTTGTCTGGTTTTGGTATCAGGATGATGGCTTCATAGAATAAGTTTGGGAGTGTTCCTCCCTTACAAGTTTTTGTAAGAGTTTGAGCAGGGTAGGTGTTAGCTCTTCTGTAAATGTTTGATACAATTCACCTGTGAAGCCATCTGGTCTTGGGCTTTTGTTTGTTGGAAGATTTTTGATGACAGTTTTGACTGCAGTGCTTGTGGTTGATCTGTACATATTTTCTATTTCTTCCTGGTTCAGTCCTGAAGGTTGTACTTCTATAAGAATTTGTCCATTTCTTCCAGGTTGTCCTTGTTATTCTCATATAGTTGCTCTCAATAGTCTTTTATGATCCTTTTATTTCTGCGTGGTCTGCTGTAACTTCTTTTTCTTTTCTAATATTATTGATTTTAGTCTTTTCCCTTTTTTGTTGAGTTTGACTAATGCTTTGTCAATTTTATTTATCTTCTCAAAAAACAGCTCTTAGTATTAATGATCTTTACTACTGTTTTCTTCATTTCTTTTTAATTTATTTCTGCTCTGCTTTTTAATGATTTCTTTCCTTCTACTAACTTTGAGGTTTTTTGTCCTTATTTATCTAGTTGCTTTATGTGCAAAGTTAGGTTGCTTTATGCTTTTTTCTTTCTTGAGGTATAATTGTATTGTTACAAACTGCCCTCTTAGAACTGCTTTTGCTGCGTCACATAGGCTTTGAGAATAATGATAAATTGGGAAGAAATAGAAGAAAACAATAGAATGGGAAAGACTAGAGACCTCTTCAAGAAAATTAGAAATACCAAGGGAACACTTCATGCAAAACTGGGCAAAATAAAGGACAGAAATGGTACAGACCTAACAGAAGTGGAAGATATTAAGAAGAGATGGCAAGAATACCCAGAAGAACTGTACAAAAAAGATCTTCATGACCCAGATACTCACAATGGTGTGATCACTCACTTACAACCATACATCCTGGGATGCAAAGTCAAGTGGGCCTCAGGAAGCATCACTACGAACAAAGCTAGTGGAGGTGATGAAATTCCAGTTGAGCTATTTCAAATCCTGAAAGATGATGCTGTGAAAGTGCTGTACTCAATATGCCAGTAAATTTGGAAAACTCAGCAGTGGCCAAAGGACCGGAAAAGGTCAGTTTTCATTCCAATCCCAAAGAAAGGCAATGCCAAAAATGTTCACACTACTTCACAATTGCCCTGGTCTCATACGCTAGTAAAGTAATGCACAAAATTCCCCAAGCCAGGCTTCAACATTACATGAACTAAGAACTTCCAGATGTTCAAGCTGGATTTAGAAATGGCAGAGGAACCAGAGATCCAATTGCTGACATCTGCTGGATCATCAAAAAAGCAAGAGAGTTCCAGAAAAAAACATCTACTTCTGCATTATTGACTATGCCAAAGACTTTGACTGTGTGGATCACAACAAACTGTGGAGAATTCTTCAAGAGATGGGAATACCAGACTCCTGAGAAAGGTACTGAGAAAGGTACCAAGGCATATCTGCCTCCTGAGAAATCTGAATGTGGGTCAAGAAGCAACAGAACTGGACATGGAACAATGGACTGGTTCCAAGTTAGGAAAGGGGTACGTCAAGGTTGTATATTGCCACCCTGCTTATTTAACTTATATGCAGAGTACATCATGCGACATGCCAGGCTGAATGAAGCACAAGTTGGAATCAAGATTGCCAGGAGAAATATCAATAACCTCAGATATGGAGATCATAACATCCTTATGACAGAAATTGATGAGGAACTAAAGAGTCTCTTGATGAAAATGAAAGAGGAGAGTGAAAATGTTGGCTTAAAATTCAACATTCAAAAACCTAAGATTATGGCATCTCGTCCCATCGTTTCATGGCAAATAGATGGGGAAACAATGAAAACAGTGACAGACTTTTTTTGGCGGGTGAGGGAGCTCCAAAATCACTGCAGATGGTGACTGAAGCCCTGAAATTAAGACACTTGCTCCTTGGAAGAAAAGCTAAGACCAATGGAGATAGCATATTAAAAAGCAGAAACATTACTTTGCCAACAAAGGTCTGTCTAGTCAAAGCTCTGGTTTTTCCAGCCGTTATGTAAGTATTTGAGAGTTGAACTATAAAGAAAGCTGAGCACCAAAGAACTGATGCTTTTGAGCTGTGATGCTGGAGAAGACTCTTGAGAGTCCCTTGGACTGCAAGAGATCAAACCAGTTACTCCTAAAGGAAATAAGTCCTGAATATTCATTGGAAAGACTGATATTGAAGCTGAAACTCCAATACTTTGGCTACCTGATACAAAGAACTAACTCCTTGGGAAAGACACTGATCTTGGAAAATATTGAAGGCAAGAGGACAGGGGGACAACAGAGGATGAGATAGTTGGATGGCATCACTGACTCGATGGACATGAGTTCGAGTAAACTCTGGGAGCTGGTGGTGGACAGGGAGGCCTGACGTGCTGCAGTCCATGGGGTCACAAAGAGTCAGACATGACTGAGTGACTGAACTGAATTGATAGGTTTTGGGTCATTATGTTTTGTTGTCATTTGTTTATAGGTATGTTTTTATTTCCCCTTTGGTTTCTTCAGTAACCTGTTGGTTATTTAGAAGCATATTGCTAATCTCCATGTGTTTGTCATAGTTTTTTTTTCCTGTAACTGATATCTAATCTCATAGCATTGTGGTCAGAAAAGATGTTGGATATGATTTGGATTTTCTTAAATTTACTGGGATTTGATTTGTGTCCCAAGAGGTGATCTATCTTGGGGCTTGTTCCATGTGCACTTGAGAAAAAAGTGTATTCTACTGCTTTTGGATGGAATGTCTTGTATATATCAATTAAATTTATTTGGTCTAATGTGTTATTAGGGCTTGCACTTCCTTGTCAATTTTCTGTCTGGATGATTTATCCATTGGTGTAAGTGGGGTGTTAAAGTTCCCCACTATTATTGTGTTACTGTCAAATCCCCTTTTTGTAGCTGTTGATGTTTGCCTTATGTATTGAGGTGCTTCTATGTTCAGTTCAGTTCAGTTGCTCAGTCATGTCCGACTCTTAGCAACCCCATGAATCGCAGCATGCCAGGCCTCCTTGTCCATCACCAACTCCTGGAGTTCACTCAGACTCACGTCCATTGAGTCAGTGATGCCATCCAGCCATCCCATCCTCTGTCATCCCCTTCTCCTCCTGCCCCCAATCCCTCCCAGCATCAGAGTCTTTTCCAATGAGTCAGCTCTTTGTATGAGGTGGCCAAAGTATTTGAGTTTCAGCTTCAGCATCAGTCCTTCCAATGAACACCCAGGGCTGATCTCCTTTAGGATGGACTGGTTGGATCTCCTTGCAGCCCAAGGGACTCTCAAGAGTCTTCTCCAACACCACAGTTCAAAAGCATCAATTCTTCAGCACTCAGCTTTCTTCACAGTCCAACTCTCATATCCATACATGACCACTGGAAAAACCATAGCCTTGACTAGACAGACTTTTGTTGGCAAAGGAATATCTCTGCTTTTTAATATGCTATCTAGGTTGGTCATAACTTTCCTTCCAAGGAGTAGCTGTCTTTTAATTTCATGGCTGCAATCACCATCTGCAGTGAAATCTGCAGTCTGATACTGTTTCCACGGTTTCCCCATCTATTTCCCATGCAGTGATGGGACCAGATGCCATGATCTTCGTTTATCCGAATGTTGAGCTTTAAGCCAACTTTTTCACTCTCCTCTTTCACTTTCATCAAGAGGCTTTTTAGTTCCTCTTCACTTTCTGCCATAACGGTGGTGTCATCTGCATATCTGAAGTTATTGATATTTCTCCCAGCAATTGTGATTCCATCTTGTGCTTCTTCCAGTCCAGCGTTTCTCATGATGTACTCTGCATATAAGTTAAATAAGCAGGGTGATATAAGTTAAATAAGTTAAATACAGCCTTGACAATATACCACACAATTGCACTCATCTCACACGCTAGTAAAGTAATGCTCAAAATTCTCCAAGCCCGGCTTCAGCAGTACGTGAACCATTAACTTTCAGATGTTCAAGCTGGTTTTAGAAAAGGCAGAGGAACCAGAGATCAAATTGCCAACATCCGCTGGATCATAGAAAAAGCAAGAGAGTTCCATAAAAACATCTATTTCTGCTTTATTGACTATGCCAAAGCCTTTGACTGTGTGGATCACAATAAACTGTGGAAAATTCTGAAAGAGCTGGGAATACCAGACCACTTGACCTGCCTCTTGAGAAACCTGTATGCAGGTCAGGAAGCAACAGTTAGAACTGGACAAGGAACAACAGACTGGTTCCAAATAGGAAAAGGAGTATGTCAAGGCTGTATATTGTCACCCTGCTTATTTATGCTTATATATATAAAGCATATATAACTTATATATGCTTCTATGTTGGGTGTATGTATATTTTTAATTGCTATATCTTCTTCTTGTATTGATCCTTTGATCATTATGTAGTGTTCTTCATTGTCTCTTGTAACAGTATTTACTTTAAAGTCTGATACGAGTATTGCTACTCCAATTTTTTCTGAATTCCATTTGCATGGAATACCTATTTCCAATGTCTCACTTTCAATCTGTATGTGCCCCTAGGTCTGAAGTGGGTCTCTGTGCACAGTGTATGTATGGGTCTTGTTTTTGTATTCATTTAGTCAGTTTTGTCATTTGGTTGGGGCATTTGGTCCATTTACATTTAAGGTAATTCTTGATATATATGATCCTATTATAATTGACATTATTGTTTGGGGTTTGTTTTTTTAAGTCTTTTCCTTTTCTTCTGTTTCCTTTTCTTTTCCTTCTCCTATGTTCCTTATCATTTGTTATAAGGCTGGTTTGATGATGCTGAATTCTCTTTCACTTGTCCGTAAGGCTTTTGATTTCTCCATTGAATCTGAATGAGATCCTTGCTTGGTAAATAATCTTGCTTGTAGGATTTTTCCTTTCATCACTTTAAGCATATCCTGCCACTCACTTCTATCCTACAGCATTTCTTCTAATAGATCAGCTGCTAACCTTATGGGGATTCCCTTGCATGTTATTTGTTGCTCTTCCCTCACTGCTTTTAATATTATTATATGTGTATAATTTTTGTTAGTTTGATTATTAAGTGTCTTGGCATATTTCTCCTTGGATTTATCTTGTGTGGGACTTTCTGGACTTGTGTGGCTATTTACTTTCCCATCTTAGGGAGGTTTTCAAGTATAATCTCCTCAAATATTTTCTTATACCCTTTCATTTTGTCTTCTTCTTCTGGAACCCCTATAACTTGAAAGTTGGTGTGCTTAATGTTGTCCCAATGGTCTCTGAGACTGTCTTCACTTTTTTTCATTCTTTTCTATTTATTCTACTCTGCTTCAGTTATTTTCACTATTCTATCTTCCATCTCACTTATCCATTCTTCTGCTTCAGTTATTCTGCTATTGGTTCCAGCTACTGTATTTTTTATTTCAGTTGTTGTGCTGTTCATCAATGATTATTTGTCTTTAGTTTCATACATCTCAGAAGATGAGATGGTTGGATGACATCACCAACTCAATGGACATGAGTTTGAGTAAACTCCAGGAGTTGGTGATGGACAGGGAGGCCTGGTGTGCTGCAGTCCATGGGATCACAAAGAGTCAGACTCAACAGAGTGACTGAACTGACTGACTGACTGAGTCCTTGTAAGTCCTTGTTAAACATTTTTTGTATCTTCTTAATCTGTGCCTCCATTTTGTTTATTTGTGCCTCCATTCTATTTCTGAGATTTTGGTTCATTTTTACTATCATTTCTGTGAATTCTTTTTCAGGTAGACTGCCCATTTCCTCTTCATTTGTTTGGTCTCGTGAATTTTTACCTTTTTCCTTCACCTGCTGCATATTTCTTTATCTTCTCGTTTTGTTTAACTCACTGTTTGGGGTCTCCTTTCTGCAGGCTGCAGGGTAATAGCTCCTCTTGCTTGTGGTGTTTGCCCCCAGTGAGCCTTGTGTAAGCTTCCTGGTGGCAAGAAGTTGTGCCTGTGTTCCGGTGGGTGGACCTGGATCTTGTCTCTTTGTTGGGCAGTGCTGCATCCAGTGGTGTGCTTTGGGTTGGGCTGTCTATGAGCTTAGTATAGCTTTAGGCAGACTTTTTGCTAATGGGCAGGGTTGCATTCCTATTTTGCTAGTTGTTTGGTATGAGGCATCCAGCACTAGAGCTTGCTGGCTGTTAGTTGGAGCTAGGTCTTAGTATTGAGATACAGGCTTCTGGGAGAGCTCTTACCAATTAACATTCTGTGCCGTTGGGAGTTCTCTGGTGCTTCAACATTCTGGTCTCAGGTCTTCCACCTTGGAGGCTCATGCCTAACCCCTGGCTAGAGCACCAAGACCTTGCAAACCACACAGCACAAAAGAAAAGGAAGAAGAAGAAGAAAAAAATAAACAAGCAAATAAACAAACAAACAAAGTGGAGAGAGAAAACCCCAAGACAAATGGTAAAAGAAAAACTAAACAGCCAAAAACACACAAAGAAATACACTCAGAAAAAGTAAGAAGAGGAAAAAAAAAATAAGAAAGATAAAAGAGGAAACAAAAAAGAAGAGAGCAATCAAATCAATAAGACAGCCCAGAAAGGGAAACAAAACTAAAAACAACTAGCAAAAAAACAAAAAATAAAGAGGAAATCAAACACAGAAAACAAACTTAAAAAGGGCAAAGAAAACATAAAGCAAGCAAAAATACAATGAAAAGGAAAAAATTTAAAACCAAAAGAGAGATGGAAACAAAAGGAAAAGTTACCAAACATCAAAGAAGTACAGTAAAAATAGGAAAATATAAAATATAGTTAAAATAAGATTCAAACAAAAGAAAAAAGAAAAAAATGGGAAAAGGCAATATAACCAAAAAGTACAGTAGAAATAGTAAAAGTAAAATTAAAATATATTTTAAAATTACAGCATAAGAAATAAAATGGAAATAAAATAAAGATTAAAAGAATAATAAAAAGAACATCAGTAGAATGGAAACACATATATAGAGAGAGTAGTAGGAAGAAGAATATTTTCCTGTAGCCTCAGCTCTCAGTGCCCTTACCCCTACAGTGAGCCTTACCCAATGTGCCTACCCAGGAAGTCCTTCAGTATTTCTAGGAAGGTCTCTGGACCTGCTGTGCACAACGTGGGGCCAGCTCAGGCTCTGATCTGGCCTTATGCCAGCATGTGCTTGACTCCAAAATCTGCAATTGCCCCCAAAGTTCATAGCCTCAAATGTGAGAACACACATTTTCTAGGGTTGGGAAGATCCCCTGGAGGAGGAGGCATGGCAACCCACTCCAGTATTCTTGCCTGGAGAATCCCATGGACAGAGGAGCCTGACTGGCTGCATTCCATGAGGTCACAAAGAGCTGGACATGACAGACTGAGAGACCAAGCACACAGCTCACAGATGTAGAGTTTACCAAGCCAATTGCGGAAATTTAACCTGTTGCTCCCGCAGCTGCACACGAGACTCTTCCTCTTCCTTGGTCATACTTCCGGAACTCAGTTTCAGTTTTGGATCCGCCTCTGTTTGTGTGCTGTCCTCTGATGGCTGTTCCCTACCCAGATGAGAGGGTGAAAGCTGTGGTTGCCTGGGGCTCGGTGGCTCATTCAGGCCAGGCAGAGTGAGTGATACGGCAGTCCGAGTCGGAACATGTGGGGAGTGCCTGTGGTGGCAGAGGCTGCCAGGGAGTTGCTACAGCTTGAGGTGGGCCACGTGTTCTCCTGGGGGAGTCGTACCTGGACCATAGGATGCATGGCAGTGCCAGGCTGCAGGCTTCTAGGAAGCTGTGGGTGGTGACCTGAGCTTGCTCACAGGTTTGTGGAAGCCGAGGCAGGTGTCCTGCCCTCCTCTGAACTTGGAGATAGCAGCCAAAGTTTGTTCCACCTCTGGAGCCTATGTAGATGGTGCCCTCCTGTCTGTGAGTGCACGGAGTTAGAGGTTCCTGGGCTGGCCCACCCTTTCCATGCACCCCACGACAATGATCTCTGCCTCTCCAGCAAGCCCAGGCTTTTCCTTGGACTCCCTCAGGTGTGTTATATTAGCACCCCCAGGCTGTCTTCACAGCAGTCAATCCCCGTCATCTCCCTGGGGTCTGACCTCCAAGGTCTATGCCTCAGCACCCAGCCCCCACCACCCTGGCGGGCATGCAAACAAATGTCTCATGCTGAGGGGTGTTGGTTAGCACCAACATCTATGCAGAATTTTCTCTGCTTTGCTCTCCACATGCCTATTGCTTCACTCCTCTGAGGCTCTGAAACTTCCCCCTGTCCCCACCAGTGAGGGGATTTCCTTGTGTGCAAAAAATTTTCCTCCTTCACAGCTCCCTCCTAGAGGCACAGGTTCTGTCTGGATTTCTTTCTCTCTCTCTCATTTTATTTTTTTAAATTTCTTTACCCTACCCTGTTATGTGGAGATTATCTTACCATTTTGGCAGTCTGAGGTCTTCTGCCAGCATTCAGGAGGTGTTCTGTAGGAGCTATTCCACATGCAGAAGTATTTTTGATGCATTTGTAGGAAGGAAGGGGATCTTCATGTCTTCTCTGCCATCCTGAGGGCCTCACTTTTGTTTATTTTATATATTGTAGTTTACATCTGTATGTTTCTATGTGACATGTGAGGTTGCAACAAGCTGACAGCTGCTTGTGAGGTGCCTGCAGCACTCACAGAAGAGAGAGAGTTGGGCAGAAGAGAGAAAGGGACAGCCTCTGTATGGGAGGAACACAGAAGCAGAGGAGCAGACGGAGGTCAGAGGGACAGAATCTGCTCGTTTCCCAGAATCTATCCAGCTTAATTGGAAAGCAGAGCCTACACAGGGATGAACGGAGGTGGCTGGAGAATGTTCTCTCTGTGCTGATTACAAGGGCTGGAGAGGCATTGGTGAATTGGGCTGACTGCAAGGAGAGTGTATATGTTGATAGCTTCTGGGTAAGCAATTTGATCACATGTATTTAGAACTTTAATAATGTTTATACCCTCTGCCCAGGAATTACTCTCTTAGGAGTTTATTCTAATAAACATTTATTCAAATACATTTACTTGGGAAAATTATACACAGTTCAATAAGGAAAAATCTTCCAAGTTTCCAGATGAAGGGGTGCTGTGCAGCTAAAAGATTATTTTGCTTTGAAATAATAATTACAAACCTGGTAAAGAGTTAGACAGGTACATGTTCCCATTTGTCCATCAGAATCCTGATCTGTACCTGTGACCTGGGAGAATTACTGTGGGGATGCCTTTCACTGTCACTCCACTATCATGTAGCGACTGCACAGAGTTGGCCATGAAACTTTACATGCTTTTTTAACTGGGACTCTCTGGGAAACTGGCTCTGATTATATATAGCATCTGCCAATTTCTGTGGTGTAAATACTTCCACTGTGGCCTATATCAAGCTACAACAGGAGGTCCCTGAAGATGGGTTTGGGCTGAGATGAGCACAGTCAGTCTCCCGAACCATCCAAGAAAACTCAGCCCACTTCTGGGGAAAAGTGACACTATGTGGTGAGGACTCCACAAGGACTGTCTTTGTGTTTGGACGTAGCTTTTTGCTCTTCCCAGTTTTGCAGGGGCTGGGGGCAGGCAGTGTGACACCCACTAGGCACCATCCCTAGAGAGGGAAACCCCTGCATTTGAGGCAGTCAGGGGTTGGAGGTTCCTGCTGCTCTTTGGGGAGGGAGTGCCTCTGTGCTTGATTTCCTTGTTGGTCCAGGAGGTGCTCCCCCTTCATATGCCCCACCTCAGGGCAACAGGGCCAGCTCTGATCGTGGGCCTTGCTCCTATCCTCCCAGTCTTCCAAGGATAGCAGGGACAGACTGGCTCGTTGGGGACATTTAACAGTATACAGAACAGGAAACAGGTCCTAATGGAGAGGAAGGACAAGGAATCACAGAGCAGGGGGAAGCTGCAGGAAACACTGGGTGTTCTTGTGCCATCCTTGGATAGAAGTGGGATGTAGATGGCCAGGCCCAGGAATCTAAGTTATTGACAAACTTCACCATCCTGTGTTTTCAAGGGATGCAGCCACACCATGAATATGAACTAAGAGGAAACCAGAGTGACCACGTCCTTGTCTGTCATCCCCACTGGCTTCTGCTTCTGAGTTGCAGTCACAAAGCCCATCACAGCCTGAGCCATGAGCAGAGCGCACCTGGATGGGGATCCTTCTTGGTGCGGCCAAAGTGTCTGAAGGTATTTCCAAACTCAGATTATATTTTCATACTGCTATGATCTGAATTTTCTCTCTCCTCAAAGTTCATATGCTAAATCCAAATGCTCAAGGATGATAGCATTAGGAGGTGGGATCTTTGGGAGGTGATTAAACTATAAGGATGGAGCCTTCAGGGATGGGATTGGATTTTTATAAAAGAGGCTCCGGAGAGATGTCTCAGCCACTCCATGTGAGGATACAGCAAGAAGGTGCAGATTATGAACCAGGATGCAGCCTCTCAGCAGACCAAGATCCCACCCACACCTTAATCTTGGACTCCCAGCCTCCAGAACCATGAGAAATAAACTTCTGTTGTTTATGTCATCCACTCTGTGCCATTTTGTTATAAAGCCCAAAAGGATTAAGACACAGACATTCATTTCCTCATGGAATATTTATTAAGCACCTACTAGGTGCTAGGCACAACTGTGGACACTCAGGATACCCCCAGTTAACAGTAACAACAAAAAATAAATAAAAATTCCTACCTGTGAAGATCTATTTTTTGCAAAGAGAAGACAGACGATCAATGATCTGCTGTGTTGAAGGTGGTCAGTGCTTGAGAAATAATAGAGCAGGGCAAGGGGATGGAAGTACAGTCGGCCCTTGGAGTCTGTGGATTCCTCTCTGCATATTCAATCAACTTTGGATCAAAAGTATTCTGGAAAAAAAAACTAAGGCCAGAAAGATCCAAAAAGCAAAACTGGCCACATGTAGCAGTTATTTGCATTATATTTACAACTATTTACATAGTATTTACATTGTATCAGATGTTATAAGTAGTTATGTTGTTGCTGTTCAGTCATAAGTTCAATTCAGTTCAGTTCAGTGGATCAGTCAGTCCGACTCTTTGTGAACCCATGAATCACAGCACGCCAGGCCTCTCTGTCCATCACCAACTCCCGGAGTTCACTCAAACTCCTGTCCATCAAACTGGTGATGCCATCCAGCCATCTCATCCTCTGTCCCCTTCTCCTCCTGCCCCCAATCTCTACCAGCATCAGGGTCTTTTCCAATGAGTCAACCCTTCACATGAGGTGGCCAGAGTACTAGAGTTTCAGCTTCAGCATCAGTCCTTCCAATGAACACTCAAGACTGAACTCCTTTAGGATGGACTGATTGGATCTCCTTGCAGTCCAAGTGACTCTCAAAAGTCTTCTCCAACACCACAGTTCAAAAGCATCAATTCTTCATCTCCAACTCTGAGATCCCATGGACTGTAGTAAGCCAAGCTTCCCTGTCCTTCACTGTCTCCCAGAGTTTGCTCAGATTCAGGTCCATTGAGTCTATGATGCTATCTAACCATCTCATCCTCTGCTACCGCCTTCTCCTTTTGCATTTAATCTTTCCCAGCATGAGGGTCTTTTCCAGTGAGTTGCCTCTTTGCATCAGGTGGCCAAAGGATTATTTAGGACTGATTTCCTTTAGGATTGACTGGTTTGATCTCCTTGAAGTCCAAGGGATTAAGAGTCTTCTCTACACCACAATTCAAAAGCATCAGTTATTCCCCATTCAGCCTCCTTTATGATCCAACTCTCACATCCATACCTAACTACTGAAAAAAACACATAGCTTTGACTAAACTAACCTTTCTCAGCAAAGTGATGTCTCTGCTTTTTAATATCCTGTCTAGGTTTGCCATAGCTTTCCTTCCAAGGAGCAAGCATATTTTAATTTCATGACTGCAGTCAGAGTCGCAGTGACTTTGGAACCCAAGAAAATAAAATCTGGTGCTGTTTCCACCTTTTCTCCTTCTATTTGCTGTGAAGTGGTGGGACAGAAAGCCATGATCTTAGTTTTTTGAATGTAGAGTTTTAAGTCAGCTCTATCACTGTCCTCTTTCACCCTCACCAAGAAGTTCTTTAGTTCCTCTTCACTTTCTGCAATTAAAGTGGTATCATCTGCATATCTGAGATTGTTGATATTTCTCCCGGCAATCTTGATACCAGCTTGAGCTTCATCCAGCCTAGCATTTCATTTGATGTACTCTGCATATAAGTTAAATAAGCATGGTGACAATATACAGCACTGATATACCCTTTTCCCAATTTTGAACCAGTCCATTGTTCCATGTACAGTTCTGTTACTTCTTGACCTGCATGCAGGTTTCTCAGGAAACAGATTAGGTGGTCTGGTATTCCCATCTCTTGAGGAATTCTCCACAGTTTGCTGTGATCCACACAGTTAAAGGCTTTAGCATAGTCAGTGAAGCAGAAGTAGATTTTTTTCTTGAATTCTCTTACTTTATGATCCAATTAATGTTGGCAATTTGATCTCTGGTTCCTCTGCTTTTTATAAACCCAACTTGTACATCCGGGATTTCTCAGTTCACGTACTGTTGAAGACTACCTCAAAAGATTTTGAGCATAGCCCTGCTAGCATGTGAAATGAGTGCCACTGTATGGTAGTTTGAACATTCTTTTGCATTGCCCTTTTTGGGGATAGGAATGAAAACTGACCTTTTTAACCTTTTCCAGTCCTGTGGCCACTGATGAGTTTTCCAAATTTGCTGGCATATTGAGTACAGCATCATCTTTTAGGATTTGAAATAGCTTAACTAGAATTCTATCACCTCCAGTAGTTTTGTTCATAGTAATGCTTCCTTAAGGCCCACTTGACTTCACACTCTGGGATGTCTGGCTTTAGGTTAGTAACTACACCATTGTGGTTATATGGGTTATTAAGACTTTTTTGTATAGTTCTTCTGTGTATTGTTACCCTCTTCTTAATCTCTTCCACTTCTGTTGGGTCCTTACTGTTTCTGTCCTTTATTGTGCCCATCCTAGATAAGTAATCTGGAGACAGTTTATAATATATGGTAGGATGTTCACAGATTACATGCAAATATCATATCATTTTATAAAAGGAGTTTGAATATGCATGGATTTTAGCATCTTCAGGAGTGAGGGTGGGGGGAGAGGGTTCTGTGGGTACTGAGAGATGACTGTACTTGATGGGCACCAGGGAGGAAATCCAAAACTCTCCCTTAATTTTTCCATCAACCAGCCACATAATTTAGTGAACTAATGTGTTGGTCCAGTCAGTCTCCAGCACAGAGCCCACTGGGTCCTGTTCCCACATTCACACTCCCACGGCTGCATCTAAGTCTCACTGTTGTGGAAACTAAGTCCTCTCTAAGGATTTACCAGCATGTCCCAATGGCACAGGTCACTAGGTCCCTGCGAGACACACTCCCTTCCTTGGTGAATGAGACAGAAATCCTGATCCCGATGGGGCTACGTTTGTGGTGGAAAGATGCAAACTGTCCCAAACATGGGAGGAAGGGTTGGAGACAGCTGAAGTTTCTGGAGTGTGTGGAAGGATATGTGGAGGGGAGGAAGGTCAAGGGAAATGCTACAGAAGAAGATGAGCCTTCCTCAGGTAGAGGAGGGAGACAAGGAGCTTCCAGCAAAGGAAACACTCAAACACTTTCTCCATTCTTATCTGATCACCTGCAGATAGTCAGGTCCCCATTTACCTTGTCCAGTCCCTCCTTAGTCCCTATGGGATGAGGACACAGTCAGTGCTAGGTAAATACTTATTATGAGGAAGAAGAGAAGGAAAAAACACAAGGAAACACCCTTCAGCTGGGAGACAGGCTAGTCTGGTAGAGCTGAGGTGGGAAAACCAAGGGAAGAGGTGAAATTAGAAATTCAGAGGAGGCAGAGGCAAGAGAAGGCCTGGTGTGCTGCAGTCCATGGGGTCGCAGAGAGTCGGCCACAACTGAGTGACTGAACTGAACTGAACTGAACTGAGAGGCAAGAGTCTGGTGTGACATAGTGAGGAGCTAGGCTTCATTCTGAAGGAGTGATGGGAACTCTTAGAGTATTTTAAGAAGGAGAGAACACATGGTTGGTGTTACATATTAGAAAAATTGCCCTGGAAGTGGTAGGCCAGATGGACATGGAGCAGAAAGGGTAGTTGGAGGGTTGGACAGGATATGTGCCTTCAGACCAGTTTAGAAAACTTGGGAAAGCTGGAGTGGCATGGCGCATTGAGCAGGGTGGTCAGGCCAGGTAGGCAGGGGTGGAGGGAGGGCAGGGCAGAAAAGAAGGCGTGTCATGTTGCTTAAAGATGCATTATGTTTCTTCAAGAATCAAGACTGCACATTGAAAATATTTTTTTCATCCACCCTAATTGGCGTTTCTCCAGTTACATTTTTTTTTCAGGTCAGAAATTTGTGGTAAATTAAAGGAAAATGCCAACTTAGTGTGTGCAAAAAGTCCCCAACAGTGTAACAGAACTGTGTTAGATCAGTCCTGGTGAAACTGCAGAGATCTAGCCTACACTCTGCTCTGCACCCTCCCTCTCAGGCACTGCCCAAGAAAGGTGCCCCTCTGTGCTGACCATGGTGAAGGCTCAGTCCACTATAGGTTTTAATGACAGGGCTCTGGGTTAGCATCTCTTCCCATTCAGACTTGGAGTGAGAGTAGCCCTACCTTTACATACTCTAAATTCTCTTTTTGTGGTTGTTTTTCTGAGCTTCAAAATTTAACATGGGAACTTGCTTGTGAGCTTCATTTCTCTTGCTCAAATTGGATTTCTGTTCATGAAGTTCCTTTTTATATCAACAAACAGATTCCTCAGGAGGCCAAAAACAAACCTGGACTTGACTACCTAGCAATATTATGTTGACTATATGATGGTAAATGTAATCAATTTTCCTCCCAAATTTTTATTATGAAAAATTTAAACATAAAGAAGAATTGAAGGACTACTACAGTGAACATTCACATATCCACCAACAATATTCAATATTCCACACTTTGTCATGTGAACTTCTCTATCTAACCTAGCTGCACTTTTTTTGGACCTATTAGAAAGTACATTACACTACTTTACCTCTTCAGTATGCATCTCTTGGGGAAAAAAAATAATTCTCTATGACTACAACTGCATCAGTTCAGTTCAGTTCAGTCACTCAGTCGTGTCCAACTCTTTGCAACCTCATGGACTGCAGCATGCCAGGCTTCCTTGACTATCACCAACTTCCAGACTTGCTCAAACTCATGTCCATGGAGTTGGTGATGCCATCCAACCATCTCATCCTCTGTTGTCCCCTTCTCCTCCTGCCTTCAATCTTTCCCAGCATCAGTATCTTTTCTAAGAAGTCAGTTCTTCACATCAGGTGGGCAAAGGATTGGAGCTTCAGCTTCAACATCAGTCCTTCCAACGAATATTCAGGACTGATTTCTTTTAGGATGGATTGGTTGGATCTCCTTGTAGTCCAAGGAACTCTCAAGAGTCTTCTCCAACACCACAGTTCAAAAGCATCAATTCTTCAGCGCTCAGCCTTCTTTATAGTCCAACTCTCACATCCATACATGACTACTGGAAAAACCATAGCTTTGATTAGACAGACCTTTGTTGGCAAAGTAATGTCTCTGCTTTTTAATATGCTGTCTAGGTTGGTCATAACTTTTCTTCCAAGGAGCAAGTGTCTTTCAATTTCATAGCTGCAGCCACCATTTGCAGTGATTTAGGAGATCCCTGCAACAACAAAAAAAAAGATCTCTACTGTTTCCAATGTTTCCCCATCTATTTGCCATGAAATGATGGGACCGGATGCCATGATCTTAGTTTTTTTAATGTTGAGTTTTAAGTCAGCTTTTTCACTCTCCTCTTTCACTTTCATTAAGAGTTCCTCTTCACTTTATGGCATAAAGGTAGTGTCATCTGCATATCTGAGATTATAGGTATTTCTCCTGGCAATCTTGATTCCAGCTTGTGCTTCATTCAGCCTGGCATTTCACATGATGTACTCTGCTCATAAGTTAAATAACTGCTACTGATACTGCTACTGCTAAGTCGCTTCAGTCATGTCCAACTCTGTGTGACCCCATAGACGGCAGCCCACCAGGCTCCCCCATCCCTGGGATTCTCCAGGCAAGAATATTGGAGTGGGTTGCCCTTTCCTTCTCCATTGCATGAAAGTGAAAAGTGAAAGTAAAGTCGCTCAGTCATGTCTGACTCTTAGCCACCCCATGGACTGCAGCCCACCAGGCTCCTCCATCCATGGGATTTTCCAGGCAAGAGTACTGGAGTGGGGTGTGCCATTGCCTTCTCCAAAGGTAAATAAGCAGGGTGACAATATACAGCCTTGAAGTACTCCTTTCCCGGTTCAGAACCAGTCTGTTGTTCCATGTTAAGCTCTAACTGTTCCTTCTTGACCTACATACAGATTTATCAGGAGGCAAGTAAGGTGGTCTGGTATTCCTTCAACAGCATACTTACACTTAACTTCAATTCCCTAATATCATCTAATATCTTCATATTAGCATTTACCAGTTGTCTCTAAAATGTTTTCTAATTAATGTATTTTTTTAATTGGAGGCTAATTACTTTGCAATATTGTGGTGGTTTTGCCACACATTGACATGAATCAGCCATGGCTGTACAAGTGTCCCCCATCCCCAAACTCATCCCACCTCCCTCCCTACTCCACCCCTCTGGGTTTTCTCAGAGCACTGGCTTTCAGTGCCCTGTTTCATGCATCAAACTTGGACTGGTTATCGATTTCACATATGGTAATATACATGTTTCAATGTTATTCTCTCAAATCATCCCACCCTTGCCTTCTCCCACAGAGTCTAAAAGTCTTTTCTTTACATCTGTCTCTTTTGCTGTCTCGCATATAGGGTCATCCTTACCATCTTTTGAAATTCCCTATATATGCATTAATATACTGTATTGGTGTTTTTCTTTCTGACTTACTTCACTCTGTATAATAGGCTCTAGTTTCATCCATCTCATTAGAACTGATTCAAGTGACTTCTTTTTAATAGCTGAGTAATATTCCATTGTGTATATGTACCACAGCTTTCTTATCCATTCCTCTGCCAATGGGCATCCAGGTTGCTTCCATGTCCAAGCTATTGTAAACAGTGCTGCGATGAACATTGGTGTACACGTGCCTCTTTCAATTCTGGTTTCCCCAGTGTGTATGCCCAGCAGTGGGATTGCTGGGTCATATGGCAGTTCTAGTTCCAGTTTTTCAAGGAATCTCCACACTGTTCTCCATAGTGACTATACTAGTTTGCAGTCCCACCAACAGTGTAAGAGAGTTCCCTTTTCTCCACACACTCTCCAGCATTTATTGTTTGTAGACTTTTTGATAGCAGCCATTCTGACTGCGGTGAGATGGTACCTCATTGTGATTTTGATTTGCGTTTCTCTGATAATGAGTGCTGTTGAGCATCTTTTCATGTGTTTGTTAGCCATCTATATGTCTTTTTTAAAGAAATGTCTGTTTAGTTCTTTGGCCCATTTTTTGATTGGGTCATTTATTTTTCTGATATTGAGCTCCATGAGATGCTTGTATATTTTGAGATTAATTCCTTGTCAGTTGTTTCATTTGCTATTATTTTCTCCCATTCTGAATGTTGTCTTTTCACCTTGCTTATACTTTCCTTCATCATGCAAAAACTTTTAAGTTTAATTAGGTCCCATTTATTTTTGCTTTTATTTCCATTACTCTGGGAGGTGGGTCATAAAGAATCTTGCTGTGATTTATGTCAGAGAGTGTTTTGCCTATGTTTTCCTCTAGGAGTTTTATAGTTTCTGGTCTTATATTTAGATCTTTAATCCATTTTGAGTTTATTTTTGTGTATGGTGCTAGAAAGTGTTCTAGTTTCATTCTTTTACAGGTGGTTGACCAGTTTTCTCAGCACCACTTATTAAAGAGATTGTCTTTTCTTCATTGCATATTTTTCCCTCCTTTGCCAAAGATAAGGTGTCTATAGGTGCGTGGATTTATCTCTGGGCTTTCTATTTTGTTCCATTGATCTATATTTCTGTCTTTGTGGCAGTACCATAGTGTCTTGATGACTGTAGCTTTGTAGGATGTGAAGTCTGACACATTGATTCCTCTAGTTCAATTCTTCTTTCTCAATATTTCTTTGGCTATTCGAGGTTTTATGTATTTCCACACAAATTGTGAAATTATTTGTTCCAGTTCTGTGAAAAGTACCATTGGTAGCTTGATAAGGATTGCATTGAATCTATGGATTGCTTTGGGTAGTATACTCATTTTCACTATATTGATTCCTCTGATCCATGAACATGGTGTATAAAAGACAATAAAAGTTGTCCATTTTATTGGCATATAAGTTGCTGATAGTAGTTTCTTATGATCCTTTGTATTTCTGTGTTGTCTGTTGTGATTTCTCCTTTTTCATTTCTAATTTTGTTGACTTGATTCTTCTCTCTTTTTTTGTTGATGAGTCTGGCTAATGGTTTGTCTATTTTCTTTATCTTCTCAAAGAACCAGCTTTTAGTTTTGCTGATTTTTGCTACAGTCTCCTTTGTTTCTTTTTCATTTATTTCTGCTCTATGTTCTGCTCCATCTATTTGTGTCATCTTTGATTTCTCTCATCAGTGTTTTATAGTTCTCTGTATATAGGTCTTTTGTTTCTTTTGGTATATTTAGTCCTAAGTATTTTATTCTTTTTGTTGCAATGGCAAATGGGATTGTTTCCTTAATTTCTCTTTCTGTTTTCTCATTGTTAGTGTATAGGAATGCAAGGGATTTCTGTGTGTTAATTTTATATCCTGCAACTTTACTATATTCATTGATTAGCTCTAGTAATTTTCTGGTAGTGTCTTTAGGGTTTTCTATGCAAAGGATCATGTCATCTGCAAACAGGGAGAGTTTTATTTCTTCTTTTCCAATCTGGATTCCCTTTATTTATTTTCCCTCTCTGATTGCTGTGGCTAAAACTTTCAAAACTATGTTGGATAGTAGTAGTGAGTAGGCACCCCTGTCTTGTTCCTGACTTTAGGGGAAATGCTTTCAATTTTTCACCATTGAGGATAATGTTTGCTGTGGGTTTATCATATATGGCTTTTATTATGCTGAGGTATGTTCCTTCTATAGCTGCTGTCTGGAGAGTTTTTTTTATCATAAGTGGGTATTGAATTTTGTCAAAGGCTTTCTCTTCATCTATTGAGATAATCATATGGTTTTTATCTCTCAATTTGTTAATGTGGTATATCACATTGATTGATTTGTGAATATTGAAGAATCTTTGCATGCCTGGGATAAAGCTTACTTGGTCATGATGTATGATCTTTTAAATATGATGTTGGATTCTGTTTGCTAGAATTTTGTTGAGGATTTTTGCATCTATGTTCATCAGTAATATTGGCTTGTAGTTTTCTTTTTTTGTGGCATCTTTATCTGGTTTTGGTATTAGGGTGATAGTGGCTTCATAGAATGAATTTGGCAGTTTATCTTCCTCTACAATTTTCTGGAAGAGTTTGAGTAGGATAGGTGTTAGCTCTTCTCTAAATTTTTGGTAGAATTCACCTCTGAAGCCATCTGGTCCTGGGCTTTTGTTTGTTGGAAGATTTTTGATTACAGTTTCGACTCCTGTGCTTGTGATGGGTCTGTTAATACTTTTTATTTCTTCCTGGTTCAGTTTTGAAAGGTTATGCTTTTCTAAGAATTCGTCCATTTCTTTGAAGTTGTCCATTTTATTGGCATATAGTTGCTGATAGTAGTTTCTTACCATCCTTTGTATTTCTGTGTTGTCTGTTGTGGTTTCTCCTTTTTCTTTTCTAATTTTGTTGATTTGATTCTTCTCCCCTTTTTTCTTTATGAGTCTGGCTAATGGTTTGTCTATTTTCTTTATCTTCTCAAAGAACCAGCTTTTAGTTTTGCTGATTTTTGCTATAGTTTCCTTTGTTTCTTTTTCATTTGTTTCTGCTCTAATTTTTATGATTTCTTTCTTTCTACTAACCCTGAGGTTCTTCATTTCCTCTTTTTCTAGTTGGTTTAGGTTATTTATTTGTTTTCTCTCTTGTTTCTTGAGATAAACTTGTATTGCTATGAATCCTCCCCTTAGCACTGCTTTTACTGAATCCCGTAGGCTTTGGATGGAGAAGGAAATGGCAACCCACTCCAGTATTCTTGCCTGGAGAATCCTAGGGACAGAGGAGCCTGGTGCCATCTATGGGGTCTCACAGAGTTGGACACGACTGAAGTGACTTAGCAGCAGCAGCAGCACAGGTTTTGGGTTGTCATGTTTTCATTTTCATTTGTTTCTATGCAAATTTTTATTTCATTTCTGATTTCTTCCATGATTTGTTGGTTATTGAAAAGCAGGTTGTATAGCCTCCATATGATTGTATTTTTAATAGTTTTTTCCTCCTGTTGCTGACATCTAATCTTACTACATTGTGATCAGAAAAGATTCTTGAAATGATTTCAACTTTTTTGAATTTACTAAGGCTAGATTTATGGCCCAGGATGTGATCTATCCTGGAGAATGTTCTGTGTGCACTTGAGAAAAGGGTGAAATTCATTGTTTTTGGGGGGGTAAATGACCTATAGATATCAATTAGGTCTAACTGGTCTATTGTATCATTTAAAGTTTGTGTTTCCTTGCTAATTTTCTGTTTGGTTCATCTATCCATAGGTGCAAGTGGGGTATTAAAGTCTCCCACTATTATTGTGTTACTGTTAATTTCCTCTTTCATATGTGCTAGCATTTGCCTATGTATTGAGGTGCTCCTATGTTGGATGCATACGTATTTATAATTGTTATATCTTCTTCTTGGATTGATCCTTTGATCATTATGTAGTGTCCTCCTTTGTCTCTTTTCATGGTCTTTACTTCAAAGTCTCTTTTATCTGATATGAGTATTGCTACTCCTGCTTTCTCTTGGTCTGCATTTGCATGAAATATGTTTTTCCAACTCTTCACTTTCAGTCTGCTATGTCTCTTGGTTTGACGTGGGTCTCCTCTAGACAGCATATATAAGGGTCTTGTTTTTGTATCCATTCAGCCAGTCTTCATCTTTTGGTTGGGCTTTCAACCCATTTACATTTAAGGTAATTATTGATAAGTATAATCCCATTGCCATTTCCTTTGTTGTTTTGGGTTTGAGTTTATAAAACTTTTTTTGTGTTTCCTGTCTGGAGAAGATCCTTTAGCATTTGTTGAAGAGCTGGCTTCATGGTTGCTGAATTCTCTCAGCTTTTGTTTGTCTTTAAAGCTTTTGACTTCTTCATATTTGAGTGAGATCCTTGCTGGGTATAGTAATCTGGGTTGTAGGTTTTTCTCTTTCATCACTTTAAGTATGTCCTGCCATTCCCTTCTGGCTTGAAGAGTTTCTATTGAAAGATTAGCTGTTATCCATATGGGAATCCCCTTGTATGTCATTTGTAGCGTTTCCCTTGCTGCTTTTAACATTTGCTCTTTGTGTTTGATCTTCATTAATTTGATTAATGCATGTCTTGGGGTGTTTCGCCTTGGGTTTATCCTGTCTCGGACCCTCCGGGTTTCTTGGACTTGGGTGGCTGTTTCCTTCCCCATTTTAGGGAAGTTTCCAACTACTATATCCTCAAGTATTTTCTCATGCCCTTTCTTTATGTCTTCTTCTGGGACTCCTATGATTCGAATGTTGGGACATTTAACATTGTCCCAGAGGTCTCTGAGGTTGTCCTCATTTCTTTTAATTCTTTTTTTCCCCTCTCTGCTTCATTTATTTCCATCTTTCTATCTTCCACCTCACTTATCCTATCTTCTGCCTCAGTTATTCTACTGTTGTTTCCCTCCAGAGTGCTTTTGATCTCAGTTATTGCATTATTCATGATTGACTGACTCTTCTTTATTTCTTCTAGGTCCTTGTTAAATATTTCTTGCATCTTCTCAATCCTTGTCTCTAATCTATTTATCTGTAACTCCATTTTGTTTGCAAGATTTTGGATCATCTGTACTATCATTATTCTGAATTCTTTTTCAGGTAGACTCCCTATCCCCTCCTCTTTGGTTTGGTTTGGTGGGCATTTATCATGTTCTTTTACCTGCCAAATATTTCTCTGACATTTCATTTTGTTTAGATTTCTGTATCTGGGATGTCCTTTCTTTGGCTGGAAGTTCATGGTTCCTCTTTATCGTGGAGCCTGCTCCCTGTAGCTGGGGTTGGACAAAGTTTCCTGGTTAGGGGAGCTTGCATCTGCGTTCTGGTGGGTGGAGCTGGATCTCTTCTCTGAAGTGCAATGAAATGTCCAGTAGTGAGTTTTGGGGTGTCTATAGCTTTGGCATGGCTTTGGGCAGCCTTTCTTTTAATGTTCAGGATTGTGTTCCTGCTCTGCTGGAGAATTAGCTTGGTATGTCTTGCTCTGGAACTTGTTGGCTCTTGGGTGGAGCTTGGTTTCTGTGTAGGTATGGAGGCTTTTGGGTGAGCTTTTGTCTATTAATGTTCCCTAGAATCAGGAGTTCTCTGATGTTCTCAAGTTTTGGAATTAAGCCTTCTGCCTCTGGCTTTCAGTCTTATTCTTACAGTAGCCTCAAGGCTTATCCATCCACACAGCACAGATGATAAAACTTCTAGGTTAATGGTGAAACAATTCTCCACAGTGAGGGACACCCAGGGAGGTTCACAGAGTTACATGGAGAAGAGAAGAGGGAGGAAGGAGATAGAGGTGATCAGGAGAAGAGGGGGAGTCAAAAGAGGATAGCCCAATCTAGCCAGTGATAAGTTTCCTAAGTGTTCCCCACAGCCTGGAACACCCAGAGAGATTCACGAAGTTAAGTAGACAAGAGAAGGGGGAGAGAGGAGATAGAGGTGACTTGGGGAAGAAAAGGGAGAGTCAATAGGGGAGAGAGCAATCAAACAAGTAATCATACCCCTAAGTGAAAATGGATACTGAAGATTAAATTCTTAAAGGTATAAAATTGATAACAAATACCAAAAAGCAAAGATTAAAAATCTAGAGTAGAGTTTAGACTCTCAAAAATACAATATTAAAAATACAAAACAAAGCCAATCACAAAAATTGTAAAAAAAAAAAATATATATATATATATATATATGAAATTTACATTAAAAATAAGGTCATTTTTGGGGGAGGAGCGAGGCCTATGGAGAGCTGCTGCCTGTGTGGTTGCCAGCAGGACCTGCTGGGTTTCACACGTGCCTGTCTTCCGTTCATTCATCCTTTCTATTCTGTGTGCATGCCTCAGAGAATGCAAATGGGTCTAGATCTGTCTGTTCTTCCGAGTCTTTACCGTCTGGAAGATCTCACAGACACAGTTTATTGAAAATAGAAACGTAACTTTTCAAGTTAATTTTCCATTTGATTTTCTCTTTATCTCTTCTACTGGCTTCCCTCCCAATTTAGGAAAACACCCCTACTCCAAATCCCCCACCTACAGTAGAAGAGAAAACAGAATCTAATCAGGAGGTTGCTAACCCAGAACACTATATTAAACACCCTTTACAGAACAGATGGGCGCTGTGGTTTTTAAAAAATGATAAAAGCAAAACTTGGCTAGCAAACCTTTGATTAATCTCTAAGTTTGATATTGTTGACGACTTTTGGGCTCTGTACAACCATATCCAGTTGTCTAGTAATTTAATGCCTGGCTGTGATTACTCACTTTTAAAGGATGGTATTGAGTCTATGTGGGAAGATGAGAAAAACAAACGAGGAGGATGACAGCTAATTACTCTGAACAAACAGCAGAGACGAAGTGACCTCGATTGTTTGTGGCTAGAGACACTGCTGTGCCTTATTGGAGAATCTTTTGATGGCTACAGTGATGATGTATGTAGAGTTATTGTTAATGTTAGAGCTAAAGGTGATAAAGTAGCAATATAGACTACTGAATGTGAAAACAGAGAAGCTGCTATACACATAGAGAAGGTGCACAAGGAAAGGTTGGGACTTCCTCCAAAGACAGTGATTGGTTATCAGTCCTATGCAGGCACAGCTACTCAGAGTGGCTCCACCATTAAAAATATGTTTGTCGTTTAAGAAGACACCTTCTAAGTATTCTCACAGGAGACTGCCTCAAGCAATCGAAATTTTGGAGCCGAACCAAATCCTCTTCAAAAGAAGCGTGGACTGCGTTTAAATTTGACTTCCATCTAAATGTGGCTAAGATACAAGAGAAGTCTCATTTGTCTTTGTCTTGTACTTCTGTGTCCATATTTTCTTTTCTTTCTTTCTTTCTTTTTTTTTTTTTTGAGTGTCCATTATCCCAATCAAAGAATTACAGTACACATCATCCCCAGAATCCATAAATGTGTTCCTGTTCCACTCTGTAATAGCTTAATAGAATTAACCATTACAAACACATTTGACCCATCTACACTATTAAAAAAAAAAGAAGAAGAAAGAAAGAAAAAGAGCTTTCATTTCTATTCCTGACAAGACAATGATTTTGTTTATGTTCTATTGTATGCAGGAGCATATTTTGCTGGTTTGAAAGAGTATGATGCCTACAGTTTTCTGGCAATTTTCTTTATTTCTTTTTACAGCATTGCTGATGGCTTCTAGATTTTAATTTATTTTTTTCCCACTGATAAAATTAGTGATTCTGATTTCAGTTTTTCATTTGTTTTGCTTTAGTTTTTCTTTCTCATGTAATATTGGTGAAGGATCCAGGAATATGACACAAAGGTGGAATAAACATCAATTTTGTGCATTCTTTGGTAATTTTCTTTTGTAACTTAACTACAACACTTTACTAAAAATTTATGCATTCCATTCAAATCAGTGATCTATGTTTTTGTGATTTCCTAAACTTAATTGTGGATTATAAAAAAAAGTAACATCATAATTCATTCCTAATTAGAATTAGTATGTCTGTTTTTATATCTTTATGCTGTATTTTAACACTTTGTATTATTTAGGTTATTTTGTTTTGGTTAAAAAATTGGGTCAAGTAGAAAGGCAGTCCCATTCATATTAAGACAGTGTACAAAACTGTAAATAAAATGTGTACAGTGAATTTTCTTTTGGCAACTGGAATTGTCCTTTTATTTCTCCATCTCTGTAGCAAGAATTTGTACTTATTATTGCAAGGCAGTCTCTATTGTGTCTTCCACATGAGCAGCATAAGTTTGGAGCATAAGCTTGCTTATTTTGTTTATTTTAAATTTTAACAAATTGAATAGGTAGCATCATAAAAAAATAGGGTCTTTTTTTTGCAAGGTAATAGGTTATAAATATGAAAATTAAAGGAGTAATAAAGAACTTAAATTTTTAAAAAATTAAAAAGTGGTAATAGTAAAAATATATCTAGGAATTTCTCTGGATCTGTTTTGGGCGGTATGGGATCAATTCAGTTTGACAGTTCCTTGTTTCAGCTTGTGCTTTTTTTCAAGCATAGGCTCCTTCCAATGCTTAGTCAATGTTAATGACGGGGTTTTAATCTGTCGCATCTGTCACTTCCATAGCAGTTCCTTCTTTGTTTATTTTGGATCCTCTTTTTGCAAGTCTCTTCAGTGTCTAATTTCCGCCCTGACACAAGGGGGCAAAGGTGGTCACTTATTTAGGCTCACTTGTTCAGCCGTGCTGTGGGAAGGGAGAAACACTGCAAACAAATATCACTGGCATGTGTGGGGAGTGCTCGCAGTGTCTTGGCCACAGTGGGTTTGCTCCCACTCACAGGGCGTGTGCTTTCCCAGTCTACACTGCTCAGGCTCCAGGTTGCTCTGCAGGGGAACTGTCTAAAGTGGGCCCTGGGTTTCGTGCACTTCCCAGGTCTAAGCCACTCAGGTTCAGGTTCTTGGGTACTCCACAAGGGCACAGACTCAGTTGGGCCTGCGTTTTGTGCCCTTCCCAGGTCCAAGCAGCTCAGGTGACCAGGTGCTTGGCGAGCACACTGTCGCAGGTGGTCCCTGCATCTTAATCACCTCCCCAGTCCCAGACATTTTGTTTCCAGGGTGCTCCATGAGAGCACTGCCTCAGATGTGCTGTGTGTCTCCTCTGGGGAGCTGATCTCAGGCTGTGACCCTACTGGCAGATGTCAACCATCCAGGAAGATGTGGTTAGCAACTGGGAGCCTGCTCACAGTTTGGTGGAGGATGCCAGTCTCTGTGGCTGAGATTGCAGCAGCCCCTTGCCTTCTAGCTCTGGGTGTCACTCTCCTACCTCTCAGCCTCCAGCAGGGGTGGGGGGGGGGTGGGAGAGGGGCCTGTATGCAGCTGGCTAGCTCTTCTTTGGTATTGGAGCAATCCTTCGTTCTGTGAGCAGGCCAGTGTGCACGTTAGAGCCTTTTGCAGGAAAGTTCTCTTTCTTTTCTCTCTGGCAATCCCACAGTTTGGGTTGCTGTCTCACATTAGCTCCCTCAGATTGTCCTCAGGGCACTCAGGGCCAGTCCTTATCCTAAGCACTGATTATGCAGCCCATGCCTCTCTGTCCAGCCCCCACTCCCAGGTGGCATACACGAGCGTCTGGGCTACTTCTCCACTGGCCCTTGTGGTTAGGCGTGTATTCTGTAGTTTTTTTCTTCTCCCAGTTACGTTGCTTTCTGAGAGTCCAAAACTCCCCACAGACCTGCCTGTGAAAGGGTTTCCTGCTGTTTGGAAACTTCTTCTCCTTCAGGACTCCCTCCCCAGGACGGGTCTCTGTCCCTAACTCTTTTGTCTCTCTTTTTGTCTTTTATATTTTGTCCTACCTCCTTTTGAAGAGATTGGTCTGCCTTTCTGGGTGCCTGGTGTCCTTGCCAGCGTTCAGAAGTTGTTTTGTGTAAGTTGCTCAGCATTCAAATGATCTTTTGATGAATTCACGGGGGAGAAAGCGGTCTCCCCTATTCCTCCGCCATCTTGGGACCACCCCCTCTCTGAAATGTTTTTTATAGCTCAATTAAAAAAAAATGTAGATGCAACCAAGATTGACATGTTGTATTTGGTGACTGCATCTTCTCAGTCCTTTTTGATCGTAATATTTGGAAGAGACTAGGACAATTGCCTCATGAAATGTCCAAGTTCTGGATTTGATGATGATGTCATTTTTGGCATCATTTGACACTCTCCTATAAACTAGAAGTCAAAACAAAGCTGCACTTGGATTTAGTGTAGACATTTTCATCAAGAATATTTTAACTTGACTAAAATATTTCCCTTTTTAAAACTGTGCCAAATTGGGTTTGATAGCCCCAAGAATACAATGAGGTCATGTTGTAGCCGTGTTGAAGATCTTCCATACTCCTCCATCTGTGTCTGGGTGTTAGAACTATGGTAATATACTTCACTGAAAAATCCATGAACATCACCACTGTTCTAGGTGGTGAAACAGTGCAGATATGGATTCCAAGATGTTTTTGAATCAAAATAACCCTGAAGCTTCAGTTTAGCACTTTAGCTTCTTAAGTTTTCTTTAGCAATGACATTCACTTTGTCATGTAACTATCACCAACATCCATCTGTCTTCCAACTTCTCAGCTTCCCAAACTAAAACTCTGTACTCATTAATGTACAACTCCCCATTTTCTTCTCACTCCCCAGCCCATGGCAACCATTCTGATTTCTATCTCTATGGGTTTGTTTTCTCTAGGTACTTTGTATAAATGGAATCATACAATATTTGTCCTTTTGTGACTGGCTACTTTTCACTTAGCATAAAGTTCTCAGGGCTAATCCATGCTGTAGCATGTGCCATTCTATTTTAAGACTGAATACTATTCCATTGTATGTATATACCCCATTTTGTTTATCCATTTATCTTTTGATGAACTTCTGAATTATTTTCTTTTGGCTATTGTGAGTAATGCTACTATGAACATAAACGTGCAAATGTGTTTGAGTTCCTGCTTTTAAAGCTTTGTGGTAATATACCTAGAAGTGGAATTGATGGATTTTCTGGTAATTTCATGTTTTTTTAAGTTTATTGATAATAATCCTAACCTTTAAGTGTGGCAAATAAAAGTATGATGAAATTTCTATACATAATATTAAAGAAATCACAAGGACAATTTACACATTTCAGTTAAGGTCACATTTTCCTCAGGTAAATAGAATCTGTGAAGCACCTTCTTGATCCCAGTTTCTGAGACCAGCATCTCAGTGAATGGTGCATAATCTTCATTACAACCCATGTAAATGCTTCCAAAGTGGGCCAATCTGCAGGGAATAGTCCAGGCAGATGGACAGTGAATTATAAGAACCAATAGAACAGATGACAAAAACATTCATCAAAGCTGCCAGATCCAGCAATGTACAAATTCCAGAGATGTTATTAATAGGATGAAAATAGGTAAATTTTAGATACTGGTTCAGATATGCTAACTCAGGGAGAAATCACGCCGACTTTGAGAAAGCAACTCTCTACGTTGTACTGGCCATTTTTTCTTTTTTTTTTTTTAATGATGACACAGAGAACTCAGCATGTCAGAAACTGGGCCAGTCTCTCTCTTTTAAAATTCTTTTTTAGTTTTTACTCAGACTAGTCTGAGGGAATTTACTCTTTTATGTTGCTGAAAAAAGGATTTGTGAAGGAGGAGAAGAAACTGAAATCTGAAGGAGGAAAAAAAATAACAAAGAAAATAAAAGAAATGGAGATAAGCTAGCATCTAATAGGTAAATGGATAGCTTTGCATGTATGTATATGTCCTGTAAGTATCTCCTTCTCTGGAATCAGTGGGTTCCAATGCCAGCAGACACTCTGAAAGCTGTCTGCAGCAGGAAGGTAGGGAACGATCAGCCAGGCCTCCACATGATCTAGGGGTGGTCCTAAAACCCAGGGACAGGACAGGGAAGGCCAGCAGCCTGCCTCTGCAAATAGGAGAAAATCAATTATTCACTCTGGAAAATAGAGTCATCCAGAGATCATGAACGCCTTAATGCAAAATTCAAACTTAAATTGAAGACAGTAGGGGAAACCACTAGATCATTCAGGTGTGACCTAAACCAAATCCCTTACGACTATACAAAGGAAATGACAAATAGACTCAAGGGACTAGATCTGATAGAGTGCCAGAAAAACTATGGATGGAGGTTCATAACAGTGTACAGGATGTGGTGACCAAATCCATCTCCAAGAAAAAGAAATGCAAAAAGGCAAAGTGGTTGACTAAAAAAGAGCTTACAAATAGCTGAGAAAAGAAGAGAAGCAAAAGGCAAAGGAGACGAGGAAAGACATACCCATCTGAATGCAGAGTTCCAGAGAATAGCAGGGAGAGATAAGAAAGCCTTCCTAAGTGAACAATGCAAAGAAATAAAGGAAAACAATAGAATGGGAAAGACTAGAGATCTCTTCAAGAAAATTAGAAATACCAAGGGAACATTTTATGTGAAGATGGGCACAATAAAGGACAGAAATGTCATGGATCTAACAGAAGCAGATGATATTAAGAAAAGAGAGCAAAAATACACAGAAGAACTATACAAAAAAGATCTTAATGACCCAGATAACCACGATGGTGTTATCACTTACCTAGAACCAGACATCCTAGAGTGCGAAGTCAAGTGGGCCTTAGGAAGCATTAGTACAAACAAAGCTAGTGGAGGTGATGGAATTCCAGGTGAGCTATTTCAAATCCCAAAAGATGATGCTCTTAAAGTGCTGTACTCAATATACCAGCAAATTTGGAAAACTCAGCAGTAGCCACAGGACTGCAAAATGTCAGTTTTCATTCCAATCCTAAAGAAGGGCAACGTTAAAATATTCAAAGAGATGGTTGGATAGCATCATCGACTCAATGGACATAAGTTTGAGCAAACTCTGGAAGATAGTGAAAGACAGAGAAGCCTGGTGTGCTGTAGTCCATGGGGTCACAGAGTCGGACACAACTTGGGGACTGAACAACAAGAGATACTTTGCTCACCCAGCTTAGGATCTGAGAATCTGAGGTTAAGATGTTCTCCAGACAGAGTGCTTAGGGAGCTGTTGACCTGTATACCATCCCAACAGAACTCTGATTCTCCATGGACAGCAGCAATCACCAAGCAGGACCTGGGTGGCTGAGAAGGAGGACTACAAACAGAAGTCACTTCAGCATGAGAGGGATTTCCTCCTGAGGCAAGACTAGATCACAAACACCAACATGGCCTTCTTCCACTGTTTTAATTTTCACTCCATTGCTTACCACGTGGATAATAGCTGGAGTCACACAGAGGAGCTTCTGTTCACACAGATGCTGCACCATCCACAAGCCCTTCACATGCCACTTTTTCTGCCATATAGAATCAGCAGCAAAGACCAGATGGGGCCCTGCATCTCTTTTCAACAAAATTAGACACAGTTTTGCCTTACTTTTCCTGCTCTTCTTGACCCCTGGCTGTCAGTGCTCTTTCAGCCCTGGGGACCATCATAGCATGGAAATTCAGGTCTAGGGAACAAGGCTGAGTGTCTGCTGCTGGGGTCCATGGTGCCCAGGATACTGGTGGGGACAGATGGGGCTTGACTCAGTTCCATTCTCATCGTGCTTCCTCCCTCCTCAGCACCTGCTGATAACACTCCCTTAAGCTCTCCTGGGAGACACCTGGCTACACTGCGGGCCCATGTCTCTCACCTCACTCTGGTCCAGGGACAGAAGCACTGGACAAAAAGCCCTTCTGCAGAGGTCATCCACATGACTTTTTGTATCAAATGTTACGGCATCTCCTGAAGAGGGCCTTAGTGTAGAAAATGAGGTGCACAATTGGGCACATGATAACTGCATGCATAGTCCATGTAAACTGTCCTTGATGTTCTCCCAGCGACCACTCAGGTCACATGTAGCACTGGGCTCCTTTTTGCGAAGTTCAGGCCTAGAAACAAGTGATCTCTGGTTTGTTCCTTCTATGTATCTGTTCATTCCCTCACTTCTCTATATGAGAAATGATGGCTGGGCTCTGAGACTCTGCCTTGCTTCTGCAGTCTCTCTCAGCTTTGGATAATGAGATTTGGATGTATTGGAAGACTTTCTTTAAAAATATCTGCAGTACCTCCCTACAAATCATGGTTCATTAACCTGTAACTGCTTTTGGAACATCCCAAGGCTCACACAGAAGCTTTATTTTCTAAGGTGCTTAAACTTATGTGATTGAAAAGAACTATACAGACAAAGAGTGCTCAGTTGCTAATGTGTGTCCTACTCTTTGCAGCCTCATGGACTGTAGCTCACTAGGCTCCTCTGCCCATGGAAATTTCCAGGCAAGAATACAGGAGTAGGACCGTTTCCTACTCCAGGGGATCTTCCTGACCTAGGGATCAAACCCACATCTCTTGCATCTCCTGCATTGGCAGGCTGATTCTTTTTCATCATACCACCTGGGAAGCCCATACACAAAGGGAGAAGATGATAATGCTAACATGACTTTTTTGATTCAGCATCCATAGTCAGAACTGACATTTATACCCCAAATTATTATAAATTCTTCTGTTTATTTTTTCCCAACTATGGAAGTAATAAATTGTTCTAGCAATGATAAACTGAGCAATTCAGACCAGCTTTTGTTCTAGGAAAAACTAAACTATCTGGATGATGCTAAAATATATCATCTTAAAAGCATCCAAAAGTTACATATATGTGGGCATGCTGTCACTTCAGTTGTGTCCAACTGTTTGTGACCCTATGGACTGTAGCCCACCAGCCTCCTCTGTCCAGGGGATTCTCCAGGGAAGAATGCTGGAGTGGGTGGTCATGCCCCCCTCCAGAGTATCTTCCCAACCCAGGGATTGAACCCAGATCTCTTATGTCTCCCACATTGACGGGAAGGTTCTTCACTACTAGTGCCACCTGGGAAGCCCCATCCAAGAGCTAACTAGAGAGTAAAGAACCATTCACACCACACTTTAAAAGAAGACAAAAAAAAAAAAAAAAAAAAAAAAAAAAACAGAAAAGGTAAGCCAAAGACTCAGAGGTATTTTCCCCTGGGAATCTTCTCTATACACAAACAGCAAGAAAACTGATTTTTAGGTCAGAAGGAATTCAAGTCAAAACTCCAAGCCTCCGAAAATACGACTGCAAATAGACCATATTGACATAGAGTCAGGGCTTTAAAGGCCAACACTTCCAGGGTGAGAGAGAAGTGGACATAAATAAACCTGTGCCTAGACTTGCAGCTTGCCTTTGACCTCTCTATGTGCCAAAGGAACCTCAGGCTTTGAATAGGATATAATGAGTCCTAGCTGAGTGGTACATCCAAATCCTGACATATAAATTGATTGTTCATACAGAAATTGGAGTACTGTCTTACTATTAAAAGAGATTATGCTGGGGAGTAAACTCCAGGATATATTTTTTAAGGGAAAAGAAAGATGGAAAAAATCTGTTTCATGTAGCATGCTTCATTTATCTGGTCAGGGTAGAGGTAAAATATACACATATCACATGTAATATATAGGTATGTATGTATATGTGAGCTTATATTTTTGAATACAAAATAAACAATAGATTGTTCTCAGTTTAGTGTGTTTTACAAATTTGACTTTGGGGTTATATGTTTTCTACAACTGAGCTATTTCAAATCCTAAAAGATGATGCTGTGAAAGTGCTTCACTCAATATGCTAGCAAATTTGGAAAACTCAGCAGTGGCCACAGGACTGGAAAAGGTCAGTTTTCATTCCAGTCCCAAAGAAAGGCAATGCCAAAGAATGCTCAAACTACTGCACAATTGCACTCATCTCACACGCTAGTAAAGTAATGCTCAAAATTCTCCAAGCCAGGCGTCAACAGTACATGAACCGTGAACTTCCAGATGTTCAAGCTGGATTTAGAAAAGGCAGGGGAACGAGAGATCCTATTGCCAACATCTGTTGGCTCATCCAAAAAGTAAGACAGCTCCAGAAAAACTTCTGCTCTATTGACTATGCCAAAGCCTTTGACTGTGTGGATCACAACAAACTGTAGAAAGTTCTTAAAGAGATGGGAATACCAAGCCACCTTACCTGCCTCTTGAGAAATCTGTATGCAGGTCAAGAAGCAACAGTTAGAACCAGATATGGAACAACAGACTGGTTCCAAATTGGGAAAGGAGTACGTCAAGGTTGTATATTGTCATACTGTTGATTTAACATATATGCAGAGTATATCATGCAAAATGCCAGGCTGGATAAAGCACAAGCTAAAATCAAGGTTGCTGGGAGAAATACCAATAACCTCAGATACGCAGATGAAACCAATCTTATGCAGAAAGTGAAGAATATCTAAAGAGCCTCTTTAATCCATTTTGAGTTTATTTTTGTGTATGGTGTTAGAAAGTGTTCTAGTTCCATTCTTTTACAAGTGGTTGACCAGTTTTCCCAGCACCACTTCTTAAAGAGATTGTCTTTTCTCCATTGTATATTCTTGCCTCCTTTGTCAAAGATAAGGTGTCCATAGGTGCATGGGTTTATCTCTGGGCTTTCTATTTTGTTCCATTGATCTATATTTCTGTCTTTGTGCCAGTACCATACTGTCATGATGAGTGTGGCTTTGTAGTAGAGCCTGAAGTCAGGCAGGTTGATTCCTCCAGTTCCATTCTTCTTTCTCAAGATTGCTTTGGCTATTCGAGGTTTTTTGTATTTCCATACATATTGTGAAATTGTTTGTTCTAGCTCTGTGAAAAATACCGTTGGTAGCTTGATAGGGATTGCATTGAATCTATAGATTGCTTTGGGTAGTATACTCATTTTCACTACATTGATTCTTCTGATCCATGAAAATGGTATATTTATCCATCTATTAGTGTCTTCTTTGATTACTTTCATCAGTGTTTTATAGTTTTCTGTATATAGGTCTTTAGTTTCTTTAGTTAGATATATTCCTAAGTATTTTATTCTTTTTGTTGCAACTCAAAATGGATTAAAGATCTAAACATAAGACCAGAAACTATAAAACTCTTAGAGGAGAACATAGGCAAAACACTCTCCGACACACATCACAGCAGGATCCTCTATGACCCACCTCCCAGAATATTGGAAATAAAAGCAAAAATAAACAAATGGGATCTAATTAAAATTAAAAGCTTCTTCACAACAAAAAAAAACTATAAGCAAGGTGAAAAGACTGCCTTCAGAATGGGAGAAAATAATAACAAATGAAGCAACTGACAAACAGCTAATCTCAAAAATATACAAGCAACCCCTGCAGCTCAATTCCAGAAAAATAAACGACTCAATCAAAAAATGGAACAAAGAACTAAATAGACATTTCTCCAAAGAAGACATACAGGTGGCTAGCAAACACATGAAAAGATGCTCAACAGCACTCATTATCAGAGAAATGCAAATCAAAACCACAATGAGGTACCATTTCACCCCAGTCAGAATGGCTGCGATCCAAAAGTCTACAAGCAATAAATGCTGGAGAGGATGTGGAGAAAAGGGAACCCTCTTACACTGTTGGTGGGAATGCAAACTAGTACAGTCACTATGGAGGACAGTGTGGCGATTCCTTAAAAAACTGGAAATAGAACTGCCATACGACCCAGCAATTCCACTGCTGGGCATACATACTGAGGAAACCAGAATTGAAAGAGACACGTGTACCCCAGTGTTCATCGCAGCACTGTTTATAATAGCCAGGACATGGAAGCAACCTAGATGTCCATCAGCAGATGAATGGATAAGAAAGCTGTGGTATATATACACAGTGGAGTACTACTCAGCCATTAAAAAGAATACATTTGAATCAGTTCTGATGAGGTGGATGAAACTGGAGCCTATTATACAGAGTGAAGTAAGCCAGAAAGAAAAATACAAATACAGTATACTGACACATATATATGGAATTTAGAAAGATGGTAACAATAACCCTGTATGCGAGACAGCAAAAGAGACACAAATGTATAGAACAGTCTTTTGGACTCTGTGGGAGAGGGAGGGAGGGGATGATTTGGGAGAATGGCATTAAAACATGTATAATATCATATAAGAAACGAATCGCCAGTCCAGGTTCGATGCAGGATACAGGAAGCTTGGGGCAGGTGCACTGGGATGAACCAGAGGGATGGTATGAGGAGGGAGGTGGGAGGGGGGTTCAGGATGCAGAACACGTGTACACTGGTGGCAAATGCATGTTGATGTACGGCAAAATCAATACAATATTGTAAAGTAAAAGGGGGGAGGGAGGAGGGTTCAAGATGGGGAACACGTGTATACCTGTGGCAGATTCATGTTGATATATGGCAAAATCAATACAATATTGTAAAGTTAAAAAATTTTTTTTTAATATTTCAGCAAAAAATAATAATAAAAAAGAAAGGGAAAAATAAATAAATTTAAAAAATAATAAAAAAATAATAAAGAGCCTCTTGATGAAAGTGAAAGAGGAGAGTGAAAAAAATTGGTTTAAAGGTCAAAATTCAAAAAACTAACATCATGGCATCCAATCCAATAACTTCATGGCAAATAGATGGGGAAACAATGGAAACAGTGACAGACTTTATTTGGGGGGGGGGGCTCCAAAATCACTGCAGATGGTGACTGCAGCCATGAAATTAAAAGACGCTTGCTCCTTGGAAGAAAAGCTAGGACCAACCATGACAGCATATTAAAAAGCAGAGACATTACTTTACCAACAAAAGTTTTTCTAGTCTAAGGTATGGCTTTTCCAGTAGTCGTGTATGGATGTGAGATCTGGACTGTAAAGAAAGCTGAGCACCAAAGAATTGATGCTTTTGAATGGTGGTGTTGGAGAAGACTCTTGAGAGTCCCTTGGATTGCAAGGAGATCCAACCAGTCAATCCTAAAGGAAATCAGTCCTGAATATTCATTGGAAGGACTGATGAAGCTGAAACTCCAATACTTTGGCCACCTGATGAGAAGAGCTGACTCATTTGAAAAGACCTGATGCTGGTAAAGATTGAAGGCAGAAGAAGGGGACAAAAGAGGATGAGATGGTTAGATGGCATCACAGATTCAATGGACACGAGTATGGGTAAACTCCGGGAGTTGGTGATGGACAGGGAGACCGGCGAGCTGTAGTTCATGGGATCGCAAAGAGTCAGACACAACTGAGCCACTGAACTGAACTGAAGAAGGAAGTGTATTAGATGAGCAGAAAGCAAGGAAACTTTCAGCCTCCTAGGGTCATGCCAAAAAGACTCAGAGTCTGTCTGAAGAGGCTTCCAATGGACAAGATAAGAGAATTGTAGTCAAGAAAGCTAATAATGCTACAGGCTAAAAACAAATCAAATTCATTAAATCCATTAAATCATAAGGATTATAATAGTAGCAACAATAACAAAATTCTGGGCTCATTTTGTTGATGCCTGGAGGCCAGTTCATTCTTTTGGAATAAAGGGAAAGAATGAAAGCTTTTATTCTGCTTTTCCTATTCATATTGTACATAAGGGCAAACAATCAATAAATAAGAAATTAAAAGAAAAAGAAGTATATTTGATTTACAAAATTGTGTTAGTTTCAGGTGTACAGCAAAGTGATTCAGTTTTTTAAATATATGTGAATATATATATATATATTCTTTTTCAGATTCTTCTCCATTATAGGTTATTTTATGATAGTGAATGTAATTCTATGTGCTATACAGTAAGTCCTTCCTGTTTATGTTTAGTAGTGTGTATCTGTCAATCACATACTCCTAATTTATTCATCCCTTTCCCTCTTTGACCTTTGGTAAGACCATCCCCATGGCAAAGAAATGCAAAAAAGCAAAATGGCTGTCTGAGGAGGCCTTACAAATAGCTGTGGAAAGAAGAGAAGTGAAAAGCAAAGGAGAAAAGGAAAGATATAAGTATCTGAATACAGAGTTCCAAAGAATACCAAGAAGAGATAAGAAAGCCTTCCTCAGTGACCAATGCAAAGAAATAGAGGAAAACAACAGAATGGGAAAGACTAGAGATCTTTTCAGGAAAATTAGAGACACCAAGGGAACATTTCATGCAAAGATGGGCTCGATAAAGGACAGAAATGGTATGGACCTAACAGAAGCAGAAGATATTAAGAAGAGGTGGCAAGAATACACAGAAGAACTGTACAAAAAAGATCTTCATGACCAAGATAATCATGATGGTGTGATCATTCATCTAGAGCCAGACATCCTGGAATGTGAAGTCAAGTGGGCCTTAGAAAGCCTCACTACAAACAAAGCTAGTGGAGGTGATGGCATTCCAGTTGAGCTATTTCAAATCCTGACAGATGATGCTGTGAAAGTGCTGCACTAAATATGCCAGCACATTTGGAAAACTCAACAGTGGCCACAGGACTGGAAAAGGTCAGTTTTCATTCCAATCCCAAAGAAAGGCAATGCCAAAGAATGCTCAAACTACCACACAATTGCACTCATCTCACACTCTAATAAAGTAATGCTCAAATTCTCCAAGCCAGGCTTCAGCAATACATGAACCATGAACTTCCAGATGTTCAAGCTGGTTTTAAAACAGGCAGAGGAACCAGAGATCAAATTGTCAACATCCGCTGGATCATGGAAAAAGCAAGAGAGTTCCAGAAAAACATCTATTTCTGCTTTATTGACTATGCCAAAGCCTTTGACTGTGTGGATCCCAATCAATTGTGGAAAATTCTGAAAGAGATGGGAATACCAGACCACCTGACCTGCCTCTTGAGAAATCTGTATGCAGGTCAGGAAGCAACAGTTAGAACTGGACATGGAACAACAGACTGGTTCCAAATAGGAAAAAGAATACATCAAGGCTGTATATTGTCACCCTGCTTATTTAACTTCTATGCAGAGTACATCATGAGAAACGCTGGGCTGGAAGAAGCACAAGCTGGAATCAAGTTTGCCGGGACAAATATCAATAGCCTCAGATATGCAGATGACACCACCCTATGGCAGAAAGTGAAAAGGAACTAAAAAGCCTCTTGATGAAAGTGAAAGAGGAGAGTGAAAACGTTGGCTTAAAGCTCAACATTCAGAAAACGAAGATCATGGCATCTGGTCCCATCACTTCATGGCAAATAGATGGGGAAACAGTGGAAACAGTGTCAGACTTTATCTTTTTGGGCTCCAAAATCACTGCAGATGGTGACTGCAGCCATGAAATTAAAAGACGCTTACTCCTTGGAAGGAAAGTTATGACCAACATAGATAGCATATTGAAAAGCAGAGACATTACTTTGCTGACAAAGGTCCGTCTAGTCAAGGCTATGGTTTTTCCTGTGGTCATGTATGGATGGATGTGAGAGTTGGACTGTGAAGAAGGCTGAGCACCGAAGAATTGATGCTTTTGAACTGTGGTGTTGGAGAAGACTCTTGAGAGTCCCTTGGACTTCAAAGAGATCCAACCAGTCCATTCTGAAGGAGATCAGCCCTGGGATTTCTTTGGAAGGAATGATGCTAAAGCTGAAACTCCAGTACTTTGGCCACCTCATGCGAAGAGTTGACTCATTGGAAAAGACTCTGATGCTGGGAGGGATTGGGGGCAGGAGGAGAAGGGGACGACAGAGGATGAGATGGCTGGATGGCATCACTGACTCAATGGACGTGAGTCTGAGTGAACTCCGGGAGATGGTGATGGACAGGGAGGCCTGGCGTGCTGCGATTCATGGGGTCACAAAGAGTGGGACACGACTGAGCGACTGAACTGAACTGAACTGAACTGAACCATGTTTGTTTTCTATGTCTGTGCATCTGTTTCTGTTTTGTGAATAAGTTCACTTGAATTATTTTTTAGATTCTACAGATAAGTAATATATTTGTCTTTTACTGTCTGACTTACTTCACTTAGCATGATAATTCTATTTCCACCCATATTGCTGATTTCAGTATTTTGTTCTTTTTTATGGCTGACTAACATTCTATTGTGCCCTGGTGGCTCTGTGGTAAAGAATTTGCCTGCCATTGCAGGATAGGCAGGTTCAGTCCCTAGGTCAGGAAGATTCCCTGGAGAAGAAAATGGCAACCCACTCTGGTACAGTTGCCTGGGAAATCCCTTGGAGAGATGAGTTTTGAGGGCTGCAGTCCATGTAGTTGTGAAACAGTCGACATGACTTATCAACTAAAAAGCAACAACAATTCTGTTTCATTAATCATTATGTCTATTTCTATGACAATACCATGTTGTTTTGATTACTGTAGCTTTTTAACATTGTCTGAAGTCTGGAATGGTTATGCCTCCAGCTTTATATTTTTGTTTTGTTTTTTGTTTTTTCCTGATTGCTTTGGCAAGTCTGGTTCAAAATTGGGAAAGGAGTAGGTCAAGGCTGTACATTACCACCTCCTTGTTTAATTTATCTGCAGAGTATATCATGCAATATGCCTTGCTGGGTAAGTCACAGGCTTGAATCAGGATTGCTGGGAGAAATATCAATAACCTCAGATATACAGATGACACCAATCTTATAGCAGAAAGCAAAGAGTAACTAAAGGCCCTCTTGATGAAGGTGAAAGAGGAGAGTGAAAAACGGGCTTAAAACTCAACATTTAAAAAACGAAGATCATGGCATCTAATCACATCACTTCATGGCCAATAGTTGGGGAAACAATGGAAACAATGACAGACTATTTTTTGGGGCTCCAAAATCACTGTGGATGGTGATGGCAGCCATGAAATTAAAAGACATTTATTTGCTCCTTGAAAGAAAAGATAAGACAAATCTAGACAGTGTATTAAAAAGCAAATGTATCATTTTGCCGACAAAGGTTCGTATAGTCAAAGCTATGGTTTTTCTAGTAGTCATGTATGGATATGAGAGTTGGGCCATAAAGAAGGCTGAGCACCAAAGAATTGATGCTTTCAAATCATGGTCCTGGAGAAGACTCGAGAGTCCCTTGGACTGCAAAGAGATCAAACCAGTCAATCCTAAAGAAGTCAATCCTGAATATCCATTAGAAAGACTGATGCTGAAGCTGAAGCTCCAATACTTTGGCCACCTGATGCAATGAGCTGACTCATTGGAAAACACCCTGGTGCTGGGAAAGACTGAGGGCAAGAGGAGAAGAGGATGATAGAGGATGTGATGTTTGGATGGCATCATCAACTCAAGGGACATGAGTTTGAGCAAACTCCGAGAGATAATGAAGGGCAGGGAAGGCTGGCATGCTGCAGTGCATGGTGTCACAAAGAGTCAGACAACAACTGAGCAAATGAACAACAACAATGACATGTTTAAGGAGATTCATATGAGTGCCAAGTTGACAATGGGTGAAATTGTGATGGATAATTTTGTGTCAACTTAGATGGATCATACTACTCAGATATTTGATCAAACAGCTGGATGTTTCTCTGAAGGCCTTTTTAGGATGAAACTGACATTTAAATTGATAGACTTTGAGTAAAACAGATTACACGCCATAACGTTAGTGGACCTCATATAGTCAATCGAAGCCTTAATAAAACAAAGACTGACTTCTGAGCAGGAAGAAATTCTGCCAGATGACTGTCTTTGGGTTTGAACTGCAACCCTGCAATTTTTGGATTTACCAAGCTTCACAATCACATGAGTCAATTCCTTAAAATAAACATCTTTATATGTGTGTGAATGTGTGCACACACACATCCTGTTGGTTATGTTTCTCTGGAGAATTTCCTAATACACTAGAAAATCTCAGTGAAAGAAATGAAAAAGATTGAATAAATGGAGAGCTATTCCAAGTTCATAAGATTGAGAAGATCAGATTGTTAGGATTTCAATTTTTGCCATATTGCTTGATGAATTCAAATAAATCCTACTAGTTTTTGTTCTTGTGAAGAAAATAGACAAACTAATTTTAAAATATATGTGAAAATGCAAAGGAACTAGAAGAAATAGCACACTTAAAGAAGAAAAGCAAATTCAGGAATTTCAAGATTTTTTAAAATTTAAATTTATTTATTTTAATTAGAGGCTAATTACTTTACAATATTGTATTGGTTTTGCCATACATCAATATGATGTTACAGGCATTCAGATAGAGTGGTAGTGGAGGGAAGATGGATAGAGAAAAGCATAACCCATACACGGTCCAAAAATAGACACAAACATGACTTATGCCAAACGTGCACTCACTGCTAGTCAGTCAGAAACAGATGGTGTTTCTAATAAATAAACCAATTAGCTATCTGTTTGAGAAAAATAAACCTCAACTCCTATCTCACATTTTAAACAAAAGTTAATTCAAGATGGATCATTTATCTCAGCATAAAAACTAAAAAAATCTAAATTTTAGGAGAAAGTATAGTAGAATTTCATAATGCTATAATAGGTAAAGACTTTAAAAATATGACATAGAAAGCACAAACCACAAAAGAAAAATCTGGCAATTTGGACTCTCAAAATGAAGACCTTTTGTTCAACAAAGGACATCATCAAGAAAAGGAAAAGTCAAGACAAATGGAAGAATATATCTGCAATAAATAAACATGATAAAAGACTCATCTAGAATATATAAATAATTCCTATGAATAAATAATAAAGTATGAACAACTCAAGTAAAAATGGGCAAAAAACTTGAACATGCAGTTTACAAAAGAGTATATCCAAATGCCCAATAATCATATAAATCAATGTTCATCATCATTATTCATCAGGCTTCCCTCATAGTTCAGTTGGTAAAAAATCCACCTGCAATGCAGGAGACCCCAGTTTGATTCCTGAGTCAGGAAGATCCACTGGAGAAGGAATAGGCTACCTACTCCAGAATTTTTGGGCTTCCCTTGTGGCTCAGCTGGTAAAGAATCCGCCTGCAGTGCAGAAGACCTGGGTTCAATCCTTGGATTGGGAAGATCCCCTGGAGAAGTAAAAGGTTACCCACTTCAGTATTCTGGCCTGGAGAATTCCATGGACTGTATAGTCCATGGGGTTGCAAAGAGTTGGACATGACTAGGCGACATTCACTTTCACTTTCACTATCATTACTCATCAGTGAAATGCAAAGTTTGACAATACCAAGTATTGGTGAAGATTTGAGGCAAGTTACACTTTCATACTTTGATGAAAAATAAGCTGGTTCAATAACTTGAAAATTTTGTCACAGAACACCAGGTTGAACTCCCTGCATCATACAGCAAACTCCCACTGGGTATCTGTTTTACATATGGTGATGTACATGTTTCAGTGCTACTCTTCAGTTTGTCCCACTCTCTCCTCCTGCTGTGTCCACAGGTCAGTTCTCTATGTTTATGTCTCTATTGCTGCCTTGCAGCACCATTTTCCTAGGTTCCATATACATGTGTTAATATTTGATATTTGTTTTTCTCTTTCTGATGTACTTCACTCTGTATAACAGGCTCTAGGTTCATCCACCTTAGTTCAACTGACTCAAATTCATTCCCTTTTACACCTAAGTAATATCCCTTTGTGTGTGTGTGTGTGTGTGTGTGTGTGTGTGTGTGTGTGTGTATACACATACCACAATGTCTTTATCCATTCATTTGTTGATGGGCATCTAGGTTGCTTCCAAGTCCTGGATATTGTAAACAGTGCTGCAATGAACATCAGGGTACTTGTGTAAAAATATCTTATATCTTAACTGAAGTAACCGCTATCATTTTCACTCAAGGAAAATTTTCCTTGAGGAAATTTTTCAAGATGTCTAGAGCTCAGGTGTGCATACATTTCTGGCTTCTCAAGCAAGGAGAAAAACACAGCTATGTGGGACTGACAGCAGCCAAAATCCAGCTTTGTCTTCAGGTCACAGTGACAAGTTTCAAACAGAAGCCTGGCATCCAGAAATGGACAGCTTTGGCCATGAAAGTATGAGCATAATCCTAAGTATTCCAAGACAGATCTTGCTGGCACCCACATTGGCCTATTCTGAGGAATCTTTTAAATAAGACTCCTGGCAACAGGCCCCTGTTGTTCAGTCCCTCAGTTGTGTCTGACTCTTTGATACCCCATGACTGTAGCATGCCAGGCTTCCCTGTCCTTCACCATCTCCCAGAGCTTGCTCAAACTCATGTCTTTTGGGCTGGTGATGCCATCCAACCATCCCATCCTTTGTCATCCCCTTCTCCTCCTGCCGTCTATGTTTCCCAGCACCAGCGCCTTTTCAATAAGTCAACTCTTCACATCAGGGGGCCAAAGTATTAGAGCTTCAGCATCAGTCCTTCTAATGAATATTCAGGGTTGATTTCCTTTAGAATTGACTGGTTTGACCTCCTTGAAGTCCAGGGGATTCTAAAGAGTCTTCTCCAACACCACAGTTCAAAATGAGCAATAATTTTTCAGGGCTCAGCTTTCTTTATGGTCCAACTCTCACATCCATACATGACTATTGGAAAAGCTATAGCTTTGACTAGATGTACCTTTGTCAGCAAAGTGATGTCTCTGCTTTTTAATACACTGTCTAGGTTTGTCATAGCTTTTCTTCCAAGGAGCAAGCATCTTTTAATTTCAAGGCTGCAGTCTCTGTCAACAGTGATTTCAGAGCCCAAGAAAATAATCTTTCACTGTCCTATTGTTTCCTCATCTATATGCCATGTAGTGATGGGATAGGATGTCATCATCTTTTTTTGAATGTTGAGTTTTAAGCCTACTTTTTCATTCTTCCCTTTCACCTTCATCAAGAGGCTCTTTAGTTTCTCCTTGCTTTCTGCCATAAAGGTGGTGTTATCTGCATATCTGAGGTTATTAATATTTCTCCTGGCAATCTTGATTTCAGCTTGTGCTTCATCCAGCATGGCATTTTGCATGATGTACTCTGCATATAAGTTAAATAAACAGGGTGACATTATACAGCCTTGACATGCTCCTTTCCTGATTTGGAACCAGTGTGTTGTTCCATGTTTGGTTCTAACTGTTGCTTCTTGACCTGCATACAGGTTTCTCAGAGAGCAGATAAGGTAGTCTGGTATTCCCATTTCTTTTAAGAATATTCCACAGTATGTTGTGATCCACACAAAGGCTTTAGCATAGTCAGTGAAGCAGAAGTAGATGTTTTTCTGAAATTCTCTTGCTTTTTTCTATGATCCAACAGATGTTGGCAATTTGATCTCTGGCACTTCTGCCTTTCTAAATCCAGCTTGAACATCTGAAAGTTCTCAGTTCACATACTGTTGAAATCTAGCATGGAGGATTTTGAGCATGACCTTGCTAGCATGAGCAATGAGTGCAATTGTGTGGTAGGCCCATGTGTCTCAGAAATATACCCTGGGTCCTCAAAGCAGTCACTGGCCCCATTTCTCTGAATGCTGTATGTTGGTGTTCTTGGTAATTCAGTTATTCTTCAAATTATTCTTTACGTGAGCAGCCAATGAATCCAATTTCCTAAATAAAGATTTAAAGGTGTCCCTCCTTATGAAGACATAATGACTGTAGGCTTGGTTGAGTGTGTGCTATCTGCACAGCACCTGGAAACATCGTCCACCTTCTATATGTGCATGCCAATGTTCAGTTCTATCCAACGACAATGACTTTCTGTACAAGTGGTATACTATATTCACAATGCTGCCAAGAAAATATGCAATAGAGAGCAGGCAAAAATCACCTTTTGGAATTCTCCCATATATCTGCTTTCCCCCGCTATCTTCAGAAATACATGTATGCATGTGCAAACCAAGCTTAAAAGGAGCAAGATTTTGTGATGTGCTTTCCAGATGGTGTATCAAGTAATGGTTATGTAGTGGAATTTAGGACCATGGAAAGAACTCTTATCTCTCCAGAATTACTCATTTAATTCCTATCAGGTTCAGCTGTCCCCACACTGGCACTGCCTCATGTATGTTGCCCTCACGTTCCCCTTCGTCTGGATAGTCTGCCAGTTTGATGACTGGAAATGAGCTTGCAAACTTCAGTCTCCTCCACAGAGCTGACAACTCACATAGAAACACACAGAACACTGATTTAAGAGCTCTCGTGGGTCCTTCTAGAATTCCCACTCCCTAGTCAAAGCTATGGTTTTTCCAGTAGTCATGTATGGATGTGAGAGTTGGACTATAAAGAAAGCTGAGCGCCAAAGAATCGATGCTTTTGAACTGTGATGTTGGAGAAGACTCTTAAAAGTCTCTTGGACTGCAAGGATATCCAACCAGTCAATCCTGAAGAAAATCAGTCCTGAATATTCATTGGAAGGACTGATGCTGAAACTGAAACTCCAGTACTTTGGCCACCTAATGTGAAGAACTGACTCTTAGGAAGAGACCCTGATGCTGGGAAAGATTGAAGGTGGGAGGAGAAGTGGACGACAGAGGATGAGATGGTTGGATGGCATCACCAATTCGATGGACATGAGTTTGAGCAAGCTCCAGGAGTTGGTGATGGACAGGGAGGCCTGCAATGCTGCAGTCTGTGGCATCGCAGAGTTGGACACGACTAAATGACTGAACTGAACCACATCTTAATTTTTTAGCTCAATCCACTTGGGTCAATTTGCATTTATTTCAGCATTGTGCATACGGAGTTTCTGATATCTCCTTATCTACTGTTATATTGGTCTTTTAAAAGAAAGTATTTAAAAAATTAGTTTTGTTATTAATGATGATATGGTTTATATATTTATTTATTAGTCTGTATAAACTACAGACAAGAGACATTAAGCTGAGCCACTTGTGAGAAGAAATCTGGCTGGCCACTTCCTGCCAGGACGCTGCTGACCCCAGGGCAGGAAGGGTATGCAAGAGGATTTGCCTTGTCCGTGGTGTAGGTAAAGTTATGGTCCCAGAAACATGAACAAGCCATTCAAGGGTCACAGCTGCATGGTTCCAGGGTTGCCCCAGAGTCAGGCACACTGGACAGGTGTCCAGCCAGGTGTGCCATGTGTGAAATCTGAGGCTGAATGAATCTGAGCCCTGGATCTTGTTCCTGGGCTGGAAGCATGTGAGCCTATAGGGCAGAGTCCCAGTGATGGATGCTATTCCAACATCTGCCACTCCCCTTCTTGGCTCACATCTGTGTCCCTGAGTTCAATCCCTCATCGTGGAGATGAAACAATGATAATTAACCAGCACTGCATATTTTCTAAGTTAAGAGACATTATTTTTTAGATCAGCTTCAAGTTCACCATATAACTGAAGGGAAGATACAGAAATTTCTGTACACATATGCCTCTTACTCACACACATGTATAGTGTCTCACATTAACAGCATCCCCCACCACTTGCTACAATCCATGAATCAACAGTATCACATAATTATCACTCAAAGTCCATAGTTTACATTAGGGTTTACTCTTGTGGAGTACATCCTATGGGTTCAACAAATATATGATTCCATGTATCCACCATCATAGTATCCTACAAAGCAGTTTCATTGTCCTAAAAATTCTCTATGCTCCATCTATTTATCTCTCCCCCCAACTCCTGGCAATCACTGATCTTTCTCACTCTCTCCATAGTTTGCCTTTAACAAAATGTCATAGGGCTGTAATCATTTAAAGTTTTTTCAAACTGGCTTCTTTCACTTAGTAAAATGCATTCAAGTCTCCATGCTTTTTCACTGCTTGATAGCTCATTTGTTTTCAGCACTGAATAATATTACATTATCTGAATGTATGTGGGCTTCCCAAGTGGCACTAGTGGTAAAGAACCTGCCTTCCAATGCAGGAGACATAAGAAATGTGGGTTCAGTCTCTAAGAGGGGAAGATGCCTGAAGGAGGGCATGGCATCCAAATTCAGTATTCTTGCCTGGAGAATCCCATGGACAGAGGAGCCTGGTGAGCTATGGTCCACAGGGTCCCAAAGAGTCAGACATGACTGAAGAGACTTAGCATGCATGCATGCATCAGTTTACTTATCTCTTCATCTACTGAAGGACATCTTGGTTGCCTTCAAGTTTTGGACAATTATGAATAAAACATATAAACATTCAGTTGTGGGTTTTTGTGTGGACATAGGTTTTCAGCTCCTTTGAGTAAATACCAAGGAGCACAATTGCTACATTGTACAGTATGAGGATGTCTAGTTTTATTTTTAAAAATTCCCCAAACTGCTTTCCAAAGTGGTTGTCTCAGTTTGCATTCCAATTTACGAGCATTTTTAACATATAGAGAATTCTCAGATATACTGTCTCATCCAATCATTAAGATAAACTCATCAGGTGATACAATTAACCCAAATGCATGACTGGAAATGGTGGCTCTGAGAGTCAGGATATCCCCCCAGGGCCACACAGACAGGATGAGCAAACTCTCTTAGAAGCAAGTCTTAATATAAGTTAAGCTTGATGTAAGTTACGAGGCGAGAGACCTTACAAAAATGGAGGGTTGACCAGAATCTAAGGAAAATGATGCAACAAGATCCATAATGCAAGGAAGAATTAAAGAATAAGCATACAGAGACAAACAGCACAATTACTGAAATTAAAAATACTCTAAAAGGAATCAATAGCAGAATATCTGAGGCAGAAGGATGAATCAATGAGTGGAAGATAAAATGGTGGAAATAACTTCTGAAGAGTAGAATAAAGTAAAAAGAATGAAAAGAACTGAGGACAGTCTCAGAGACTTCTGGGACAATAGCAAACACACTAACATTGAATTATAGAGATCCCAGAAGAAGAAGAGAAAAAGAAAGAGTATGAGAAAATTTTTGAAGAGATTATAGTTGAAAATTTCTCCAACATGGAAAAGGAAATAGTCAATCAAGCCCAAGAGGCACAAAGAGTACCATACAGGGTAAACCCAAGGATAAACATGCCAGTTCAGTTCAGTTCAGTCGCTCAGTCGTGTCTGACTCTTTGTGACCCCATGAATCGCAGCACGGCAGGCCTCCCTGTCCATCACCATCTCCCGGAGTTCACACAAACTCACGTCCATAGAGTCAGTGATGCCATCCAGCCAATCTCATCCTCTGTCGTCCCCCTCTCCTTCTGCCCCCAATCCCTCCCAGCATCAGAGTCTTTTCCAATGAATCAACTCTTTGCATGAGGTGGCCAAAGTACTGGAATTTCAGCTTTAGCATCAGTCCTTCCAAAGAACACCCAGGACTGATCTCCTTTAGGATGAACTGGTTGGATCTCCTTGCAGTCCAAGGGACTCTCAAGAGTCTTCTCCAACACAACAGTTCAAAAGCATCAATTCTTTGGCGCTCCGCTTTCTTCACAGTCCAACTCTTTCATCCAAACATGACCACTGGAAAAACCATAGCCTTGACTAGACAGACCTTTATTGGCAAAGTAATGTCTCTGCTTTTGAATACACTATCTAGGTTGGTCATAACTTTCCTCCCAAGGAGTAAGCGTCTTTTAATTTTATGGCTGCAGTCACCATCTGCAGTGATTTTGGAGCCCAAAAAGATAAAGTCTAACACTGTTTTCACTGTTTCCCCATTTATTTCCCATGTAGTGATGGAGCCAGATGCCATGATCTTCGTTTTCTGAATGTTGGGCACATACTAATCAAACTAACAAAGACTAAACACTAAGAAAGAATATTAAAAGCAGCAAGGAAGAAGCAACAAGTAACATACAAGGGAAACCTCATATGCTTAACAGCTGATCTTTCAGCAGAAATGCTGCAGGCCAGAAGGGAATGGCAGGATATATTTAAAGTATTGAAAGGAAAAAATCTACAATCAAGATTACTGTACCTGGCAAGGATCTCATTCAAAATTGATGGAGAAATAAAAAGCTTTTCAGATGAGCAAACATTAAGAGAATTCAGTATCACCAAACCAGCTTTACAACAAATGTTAAAAAGACTTATATAGTCAAGAAATACAAGAGAAGAAAAAATATCTACAAAATAAACCTCAAATAGTTAAGAAAATGGCAATAGGAACATATATATCAATAATTACTTTAAATATAAATGGATTAAATGCTCCAACCAAAAGACACAGACTGGCTGAATGGATACAAAAGCAAGACCCATATATATGCTGTCTACAAGAAGCCCACTTCAGACCTAAAATACCTATAGACTGAAAGTGAGAGGATGGAAAAATATATTCCATGCAAATGGGAAGCAAAAGTAAGCTGGAATAGCAATCCTCATAGCAGACAAAATAGACCTTAAAATAAAAAAGATTACAAGAGATAAGGGAGGACACTGCATAATGATCAAGGGATCAATCCAAGCGGAAGGCATAACAATTGTAAATATCTATGCATTCAACATAGAAGCACCTTAATACATAAAACAAACACTAACAGACATCAAAGGAGAAATTGACAGTAACACATTAATAGTAGACTTTATTTATTCATTTTTTTTCTGAAGTATTTTATTTTATTTATTTATTTTTAGCAAAAGAATTTATTTTATTTATTTTTATTTATTTATTTTCATTGGAGGCTAATTACTTTACAATGCTGTAGTGGTTTTTGCCATACTTGACCTGAATCCGCCACGGGTGTACATGTGTTCTCCATCCTGAACCCCCCTCCCACCTCTCTCCCCATCCTAACCCTAGACTTTAACACCTCACTCACACCAATGGACAGATCATCAAAACAAAATTAATAAGGAAACATAAGTACTTAAATTATACATTAGATGAGATGGATCTCTGTGATATTTTCAGGATATTACATTCAAATGCAGAAGAATACACCTTCTTCTCAAGTGCACATGGAACATTCTCAAGGCTAGACCACATCTTTGGTCACAAATCAAACCTCAGTAAATTTAAGAAAATTGAAATCATATCAAGTATCTTCTGTGACCACAATGTTATGAGACTAGATATCAATTACAAGGGAAAAAACTGTAAGAAACATAAACACATGGCGATTAAACAACAGGTTTCTAAATAACCAACAGATTACTGAAGAAATCAAGAAACAAATGACAGTGAAAACACAACTCAAAATGTATGGGATGCTGCAAAAGCAGTTCTAAGAGAGAAGTTTATAGCAATACAACCCTACCTCAAGAAACAAGAAAAACATCAAATAGAAAATCTAACTTTTCACCTAAAACCACTGGAAAAAGAAGAACAAAAAAGCTGTGCAATCAGTAGAAGGAAAGAAATAAATATCTGAGCAGAAATAAATGAAAAAGAAAGGAAAGAAACAATAGTAAATATTAATAAAACTAAAAGCTGTTTCTTTAAAAAGATAAACAAAATTGGCATGCCTTTAGCCAGGCTCATCAAGAAAAAAAGAGAGAAGAATCAAATCAACAAAATTAGAAATGAAAAAGGAGAGGTTACAACAGACAATGCATAAATACAAAGAATTATAAGAGGCTATTATGAACAACTATATGGCAATAAAATGGATAATATGGAAGAAATGGAAAGATTCTTAGAAAAGTTCAATCTTTCAAGACTGAACCAGGAAGAAATAGAAATTATGAACAACCCAATTACAAGCACTAAAATTGAAACTGTGATCAAAAATCTCCCAGAAAACCAAGGCCCCGGACCAGATGGCTTCACAGGAGAATTCTATCAAACATTTACAGAAGAGCTAATACCTATCCTTTTAAAACTCTTTCAAAAAATTGCAGAGGAAGGAACATTTCCAACCTCATTTTACAAGGCCACCATCACCCTGATACCAAAATCAGACAAAGACAACATAAACAACACACAAAAGAAAACTACAGGCCAATATCACTGATGAACATAGATGCAAAAATCCTCAACAAAAATTTAGCAAACAGAATTCAGCAACACATAAAAAAGCTTATACACTATGATCAAGTTGGGTTTATTCCAGGAATCAAGGGTTCTTCAATATACTTGAATAAATCAATGTGATACACCGTATTAACAAATTAAAAGATAAAAACTATATTATAATCTCTATAGATGCAGAAAAAGCCTTTGACAAAATTCAGCACCCATTTATGATTAAAACTCTTCAAAAAATGGGCATAGAAGTAACCTACCTCAACATAATAAAGGCCATGTATGATAAGCCTACAGCAAACATTATTCTTAATGGTGAAAAACTGAAAGCATTCCCCATTAGATCAAGACAAGGGTGTCCACTTTCACCACTACTATTCAACATAGTTCTGGAAGTCCTAGCTACAGCAATCAGAGAAGAAAAGGAAATAAAAGGAATCCAGATCAGAAAAGAGGAAGTAAAGCTCTTACTGTTTGCAGATGACATGATACAGTACATAGATAACCTTAAAGGTAGTATCAGAAAATTACTAGAGCTAATTAGTGAACTTAGCAAAGTTGCAGGATAAAAAATCAATACACAAAAATCACTTGTATTTCTATATACTAACAATGAAAAATCAGAAAGAGAAATCAAGGAATCAATCACAATTTTAGTTTATTTATTAATTTAAATTTATTTAATTGGAGGCTAATTACTTTACAATATTGTATTGGTTTTGCCATACATCAACATGAATCCGCCACGGGTGTCACATTTACCATTGCAACAAAAAGAACTAAATATCTAGGAATAAACTTACCTAAGGAGACAAAACAACTGTACACAGAAAATTATAAGATACTAATGAAAGAAATCAAAGATGACATAAACGGATGGAGAGATATTCCATGCTCCTGGATAGGAAGAATCAATATTGTGAAAATGACTAGACTACCAAATCCAATCTACAGATTCCATGTGATCCCTATCAAATTACCAATGGCATTTTTCACAGAACTAGAAAGAAAAATTTCACAAGTTATATGGAAACACAAAAGCTGCTGAATAGCCAAAGCACTCTTGAGAAAGAAGGGAGCTGGAGGAATCAACCTTCCTGACTTCAGATTATACTAAGAAGCTACAGTTATCAAGACAGTATGTTACTGGCACAAAAACAGAAATGTAGACAAATGGAATAAGATAGAAAGCCTAGAAACAAACCCATGCACCTAGCAATTTAGTTCAGTTCAGTTCAGTTGCTCAGTCGTGTCCGACTCTTTGCGACCTCATAAATCGCAGCACGCCAGGCCTCCCTGTCTATCACCAACTTCCAGAGTTTACTCAAACTCATGTCCATCGAGTTTGGGATGCCATCCAACCATCTCATCCTCTGTCATCCCCTTTTCCTCTTGCCCTCGATCCTTCCCAGCATCAGGGTCTTCTCAAATGAGTCAGCTCTTCGCATCAGGTGGCCAAAGTATTGGAGTTTCAGCTTCAACTTCAGTCCTTCCAATGAACACCCAGGACTTATCTCCCTTAGGATGGACTGGTTGGAACTCCTTGGAGTCCAAGGGACTCTCAAGAGTCTTCTCCAACACCACAGTTCAGAAGAATCAATTCTTTGGTGCTCAGCTTTCTTTATAGTCCAACTCTCACATCCATATATGACTACTGGAAAAACCATAGCCTTGACTAGATGGACCTTTGTTGACAAAGTAATGTCTCTGCTTTTCAATATGCTATCTAGGTTGGTCATAACTTTCCTTCCAAGGAGTAAGTGTCTTTTAATTTCATGGCTGCAATCACCATCTGCAGTGATTTTGGAGCCCCCCAAAATAAAACCTCTCACTGTTTCCACTGTTTCCCCATCTATTTCCCATGAAGTGATGGAGCTGGATGCCATGATCTTAGTTTTCTGAATGTTGAGCTTTAAGCCAACTTTTCCACTCTCCTTTTTCACTTTCATCAAGAGGCTCTTTAGTTCTTCTTCACTTTCTGCCATAACGGTGGTGTCATCTGCATATCTGAGGTTATTGATATTTCTCCTGGCAATCTTGATTCCAGCTTGTGCTTCATCCAGCCCAGTGTTTCTCATGATGTACCCTGCATATAAGTTAAATAAGCAGGGTGACAATATACAGCCTTGACATACTCCTTTTCCTATTTGTAACCAGTCTGTTGTTCCATGTCCAGTTCTAACTGCTGCTTCCTGACCTGCATACAGGTTTCTCAAGAGGCAGGTCAGGGGGTCTGGTATTCCCATCTATTTCAGAATTTTCCACAGTTTATTGTGATCCACACTGTCAAAGGTTTTTGCATAGTCAATAAAGCAGAAATAGATGTTTTTCTGGAATTCTCTTGCTTTTTTTGATGATCCAGCGGATGTTGGCAATTTGATCTCTGGTTCCTCTGCCTTTTCTAAAACCAGCTTGAACATCTGGAAGTTTATGGTTCATGTATTGCTGAAGCCTGGCTTGGAGAATTTTAAGTATCACTTTACTAGCGTGTGAGATGAGTGCAATTGTGTGGTAGTTTGAGCATTCTTTGGCATTGCCTTTCTTTGGGATTGGAATGAAAACTGACCTTTTCCAGTCCTGTGATCACTGTTGAGTTTTCCAAATTTGCTGGCATATTGAGTGCAGCACTTTCACAGAAACATCTTTTAGAATTTGAAATAGCTCAACTAGAATTCCATCACCTCCACTAGCTTTGTTTGTAGTGAGGCTTTCTAAGTAAGACCCACTTGACTTCACATTCCAGGATGTCTGGCTCTAGGTCAGTGATCACACCATCGTGATTATCTTGGTTGTGAAGATCTTTTTTGTACAGTTCTTCTGTGTATTCTTGCCACCTCTTCTTAATATCTTCTGCTTCTGTTAGGTCCCTACCATTTCTGTCCTTTATCGAGCCCATCTTTGCATGAAGTGTTCCCTTGGTATCTCTAATTTTCCTGAAGAGATCTCTAGTCTTTCCCATTATATTGTTTTCCTCTATTTCTTTTCATTGATAGCCGAGGAAGACTTTCTTATCTCTCCTTGCTTTTCTTTGGAACTCTGCATTCAAATGGGTATACCTTTCCTTTTCTCCTTTGTTTTTCACTTCCCTTCTTTTCACCGCTATTTGTAAGGCCTCCTCAGACAGCCATTTGGCTTTTTTGCATTTCTTTTTCTTGGGGATGGTCTTGATTCCTGTCTCCTATACAGTGTCATGAACCTCATTCCATAGTTCATCAGGCAATCTGTCTATCAGATCTAGTCCCTTAAATCTATTTCTCACTTCCACTGTATAGTCTTAAGGGATTTGATTTAGGTCTTACCTGAATGGTCTAGTGGTTTTCTCCACTTTCTTCAATTTCAGTCTGAATTTGGCAATAAGGAGTTCATGATCTGAGCCACAGTCAGCTCCCGGTCTTGTTTTTGCTGACTGTATAGAGCTTCTCCATCTTTGGCTGCAAAGAATATAATCAATCTGATTTCAGTGTTGACCATCTGGTGATGTCCATGTGTAGAGTCTTCTCTACACATAGTTGGAAGAGGGTGTTTGCTATGACCAGTGCGTTCTCTTGGCTGAACTCTATTAGCCTTTGCCCTGCTTCAATCTGTACTCTAAGGCCAAATCTGCCTGTTACTCAAGGTGTTTCTTCACTTCATACTTTTGCATTCCAGTCCCCTATAATGAAAAGGACATCTTTCTTGGGTGTTAGTTCTAGAAGGTCTTGTAGGTCTTCATAAAACTGTTCAACTTCAGCTTCTTCAGGGTTACTGGTCAGGGCATAGACTTGGATTACTGTGATATTGAATGGTTTGCCTCGGAAATGAACAGAGATCATTCTGTCGTTTATGAGATTGCATCCAAGTACTGCATTTCGGACTCTTTGTTGACTATGATGGCTACTCCATTTCTTCTAAGGGATTTCTGTTCACAGTCATAGATATAATGGTCATTCACCCATTCTAGTCTGTCTTAGTTTAAGATTACTAGAATGTCGATGTTCACTCTTGTCATCTGTTTTACCACTTCCAATTTGCCTTGATTTATGGACCTAACATTCCAGGTTCCTATGCAATATTGCTCTTACAGAATTGGAATTTACTTTCATCACCAGTCACATCCACAGCTGGGCATTGCCTTGCTTTGACTCCATCTCTTCATTCTTTCTGGAACTATTTCTCCACTCCTCTCCAGTAGCATATTGAGCACCTACTGACCTGGAGAGTTCATCTTTCAGTGTCCTATCTTTTTGCCTTTTCATACCGTTCATGGGGTTCTCAAGGCAAGAATACTGAAGTGGTTTGCCATTCCCTTCTCCAGTGGAACACATTCTGTCACACCTCTCCACCATGACACGTCCATCTTAGGTGGCCCCACATGCCATGGCTTAGTTTCATTGAGTTAGACAAGGCTGCAGTCTGTGTGATCAGATTAGCTAGTTGTCTGTGATAGTGGAAGACGGTATGGAGATTCTTTTAAAAAACTAGGAATAAAACCACCATATGACCCTGCAATCCCACTCCTAGGCATACACTCTGAAGAAACCAAAATTGAAAAAGACACATATATCCTCTTGTTCATTGTAGTGCTATTTACAATAGCTAGAACATGGAAGTAACCTGGATGTCCATCAACAGATGAAAGGATAAAGAAGTTGTGGTACATATACACAATGGATATTGTTCAGCCATAAAAAGTAATGCATTTGAGTCAGTTCTGATGAGGTGGATGAACCTAGAACCTGTTATACAGAGTGAAGTAAGTCAGAATGAGAAAGATAAATATCATATTCTAACACATATATATGGTATCTAGAAAAATGGTACTGAAGAATTTATTTATAGGAGAGCAATGGAGAAAGAGACATAGAGAATAGACTTATGGACAGAGAATAGACTTATGGACATGGAGAGAGGGGAAGAGATGGTGAGATGCATGCAAAGAGTAACATGGAAACTTACATTACCCTATGTGAAATTGATAGCCAATGAGATTTTGCTGTATGGCTAAGGAAACTCAAACAGGGGCTCTGTATCAATCTAGAGGGGTCAGATGGGGTGGGAGATGGGAGGGAGTTTCAAAAAGGGAGGGTATATGGTATACCTATGGTTGATTCAAGTTAAGGTTTGACAGAAAACAACAAAATTCTGTAAAGCAATTATCCTTCAATAAAAAAATAAATTTAAAAAATGTCACCTCACAGAAATCAAAATCCCAAACTGGTATCATTTACAGGAGAGAATCCAAGTTCTGCATCATAAGATGCAGAAACCATACACTGAAAATTCAATATATCCACTAGCCTGGAACTCGTGAAATTTGAAGGGCAAACATGGGACCATCCTGTTGGGACACTTCTGAATCCCAAGGCCATAGGTCACATGAAGAAAATCCTCTCCATTCAAGATAACACTCAGAGAGCAAGCAGCAAGGGAATCAGTTGTTTGTTCTCACCACCCTCCTCCTGCAGAAGGGGCCTCAGTAAAGACTTGCTTCAAAAAACAAACAAACAAACTTCCCTGGCCTCAAGAACTAGACAGTATAAAATCCAAACACATTACCCCCAATAGAATTTTACCCATCACATTAGTAGTTTCTGTATTTTCACAAAGCAGCATATTAAAAGGGGGTGAATGGTATCTTTTAATTTTGCCAATAAGAACTTAATTTTTTTTTAAATATCCTTTAGTGTCACCACCATTTGATTAGAGAAAGAATATTTTACCACCAAAAAGTAAGGAGGACATAATCTCAACATGGCTATATTTTGTTTCAGCAATTCCATTGTCCTGCTTTGTCTGTTTTGACAGGGGCCCATGAACACTTCATCAGTGCTGGGCACCACACAGGGACTGGCACCTGGGGACTATTTCTTTGGAGTTTTGTTTTTAATTAAAAGACACACACACACAGATATATATGCTTGCCTGCAAAGTTGCTTCAATCACTCTTTGTGATCCCATAGACTGTAGCCCACCAGACTCCTCTGTCCATGGGATTCTCCAGGCAAGAATACTGGAGTGGGTTGTATGCCCTCCTCCAGGGGATCGTCCTGACCCATTTCTCTTATGCCTCCTGCATTGGCAGGTGGGTTCTTTACCACTAGTGCCACCTGGTAAGCCTATATATATGTATGTATGTGTATATATATATATATATGTATACACAAATAATATACACACATATATAGCACATGTGTATGCAAATATATGTGTGTGTATGTGTATATAACACACATACACACATATAAATAAAATATGCACATACACACACACACACATAACCATCTATCTTCAGATGGCAGTAAAAGGACCAGGGGTCAAGTCAGTTTCCTTGCTCGAGGCCACATTCTAACTATGGGCAGTCTGCCTGGATCTCAGCACACTGCCTCACACACTATGTATGTTGGATGCCCACTGCCTAGCCTGCTGTGTGCATACTCATGAGCCCACGCACTTCCCTGACACATGGAGGCAGCAGCCCACAGACCTCTGTGCTTCTGTGCACATTCCTGTCTAGGCATGGAAAACGCAGCAGGTGCCTGAGACTTTTCTGCAGGCCAGACAGCCCCCAGTGCTGGTGCACCTCCTGCTGAGGCAGCAGAATCATCATGCTCCCTGCGTCCTCCTCGTGAGTGCAAAGCACAACCCGCCACTACCTTTGCAGGCACACACTTCCTACTGGAAGAAAATCTGAAATGATCCAGGGAAAAGGTGCAAAGATGGCTGAGTGGGAAGATGCCCTATTCTAGAATCCCCTTGCCACTGTAGTTCTTTCATCCAAGCAGGGATGTTTTTCACCAGCTTTCCCAGCCCACAAGGAAAAGACAGGGAGAAACAGGAAATCCAAACTGCCAAAAAAGACTGGGGAGAAGGAGGGTTACTCAGATCCTTGGCAGGAGCTGAGCTCAGCCAGGAAAGTGGAAACATAGCCAGTGCCCTCTGATTCAAAGGAGCAGTGGTAGCAATACAGAGTGGGGACTTGAGGGACAACTGGCTATTCCAGCAACCTGGCAGCTGGGATCAGAAGCTCCTGGAGCTAGAAGAGATTGGGAGGACACAGAAGCAGCTTGAGGAACCCAACCTGACCAGTCCTGGGCAGGTCAGGCATGGTCCCAGTCCTGAGCCAAAGGCCCGCTCCAAGCTGCCTCCTTGGGGAATGTGTTCACTCCAGCTCCCTCATGAAGCTGTCCTTGAGTGATGTCCCACGACTCACAGTCCTGATCCCTGAGTCTAAATGTGTACAAGCAGCCCCTGAAAAGAGCCTTATTTTCCAGGATTTGGGAAGCACTGTTCCACCTCCTCGTAACACATCACTAGACATATTTCTTATTCGTATGGTTTCTGACAGATATTTTATTTTCTCTGCTTTAGCACCTTAATCAGTGGTTCTTGACTCTTTTTCTGCTCCAATTTAGTTTGAGGAACTAAATGGGATGGGACTCTACAAAACAGTAGGCATATGTTTATGCATAACTGATTCACTTTGCTGTGCAGCAGAAGCTAACATAATATTGTAAAGCAACTATATTCTGATAAAAATTTATTTCAAAAACAATGAGGAAGAAGGTAGCCCTCTCCCCCTCCCCAGTTTTCCTTTGATTATAAAATAGTAGCTCACTAAGTTTTCAGGGTAGCATTCTCCTGCCGATCCACTTGTAAACCTCAAAATGTATCCTATTCTAATAAGTCACTTCTTATCTATCACTTTGAAAAGTGAAAAGTGTTAGTTGCTCAGTCTTTTCCAGCTTTTTGTGACCCCATGACTTTGCCTCTCACTAAATTCTTTCTAGGCTGACACATAAAGAACCAGAGCTCCTCATAGTCCCTTGAAACCCATTTCTGGGGTTTCACATCCAGGGCAGGATCTAGACATTCTGGAATTCTTGGTCCCCTTTCATCAGGGGTCTCCAGGAGAGGGTCTGTTCTGACAGAGAAGTGTCCTCTTTCCTGGAATGCCCTAGACAACAGGGCTGCCCCATCTCCTTGAGCCCACCAAGTTTGGAGTATTTATTTGCAACCTTAATAAAGGCAAGACAAACTGAAAAAGAAACTGGTTTTATGAATGACAAATTTCACTTCTCACAAGCTGACTCTTCTCCAGCATGACTCTTCCTGAGCATCTTCTGAGATCTCACACAGGCACCACTCCCTTGGAGAAGGCTTCAGGAACTCCCCAATACCACCCCCCCACCCAACACCCTCTGTCTGTGCTGCTGGGAGGCTGAGGTCTAACAGTTGTTTATACATCGGCAGCCCTTAGAGACTGAACACCGTAAGCATAGTGGTGGGACAGAGCAAGGTCATTCATTCTGCATTCACTCTTGTGTCTGGCATACAGCAGAAGCCTCTAACTAAATATTGGCAGACGGCTAACTTTCTTGTGCCTTTTACATCTCCATAAGTATTATATCTCTTATGATAAATCAAGCAATATGTGGCTTCCTACCATACGTGCATGCATGTGTACCAAGTAACTTCAGTTGTGTCCAACATTCTGCAACCCTATGGACTGTAGCCTGCCAGGCTCCTCTGCCCCTGGGATTCTCCATGCAAGAATACCAGAGTGGGTTGCCATGTTCTCCTCCAGGTGATCTTCCCTACCCAGGGATTGAACCCACATCTCTTATGTCTCCTGCATTGGCAAGCAGATTCTTTACAAGTAGTCCCATGGGGGAAACCCTCTACCATGCATAAAGTGAAGTCATTCAGTCGTGTCTGACTCTTTGCCACCCCATGCACTATAGTCTGCCAGGCTCTCTCTCCATGGGATTTTCCAGGTAAGAACACTGGAGTGGGTTGCCATTTCCTTCTCCAGGGGAACTTCCTGACCCAGGGATTAAAACCAGGTCTCCTGCACTACAGGCAGACTCTTAACCAACTTCATGGAGGTGGGTCAGAACACCAAGTGATGACTATGTTCCAGACTTTCAGCTGCAGGCTTTGAGAAAATAAGTGAAGACCAACCAAATGAGAAAAGCAAAGGAGTCAGTGACTCACCATCATTTGAGTTTGCCAGAGACTCAAAGGCAGGCAGAAGAGGAGAAGAGTTTATAGTGGAAAACAGAGAGAGCTTCAGGGGTGCCTTATTGGCCTGGGGGGACTGGGGCTGGGTTCACTGGAAGTGGGGTGTACTGTGTGGTTGCATAGGGGTACATATTTGGTTTTCTCTGGATGGTTCTGAATTGGAATTGGGGACAAAAATTAGGAAACCGCCAGTTATTAATCAAGGCCTGGCCAATTTTAGCTGATTGTTACAGAAGTTGTTCACCTTCCTGGGTTGTCACAGTAACTAGAGATGGCAGTCTGGACTCCAGCAAGTCTGACTGAGAGCAGGCTGCTTCTTGGGCTGGTCCCAGTCCACCAGGACCTTGGTTAGTTAAGCTGCGGGTCCGAGTTTTATTTTTACTATATGATCCGGTCTTTGTCCCTTTCTATTTTCAGTTTCTCAGTTTGGAATCACTAATATGAACATGCTGCTCAGAGCCACAAATTAGGTAGCTGAAAGAAAACCTAGAATCCTCTGCTGCAGCCCCAATTGTTGTGTGAATACACGCACACACACACACACACACACCCCTCTGTGTCCATGATTCAAGGGGATGTTCTCTCAGGCAGCCTCTGTTCCAAAAATTACATAAAATCCCCACACATCCGGGAATGTCCTCAAAGGCAGACAAGCTATCCTAAATGAAAGTTACTCCTCCACCCCACAAGCTTTCTTAAAGAGGGGACAGAATACAGCACTTCTTGGACTGTACTCTCTCACCCCACTCTGCATCCACTCCATTTAAATCCCACGGTCTTTTCCTGGAGTCCTGTGTGTGTTTAAACTGTGGGGATGGTGGGGAGTGACTTCTCAGAAGTCAGACGGGGCTCTTTTTGGTCTTCTGGTATCTGTCTTTCCAGACAAATTTCGAAATCCATAAATACAAGAGCCACGAATTAGCTTGTGAAACCCATAATGAAGGCTGCGCATTCCGGGCACTAACACGGCCAAGGCTGGTCCGCGCTCGGCCCCAGCACTCCTCTACTGGCTCAAGCCAGTCCGGATGCACTAGCTGGGCCGACACCGCGCGGTCCCTGCGTCCTTGGTGTTCCCAGGCGCCAGCCGCTGGCGCTGCTATTTTCCGCCCCTCAGCGCTGCGGTCCGCGCGGCGGTGCCGGTGATGCCGCCCGAGCGTGTCCCACCAGCCCCGCAAGGACGCAGACCCTCCCCTCCCAGAGAAGGCTTTCCGTAGCTCTGTCCGCTCCCTCGGGCCCCAGTGAACGTGCAAGCTGCCTAAGAGGGTCAGTATTGTCAGTTCATTTTAAAGAGATTTTATCAGACTCAGAGGGAGGGGCGCCGGGGAGTAGAAGGGCTCTCTCCCAGGGGAGCCCTGCCCGAGGTGTAGGGCTGGGCTTTCCCAGGAAGGGTCAGCTCTAGGAGTCTCGCCCTCCCCAGCCGAGGGACTCCGTTTGCCACATTATCGATCTCGCTCCTACAGGCAGGGGTCCATCGGCCACCCGGAGGTGCCCTTGATAGGTGGAAGCCGTCCCCTCCCCTCGCCCTCTCGCCTCCTGGGGCTCCCCCTACTGTGTCCGAAGGCGTCCCCCCAGCACTCAGATCGGGGGACAAGCTCTGCCCCTGCCTGACCTGGAGGCCCACACACCACATTTTTGGCTGTGATCTGCAGTGGAAACTTAACTGTCCAAGTCAAATATCATCGATAGGGCAAACAAAACCGAATTGTGTCATGTCCTCTAAGGTCATTTGGAAATGTTTTGTGAATTTGCTACCCTTTTGCATGATCGAACAAGTGATAGTTTGGGGGGATAGATTGAGATGGCCTATAAATTAAAATGTTTTATAGGTATATAATTTTTGGCCACACCCTCCCCAGCTTGTAACATCTTAGTTCCCCAACAAGGGATGGGAGGACACCCTCCGCAGTGAAAGCACAAGAGTCCTAACCGATGGACTGGGAGGGAATTTCCTAAAGAGTTTTGGACTGTGTTTCCAACAAGCCAGATTTTATTTTTAGATATTATATTACTAGATCTAGGGACCTAGAAAGCAGAGGAAAGTTGTATGTCGGTGGGGGGTTGGCAGGAGGGTTACAGTTACAGAATGCAGGGTTGGTAACAGCCAGCAGATAAAGATGCCAAGGAGCCTTTGCTCCTACTTCCAGCTGTGTATGAGGCCAGACTGGGTGGAGGACTCTGGCAGAATTTGAAGATAACGTGGCAAACCATTTTGTACTTTCTATTCTCCAGAAATTTAATGACTAAAAGGAAAGACTGATGGAGGGATATTTGGTCTCCAGATGCATGAGTGTTGGAAACACATGGGCAATAATTCTGCTAAAGACAGATGATCTTGATGTGTGAAAACACAGACTGTCAAGCTGGGTACATAATTTGTATGGCACAGTCCAGTGGTTAAGAATCCATTTGCCAATGCAGGGGACTTGGGAAGATTCTTGGTCCTGGAAGATTCCATGTGCTGCAGACCAGCTAAGCCCAGAAAGCCACAACTACTGAAGCCCGTGTGCCCTAGAGCCCTGTTCTGCAACAAGAGAAGCCACTGCAATGAGAAGTCCATGCACCACAATTAGAGAGGAGCCCCTGCTTGCCACAACTAGAGAAAGCCTGCGTGCAGTGAGACCCAGCCAAAAATTAATTAAGAAATCTGTGTCACCCAATGCAGAGTGAAAGAGGTAGAGAACCACCCTCCCCTCATCAAAAATTATTAAGAATTTGAAGATGGTGACAGGAAAGTTTTAAACCTATGGTGGACCTGTGTGACTACCCACATCACAGCCTGTGAAACTACCCTAGAAGGTATGGAAATGCTAGAAATGCAAAGAATTCACCAGTGTGGCCACAGGGTACTGTGCTATGCTTAGCAGGTATCAAGAAGCAGTTGTGTTCAGAGAAATATTCTAGCAGCTCTAGGGAGAGACGTAAAGTAAAATTTACAGAAAATAAGACTTACGGAAAGTAAGATTTATTTCAAGGTATATTCACCAGGGAAATATGGTTCTGCTGAGATGTCCATTTGAGGATAACATCACCTGTCTTTTTCCTAGGAGTCCCGGGAGACTTCATGTATGTGTATGGCCAAGTCCCTTTGCTGTTCACCTGAAACTGTCATAACATTTTTAATCAGCTGTGTACTGTGCTGTGCTTAGTCGCTCAGTCATGTCTGACTCTCTGTGACCCCCATGGACTGTAGCCCACCAGGCTCTTCTGTCCTTAGGGGTTCTCCAGGCTATACCTGAATACAAAATGATAAGTTTATAAATGAAAAAAAAAAAAAAAAAGAATAGAGGACACACACCAAACCCACTGAAATAGTTTTATCTGTTGCTTTGTTTTTTTAATATTTCAAAAGAACATATTTTATAATTCTAAAATATTAAAGAGCCCTCTTCCAAAAAAGAGTGAGGTATGGCAAGAAGAGAGGGATGAGACTGCCACTATGAGTGGATGCAAAGAAGCCTTCCCTAAAAACTCACTCCTACCTAGAAGTTTCCAGAACTTTCTTATACCTCCAAATGCTGTTGTTCTGTTCCGATGGTAGCAGTTTTTCAATAAGCTGATAGAAGGAGCTAACATGGGTGCATTCTAATGCTTATTCCCAAAAGAGCAATGGAACTTGCTATATAGTCTCTGGTCTTTCATTCAGTATGTTAAAGATGGATTCTGAAATACCCTATTGCATTTTGTTTATACTGATACAAAAGGCCCATTTCTGCACATCAATTATATGCAGAAAACAACTTAGCTTTAAAAAGTATCTGGGCCATTGCTTTTCCCATAATCAAAAACATGAGAATAAGAATTTAGTTTAAAAGAATGAAAAAATGCCAATTGCAGGAACACAGATGAAAAGTTTATTAATATGATAGAGATTATCATACTAAGTGGAGCAAGCCAGGAGAAGAAAGACAAATATTATATGTAGAATCTAAAATATGACACAAATGAAGTTCTTTACAAAACAAAAATCAACTTATAGACAGAAAACAAACTTATGGCTACCAAAGGGGAAAGAAGAAGGATAAATAAATTAGGAGGTTTGAATTAACATATAAACACTACTATATATAAAGTAGATAGCAAACAAGGATCTATTGTACAGCACGAGGAAATGTACTCAATATTTTTTAATTGCCTATAAAGAAAATTAATCTAAATATAAATATATATGCATTACTGAACCACTTTGCTGTACACCTGAAACTAACATGATATTGTAAATCAACTATACTTCAATTTAAAAAATAAAAAAATTTTGTTTAAGAAGAAATTGGCGAATACTGGCTCTTATAAGTGTATGAAAAAAATTATGCAAATGGTTTACTTTTAATACCTCTAAAATAGCTAAGCTAAACCTCTGGGCTAAAAGCTTCCTGTAGATCACTCATCACAGCTGATGGAGGAAAGTCCAAATACATATTTCCCTCCACAGCATTTACTGAGCAGTCATTTATGAAGGTTCCTGAGAAATGATGAATTCTCACTTAGCTACTCACTTCTGGAAGACTTCTGGATTTTGCTGAGTGGACAAAAAATTTGAAAGGTATTTATGAAGGTCTGTTTTAGAAAACATTATAAAGATGAAAAACTTATTTGTTTATGTCAAATGTCTTTGTGAGGTTCATTGTTCAATACAAACATCCAAGTGGATAAAGGTGGTGACCCACCATCAATTTCCAGGCTGTTCTTGAGAATCTCTTGCTTCTGACAATAAAATATTCTTGATTTCATGCTTTATTTCACCTGATACTTCCTAGCTCAGACCTTGTGTTAGTTTAGAGATGAAAGAGGCAAAGTAGTAACGGAATGAGAGGCTAGAGCGTCATGGAATTAAAAGAAGAGGATCTGAAAGGAAGAAAGTATTCAGATTTAAAATCTGCCTGTGATGTAGGAGATCAGGGTTCAATCCCTGGGTTGGGAAGTTCCTCTGGAGAAGGAAATGGCAACCCACTCCAGTATTCTTGCCTGGACAATTCCATCGAGAAGCCTGGTGGGCTACAGTCCTTGGGGTCGCAAAGAGTCAGACACGACTGAGCGACTAACACACAAAAAGGACAAGAAACAATCATAATAATGGCAATTAAGCTATAATACTTACACTATCAAGCATTTTTTAACAACATTATTATCCCCATTTTACAAATGAGGAGATTAAGGTAAAGATAGGTTAAGTAACTTGCCTAAAGTCATGGGCAAGTAAGTGGGAGACCAGGAGGTAGAGCTGGACATTCTAATCTAAACCACCCACTGCCCCCACTGCCAATCTGGGATCGCAGCACAAAGACCAAGAGTTCTAGAATGCCGTGAATGAAGAAAGGGATTTGTTTCCAACCCAGTTGAAATGTCAAAGACTGAGGATTTTAGTCCCAGATGGAATTTTTAAATGTCAGTACTTGATTACTTCTGGTCCCACCAAAGCAGAGCAACCCCATTGCTGCCAAGTCTTCCCCTCACAACTGTAAATCCCTGGATGTAAACCAACAAATGCACCTGGGAAGACTGGCAAGTGGGAGGAGAAGTGTTGCTGCTTCCCAGCATCCTGGTAGGGCTGCAGAGCCTCCCCTGAGCCACTGCAAGCACAGACACAGAGAGCCTTGAGCAGACTGGCCCTCCAAGCCAGGAAGGCTGAGCTAAGGCTGGAAAATCATTTGGCACTATCCATCCTCCATCAACCAAGTGCCAAGGGAGAGAACTGCTCCTTCCCTGGCTTCAGTTGGTCTCCCACCTACTCCTTGTACCATGGAGCAGGTGACAATCCCCCTGTCATGGGGCTGAATGGTGAGCTCACTCTCTTACCAGAGACACAGGTGGACACCAATTTCCCTCACCAAAATCTCTTCAGAATAAGCTGTCTCTTTTCTGGTGACTTAGACAGTAAAGAATCTGCCTGCAAAGCAGGAGACCTGGGTTTGATCCCTGGGTCAGGAAGATCCCCTGGAGAAGGGAATGGCAGCCCACTTTAGTATTCGTGCCTGGAGAATCCCATGGACAGAGGAGCCTGGTGAGCTGCAGTTTATGGGGTCACAAAGAGTCGGACACAACTGAGTGACTGGCACCCCAACAGTGTGAGTCAGCCCTCTGCTTCCCTCCCCTCAGGCCAGCAGGGACTGAGCTTATACCACCACTTCCTCAACTTGGAGGCAATGTGCTGGTGTGTCATCCAATGTTTCACCCAGAAGGGGTCAATAGCAGAAGGAAGGCTGAACTTTCACCTACATCCCCACAGGGAGGCAAGTGAGTCAGTGTGCTCCACTTTTGTAGTAAAGCATTGGCAGGGCTCAGTGGAAAGATGAGTACATACACCCAGGAGGATGTTGCACCTCTGTGTTGCACCTCTACAGGCAAGATACTTGCTAAAAAGATGATAATGTAGGATCAAGTCTCATAATATAATATCCCGAAAGGCTAGGATACAAGTGAAAGTCATGCATCAAACTAAGAACTGGGAAGACAGCAACATGAATGAGAAAAGGCAATCAACAGACCAAAGCCAAATGTTGAAGTTCTCTGACAAGGATTTTAAAGCAAACATCATGAAGATGCTTTAATAAGCATTTACTGATTCTCTTGAAACAAATTGAAAGAAATGGAAAATTACAGAAAAGAAATAGTTATCTTAAAAGTATCAGGTGCAAATTACAGAACTGAAAAAATATAATAACTAAAATAAAAACCTACCCAGATAAATTTAATAGCAGAGTGGAGATTAAACTCAGGCCACAGCAGGAGAGTGCTGAGTCCTAGCCACTCGACCTCCAAGACCAGTAGCCAGTGACAAGGCCTTGACCTAGCAGCCTTGTAGAAATAAATTCTCATAAAGAGACAGGAAGCAGTGAAACAAGTCAAGTGTTTATTAGGAGGAAAATAGTACATGTGAATAGCACATATAGTGGACTCAGAAAGAGTTGTGCCCTCATGGCTGTTTGAATCATTTATGTGAGGCATTTCTTCCAGGAGTCCCTTGGCCAATCATCTTGCTTTACCTGACAAGATGCATTTTCAAATTAAGGTGTTGTTGACTGGTTCCCCAAGGTTTGACATAGATATTTTTTGGATGGGGGGCATTTGTCAGTCGCCCATGCCTACAGATTCAAGAAGTTGAATGAACCTCAAGTAAGATAAAGTCAAAGACATGCCAAGACACATCATAATTAAATGTCTGAAAACCTAAGACAAAGAGAAATCTTCAAAGCTTCAAAGCAAATGACATGTTGCTTTTAAGGGAAAACAATCTGACTAACAATGGATTTCTCCTCTGAAGTCATAGAAGCCAAAGTGAAGAATTCAATGTGTGAAAGCCAGAAATGTAAAACAGCAGGGCTGTTCTTGCTTTTGTCAGAGTAGGTGCCACGTTCCACCTGCTCACCTACCCAATTCTTACCTCCCACCAGCAAAGAATGTCACCAAGACCTCTTTACAAAACATAAGATTTAGTCAAGCACTTTTACACAAGTATCCAAAAATATAAAATTTCAAACCATCTCCATTTCTTTTTTCAAGATCTTCTGTTCCAAACGACTTTCATTCATACTTTAATGTACCAACTCTATCTCATGTGTAGTGTCATACGCAGTGAATATGGAATTGATAGAAACAACACAGTGGACAATGAGCATAGTGCTTCTCAGACTTTAATTAGCAACACAGTGGACAATGAGCATAGTGCTTCTCAGACTTTAATTAGCAAAGCAGTTCCTGAGTCTCTGCTAAATCAATGGTCAGGATGGTGGTGGAACTGAGAGCTGAGTCTGATTTACTTTTTTTGAACAATCTGCCTTTTATTTAAATGTAGTATTAGAGTTTTATTTTATTTACTTTATTTTGTATTTTTAAACCCAGTAAAGTGAGAAACATATACAAGTTAGGAATAATCCAAAATTAAAGCAGAAAGCCACAACTGGAAAAATAAAATTGGCCTTTCTTTGATATTAACTATATAATATAAACCTATCAACTCCATATACAAAGTTTTACCAACAACAAAAAAGGCTATATATATTTTTTCTAAAATTTATACCCTTAGTTCATTACTTGAATGTCAACAATTAAATTAAAATCTCTTGAGAAGTTGTTATCATGATATTTTTAATTCTGTAATATTGGTATCTTTGATTTTTTCTTGCATAATTTTCTAATTTTATAATGCAATGTTGCTTGTTTCTATACTTTTAGCTTTACTGAGATATAATTGGCAAATACAGTTATAAGATATTTAAAACGTACATTGTGATTTTTCAGTGCATGTGTGCATTATGAAAGGATTCATCTCATCTGCTTAGTTGACACATCCATCACTATATATCTTTGGTGAGAATATTTAATTCTACTCCCTTGGGGAATTTCAATTATACAATACAGTGTTATCAACTATAGTTGCTCAGAACTTATTCATTGTGTAGCTAAAATGTGTACCCTGTTGCAAAGGCAGTACAAACATCTCATGTACCATTAACCCAATTTCCCCAAATGGTCATATCTTACATGATTACAGTGCAAAAAAAGTCCAAGAATTTGACATTGATATGATGTGAGCATATAATCCATGTCATTTTATTGCATATGTGCATTTCCATAACCATTATCACATACAAGAGACAGAATTTTTCCATTACTACCAAGATGATTTTTTTTTCTATATTTTCCTCACCTGTAGTTTGTTTGCTATCTCTATAATTTGCTGTCGTTTCAAGAATGTGATATATTAATAAATGGTGTTATATGGTGTGTAACCTTTTGATGTTGGCTTTTTTCACTCAGCACAATGTGCTTGATATATATCCAAGTTACTATATCAATAATTCATTCCATTTATTGCTAAGTAGTATTTCATAGTGTGGACTTACTCTAATTTGTTTAGCTATTCACCCACTAGAAATATTTTGATTGTTGCCAAATTGGGGCTATTACAATATAGTAATATTGTTAAGAACAATTATGTGCAGATTTTTGTGTAAATACGTCTTCAATCCTTTGAGATAAATCCTAAGCATTGTGTGGTAGTATATATCAATTTTTTAAAGAAATTGTCAAAGTGTTTTCCATAGTAGTTGTACTATCTTGCATTTCTACCAGCAACATATGAGAAATTCAGTTTCTCTGCATGAATTGCAGGGTTTGGTATTGTCACTTTTTTTTTCTTACTTTAGATGTTCTAATAGGTATGTATGTGCATGCATGCTAAGCTGCTTCAGTTATGTCCAGCTCTTTGCTACCCTAGCTCACCAGGCTGTTCTGTCCATGGGACTCACCAGGCAAGAATACTGCAGTGGGCTGCTATGCCCTCCTCCAGGGATCTTCCCAACCCAAGGATCAAACCCACCTCTCCTGTGTATCCTGCATTGGCAGACAGGTTCTTTACCACTACTGCCACCTGGGAAGCCCAATAAGTATGTATTTGATATCTAATTGTGATCTTAATTTTCATTTCCCTAATAGCTTATGATGAAAGTGAAAGTCGCTCAGCCGTGTCTGACTCTTTGTGACCCCCATGGACTGAATTCTCCAAGCCAGAATACTGGAGTGGGTAAACTTTCCCTTGCCCAGGGGATCTTTCCAATCCAGGGATCGAAACCAGGTCTGCTGCATTGCAGGCAGATTCTTTACCAGGTGCTCCACAAGGGGAGCCCAAGAATGCTGGAGTGGGTAGCCTATTCCTTCTCCAGCAGATCTTTCTGACCCAGGAATTGAACTGGGGTCTCCTGTATTGTGGGCGGATTCTTTACCAGCTGAGCAATCAGGGAAGCTCCTAATAGTTTATGATGTTGAACATCTTATGTGCTTATTTGCCATCTATATATAATTTGAATATCTTTTTAAGTGAAACGTCTCTTCAGGTCTTTTGCTCATTTCCTGACTGGTTTCTTTATCTTTAAGTATTGCATTTTAAATATTCTAGATATGATTCTCTTGTCATATACATGATTTGGGAATACATTCTCCAGTCTTTACTTCACCTTCTCATATTTTTAACAAGGTATTTCCCAGATTTAAAAATAAATAAATTTTAAGAATTTCTATTCATCAATTTATGTTTGCAATGCCCTACAACTTCACTGAACTCAGTTCTAGGACTGTGTAGTATATTCTCTGAGATTTACAATATAGACAATGTCTTACACAAGTAGAACAGTTTTATTTCTCCCTTTCTGAAGTACATAGCCTTAATTTCTTATTCTTGCTTTATTGAGCTGGCTAGAACTTTGAGTACTATGTTGAACAGCAGTGGCAAGAGTGAACATCTTTGCTTTGTTCTCAACCTTAGAAAAAGAATTCAGTATTCATCATTAAAGATGATATTACTTGCAACATTTTGTAGATGATTTTTAATAAGTTGAAGAAGTTCCCCTCTATTCCTATATTTCTGATGATTTGTAACAAGTGTATTGAATTTTGTCAGATGCTTTTTTGCCTGATATGACATGATCATGTGATTTTTCTTCTTTAGCTTATTGATATGATAATTTTCAAATATTGAACAAACCTTGCATCACTGGAATAACTCCCTCTTGGTTATAGCTTATAATGCTTTTATATATTGCTGAAATACATTTGATAATTTTAAAAGAATTTTTATGTCTATATTCATGAAGGATATAGGCCCATAACTTTCTTTTTGAGCTGTGTTTGCTTGGTTTTGGTAGCAAGACAACACTGGCTTTATAATATAAGCTAACAAAGTTTCTAAAAAATATTGTGTAGAATTGGTATTATTTCTTCATCAAGTTTTCAGTAGAATTCTGCAGTGAAATAATCTGTACCTAGAAATTTGTTTTGGGGACGTTTAAAGTTATGAGAAAAAGCAAGAGAATTCCAGAAAAACATCTACTTCTGCTTTATTGATTACACTAAAGCCTTTGACTGTGTAGATCGCAACAAACTATGGAAAATTCTTCAAGAGATAGGAATACCAGACCACCTTACCTGTCTCCTGAGAAATCTGTATGCAGGTCAAGAAGCAGCAATTAGAACTGGACATGGTTGTTCCATGTCCTATTTGGACATGTCCAACAACAGGTTCCAAATAGGAAAAGGAGTACATCAAGACTGTATATTGTCACCTGCTTATTTAACTTATATGCAGAGTACATCATGTGAAATGCCAGGCTGGATGAAGCACAAGCTGGAATCAAGATTACTTGGAGAAATATCAATAACCTCAGATAGGCAGATGACACCACCCTTATGGCAGAAATTGAAGAAGAACTAAAGAGCCTCTTGATGAAAGGGAAAGAGGAGAGTGAAAAAGCTGGCTTAAAACTCAACATTCAAAACACAAAGATCATGGCATCAGGTCCCATCACTTCATGGCAAATAGATGGCAAAAGAGTGACAGTCTTTATTTTCTTGGGCTCCAAAATCACTGTAGATGGTGACTGCAGCCATGAAATTAAAAGATGCTTGCTCCTTGGAAGAAAAGCTATGACCAACAGAGACAGCATATTAAAAAGAAGAGACATTACTTTGTCAACAAAGGTCCGTCTAGTCAAGGCTATGGTTTTTCCAGTAGTCATGTATGGATGTGAGAGTTGGACTATAAAGAAAGCTAAGTGCCAAAGGATTGATGCTTTTGAACTGTGGTGCTGGAGAAGACTCGAGAGTCCCTTGGACTGCAAGGAGATCCAACCAGTTCATCCTAAAGGAAACCAGTCGTGAATGTTCATTGGAAGGACTGATGCTGAAGCTGAAGCTCCAATACTTTGGCCACCTGATTCAAAGAACTGACTCCTTGGGAAAGACCCTGATGCTGGGAGGGACTGGGGGCAGGAACAGAAGGGGACAACAAAGGATGAGATGGCTGGATGGCATCAACGACTTGATGCACATGGGTTTGGGCAAATTCCAGGAGGTAGTGATGGACAGAGAAGCCTGGGATGCTGCAGTCTACGGGGTCACAAAGAGTCAGACACGACTGAGCAACTGAACTGAACTGAAAATTATGCTTATTTTTCTTAATAGCAATGCTGCTGCTGCTAAGTCGCCTCAGTCGTGTCTGACTCTGTATGACTCCATAGATGGCAGCCCACCAGGCTCCTCTCCATTTCCTTCTCCAATGCATGCATCCATGCTAAGTCGCTTCAGTCATGTCTGACTCTGTAATAAGGCTATTCAAATAATTACCTCACTTTGGGTAAGTTGTGGTAGTTTCATACGGTCTGTATCAGATTTTGGTTCTTTTGGTTTTCCCAGTTTTTCTGTTTTAATTTTATTGATATCTTTTTTTATCTTTATTATTTTCTACTTCTGCTTAAGTTTAGTTCAGTTGCTCAGTCGTGTCCTGCTCTTTTCGACCCCATGAACCACAGCACGCCAGATTACCCTGCCCATCATCAACTCCTGGAGTCCTCCCAAACCCATGTCCATTGAGTTGGTGATGCCATCCAACCATCTCATCCTCTGCTGTCCCCTTCTCCTCCTGCCCTCAACCCTTCCCAGAATCAGGGTCTTTTCAAATGAGTCACCTCTTTGATGCTCACCAAAGCATCAGGTGGCCAAAGTATTGGAGTTTCAGCTACAACATCAGTCCTTCCAATGAACACCCAGGACTAGTCTCCTTTAGGATGGACTGGTTGGAACTCCTTGCAGTCCAAGGGACTCTCAAGAGTCTTCTCCAATGCACAGTTCAAAAGCATCAGTTCTTCAGCGCTCAGCCTTCTTTACAGTCCAACTCTCACATCCATACATGACTACTGGAAAAACTATAGCCTTGACTAGATGGACCTTTGTTGGCAAAGTAATGTCTCTGCTTTTTAATATGCTGTCTAGGGTGGTCATAACTTTCCTCCCAAGGAGTCAGTTCAGTTCAGTTCAGTTCAGTCGCTCAGTCATGTCTGACTCTTTGCGACCCCATGAATCGCAGCACGCCAGGCCTCCCTGTCCATCACCATCTCCTGGAGTTCACTCAAACTCACGTCTATCGAGTCAGTGATGCCATCCAGCCATCTCATCCTCTGTCGTCCCCTTCTCTTCCTGCCCCCAATCCCTCCCAGCATCAGAGTCTTTTCCAATGAGTCAACTCTTCGCATGAGGTGGCCAAAGTACTGGAGTTTCAGCTTTAGCATCATTCCTTCCAAAGAACACTCAGGGCTGATCTCCTTTAGAGTGGACTGGTTGGATCTCCTTGCAGTCCAAGGGACTCTCAAGAATCTTCTCCAACACCACAGTTCAAAAGCAGCAATTCTTCGGTGCTCAGCTTTCTTCACAGTCCAACTCTCTTATCCATACATGACCAGTGCAAAAACCATAGCCTTTACTAAACGGACCTTTGTTGGCAAAGTAATGTCTCTGCTTTTCAATATGCTATCTATGTTGGTCATAACTTTCCTTCCAAGGAGTAAGCGTCTTTTAAGTTCATGGCTGCAGTCACCATCTACAGTGATTTTGGAGCCCAAAAAGATACAGTCTGACACTGTTTCCACTGTTTCCCCATCTATTTGCCATGAAGTGATGGGACCAGATGCCATTATCTTAGTTTTCTGAATGTTGAGCTTTAACCCAACTTTTTCACTCTCCTCTTCTCTTCATCAAGAGGCTCTTTAGTTCTTCTTCACTTTCTGCCATAAGGGTAGTGTCATTGCATATCTGAAGTTATTGATATTTCTCCTGGCAATCTTGAATCCAGCTTGTGCTTCTTCCAGCCCAGTGTTTCTCATGATGTACTCTGCATAGAAGTTAAATAAGCAGGGTGACAATATACAGCCTTGACATACTCCTTTTCCTATTTGGAACCAGTCTGTTCTTCCAGGTCCAGTTCTCACTGTTGCTTCTTGACCTGCATACAGATTTCTCAAGAGGCAGGTCAGGTGGTCTGTTATTCACATCTCTTTCAGAATTTTCCACAGTTTGTTGTGATCCACACAGTCAAAGGCTTTGGCATAGTCAATAAAGCAGAAATAGATGTTTTTCTGGAACTCTCTTGCTTTTTCAACGATCCAGGGGATGTTGGCAATTTGATCTCTGGTTCTCCTGATTTTTCTAAAACCAGCTTGAACATCTGGAAGTTCATGGTTCACGTATTGCTGAAGCCTGGCTTGGAAAATTTTGAGCCTTACTTTAGTAGCATGTGAGATGAATGCAATTGTGCGTCAGTTTGAGCATTCTTTGGCATTGCCTTTCTTGGGATTGGAATGAAAACTGACCTTTTCCATGGCCACTGCTGAGTTTTCCAAATTTCAGGGGCAGCGGCCGAGCAGAGATACCCCTCATCTAAGGTAAGGAGCAGTGGCTGCGCTTTGCTGGAGCAGCCATGAAGACATACCCCACGTCCAAGATAAGAGAAACCCAAGTAAGACGGCAGGCACTGAGAGGGCATCAGAGGGCAGACAGACTGAAACCACAATCACAGACAACTAGCCAATTTGACCACACGGACCACAGCCTTGTCTAACTCAATGAAACTAAGTCATGCCATGTGGGGCCACCCAAGACAGACAGGTCATGGTGGTAAAGTCTGACAGAACGTGGTTCATTGGAGAAGGGAATGGCAAAGAAATTCAGTATTCTTGCCTTGAGAACCCCGTGAACAATACCTCTGCTTACTTTGAGCTTATTTTAAGAAATCACAAACGTGATTTCTTAAAGTGGAAGGTTACATTATTAATTTGACTTTTCCTCTTCTCAAAGTATTTAGTGATATAAATTTCTCTCTTCTTGCTGAATAGCTGAGTTTCACAAATTCTGATGTGTTCTATTTTCACTTCTATTCATTTCATTTAGTTGCTAAGGCATGTACAACCCTTGCGACCCCATGGACTGTAGACCACCAGGCTCCTCTGTCCAGAAGGGATTGCCTGGGATTCTCCAGGCAAGAATACTGGAGTGGGTTGCCATTTCCTTCTCCAACGTTTATATTAAGTTCAATGTATTTCTAAAATATCTATAAAATTTCTTCTTTTATAAAATATTTATTTATTTATTTTTGGCTGCACTGGGTCTTCATTGCTGCATACAGGCTTTTCTCTAGTTGCACCCAGCAAATAGGGGCTACTCTGTAGTTGTGGTGCATGGGTTTCTCATTGTGGTGGCTTCTCTTGTTGTAGAGCACTGGCTCTAGGGCACGTGGGCTCAGTAGTCGTGGCGTACAGGCTTAGTTGCCCCACAGCATGTGAAATCTTCCCAGACCAGGAAACCAACCTATGCATTGGCAGGCAGGTTCTGATCCACTGGACCAATCGTCTCAACATCTGTTGCTGTTTTGTTAACTAATTTTAGGTAATAGTCTAAAGCTTTTGTTGTCATTCTATTGACTTCACAGCATCCTCATCAAAAGTAAATTCTATTTCAAGAAATCACTTTCTTTGCTCATCCATAAGAAGAAAATTAAAATTTTATCTTTATATTATAGCAATTCAGTCACAACTTCAGGGAAGTCTGAAATTTCCTCTTTAGCCAGCAGAATATTGAGGAGTGTGCTAGTTTTTTCTATGACTTGAGGTTTTCCTGTTACCTCTCTGTTATTGATTTATAGTTCCTTTCTCTTGTGGTCAAAAACCACACAGCTACACTTCAGGTGCAGACCACCAAAATAAAACCAGTATTGCAGAAAAGGTAGTCATATGAATGTTTCTGTTTTCCCAGTACACACAAAAGTTGTGCTTATGCTATTCTGCAGTCACTTAAGTGCACAATAGCATTATGTCTAAAATATATATATATATATGTATATATACAAATTTAAAAATATTGTATTGCTAAAGTGTACTAACTATCTGAGCCTTAAGCAAGTCATAATCTTTTTAATGGTGGAGGATCTTACCTTGATGTTGATGGCTGCAGACTGATCAGGGTGGTGGCAGCTGAAGGTTTGGGTAGCTGTGACAATTTCTTAAAATAAGATAATAGTGAAGTCTGCTGCACAAATGATTTCTTTGCAGCATGGTAAAGCGTCTGTCTACAATGAGGGAGACCCAGGTTCGATCCCTGGGGTGGGACGATCTCCTGGAGATGGAAATGGCAATCCACTCCAGTACTATTGCCTGGAAAACCCCATGGACACAGGAGCCTGGTAGGCTACAGTCCATGGGGTTGCAAAGAGTCGGACACGACTGAGCGACTTCACTTCACTTCACTTCATACAGTTTGATCACATTTTATCCACAATAGGACTTCTTTCAAAATTGGAGTCAGTCATCTCAACATCTGTTGCTGTTTTGTCAACTAATTTTAGTTAATATTCTAAAGCTTTTGTTGTCATTCCGTTGACTTCACAGCATCCTCATCAGAAGGAAATTCTATTTCAAGAAATAACTTTCTTTGCTCATCCATAAAAAGAAAATTAAAATTTTATCTTTAGATTGCAGCAATTCAGTCACATCTTCAGATGCCACTTCTAATTCTAGTTCTTTTATTTTCCACCGCCTCTGCAGTTACTTCCTCCCCTGAGGTCTTGATCCCCTCAAAGTCTTCCATGAGGGTAGGAATCAACTTCTTCCAAACTCCTGTTAATGTTGATATTTTGACCTCTTCCAATGAATCACAAATATTCTTAATGGCATTTAGAATGATGAGTCCTTTCTAGAAGATTTTCAATAGACTTTGCCCAGATCCACTGTCTACGGCAGCTACAGCATTATGCGATGTATTTCTTAAGTAATAAGACTTGAAAGTTGAAATTACTTTTTGATTAATGGGCTGCAGAATAGATATTGTGTTAGCAGGCATGAAAACAACATTCATCTCATTGTACATCTCCACCAGCATTCTTGGGTGACTAGGTGCACTGTTGATGAGCAGTAATATTTTGAAAGGGATCTTTTTTACTGAACAGTAAATCTCAGCAGTGGGCTTAAAATATTCAGTAAACCATGTTGTAAACAGATGTGTTGTTATCTGGGTTATGTTGTCCCATTTAGAGCACATAGGCCAAGTTAGCAGAGTAGATTCAGCATAATTCTTAAGGGTCCCAGGACTTCCAGAATGATAAATGAACATTGGCTTTGAGTTTAAGTCACCAGATACTTTAGCCCCTAACAAGAGAGTCAGTCTGTCCTTTGGAGCTTGGAAGTCGGGCATTGGCTTCTCCTCTCTAACTATGAATTTTAGATGACATCTTCTTCCATTAGATGGCTGTTTCACCTACGTTGAAAATCAGTTGTGTAGTGTTGCCACCTTCATTAATTATCTTAGCTAGATCTTCTGGATAACTTGCTGCAGCTTCTATATCACAACTTAGTGGTTCACACTTTATATTATGGAGATGGCTTCTTTCATGCTTATGAGAATGGTTTTCCCTTCATTTCAGAATATTTTCACTGGATATACAACTCTGGGTTTAAAACATTTTTCTTTTAGTACTGGAAAAATGTTGCACCACTTCCTCCTGGCCTCTGTGGTTTCTGATATGAAATGAAATCTTTGAACATTTGAATTGCTTTCCCCTACACATATGCATCATTTTTCTCTGATTGCTTTCAAGATTTTTTCCTTGTTTTTCAGTTTCTATTGTTTCACTGTGGTATGACTTGGCATAGACTAATTTGGGTTTATCCTGCTTAAGGTTCTCTCCATTTAATGAATCTCAATGTTTATAGTGTTCAATGTTTACAAAATTTTCAGATATTAATTCTCCCACCCACATTATATTCTTCTGGGACTCTAAAGACACAAAGATTGAAATTATTTTTCTTATAGTCTCAAATGTCCATGAGGCTTTATTTTTATTTTTTCAATCTGTTTTTCCCTATATTGTTCGTACTGTTAATTTCTTCTCTTCTGTCATCAAGTTCATTGATTCTTTTCTGTCTCCTTCTTACTCTGCTATTGGGATATTCCTGGTTTTTGGTATAAGTGATTTGTTTATTGAAACTTGGATATTTTGGTTATCATGAAACTGTGGATCTTATTTAAACTTTCTATTTTAACTAGCTTTCTTTAACATCACTTTTGCAAGGGAAGAAGGGCAGCCACCTTATTCCTGTCAGATTGGAGAAAAATCCAGATTTATTACCTGGACTCCACTGATGCCTAAGGAAATGACTACCCCTTATTGTAGGCTATTTGTGGGAGTACCAGAGGCCTTCAGGCTTCTACTCATACATCCCTAGCTGGGAAGGAGAGGGACATCTTGTTACTGACTCTCCTGTGACCTCCACTGAAACTATGTGTGGATGTGGCCTTCATACCACTGAACATCTGTGAAAGTTCTGACTTTTATCTAGGCTGTTTCTGATGCTAGCCCCGTGTGGAGGGGTAGAGTTGCTTCCTCAGCACTGGATGAGGCAAAGTGGAAGTCTAGGCTCTCTGTATGGTCTCCACTGACACTGTGGGGGAGTGGCGAGCTGGATCCCTGCTTGGCCGTCCTGACACCACTCTGGTAGGGGAAGAGTAGTTGGAATGCAAGTGAGGAGACCTAGACTCTTCATTCTATATTTGCTGGTGATGGAGGGGTTGGGGCCTCACTTTTTTTTTCTTTTTTTTTTAATTTTGTAGTGTGTGGCCACAGTAGAGTGTTTATTTTCTCAAAGTTTTTGTTCTGGCAAGGTTCTAATTCTTTGCCTAGAAATAAAGTTTTCTTTCATGGTTTTTCTGTGACAGTTGGTGTTTCTGGGTTTCCAGCATCTCTAGTTTTTAGTCTGGGATATATGAGGCAAAAATAAAACTCAAGTAACTAACTATCATGTTACCTTTGCTGAGTTTTAAGCTGTGCTTAGAAAAAGAAATACAGAAACATTTATCTGTCCCATCATTCAAGAGATGGAAATCATCAACTGATTGAGATTGACTGACCAAAAATACCAAGGTAATTCAATAGGGAAAAGATAATCTTTCCAGTAAATGGTGCTGGAAAAAATGGACATCAAAATAAAAACTAAACTTTGGCCCTTACAACACTGTATACAAAAATTAACTCAAAATTGACATTAGACTCAAATTTAAGAGCTCAAATTACAATATTTCCTGAAGAAAAAAAAGACAATACCATGTTGTTGGTGGTGGTGGTGTTCAGTTGCTAAGTCATGTCCAGCTCTTTGAGACCCCATGGATTGCAGCTTGCCAGGCTTCCCTGTCCTTCGCTATCTCCTGGAGTTTGATCAGACTCATGCCCATTGATAGTCAGTGATGCTATCTAACCATCTCATCCTCTGCCACCATCTTCTCCTATTGCCTTCAATCTTTCCCACGATCGGTATCTTTTCCAATGAGTCCACTCTTTGCATCAGGTCGCCAAAGTATTGGAACTTTAGTTTCAGCATAAGTCTTTCCAGTGAATATTCAGGACTTATTTCCTTTAGGACTGACTGTCCCTGCAGTCCAAAGGACTCTCAAGAGTCTTATCCAGCACCACAATTCAAAAGCATCAGTTCTTTGGCATTCATCCTTCTTTATGGCCCATCTCTCACATCCATACATGACTACTGGAAAAACTATAGATTTGACTATATGTACCTTTGTCAGAAAAATGATGTTTTGCTTTTTAATATGCTGTCTAAGTTTGTCATAGCTTTCCTTCCAAGGAGAAAGCATCTTTTAATTTCCTGATTGCAGTCACCATCCACAGTTGATTTTGGAGCCAAAGAAAATAAAATCTGTCACTGCTTCCACTTTTCCCCCTTCCATTTGCCATGAAGTGATGGGACCAGATGTCATGATCTTTTTTTTTTTTTGAATGTTGAGTTTTAAGCCAGCTTTTTCACTCTTCTCCTTCACCCTCATCAAGAGGCTCTTTAGTTCCTCTTCACTTTCTGCCACTAGAGTGGAGAATATTTTAGTAACTGTGAATTTGAGATTTAGTGGATACAATACAAAAGTCCAAATGATAAAAGAAAAAAATCAGTAAGTTGTTTTTATTCAAAGTTTTTTAAAATTTTTGCTCTTCAAAGATACAGTCAAAAAATGAAAAGTTCATCCAAGTTCACAGAACTTGTATCTAAAAATCTTTTATTTAATATATGCAGAACTCATAACCTAATAAGAGAAGACATCCCAATTAAAAGTGAGCAAAATATTTGAGCAAATACTTCACCAAGGAAGATACACAAATGGCCAACATGCACATGGAAAGATGCTCAGCATCATAAATCATAGGGAAAAGCAAATAAATATCACACAAAGATAGTACTACATACTCACTATAAGTGCAAAAATAGAGGGAACTGATTACAGCAAGTGTAGGCAGGCTGTGAAGCAACCAGAAACTCCTCATACATTGCTGATTAGAATGAAAAATGAAATAACTACTTTGGAAGAGATTCTGGCTATTTATTAAAAACGTCAATATGCCCGATCCCTATGACCCAAAAATTCAACTCCTGGACATTTACCCAAGAAGAATGAAAGCAAATGCTCACATAAAAAAAAAATGCAGAAACATTCATAGAAGCTTATTTATAATAGACCTAAACTTGAAATAGCCCAAATGCCCATCAAGAGGTGAACAGATAAAATAATGGTGCATCCATAAGACAAAATGAAGGTGAAGTTGCCTTCATGGGAAAGGGGGAATTTATTGCTAGGAGAGGCAAGAGGAGGTTTACCAAGAAACATGAAGAAATTTCTGTGGATGGATATGCTCATAATATAAATTTAGCTTGTTTTATCAGCCTCATCAATTTGTACAATGTAAATTTGTGCAGCTTAATATCAGTTTATTATACCTCAATAATGCCAACTATAACATAGTTAGTTGTGTGTTTGGGCTGAGGATTAAAATGTGACAACATGCAAAAACACTAAATGTTTCATGCCTCTTTTGATTTTCATTCTCCTCTTCCTCTGCTTCTTCTTCCCCTCTCTCTCCATATTGGAGATTCAGTAAAGTACAAGAAGAATGTATTTTCCTTTCCTTTTTGTGGGATCTGACAGAGTGTTCTGAATACCACAGATACTACATCAAAGCTGAAACAACTATGTCAGTGAGAGCTCATTCATTATATTGGTTTATAATAGGAGTCACAGAGTAAGCAAAACATCACTGTTAGGACTTAGTCTTTTATTAAATCATTTTAATTTAAGAACTTATGTTTCCTTTTTCTCACTTTTAATTCCTTTCTGCTGACTTAACTTCCTTAAATCCTCATCTTCATTTTTCTTTCCATTTCCACATCTATGCTGCTAGGTTCTATTGGGGCTTGTCTTGAAATCCTTTTAAATTACTCATTCTTCATCTATTTTCTACATGCTTGTCACAGTAGACTTTAAACAAATAACATTTAACCTTACAAAATGGTGCTAATATCTTATTCACTGACATATAGCCTTTTGTACCATACAATTCATTCTTCTTTTTTTTGTGTTGTCCTCTCTTGGCTGTCCTCTACTTCCTAGTGAAGCATCAGATGGATGTACAGATGCCCTTTGAAACCACAGAAAACAGCAGCATGTGGGAGGAAGGACAGTGACTCATCGGCCCATGAATATCTGTTCTAAAAAACCAAATGAGTTTGCTTTTTAATATGCTGTCTAAGTTTGTCATAGCTTTCCTTCATAGGAGTGTCTTTTCATTTCATGGCTGCAGTCACCTGCAGTGATTTTGGAGCTCCCAAAAATAAAGTCTGACACTGTTTTCACTGTTTCCCCATCTATTTGCCATGAAGTGATGGGACCAGATGCCATGATTTTAGTTTTCTGAATGTTGAGCTTGAACTCTCCTCTTTCACCTCCATCAAAAGGCTCTTTAGTTCTTCTTCAGTTTCTGCCATAAGGGTGGTGTCATCTGCATATCTGAGGTTATTGATATTTCTCCTGGCAATCTTGATTCCAGCTTGTGCTTCATCCAGCCCAGCATTTGTCATGATGTACTCTGCATGTAAGTTAAATAAGCAGGGTGACAATATACAGCCTTGATGTATTCTTTTCCCTATTTGGAACCAGTCTGTTGTTCCATGTCCAGTTCTAGCTGTTGTGTCCTGACCTGCATACAGATTTCTCAGAGGCAGGTCAGGTGGTCTGGTATTTCCATCTCTTTCAGAATTTTCCACAGTTTGTTGTGATCCACATACTCAAAGGCTTTTGGCATAGTCAATAAAGCAGAAATAGATGTTTTTCTAGAACTCTCTCACTTTTTTGATGATCCAGCAGATGTTGGCAATTTGACCTCTGGTTTCTCTGCCTTTTCTAAATCCAGCTTGAACATCTGGAAGTTCATACTTCATGTATTGTTGAAGCCTGGCCTGAAGAATTTTGAGCATTACTTTACTAGCATGTGAGATGAGTGCAATCGTGTGGTAGTTTGAGCACTCTTTGGCATTGCCTTTCTTTGGGATTGGAATGAAAACTGACCTTTTCCAGTTATGTGGCCACTGCTGAGTTTTCCAAATTTCTGGCATATTGAGTGCAGCACTTTCACAGCATCATCTTTTAGGATTTGAAACAGCTCAGCTGGAATTCCATCACCTCTACTAGCTTTGTTCGTAGTGATGCTTCCTAAGGCCCACTTGACTTCACAATTCAGGATGTTTGGCTCCAGGTGAGTGATCACACCATCGTGAGTATCTGGGTCATGAAGATCTTTTTTGTATAGGTCTTCTATGTATTCTTGCCACCTCTTCTTAATATCTTCTGCTTCTGTTAGGTCCATACCATTTCTGACCTTTATTTTGCCCATCTTTGCATGAAATGTTCCCTTGGTATCTCTAATTTTCTTGAAGATATCTCTAGTCTTTCCCATTCTATTGTTTTCCTCTATTTCTTTGTACTGATCACTGAGGAAGGCTTTCTTATCTCTCCTTGCTATTCTTTGGAATTCTGCATTCAAATGGGTATATCTTCCTTTTTCTCCTTTGCTTTTCACTTCTCTTCTTTTCTCCTCAGACAACCATTTTGCCTTTTTGCACTTCTTTTTCTTGGGGATGGTCTTGATCCCTGCCTCCTATACACTGTTACAAACCTCCATCCATAGTTATTCAGGCACTCTATCAGATCTATATTTCAATTAAAAAAAAAAAAAAAACAGCTATTCTTCAATTAAAAAAAAAGAAAGAAAAAAAGTTACTTTCTCTGGAACAATAGTAGGACCATCTGAGTCCAGGTTCATTTCAGACCTTTCTAAAGATTTCAAAAGATGGATAAAGGCTATATCATATGAGTATATTTAATGACTTGTAGAAAGTCTTAACTCATTATTTAAAAAGTCATATAAAGAATTCTATGTAAAATTCTGAAGGTGACCTCAGGTCACTTGTGAGAGAATATAATTCAATTGGTATCCCTCCTAGATCTCCTCTATCCTAATTTAATTACAAACTTTCTGGCTTAGAATTGTTTCTTGTTGCTTGTGATAATGATCAAATCATTGGGCATTTGCTGAAATCATTTAATGACCATATTTGTCAATGTTACATCCCACACCTATTGCCTTTCTTTATTTAAAAAGCATGAGAATTAACTGGATAACTCTCAGAAAAATGCCACATTAACAACAAACTTAACACCCTTCCAAAAGAAATGATCTCTTCATTTCTGTATTCCAGTGCCTGGTACAGAGTCTGGAAGAAGCAGGACTCAATCAGTATTTAGTAAGGGGAATTAATGAACAAATTCATGAATCACAACTTTGATTCATTATTATAATCCTTCCAGTGGCCTGTCTTCATGATGCTTGTCTGAGCTTCATGATCTTTTGGTTCTTGTTCCATAGCACCAGGTAGAGGCTGATTTAAATGTTTCCAGAGGTCTCTGATGATTCTGAGATTCCACATTTCCTTTAAAGTTCATGAAAGATACTAGCTGCTGTAAGACACAAACAGAGATCAAACAGCAAATGAGAAAAACAGAGAACCAAGAGTAAGGGCCATGAGGAAGAAGGGGAAGGAAAAAAAGACCAAAGACAGGGGAAAAGGGGGCACTGAACTCAAGAGATTGATGGGAAGAGGAAAGAAAAGGTAAAAACAGGATGAGAAGGATGCTTGAAGGATGAGAAGTTGAAATTTGATATGGGGCCTGTTCACTTCAGTTCAGTTGCTCAGTCTTTTCTGACTCTTTGTGACCCCATCGACTGCAGCAAGCCAGGCTTCCCTGTTCATCACCAACTCCTGGAGCTTGCTCAAATGCATGTCCTTTGAGTAGGTGATGCCATCCAACCATCTCATCTTCTGTCGTCCCCTTCTCCTCCTGCCTTCAGTCTTTCCCAGCATCAGGGTCTTTCCCAAGGAGTCACTTCTTCGCATCAGGTGGCCAAAGTATTAGAGTTTCAGCTTCAGTATCAGTCCTTCCAATGAACATTCAAGACTGGTTTTCCTTTAGGAGAACTGGTTTGACCTCCTTTCAGTCCAAGGGACTCTCAAAAGTCTTCTCCAACACCACCACTCAAAAGCATCAATTCTTCGGTGCTCACCTTTCTTTATAGTCCAACTCTTACATCCATGCATGACTACTGGAAAAACCATAGCTTTGACTAGATGGACCTTTGACAGAAAAGTAACATCTCTACTTTTTAATATGCTGTCTCAGTTGGTCATAGCTTTTTTTCCCAAGGAGCAAGCATCTTTTAATTTCATGGCTACAGTCACCATCTGCAGTCATTTTGGAGTCCAAGAAAATAAAGTCTGTCACTGTTTCCATTGTTTCCCCATCTACTTGACATGAAGTGATGGGACCAGATGCCATGATCTTCGATTTTTGAATGTTGAGTTTTAAGCCAGCTTTTTCACTCTCCTCTTTGACGTTTATCAAGAGGCTCTTTAGTTCTTCACTTTCTGCCATAAGGGGATATGGGGCCAAGGAAAATAAAAAATCAGATGGGTGGTTTAGGAAGAAACCAGTGAGTGACTGCATAATGGAAATGTCCCATTGGCTCCTAAGTAGACTAGGGTTCCTCATTAGTTCTATTTCCAAGGCTAGCAGCACAGCAGATAAATGTGTTCTCTTTGCCTTAGATGCCACTTACAGCCTGACCCAAATGAAACAAAGAGGAGGAATGAGACTCTTCCCCTTGAGTTACATTTTACTGAACCCTGGCTCATAGCCCAGATCTTAGAAATAGGTCATCTTTGATAAAGCAATACAGCCTGCAGCCGTAGAACACATCTGAGGATCTGGCTAAACTAGAGGGATACAAAGCAAAAACAATAGGGATATGCAGTCAGTCATTCAATAAATCTGTATCCTTCAAGTAGTTCAGGGCATTGCTTTCTTTGAATAAATTCAGAAAGAAGTGCTCCTGCTCCTGCTTCAACTCAGGCATTGGGAGGTGGAAAGTCAACCTAAAGTTTTTACAGTTACTGATGAAAGTGGAAAAGGAAGTCAAGGTCCTCAATTCTAAGCTATGATTTTTTCCCTTTTCCTTTCTTTCTTTCTGCCTTTCTTCCATCCTTCCCTCTTTTCCTTCCTTTCCTCCTTCTTTCCTTGTGGCCTTTCTCTTCTTTTTAAAATTAATCAATTCTGTCTCATCACAAACTCATGCTCAGTTTAAAATCACCACCATCAATTTATCCACTTCATGAAAAAACTCAGAGAATTTTGAGATATCACACTTGACTCCATGTTACCACCAGGCAAACACTCCCTCTCAGTGTTGTTGTGGAATATGCAATCTAAATCATCCTTGTGCTCCAGAAGCTGGCGTGAAAAACATGTTGAAAACTCAGTGTGAACCCCAGTCCCACTCCAGTCCTGCCTGTTTATACCCTGCTCTGTGGAGGGAAGATTTATTCTTTGAAGTAGATGCTACTCATGAGACCAAATCCTTGATTGAAATGAGAGGTGGGGAGAAAAGATGGGAAGTGCTATGCTGATGATCAATTACCTGAGCACTGAGAAACTAGTTGATCTACATTTTGTTTGCCACTTTATATAGTTTTTATGCTTCCCATTGGCCATTTTTATCCAATGTCATTATCAAAGGCATCATTTCCTTGCCCTACTTCTATATCAATGCAAATCAATAAATGTTTACTGATTCTCTCTTCTATCTAGGACTCTGTTATGCTGATTTTGTGGTGAATAACAGATAAATATAAGAAGTTCTCTGTTTTTGGAGTATCAGAAGCAAATTCCAAATGCAAATTTCTGGTGGATCAAATTAAATTTAAATAAAGAACCAAGAAACTTTTAACTTTTCACTTCTGGTAAAAGAGTCTAAAATTTTTTGAAAAGACTTAAAAGGAAATGATAGTTTTCAGTGATCATAGCACTACCACTCATTCTAATATCATGTTTCTTTGTGGTGTCTACCAGAGACCTGGCCCAAATCTTAAAAGTTGAGACTGACTCTGTGGAGAGGCTCACTCAACATCATCTCCCCACTACAGTCTCACTCATCCACCACTACTACAAAAGGACAACTTTTCTGGCAGAGGAACATGTTTACCTGTTGCAGATAGTATGGGTGGAGAAAAGCATCCCTATTAACAGAGCAGACATTGCTGGTGCCACCTTTTCCCCCTCTTTGTCCTTCCTGCCATGCAGCTGAGATGCATAGAGCCTGGCAACACTCTTGTGACCATGAGAGAAAAACCAAGAGAATGACAGAGACACAAACTGTGACCTGGAAATTCTGAACCATTGCCAGCAGCTGTCTACTTCCAGATTCCTTTTTCATTGAGAAAAAAAAAATATATTCTTAATTTGTTTAAAAAAATGTTAAGGGCAATGCTCTGTAAATGGCTTAGTACAGTCACTCTTAAACTAGACTTCCAAGCATTAAATACCAATATCATGACATTCATGGATTTGTGTGAAAAGTCAGGATTTCTTTTAGTGATTCAGAATTGGAGTATTTTAGATATTACTGACATTTTTCCCTTTATTTCAAAAAAACCTCATACTGGAAAAATACTTACATTTGTAATTTCTTCCTAAACTCATTTATGAAGTCTCAATTAAAATCCCAGCAAATTTCCTGAAGGTCATTGATAATATAATTCTGAAATCTAAATGGAAATGAAGAGTCAAGAACAGTTAGGACACTCTAAAAACAAACAAAAAAATGAGGGAGACTTTCCTTTTGCACATTTAGTTCAGTTCAGTTCAGTTCAGTCAATCAGTCGGTCTGACTCTTTGCCACCCCATGAATCGCAGCATGCCAGGCCTCCCTGTCCATCACCAACTCCCGGAGTTCACTCAGACTCACGTCCATTGAGTCTGTGATGTCATCCAGCCATCTCATCCTCTGTCATCCCCTTCTCCTCCTGCCCCCAATCCCTCCCAGCATCAGAGTCTTTTCCAATGAGTCAACTCTTAATTTATTATAAAGCTGCAGTAGTTAAGACAGAGGATAAATAAACTAATGAAGCAGAATAGACAGCCGAGAAATAAACCAGTGCATATTGTAACACTTGATTTTTTAAAACCTGGTATACAAAACAATGAAAAAAGGATAATATTTTAAATAAATGGTGCTGTCAACTACATATCCTTTAGAAGAAAAAAAAATTAAAGTTGACCCTCCTAACACAAAAATCAAGTTTCAGTATATTGTAGACCTAAGTAGAGAAGGCAAAACAATAAATCATCAAGAAAGTAATAAAAGAAGACTTTTTCATGAACTTGGGGGTGGGATAATATTTCCTAAATAGGACACAAAAAGGGCTAATCATACAAGAAAAGATTGATAATTCAAAGTACATTCAGATTGAGTGAAAAAGCAAGCTAAAGACTGAGAGAAGATATTTGTAATTCATGTAGCCCACAAAATAATCATACCCAGAATATCAAAAGCACTCCTAACAAATCAATAAGAAGACAGATGAGTCAAGTGAAAAATAGTCAAGTGATTCACACTGGGATTTCCCAAAAGATGTATTGTTCCAAATGGACAGTAATGTATGAAAAGGTTCTCAACTCTATTAGTAACCAGGGAAGTGTAAATTTATAGAAAAGAGGTTGATCATAAGTGTTGGGGAGGATATGGAGCATAAATTATCATCAAATTGGAAACTATCTGGCATCATTTCTTTGAGCTGGAAATAAGTATTCACTATAGCTAGTGAATATTTTGGAGAGCAAATGGAGGCTCTAACCAGGTAGGATGTCAGGACAGCAGGCATAAGTCAGGACTGTCCCAGGTAAATCAGGGTGTATGTGCACATCAGTTGTGATGTTTTCTCTCACCACATTCTCTAGTAATGCCACTCATAGAAACATCAAAACACAGGCTCAAAACGTGCAGTGCAAATAAAAGCACAGAACTGGGTACAACTCAGACATCCGTCCACTTAGAATGTATACATTAATCGTGGTGTATTTACACAGTAGAATACTATAATAATGAATCAATGAACTAGAGTTACAGAATGAATCTCACATCATGTTGAGGGGGGAAAATGCAGACACAAAAAAGAGCTTACAGTGTAATTTCAGGCAACACAAACTATAATGCAAAAAAGTTAGGATAGTGTTAATGCAGTTGGCAGAACCACAGCTCCCCAAGGATGTCCATGCCCTAAAGTTCCAACATCTGTGCATATATAAATATGGCTAAAGGGACGCTGTGGATGTGGTTAAGGTTAAGGAGCCCCAGGTGGGGATATTGTCCTGAATTATTCCACAGGCCCAATATAATTGCAAGGGTCCTAAACGTGAAAAAAATGAGGCAACTGAGTCAGAATCAAAGAGGTTGCAACAGAAAGAGTCAGAATGATGTCATGTGAAAAATACTCAACTGAACATGGCAATGGCTTTACATATGAAGAAGGAGCTATGACCCAAGGAATGCAAGTGGCCTCTAGAAGTTGGAACAGGAAAGAAATGGATCCTCGCCTAGAGCCTCCAGACAGGAAGGTCGTTCTCCCAACACCGTGATTTTAGGACTTCTGAGCTTCATAACTATAAGATAACAAACATGCTATTTCAAGCCACTGTGTTTGTTATGATCTGTTATAATAGCAATAGAAAACTAAGTAAAGCATCATTTCTGAAGGAGGGAAGGTACTGGAAGGAGGTTTGGGGTGTTGTGGAAGCATTCTATTTTTGGATTTACGTGCTCCTGAGAAATTTTTAGTAGAAAGCGATGGCACCCCACTCCAGTACTTTTGCCTGGAAAATCCCATGGATGGAGGAGCCTGGTGGACTGCAGTCCATGGGGTCGCGAAGAGTCGGACACGACTGAGCGACTTCACTTTCAATTTTCACTTTCATGCATTGGAGAAGGCAATGGCAACCCACTCCAGTGTTCTTGCCTGGACAATCCCAGGGATGGGGGAGCCTGGTGGGCTGCCGCCTATGGGGTCGCAGAGTCGGGCACGACTGAAGTGACTTAGCAGCAGCAGCAGAGAAATTTTTGTTGAATCCTACATTTGTTTTGTGTGTGCTTTTTTCCAAGTGTGTTATCTCTGTCTCTCTGTCTCTCTCTCTCTCTCACACACACACATACACACAAACACTCCACTACTTAATGAGGAAAAGAGGCAAGATATTCAGAGCCACTGCCACAAGAGGCTCACTGCCTGAGGCATATATTCCATGCCTAGGAAGACACAGTTTCCTCAAGGATTTAAATTAGATGAAAGGAGCTCAAACCTGCCTCATAGACAGAAGAGTGTGGATGCCTCACTTCAGCGCCTCCAGCAAATGACTACCTCATAAGAAGGTCCAGATAATTTTGTTAAAGTGCTGCACTCAATACGCCAGCAAATTTGGAAAACTCAGCAGTGGCCACAGGACTGGAAAAGATCAGTTTTCATTCCAATCCCAAAGAAAGGCAGTGCCAAAGAATGCTCGAACTGCCGAATAATTGCACTCATTTCACATGCTAGCAAAGTAATGCTGAAAATTCTCCAAGCCAGGCTTCAATAGCATGTGATCTGAAAATTTCCAGATGTTCAAGCTGGATTTAGAAAAGTCAGAGGTACCAGAGATCAAACTGCCAACATCTGTTGAATCATAGAAAAAGCAAGAGAATTCCAGAAAAACATCTACTTCTGTTTCATTGACTATGCTAAAGCCTTTGTGTGGATCACAACAAACTGCAGAAAACTCTTAAAGAGATGGGAATACTAGACCATCTCACTTGCCTCCTGAGAAACCTGTATGCAGGTCAAGAAGCAACATTTAAAACCGGACATGGAACAACGGACTGGTTCCAAACTGGGAAAGAAGTATGTCAAGGCTGTATAATGTCACCCTATTTATTTAACTTATATATGGAATGCATCATGAGAAATGTTGGGTTGGATGAAGCACAAGCTGGAATCAAGATTACCAGGAGAAATATCATTTGCCTTAGATATGCAGATGACAGCACCCTTATGGCAGAAAGTCAACAGGAACTAAAGAGTCTCTTGATGAAATTGAAACAGGAGAGTGAAAAAGCTGGCTTAAAACTCAACATTCAGAGATTATATTTTAAGATGGTGGAGGAATAGGACAGGGAGACCACTTTCTCCCCCACAAATTCACCAAAAGAACATTTAAACACTGAGTAAATTCCACAAAACAACTTCTGAATGCCAGCAGAGGACATCAGGTGCCCAGAAAAGCAGCCCATTGTCTTTAAAAGGAGGTAGGAAAAATATAAAAGACAAAAAAAGAGACAAAAGAGGGAGGGACGGAGCTCCGTCCAGGGAAGGGAGTCTTAAAAAGAGAGAAGTTTCCAAACACCAGGAAACACTCTCACTGCCGAGTCTGTGGTGAGCCTTGGAAGCACAGAGGGCAACATAATAGGGAGGAAAATAAGTAAATAATTAAAACCCACAGATTATGAGCCCAGTGGTAACTCCCCCAGTGGAGAAGCAGTGCAGATGCCTGCACCCGCCACTAGCAAGCAGGAGCTGGGCAGGGAGGCGTGAGCTGCATCGCTTAGAGTAAGGATCGGACCTGAATGCCCCGAGGGTAATCAAAGCCAATTAATTTGAGCTAGCAAACCAGACTGTGGGATAGCTACCACACAAAAAGCCCTAAGACACCGCCAGGCCCGCACACAGAACAAAGGGCTGAACAGAACTAGCCGGCTGCAGACCATCCCCCTCTGGTGACAGGCAGCCAGAGCCAGAAGAGGGCAAGCACAGCCCCAAAGAGACATTATCTACCAAACTGCAAGCAGGCTTCTTTGCTAACTAAGACTTCTTGGGGTTCTGGAGAGTCATCATCCACCTCAGAAGGTGCGCCGGTTGTACACCCAGAAAACCGAGTGGCAGGGATGGGAAAGGCGATCAGTTGTAGTGACTGCGCTCGCCAAACACCTCATCACCCAAGCTGCTTGGAGCTGGGAAGGGCACAAAACGCAGGCCCAACGGAGTCTGCGCCTCTGAGGACTACCCGAGTGCCTGAACCTGAGAGGCTTAGACCTGGGAAGTGCATGCAGCCCAGGGCCGGCCTCGGACAGTTCCAGGCAGAGCAACCTAGAGCCTGAGCTGTGTGGGCAGGGAGGGTGCATGCACATTGCGGCTGAGACACTGTGAGCACATGCCAGTGTTATTTGTTTGCAGCGTCCCTCCTCCCCACAGCGCGACTGAACAAGTGAGCCTAAGAAAAAAAAAAAAACGGTCCACCACCACCCTCCTTGTGTCAGGGCGGAAATCAGACACTGAAGAGACTAGCAAACAGAAGAAGCTAAAACCGAGGGAACCACCTTGGAAGTGACAGGTGCAATAGATTAAAACCCTGTAGTTAGTACCAACTACATAGAAAGGGGCCTATGCTGCTGTTAAGTCACTTCAGTCCTGTCCAACTCTGTGCGACCCCATAGACGGCAGCCCACCAGGCTACCTCATCCCTGGGATTCTCCAGGCAAGAATACTGGAGTGGGTTGCCATTTCCTTCTTCAATGCATAAAAGTGAAAAGTGAAAGTGAAGTCGCTCAGTCGTGTCCGACCCTTAGCAACCCCATGGACAGCAACTTACCAGACTCCTCCATCCATGGGATTTTCCAGGCAAGAGTACTGGAGTGGGGTGCCATTGCCTTCTCCGAAAGGGGCCTATAGATCTTGAGAAATATAAGCCAGACCAAGGAACTATCTGAAAATGAACTGACCCCACTCTGCCCACAACAACACCAGAGAAAGTCCTAGATATATTTTTACTATTTTTACGATCATTCTTTTCTTTTTTTTAACTTTTTAAAATTTTAAGTCCTCTATTACTCCTTTAATTTTCATTTTTATAACCTACTATTACTTTTCAAAAAAAAAGTATTTTTTAAAGCAAACTTCATATATATTTTTTTTAATAATTTTTGTGACTGTTTTTTTTTTCCTTCTTCTTTTCTTTAATATTATATGTTTTAAAATCCAACCTCTACTCTAGAATTTTAATCTTGCTTTTTGGTATTTGTTATTAATTTTGTACCTTTAAGAACCCAATCTTCAGTACCCATTTTTACTTGGGAGCGAGATTACTGGCTTGACTCTCCCCCTTTGGACTCTCCTTTTTCTCCACCAGGTCGCCTCTGTCTCCTCCCTCCTCCTTCTCTTCTCTACCCAACTCTCTGAATTTCTGTGTGTTCCAGATGGTGGAGAACACTTAGGGAACTGATTACTGGCTGGATCTGTCTCTCTCCTTTTCATTTCCCCCCTTTTATCCTCATGGCCACCTGTGTCTCCTTCCTTCCTCTTCTCTGTATAACTCCATGAACATCTCTGAGTGATCCAGACTGTGGAGCGCACATAAGGAAGAGATTACTGGCTAGCTTGCTCTCTCCTCTTATGATGCCACCTCTGACTCCCTCCTCCCTCTTCTCTTCTCCATGTAATGCTGTGAACCTCTCTGGGTATCCCTCACTGTGGAGAAACTTTTCATCTTTAACCTAGATGTTTTATCAACGGTGTTGTATAGAAGGAGAAGTCTTGAGACTACTGTAAAAATAAGACTGAAAACCAGAAGCAGGAGGCTTAAGTCCAAATCCTGAGAACATCAGAGAACTCCTGACTCCAGGGAACATTAATCGATAGGAGCTCATCAAACGCCTCCAAACCTACACTGAAACCAAGCACCACCCAAGGGCCAACAAGTTCCAAAGCAAGACATACCACTCAAATTCTCCAGCAACACAGGAACACAGCCCTGAGCTTCAATATACAGGCTGCCCAAAGTTACTCCAAATCCACTGACATCTCATAACTCGTTACGAGACACTTCATTGCACTCCAGAGAGAAGAAATCCAGCTCCACCCACCAGAACACCGACACAAGCTTCCCTAACTAAGAAACCTTGACAAGCCACCGATACAACCCCATCTACAGTGAGGAAACTCCATAATAAAGAGAACTCCACAAACTGCCAGAATACAGAAAGGCCACCCCAAACTCAGCAATATAAAAAAGATGAAGAGACAGAGGAATACCCAGCAGGTAAAGGAACAGGATAAATGCCCACCAAACCAAACAAAAGAGGAAGAGATAGGGAATCTATCTGATAAAGAATTCTAAATAATGATAGTGAAAATGATCCAAAATCTTGAAATAAAAATGGAATCACAGATAAATAGCCTAGAGACAAGGATTGAGAAAATGCAAGAAAGGTTTAACAAGGACCTAGAAGAAATAAAAAAAGAGTCAATATAAGATGAATAATGCAATAAATGAGATCAAAAACACTCTGGAGGCAACAAATAGTAGAATAACGGAGGCAGAAGATAGGATTAGTGAAGTAGAAGATAGAATGGTAGAAATAAATGAATCAAAGAGGAAAAAAGAAAAACGAATTAAAAGAAATGAGGACAATCTCAGAGACCGCCAGGACAATATTAAACGCTCCAACATTTGAATCATAGGAGTCCCAGAAGAAGAAGAAAGACCATCAGAAAATACTAGAGGAGATAATAGTTGAAAACTTCCCTAAAACGGGGAAGGAAATAATCACCCAAGTCCAAGAAACCCAGAGAGTCCCAAACAGGATAAACCCAAGGTGAAACACCCCAAGACACATATTAATCAAATTAACAAAGATCAAACACAAAGAACAAATATTAAAAGCAGCAAGGGAAAAACAACAAATAACACACAAGGGGATTCCCATAAGGATAACAGCTGATCTTTCAACAGAAACTCTTCAGGCCAGGAGGGAATGGCAAGACATACTTAAAGTGATGAAAGAAAATAATCTACAGCCCAGATTACTGTACCCAGAAAGGATCTCATTCAAATATGAAGGAGAAATCAAAAGCTTTACAGACAAGCAAAAGCTGAGAGAATTCAGCACCACAAAACCAGCTCTCCAACAAATGCTAAAGGAGATTCTCTAGACAGGAGACACAAAAACGGTGTATAAACTCGAACCCAAAACAATAAAGTAAATGGCAATGGGATCATACTTATCAATAATTACCTTAAACATAAATGGGTTGAATGCCCCAACCAAAAGACAAAGACTGGTTGAATGGATACAAAAACAAGACCCCTACATATGTTGTCTACAAGAGACCCACCTCAAAACAGGGTACACATACTGACTGAAAGTGAAGGGCTGGAAAAAGATATTCCATGCAAATAGAGATCAAAAGAAAGCAGGAGTAGCAATACTCATATCAGATAAAAAAGACTTTAAAACAAAGGCTGTGAAAAGAGACAAAGAAGATCACTACATAATGATCAAAGGATCAATCCAAGAAGATACAACAATTATAAATATATATGCACCCAACATAGGAGCACAATATGTAAGACAAATGCTAACAAGTATGAAAGGGGAAATTAATAATACAATAATAGTGGGAGACTTTAATACCCCACTCACACCTATGGATAGATCAACTAAACAGAAAATTAACAAGGAAACACAAACTTTAAATGATACAATAGACCAGTTAGACCTAATTGATATCTATAGGACATTTCACCCCAAAACAATGAATTTCACCTTTTTCTCAAGTGCACACGGAACCTTCTCCAGGATAGATGACATCCTGGGCCATAAATCTAGCCTTGATAAATTCAAAAAAAATTGAAATCATACTAAGCATCTTTTCTGACCACAATGCAGTAAGATTATATCTCAATTACAGGAGAAAAACTATCAAAGATTCCAGCATATGGAGGCTGAACAACACTCTGCTGAATAACCAACAAATCAGAGAGGAAATCAAAAAAGAAATCAAAATATGCATAGAAATGAATGAAAATGAAAACACAACAAATCAAAACCTATGGGACACTGTAAAAGTGGTGCTAAGGGGAGTGTTCATAGCAATACAGGCATACCTCAAGAAACAAGAAAAAAGTCAAATAAATAACCTAACTCTACACCTAAAGCAACTAGAAAAGGAAGAAATGAAGAACCCCAGGGTTAGTAGAAAGAAAGAAATCTTAAAAATTAGGGCAGAAATAAATGCAAAAGAAACAAAGGAGACCATAGCAAAAATCAACAAAGCCAAAGCTGGTTCTTTGAAAGGATAAATAAAATTGACAAACCATTAGCCAGACTCATCAAGAAACAAAGGGAGAAAAATCAAATCAATAAAATCAGAAATGAAAATGGAGAGATCACAACAGACAACACAGAAATACAAAGGATCATAAGAGACTACTATCAGCAATTATATGCCAATAAAATGGACAACGTGGAAGAAATGGACAAATTCTTAGAAAAGTACACTTTCCAAAACTGAACCAGGAAGAAATAGAAAATCTTAACAGACCCATCACAAGCACGGAAATTGAAACTGTAATCAGAAATCTTCCAGCAAACAAAAGCCCAGGGCCAGACGGCTTCACAGCTGAATTCTACCAAAAATTTAGAGAAGCGCTAACACCTATCCTACTCAAACTCTTCCAGAAAATTGCAGAGGAAGGTAAACTTCCAAACTCATTCTATGAGGCCACCATCACCCTAATACCAAAACCTGACAAAGATCCCACAAAAAAAGAAAACTACAGGCCAATATCACAGATGAACACTGATGCAAAAATCCTTAACAAAATTCTAGTAATCAGAATCCAACAACACATTAAAAAGTTCATACCTCATGACCAAGTGGGCTTTATCCCAGGGATACAAGGATTCTTCAATATCCACAAATCAATTTAATATACCACATTAACAAATTGAAAAATAAAAACCATATGATTATCTCAATAGATGCAGAGAAAGCCATTGACAAAATTCAACATCCATTTATGATAAAAACTCTCCAGAAAGCAGGAATAGAAAGAACACACCTCAACATAATAAAAGCTATATATGACAAGCCCACAACAAACATTATCCTCAATGGTGAACAATTGAAAGCATTTCCCCTAAAGTCAGGAACAAGACAAGGGTGCCCACTTTCACCACTACCATTCAACATAGTTTTGGAAGTTTTGGCCACAGCAATCAGAGCAGAAAAAGAAATAAAAGGAATCCAGATTGGAAAATAAGAAGTAAAACTCTCCCTGTTTGCAGATGACATGATGCTCTACATAGAAAACCCTAAAGACTCCACCAGAAAACTACTAGAGCTAATCAATGAATATAGTAAAGTTGCAGGATATAAAATCAACACCCAGAAATCCCTTGCATTCCTATACACTAATGAGAAAATAGAAAGAGAAATTAAGGAAACAATCCCATTCACCATTGCAACGAAAAGAATAAAATACTTAGGAATATATCAACCTAAAGAAACTAAAGACCTATATATAGAAAACTATAAAACACTGGTGAAAGAAATCAAAGAGGACACTAATAGATGGAGAAATATACCATGTTAATGGATTGGAAGAATCAATATAGTGAAAATGAGTATACTACCCAAAGAAATCTATAGATTAAATGCAATCCCTATCAAGCTACCAACAGTATTTTTCACAGAGCTAGAACAAATAATTTCACAATTTCTATGGAAATACAAAAAACCTCAAATAGCCAAAACAATCTTGAGAAAGAAGAATGAAACTGCAAGAATCAACCTGCCTGACTTCAAGCTCTACTACAAAGCCACAGTCATCAAGACAGTATGGTACTGGCACAAAGACAGAAATGTACATCAATGGAAAAAAAAGAAAGCCCAGAGATAAACCCACACACCTATGGACACCTTATCTTTGACAAAGGAGGCAAGAATATACAATGGAGAAAAGACAATCTCTTTAACAAATGATTCTGGGAAAACTGGTCAACCACTTGTAAAAGAATGAAACTAGAACACTTTCTAACACCATACAGAAAAATAAACTCAAAATGCATTAAAGATCTAAACATAAGGCCAGAAACTATAAAACTCTTAGAGGAGAACATAGGCAAAACACTTTCCGACATACATCACAACAGGATCCTCTATGACTCACCTCCCAGAATATTGGAAATAAAAGCAAAAATAAACAAATGGGACCTAATTAAAATTAAAATCTTCTGCAAAACAAAAGAAACTCTAAGCAAGGTGAAAAGACAGCCTTCAGAATGGGAGAAAATAATAGCAAATGAAGCAACTGACCAACCACTAATCTCAAAAATATACAAGCAACTCCTACAGCTCAATTCCAGAAAAATAAGTGACCCAATAAAAAAATGGGCCAAAGAACTAAACAGACATTTCTCCAAAGAAGACATACAGATGGCTAACAAACACATGAAAAGATGCTCAACATCACTCATTATCAGAGAAATGCAAATCAAAACCACAATGAGGTACCATTTCACGCCAGTCAGAATGGCTGCAATCCAAAAGTCTACAAGCAATAAATGCTGGAGAGGATGTGGAGAAAAGGGAACCCTCTTACACTGTTGGTGAGAATGCAAACTAGTACAGCCACTATGGAGAACAGTGTGGCGATTCCTTAAAAAACTGGAAATAGAACTGCCTTATGACCCAGCAATCCCACTGCTGGGCATACACACCGAGGAAATCAGAATTGAAAGACACATGTGTATCCCAATGTTCATCGCAGCACTGTTTATAATAGCCAGGACTGGAAGCAACCTAAATGTCCATCAGCAGATGAATGGATAAGAAAGCTGTGGTACATATACACAATGGAGTGTTACTCAGCCATTAAAAAGAATACATTTGAATCAGTTCTATTGAGGTGGATGAAACTGGAGCCTATTATACAGAGTGAAGTAAGCCAGAAAGAAAAACACCAATACAGTATACTAATGCATATATATGGAATTTAGAAAGATGGTAACAATAACCCTGTATGCAAGACAGCAAAAGAGACACAGATGTATAGAACAGTCTTTTGGACTCTGTGGGAGAGGGAGGGGGGGATGATTTGGAAGAATGGCATTGAAACATGTATAATATCATATAAGAAACGAATCGCCAGTCCAGGTTCGATGCAGGATACAGGGTGCTTGGGGCTGGTGCACTGGGATGACCCAGAGGAATGGTATGGGGAGGGAGGTGGGAGGGGGTTTCCGGATGGGGAATATGTGTACACCCGTGGCAGGTTCATGTTGATGTATGGCAAAACCAATACAACACTGTAAAGTAATTAGCCTCTAATTAAAATAAATAAATTTAAGTTAAAAAAAAAGAATTTCTCTCTCATGGAGGGGGAAAAAAAATCTCAACATTCAAAAAACAAAAATCATGCTTGCTCAAATTCATGTTCATTGAGTCGGTGATGCTATTCAATGGACACAGTGACAGACTTTATTTTCTTGGACTCCAAAATTACTGCTAAAGGTCACTGCAGCCATGAAATTAAAAGACACTTGCTCCTTGGAAGAAAAACCATGACAAGCCTAGACAGTGTATTAAAAGGCAGAGACATTACTTTGCCAACAAAGATACATGTAGTCAAAGCTATGGTTTTTCCAGTGGTCATGTATGGATGGGACAGTTGAACCATAAAGAAGGGTGAGCACCAAAGAATTGATGTTTTTGAACTGCTGTGTTGGAGAAGACTCTTGAGTGTCCCTTGGATGGCAAGGAAATCAAACCAGTCAATCCTAAAGGAAATCAGTCCTGAATATTCATTGGAAGGACCCATGTTGAAGTTGAAGCTCCAATACTTTGGCCACCTTATGTGAAGAGCTGACTCATTGGAAAAGACCCTGATGCTGGGGAAGATTGTAGGCAGGAGGAGAAGGGAACGACAGAGGATGAGATGGTTGTATGGCATCACCAACTCGATAGACATGTAGAGCAGGTGATAGACAGGGAAACCTGGTGTGCTGCAGTCCTTGGGGTCGCAAGGAGTTGGAATGACTGAGTGACTAAACAACAACAAAGAAGATCCAGAGTCTTGTCTTTCTGTTTTTAATTGGCTCCCCTCTGTAGGAAATCAGGTTGAAGTGCCCCTCACACATTAACTCCCAATGGCCAATGCAAGAGTGTGGATATTTTCATTTACTTATTTATTTATTGGCTGTACTGGGTCTTTGTGCTGTATGGGGGCTTTCTCTAGCTGTGGCAGTTGGGGGCTACTCTGAGTTGTGGTGCTCGGGCTACTCGTTGCCCAAGCAATGAGGTTTCTTTTGTTGAGGCTCAGGGGCTCTGAAGCACTGGCTCAGTAGTTCTGACTCACAGGCTTAGCTGTGTTGTAGCCTAGCGTTCCAGGAAACAAACTCACTCAGAAAGACAATGCAGATAGTGGAGTGTAGTTTATTACACCAGCGGGCCCAAGGCAGAGTCTCCTCTTAGCCAAGGACCCTGACCAGCATTTGTGAAAATCTTTTCTACCCCATGTGTACATGTCTGAACCCACCACTCCAAATTCCTTGAGACTTACATAAACCAAGGAAAATACAATCCCAATAACCCCATCATTCACGTGCTATGTGTTCATGTGCTCAAACAGTCAAATGATTAGCCAATAATCAATAAACCCGAGGTTACACTCCAATTGATATGGAAAAATTTATGGCCTGTCTGGAGGAAGGGGTGATTAGCGTATGTTTTCTCTTAGGCGATGAGTAACCTAGATATGATTTGCAAGGTTCCCCTGTCTGGAGGGGGTCTTATCCTTTGGTTGTTGCTTTCACTGACACTAAACACAGAGTTCAGAGTCCATTGGAAAGGTGGCCGAGCATGATCAGCATGAACAGGCCTAAGATGGAATCCAGGCCCTATGAATTCCTTCTTCAGCTGCCCCATGGCATGTGGGATCCTCCCAGACCAGGGATCAAACCCACAGGACTTTTAACCACTGAGCCACCAGAGAAGCTCTTGGAATTTTTCTTTCCACTTTGGGATCTTTTACAGGAAATCAGCACTTAAACCTCAATTTAGCAACAAAATAGTAACTGCACCGTGTTTGCCACATTGGTTTCTAAAATCCCTGCTCTGTGAAAATTACCTGACTCATGCACATTCCACATAGAAGATACCAAGTGGGAAGGTTCATAAGAGGCCATTCTTATGAAACAGAGGAAGGCGTACAAACAGGAACTAGAAAGCATTATGCCACAGCCACTGGCCCATTGAAATAAACTCAAAATATAAAAATTACAAACATTCAGATAGGACATGAGATATTGTGCATTAATAACAATAAAGGAATTCTCTGGCCTAGCATAATTCTCTTGGGAATTTAAGAAGCTTATTTTACAGAAGACTTAAAAAGGATGGGAGGTCTTTTCATTTGCAGCCAAATATTTCCTGGTGCCCTGCTGGGTGTTGTCAGTATGCGCATGAAATGACCATGCTGACCCATTGCTTCTGTTGGGAACTAATTATAGGTGAGGAAGGCTGGGGGGGTTCAAATTCTTCATCACACTTACTCCCACAGAACAAGGTCGACGTATAATAGTGAAAAAAATGGATGCCATTTGCGATATAATGAAATGCAGTGGGGAAAAGAAAAACCTGATACTAGTCAATTGCATCATTTCAGTTAAGTAAAATATGTACATCTAGTACACAGAAGCTAGGGAAAAAAGCATAACTGAGATGAGTCCCATCTGAATTAGGAGACGGCAGATGATTAGTTTTTATCATTTTGACACTTCCCAAAATTTTCTAATATTGATTTTACAGTCAAATAAACATAAAAGATGTATTGCTTTATAAAGAGATGTTATCATAAGATTTATTTCAATAACAAGCTCCGCATTTGCAAAATAACTTAATGGCAAACATTTAAATTAAAAAAACAGTATTTAAGGTGTGCATATATCACATGCAATAAGGGGTATATGTCCCCTGCCCAGGTCTATAAACAGAGAATCTGACAGGAGTAATACTCTAGCCATCACACACTGTGTTAAGTTCCAGAGTTTCAGTACGTTGTTTGGGATTTGGGGGAAAGACATCTGCTTATCTTGGCTTGGCCTGTTCTCTCTATTTTTGGCGCTTAGGACAGAATTTCAGACTGTATCATTTGCGACCTACACAGAGAAAAATGTGCTTTTATTGCCAGCAATGGAGCTGGCAAATTTTCTGTAAGCACTCTAGTCCAAAAGGGAAAAAGTCCTGTATAATTCACACTATGTCCTCTGAATACCCGTAGAATTCAGAAGGGACAAAAGAACTCAAGTCAGCAGATGTGCTTTGTAATGCACAGCCAGCTCTGTAAACATGTTGACACTTTTCTGCAGGGAAATGAAGACAGCCCTGTGGAGAGGCGTTTCCTGCTCACCCTCTCTATTCAATGGCCTGATGTTATTTTTTATTGACTGTGTGGAGGCTAATGGCATGATTGCCTTGAGGAAATCAGGAGCATAATGTGGAGGATGGGGAACTAATTGGCCAATATGCAAGCAAAGTGCCTATGGCCAGCTCCTTCCTAAACAGCTAGAAGAAAGACCACAAATCAAAAAGAAAACAGTTCAGGAATTTCTAGGTCCCTTTAAAAACAAATGGAAAGCAGTGGTAGCTTAATAAGCACCAGCCAACTATTTTAGATCGGAGAGGTTTCATTCTTAGAGGTAGATTCAGTGAAATGAATGTGAAAATGTAGACTTTGTCAGGGTGGGCTGGCTGGGTGCTGTGTTCCTCAGTTCCTCACAAGCTCCCAGCTGAGGCTGTATTATGCAGATGTTAAGTAGGAGCTGGGAAAACATTCATAATACTAAACGAGAATTAAGTATGAGGCATTTCTTATGGGGAAAAAAATGAAGATATTTTGAAAATGTGCTTAAACACAAAAAATGAAGAGGATTAAATACCCAGAAGTGGGATTGCTGGATCACATGGTAGTTCTATTTTGAATCCTGTGAGGAACCCCCATACTGTACTAAACAGGGCCTTTTTTTTTTTTTTTTTTAATATTTACTTGGCTGCATCAGGTCTTAGTTGCAGCATGTGGAATCTTTTGCTACATTATGAGGAGCTTTTGTTGCAGCACACTGATGCTCTCGTTGTGGCTTGCGGGCCCAGTAATTAAGGCTTGCAGGCTTAGTTGATCGTAAGCATGTGGGATCTTAGTTCCCCAACCAGGAATCAAATCTGTGTCCCCTGCATTACAAGGTAGACTCTTAACCACTGGACCACCAGAGAAGTCCCTCTCCATAGGATGTTGAAGAGATTTCTACACACCATGTTCACTGCAGCACTGTTCGCAACAGCCACAGTGTGGAAACAACCTAAATGTCCATCAGCAGATGGGTAGATAAAGAAAACGTGGTATATAGATACATGGAGTATTATCCAGTCTGAAAAAGTAAGGCAATTCTGCAATATGTAACCACAAGGATGAAACTTGAGGACACTATGCTTAGTGAAATAAGCCAGTTACAGAAGGACAAATGTTGCATGTTCTACTTACATGAGGGATCTAAAGTAGTCAAATTCATAGAATCAAAGAGTGGAATGGGTGGCTGCCAGGCCCTTGGGTGCTGGTGGGGGGAATGGGGAATCTCTAAGCAAGAGGCATAAAGTTTCAGGAAAGCAGGATGAATGAGTTCTGGAGACGGGCTGCACAGCTTCATGCCTGAGACAGCGACTATATTGTACAGTGGAAAGCGCATTAAAAGGGAAATCCCATGTTAACTGTTTTTACCACGATAAAATACAATTTAAAGGAAGGAAGGGAGGGAGGAAAGGAGGGAGAGAACAAGGGCATGCAAGAGAGAAATTTAAGGTTTATGACGGAGAAGCTTGTAGTTTGTCTCTGGGGAAAGAGCAAATTGCTGAGTCCTCCAGTCAGGCAGGAGCACAGGGAAGGCCAGTGGGGCTCATATGGAAATGCTGAAAGGGAGCTGACATGTAGAGCCTCCTCCAGGGCATTAATTACCACGTACCCCCAGTGCTGTGTGCCTTCAGTCACTGTGGTGGATCACTCAGAACCTACAGAGGTTTGTCAAGGCTGTCTCTTTAAATCCACCTCAGAGTTCTCCCCAGGAGTCTAACTTCTTTCCACTGAAGGTTGAGTTTCTTTTCTTTTCACACCAGGCTGCAGGACCTATCTTCTGCAAGGCAAGAAAAGAGGGTCAGGCAGAGAAGTGCTTATTTCAGCCTCTGTTTTGGCTCTTTTCAAAGGAAAGAAACAAATAGATAAGATGAAATGGACCCAGGATGGAATAGATTTCAAATGGCATCCTAAAATAGGAACAGATTGTACCTTATCTGGGTTATAGAGTTCATGTGTTTAAAAACATTTTTTAAATTCTATAACTACTTGAAAATGTGAGCAGAAAGGAATCCATTTCTCTCACAGGCCTCTCTCACCAAAGGCTCTATAGTTCTTTGCTTTTCGTCCACATTTGGCATACATTTCTAAAACTTCATGGGTGGTACAGCCCCCAGAAATCAGAGATGAACAGAGAATAGACAGTCAATTTATGTTGTCTGTGGCTCATCTTCTCTGAAAAATGGAAAACATACCATGCTGTCTTGGGTCAGACTGGCTTAATTATCCATCAATCTAAACTGATTGTGGACCCAGCAATAATAGACTGGACCCTGAAGGGTCTGCAGAGATGCCCAGAGGCAATGTGCTGGTTGGAAAAAAGGACAAGAGCTGGAAGAAAGGACGGTTGTATTGAGAGGAGATGTGAATCAAACTCATGTGATGGGCCAATGCATCTGCACATTGCTGTGTCACCTGGGCCTTTCCTTTCTGCCCTTCCGTGAGGCTCCAGGACCACCATATTACACTGAACTGGAATTTACCTAGGTACTGTATGAGACAGCCTCCCCCATCCCACACCTGTCCTTGCTGTTGCTCACCTGGCATGATTGTTACATGTTTACTCACCAACATCTTCTTGGCTCCCTTGCCCATCTCCTTCCCCATTTTCCATTTTATTAATAACTTTTATTTGTTCCCATATTATTCCAGCTGCTCTGGAAGCTATATATCCCATTTCTATTCTTTGAGAGATTATTTTTTTACTGTTTAACTTGATTATTTAACACAATAGATATCTCAGTTCTGGTCCCACAGAATATAAGACTCTCAGACTTTGTTCCCTATAAAGTCTTGTCATCTTCTATAGTTACTGCTTCCTAATATTTTAGATTTACCACCTTTTAAAAATCTATCCAGATCAGTCTTTAATGTTATTATTTAATACATATTTGGATTTTCCAATATGTTTATGGAGTTCTTTCTTCATCATAGTTTTCAGTGTTCCATTCTCTCCTTTTCAGATGAATTTCTTTTTTTGCTGAGGTTCAAGCTATAGTTTATATATATATATATATATTTTCAAATGGAGACTTGTCTAGCATTCACACTGGAAGAATTTCTGTGCCTGAAAATACCTTCTGTGCCCAGCAGATAGTTTTACCCTGGCAATTGTAAGGTCTATTCCATTTTTCTTCTTGAATTTCTAGTTGCTGATCTTCTAAGAGCCATACCTTGAAAGCCCTTTGAAAGCTCACCTGCCTCCTTTCACCAACCTGTCATGTATCTCAGTGGTTTTTCTGATTTTCTCTGTTTTTAAAGGTTAAACTTCACTACAATATATCTAGGTAGGGCTTTGTTTTCATTCATTCTGTTCAGGACTAAGTGCATTCTTTTTTTAATATTCTCTCTTTCCATGATCTCAATTCTCTCCTTCCCAGGTCTCTTTTAGATCTTAAATCTGAGTCTTAGGATGCAGACTCTCCCATTTGTGTTGTCTAATGACTCTTCTTCATATATAATTCATTTCCTACTACAGCTTGTCACTATTTTATTGTGAGTGCATACTCAGTGGAGACAGTGTTCTATGGCAGTGCACCCTGAGCACAGAGGGTTCCTTCAGGATTGTTTTGTGTTCATTCTGCTGCAGTCTAACAGGTTACAGCTCTACCTTCAAAAACCCCACCACCTTTACCTCCACCCCACCAAGCCCATCACCCCCATCACCATCACTGCCACTGCCTCTACCATCATCGCTACCTGTACCACCTGCCCCTACATCATCACCTCTACACCCACTCCCACCAGTATCACCACCATCTTGACCACCTCTCCTTCCTCTACAACCACCAACACTTCAAATACCAGCACTTTCACCAACATCTCCACCACCAGCACTAGTGTTTCCACTGTCACCACCACCCAAAAGTTTCATTCTTTGTTAGTACAAAGAAAATGGAGATTCAGTAAGTTGTATGACATAAGAAATCTTTATCACTCCTGGTTAGGAAGGAGTGTAACAACCAATGTGGTGCTAGGTCAGAAATTGATGGAACTATGACAAGAGATGGGTAGAGCCCAGCCCTGAGCAATGAGGATGGCAAAAACAGTGATTAAATTAGGGGTGAAGGGAATACTCACTAGTGGCTTTCCAGAGGTAAGTTTCAGCAGTACAGGCCAGTAATATTTGATATAATGCTGATTGAGTGAAAGTAAAAATGCATATAGATATATATGTTTCTGTGATATGATGTTAAGCTGGAACTGCTTTCATCTTAGTTTCAGCTGAAGAAAATAGAATAAAATGGCAAATACCCTTATAACCTAGACTGATGTGCTAAAGCACCATACTGAACTTACTAAGTGATTTCAAAATCAGTTCTGCTAGCAGGAATCCTTCACCTTTCTACTGGCTATGAATGTCTACAACTAAAAGGAGAGAAAAAGAGAGCATTCCTGTGAGGATGTTAGGGTGCTCCTCTCTATCTCATGGTAGCAGAAAGAACTTTTATCTCCCCCATCTCTTGCCAAGTGAGAGGTGCTTGGCGCCAAGGATGTCATAGATAGTATATGAAGATATGCTATCTTCATATGCTATGAAGCATATGCTTCATATCTTCTGGAGTCTGGGAGAAAAGGACTTACACAGGAACGGGGTTGTATGTTCAAAAACCTGAGATGAGTGCAGGAGAGAAAGAGGTTTCTCATTTGCTTATTTGGCCAAGTTGCATGGCTTGCTTGCAGGAACTTAGTTCCCTGACCAGGGATTGAACTTGGAGCAATAACAGTGAGTGACCTGAGTCCTAACCACTGGACCACCAGGCAATTCCCTAACAGAGGTTTCAATGAGAGCAGCTTACTCCTCCAATGTGCCCCTTTCCCAGGGACTAAGCATGGCTCCACAGAAGCAACTGACATGAAGCCACTTGAAGGACACTTTGCCCAAGCAGGACACCTGGAGGGGTAAAATGACCTAGAAGAGGATCGTAGTGGAGGCGGTTGAGAAGCTCGGAGAACAAAGCTCTGAAAGTGACTGCCTTGTGGTTGTGTATCCTACATTACAATGTGCTCTGAGATTTCTCCAATACAGAATCACTCATGTCAGCAAAGCACACGTAAAACACCCAACACCAAAGTGACACCTGCAGCCAGGCAAGTAGCGTGTTTTCTATCACCCTGGGGCACCACCCTGGAGGGGTCAGAAATTAGATCTTACCAAAAATATGAGGCCCCTGCCCACTCTGCAGACTTCCAAGCCTCAAGCAGGTATGAGCTCTAGCTTGGATGGAGTTCACAGAGTTGACTTCTACACAAGATTAGACATTTTAATTATTGAAACTGTTCTAGGTATGGTCAGAGGACATATAACAGAAACACATTCAACTGTTCTCAACAAGAGAAATGTGTGGGCAGTGAAATGTTCAGACCTAATTCTGAGCATAGTGAACATAAGAGTCTATTACCATAGACAAAGTCAAAATAGAATGTCTCTTCTCTCAGAAACACACTTGATAAGGAGCATAAACCAGATGGTTGGTTTGTTTTTTTTTTCCTTTTTTGAAAAGAATTGTACAAAAGAGAATTCCTTTTTCAATCAGTACTGGAAACAGGGTACATCTGTACGTAGAGCTGCATGTTTTATGCATCCTGACTATCAATAATAAATAAAAATGTAAATCAATCAGAAGAAAGCCTGAATCATCATTTTAATCTCTCTATACAAATGGCATTACAAAATTGATCAAAGAACATGTAGTCAAAAATGCAGGAAACAAATATGATAGAGGTATGACAGGGAGTTAATAAAAATATGATATTTTACTGGACTTTGTGGTACTTTTTCCAGCTTCTTTAAATGTATAATTTGTTTAAATTTATTTTCTCATTATAAAAAAATATTCTCTTTTATGCCTAATTTTGTATTTATAATTTTCTATTCTGTTAGTGAGGATTACAAAAATAATATGAGTTTCAGGATTTCCAAAACTTGGATCCATCCTGAATAAAAGCACTGTAGTACATGAGGTATTATATGATACATCTTCAAATAAAGCAAAGAAGTTACTACTCAATAGAAGAATATTTTGAGTAAAGCTTCAACAAAAACATCTCCAAACTTCTGGACTGATAAGTAGACCCTGGTCTATAGCCCTTGGCAGAGAAACCCTGCATCCAGGCAGTTGCATCTTGCATACTACAGGTCCATCCAGGCACCTGTATATGAGTTAAGTTGTTATAATAATTCTTCACACCAGCCATGCACACACCAAGCTACAATGCAATTTTGTCTAATGTTTTAATTAGAAATGAATGCCTAGCTTATTTTCCTGTAAAATCAGCACTTAAAAAAAATAAAGACATAGTTTATTTAAAATAGATAAAAATAATTTTATGTACAAAAGATGGAGATACAGAGGGTTTATTAATTTCCCTTGACTTTTTTCTTTTCTAAGCAAAACATTCTTTTCTTATATTGCTCCCAGTTCTTGGTCCAGTTGGAATGTCTACCACATTGCTCTGAATCATTGGCTCAGAATCATTGAGAAGCAATCTTCTTTAGCAATGCTTGGACTGAGATAGTACAGTCTGTATTCATACAACTTAAATAATGACTGAATTGGACCAAATTATCTTTAGGGGGATCTACTAAGAATCAGTGGTCTATCATTCCTTCTTAACATTGTTTCTGGCTATTTTCATTGTTGTTCAAATAGGTATGTATTTAAATTATATATTTATGTTGAAGTTTGTTGAAGAAATATAACTAGCACAGAAAACCAGTGAATTTAAAGATATTGATTTAAATGAAAGTATTAAGTAATGATGGGTAGACATCAGGTGGTACATAGAGGGGGCAAGCAGCTATGCTGGTAGTACAGGAATAGCTGAATCATGGAAAGCAGAAACAGCTGGAGTTTGCCTGGGTCTATCATGGTGATTGGAGAAGGCAATGGTACCCCACTCCAGTACTCTTGCCTGGAAAATCCCATGGATAGAGGAGCCTGGTAGGCTGTAGTCCATGGGGTCACTAAGAGTTGGACACGACTGAGCGACTTCCCTTTCACTTTTCACTTTCATGCATTGGAGAAGGAAATGGCAACCCACTCCAGTGTTCTCGCCTGGAGAATCCCAGGACGGGGGAGCCTGGTGGGCTTCCGTCTATGGGGTCACACAGAGTCGGACACGACTGAAGCGACTTAGCAGCAGTAGCAGCAGCATCATGGTGATACCTTTTCTAACTTAGACATACATTAGTAAAATTTACTTTTGGGGGTTACTGTGCTATGAATTTGTACACATATATGGATTCTTGTAATCACTACCACAGACAGAATACAGATTCCAAAGAATCTTCTCACGATATCCCTTTGTATTTATACCCTCACCCTACCTCTAACCCCAGGAAACTACTTATCTATTTTCTATTTCTTTATTTCTTTTTCCTTTTCTAGAATGCTGTATAAATAGAATAATATAATTTTCAATATTTTGAAAATGGGTTTTTTCACTTAGAAAATACATTTAAAAATTCATTAATATTATTCTAAGTATTAGCAGTTCATTTCTTTTTATTGGTGAGTAGCTTTCCATTGTGTGGATGTACCACAGTTTGTTTAGTCACTAGATTATGAAAGACAATTGAATTACTTCCAGTTTGGGGTGATTATCCTTTGTTTTTCAAGCAAAGTTATTTTTTTCCCTTTTACTTCTTTTCCTCCTCATTGCTTAAGTGCCAAAACACCCTTCTTTCTTCCATTTTTCTTTTAATCTCCCCAGTAGCTATGTATTTGGAAGACTGTCCCTTTAATCATGCCTTCTCCATTAAACTGAATCTTTTTAAGTCATTGCCTAGCCTAACCCATTAAATGGTAAGTATTTTGTGATTCCTTTCTTACATCTGCTTTGATCTGTTTCCTACAGTTTCTTTTTAAAGTACTTTCATAGTTAAAGTGGATTTAGTCCCTCCATCAGTGGGCTCCAGTTGAGGAGCTCACTTCTGATGGACTCCCTCAGACCCCTCTCTGCATCCCTCCTTTGTCTCTCTAGCAGTTTATCTTATCTATCTTAATAAACTTATGTATTCTGCATCTTTCATTTGCTTTCAGTGAAAGAGCTGATTCCTAAAATGTAGAGGCTAAGACTGCTTCTGGTTCTCCTCTAGCAGCTCATGTAGTTTTATGCAAAAAGTTAGTAGAGGACTTCAAAAAAGTATCTTTTCAACTTATAAAAACTCTTGATTCTGAGAACAGATAATCCCTTTATATCTCTACCACTCTCTGCTGTAAGAAAACTATAAAAAGTTGAAAATATTCTCCCTTTAGAGTTAAGAGAAGCAGAAAATATTGTGCTAGTTTGGGGAGAAAACGGGAGGTTAGAGTGGATGCTGAGTGCTTTGTTTTGATAAAAGCCTAGGAAAATTATTTTTACCTTTCTTCTCTCTGGACCCTAAGTTGGAAGAATCACAAAGAAACTGTTAATTTGGAGAGCAATTTTAAAAAATGAATCTTCGCTAGATTTTATAAGAACTGAGATTTTGGTAACTCATTGGTATTTTTCTGTTCAATGCCCTAAATCTCTGCTTGTACAGAGATGAAAAATCTGAAGGTGGAAGAGAAAAATTTTTATAAGTCAAAGTTTTAGAAACATCTTCCAGTCTTTCTTAAGTGATCCTCTGGACACCATTAAGGTCTGAACTGCAAAAGAATGAATGGTAAATCTCTGCTTCAAACTCATTTCCCATCAAGCACCCTGATTTGAATTCTCATTAGTTAGTCTCACCTCTTTATACATTCAATTTTTAAAAATACTTAAGCCTACAATTCTAAAGTAAGGTCAAAGCCAAAAATAAACCAGGAACCCACTGAGGATGAGAGACTTTTTAAAGCTGTTACTCGCCCAAGTATCAGGAATTTAATCTTCTGAAATTTGAAAAGCTGTTAGAATCACAGATAAATTTATTAGCTTTATCCTGGGAAATTAAGCTGGTATCCTGAACTGTCCCTAGCTCAGTTCAGTTCAGTCACTCAGTCATGTCCGACTCTTTGCGACCCCATGAATCACAGCACCCCAGGCCTCCCTGTCCATCACCAACTCTCAGAGTTTACTCAAACTCATGTCCATTGAGTCGGTGATGCCATCCAGCCATCTCACCCTCTGTCATCCCCTTCTCCTCCTGCCCTCAATCTTTCCCAACATCAGGGTCTTTTCCAATGAGTCAATTCTTTGTATGTGGTGGCCGAAGTGCTGGAGTTTCATCTTCAGCATCAGTCCTTCCAATGAACACCCAGGACTGGTCTCCTTTAAGATGGACTGGTTGGATCTCCTTGCAGTCCAAGGGACTCTCAAGAGTCTTCTCCAACACCACAGTTCAAAAGCATCAATTCTTTGGGGCTCAGCTTTCTTCACAGTCCAACTCTCACATCCATACATGACCACAGGAAAAACCATAGCCTTGACTAGACGGACCTTTGCTGGCAAAGTAATATCTCTGCTTTTCAATATGTTATCTAGGTTGGTCATAACTTTCCTTCCAAGGATAAGCGTCTTTTAATTTCATGGCTGCAGTCACCATGTGCAGTGATTTTGGAGCCCAAAAAAATAAAGTCTGACACTGTTTTCACTGTTTCCCCACCTATTCCCCATGAAGTGATGGGACCGGATGCCATGATCTTAGTTTTCTGATTGTTGAGCTTTAAGCCAACTTTTTCACTCTCCTCTTTCACTTTCATCAAGAGGCTTTTTAGTTCTTCTTCACTTTCTGCCATAAGGGTGGTGTCATCTGCATATCTGAGGTTATTGATATTTCTCCCGGCAATCTTGATTTCAGCTTGTGCTTCTTCCAGCCCAATGTTTCTCATGATGTACTCTGCATATAAGTTAAATAAGCAGGGTGACAACATACAGCTTTGATGTAACTCCTTTTCCTATTTGGAACCAGTCTATTGTTCCATGTCCAGTTCTAACTGTTGCTTCCTGACCTGCATACAGGTTTCTCAAAGGCAGATCAGGTGGTCTGGTATTCCCATCTCTTTCAGAATTTTCCACAGTGTATTGTGACCCACACTGTCAAAGGCTTTGATATAGTCAATAAAGCAGAAATAGATGTTTTTCTGGAATGGTCTGGCTTTTTCCATGATCCAGCAAATGTTGGCAATTTGATCTCTGGTTCCTCTGCCTTTTCTAAAACCATCTTGCACATCTGGAAGTTCATGGGTCATGCATTGCTGAAGCCTGGCTGGAGAATTTTGAGCATTACTTTACTAGCGTGTGAGATGAATGCAACTGTGCGGTAGTTTGAGCATTCTTTGGCATTCCCTTTCTTTGGGATTGAAATGAAAACTGACCTTTTCCAGTCCTGTGGCCACTGCTGAGTTTTCCAGATTTGCTGGCATATTGAGTGCAACACTTTCACAGCATCATCTTTCAGGACTTGAAATAGCTCAACTGGAATAACATCACCTCTACTAGCTTTGTTCGTAGTGAGGCTTTCTAAGGCCCACTTGACTTCACATTCCAGGATGTCTGGCTCTAGGTGAGTGATCACACCATCATGATTATCTTGGTCGTGAAGCTCTTTTTTGTACAGTTCTTCTGTGTATTCTTGCCACCTCTTCTTAATATTGTCTGCTTCTGTTAGGTCCATACCATTTCTGTCCTTTATTGAGCCCATCTTTGCATGAAATATTCCCTCATTATCTCTAATTTTCTTGAAGAGATCTCTAGTCTTTCCCATTCTATTGTTTTCCTCTATTTCTTTGCATTGATCGCCGAGGAAGGCTTTCTTTTCTCTCCTTGATATTCTTTGGAACTCTGCATTCAGACACTTATATCTTTCCTTTTCTCCTTTGCTTTTCTCTTCTTTTCACAGCTATTTGTAAGGCCTCCTCAGACAGCCATTTGGCTTTTTTGCATTTCTTTTCCATGGGGATGGTCTTGATCCCTGTCTCCTGTACAATGTCACAAACCTCAGTCCATAGTTCATCAGGCACTCTGTCTATCAGATCTAGTCCCTTAAATTTATTTCTCACTTCCACTGTATAATCATAAGGGATTTGATTTAAGTCATACCTGAATGGTCTAGGAGTTTTCCCCACTTTCTTCAATTTAAGTCTGAATTTGGCAATAAGGAGTTCATGATCTGAGCCACAGTCAGCTCCTGGTCTTGTTTTTGCTAACTGTATAGAGCTTCTCCATCTTTGGCTGCAAAGAATATAATCAATCTGATTTCGGTGTTGACTATATGGTGATGTCCATATGTAGAGTCTTCTCTTGTGTTGTTGGAAGAGAGTGTTTGCTATGACCAGTTCATTTTCTTGGCAAAACTCTCTATTAGCCTTTGCCCTGCTTCATTCCGTATTCCAAGGCCAAATTTGCCTGTTACTCTAGGTGTTTCTCAACTTCCTACTTTTGCATTCCAGTCCCCTATAATGAAAAGGACATCTTTTTTAGGTGTTAGTTCTAAAAGGTCTTGTAGGTCTTCATAGAACCATTCAACTTCAGCTTCTTCAGCGTTACTGGTTGGGGCATAGACTGGGATTACTGTGATATTGAATGGTTTGCCTTGGAAACGAACAGAGATCATTCTGTCGTTTTTGAGATTGCATCCAAGTACTGCATTTCGGACTCTTTTGTTGACCATGATGGCTACTCCATTTCTTCTAAGGGATTCCTGCCCGCAGTAGTAGATATAATGGTCATCTGATTTAAATTCACCCATTCCAGTCCATTTTAGTTCGCTGATTCCTAGAATGTGGACATTCACTCTTGCCATCTCCTGTTTGAGCACTTCCAATTTGCCTTGATTCATGGACCTGACATTCCAGGTTCCTATGCAATATTACTCTTTATAGCATTGGACCTTGCTTCTATCACCAGTCACATCCACAACTGGGTATTGTTTTTGCTTTGGCTCCATCCCTTCATTCTTTCTGGAGTTAATTCTCCACTGATCTCCAGTAGCATATTGGGCACCTACCGACCCAGCGAGTTCCCCTTTCAGTAGCCTATCATTTTGCCTTTTCATACTGTTCATGGGGTTCTCAAGGCAAGAATACTGAAGTGGTTTGTCATTCCCTTTTCCAGTGGACCACATTCTGTCAGACCTCTCCACCATGACCCGTCTGTCTTGCGTAGTCCCACACGGCATGGTTTAGCTTCATTGAGTTAGACAAGGCTGTGGTCCGAGTGATCAGATTGGCTAGTTTTCTGTGATTATGGTTTCAGTGTGTCTGCCTTCTGATGCCCTCTCGCAATACCTACCGTCTTACTTGGGTTTCTCTTACCTTGGACGTGGAGTATCTCTTCACGGCTGCTCCAGCAAAGCGCAGCTGCCAGTCCTTACCTTAGACGAGTGGTATCTCCTCAAGGCCACCCCTCCTGACCTTGAAAGTGGAGTAGCTCCTCTTGGCCCTCCTGTACCTGCGCAGCCACCTCTCCTTGGACGTGGGGTTGCTCCTCTCCGATGCCTCCCCTGACCTCGGGTGTGGGGTAGCTCATCTGGGCCGCCACCCCTGACCTCGGACATGGGGTAGCTCCTCTCGGCAGCCGCCCCTGACCTCAGACATGGGGTAGCTCCTCTCGGCCACTCCTGTGGCAACGCAGCCTGGCACTCTCAGTCACCACCCCTGACCTTGGGCGAGGGATAGCTCCTCTCTGTTGTACTTCTGCGCAGTCTTTCATAGCCAGCGCGCTTCTAGCTGGGGCTATATCCACCTCTTAACAGTAATTCCTGCACAGGGTTGTTTCACATCCATAGTCTAAAGTAGACCTCCTCAAAATCTAAATGCAGTTGAACATGGATGCCTGGCATTCTCATACTGTCAGCTGATTTCAGAACAAAAAATTAGGAAAATGTTTTTTCTTTTGTGTGTGATTATATTATCTCTGATTCCAAGTTCAGCCACTACCTTGTAAATAATGTCCCTGGGACACAGTTCCTGTCTGTAGTGAATAATATTGATATTTGGCCCTTTAACTGATAACTTTGTTGACACCCATTCATTATAATCTCTAAGAATAAATTCATCTAGCTGGGTGTGGAATGAATCCTTCCAAACCAAAACAGTGTTTCCAATTTCTCACCCAGGAATTTGCTCTTTCTTATGAGTTATAAGTTTAATGTGAGAAGCAGAATCAGTGTCAGTGAGTTTCACAAGAGAAAAATAACAAAAATGATATATTCCAGTTAGCTGCTGCTTAACAGGTTCTAATTCAGGAGATTGAAAGGCAGTAATATTAATGTAGGAGATGTGGTAAAGAACATGTCTGCAAATGCAGGTTTGATCCCTGGGTTGGGAAGGTCCCCTGGAGGAGGAAATGGCAACCCACTCAGATATTCTTGCCTGGAGAATCCCATGGACAGAGGAGCCCAACAAGCTATAGTCCAGAGAGTCGCAAAGATTTGGACACGACTGAAGGGACTTAGCATGCATGAATGCAGGAGATAAATGGGCTCCAGATTAGACATTTACAACTAGCCTCCTATTTGCATTTCCTGAGACAAAGGATAGGTAGGCTCCAGTTGAGAAATTTACCAGCCTCCTGCTTGCATTTCTTGAGACAAGAAGTAGATGGGCTCCAGCTGAGGCATTTACAGTCAGCTTCCTGTTTGCCCTCTGAAATAGAAGTAACAACAGAAACAGGGTAAATAGCCAGTGTTTGTCTCTTGTAAATACCTTAATGTAGAGACAAGATGACGGAGGAATAAATGGACGTGGAGTACATCTCTTTCCTCAAATACATCAGGAATACACCTTCAGACACAGAAACACCTGCAGAACACCAGCTGAGAGTGAGCAAGAGTACCTGAACACCAGAAAAGAATATATAGAACCACACAAAACTCAATAGGATGAAGGAAGTAGGGGCAAAAGAGGAGAGTAAGTAGGACTGGACTTGCCCTTGGCAGGTGGGGGAACTGAAGCAGGGGTCTGATCCCCACATCAGGGCAATTATTTGGGACAGAGGAGAAACATTTGAGGCTGAGAGTGAAGCAGCTGATCTATAACAGTCTAAACAGAAGAGAATCACACAGACAATCCTTGCCACAGCCATACATACTCTGGAGAGCAATGTGGGTCCCCTAGAAGGCACAATGGCTGGGAACTGGAGTGTAGGGATTGTGGAGGAATCCAGGGTGAGGTCTGCTGAAGACTGTGTGGAGACAGCCAGAGGGGACAGGAGACAGGAGATTGTAGTGGGAAATGCTTGTGGAGGAAAACCAGGCAGCCATGGAGGCAAGATAATACTGCTGAGTCATGTGTTGTGGGTGGAGCCATCATGTAGCCTCTATCCCCACACACCAGCAACGGGCAGCTGAACAAATAGAGAAACTGGCCCTTTAATCACCTGGTGCAGGGAGCAGCAGAGTAGGACCCCAGCCAGGGGGCGCCTTTAAGTGCCTGAATGGGTGGAGCAACAGAGAAGGGCCAGCCAAATAGTCCTTCTGATCGCCAGCTGCCAGAGGCTAGAAAAAGACTCTGATAGGACCATAGCTCCTGCAGTGAGGCAGTCAGTGTTCCTGCACACGTGGCACCGCCAGGGTTGCCATGACCCAAGCAGCTGCGCCACCTTCATGCTCAATCCTCACTGGGGCAGAGCTGCCACAGGCTAGATAAAGCCCTAGTAGCACCATATCCCCTGTGACAGCCACCAGCACTCCTGCATAGCTGGCATTGCCAGGGTCCCCATGATCCAAGCAACCGCACCACCTATATGCATGATCCCCACTCAAAAGAGTTGCCAGAAGCTAGAAAAAATCCTGCATCCGTGCATGGTGGGTTGTTTCGGTCATGTCTGACTCTTTGTGATCCTGTGGACTGTGGCCTGCTGGGCTTCTTTATCCATGGGATTCTCCAGGCAAAAATACTGGAGTGGGTTGCCATGCCCTTCTTGAGCACCATAGTTCCTGCTGCCCTAGCCGCCTGCTACCCTGAGTACCCAGTGCTGCCAGGGCCCCTATGACCTAAGCAGCTGTGCCACCTCCACACCTGGCCCTCACTGGAGCAGACCCAAGCACCCCAGGGCATCCTCAGGAGCAAACCCCTGTGGATGACTCATATGCAGAGGTGGAGATAAAACCACAATTGAAACCCAGGGGCAGTGCAGCTAAGGAAGAAGACCCAAAACCTTCCCACCAGCTGTACAAGCTGTAGATTAAATCCATATGATCAACTAGGCAGACTAAAGGACAATGAGAGTTTCCACAAAAGAAAACACACTGGTTCTGACAGCTGTGTACACTGGAGACAAGGCCACACAGGAGTAGGACCAGATTAGAGTCTGAGCTGCCTCCACAGCAGGTCCAGAGACCAGCCCAGTGTTGGAGGACATCCTGGGGAGGCAAGGTGGACTGTGACTCCCAGCGAGGGAAAGGACTCTGACAGCCAAGATTCAAGAAAAGCATTTATTATTCTTATATTTTGACTTGTTCTGTTGTTGCTTCTGGATTATTTTTTCTTTTCTTTTTTTCATTTTCTTTCCTTTTCTCCCTTTTCCTCCACTCTGTTAGTGCAGCTGTTGATTTTATTAGTACTATTAAATCTATTTAAGCTTTTTAAAATCACACTTTTAACTTCTTTTGTATACTTTTGCCTCTACAATAGCCTTTCATGGTTCTGTGGGGTTTACCTATTTTTCTTTTGTTTTCTCCTTTGTTTTTTTTTCCACTTTTTTTTTTTAATTTTTAAATTTTTAAAATTTATTATTATTTTCTCTACATTTACTCTTTTGTTTGTTTTTCCTACTGTTCTTTTCCCATTGTAATATTGAATATATATAAATCTTCTTTATCTATCTCTATTTAACTTTGCATTTTTATTCTTTCTTCCTTTTCCTCACATGTTTGTTAGTTTACTTTGTTTTCATTGCTTTTTTTCCCCAGTTGGCACCTTACTATAGCTTTTTTTTTTTTTTTTTTTCCTATTTGTGCTTTAGTTATTTTTGTTTTTAACAGGTGGATATCATTTTTGGTTTCCTTTGTTCACTGGGTCAAAATATTGTACTTTATTATTATTTTGGGGGGACTGTTCTGGTATTGTTAATCCTTGGAAGGAAAGTTATAACCAACCTAGACAGCATATTAAAAAGCAGAGACATTATTTTGTCAACAAAAGTCCATCTAGTCAAGGCTATGGTTTTTCCAGTGGTCATGTATGGATGTGAGAGTTGGACTATGAAGAAAGATGAACGCAGAAGAATTGATGCTTTTGAACCATGGTGTTGGAGAAGACTCTTGAGAGTCTTTTGGACTGCAAGGAGATCCAATCAGTCAATCCTAAAGGAAATCAGTCCTGGCTGTTCATTGGAAGGACTGATGTTAAAGCTGAAACTCCAATATTTTGGCCACCTGATGCAAAGAGCTGACTCATTTGAAAATATCCTGATGTTGGGAAAGATTGAAGGCAGGAGAAAAAGGGGACAACAGAGGATGAGATGGTTAGATGTCATCACCAACTCAATGGATATGAGTTTGGGTAAACTCCAGGAGTTGGTGATGGACAGGGAGGCCTGGCGTGCTGCAGTTCATGGGGTCCCAAAGAGTCCGACACAACTGAGCAACTGAACTGAACTGAACAGTACATGTGTATATTCCATTATTTCAGTTATTATTTGCCTGATTTTGTAATTGCCATTTGCCTCAAGAGTGACTTTTGTTTCTTGTTTTTGTGTTTGTTTTAATCCCATTTAATGCCACAACAAACCACCTATGGAATCTCTGCTCTCCAGCCAGAGATCAAGCCCTGAGCCTTTGGAGAGGGAGCACTGACTCCAAGACCCTAGACTCCAAGACCCTAAATAACAAAGAACTCCTAACCCTAGGGAGGATTAATTAATAAGAACTTACATAAAGGCAACCACTTGTATACAACACCCAGTAGCACAAACTGCCAACAGCCTGTGGAGGATGTCTCATTCAAACAATAAACAAGACAAAAATACAAACACAATCATCAGCAGACAGGATTACCACCTCACACAGCCCTGCCCACGGTGGGGGGGGAGGGACTCCCCTCCTCCCACCAGAATAAAAGCACAAATCACACCCAACATGAAGTTTACACAAACCACTGAACCAAACTTACGAAAGCAGAAACCAAAAGGAAGATAGAATTCAAACTCAAAGCCTGAGAAAAGGAGACCTCAAACACAATAAGTTAAAAAAAAAAAATGATGAAAAGGCAGAGAAATACTGTGCAAATTAAGGAACAACCTAGAAACACATAAGTCCATATATATGAAGAGGAAATAGGCAAACTACTGAAAAAGTATTCAGAATAATGACAGTAAAGATGATCCAAAACCTTGAAAATAGAATGGAGAAAATGCAAGAATCAACTAACAAAGACCTAGAAGAAATAAAGAATAAGCAAACAGACACAAACAACACAATTACTGAAATTTAAAATACTCCAGAAGAAATCAACAGGAGAATTCTTCTGAGGCAGAAGAATAGATAAGTGAGCTGGAAGACAGAATGGTGGAAATAACTGCTGAAGAGTAGAATAAAGTAAAAAGAATGAAAAGAACTGTGGATAGATTCAGAGACCTCTGGGACAATATTAAATGCACCAATATTTGAATTACAGGGGTCCCAGAAGAAGAAAAGAAAGTGTATGAGAAAAATTTTGAAGAGATATAGTTGAAAAATTCCTCAACATGGGAAAGGAAATAGTCAATCAAATCCAAGAAACACAGAGTCCTGAGAGGGTAACAGATAGGAAGGTGTCAACTACAAACTAGCATTTACCAAAGGCATTGCCAATAAGTGAACAAAAAAGACATTTGCCATCTGCCTCTATGGAGATTGAACCCCATGCTGCTTCAGCTGTTGACCTTCAACAACCCCTGAGGGAGTTCAAGGTGGATTGAGGCACTCTGTGGTCCAGGGAATCTAGAGGGACAGGTCTTTAGATAGTTGGATGTTTTTAGGAACAGATATTATGATCTCAATCCTTGCATCTCCTCATATCTAGAGAAGCACTTCAGACCTAAAGACACATATAGACTGAAAGTGAGAGGATGGAAAAGTATAGTTCATGCAAACAGAAATCAAAAGAAAGTTGGAGTAGCAATCCTCATATCAGATAAAATAGACCTTAAAATAAAGAATAGTGCAAGAGATAAGGAAGGATACTACATAATGATCAAGGGATCAATACAAGAGGAAGACAAACAACTGTTAATATGTATGCACTCAACATAGGAGCACTTCAATACATAGGACAAACATTAACAGACATAAAGTGAGGAATTGACAGTAACACAATAATATTAGGAGACTTTAACACCCCCTTACACAAATGGACAGATCATCAAAACAGAAAATTAATAAGGAAACACAAGCCTTAAATGACACATTAGACCAGATGGATCTCATTGATATTTTCAGGACATTCCATCCAAATGCAGAAGAATACACCTTCTTCTCACGTGTGCATGGAAATTCTCCAGGATAGACCACATCTTAGGTCACAGATCAAGCCTCAGTAAATTTAAGAAAATTGAAATCATATCAGGCATCTTTTCTGACCACAAAACTATGAGACTAGATATCAACCACAAGAAAAAAACTGTAAAAAAACATAAACACATGAAATTAAACATTACATTTCAAAATAAACAGGTCACTGAAGAAATCAAAAGGGAATAAAAAAACTTCTAGAAACAAATGACAATGAAAACATGACAACTGAAAACCAGCAATGACAACAACAACGAAACAACCAAAGTTAGCAGAAGGAAAGAAATCATAAAGATCAGAGCAGAAATAAGTGAAAAAGAAATGATAGAAACAATAGTCAATATTAATAAACCTAAGAGCTGGTTCTTTGAGAAGGTAAACAAAATTACAAACTTTTAGCCAGATTCACCAAGAAAAAAGAGAGAATAATCAAATCAATCAAATTAGAAATGAAAAAGGAGAGGTTACAACAGACATTACAGAAATACAAAGGATTATAAGAGACTATTATGAGCAATTAAGTGGAAAAGCTTACAACATTCAAAAAACTAAGATCATGGCATACAGTCCCATCACTTCATGGAAAATAGATGGGGAAACAATGGAAACAGTGACAGACTTTATTTTCTTGGGCTCCAAGATCACTGCAGATGGTGACTACAGCCATGAAATTAAAAGACATTTGCTCCTTGGAAGAAAAGCTATGATCAACCGAGACAGCATATTAAAAAGCAGAGACATTACTTTGCCAACAAAGATCTATCAGTCAAAGCTATGGTTTTTCCAGTAGTCATGTATGGATGTGAGAATTAGACAATAAATAAAGTTGAGCACCGAAGAATTGATGCTTTTGAACTGTGGTGTTGGAGAAGACTCTTAAAAGTCCCTTGGACTGCAAGGAGAACAAACCAGTCAATCCTAAAGAAAATCAGCCCTGAATATTCATTGGAAGGACTGATGCTGAAGCTGAAGCTCCAATACTTTGGCTACCTGATGCGAAGAACTGACTCCTTGGAAAATACCCTGATGCTGGGAAGGATTGAAGACAGGAGGAGAAAGGGACAACAGAAGATGAGATGTTTGAATGGCATCTTCAACTCGATGGACATGAGTTTGAACAAGCTCTGGGAGCTGGTGATGGACAGGGAAGCCTGCAGTCCATGGGGTCACAAAAAGTCGAACATGACTGAGTGACTGAACTGAACTGAACTAATATGGCAATAAAATGGACAGCCTGAAAGCAATGGACCGATTTCTAGAAAAATCCAATCTTCCAAGATTGAACCAGGAAGAAATAGAAATTATGAATAAGCCAATTACAAGCACTGAAATTGAAACTATGATTAAAAAAAAAAAAACTCCCCAAAAAACAAAAGTCCAGAGCCAGATGGCTTCACAGGTGAATTCTATCAAACATTTAGAAAAAAAAAGTAATCCTTATCCTTCTAAAACTCTTCCAAATAGTTGTAGAGGAAGGAACACATCCAAACACCTCTGGGGCCAGAATCACCGTCATACCAAAACCTGGCAAAGAAAATATAAAAAGAGAAAATTATAAACCAATATCATTGATGAACATAGATGCAAAAATCCTCAACAAAATCCTAGCAAACAGAATTCAACAACACATTAAAAAGCTCATACAACATGATCAAGTTGGGTTTATCCCAGGGATACAAGGATTATTCAACATAAACAAATCAATCAATGTGATACACCATATTAACAAAGTAAAAGTTAAAAAACATATGATAATCTCAATAGATTCAGAAAAAGCCTTTGACAAAATTCAGCACCCATTTATTAATTTAAAAAAATTCTTTAAAAATGGGCATAGCAAGAATCCAGCTCAAAATAGTAAAGACCATGTATAATAAACCCACAACAAACATTATTCTCAATGGTAAAAAACTGAAAATATTCCCTCTAAGATCAGGAAAAAGACAAGGGTGCCCACCCTCACTACTATTATTCAATGTAGTTTTGGAAGTCCTTGCTACAGCAATTGGAGAAGAAAAAGAAATAAAAGGAATCCAGATGAGGAAAAAAATAAAACTCTCACTGTTTGCAGATGACATGATACTGAGAGAGAAATTCTTAGGTTGATAAGAAGTCCAGGGTCCCTGAGGAGAAAGGGGTCTGGGGCTTCGAGAAGGAGAAAAGAAAAAGCTTTTTTTCTACATTCCTTCATCTTAATCACATAAAACGTTTTTTTTTTTTTCTAAAGAAAAAAATCATCAGCCCAGAGCTGATGATTACACAACAAAGCTACTCATCTTAAACTCTCTACCAAGGATTATATAACAACAATGTATCCTGCTTGGGGACACATTTCTCCTTCTTGAGAACCTTCTGACTAATCCTGTCATCTTAAAATGTATGTTATGGAAGTTGGTTTGGTAAGATCTTTCTATTGTTACTTCTAATCTTATTAATTTAAGATGTATGTTGTGGGAATGGGTCTGGTAAAAGTATATAAGGCCTTGATGAGACTAGCGAGGTAGGCACTCTCCGCCCCCTTCTGATGTCTGTGTCAGAAGATTTCTCTGTCCCTTTTTACTTTAATAAAACTGCTCCACAAAAGTTCTGAGTGATCAAGCCTGGTCCCTGGTCCTGAAGCTAAATCTTCTTCTTTGGATATCACAAATCTGACATCGTTCACCATAAGCTATCAATGCTATATGTAGAAAACCCTAAAGATACTATCAGAGAATTATTAGAGCTAGTCAGTGAATTAGCAAAGTTGCAGGATACAAAATTAATGCACAGAAATCACTTGCATTCTTATGTACTAATAACGAAAAATCAAAAAGAGAAATTAAGGAATCAATCTCATTCACCAATGCAACAAAAAGAATAAAATATCTAGAAATAAACCTACCTAAAGAGACAAAAGAGCTGTATGACCCAGAGGGGTGGTACAGGGAGGGAGGTGGGAGGGGGGTTTAGGATGGGGAACACTTGTACGCCTGTAGTGGATTCATGTTGATGTGTGGCAGAACCAATACGGTATTGTAAAGTAATTAGCCTCCGATTAAAATAAATAAATTTAAATTAAAAAAATTATGAGAAACTGATGAAAGAAACCAAAGATGACAAACAGATGGAGACATATTCCATGTTCTAGGTTGGAAGAATCAATATTGTGAAAATGATTATGCTACCAAATGCAATCTACAGATTCCATGTGATACCTATTAAATTACCAATGACATTTTCTACAGAACTAGGAAAAAAATTCACAATTGATATGGAAAAAAAACCCCAAATAGCCAAAGCAATCTTGAGGAAGAAGAATGCAGCTGGAGGAATCAAGCTTCCTGATTTCACACTATACTACAAAACTACAGTCATCAATACAGTATGGTACTGGCACAAAAGCAGAAATATAGACCAAGGGAACCAGATAGAAAGCTCAGAGATAAACCCACCCACCTATGGGTACCTTACTTTTGACAAAGGAGGCAAGAATATACAATGGAGAAAAGACAGTTTCTTCAATAAGTGGTGCTGGGAAAACTGGACAACTATGTAAAAGAATGAAATTAGAACATTTCCTAACACCATACACAAAGACAAATTCAAAATGCATTCAATTCAGTTGCTCAGTTGTGTCTGACTCTTTGTGACCCCATGGACTGCAGCACGCCTGGCCTCCCTGTCCGTCACCAACTCCCAGAGTTTACTCAAACTCAGGTCCAGTGAGTCAGTGATGCCATCCAACCATCTCACCCTCTGTCATCCCCTTCTCCTCCTGCCTTTAATCTTGACCAGCATCAGGATCTTTTCCAATGAGTCAGTTCTTCTCATCAGGTGGCCAAAGTACTGGAGTTTCAGCTTCAGCATCAGTCCTTCCAATGAACATCCAGGACTGATCTCCTTTAGGATGGACTGGTTGGACCTCCTTGCAGTCCAAGGGACTATCAAGAGTCTTCTCCAACACCACAGTTCAAAAGCATCAATTCTTCAGTGCTCAGCTTTCTTTATAGTCCAACTCTCACATACATACATGACTACTGGAAAAACCGTAACCTTGACTAGGTGGACCTTTATTGGCAAAGTAATGTCTTTGCTTTTTAATATGCTGTCTAGGTTGGTCATAACGTTCCTTCCAAAGAGTAAGCGTCTTTTAATTTCATGGCTGCAGTCACCAACTGCAGTGATTTTGGAGCCCCCCCACCCAAAAAAATAAAGTCTGCCACTGTTTCCACTGTTTCCCCATCTATTTTCCATGAAGTTATGGGACCAGATGCCATGATCTTAGTTTTCTGAATGTTGTGTTTTAAGCCACCTTCAATCTCCTCTTTCACTTTCATTAGGAGGCTCTCAAGAAATACCTGGAATAACAGGCAAATATGGCCTTGGAGTACAGAATGAAGCAGGACAAAGGCTCATAGAGTTTTACCAAGAGAACGCACTGACCATAGAAAACACTGTCCTCCAACGACACAAGAGAAGACTCTACACATGGACATCACCAGATGGTCAACATCAAAATCAGACTGATTATATTCTTTGCAGCCAAAATGCATTAAAGATCAAAATGTAAGACCAGAAACTATAGAACTCTTAGAGGAAAACATAGGCAGAACACTAGATGACATAAATCAAAGCAAGATCCTCTATGACTCACCCCCTATGGTATTGGAAATAAAAATAAACAAGTGGGACCTAATTAAATTTAAAAGCTTTTGCATAGCAAAGGAAACTATAAACAAGGTGAAAAGAAAACCCTCAGAATGGGAGAAAATAATAGCAAGGGAAACAACTGACAAAGGATTACTTTTCAAAATATACAAGCAGCTCATACATTTCAATATGAGAAAAACAAATAATCCAATCAAAAAGTAGGAAAAGACCTAAACAAACATTTCCCCAAAGAAGACACACAGATAGCTAACAAACACATGAAAAGATGCTCAACATCACTCATTATTAGAGCAATGAAAATCAAAACTACAATGAGATATCATTCACACTGATCAGAATGGCCATAATTAAAAGTCTATAAACAATAAATGCTGAAGAGGGTGTGAAGAAAAGGAAACACTCTTGCACTGTTGGCACCATATAAATTGATATAGCCACTGTCTTCCACTATGGAAGACAGTATGGAGAGTCCTTTAAAAACTAAGAATAAAACCACCATCAGTTCAGTTCAGTTCAGTTCAGTCGCTCAGTCGTGTCCGACTCTTTGCAACCCCATGAATCGCAGCACGCCAGGCCTCCCTGTCCATCACCAACTCCCAGAGTTCACTCAGACTCACGTCCATCGAGTCAGTGATGCCATCCAGCCACCTCATCCTCTGTCGTCCCCTTCTCCTCCTGCCCCCAATCCGTCCCAGCATCAATGAGTCAACTCTTTGCATGAGGTGGTCAAAGTACTGGAGTTTCAGCTTTAGCATCATTCCTTCCAAAGAAATCCCAGGGCTGATCTCCTTCAGAATGGAATTGTTGGATCTCCTTGCAGTCCAAGGGACTCTCAAGAGTCTTCTCCAACACCACAGTTCTCAGCCATAAAAAGGAATGAATTTGAATCAGTTCTATTGAGGTGGATGAACCTAGAGCCTATTATATAGAGTAAAGTAAGTCAGAAAGAGAAAGGTAAATATCATATGCTAACTCATATATATGGAATCTAGAAGATGCTACAGATGAAATTTTATGCAGGACAGCAGCAGAAACACAGATATAGAGAACATACATATTGACATGGCAGGGTAGGAAGGAAGGAGAGGGTGAGATGTATGGAGAGAGTAACATGGAAACTTACATTACCATATATAAAATAGATAGCCAATGGGAACCTGTTGTTTGACTCAGGAAACTCAGACAGGTGCTCTATAACAACCCAGAGGGGTGAGATGTATATACCTGTGGCTGATTCATGTTGAAATTTGGCAGAAACCAACAATTCTGTAAAGCAATTACCCTTCAACTAAAAAATAAATAAATTAAAACACACACACCTTCAGGTAACAGTCATGGCAAGGACAAAGAGGAAAAAAGCCTGTTTGAGTAAAGGATAAGAGATCTCCTTTCCCCCACTTGTGGGACAAGGGAGATACCACACAAGCACAGAATGGTTCCTTGTGTGTCAAAAGTCAAGTTAGAATGCCTGGCCATAATGAGTCTTGTTCCTTCCAGAAGCCTTCACTTTGAGATCCATTTTGGCTGAAGGGTACATATGCACCCCAGGGGAGGGATCCAGGGTAGGTCAGGTGTGAAAAAAGAAATCAGATAATTGGCCTGAAGGAAGACAAAGGCCTAGAAGAACTGATCTATATAAATGACTTAACTGCCTCTTTACAATGCTCCTCCTCTCTAGGGCCCTTCCTGGATATATTTTGCAAGACTCCCCAGAATCTTTCTCTCAAGGTGTGCATCTCTGCCTTGCTTCTGTCTTAACTAAACAAACTGCTTCTTTGTGTGCACTACCACTTATTGTTGTGCTATGTCTCTGACAATAAACTTTGTACCTGCATTTACAGTTTTGCCTCTGTGATAAATGCATTTTTCACTGGGGGCAAAAATCCAGGGAAAAATAGCTTCCAGCCTCTAGACTAGCAAGGGCTAGTGATTGGGATTTCTGGTTCTCATCCAGTATATCCAGGTTCAATTCCTGGGCAGGAAATTAAGATCTCACTTCATGCCATTGCTTGCTGCTGCCTCATTGAAATCAATATCACTTAACCATCCATTCTATTCTAGCATTTTTAAGGGATTTACATTCTCTTTACATTGAAGAGTGAACTACTCACAGCAAGAGAGACCAACCCATAAAAATATTCCAGTTATGTTACATTTGAATGCTTCAGAGATGAACAAGAAAAGCATTATTATGGACTGAATGTTTCTGTACCCATCAAATTCACATGTTAAAATTCTAACCCCTGATATGATGATATTAGGAGGTAGGCCCCTTGCTGGGTTAAGAGGTCATAAGGTGGAGCCCTCATGAATAAGATTCATGTCCTGTACCTTTGAGGTTCTTTGGCCTAAGAATTAAATTGATGTGAGTCAGATTAACAGGAGAATATCAAACAAAAGTTGTATACATGGGACAGACCCAGGACTTCTGAGGAACTCAAGCAAATGATTGAAGTCCTCACTTTAAATACCATCTTCAATTAAAAGCAACAAAGGATTTGGGCAGCAGGAGATGGGGGTAGATGTTTGGAACTTCAAAGGGAGGCATAGAGTTGACATGGAGATGGAAGAGTAAATATTTTGTAAACAAGTATTTGTTGGGACAGGCAGAGACAGTGCACTGGTTGATGAATAAGGAATCAGTCCCTGGCTCCTTACTTCTTGAATGATAGACTTTGCTGCAGCTGTGAGAACACGTTTGAAAGAGATAACCCTATTTCTCCAGTAAAATGTTTAAGATACCTAAAGAAGTCACTGAGTTTCCCAGGGAAGTAAGGCATTATGACTCTCCCCATTAGCTTAGGACATGACCGCAAGTTGTATTGATCACAGAGGCTGCATACCTTCCCCAGGCAAAGCTGCATGCATGCTGTTCACCCTGTCCTATTCAGTCCTGCATCTCCAACACTGAGAAGATGGCCTGACACATGATATTGTTACTGAGTCCAAGGTAGCTCTGATCACTGCACAAGAAGCCAATGAATCTGAGGGATGAGGTGTTGAGGCAAGGAATATGCCTAAATTTGGAAAGCCAGTGGACCAAGAAGATGGCAGACTAATGTCTCAAAATAACCATCTTCTCGGGGTTTGGATGCCAGGTTCTTTCATAAATCAGAGATTGGGAAAGACATGTAAACAAAGTAAGAAGACCATTTAATTCTTGCAAATATCTCCTAGAATGGCAAGCTTCAGGAAGAGGGATGTGTTAGTTCCTTCTTTCTTACAGTCATTCACAGGTGGGCAGAGTTAGATTACCTCCCTGTGAGCTAAACGAAGGTTGTTGAATATAGTTCCCTGTGTTATATACAGTATGACTGTTGCACAGAAGCCAATTCTGACTCCATGTTGGAAACTGTTTCTTTGACTTGCATTTTGTTGCTTTTGTTATTACAATCATACATAATAGCCTGCCTCAGCAGACCCTGACCCTCTTTGTTCAGCTCATAGATAATCTAACCTTGCCCACCTATTAATGTTGTTTTTCAGTCATCCAGTCATGTCTGACTTTTTGTGACCCCGTGGACTTCAGCACTCCAGGTCTCCCTGTCCATCATCATCTCCCAGAGTTTGCCCAAGTTCATGTTCATTGCATTGGTGATGCCATCCAGCCATCTCATCCTCTGACACCATCTTCTCCTTATGCCCTCAATCTTTCCCAGCATCAGAGACTTTTCCAGTGAGTCACCTGTTCACATCAGGTGACCAAAATACTGGAGCTTCAGCTTTAGCATTAGTCCTTCCTATGAGTATTCAGGGTTGATTTCCTTTAGGATTGACTGGTTTGATCTCCTTGCTGTCCAAGACTCTGAGGAGTCTTCTCCAACACCACAGTTCGAAGGCATTCTTTGGTGCTCTGCCTTCTTTATGGTCCAGCTCTGACAACTGTGTGTGACCACTTCTCAGGGCCACCTATTAACAGCTACAACAAAAAGAAAAGATTAACACACCCTTCCAAAGGCTGGCCCTTCCCGGATATATTTTGCAAGACTGAAGACCCTTTTTACTTCCTCACTGCCTCTCCCTCTCTATTCTGCCTTCAGTTCCTCATTGCTTCTCTCTCTCTGACTCTTTAAGAGACCCTGGCATCCAGACCCCAATAAGATGGATATCTTAAGATATTAGCCTGCCATCTTCTCAGTCAGCCAGCTTTCCGAATAAAGTCATATTACTTGCCTCAACAACTGGTCCCTCGGACTCATTGGCCTCTTGTGTGATGAGCAGAGTGAGCTTAGACTATCCACCCTACATACAATAAAGACATTGATCCTTTGCTTAACAGAGAGATGTGTAGAAGAGGGTGGCCAGGAGAAGCCCTTCTCCCCATTTCTAACTATAAATGAAATGGATCAGGAGTGACTCATCTCCTAGGGACATTAAGGAAAGCTATCTGACTCACATGGGGATGTTTCGAGGGGATGGGGAGTGTGGAATGGGCAGGTCCTGGTTCTGGGTCTCACAAGTGGGCTCCCTTGTGCTGCATTTCCCTCTCTGGATGTCCTTGGATATTGCTAACAAACAAGGACTGGACCAGTTACCATACCCACCTGGGTCCCAGGCATGAGAATGGTGGCAGCATCTGGCCTTTAGGAGCAAGGCATGGCAGGACACATTGGCTTCTCCCTACAATTTTTCCTCATAGAAAGTCCTTAAAGAAAACTACCATTTGGAACCCAAAGAACTAGCCACTTGTCACCCACGCACTTTTCACTTTCCCATACTGCAAGATGCATCGGGGCAAATATGTTGCATGAGGAAAAGGCATCTGGCAGGATTTGTCATGGGCACTTACCCCCAGGTCACCATCACAACCACCACTGGCTAGAGAGGGTGAGAAGCTACAGCTGAGGCAGAAATGCGTGTGCAAAGGCCCCTGAGCCAAGCTTGAGAAAACAGGAGACCTGGGAAGGGTCAGTGCCTGTGACAATCCGGGTACTGGCCTGGCCTAGTTGCTCTGGGGAGAAGGAAATGGCAACCAACTCCATTACTCCTGCCTGGAGGATCCCCTGGACAGAGGAGCCTGGTGGGCTACACTCCATGGAGTCGCAGAGTCAGACACAACTGAGTGACTGACACACACACACACACACACAGTTGCTCTGGATCCCACAGTTTGAGCCAGGTTTTGTCCCATTTTAGGGGAACAGTAGGAGAAATGGCAACGCACTCCAGTGTTCTTGTCTGGAGAATCCCAGGGACCAGGGAGCCTGGTGGGCTGCCATCTATGGGGTTGCACAGAGTCAGACACTACTGAAGCAACTTAGCAGCAGCAGCAGCAGCAGGGGAACAAATAGCACTACCCTAGTGCACCAGCATTAACAAGGTCATAAGCATGACCCACACCTCTAAACCCTTGACTGTTACCAAGAAAGTCATTTGAGCACAGACTTCAGCACATCCCACCACCACCTCCCCCCCACTCCCGAACCCTGCTGGGTCTCCAGGAAAGGTGCCTTTTCAGCTGGACTCACAACTTCCTCTGTTGTTAGGTAGGGCTGAATATTGACTGCAGACATTTGATTCCAATTTAATTATCTTTTCCAAGTGCAGCGTGGGTTTGACAGGCAACAGGAAAGGCGAGTTAATCACAGGCATCTGCTCATTAGCATATTCTTCCCTTAATAACCGTGGTGCTACCACCGCAGCTGTGCTGGCCCCACAGGTGCAGCACGAAGAAGGGGCTCCGGAGGGGCTTCAGGAGGGGGCTCGGTTGCCTGGGGGATGGCGGAGCTCATTCAGAACTCTTCTCAGGGTCAAGGGCAATGCCCAGGAGTACAGAGACCTACGTCTGCCAGGCTTGAAGAGGAAGTTGTTCCCAATGCCCTTAGGAGGAGAGGGAGGACTCCAGGCCCACCCCCACCTGTATTTGCAACCTCGGGGAGCCCACTTGCCCCTGTTCTCCTAGTCCTGAGGAAAGCCAGCCTCATCAGTTATCCTGTTGCTCCAGTTTTGATCTCATGGTTAAAAATCTTTTGATTAAAACACACACACACACACCAGACACACACCCTTTAAAACAGTTTCAAGATACAGAGAACAAATTAGTGGTTTCCACTGAGGAGAGAGAAGAGGAGAGGGGCAAGATGGGGGTATGGGATTAAGGTGTAGAGACTACTGTGTTGTCTATGCTAGGTCACTTCAGTGTGTCCCGCTCTTTGCGATCCCATGGACTGCAGCATGCCAGGCTCTTCTGTCCATGGGATTCTTCAGGCAAGAATACTGGAGTGGATTGCCCTGCCCTCTTCCAGAGGATCTTCCCAACCTGGAGATCTAACCGGCCTCAATTACCACCACTGCATGGCAGGTGAGTTCTTTATCAATAGCACCAGCTGGGAAGCCCCCATGGAAACTACTATGTATAAAATAAAATAAACTACAAGTATATACTGAACAGCACAGGGAATATAGCCAACATTTTATAATAATGTTTAATAGAGTATAATTTATTAATATATTCATTCAGTATGTTGTACACCTGAAACTAAATAATACTGTAAATTAAACTATACTTCAATTAAAAAAAATCTTCATGTCTGGCTTTTCCCCGCATGTTTGGTGATTCCTGGGGACCCCTGTTACCTCTTGCCTGTTCCTCGTGGCCACTACAACTAGCCTCCTAACTCGTCTTCATCTAACTTTCTGGTCATCAATTCAATGCCTCATCCTGAAAGTCTTCCTTTCTGTGCCTCACTCCTATTTCTTGATTCCTTGCTCCTTTAAAAAGGAGTATCTGGGATTTCCCTGATGGTCCAGTGGTTAAGACTCTGCACTTCCACTGCAGGGGACACAGGTTTGATCCCTGCTTGGCCTCACCTGACCTTACTGAGCTCATCTGCCATTACCCCACATCCCACACTTGTGGGATGCACAGGGGTCCTGTCGTTTGGCAACAAGCTACTTGAAGGTAGGATGTTTTGATTTACTCATCTTTCTTTCCTCCAGAATGCTGGCACAGCTCTGGGAACATAGAAGGTTCTGAAGCCCACTGTTTGAATGAAGGAATGGATGAACAAACTGCCGGGGTGTTTGTCCACTGCCGGAGAGTTTAGGAGTCAAAAAAAGAGGGTGGATCCCAGGCTGCTCCCCAGGCCCACAGTTATTGTGAGGAACCCAAACCTCTTCTGGAGAAGGCAATGGCAACCCACTCCAGTACTCTTGCCTGGAAAATCCCATGGACGGGGGAGCCTGGTAGGCTGCCGTCCATAGGGTCGCTAGGAGTCAGACACGACTGAGTGACTTTACTTTCACTTTTCTTCTTCATGCATTGGAAAAGGAAATGACAACCCACTCCAGTATTCTTGCCTGGAGAATCCCAGGGACCGGGGAGCCTGGTGGGCTGCCGTCTATGGGGTTGCACAGAGTCGGACACGACTGAAGCGACTTAGCAGCAGCAGCAGCAAACCTCTTCATTAGCCATGTTATCTTTTGAACACAATTGCAATAGTTTGCCATGGTTTAGGAAAAGAAAGATATTCTAAGCTTTTGTAAGTATTGTTTAAAGTCATCCTGTCTGCCAAAACAGAAGCATATTCAGTTACCTTAATAATTCCTGGTTTTGGACCAGTTAAATCAACTGTGATAGTTTCATATAATAAAACGTTTACACAATTGTTTTAAAAAATGAGGAAATATCTGTATAAACATATGGAAAGATCTCCCAAATTTTATTTTTAATGAATAAAAAGGAACCGTGTGATGTGAATGAATGACATAGTTTGTGTTAAAATGAGTAGATGTAAATATACTTCTATTCATAATAATTTAAAGAAGAATATAAATACAGCTAGAAGACTGCCCTGGGATATGACCTCTAAGAGCAGAGGTCACATTTACTTTATACTTTACTGTGCTGTTTTGACTTCTTTTTCTATGATAAATGTATTTTACTTTTATAATAATTTTGAAAGCTGTTTTTAAAGATTCTCTTCTTAGCGAATAGTATGTGGATAGAATATAGTTATCACACTAGTAGAATCTGTGTAGGACACAGCATCTTATCTGACATTGTGACAAGGCAGACTTTGGTTGTTGATGAAGAAATGGCTATGTCTTCTGTATTTGTTTTCCATGGCTACTCTAACAAACTACTGCACACTTGGTGGCTTACAGTAGCAGAAGTTTATTTCTCATAGTCCTTGAGGCCAGAAACATGTAACTGATTTCACTATTATAAAACCAAGTTGTCAGTAGGCAACCTTCCCTCCTGGGACTCTGGGAACACTCTACCCCAGTTTGTGGTGGCTATTGGCAATCCTTGGCTTGTGCTGCATTACTCCAATGCCTGCCTCCCTTTCCACATCACCTTCTCCTCTTCTGTCTGTAGTTAAGTCTCTCTGTTTCCCCTCTTCTAAAAACATATGCAACTGAACTTAGGGCCCACTCCATAATCTAAGATAATTTTCTCATCTCTTGATTGCATCTCCAAAGACCCTTTTTTCCAAAAAACCAATTATGTACCAGTTACAGGGATTAGGATATGGATATCTTTGGTAAGGGCAGCCATTTTTCAGCCTACCACATCTCCTGTTTGCTAGAGGACAGGTCCAAAGGCATGCATAAAGTCATTCATTACTTCCACAAATATTTAAATGCCTGCTCTATCCAGAAACTACAAAAACTGAGACCATGGACTTCAAGGAGTTTGGAGATCATCATAGAAGGGAGTGAGCACAAGTGAACTTTCATAAACTAGCACCCCCCCCCCCCCAACACACACACACACAAATTTCCTGGGAAGGGGCAGCTTCTAACTCTAGAGGGACCATGAAAAGGACATCTGATTGAATGACGGCTACTGCCCCCGCTTCCAGCACAACAGAAGGTGACCAGGGACTTTTCAGTCATCTAGCAAAGGAAGGTGCAAGAGCTCATCTTGGTTTTTCTGGGGCTAGTCAGTCATTTCCAACCTAAAGGGGCTTCATGTACCCAATCATTATTAAAGGGAGCCAGCTACATGCTGGCTTCCCTTCACACCTGCCCATCCTGCAGGGGCTGATTGATGCCAAGGTCTAAAAGCCACAAATACTCAGGGCTCATGTAAATATGGAATTTTTATTTCATCTAAAAAATCACTGTACTCTTCTGTGGGGAAAAAAAACATGAGAGTTCTGAACAGGATCTTATTATATCCCTAGAAACAGTTTGCTATAAATAACAGTGCCCTGTTATTTTATTTATGATTAATAGCCCAACATTCTCACAAAAACATTGCCCTTGCTGGTATCTGGATTTCTTATTTGCAGTGGGCCTGGATGATTCCACAACCTTTCTCTGAATGCAAATTGGGTACACAGTGCTTTAAACAAAAGAAATGCTTCCTCTTACTACATACATAGGCTATGGGATCAGAGCTGCAGTATTCATGAAGATAAATTTCTTATCGCTGGTCAAATATTTAACCTGCATCTTCATTAATTATGCCAACTGAAGATTTACTCTGAGACTCTGTCATTTGCACTCTGCACTCCTTCCCAGACCTGCTGCTGCTGCTGCTGCTACATTGCTTCAGTCGTGTCCAACTCTGTGTGACTCCATAGACAGCAGCCCACCAGGCTCCCCCATCCTTGGGATTCTTCAGGCAAGAACACAAGCGGGTTGCCATTTCCTTCTCCAATGCATGAAAGTGAAAAGTGAATGAAGTCGCTCAGTTGTGTCCGACTCCTAGCGACCCCATGGACTGCAGCTTACCAGGCTCCTCCATCCATGGGATTTTCCAGGCAAGAGTACTGGAGTGGGGTGCCATTGCCTTCTCCTTCCCAGACCTACCCAATGTGAAAACCAGGAAATTGATGCTAATGTGTATGACTACTGAAAATGCAACTCCACTGGGCTTGGCATGTCTCACTCTTTTTTAAAAAAATATTTATTTATTTGGCTGTGCTGGGGCTTAGTTGAGGCATGTGGGATCTTTGTTCCCTGACCAGGGATTGAACCTAGGCCCCCTGTATTAGGAGCATGGAGTCTTAGCCACTGGACTATAAGGGAAGTCCCAATATGTCTCATTCTTTACTTCACCTTGGGAGGTAGGTATTGTTCTTCCCATTCTGCAGTTGAGGAAAGTAAGGTGCAGATCTATTCAGCAGATTGTCAAGTTCAGAGAGTGAATCAGTGGAAAACGTAGGATTGGAGCTGAATTTTAATTCAGTTCTAACTTGAAGGCCCAGTTTCTCAATCATTACCCCTACTGCTCTATCATCAGTGGTTACAAGAACCCAGGGGCAATGCAATTCCCATTCTGTAGTAAGAATAAGGAAACTGAGATCCAGAGAAAATAACCTGTTCCTCACTCTTTGAGTGGAGGAGCCTGATCACCTCACTTTACAGAAGGAAGAACATGTTTCTCCCAAGACAGAAAATATGCCTAATACTTAGTGAATCATTATAACTATAACATCAAGTGCATAATTTTAGGAAGTCTTTATTGTCCTTAGGGCTCCTCCCAACAAAACCCTGGAGATATAGTGTAACTAGAGAATTACGAGCATTTTGTGGTGAAAGTTGACATAATATATGCATCCTATAGGTGTTAGCTGACACTGATTAAATACAGTGAGCCTTCTCATATCTGCAGATGCAGAACCCACAGATATGGAGGGCCAGCTGTAACTGATTTGAGCACTCATGAAGTTTGGTATCCATGGGGGGTCCTAAAACTAATCCTCTGCATGTATTGAGAGATGATTATACTAATAAAGCATTAAGTACCACAGGGTGGAGGAGCAGAGAACCTTTCTCAACAGCAGGGTCTGGTAACCATGGAAACAAAGGTGGCCATCAATCCACTCACATTACTCCCTGACCACATGCTGAGTGCTGCTTCTCTGAAACAGAATCAGATTACAGGCTTCTCTTTACCTGCCTGTGAGTAGGATGTTTTTAACATTCAAATAGGAAAAGACATATCTGTGATCTCCAAGGAAATGGAATTTTAAAAAGAAAAGATGCTTCCGCTGAATTACATCAAGAACAAGACTTTCCACATTAGATAAGAAGTCACTTTCCCAGAGATCTGAAGGTGTAAGCAAGTACAATGGGCACTTGATTTATAGAAGTACATTTGGGGGTTACAGGTAGTCATAGTGAGAGCCTGGAATAGGCAGAGGGGTACAAGCTGAAGGCTTTTAACTGTGAATTTCCACATCATAAGTGCAGCAAAGATAAAGGGTTGGAGGGAACCTCTGCTCTTAAGAATACATTCCAGCTTGTTTTCAAAGATGGAGTAGGAATACTCTGAACTACCTTCTCTCCACAGGCACACCAAAACTACAACTATGTACAAAGCAACTATCCATGAGAACAACATGATGGTTAGCAGAAAAGATTTTCCATAACTAAAGATATAAAGAAGGAACCATACTGAGGTGAGGAGGAGAGGTAGTGATGCATATCATCAAGACCTACACCCCTGGGTCAGTGACCCACAAATGGGAGGAATGTCATAATGGTGATAGAGATCCTGTCCAAAGAGCAAGGAGCCTGAACCCCATATCAGGCTCCCTAGTTCAAGGATCCTGCACTGGGAAGATGAGCACCCAGGATATCTGGCTTTGAAAACCAGCTGGGCCTATGTTTAGGGCTTATGTTAGTAAGATGGCTATACAAAACATATACTCTGCTCTTAAGGAGCACCTGCAAATTCCCAAACACACCCAAGTCCCAAAACAAAGACAGTAGTTTGAAGGGAGCCTGAGTCAGACCCATTTGCTGATCTTGGAGAGCCTCCTGGGGGGAGAGGTGCTGGCAGCAGCCATTTTGTGGAACTCATTCTTCCACAATGATATCATCACGGGCAAGTATCATTTGAGAATCTTGCCTCAAGTTTCAAGGGCTTAGCTGCCAACCAGCAGGATGCACCAGCCCCAACAACCCCCTGATCATGTAGGAAGTCACACAGATAGCCCAGCCACACACCCCAGTGGGCCAACACGAGCCTATGCCTCTCACCCAGATCAAACAGACAGCCATTTGGAGACACTGCCTTGCTTGCCACAGGTCAACAAATGCCCTTGCTGCCCTGGGCCACACAGCCAACTAAATGGGAAGTCTATTGCACTCTTCCACCACATGAGGCACAGCCTCACTGTCAACCAGGCAAGTACCAAGCCCTATCTACTGGTGTTCCCATTGTAGTCAGTCCTGCCACAGCAGAAGGGGGCATGCAGCCCACATAGGGAGCACCTCAAAACATACAGTTTTGGTGACCAGAGAGGTGCATGCTACAAGGCCCCATAGCATGCTTCCTACATAAGAAAGAAAGAAAGAAAGTGAAGTCGCTCAGTTGTGTCCAATTCTTTGTGACCCCATGAACTGTAGCTTACCAGGCTCCTCCATAAATGGGATTTTCCAGGCAAGAGTACTGGAGTGGGTTACCATTGCCTTCTCTAGGGGATCTTCCTGACCCAGGGATTGAACCCAGGTCTCCTGCATTTCAGGCAGATGCTTTACTGTCTGAGCCACCCGGGAAGTTCAAACATAAGTTCCTACATAAGCCACTTATCAAAAATTGGGAAACATAACTTGCCAACCTAACATATAGAAGTATACACAGAAAACTGGGCAAAATCAGGAGACAAAACCTTAGAAGAACTAAATGAACTAGAGATAAGAAATCTACTTGTTAAGGGTTCAAGATAATGATCATAAAGATACTCAATAAACTCAGGAGAAAAAAAACAGATGGACACAGTGAGAATTTCAATTAAAAGTTAGAAAATAGAAGACCAAAACAGTACTGAAGAATATTATAAATGATAGAAAAATACACTGGAAGGAATCAACAGTAGATTAGATGATAAGGAAGAACAGATCAGCAAACAGGAAGACAGAGTAGTGGAAATCGCCCAAGGTAAACAGAAAAAAAAGACTTCTGGAACAATATCAAGCATGTTAACATCCACATTACAGGGGTCCTAGAAGGAGAGGAGAAAAAGAAAGAGGCTGAGAACTTATTTGAAGAAATAATAGTTGAAAACTTTTCTAACCCAGGGAAGGAAATAGACATTTAAGTCCAGAAAGCACAGAGAGTCCACAAAAAAAATAAACCAAAAAGATTCACATCAATACACATTAGAAGTAAAATGGCTAAAATTAAAGAGAGAAACTCAAAACCAGCAAGAGAAGAGCAACTAGTTACATACAAAGGAACTCCCCTAAGAATATCACAGGACTTATCAGCATAAACTTTGCAGGCAAGAGGAGAGTGGCATGATATATTCAAAGTGATGAAAGGAAAAAACCCACAACCAAGAATACTCTACCTATTTAAATTACCATTCATATTTGAAAGAGAACTAAAGATAAGCAAAAGTCAAACAAGTGCAGCACCATTAAACTGAATCTACAAGAAATGATAAAGGGACTTCTCTAAGCAAAAAAGAAAAGCTTACAACTAGAAATATGTCCATGGGATTTCCCAAGCAAGAATACTAGAGTGGTTTGCCATTTCCTACTTCAGGGGATCTTCCCCATCGAGGGATTGAACTGGCATCTCTTATGTCTCCTGCATTGGCAGGAGGATTCTTTACCACTAGTGCCACTTGGGAAGCCCCACCACTAAACTGAATATACAAGAAAAGTTAAAAGGAATTCTCTAAGCATAAAAGAAAAGCTTACAACTAGAAATGTGAAAAATTATTAAAGAAATCTCACTGGAAAAGGCAAATACATAGTTTTTTAAAAGCTAAAGAAGACTAACAGTACTAGTAAAATCTATATCCACAAAACAAAAAGATGTACAATAATATGTTAAAAAACAATAAGTTAAAGGGGGATTTCATGGGGTCACAAAGAGTCGGACACGACTGAGCGACTGAACTGAACTGAAAGGGGGATTGGAGTAAAACTCTTGAATGCCTTCAAACTTAAAAGATCATCAACTTAAAATAATCACATATATATGTAAGCTGCTACAGATGAACATAATAATCACAAACCAAATACCTGTAATAGAAACACACACACATGAAAGAAAGGAATCCAAACATAACACTACAGAAAGTCATTGAATCACAAGGCAAGAGAGCAAAAGAAGAAAGGAATAAAAATAACTACATCAACTAGGAAACAATTAATGAAATGGCAATAACTACATCAGATCAGATCAGATCAGTCACTCAGTCAGGTCCGACTCTTTGCGACCTCATGAATCGCAGCACTCCAGGCCTCCCTGTTCATCACCAACTCCCGGAGTTCACCCAGACTCACGGCCATCGAGTCAGTGATGCCATCCAGCCATCTCATCCTCTGTCGTCCCCTTCTCCTCCTGCCCCCAATCCCTCCCAGCATCAGAGTCTTTTCCAATGAGTCAACTTTTCACATGAGGTGGCCAAAGTACTGGAGTTTCAGCTTTAGCATCATTCCTTCCAAAGAACACGGGGGGCTGATCTCCTTCAGAATGGACTGGTTGGATCTCCTTGCAGTCCAAGGGACTCTCAAGAGTCTTCTCCAACACCACAGTTCAACAGCATCAATTCTTTGGCACTCAGCTTTCTTCACAGTCCAACTCTCACATCCATACATGACCACAGGAAAAACCATAGCCTTGACTAGACGGACCTTTGTTGGCAAAGTAATGTCTGTGCTTTTGAATATGCTATCTAGGCTGGTCATAACTTTCCTTCCAAGGAGTAAGCATCTTTTAATTTCATGGCTGCAGTCACCATCTGTAGTGATTTTGGAGCCCAGAAAAATAAAGTCTGACACTGTTTCCCCATCTATTTCCCATGAAGTGGTGGGACTGGATGCCATGATCTTCGTTTTCTGAATGTTGAGCTTTAAGCCAACTTTTTCACTCTCCTCTTTCACTTTCATCAAGAGGCTTTTGAGTTCCTCTTCACTTTCTGCCATAAGAGTGGTGTCATCTGCATATCTGAGGTTATTGATATTTCTCCCGGCAATCTTGATTCCAGCTTGTGTTTCTTCCAGTCCAGTGTTTCTCATGATGTACTCTGCATATAAGTTAAATAAACAGGGTGACAATATACAGCCTTGACGAACTCCATTTCCTATTTGGAACCAGTCTTTTGTTCCATGTCCAGTTCTAACTGTTGCTTCCTGACCTGCACACAAATTTCTCAAGAGGCAGATCAGGTGGTCTGGTATTCCCATCTCTTTAAGAATTGTCCACAGTTTATTGTGATCCACACAGTCAAAGGCTTTGGCATAGTCAATAAAGCAGAAATAGATGCTTTTCTGGAACTCTCTTGCTTTTTCCATGATCCAGCGGATGTTGGCAATTTGATCTCCGGTTCCTCTGCCTTTTCTAAAACCAGCTTGAACATCAGGAAGTTAACAGTTCACATATTGCTGAAGCCGGGCTTGGAGAATTTTGAGCATTACTTTACTAGCGTGTGAGATGAGTGCAATTGTGCAGTAGTTTGAGCATTCTTTGGCATTGCCTTTCTTTGGCATTGGAATGAATACTGACCTTTTCCAGTCCTGTGGCCACTGTTGAGTTTTCCAAATTTGCTGGCATATTGAGTTGCAGCACTTTCATAGCATCATCTTTCAGGATTTGAAATAGCTCAACTGGAATTCCATCACCTCCACTAGTTTGTTCATAGTGATGCTTTCTAAGGCCCACTTGACTTCACATTCCAGGATGTCTGGCTCTAGATGAGTGATCACACCATCGTGATTATCTGGGTCATGAAGATCTTTTTTGTACAGTTCTTCTGTGTATTCTTTCCACCTCTTCTTATCTTCTGCTTATGTTAGGTCCATACCATTTCTGTCCTTTATCGAGCTCATCTTTGCATGAAATGTTCCTTTGGTATCTCTGATTTTCTTGAAGAGATCCCTAGTCTTTCCCATTCTTTTGTTTTCCTCTATTTCTTTGCTTTGATTGCTGAAGAAGGCTTTCTTATCTCTTCTTGCTATTCTTTGGAACTCTGCATTCAGATGCTTATATCTTTCCTTTTCTCCTTTGCTTTTCGCTTCTCTTGTTTTCACAGCTATTTGTAAGGCCTCCCCAGACAGCCATTTTCTTTTTTGCATTTCTTTTCTATGGGAATGGTCTTGATCCCTGTCTCCTGTACAATGTCATGAACCTCATTCCATAGTTCATCAGGCACTCTATCTATCAGATCTAGGCCCTTAAATCTATTTCTCACTTTCACTGTATAATCATAAGGGATTTGATTTAGGTCATACCTGAATGGTCTAGGGGTTTTCCCCACTTTCTTCAATTTAAGTCTGAATTTGGCAATAAGGAGTTCATGGTCTGAGCCACAGTCAGCTCCTGGTCTTGTTTTTGCTGACTGTATAGAGCTTCTCCATCTTTGGCTGCAAAGAATATAATCAATCTGATTTCGGTGTTGACCATCTGGTGATGTCCATGTATAGAGTCTTCTCTTGTGTTGTTGGAAGAGGGTGTTTGTTATGACCAAAATTTATTTAAATGTAAATGGACTAAATGCTCTAGTCAAAAGACATAAAGTATAGTATTTTTAAAATAAGATAAATATATCTTAAAATTAAAATATATTTTAAAAATATATGCTGCCTACATGAGACTCACTTTAGATCTAAAGACACACATAGACTGAAAGTGAAAGGCTAGAAAAAGGTATACCATGCAAATGGAAACACACATACAAAAAAAAAAAAAAAACACCTGGGGTAGCATTACTTATATCAGACAAAATAGACTTTAAAACAAAGACTGTGATTGGTTCAAAATGGCAGAGTAGAAGGATGTGCACTCACTTCTTATGAGAGCACCAAAATCAATTAACTGCTGAACAAGCACCAACAGAAAGACACTGGAACCCACAAAAAATGATATCCTACATCCAAAGACAAAGGAGAAGCTACAGTGAGACAATAGGAATAGTGCAATAAAACTAAAATCAGATTCCATAACCAGTGGGTAGACAACCTGGAAACTGGAGAACATTTATATCACAGAAGTTCTCCCTGGAGTGAACATTCTGAGCCCCACATCAGGCTTCTCATCTTGAATATCTGGCAACAAGAGTAGGAATCCCCAGAGAATCTGACTTTGAAGGCCAGCATCCATGAAATTAAAAGATGCTTACTCCTTGAAAGAAAAGTTATGACCAACCTAGATAGCATATTGAAAAGCAGAGACATTACTTTGCCAACAAAGGTCCGTCTAGTCAAGGCTATGGTTTTCCCAGTGGTCATGCATGGATGTGAAAGTTGGACTGTGAAGAAAGCTGAGCACCGAAGCATTGATGCTTTTGAACTGTGGTGCTGGAGAAGACTCTTGAGAGTCCCTTGGATTGCAAGGAGATTCAACCAGTCCATTCTGAAGGAGATCAGCCCTGGGTGTTCTTTGGAGGGAATGATGTTAAAGCTGAAAGTCCAGTACTTTGGCCACCTCATGCGAAGAGTTGACTCATTGGAAAAGACTCTGATGTTGGGAGGGATTGGGGGCAGGAGAAGAGGGAACGACAGAGGATGAGATGGCTGGATGGCATCACCGACTCGCTGGACATGAGTTTGAGTGAACTCTGGGAGATGGTGATGAGCCGGGAGGCCTGGCGTGCTTCGATTCATGGGGTCGCAAAGAGTCGGACCCGACTGAGCGACTGAACTGAACTGAACTGAAGGATTTGATTGCAGGACTTCGATAAGACTGGGAGAAACAGAGACTCCAATCTTGGAGGGCACACACAGAGTTTTATGCAACTCAGAGGAAAGGAGCAGTGACACATAGGAGACTGAACGAAACCTACCTGCTAGTGCTGGAGCATCTTCTGAAGAGGCAGAGGGGTGTGGGTGTGTGTGTGTGTATAAATATGCCTCATTGTGGGGCCAAGAGCAATGGAAGCAGGAGTTCTGGGATGTATTTATTGGTGTAAGCCCTTCCAGAAGCCTTAGCCTGTAGGCTCCAGTGCTGTGTTACCTCAGGCCAAACAACTAACAGGGAGGGAACACAGCTTCAACCATCAGCAGAAAAGCAGATTAAAGTTTTACTGAACATAACCTTAGCCACCAGAGCATGATCTAGTTCTGACTACCACCAGTCCCTCCAGTCAGGAAGTTTGCATGAGCTTCTTAGATAGTCTTATTCACCACAGGGAAGACAACAGAAATAAGAAGAGCTAAAACCCTACAGCCTACAGAATGAAAACAACAATCACTGAAGATCAGACAAAATGAAGAGCAGAGGATTATGTTCCAGATGAAGTAACACTCTCATTCAAATTTGACAGAGAAATCAAAAGCTTTACAAAAAGCAAAAGTTAAGTGAAATCAGCAGCACCAGATCAAATTTACAACAAATGCTTAAGGAACTCCTCTAAGTTGTGAAGCCACTAGCAACTCAAAACAAACAAACAAACTTGTACATATAAAGACTACTATATCAAAACCTTATAAAGTAATTAGCCTCTAATTAAAATAAATAAATTTAATTTTAAAACAAAACAAAACCTCATGGGAATAGCAAACCAAAAAACTGCAATAGATACACACACAAGAGAAAAAATCAACCCAAACCCAACTCTAAAGATGATCATCAAACCACAATAGAAAAGAAAGAAAAAAGACCCACAAAGCAAAACCCCAAACAATTAAGAAAATGGCAATAGGGATACAAATATTGATAATTAACTTAAATGTAAACAGATCAAATGTGCCAACTGAAAGACATACACTGAATGAGTTGATGCAAAACCCATATATACGCTGTCTACAAAAGACCCACCTCAAACCTAGGGACACGTACAGACTGAAAGTCTGGGGATGAAAGAACATACTCCATGCAAATGGAAATCAAAAGAAAGTTGGAACAGCAATATTCATATCAGACAAAATAGATTTAAAATAAAGACTGTTACAAGAAACTAAGAAGGGCACTGCATAATGATCAAAGCATCAAGCCAAGAAGATATAACAGTTATAAATATATAAGCACCCAACATAGTCACACCTCAGTACATAAGGCAAATACTAACAGTCATAAAGGGAAAGATCAACAGTAACACAAATACAGTGGTGGACTTTACCATTTCACTTTTACTAATGGACAGAGCAATCCAGACAGAAAATCAATAAGGAAACACAGGCCTTCAATGACACGTTGGACCAGATAAACTTAGTTAATATTTATAGAGCAATCCAGCCAAAAGCTCCAGAATACATACTCTTCTCAAACGCACACAGAATATTATCCAGGATTGACCATATGCTGGGCAAAAAGATGAGTCTTGGTAAATTTAAGAAAACTGAAGTTATCAAGAATGGAAGTCATCAAGCATCTTTTCTGATCACAATGCTGTGAAATTACAAATAAACTATAATAAAAAAACTATAAAACACAAATACATGAAGGCTAAACAATATGCTACTAAACAAGCAATGAATCACTGAAAAAATTAAAGAGGAAATTAAAAAATGCTGATAGACACATGAAGATGAAAGCACAATGATTCAAACCTATGGGATGCAGCAAAAGCAGTTCTAATGAGGAGGTTTATAGCTATACAATCTTACCCCAGGAAAAAAAGAAAAATATCATATAAACAACATAACCTTACCCCTCGGAGAAGGCAATGGCACCCCACTCCAGTACTCTTGCCTGGAAAATCCCAGGGACAGAGGAGCCTGGTAGGCTACAGTCCATGGGGTCATGAAGAGCCGGACATGACTGAGCAAATTCACTTTCACTTTTCACTTTCATGCACTGGAGAACGAAATGACAACCCACTCCAGTATTCTTGCCTGGAGAATCCCAGGGACAGAGGAGCTTGGTGGGCTGCCTTCTATAGGATCACACAGAGTCAGACATGACTGATGTGATTTAGCAGCAGCAGCAGCAACCTTACACCTAAAGCAACTAGAGAGAGAAGAACAACTGAAGCCTAAAGTTAGTAGAAGGAAAGAAATCATAAAGATCAGAACAGAAAGAAAAGAAATAGAGACAAAGAAAACAATCAAGTGAAAAGGTGATTATTTGAAAAGATAAACAAAATTGATAAACCTTTATCCAAACTCATCAGAAAAAGGGAGAGGACTCAAATCAATAAGATTAGAAATGAAAAAGGAGAATCTACAACTGACACCACATAAATACAAAGGATCATAAAAGATTACTGCAAGCAACTGTATGCCAATAAAATGGACAACCTGGAAGAAATGGACAAATTCTAAGAAAGGTACAGTCTTACAGATATAAACAGACCAATCACAAGCATAGGAAATGAAACTGTGATCTGAAAACTCCCAACAAGCAAAAGTTCAGGACCTGATGGCTTGTCAGGTAAATTCTATCAAACATTTACAGAAGAGCTAACACCTATCCCTCTGAAACAGTTCCAAAAAACTACAGAGCAAGGAAAACTCCCAAACTCATTCTTTGAGGCCATCATCACCCTAATACCAAAACCAGACAAAAATACCAAAATAAAAGAAAATTACAAGCCCATATCACTGATGAACATACATACAAATATCCTTAACAAAATACTAGCAATCTGAATCTAACGGTACATTAAGAGAGTCATATGCCATGATCAAATGGGATTTATCCTAGGATTTTTCAATATCTGCAAATCAATCAGTGTGAGATGCCACATCAACAAATTGAAGATTAAAAAACCGTATAATCTCAATAGATGCAGAAAAAGCTTTTGACAAAATTCAGTACTCATGTATGATTAAAACTCCCCAGAAAGTGGGCATAGAGGGAACATAGCTCAACATAATTAAAGCCATATATGACAACCTACGGCTAGCATCATACTCAATGGTGAAGAACTGAAAGCCTTTCCTCTAAAATCAAGAACAATACAAGGATAAGGATAAATCTTGCCACTTTTCTTCAACATAATTTTGGAAATCTTAACTATTTTCTTTTTTTTTTTTTCCAGAGAAGAAAAGTCTTGGAAGTCTTAGCTACTTTTTTTTCAGAGAAGAGACAGAAACAAAAGGAATCCAAATTGGAAATCAAGAAGTTAAACTGTCACTGTTTGTAGATGACATGATACTATACATGGAAAGTCCCAAAGACACTACCAGAAAACTACTAGAACTCATCAATGACTTATGTAAAGCTGAAGGTTACAAAATTAACACACAGAAATCTGTTGCATTTCTACACACTAGCAACAAAAGACCAGAAAGAGGTGGGAATGTAGATTGATACAGCCACTATGGAAGATGGTATGGAGATTCCTTAAAAAACTAGGAATAAACCCACCATATGACCCAGAAAACCCTGAGTATACCCTGAGGAAACCAAAAGTGAAAAAGACACATGTATCCCAATGTTCATTGCAGCACTACTTAAAAAAGCTAGAACATGGAAGCAACCTAGATGCCCATCGACAGATGAATGGATAAAGAAGCTGCAGTACATATATACAATGGAATACTACTCAGCCATATAAGGAATGCTTTTGAGTCAGTTCTAATGAGGTGGACGAACCTAGAGCCTATTATACAGAGTGAAGTAAGTCAGAAAGAGAAATATAAATACCATATACTGATGTATATATATGAAATCTAGAAAGATGGTGCTGATTAACTTATCTACAGGGCAACAATGGAGAAACAAACACAGAAAATAGACCTATGGACAGGTGGGGAGGGGAGGAGAGAGAGGATGAGATGTATGGAAAGAGTAACACAGAAACTTACAATACCATATGGAAAATAGATAGCCAATAGGAATTTGCTGTATGACTCAGGAAACTCAAACATGGGCTGTGTGGCAATCTATAAAGGTGAGACGGGAAGAGAGATGGAAGGAAGGATCAGGAGGGAGGGGACATGGGTGTACCTATGGCTGATTTTTGTTGATGTTCAACAGAAAACAAGAAAATTCTGTAAAGCAGTTATCCTTCAATTAAAAAATAAAATGGCAAAAAAAAGACCACAGAGAGAAATTCAAGAAATATTCATCTAATTTACCATCACTTCTAAAAGAATAAAATACCTAGGAATAAACCTATCTAAAGGAGACAAAAGACCCACTTTCCAAAAATTATAAGAAGCTTTTGAAAGAAATCAAAGAAGATACAATCAGAAAGATATGCCATGCTCATGGATTGGAAGAATCAATGTTGTCAAAATAATGATACTATCCAAGGCAATCTACAGATTCAATGAAATCTCTATCAAATCACCAGTGATATTTTTCATGGTACTAGAACAAAAAAATTTGAAAATTTGAATATAGACACAAAAGTACCTTAATAGCCAAAGCATTCTTGAGGAATAAAAACAGATCTGGAATAAAGAGGTTCCTTGAATTCAGACTACACTACAAAGTTACAGTCATCTAAAACGTATGGTACTGGCCCCAAAATAGAAATATAGACAGATGGAACATGATAGAAATCCCAGAAATAAATGCATGCCCCTATAGTCAATTAGTCTACAACATAACTTATGGAACATAACTACACAATAGTGGAAAGGTAGTCTCGTCAACAAATGCTGGCAAAATTGGACAGTTACGTGGAAAAAATGGAATTAGATAATTCTTTAACACTATACTGGAGCCTGATGGGATGCCGTCTATGGGGTCGCAAGAGTCGGACACGACTGAAGCAACTTAGCAGCAGCAGCATACCCAAAAATAAGCTCAAAATGGATTAGAGACTTAAATGTGAGGCCAGACACTATAAAACTCCTAGAGGAAAAGAGGCAGAATAGTCTCTGTCGTTTGATGTTCGGTCACGAAGTCATATCTGACTCTTTGCAACCCCATGAACGATAGCACACCAGGTTTCCCTGTCCTTCACTATCTCCCGAGTTTGCTCAAACTCATGTCCATTGAGTCAGTGATGTCATCCAACCATCTCATCCTCTGTCACCTACTTCTCTCCCTGCCCTCAATCTTTCCCAGGATCAGGGACTTTTCCAGTGAGTCAGGTCTTTGCACCAGATGGCCAAAGTATTGGAGCTTAAGCTTCATCATCAGTTCTTTCAATGAATATTCAAGGTTGATCTCCCTCCCTTAGGATAACTGATTGATCTCCTTGCTGTCCAAGGGACTCCCAAAAGTCTTCTCCAGCACCACAGTTTGAAACCATCAATTCTTCTGCACTCAGCTTCTTTATAATACAACTCTCACATCCATGCATGACTGCTGGAAAAAACATGTGTGCTTGTACATGTCTGACTCTTTGCAACTCCATGGACTGTAACCCCCACCAGGCTCCTCTATCCATGGGGATTCTCCAGGCAAGAATCCTGGAGTGGGTTGCTATGCCCTCCTTCAGGGGATCTTCCCAACCCAGGGATTGAACCTAGGTCTTCCACATTGCAGGCAGATTCTTGGTGTCTGAGCCACCAAGGAAGCCCTGGTGGAAAAACCATAGATTTGACTATATGGACTTTTGTTGGCAAAGTGATGTCTCTGTTTTTTAATATGCTATATAGGTTGGTCATAGCTTTCCTTCCAAGGAGCAAGCATCTTTTAATTTCATGACTGAAGTCACTGTCCACAGTGATTTTGGAGGCCAAGGGGTGGGGGGAAATCTGTCACTATTTCCACTTTTTCCCCCATCTATTTGTCATGAACTGATAGAGCTAGATGCCATGATCTTAGTTTTTTGAATTGAGTTTTAAGCCAGGTTTTTCACTCTTCTATTTCACCCTCATAAAGAGCTCTTTAGTTCCTCTTTGATTTCTGCCATTAGTGTAGTATCATCTATACATCTGAGGTTGCTGATATTTCTCCTGGAAATCTTGATTCCAGTTGGGGATTCATCTACCCCAGCATTTTGCATCATGGACTCTGCATGCAAGCTAAATAAGGAGGATGACAGTATACAACATTTACGTCAGTTCAGTTCAGTTGCTCAATCGTGTCCGACTCTTTGCAACCCCATAAACTGAAGCATGCCAGGCATCCCTGTCCATCACCAACTCCCAGAGTTTACCCAAATTCATATCCATTGAGTCAGTGATGCCATCCAACCATCTCATCCTCTGTCGTCCCCTTCTCCTCTTGCCCTCAATCCTTCCCAGCATTAGGGTCTTCTCAAATGAGTCAGCTCTTCGCATCAGGTGGCCAAAGTATTGGAGTTTCAGCTTCAACATCAGTCCTTCCAATGAACACTCAGGACTGATCTCCCTTAGGATAAACTGGTTGGATCTCCTTGCTGTCCAAGGGACTCTCAAGAGTCTTCTCCAACACCACAGTTCAAAAGCATTAATTCTTCAGTGCTCAGCTTTCTTTATAGTCCAACTCTCACATCCATACATGACTACTGGAAAAACCATAGCCTTGACTAAATGGACCTTTGTTGACAAGTAATGTCTCTGCTTTTGAATATGCTATCTAGGTTGGTCATAACTTTTCTTCAAAGGAGTAAGCATCTTTTAATTTCATGGCTGCAGTCACCTTCTGCAGTGATTTTGGAGCCCCAAAAAATAAAGTAAGCCACTGTTTCCCCATCTATTTGCACATGATGGGACTAGATGCCATGATCTTAGTTTTCTGAATGTTGAGCTTTAAGCCAACATTTTCACTCTCCTCTTTCACTTTCATCAAGAGGCTTTTGAGTTCCTCTTCGCTTTCTGCCATAAGGGTGGTGTCATCTGCATATCTGAGGTTATTGATATTTCTCCCAGCAATCTTGATTCCAGTTTGTGCTTCATCCAACCCACTGTTTCTCATGATGTACTCTGCATGTAAGTTAAATAAGCAGGGTGACAATATACAGCCTTGACGTAGTCCTTTTCATATTTGGAACCAGTCTGTTGTCCCATGTTCAGTTCTAACTGTTGCTTCCTGACCTGCATACAGGTTTCTCAAGAGGCAGGTCAGGTGGTCTGGTATTCCCATCTCTTGAAGAATTTTCCAGTTTATTGTGATCCACACAGTCAAAGGCTTTTTTTAGTAAATGAAGCAGTAGAAGTTCCTCTGGAATTCCCTTGCTTTCTCTATGATCCAGTGGATGTTGGCAATTTGATCTCTGATTCCTCTGCCTTTTCTAAACCCCACTTGTACATCTGGAAGTTCACAATTTACATATTTCTGAAGCCTATCTTAAAAGATTTTGAGCATTACCTTCCTAGCATGAGAAATGAGCACAATTGTGTGGTAGCTTGAAGTAGTTTGAAATTTCTTTGGCATTACTCTTCTTTGGGGTTGGAATGAAAACTGAGTTTGTCCAGTCCTGTGGCCATGGCTGAGTTTTCCAGATTTGCTGACATATCTAGTGCAGCACTTTCACAGCATCATCTTTTAGAGTTTGAAATAGTTCAGCTGGAATTCCATCACCTCCACCAGCTTTGTTCATAGTAATGCTTCCTAAGGCCCACTTGACTTCACATTCCAGGCTGTCTGGCTCTAGGTGAGTGATGAGACCATCATGGTTATCTGGGTCATGAAGATCTTTTTTGTATAGTTCTTCTGTGTATTCTTGCCACCTTTTCTTAATATCTTCTGCTGCTGTTAGGTCCTTATCATTTCTGTCTTATCATGCCCATCCTTGCATGAAATGTTCCCTTGGTAGCTATAATTTTCTTGAAGAGATCTCTAATCCTTCCTACGCTATTGTTTTCCTCTATTTCTTTACATTGTTCACTTAAGAAGGCTTTCTTATCTCTCCTTGCTATTTTCTGGAACTCTGCATTCAGTAGGGTTTATGTTTCCCTTTTTCCTTTGCCTTTCACTTGTCTTCTTTTCTCAGCTATTTGTAAGGCCTCCTCAGACAACCATTTTGCCTTCTGTATTTCTCTTTCTTGGGGGTGATTTTCATCACTGCCTCTTGTACAATGTTACAAACCTCTGTTGATAGTTCTTCAGGCACTCTGTCTTCCAGATCTAATCTCTTCAATCTATTTGTCACCTTCACTGTATATTCATAAGGGATTTAAATAAGTCATACCTGAATGGTCTAGTGATTTTCCTTACTTTCTTCAATTTGAGCCTGAATTTTGCAACAAGGAGTTCATGATCTGAGCCACAGTCAGCTCCCGGTCTTGTTTTTGCTGACTGTATAGAATTTCTCTGTCTTCAGCTGTAAAGAATATAATTAGTCTGATTTTATTATTGATCACCTGGTGATGTCCATGTGTAGAGTCATCACTTGTTTTGTTGGAAGAGGGTGTTTGCTATGGCCCGTGTGTTCTCTTGGCAAAACTCTCTTTGCCTTTGCCCTGCTTCATTTGGTACTTCAAAGCCAAACTTGCCATTACTCCAGGTGTCTCTTGATTTCCTTATTTTTGCATTCCAGTCCCCTTTAATGAAAAGGACATCTTTTTTTGTTTGTTTTACTTCTAGAAGGTCTTGTAGGTCTTCATGGAACTATTCAATGTCAGCTTCTTCAGCATTACTGGTTGGGGCATAGACTTGTATTACTGTGATGTTGAATGGTATGCTTTGGAGAAAAAATACAAGATCATCTGTTACTTTTGTGATTGCACTCAAGCATTGCATTTTCGACTCTTCTAGTTGACTATGAGGACTGCTATTTCTTCTAAGGGATTCTTGCCAAAATTAGTAGGTATAATGGTTATCTGAATTAAATTAGCCCATTCTTGCCTATTTTAGTTCACTGAATCCTAAAATGTTGATTGTCACTCTTGTCATCTCCTGTTGACCACGTCCAATTTACCTTGATTCATGGACCTAACATTCCAGGTTTCTATGCAATATTGTTTTTTATACCATCAGACTTTACTTTCACCACCAGAGAGATCCACAACTGAGTGTCATTTCTCCTTTGATCCAGCCTCTTCATTCTTTCAGGAGCTATTTCTCCACTCTTCCCCAGTAGTATGTTGGACACCTATGGATCTGGGAGGGCTCATCTTCCAATGTCATATCTTTTTCCCTTTTCATACTGTTTAAGAGGTTTGGAAGGCAAGGATACTTGAGTGGTTTCCCATTCCCTTCTGTAGTAGACCACGTTTTCTTAGAACTCTCCATTATGACCCATCCCTCTTGGATGCCCTGAATGACATGTCTCAGTCTCATTAAGTTACACAAGGCTCTGATCCATGTGATCATTTTACTTAGTTTTCTGTGATTGTGCTTTTTGTTCTGGAGGCTGTTGAATTATAGTTCTTGCTTCTTCTTCTGATGGATGTGTATAAAAGGCTTGTGGAAATTCCTGATGGGAGGGACTGGCTATGGGGAAGAAACTTGATCTTGCTCTGTTGAGCAAGGCCAAGCCCAGTAAAACTTTAATCCAATTTTCTGCTAATGGGTGGGGCTGTACTCCCTCCCTGTTAGTTGTTTGGCCTGAGGCAACCCAGTCCTGAAGTCTATAGGCTGTAAGGTAGAGCTAATGAAGACCTCAAAGAGAACTTATGTGGGGCTTTCCTGGTGGCTCAGTGGTAAAGAATTCATCTGCCAATGCAAGTGACAAGTGTTTGATCCCTGATACAGGAAGATGCCACATGCTGTGGAGTAACTGAGCCCATGCCCCACAACTACTGAGCTTGTGCCCTAGAGCATAAGACCCACAACCACTGAGCCCATGAGCCACAACTACTGAGGCCCCTGTGCCCTACAGCCTGTGCTCCATAACAAGAGAAGCCACCACAATGAGAAGCCTGCATACCACAACTAGAGAGTAGTAACTAGTAAGAATCATGCCACAAGCTGATTCTTGTTGATGTATGACAGAAAACCACAAAATTCTATAAAACAATTACCCTTAAAATAAAAGAAAATAAAAACCTTCACAGCAATGAAGACCCAGCATAGCCAAAAATAATAAATAAATAATTTTTTTAAAAGAGGACTTGTGCCAATACTCACCTCCCAGGGGGCTTCCCTTGTAGGTCAGTTGGTAAAGAATCTGCCTACAATGCAGAAGACCTGGGTTCAATTCCTGGGTCGGGAAGATCCCCTGGAAAAGGAAATGGCAACCCACTTGAGTATTCTTGCCTGGAGAATCCCATGGACAGAGAAGCCTGGCAGGCTACAGTCCATGGGGTCAAAAGAGTCAGACACAACTTAGTGACCAAACTGCCGCCACCTCCCAGGACTGCTGCTGCCAGTGTCTCTATCCCCAGAGCAGGTCACTGCCATCCCACAGCCCTGCAGGAGACCCTCAGACACTCACAGGCAGATCTGGCTCAGTCTCCTATAGGCTCACTGCCCCTTTCCCCTGAGTCCTGGTGTGCACAAGGTTTTTGGTTTTTGTTTGTCTGTTTTAATTTATTTATTTTTAATTGAAAAATAATTGCTTTACAATATATGTTGGTTTCTGCCATACATCAACATGAATCAGCCATAGGCATACATAGTCCCCTCCTTCTTGAATCTACTTCCCACTCCCCCCTGATGCCACCCAGGTTGTCACACGTTTTGTTTATGCCCTTGAAGAGTTTCTGTTTCTCCCAGTCCTGTGGAAGCTCTACAATCAAATCCCACTGGCTTTCAAAGGCCATCTTGATGGAGCAATCAAGATTGGAGTAGAAGGACATGCACTCATCTTCTCCTATGAGAACACCAAACTCACAACTAGCTATCGAATGACCATTAACAGGAGGATGCTGGAATCCACCAAAAATGGATACCCCATGTCCAAGGATAAAGGAGAAGCCATAAGAAGATGTTAGGAGAGGCACAATCACGTTAAAATAAAATTCCATACCACCTGGTGGGCAACCCATAAACTGGAGAACAATACCAAAGAAGTTTTCCTGATCTTGCAAGGTGACTGGGAATCCCCCAGGAATCTGACTCTCATAAATTGCAGCAAGATCTTTTTTGATCTAACTCCCAGAATAGTGGTAATAAAAACAAAAATAAACAAATGCAACCAAATTAAACTCAAAAGCTTTTACACAGCAAAGGAAGACATAAACAAAATCAAGAGACAACCCACAGACTGGGAGAAAACATTTGCAAATGATATAACCAGGAGATTAGTCTCCAAAGTTTACAAACAGCTCATGAGGCTTAATATCATCAAAACAAATAACTCAATCAAAAAATGGGCAGAAGACCTAAATAGATATTTCTCCAAAGACATACATATGACCAAGAAGCACATGGAAAATGTTCAACATCACTAATTATTAGAGAAATGCAAATCTAAACTACATTGAGATATCACCTCACACCAGTCAAAATGGCTATCATAAAAAATCCACAAGCAATAAATCCTGGAGAAGGTATGGAGAGAAGGGACCCTTCCTACACTGTTGGTGGGAATTTAAATTGGTACAACCACTGTGGAGAACAGTGTGGAATTTCCTTTAAAAACTAAAAATAGAGCTATATATGAGTCTGTGATCCTATTGCTTGATTCCTGGGCATATATTCAAAGAAAAATATGATCCAAAAGGATTCATACACCCCAATGTTCATTGCAGTGGTCTTTGCAATAGGCAAGACATGGAAGCAACCTAAACATTCATTGACAGAGAATGAGTAAAGAAGTATGGTACATATCTCAGGTCTCCTGCATTGCAGGCAGATTCTTTACTATCTGAGCCACCAGGGAAGCCCCTCAATGGAATATTACTCAACTATCAAGAAGAATGAAATAATATCATTTGCAGCAACATAGATGGACTTAGAGATTGTCATACTGAATGAAGTAAGTCAGACAGAAAAAGAGAAATATATAATATCCCTTATATGAATAATCTAAAAATAAATTATACAAATAAACTTATTTACAAAACAGAAATGGACTCACAGACTTAGAGAATTACCTTATGGTTACCAGGGGAAGGTTGGGGGAGGGAGTAGTTAGGGAGTTTGAGATCACCATGTACACACTGCTATATTTTAAATGAATAACCAACAAGGACCCATTGCATAGCCCAAGGAATTCTGCTTACTGTTACATGGCAGCCTGGATGGGGGAAGTTTGGAGGAGAAAGGATATATATATTTATGGTTGAGTTGCTCTGCTGTGCACCTGAAACTATCACCACATTGTTAATTGTTATACTCCAATATAAAATAAAAAGTTAAAAATTTAAAATAAAATAAAAGTGAAGAATGACTGCAACAAGAGAAAGATGAACATACAGTTCAGTTCAGTCGTTCAGTCATGTCCGACTCTTTGCAACCCCATGAATTGCAGCATGCCAGGCCTCCCTGTCCATCACCAGCTCCCAGAGCTTACTCAAACTCATGTCCATCGAGTCAGTGATGCCATCCAACCATCTCATCCTCTGTCATCCCCTTCTCCTCCTGCCCCCAATCCCTCCCAGAATCAGGGTCTTTTCCAATGAGTCAACTCTTCGCATGAGGTGGCCAAAGTATTGGAGTTTCAGCTTTAGCATCAGTCCTTCCAATGAACACCCAGGAATGATCTCCTTTAGAATGGACTGGTTGGATCTCCTTGCAGTCCAAGGGACTCTCAAGAGTCATCTCCAACACCACAGTTCAAATGTATCAATTCTTCAGCACTCAGCTTTCTTCACAGTCCAACTTTCACATCCATACATGACCACTGGAAAACCATAGCCTTGACTAGATGGACCTTTGTTGGCAAAGTAATGTCTCTGCTTTTGAATATGCTATCTAGTTTGGTCATAACTTTCCTTTCAAGGAGTAAGCATCTTTTAATTTCAGGGCTGCAATCACCATCTGCAGTGATTTTGTAGCCCCTAAAAGTAAAGTCTAACAGCGTTTCCACTGCTTCCCCATCTATCTGCCATGAAGTGATGGGACCGGATGCCATGATCTTCATTTTCTGAATGTTGAACTTTAAGCCAGCTTTTTCACTCTCCTCTTTCACTTTCATCAAGAGGCTTTTGAGTTCCTCTTCACTTTCTGCCATAAGGGTGGTTTCATCTGCATATCTGAGGTTATTGATATTTGTCCCAGCAATCTTGATTCCAGCTTATGCTTCTTCCAGCCCAGCATTTCTCATGATGTACTCTGCATATAAGTTAAATAAGCAGGGTGACAATATACAGCCTTGACGTACTCCTTTCCCTATTTGGAACCAGTCTGTTGTTTCATGTCCAGTTCTAACTGTTGCTTCCTGACCTGCATACAGGGGTTTCTCAAGAGGCAGGCCAGGTGGTCTGGTATTCCCATCTCTTTCAGAATTTTCCACAGTTTATTGTGATCCACACAGTCAAAGGCTTTGGCATAGTCAATAAAGCAGAAATAGATGTTTCTGGAACTCTCTTGCTTTTTCCATTATCCAGCGGATGTTGGCAATTTGATCTCTGGTTCCTCTGCCTTTTCTAAAACCAGCTTGAACATCTGAAAGTTCACGGTTCATGTATTGCTGAAGCCTGACTTGGAGAATTTGAGCATTACTTTACTAGTGTGTGAGATGAGTGCAATTGTGCAGTAGTTTTGGAGAAGGCAATGGCACCCCACTCCAGTACTCTTGCCTGGAAAATCTCATGGATGGAGGAGCCTAGTAGGCTGCAGTCCATGGGGTCGCTAAGAGTCAGACATGACTGAGCAACTTCACTTTCACTTTTCACTTTCATGCATTGGAGAAGGAAGTGGCAACCCACTCCAGTGTTCTTGCCTGGAGAATCCCAGGGACGGGGGAGCCTGGTGGGCTGCCGTCTATAGGGTCGCACAGAGTCAGACATGACTGAAGTGACTTAGCAGAAGTAGCAGTGTGGTACTTTGAGCATTCTTTGGCATTGCCTTTCTTTGGGATTGGAATGAAAACTGACCTTTTCCAGTCCTGTGGCCACTGCTGAGTTGTCCAAATTTGCTGGCATATTGAATGCAGCACTTTCATAGCATCATCTTTCAGGATTTGAAATAGCTCAACTGGAATTCCATCACCTCCACTAGCTTTGTTCATAGTGATGCTTTCTAAGGCCCACTTGACTTCACATTCCAGGATGTCTGGCTCTAGGTCAGTGATCACACCTTCGTGATTATCTTGGTCATGAAGATCTTTTTTGTACAGTTCTTCTGTGTATTCTTGCCACCTCTTCTTAATATCTTCTGCTTCTGTTAGGTCCATACCATTTCTGTCCCTTATTGAGCCCATCTTTGCATGAAATGTTCCCTTGGTATCTCTAATTTTCTTGAAGAGATCTCTAGTCTTCTCCATTCTGTTGTTTTCCTCTATTTCTTTGCATTGATCACTGAGGAAGGCTTTCTTATCTCTTCTTGCTATTCTTTGGAACTCTGCATTCAGATGCTTATATCTTCCTTTTTCTCCTTTGCTTTTTGCTTCTTTTCTTTTCAAAGCTATTTGTAAGGCCTCCCCAGACAGCCATATTGCTTTTTTGCATTTCTTTTCCATGGGGATGGTCTTGCTCCCTGTCTCCTGTACAATGTCATGAATCTCTGTCCATAGTTCATCAGGCACTCTGTCTATCAGATCTAGTCCTTTAAATCTATTTTTCACTTCCACTGTATAATCACAAGGGATTTGATTTAGGTCATACCTGAATGGTCTAGTGGTTTTCCCTACATAACGATAAAGGAGTCAATCAAACAAAAAGATATAACAATTGTAAATATTCTTGGAAGGAAAGTTATGACCAACCTAGATTGGCTTAAACCTTAACGTTCAGAAAACTAAGATCATGGCATCTGGTCACATCACTTCATGGGAAATAGATGGGGAAACAGTGGAAACAGTGTCAGACTTTATTTTGTTGGGCTCCAAAATCACTGCAGATGGTGATTGCAGCCATGAAATTAAAAGATGCTTACTCCTTGGAAGGAAAGTTATGACCAACCTAGATAGCATATTCAAAAGCAGAGACATTACTTTGCCAACAAAGGTCCGTCTAGTCAAGGCTATGGTTTTTCCAGTGGTTAGGTATGGATACGAGAGTTGGACTGTGAATAAAGCTGAGGCTGAAGAATTGATGCTTTTGAACTGTGGTGTTGGAGAAGACTCTTGAGAGTCCCTTGGACTGCAAGGAGATTCAGCCAGCCCATTCTAAAGGAGATCAGTCCTGGGTGTTCATTGGAAGGACTGATGCTAAAGCTGAAACTCCAATACTTTGGCCACCTCATGTGAAGAGTTGACTTATTGGAAAAGACCCTGATTCTGGGAGGGATTGGGGGCAGGAGGAGAAGGGGATGACAGAGGATGAGATGGCTTGATGGCATCACTGACTCAATGGACATGAGTTTGAGTGAGCTCTGGGAGTTGGTGATGAACAGGGAGGCCTGGCGTGCTGAGATTCATGGGGTCGCAAAGAGTCAGACACAACTGAGTGACTGAGCTGAACAAAGGAAACCTAAATATATAAAGCTAATATTAAGAAACATTAAGGGAAAAGTTAATAGTAATATAATAGGGCCTTTAACACTCCATATACATGAATGAACAGATCGTCCAGACAGAAAATCAATAAGGAAGCACAGACCTTAAATGAACATTAGATCAAATGGAATTAACAAGCATAGAGAGAGAGCATGCCATCCACAAGCAACAGAATATACATTCTTTTCAAGTTCATGGAATATTCTCCTGGATAGATCACATGCTAGGCCACCAAACCACTCAAAAATTTAAGAAAATTAAAATCATATCAACTAGAAAAAAAAAAAGAATAAACAAAATCTAAAATTAGTAGAAGGAAATAAGTAATAAAGCCAAGAACAGAAATAAAATATAGACTAAAAGACTATAGAAAATTCAATGAAACTAAGAGCTGCTTCTTTGAAAAGGTAAGCAAAATTAATAAAACTTTGGCCAGATTCATCAAGTAAAACAGGGAGAGGACTCAAATATATAAAATGAGAAATGAAGGAGGTATAACAGATACCATAGACATACATAGGATCATAGGAGATTATTACTAGCAATTATAAAGCAATAAAATGGACAACTTAGAAAAAAATGGATATATTCCTAGAAACATATGATCTGACAAAACTAAATCCAGAAAAAATAAAAAATATGAGCAGAACAATTGCCAGTAATGAAATTGGATCCATAATTTTAAAATCTCACAACAAACAAAAATTCCAGAATCAGATGACTTCACAAGTGAGATATACCAGACATTTAAAGTGAATTAATGTCTATCCTTCTCAAAGCATTCCAGAAAATTGAAGACAAAAGAATGCTTCTGTATTCATTCTATGAAGTTGGCATTGTCATAACAAAATGAGACAAAGACACCACAAAAAGAAAGAGAGAAAGAGAATTTCAGAATAATATTAAAATTAAGTAAGACCCTGTGGGGTCCCTGGGCATGGAAGCCTTTCTTATTTGTAAGGAACAGACCCAAGCCTCTATGACATTCCCTTAGTTCCAAAGGAAATACTAGAACAGTTGCTAATTCAGAGAGAAGTGGTCAAGAAACCATCTGAGGCAAGATTAAAGGAATCAAAGAATCTTGTCAAGAAGATTGTCTGAGACCAGATTAGAAGGATGCAGACCCTGCCTGAAACCAAATGAGAAGGCCCTGAGCATACCCTAACCTTATCAGCAACCCCACCATTGAACCATTGACCTAAAATCCCTCACCAAATTCGCCTGAGTCAGGACACATAGTTTTTGAGGACAGAAGTCCACTGTTTCCCCCTTTGCCTGGCAAAGCAATAAAGATATTCTTTTTCTACTTCACCAAAACTTTGTCTCCAAAATTCGATTTGGCATCAGAGTCCAAGCTTTTTGGCATCAGTATCACTGATGAATGTAGATGCAAAAATTCTCAACAAAATAATATCAAACTAAATTAAACAACATATCAAAATAATCATACACCATCATCAAGTGGGATTTACCCCAGGGATGTGAGGACAGTTCAGTACTTGCAACTCAGTCAGTGTGATACACCACATTAGCAAGTTGAAGAATAAAAATTATATGATCATCTCAATAGATGCAGGAAAAGCTTTTGACAAAATTCAATACACATTATAAAAATTCTTAACAAAGTGAATTAGAGGGAACATGCCTCAACATAATAAAAGCCATGTATGTAATAACAAAGCCACAGGCAGTACCATACTCAATGGCAAAAGATGAAAGCATTTCCTCTAAGATTAAAAATAAGATGCAGATGCCTACTTTCACCACTTTTATTCAACATGGTATTGCAAGTCTTAGCTCCAGCAACCAAACAAGAAAAAGAAATAAAAGGAATACAAACTGAAAAGAAATAAGCAACACTATCACTGTATGCAAATGACATGACATCATACGTAGAAAATCCTAAAGACACCACCAAAATACTATGAGAACTAATAAGTGAATTTAGTAAAGTTTCAGGATACACAGTGAATGTAAAAAAATCTATTCTACTTTGATACACTTATAGCAAACTATTATAATGAGGATGAGTAAAATCTAATCAAAGAGGTAAAAATAACAAAAAAATTGCAAGATGCTAATTAAAGAAATTGAAAACAACACAAACAAATGGAAAGATATACCATACTCATGGATTGGAAGAATTAATATTATTAAAATGAGCACACTACCCGAGACAATCTACAGATTCAATGCAATTCCCTATCAAAATATGAATGGCATTTTTCACTAGAACAAATTATTCTAAAATTTTTATGGAAACGCAAAAGACCCTAAATAGCAATCTTGTGAAAAAAGAACAAAGTTGGGAGTATCATGCTTCCTGATTTCAAGCTATACTATAAAGTTACACAACCCAAAATATTATGGTACTGGCACAAAAACATACATATAGATCAAAGGAACAAAATAGAGCTCCCAGAAATGAACTCACACTTGTGTGGTCAATTAATCAATGACAAAGGAGGCAAGAATATATAATGAGGAAAAGACATCCTCTTCAATAATTGGTGTTGGGAAAACTGTACTGCTGCTGCTGCTAAGTCGCTTCAGTCGTGTCCGACTCTCTGCAACCCCATAGATGGCAGCCCACCAGGCTCCCCCGTCCCTGGGATTCTTCAGGCAAGAACAGTGGAGTGGGTTGCCATTTCCTTCTCCAATGCATGAAAGTGAAAAGTGAAAGTGAAGTTGCTCAGTCATGTCCGACTCTTCGCGACCCCATGGACTGCAGCCTACCAGCCTCCTCCGTCCATAGGATTTTCTAGGCAAGAGTACTGGAGTGAGGTGCCATCGCCTTCTCCGGGGAAAACTGTACAGCTACATGCAAAAGAATAAAACTTGCAAAAGAATAAAACCACACACAAAAGTAAACTAAAAAAATGCATCAAAGACTTTAATGTAAGATGAAAAACTTTAAAATTCCTAGGAAGAAAACATAGGCAGCATTAGTTTTAGAAATATTATTTTATGTATGTCTCTTTAGGCAAGGGAAACAAAAGCAAAAATAAACAAATGGAATTACATAAAGCTAAAAAGTTTTGGCACAGTGAAGGAAGCTATTAGCAAAATGAAAAGGTCGCCTACTGAACGATGAAACATATTTGTGAAAGATACATCTAACAAAGAATTAATATAAACAATATATAAAGAACTCATTCAATTCAACATCAAAAAGCAAACAACTGGATTTTAAAATTGGCAGAGGACATAAACAGGCATTTTCCACAGAAGAGTTACAGATGGCTGACACATGAAAAAATGCTAATCATCAATGAAATGCAACTCAAGACCAAAATAAGATATTACCTCATACCTGTCAGAATGGCTATGATCCAAAAGATGAGAAATAGCAAATATTGATGAGGATGTGGAGAAGACAGAACCCTTGTTCATTGTTGGTGGGAATGTAAGTTGGTACAGCCATTATGGAAAACAGTATGAATATTAAACACAGAGTTGCCATATGACCCAGCAATTTCATTTCTGGGTATTTACCCAAAGAAAACAAAACCAAACCAATTTTAAAATATACATGCACCTCTATGTTAATAGGAGAATTATTTATAATAACCAAGATATGGAAGCAACCTAAATCAACAGATGAACAGATGAAGATGTGATACACATGTGCAATGAAATATTACTCAGCCTCAAAAAAATAAATAAACTCTTGGCATTGGTGTCAGCATGGATGCATCTAGGGAGGGTATTATGCTAAGTGAAATAAGTCAGATGGAGAAAGGCAAATATTGTATGGTCTCATATGTGAATTGTAAGAACAAAACAAACAAGCAAAATGAATCAAAACAAAAACAGACTTTTGGGAACAGAGTACAAATGAGTGATTACCAAAACGGGAATTCAGTTGAAGGAGGCGTGAGATAAGTGAAGGGGATTAAGAGGTATAAACATCTAGTTACAAAATAAGCCAGAGGGATATAATACACAGCATAAGGAATATGGTCAATGTAATAACTTTGTATGTGGAAAGATGGTTACTAGACATATGGCAGTGATTATTTCAAAATTTGTACAAGTGTCAAATCAAATCAGTGTGCATCCAGTCCCATCACTTCATGGCAAATGGATGGAGAAAAAATGGAAACAGTGACAGACTATTTTGGGGGGTTCCAAAATCACTGTGGACATTGATTGCAGCCTTGAAATTAAAAGACATTTGCTCCCTGGAAGAAGAGCTGTGACAAACCTCAGTTCAGTTCAGCCACTCAGTCGTGTCTAACTCTTTGCAACCCCATGGACTGTAGCACGCCAGGCTTCCCTGTCCATCATCAACTCCCGAAGTTTGCACAAACTCATGTCCATTGAGTTGGTGATGCCATCCAACCATCTCATCCTCTGTCATCCCCTTCTCCTCCCACCTTCAATCTTCCCCAGATCAGGGTGTTTTCTATTGAGTCAGTTCTTCACATCAGGTGGCCAAAGTATTGGAGTTTCAGCTTCAGCATCAGTCCTTCCAATGAATATTCAGGACTGATTTCCTTTAGGATGGACTGGTTGGATCTCCTGGCAGTCGAAGGGACTCTCAAGAGTCTTCTCCAACACCACAGTTCAAAAGCATCAATTCTTTGGTGCTCAGCTTACTTTATAGTCCAACCCTCACATCCATACATGACTACTGGAAAAACCATAGTTTTGACTAGGCCAACCTTTGTTGGCAAAGTAATGTCTCTGCTTTTTAATATGCTGTCTAGGTTGGTCATAACTTTTCTTCCAAGGAGTAAATGTCTTTTAATTTCAGGGCTACAGTCACCAACTGCAGTGATTTTGGAGCCCTCCAAAATGAAGTCAGCCACTGTTTCCACTGTTTCCCCATCTATTTGTCATGAAGTGATGGGACCAGATGCCATGATGTTAATTTTCTGAATGTTGAGCTTTAAGCCAACTTTTTTATTCTTCTCTTTCACTTTCATCCAGAGGCTCTTTAGTTCTTCTTCACTTTATGCCATAAGGGTGCTGTCATCTGCATATCTGAGATTATTGATATTTCTCCTGACAATCTTGATTCCAGCTTGTGTTTCTTCCAGTCCAGCATTTCTCATGATGTACTCTGCATGTAAGTTAAATAAGCAGGGTGACAATATACAGCCTTGATGTACTCTTCTTCCTATTTGAAACCAGTCTGTTGTTCCATGTCCAGTTCTAACTGTTCTTTCCTGACTTGTATATAGATTTCTCAAGAGGCAGGTCAGGTGGTCTGGTATTCCCATCTCTTTCAGAATTTTCCACAGTTTGCTGTGATCCACACAGTCAAAGGCTTTGGCATAATCAATAAAGCAGAAATAGATGTTTTTTTGGAACTCTCTTGCTTTTTCGATGATCCAGTGGATTTTGGCAATTTGATCTCTGGTTCCTCTGCCTTTTCTAAATCCAGCTTGAACATCTGGAAGTTCATGGTTCACATATTGTTGAAACCTGGCTTGGAGAATTTTGAGCATTACTTTGCTAGCATGTGAGATGAGTGCAACTGTGCAGTAGTTTGAGCATTCTTTGGCATTGCCTTTCTTTGGAACTGGAATGAAAACTGACCTTTTCCAGTTTTGTGGCCACTGCTGAGTTTTCCAAATTTGCTGACACATTGGGTGCAGCACTTTCACAGCATCATCTTTTAGGATTTGTAAAAGCTCAACTGGAATTCCATCATCTCCACTTACTTTGTTCATAGTGATGCTTCCTAACATCACTAGATAGCATATTAAAAAGCAAATATATCACTTTGCCAACAAAGATCCATATAGTCAAAGCTATGATTTTTCTATAGTCATGTACAGATGTGAGAGTTGGACCATAAAGAAGGCTGAGCAGTAAAGAATTGATGCTTTCTAACTGTGGTGCTGGAGAAGACTATTGGACAGCAAGGCAATCAAACCAGTCAATCCTAAAGGAAATCAGTCCTGGGTGTTTATTGGAAGGACAGATGCTGAAGCTGAAGTCCTGTGCTTTGGCCACCTGATGCAAAGAGCTGACTCATTGGAAAAGATCCTGATGCTGGGAAAGAATGAAGGCAGTAGTAGAAGTGAGACAGAGGATGAGATGGTTGGATGGCATCACCGACTCAATGGACATGAGTTTGAGCAAACTCCAGGAGATATAGTGAAGGACAGAGAAGCCTGGCATGCTGCAGTTCATGGAGTCCCAAAGAGTCAGACACGACTGAGCGACTGAACAACAGCAACAGTGCAGTACACCTGAACTGATATAATACTGTCAACTATATTTCAATAATAAAAAGAGAAAGTAACAAACCACACCAGGTAGAGAACAGCATTTCTAGTTATCTTTCTTCCTAAATATTCCTTGTTTATGGGTGCAATTTAATAAAATGAACTGACTCCTAAATTCATGAAATTTAGTTACTCTAAATCAATGGAGAGCAATGAGCTTCAAAGCGCTATTCTGTACTGCTTGGGGCTCTAGCTGCATATCAGGAGTCACCATGCCTTACTTGGGAGCTTCCAATGGGGTGAAGACTCTTTGGTGACTCACAGAAAACATGCAGGCATGCATTCATTCAACAAGTATCTACTGAGTACTTACCAACGGTCTCCCATTAAACAGTGAAAATGGATGCCTTTGTTCAGTAAAGTTATGACAGGTAGGCAGGAAATATTGGCTAGGGAGAGGAGTCTACAGCCTCAGTAAAATCAGCAAGCCTGAATAATAATCCAAAGCTGTGTTATGAATATGAACTCTTCCTGTACTGTTAGTATACGGTTAGGGCTTAAGTATAAGGTCTTTGGAGACAAATGATCTGCCTTCAAGTCTGCTCTGTCACTTATTAATGTGTGCTATTAGGCAAGTTGTTTACCTTGTCTTAGACTTCTGCATAATTGGGGGCAGGGTAATAATGCTTATCTCACAATAAAGATTAACGGTGTAAAGCATTTAGCACAGTGTCCGGCCTGAACAATAGTTTACCTATCTATATTAATATTAGCAAGGACTGGAGCCAGGTAGAATGGACTAACACTTCCCTAAATATTTGTTTTCCTACACTATGTGTCCCTAGACCCTCCAGTTCTGGCTCCAAGAGAACTGGCACGCCCAACCTCATGTAAGGCAAGTTTCATGAAACCCACATCTACTGTTTGAGGTGGGTGTTAGAGAAACCTTCAGACCAGAAGAGCTGGATGTGTGACTCAGCATTCTGAGAGGTGGGATGAGCTTATGGCTGAGGCTTCATGCACTAAAAGGACTGGCACATCACGCACCCACACAGCCAAAAGTAGGACAGCTCTTCGCATGCAGGGACTACTAAGAATCAGCCAGGTGAGGCAGCTAGGAAACAGTTGTCACAGTCACCATGATCGTCATCAGCATCCTGCAAGATTCACAGTGTACAGTTTACCCCATGATACATAAACCACATGACAGATGCTGCCAAGGATTTCGTATGTTTGCTTTTGTTATTTATTTATTGGCTATGCTGGGTCTTCATTGTGGCCAGGGTGGACTTTCTCTAGCTGCTGCGAGCTGGCTCCCCTTGTTGCCAAGCAGGAGCTCGAGAGCACAGGTGTACTCAGCAGCTGGAGTGCACAGGCTTAGTTGCCCCACAGTATGTGGGTCTTACTTCCCCAACCAGGGATCAACCTGTTCCCTGCATCGGAAGGCGGATTCTTAACCACTGAACCACAGGGAGATCCCTTTGTATGTTTATTAAGAAGGCCTTAGTGGATACTTTGGAGTCTCACTTAGAGCTGCTAAATTATGCCTTATTCAGTAGAGTACATGTGCCGCAGGACACAAGGCACTTTCATGAATGGCATCCCATTTGATTTTGCAACCAGTTTTAACTTAAGATCTGGTAACTAGTAGCTTCTTTTTAGCTTTCTCTCTTTCTCCCCACTGGATGCCAAGTTCAATAGATATTCTTGTCCCTCTAAGTAATTTTGGTTCTTGGCACCATTTGGTCATGGAACCTCCTTTGTGTTACACTTCCCAGTATATAACCACTCACTGTCAGCTAGCAAGCAGCAAAAATAGCTTCTGAACACAGGGGAAAAATTCAAACTGTCATCCTCTGAAAAATTCTGAAATATCAGCTGCTGCTGCTTTTACTGCAACCTACAAACAGGACCATTTGACCAACGGTCTGTCCATCCTGGGCTCATATCCTATATCCTCAGATTTGGGCAAGAAAGCAACCAACATCTTAATGGAGTCCCCTTTAAAGCCTTGATATCTTTATCCTCAGAGCACTTTGATAATATTCAAAGGAACTCATTGTTGGAAGGAATTTGACTGTTATTCATTGCACACCCTTTGCAATATTTAAACACTTTGGGGTATTCTCACCAGGGAGGTAGGTAACTAACGATAACCCACTTTGAGTAAGGTCAAGTTTTCCCAAACAGAGGAAGATCTTCTAATCCATCTAACAGCCCTTTGGTGGTACCTGGTCTTCCACCTCTCTGAGGTCCTCATCAGTGTCACACCTAACTTTCCTTTCTGGTACACGCTGCTATTTCCATTTTATGTGTAAACAGTGACATCTGGTGGTGAAAACGTAGAAGTGTTAACAAAGCTGATTGAGATTTAGTCCAATTCAGTTCAGTTCAGTTGCTCAGTCCTCTCCTACTCTTTGCGACCCCATGGATTGCAGCATGCCAGGCCTCCCTGTCCATTGCCAATTCCCGGAGCCTACTCAAACTCATGTCCATCGAGTCGGTGATGCCATACAACCATCTCATCCTCTGTCGTCCTCTTGTCCTCCCGCCTTCAATCTTTCCCAGCATCAGGGTCTTTTCCAAGGAGTCAGCTCTTCACATCAGGTGGCCAAAGTATTGGAGTTTCAGCTTCAGCATCAGTCCTTCCAATGAATATTCAGGACTGATTTCCTTTAGGATGGACTGGTTGGATCTCCTTGCAGTCCAAGGGACTCTCAAGAGTCTTCTTCAATACAACAGTTCAAAAGCATCAATTCTTTGGGTCAAACCCTCACATCCATACATGACTACTGGAAAAACCAAAGCTTTGACTAGACAGACCTTTGTTGGCAAAGTAATGTCTCTGCTTTTTAATATGCTGTCTAGGTTGGTCATAACTTTTCTTCCAAGAAGCAAGCGTCTGAATTTCATGGCTGAAGTCACCATCTGCAGTGATTTTAGAGCCCAGAAAAATAAAGTCAGCCACTGTTTCCACTGTTTCCCCATCTATTTGTCATGAAGTGATGGGACCAGATGCCATGATCTTAGTTTTCTGAATGTCGAGCTTTAAGCCAACTTTTTCACTCTCCTCTTTCACTTTCATCCAGAGGCTCTTTAGTTCTTCTTCACTTTCTGCTATAAGGGTGGTGTCATCTGCATATCTGACGTTATTGATATTTCTCCTGGCAATCTTGATTCCAGCTTGTGCTTCATCCAGCCCAGCATTTCTCATGATGTACTCTACACGTAAGTTAAATAACCAGGGTGACAATACTTGACATACTCCTTTCCCGATTTGGAGCCAGTCTGTTGTTCCATGTCCAGTTCTAACTGTTGCTTCCTGACCTGCATACAGATTTCTCAAGAGGCAGATCAGGTGGTCTGGTATTCCCATCCCTTTCAGAATTTTCCAGTTTGCTGTGATCCACACAGTCAAAGGCTTTGGCATAGTCAATAAAGCAGAAACAGATGTTTTTCTGGAACTCGCTCGTTTTTTTCGATGATCCAACGGATGTTGGCAATTTGATCTATGGTTCCTCTGCCTTTTCTAAATCCAGCTTGAATATCTGGAAGTTCATGGTTCATGTACTGCTGAAGCCTGGCTTGGAGAATTTTGAGCATTACTTTACTAGCGTGTGAGATGAGTGCAATTGTGCCGTAGTTTGAACATTCTTTGGCATTGCCTTTCTTCCAGATTGGAATGAAAACTGACCTTTTCCAGTTTTGTGGCCACTGCTGAGTTTTCCAAATTTGCTGGCATATTGAGTGCAGCACTTTCACAGCATCATCTTTTAGGATTTGTAATATCCTAAAATTGGATATTGGACTGGAATTCCATCACCTCCACTAGCTTTGTTCATAGTGATGCTTTCTAAGGCCCACTTGACTTTGCTTTCCAGGATGTCTGACTCTAGGTGAGTGATCACATCATTATGATTATCTGCGTCATGAAGGTCTTTTTTGTATAGTTCTTCTGTGTATTCTTGCCACCTCTTCTTAATATCTTCTGTTTCTGTTAGGTCCATACCATTTCTGGCCTTTTTTATGCCCATCTTTGGGATTTAAGAAAGATGAATTTCTGAGTTTTTTCACCATGGCCTTCTCTTCGCCAGGACACTCAGAATAGAGGTGCATACCTGATGTCCATAGAGGTGCTATTCATGAACATCACACAATTTAATTAAGACAATGAATGCACCAATAATTAAAACAATTCTTTCTTTTTCAGATTCATTATCCTAGCTTCAACCTCTAATTTTCTCCCTATGTGATAGTTTTCACATGGTAGATGTCCAGTTGGTTTTCCAGAGGGACTCTGTTAACAGCACCCACCTCATCTCCTCACAGTTCAGTCATCATGAGTGAATTTTGTCCCCTAATTGTTTTTCAAATGAGGTTTTTAAAAAGTGCCACTGGGGATAAAAGTGTCTGAAGCTAAGGATTAACAGTGAAATGTGGAAAATATGCCTGCTGAGGGCTGTCTTTGCAACAGTGCCCCCAGCAGTGCTGTGTGCCAAGATGAAGCTCTGCTTTCCGGATAAAGTAAATGTCAAGAGCCACAAAGCAGCATGCCTTCCATTTGAAGCAAAACAAGACAGTTTTCTTGGCCAACCTGGCCTTGTGGCAAAACAGTCCTGTGCGGCTTGAGCCTTAAGGAAAACCAAAAATCCTTTGCCACGTCAAGCTGTACATCTGCTATCAGATATCAAAGTTTGTATGAAAATAGGAATTCCTGGAATTTGCTCTGGCTTGAGAGAAAAAGTCCAGCTCTACAGAAGGACTGTTCTAGGCTCACAGCCCTCTGTGACTTCCCTGGGTGGAGTGCTGCTAGGGAGGCAGCCTCAGAACCCCTTTTGGTCCCATGTGCCTCTGCAGCCCCCTCACCAGATACCCACACCTCCCGTCAAACAGTTCCCATCCACCCTTGCTCGTCTCTCAGACGCAGCCCTGCTTGTGTTGGCGTCTAATGCCACTCCTTGAGGCCTCAGGTGGCTCCAGGACTACCACAGTTCTCATACCCAGGCTGCCAACCTCCACCCCCACCTTGGAAAAGAGGTTTCCCAGGATACCAGTCTCCTACCCTCATTACAATGTTCCTTCTGCAGAGCATCCTCACGGGTCACATTGCCCAGGTATTGCACTAAGTCCTCCAAACAAGACCACAAGATGGGCATCGTTTCCTTCAAGTTACAGACATGAGAACTGAGGCTCAGAGAACAGCGTATCAGTGGGCACCACTGTAAGGACAGTCAAGATTCCAGCCTGGATCTGTCTTACTCTAAAGAGCATGCTTTTCCCAGTAACACCATGTCACGGATTTCCCCTGCCATAAAACCTTTCATGGACCAGCCATCTACCCTGGTACTTGAGCGCTCAATGGCCTGGCCTTACCTTATTTCTTTAACCTTGCTCCAGCTCTTCCCCTTCACTAACATCCTCAAGTCCCACACAAGTCCAGGCTTCCTTTGCTCATCTGGAAGGAATATCCTAGCCACCAGATCATCAGCCCTGCATATTTAGCAAGACCTCTGTGGTTCCCCAGGGAGAGTTCACTCTTACAAACTCTTTCACAACACTTGTTTACTCTCCCTTATGTTATATAGCTGTTCCTTGGTATCTCTGGTGGATTAGTTCCAGGAGCTAATTCATACCAAAATCCACAGATGTTCATGTCCCTTCTATCAAATAGCATAGTATTTGCAAATAAACTAGCACACCCTCCTAAATACTTTATTTATTTATTTAGGCCATGTTGCCCATTGGTATGTGGGATCTTAGTTCCTTGACCAGGGATTGAACCTGCTCCTCTTGCAGTGGAAGCATGGAGTCTTAACCCCTGGACCATCAGGGAATTCTCTCCTATATACTTTAAACCACCTCTAGATTACTGATAACACCTTATGCAATGTAAATGCTGTCTGCATAGTTGTAAACACAATGTAAATGCTATATAAATAGTTGCTGGCATATGACATATTCATTTTGCTTTCTAAAATTTTTTTCAGATGTTTTTGATCTGTGGTTGGTTGAATTCATGAATGAGGAATGTGTGGATACAGAGGACCAATTGTAATCCTCTGTGTAGAGGTTCTCCCCTAACTGGACTCTGAGAACCTTTGGAAAAGAAGGAATGCTTAATTTTTAATATCTCTGTGTGGCCTTTAATCTTTAGCAAAGGTATTTGTTGTTGGTTTTGTTCAGTTTCCCAGTTGTGTCCAACTCTTTGTACCCCATGGACTGCAGCACTCCAGGCCTTCCTGTCCCTCACCATCTCCTAAAGTTTGCCCAAGTTCATGTCCATTGCATCAGTGATGCTATCCAACCATCTCATTCTCTGACGCCCTCTTCTCTTTCTGCCCTCAGTCTTTCTCAACATCAGGGACTTTTGAAACTAAGCCAAAATCAGCAAATATTTGCTCAATAGATGAATGAATGGTGGATAAGTTAATAAGGAAAGTATCTATTTGTATAAGTTATTATCTCTCAGGATGCAGGGAAATATATTTATTTGATTTCAGACATGCAAATAAGAGATCAATTATGGTATAATAGAACAATATTGTTTTGGAATAATAGTAAATGATTACTAATTATTATTTTATATCAATGCTTTGTCTCTACCCTTAGACTAAGTCTATAAGTTTCATGAGGGCAGGGACTACAATTTAGATACAGCTTCATCTACCAAACAAATTAGGAGCCTGTCACTAATTTATCACCATAAAGTGGGAGCTCTTGCTCATCACAGAGGGAGATCTAATCTACTAACCCAAGCTGCTTGTTAGAACCCCTAGGAAAAAGCAGAACTCCCCAGAACCCAAACTTGGTTCAGCTATGTAAGCCCCTCTTGGGTCTCAATTTTCTTTCTGAAAATAGGGATGGGCATTCCTGTCCCATGAACTGCACCGGGGAATGAATGGGCCAACCACATGCATCCAGCACACAATTAGGAGGGCTCCCCGAGAGGCAGCTGTCGCACCCCTGCAGCGACAGTCATTCATGTCTCAGTTTCCACCTTACTGGTGATGACTTGCTGGTGATGACTTTAACTGTACGGTCTTAGAGTGGTCACCAGGCCTTGTCAAAGTAGAAGAACATGGACCTCTGATAAACTCAAAGTCAACCTATAGGCAATTCTAATAGAGAAATCTAATTAACTGCAGTTTTAAAAATACTACAATGAGGTCTAATCTAAAAGAGGATTCCATAAGTATGATAGAAAAACCAGAACTAAGCACACATATATATGGTCAGTTAATTTATGATAAAAGAGTCAGGAATGTATAATAGGGAAAAGGCAGTTTCCTCAATAAACGGCTGAAAAAGCTAGGTAGCTACATACAAAAGAATGAAATTGGACCACTTACACCAGACAGTAAGCTGCTTGACATCAATCTTGGTGATGAGTTTTTGGACTTGACACCAAAAGCAAAAGTGACAAAAGCTAAAATAAACAAGTGGAGCCACATCAATCTAAAAAGATTCTGCAAAATAAAGAAAACAAAGTGAAGAAAATCTATTAAATAAGAGAAAGCATTTACATATTACATACATGATAAGGAATAAATATCTAAAATATATAAATAACTCATATAATTCAAATGGCAAAAAAGATTCAATTTAAAAATGAGAAGATATGAATATATATTTTTCCAAAGAAGACATACAGATGGACAAAAGACACATGAAAAAACGCTAAACATCACTAATTATTAAGGAAATGCAAATCAAAACCAAAGTGAAATGTTACCTCACACCTGTTGTTGTTCAGTCACTCAGTCATGTCTGACTCTTTGTGACCCCACACCTGGTGCAGCACACCAGGCTTCCCTGTCCTTCACTATCTCTGGAGTTTGCTCAAACTCATGTCCATTAAGTTGGTGATGCTATCGATCCATCTCATTCTCTGTCACCTACTTCTCTACCTGCCTTCAATCTTTCCCAGCATCAGAGTTTTCTTCCAATGAGTTGGCTTTTCATATCAGGTGGTCAAAGTATTGGAGCTTCAGCTTCAGCATCAGTCCTTTCAATGAATATTCAGGGTTGATTTCCTTTAGGATTGACCGATTTGATCTCCTTGCAGTCCAAGGGACTCTCAAGAGTCTTTCCCAGCACCACAGTTCGAAAGCATCAGTTCTTCAGTGTTCAGCCTTCTTCATGGTCCAACCCTCACATCCTTACATGACTACTGGAAAAACCATAGCTTTGGCTATATGGACCTTTGTTGGCAAAGTGATGTCCCTGCTTTTTAATGATGTCTTTTCTTCACACCTGTTAGAATGGCTATTATCAAAAAGATAGGCTATAACAAATGTTGATGAAGATGTAAAGGGAACACTTATGCACTGTTGGTGGGGATGTAAATCGGTGCAGCCACTATGGAAAAATCAATGGAGGTTCCTCAAAATATTAAATATAAAACTAACATACGATCTAGAAATTTCAATTCTACATAACAAAAACATTCATTTTAAAAGATATATACACACACTTATGCTCGTTGTAGCATCATTTACAATAACCAAAATATAGAAACAACCTAAGTGAAAGCTTCCCTGGTAGCTCAGATGGTAAAGAACCTGCCTGTAATTCAGGAGATATAAGAGACATGGGTTTGATCCCTGGGTCAGGAAGATCCCCTGGAGAAGGAAATGGCAACCCACTTGAGTATTCTTGCCTGGAAAATTCCATAGATGGAGGAGCCTGGCAGGCTACAGCTCATGGAGTCTCAAAGAGTTGGACACGACAGCAATAACACACACACGTGTCCATCAGTGGATGAATGGATAAAGAAAATGTGGCATAGATAGAGAGATATAAGATAGATGTGTGCATACGTGCTAAATTGCTTCAGTTGTGTCCGACTCCATAGACTGTAGCCTGCCAGGCTCCTCTGTCCATGGGATTACCCAGGCAAGAATATTGGAGTAGGTTGTCATGCCCTCCTCCAGGGGATCTTCTGAACCCAGGGATCGAACCCACGTCTCTTACGTCTCCTGCATTGGCAGGCAGTTTCTTTACCACTAGTGCCACCTGGGAAGCCACAAGATAGATAGATATAAGTGTTATTCAACCATGAGAAAAAAGAAAATCTTGCCACTTCCAACAGCATGGATGGACTTTGAGGGCATTATGCTAAGCAGAAAGAGTCAGAGAAAGACAAATACCACACGATCTCACTTATGTGTGGAATCTAAAACAAGAAAAATCAAAACCTTGTGGATACATAAAACAGGTTGGGGGTTGCCAGAGACAGCAGTGATGAGGTGAGTGTTGGAGTTCAAAAGATAACACTTCCAATCATAAAATAAATGTCATGAAGGTGTAATGTACAGCATGGTGACTGGTTAATAATACAGTGCTGCATATTTGAAAGTTGCTAATAAAGTAAGTCTTAAAAGTTCTCACTAGAAGGAAGAAAATTTTGTAACTGTGTATGATGATGGATATTAACTAGAAATATTGTGGTCATCCTTTTGCAATATATTCAACCCATGATGCTGAAACTAACATAGTGTTGCATCATACATCAGCATATAATGTTATACCTCAATCAAAATAAATGAATAGTACATACATACATACATAAAAGAGAATCCCATAGACTTCAAATTAAAATCCCCATTTAACCCTTTAAAATCCTACCTTCCTCTGCCCATAATTAAAATATTATATTACATTACATTTCAAAATGGTGCTTTAAAGACACTAGAATGCCTTAATACTTCAGGGTTGTCCCCATCTCCCTCCAAGATATTCCCTAATAGAATAGCTCCACGAATGGTGTGGCAACTCTGCACCCACAGTGCCCAGATCTATCCAGGCACCACATGCCAGTGCCCTCTGCTCCTACAAACCAGGCATCTTTGCAGAGGGATGGCACTGGACGGGAGCACAGCCTCAAGGATCCTTCCAGCTCCTTACGCACAACTGTGCAGGAAGATGATTATTTCCACAGACTAGCCCTCAGTAACTTCTCCTCACCACAGATGATACTACAAACAAAAAAAGCCATGCCCCTCTGGGTGTGGAATTAGAGACATCCATCCACGGGGAAGGACCTGGTGAGCATTTGCAGTAGCGATGTATTCTCCACCATGAGGACTGTGACAGAGATGCTCTGGCTCCAGCACAGACAAAATGACTTGGAGTGGATGAACTTGGTTCCTGCAGGCTCACCTACTATGTTGTCAAATCATCAAACAAATGTTCATGCTCTTCTTCAAGCAAAGCTGGAGAGGATATTGTTGACATACGCAGCATCCTTAAAGTATCCTCCCCCTCCAGCCAATGTTTGGAGACATGCACTAGGTCTGGTGATTGGGAACAGGGCATGGCTCATTACTTTATTATGTCATCCAAAGCACAAATGTTCAGAAAAGGTGCACATATATACATATATATACATATATATAAAGAGAGAGAGAGAAAGAGACATATGCATTGTTTTTCAGTCACTCAGTCATGTCTGACTCTTTGCCACCCCATGGACTGCAGCACGCCAGGCCTCCCTGTCCATCACCAACTCCGGGAGTTCACTCAGACTCACGTCCATTGAGTCCGTGATGCCATCCAACCATCTCATCTTCTGTCATCCCCTTCTCCTCCTGACCTCAATCTTTCCCAGCATCAGGGTCTTTTCCAATGAGTCAGCTCTTCGCAGGTGGCCAAAGTATTGGAGCTTCAGCTTCAGCATCAGTCCTTCCAATGAACACCCAGGACTGATCTCCTTTAGGACTGACTGGTTTGACCTCCTTGCAGTTCAAGGGACCCTCAAGAGTCTTCTACAACACCACAGTTCAAAAGCATCAGTTCTTCAGCACTCAGCCTTCTTTATGGTCAAATTCGTATGACATAGACATACATACATATACATACAAATAAATATACACTTGTGTGTGTGTATATATATACATATATTGCCTGTATACTTTACCTAAAAAGGTTGGTGGTGAGAGAACTTTGTTATAATAGCTTGGAGTGTTTTTTGGATAATTTCTTTTTTAATGTCACCACTCCACTTTACATTTTTCTCAGTACAGTGACGTTGGTGATATTACCAAAGACGACAAAACAGTACATGCTGATCACTCAGAGTCACTTTGTCACCAGATATAGAAATGACTTTTTCAAATTCCAGCTATAATCCTCCCAAACCTCTAGTGAGGAAATGAATCATCATCACCGAGGGTAGAATTGTCTGTTGCTCTCCATCGATCATAAACAGGATCTCTCCTCTGCAGACTTCCTCTGGGGTGGGCCTGATGCTGGTCACACCACTGCCCAGTGTCTTCCCTTCCTGCTGCCCGGAGTCCTCTGGGTCCTCCACCAACAGCACTGCTAAGAGACAAGTCCAGGGAGCTCCTCAAACCTTTTGGAAGGAGTAACTGTTCTTTCCTTTCTGTGAAAGTGTGAGGGCAGGCTGGCTGCACTCCCTTCCTCCATAGCAAATGTCAGCACACCTAGACGAGGATAGTGGGTAGAGAGCAGAGAAGAGGTGCCACGGGAGCCAGCCTACCCCAGAAAAGATTATTTACCAGCTAAGCCACAAGGGAAGCCCCAGGGAAGGTTCTGAGAACACCTCGAGACTGCTCCGCTGGAGAGCTCACCCTGGGGAAGCGCAGCCCCACTCCCAGGCTCTCACTCCAGCAGTGCTCTTTGACGGCAGGGCAATCAAGACTTCATCCGCAGAAAGAAACCTTAAAGGAATTCCTCCCAAATGGGCCCCTTCCCTAATCTGGTATAAATGAATGGAATAACTGACTAATTGAGTGAAGGGAGGAGAGCAGGAGAAAGCAAATCAACTTTTGGTTTTGTGGACACCAAATTTCAAGAAAGAAAATTAGAACTGAGTTCTATAATGACCCCAATCTTTCTTTCTTTAGCAGGGCAAGAAGAAGGAATAAAATAGCCTCTATGTTCAGAAGTCACCCATCCAAGGGAAACAAATTCTGTCGTGCACTTTTAACCAGTTAATCCCACTGTTGGTGCTGTAGTAATGTCACGCCCAGGGTTGAAGGCGCCTGTCGGTGGGCGTTGGTGACATGCATGCTTTTCCCGCTGCTGCTGTCTCCCGAGGAGCATGAAATGAAATGCATTTCACCTCATTCAGCCTCTCCACCTGTCCCCCACCTCAGAGAAGAGGTTATTGCTCCAAGACTGGTTCTTAGAACTTTGTAATTGAGAATCTGAGAATGGGAAGAGAAATACAGTGTCTGAGGGGCTAGATGAGAAGGAAAAGGCCAAGAAAGACTGCAGAGTGAGAATGAAAGGAAGAGAGGAAGCAGCCGCCTTTGAAGAAAGTGTAGGGAGAGGTGATGATGGAGGAATGGTGGGCTATCAGAACATGCAGAAAATAAGATTTGAGGAGGAGAGAAAAGGGGGAGGGAGTAAGGTGGGCTTCCTGTGGATTGGTAGAGTAACTCTTTTTTTCATGCTTTTCAAGAGATGCAGATTGGAGTTTCTTCTTAAATTTATATGTTTTGTCAAGACTGCCATTCTTAGAATGTGACTCCATAAAAAGAACCACATGGATTTTTAGCTTATGAGATTTTCTCAGTTCTAATCAAGCCATCTTATCTTATGGCTAAAAAACCTGAAGATCAGAGAAGTAAAATCACTGGCTTTAAAAATGCAGGACAATCTAGCAACAGAACTTTGACTCTTCTGCTATTAGTCCCGTGGAGGTTTTACTACCCTCTGCTAAAAATGTGCTTCTTCTTAAATGCACTCACACACAGCAACCTCTTCTCCTCCACAAGCCTTCCTTACTCTTTAAGTCTTATTGAGAAGGTAAAAACCTTACACTCTCTCTTCAGCAGAAAGAATTTAAACTTCTGAAGAGAAAGCATTCCACCACAATAGAAGATGTTCCCAAAATAAATTAGGTTCTGGGGCTAGGAGTTAGCAACCCTGCCTCACAACTACACAGTAAAGGCACAATCTTTCCTCTGGGAAGCAAGCAGAAGTTGGACGGAAAGGACAGATGGTTATTTAAAATATCCCTGTTATCTAAGTAGGTCTCACATTTCATCCAACAGATGGCAGTAGCAACATACTTTTTAAATAAGTACGTAGCTGTCTTAAGTTCAGAAGAAAAAAATTACCAGTAAAATGAGATGTAAAATCTTTCTGTCATCAAAAACCAAGTTCCAACCATCCTTCTTAAAGTAACATGGAATTAAAACAAATGAACAACAGTAATAAAACATAGCTACCTAACCACTACTAGATAAAATCAACAAACCCCTTTAATAACGTTGCTGATTACAAATTATGAATAGCGGTTGCTTTTGTGTTTTGCTTTTGTTAGAAAAGTTAGAGGTAGTCCTACTTCCTCTTGTCTGGTGAATTTAGCTAGGTTTAAGTGAATGGTTAAAAACAGTTTCAGTATTCCACACACTAACATTCTTGAAGGAAAAAAAAAATTGAACCCCTTAGTTGCTAACAAGGGGTTATTATCTGATTCTTGTAGTTTCTTATACTATGAGCATAACTAGTTTCAGATTGAGAAAGCGTTTGTTAGAAAGCAGTGTCTCTCTCTCTCCCTTGTGGTTTTGTTGTTGTTCAGTTGCTAAGTTGTGTCTGACTCCTTGCAATCCCATTGACTGCAGCATGCCAGGCTTCCCTGCTGCTGCTGCTGCTGCTGCTAAGTCACTTCAGTCGTGTCCAACTCTGTGCGACCCCATAGACGGCAGCCCACCAGGCTCCCCCATCCCTGGGATTCTCCAGGCAAGAACACTGGAGTGGGTTGCCATTTCCTCCTCCAACACATGAAGATGAAAAGTGAAAGTGAAGTCGCTCAGTCATGTCCGACCCTCAGCGACCCCATGGACTGCAGCCTTCCAGGCTCCTCCATCCATGGGATTTTCCAGGCAAGAGTACTGGAGTGGAGTGCCATTGCCTTCTCCGGCCAGGCTTCCCTATCCTTCACTATCTCCTGGATTTTCTTCAGATTCATGTCCATTGAGTTGGTGATGTTCTCTAACCATCTCATCCTTTGCCACCCTCTTCTCTTTTGCCTTCAATCTTTCCCAGCATCATGGTCTTTTCCAGGAGTCAGCTCTTTGAGTCAGGTGGCCAAAGTGTTGGAGCTTCAGCTTCAGCATCAGTCCTTCCAATGAATATTCAGGATTGATTTTCTTTAGGATTGACAGATCTGATCTCCTCCTTGCTGTCCAAGGGACTCTAAAGAGTCTTCTCCAGCACAACAATTTAAAAGTATCTATTCTTCAGTGCTCAACCATCCTTGTGGTTCAACTCTCACATCCATACAAGACTACTGGAAAAACCATAGCTTTGACTATATGGACATTTGTCAACAAAGTGATATCTTTGCTTTTTAATATGCTGTCTAAGTTTGTCATAGCTTTTCTTCCAAAGAGCAAGTGTCTTTTAATTTCATGGCTGCAGTCACTGTCCACCGTGATTTTGGAGCCCAAGAAAATAAAATTGGTCACTGCTTTCATTTTTTTGCTATTTCCCATGAAGTGATGGCACTATATGCCATGATCTTCATTTTTTGAATGTTGAATTTTTTTTAATTTATTTATTTTAATTGGAGGCTAATTACTTTACAATATTGTAGTGGTTTTGCCATACATTGACATGAATCAGCCACAGGTGTACATGTGTTCCCCATCCTGAACCCCCCTCCCACCTCCCTCCCCATCCCAACCCTCTGGGTTGTCCCAGTGCACCAGCCCTGAGCACCCTGTCTCATGCATTGAACCTGGACTGGCGATCTGTTTCACATATGATAATATACATGTTTCAACACTATTCTCTCAAATCATCCCACCCTCGCCTTCTCCCACAGAGTCTGAAAGACTGTTCTTTACATCTGTGTCTCTTTTGCTGTCTTACATATAGGATCATCGTTACCATCTTTCTAAATTCCATGTATATGTGTTAGTATATTGTATTGGTGTTTTTCTTTCTGACTTACTTCACTCTGTATAATATGCTCAATTTTCATCCGTATCATTAGAACTGATTCAACTGCATTCTTTTTAATGGCTGAGTACTATTCCATTGTGTATATGTACCACAGCTTTCTTATCCATTCACCTGCTGATGGACATCTAGGTTGCTTCCATGTCCTGGCTATTATAAACAGTGCTGCGATGAACATTGGGGTACACGTGTCTCTTTCAATTCTGGTTTCCTCGGTGTGTATGCTCAGCAATGGGATTACTGGGTCATATGTCAATTCTATTTCCAGTTTTTTAAGGAATCTCCACACTGTTCTCCATAGTTGCTGTACTAGTTTGCATTCCCACCAAAAGTGTAAGAGGGTTCCCTTTTCTCCACATACTCTCCAGCATTTATTGTTTGTAGACTTTTTGGATAGCAGCCATTCTGACTGGCATGAGATGGTACTTCATTGTGGTTTTGATTTGCATTTCTCTGATAATGAGTGATGTTGAGAATCTTTTAATGTGTTTGTTAGCCATCTGTATGTCTTCTTTGAAGTAATGTCTGTTTAGTTCTTTGGCCCATTTTTTGATTGGGTTGTTTATTTTTCTGGGAATTGAGCTGCAGGAGCTGCTTGTATATTTTTGAGATTAATTCTTCATCTGTTGCTTCATTTGCTATTATTTTCTTCCATTCTGAAGGCTGTCTTTCCACCTTGCTTATCGTTTCCTTCATGGTGCAAAAGGTTTTAAGTTTAATTAGGTCCCATTTGTTTATTTTTGCTTTTATTTCCATTACCCTCGGAGGTGGGTCATAGAGGATCCTCTGTGATTTATGTCAGAGAGTGTTTTGCCTGTTTTCCTCTAGGAGTTTTATAGTTTCTGGTCTTACATTTAGATCTTTAATCCATTTTGAGTTTATTTTTGTGTATGGTGTTAGAAAGTATTCTAGTTTCATTCTTTTACAAGTGGTTGACCAGCTTTCCCAGCACCACTTGTTGAAGAGATTGTCTTTTCTCCATTGTATATTCTTGCCTCCTTTGTCAAAGATGAGCTTTCTGTAGGTGTGTGGATTTATCTCTGGGCTTTCTATTTTGTTCCATTGATCTATATTTCAGTCTTTGTGCCAGTATCATACTATCCTGATGACTGTAGCTTTGTCATACAGTCTGAAGTCAGGCAGGTTGAGTCCTCCAGTTCCATCCTTCTTTCTCAAAATTGCTTTGGCTATTAGAGGATTTTTGTATTTCCACACAAATTGTGAAACTATTTGTTCTAGTTCTCTGAAAAATACTGTTGGTAGCTTGATAGGGATTGCATTGGATCTATAGATTGCTTTTGGTAGTATACTCATTTTCACTATATTGATTCTTCTGATCCATGAGCATGGTATATTTCTCCATCTATTTGTGTCAATTTTTATTTCTTTCATCAGTGTTTTATAGTTTTATATATATGGGTCTTTTGTTTCTTTAGGTAGATTTATTCCTAAATATTTTATCCTTTTCATTGCAATGGTGAATGGAATTGTTTCCTTAATTTTTCTCTTTCTGTTCTCTCAATGTTAGTGTATAGGAATGCAAGGTATTTCTGTGTATTAATTTTATATCCTGCATCTTTACTATATTCACTGATTAGCTCTAGTAATTTTCTGGTGGAGTCTTTAGGGTTTTCTATGTAGAGGATCATGTCACCTGCAAACAGGGAGCATTTTACTTCTTCTTTTCCAATCTGGATTCATTTTATTTCTTTTTCTTCTCTGATTGCTGTGGCTAAAACTTCCAAAACTACGTTGAACAGTAGTGGTGAGAGTAGGCACCCTCGTCTTGTTCCTGACTTTAGGGGAAATGCTTTCAATGTTTCACCATTGAGGATAATGTTTGCTGTGGGTTTATCATATATGGCTTTTATTATGTTAAGGTATGTTCCTTCTATTCCTGTTTTCTAGGGGGTTTTATCATAAATAGATGTTTCATTTTGTCAAAAGCTTTCTCTTCATCTATTGAGATAATCATAGGGTTTTTATCTTTCAATTTGTTAATGTGGTGTATCACATTGATTGATTTGTGAATGTTGAAGAATTCTTGCATGCCTGGGATAAAGCCCACTTGGTCATGATGTATGAACTTTTTAATATGTTGTTGGATTCTGTTTGCTAGAATTTTGTTAAGGATTATTGCATCTATGTTCATCAGTTATATTGACCTGTAGTTTTCTTTTTTTGAGGCATCTTTGTCTGGTTTTGGTATTAGGGTGATGGTGGCCTCGTAGAATGACTTTGGAAGTTTACCTTCCTCTGCAATTTTCTGAACGAGTTTGAGTAGGCTAGGTGTTAGCTTTTCTCTACATTTTTGGTAGAATTCAGCTGTGAAGCTGTCTGGTCATGAGCTTTTGTTTGCTGGAATATTTCTGATTACAGTTTAGATTTCTGTGCTTGTGATGGGTCTGTTAAGATTTTCTATTTCTTCCTGGTTCAGTTTTGGAAAGTTATACTTTTCTAAGAATTCGTCCATATCTTCCAAGTTGTCCATTTTATTGTCATATAGTTCTGATAATAGTCTCTTATGATCCTTTGTATTTCTGTGTTGTCAGTTGTGATTTCTCCATTTTCATTTCTAATTTTGTTGATTTGATTCTTCTCCCCTGATGAATCTGGCTAATGGCTTGTCTATTTTATTTATCTTCTCAAAGAAACAGCTTTTAGCTTTGTGGATTTTTGCTATGGTCTCCTTTGTTTCTTTTGTATTTATTTCTGCTCTAATTTTTATGATTTCTTTCCTTCTACTAACCCTGGGGTTCTTAATTTCTTCCTTTTCTAGTTGCTTTAGGTGTAGAGTTAGGTTATTTGATTTTTTCTCCTGTTTCTTGAGGTATGCTTGTATTGCTATGAAACGTCCCCTTAGCACTGCTTTTACTGAATCCCATAGGTTTGGGGTTGTTGTGTTTTCATTTTCATTCGTTTCTATGCATATTTTGATTTCTTTTTTGATTTCTCCTGTGATTTGTTGTTATTCAGAAGTGTGTTGTTTAGCCTCCATATGTTTGTATTTTTAATAGTTTTTTTTCCTGTAGTTGACATCTAATCTTACCGCATTGTAATCAGAAAAGATGCTTGGAATGATTTCAATTTTTTGAATTTACAAAGGCTAGATTTATGGCCCAGGATGTGACCTATCCTGGAGAAGGTTCTGTGTGCACTTGAGAAAAAGTTGAAATTCATTGTTTTGGGGTGAAATGTCCTATAGATATCAGTTAGGTCTTACTGGCCTATTGTATCATTTAAAGTTTGTGTTTCCTTCCTAATTTTCTGTTTAGTTGATCTATCCCTAGGTGTGAGTGGGGTATTAAAGTCTACCATTATTATTGCATTACTGTTAACTTCCCCCTTCATACTTGTTAGCATTTGCCTTACATATTGTGGTGCTTCTATGTTGTGTGCATATATATTTATAATTGTTATATCTTCTTCTTGGATTGATCCTTGATCATTATGTAGTGTCCTTCTTTGTCTCTTTTCACAGCCTTTATTTCAAACTCTATTTTATCTGATATGAGTATTGCTACTCCTGCTTTCTTTTGGTCTCCATTTGTGTGAAATATCTTTTTCCAGCCCTTCACTTTCAGTCTGTATGTGTCCCTTATTTTGAGGTGGGTCTCTTTTTTAAATTATTTATTTATTTATTTTTAATTTAAATTTATTTATTTTAATTGGAGGCTAATTAATTTACAATATTGTATTGGTTTTGCCATACATCAACAAGAATCCACCATGGGTGTACACCTGTTCCCCATCCTGAACCCTCCTCCCACCTCCCTCCCCGTACCATCCCTCTGGGTCATCCCAGTGCACCAGCCCCAAGCATCCTGTATCCTGCATCGAACCTGGACTGGCAATTCATTTCTTATGTGATATTATACATGTTTCAATGTCATTCTCCCAAATCACCCCATCCTCTCCCTCTCCCACAGAGTCCAAAAGACTGTTCCATACATCTGTGTCTCTTTTGCTGTCTCGCACACAGGGTTATCATTACCATCTTTCTAAATTCCATATATATGTGTTAGTATACTGTATTGGTGTTTTTCTTTCTGGCTTACTTCACTCTGTATAATAGGCTCCAGTTTCATCCACCTCATTAGAACTGATTCAAATGTATTCTTTTTAATGACTGAGTAATGCTCCATTGTGTATATGTACCACAGCTTTCTTATCCATTCACCTGCTGATGGACATCTAGGTTGCTTCCATGTCCTGGCTATTATAAACAGTGCTGCGATGAACATTGGGGTACACGTGTCTCTTTCAATTCTGGTTTCCTCGGTGTGTATGCCCAGCGGTGGGATTGCTGGGTCATATGGCAGTTCTATTTCCAGTTTTTAAAGGAATATCCACATTGTTCTCCATAATGGCTGTACTACTTTGCATTCTGAGGTGGGTCTCTTGTAGACAGCATATATAGTGGTCTTGTTTTTGTATCCATTCAGCCAGTTTTTGCCTTTTGGTTGGGGCATTCAACCCATTTACATTTAAGGTGATTACTGATAAGTATGATCCCATTGCCATTTACTTTGTTGTTTTGGGTTTGAGTTTACAAACCTTTTCTGTTTCCTGTCTAGAAGAAAATCCTTTAGTATTTGTTGAAGAGCTGGTTTGATGGTGCTGAATTCTCTCAGCTTTTGCTTATCTGTAAAGCTTTTGATTTCTCCTTCATATTTGAATGAGATCCATGCTGGGTACAATAATACGGGTTGTAGGTTTTTCTCTTTCATCACTTTAAGTATGTCCTGCCATTCCCTTCTGACCTAAAGAGTTTCTACTGAAAGATCAGCTGTTATCCTTATGGGAGTCCCCTTGTGTGTTATTTGTTGTTTTTCCCTTGCTGCTTTTAATATTTGTTCTTTGTGTTTGATCTTCACTAATTTGATTAATATGTGTCTTGGGGTGTTTCACCTTGGGTTTATCCTGTTTGGGATTCGCTGGGTTTCTTGGACCTGGGTGGCTATTTCTTTCCCCATTTTATGGAAGTTTTCAACTATTATCTGCTCAAGTATTTTCTCATGGCCTTTCTTTTTGTCTTCTTCTTCTGGGACTTCTATGATTCGAATGTGGGCTATTTGACATTGTCCCAGAAGTCTCTGATGTTGTCCTAATTTCTTTTAGCTCTTTTTTCTTTTTTCCTCTCTGTTTCATTTATTTCTACCATTTTATCTTCCACCTTGTTTATCCTATCTTCTGCCTCAGTTATTCTGCTGTTGGTTCCCTCCAGAGTGCTTTTGATCTCAGTTATTACATTATTCATTATTGGTTGACTCTTTTATTTCTTCTAGGTCCTTGTTAAACATTTCTTGCATCTTCTCAATCCTTCTCTCTATTTATCTGTAACTCTATTTTGTTTTCAAGATTTTGGATCATTTTTACTATCATTATTCTGAATTCTGTTTCAGGTAGATTCCCTGTCTCCTCCTCTTTTGTTTGGTTTGGTGGGCATTTATTATGTTCCTTTACCAGCTGAATATTTCTCTGCTTTTTCATCTTGTTTAGATTTATGTGTTTGGGATGGCCTTTCTGTATGCTGGAAGTTTGTGGTTCCTCTTTATTGTGGCCGTTCCTCCCTGTGGGTGGGGTTGGACCAGTGGTTTGTCAAGGTTTCCTGGTTAGGGAAGCTTGTGTCAGAGTTCTGGTGGATGGAGCTGGATCTCTTCTCTCTGGAGTGCAATGAAGTGTCCAGTAGTGAGTTTTGAGGTGTCTATGGGTTTGGTTGAGCTTTAAGCCAACTTTTTCACTCTCCACTTTCACTTTCATCAAGAGGCTTTTTAGTTCCTCTTCACTTTCTGCCATAAGGGTGGTGTCATCTGCATATCTGAGATTATTGATATTTGTCCCAGCAATCTTGATTCCAGCTTGTGCTTCTTCCAGCCCAGCATTTCTCATGATGTACTCTGCATATAAGTTAAATAAGCAGGGTGACAATATACAGCCTTGACGTACTCCTTTTCCTATTTGGAACCAGTCTGTTGTTCCATGTCCAGTTCTAACTGTTGCTTCGTGACCTGCAAACAGGTTTCTCAAGAGGCAGGTCAGGTGGTCTGGTATTCCCATCTCTTTCAGAATTTTCCACAGTTTATTGTGATCCACACAGTCAAGGCTTTGGCATAGTCAATAAAGCAGAAATAGATGTTTTTCTGGAACTCTAACCCTTATGGCAGAAAGTGAAGAGGAACTAAAAAGCCTCTTGATGAAAGTAAAAGTAGAGAGTGAAAAAGTTGGCTTAAAGCTCAACATTCAGAAAACGAAGATCATGGCATCTGGTCCCATCACTTCATGGGAAATAGATGAGGAAACAGTGTCAGACTTTATTTTGGGGGGCTCAAAAATCACTGCAGATGGTGACTGCAGCCATGAAATCAAAAGATGCTTACTCATTGGAAGAAAAGTTATGACCAACCTAGATAGCATGTTCAAATGCAGAGACATTACTTTGCCAACAAAGATCCGTCTAGTCAAGGCTATGGTTTTTCCAGTGGTCATGTACGGATGTGAGAGTTGGACTGTGAAGAAGGCTGAGCACTGAAGAATTGATGCTTTTGAACTGTGGTGTTGGTGAAGACTCTTGAGTGTCCCTTGGACTGCAAGGAAATCCAACCAGTGTATTCTGAAGGAGATCAGCCCTGGGATTTCTTTGGAAGGAATGATGCTAAAGCTGAAACTCCAGTACTTTCGCTACCTCATGCGAAGAGTTGACTCACTGGAAAAGACTCTGATGCTGGGAGGGATTGGGGGCAGGAGGAGAAGGGGATGACAGAAGATGAGATGGCTGCATGGCATCACCGACTCAGTGGACATGAGTTTGGGTAACTCTGGGAGTTGATGATGGACAGGGAGGTCTGGCGTGCTGCGATTCATGGGGTCTCAAAGAGACAGACACGACTGAGCAACTGAACTGACTGAACTGAACTGATGGGTTTGGTGTGACTTTTGGCTGCCTTCATTTTAATGCTTAGTGTTATGTTCCTGTGTTGTTGGAGAATTAGCTTGCTATGTCTTGCTCTGAAACTTGTTGGCTCTTGGGTGGAGTTTGGTTTCAGTGTAGGTATGGAGGCTTTTGAATGAGCTCTTGTCGATTAATGTTCCCTGGAATAAGGGGTTTTCTGGTGTTCTCAAGTTTTCAACTTAAGCCTCCCGCCTCTGGCTTTCTGTCTTATTCTTACAGTAGCCTCAAGATTCCTCCATCAATACCGCACTCCTTTTGAAGAGAATGGACTGCCTTTCTGGGTGCCTGGTGTCCTCTGCCAGTGTTCAGAAGTTGTTTTGTGGAATTTGCTCGGTGTTCAAATGATCTTTTGATGAATTTGTGGGGGAGAAATTGGTCTCCCCATCCTATTTCTCTGTTATCTTAGGACTGCCCCCAAATGTTGAGTTTTAAGCCAGCTTTTTCACTCTCCTCTTTCATCTTCAGCAAGAAGCTCTTTAGTGTCTCTTCACTTTCTGCACTTTCTCTTCACTTTCACTTTAGCATTCTAGTAATGCTGCTGCTGCTGCTGCTGCTGCTAAGTCACTTCAGTCACGTCCGACTCTGTGCGACCCCAGAAACGGCAGCCCACAAGGCTCCCCCCATCCCTGGGATTCTCCAGGCAAGAACACTGGAGTGGGTTGCCATTTCCTTCTCCAATGCATGAAAGTGAAAAGTGAAAGTGAAGTCACTCAGCCGTGCCCGATTCCCAGCGACCCCATGGACTGCAGCCCACCAGGCTCCTCCATCCATGGAATTTTCCAGGCAAGAGTACTGGAGTGGGGTGCCATTGCCTTCTCCGCTAGTAATGCTACCATCTGCATATCTGAGGTTGTTGATATTTCTACCAGCAATCTTGATTCCAGCTTGTGATTCATCTGGCCTGGCATTTCATATGATGTACTCTGCATTAAGTTAAATAAATAAGGTGGCAACATACAACATTGTCACACTCCTTTCTCAAGTTTGAATCAGTCCTTTGTTCCATGTTCTGCACTTTTGAAGGATAATTTTTCAGGCTACAGAATTGGCGACATCACTTCTCTAATGGATCTGAAAAGAGCTGTTGAACTTTTAAAATTTGTTCAGCTCTTCCCTTCCTGTTGGGCTTCCCTAGTGGCTCAGCAGTAAAAAAAAAAAAAAAAAAAAATCCACCTGCAATTCAGGAGACACAGGTTTGATCCCTGGATCAGGACGATCCCCTGGAGGAGGGCATGGAAACTCACTCCAGTATTCTTGCCAAGAAAGTCCCATGGACAGAGGAGACTGGCAGTCTACCATCCATGGGTCACTAAGAGTCAGACATGACTAAAGCAACTGAGCACGCACACATTTCTTGTTAGAATAGACTGGTGACTTCTAAGCTCCTTACACAGAAGTTAAAATGCTGTTTTTCTCTCATAAAAACAAGTTAATGATGGTTGACTCAGTTCACAAATCTTTATCCTCCTAAATGTGCAGAAATAGTCCTTGGACAGCCTAACCCAAAGGGTGGGCATTAACTGAACTGAATGAGTCAGAATCCCCACACTAGGGATTAAGGCAGAGAAAGTCACTCTCCCCCTATCTCTCACCTCCTTGTCAAGGGTCAAAACAAAAATTAATCTCCAGTGATTTTTTTAATGAATTAATAATAATAATAATAAAAGAAAAAGAGATGCAGGATAGATTTAGGATGATTTTCCTGTTCTTGGGTCAGTGCAAGCCTTATCCCCAGCTTTACATCCCTATAACAGATTAACCTTTTCTACTCAGCTTCTCCAGGAAAATTTCTGTTTCTTATAGACAAGAAGTCAAATTCAGTGAGTTTGAATCTGTCCATAAATTAAAGTGGGCACGAATACCACATTTCCATATTGCTAAGCTAGTGGAAAATTCATCCACCATCTGGGTAGCTCCAAGGTCCAGGGTCTTCCCTAGCCCCAGACAGTGGGAAAGAGCCAGCTGCCAAGACCAGAGGAGCCAAGGTAGCCACACACACAACCCCAGGAACGCCAACTGTGTGACGTCAATGGGAGTTGTGAACACAGATTGTGTGGCCATCAAATGAACTGCTCTGGAGAGAAAGCAGGAAGACTGTTTCCCAGAAGAAAAATCATTTCCAGAAGGAAATCAGAGGGTTCTGCTCAACTGGGATCTGACTAATCCTGAGGGTAAGTGAGTGCAGTTGCCCTTGGTTTTGCTGAGTCTGCAGAAATAATAGTTATATCATGGCAAGTCGCATGCAAGAAGAGAATTCTAGTGAACTACAGGGGACCTAAGGCATCTTGAAGAGCAAAGGTTTAGAAAAATATTGTTGCAAAGAGACCACAGAGTAAAACCTCTCAATCCCAATGGTCTAAGCACAGTTTCTCCTCTCTCGGGTCAGATGTGATCAGCCAGGGAAGGGGATGAGGGAGAGGTCAATACATGGTGACACCACTGTGCAGGCTGTGGGGTCTGTTCCCATCCAGCCTCAGCCCAAGGGGCAGACATTTACTTTAAACATTCATTAGCGTTTGGTTATCTGGCAGTATTTCCTCCCTCCATTTCAACAGGCAGAGGGGTCCTTAGTCATCAAAAATGCTAGGAGGCTCTTTTCATTTTCATGAGAGCTGCACACTCATTGAGTACGTCACTCTTGGTGTCTGGGTAGTAGACTCACAGAAAAGAGCACATGTTAGGACTTCATGTCCTCTTATTCATCATTTGATATACATGTGGTTGTTTCCAACTTTTGATTGCTATTAATAACGTTGTTTTGAACATTCATATAACATTTTATGTAGACATATGTTTTTATTTTTTCATTTGTCATTTTTCTTGTGTACATATCTGAGAGTAGAATTGGAAGGTCACATGGAAACTCTATGATTAGCATTTTGAGGAATTACCAAATTGTTTTCTGTACTATTTTAAATTGCAGCAACAATGTTGGATTTCAGTTTCTCCTCATCCTTGCCAATACTTGCTATTGTTTTCTTTTTTTATTTTAGGCAACCTAATGGGACTAAAAAGCCTCTTGATGAAAGTGAAAGAGGAGAGTGAAAAAGTTGGCTTAAAGCTCAACATTCAGAAAACGAAGATCATGGGATCTGGTCCCATCACTTCATAGGAAATAGATGGGGAAACAGTGGAAACAGTGTCAGACTTTATTTTTGGGGGCTCCAAAATCACAGCAGATGGTGATTGCATCCATGAAATTAAAAGACGCTTACTCCTTGGAAGGAAAGTTATGACCAACCTAGATAGCATATTCAAAAGAAGAGACATTACTTTGCTGACAAAGGTCCATCTAGTCAAGGCTATGGTTTTCCCAGTGGTCATGTATGGATGTGAGAGCTGGACTGTGAAGAAAGCTGAGTGCCAAAGAATTGATGCTTTTGAACTGTGGTGTTGGAGAAGACTCTTGAGAGTCCCTTGTACTGCAAGGAGATTCAACCAGTCCATTCTGAAGGCGATCAACCCTAGGATTTCTTTGGAAGGAATGATGCTAAAGCTGAAACTCCAGTACTTTCGCTACCTCATGTGGAGAGTTGACTCATTGGAAAAGACTCTGATGCTGGGAGGGATTGGGGGCAGGAGGAGAAGGGGACGACAGAGGATGGGATGGCTGGATGGCATCACCGACTCGATGGACATGAGTTTGAGTGAACTCCAGGAGTTGGTGATGGACAGGGAGGCCTGGCGTGCTGCAATTCATGGGGTTGCAAAGAGTCAGACATGACTGAGCAACTGAACTGAAACCTCGTATCCCTCCTCCAGTAGCTGCAAGGTTGCTGGCTTTGACAGCTACTGTGGCTGTAAGGCAGCTGGTTTTCACATTTATTGCCCAGCTATGTGATGGGAGATAGGTTTAGCTTACATCACAAAATGTAAAGCCCTGCTTTACATTTTTAGCAGTTTTTCCTGCATAAATCCTCCTCAGTTAAATTCAAGACTCTGGTTAATTTCAAGAGTTCTTTTAAAGGTTGACAATTTTTGTCAGTGTGCTCATCGCTTCTTTGGAGAGATACATTTGCAAAACTCCTCACTTTATCACTCCAGAAGTAAAATTTTAATTTGTTAAATTGTAAGAGAATAGACCCACAAAGAGCATGTAGTTTACTTAATAGAAGTTTATTGAGTGGATGGCACCCCACTCCAGTACTCTCGCCTGGAGAATCCCATGGACAGAGGAGCCTGGTAGGCTGCAGTCCATGGGGTCCCTAAGAGTTGGACACGACTGAGTGATTTCCCTTTCACTTTTCACTTTCATGCATTGGAGAAGGAAATGGCAACCCACTCCAGTACTCTTGCCTGGAGAATCCCAGGGACGGGGGAGCCTGCTGGGCTGTCGTCTATGGGGTAGCGCAGTCGGACACGACTGACGCGACTTAGCAGCAGCAGCAGCATTTTTTGGGCACTGGGTTAGGTCCTAGGGACTTAAATGTGGGAAAGAAATAACACTTGCTCTCAGATGTTCACCATTTACAAAGAAAATGGACATATGGATGGAGATAAATGAGCTGAGGAGTCCTGAAGGGCCTCTCCTTCAGGACTAAAGGAGCAATAGTCTGGCTAGGGAATGAGTAAAGGGACTAACAAGTCCACTTCTATCTCCATTTTGTGCAAGCTAGAGAATAAGGACTATTCTCCTCAGACACTGTGAGTCAATTTGCCTATGGAACTTTGAACACTTTTTTTTTTTCATTTTTCATTTTATTTCTCTTTATTTCCATCTAGAGGATAACAGAATTCTTAAAATTAAAAAGTCTACAATATGCCTTGATCAGAACAGCAGAAAAGAACCAGTACGTGCAGAAAAAAGAATTTATTTCATTGCTAGACTTAGAGAAGACAGAAACCTCAAGAATAAAGAGTGGGTGGCAACAGCTGTAGAATAAAGATAGAAAGAGAGAAAAGATAATGGGTTTAAAGCTATATAATGTAGGAAATAGCGCTTTGGTTTCCGCCATGTTGGGGGGTTTACTCCAGGGTTTAACAGGCCAAGGTACTTCTGGTTCTCCAATTTAGAGGTCCATGTATCATCTGATTTCATTTTGAAGTGATTTTACTTTCACCAATTCAACATTGTAAAAAGATGTGTTTCCTTTGTCACAATTTGACAGAAAGTATATCTGCATCATCATAAAAAGACCAGGCTATCCTTTCCTCAGTAAAAATTACATTAGGGGCAATTACAGAATGTCTTGAGGCCAGTTTAATGTAATAAACACCACCTAACAATAACACAAGCGCTGTGGGTTTACCTAAGGGTTCATAGAGGAAACTTGATTTCTCTCCTCTAGGATGGTATCCAGTTTCCCTACCTATGGCCTTGTTTATACCTGGAGGCTGTACTTGTGGTCTGGTACAAGCTGAACTGATCCCATTACTGACCTGTGTTGATCCCAAAACAAACTATAAGATGGAGACAGAATTTTGCAGAAGCATGACAAAGAAATGCAAACGCTATGGGAGGAAAAAGGGGGGATAAACACAAAGCCAGAGTCAAGGCTGGAGGCCACCCTGGGGTTACTACTTTAGTCCATTTAGCTCACTATAACAAAATATCAGACATCGGATGGCTTATAAGCAATTGAAATTTCTGGAGTTCCAGAGGCTAATCTGGATCAGGGTGCCCGCACCATCTGGTTCTGGTCTTGCAGATACCAGTTTCTTGCTATGTCCTCACGTGGTAGAAAGGAAGGGAGTTATCTTGGGCCTTTTTTATAAAGGCATTAATGTCACAATTAATGCAAAGCCTTCATGACCTAATATCCTCTCCAAAGTCCCCACATCTTAACACCACCTCATTGGGCTTTTGGAATTAACATGTAAATTGGGGCAGGGGGGAAATACATTTAGACCATAGCAGGTAGAGACAGAAATAAAACTTTCCTTGAAAATAGCATCACTCTTCCATTTTCAGACTGGAAAGCACACTATATTGCAAATGTCTTCATAGACCTCTCAGGGACTCTAATACAGACCTTGACATGTAGTTATGGTTTCTTATTTATCTAGAGCAAAACTTCACTTCTTATTTTAAACTAAAGAACAGAAGATAAATTAATAAAATGTTTAATTTATGTAATATTTAAGAGGTATGGTTTTATGCATTTCTAGTACCCTCCAGGGCTATCAGGATTTTCCTCTTCTCTCAATTTTTTCTTTATCTCTCAATTTTTTCTTTAAGCAAAGTTCACTGCAGAATAAGCCAGGTGATGCGGTGGTGACAAACACTGCCCCAGATCTGCACAGTTCACACACAAAGGTTCCTGCTCATTTACATCACTATCACATGTCCTCCAGCCCTGCGGGGGCTCCGCTCTGAGCTGTCATCATCCCCACTCTGGGACGTGGGCTGATGGAACAGCTGCCATCTGAAACATCATCAGTGATCACGACAGGGAAGAGTATGAAGAGAGCTCCTCCTGGCTCTCAAAGCTTCCGCCTGTAAGTGACATTCATCATTCCTGCTTGCTTCTCATTAAGTAGGTGAGTCACAGGGATAAGCTGAATCTCAAAGCGGCCCTGGATGTTGCGGAACAACATACAGCCAGCTTACCACACACATCGTCACACAGTCTGTCCTGTGCCACATGTACTGGGGCTTCAGCTTTACAACTACAGCCAGACGTGGCTTTTCCCATAGGTTTACAGCCAGGGAAATACAAACAAGAGACCCCATTCTACAGAGACGTGCCCACAAACCTGGTGAGTGTGCAGAACCAGAAGAGGGCTGCCACCACGGCAAGTGGCCCGGCCCAGGAAGCTCCTTTGTCCTCATATGCCTGCGCCCCATCCTCTCCTCCAAGACATGTGGTGGCCCAAGCTGGGGAGTCCTATTCCACTCCCTCAGACAGCACTAAGATGGAGTGGGAGTCCCAGCACCAGCAGATACATCAAGAGACCATAGATTAAAATATAACTGATTTGGAACCACAGGATGGAAAAGTAAGCCAGAACTTGAATGCTAAACCTAGACAGGGTGACTGCCTCCTAAAATTAGTTTTTAATAGGACCCTGAGTCTCCTAACACTATAGATAAAGTGTCCGAGGTATAATAAGAAAAAGTCACCTGTCAGGCCATGAACTAAGAAAATCACAACTTGAGTGACAAATGATAATGAACTGACATTAACACTGAAATGAGTAAGATATTGGAATCATCCTATAAGGATTTTAAAATAGTTGTTATAAAAATGCTTCAAAAATCAATACAAAAGCAATTACAAAAATTAGCGGATAAATAGGAATTACAAAACAGAAACAAATAAAAATTAGAAAACTTAAAAATATAATAGCAGAAAATTTTTTAAAACTCACGTGTGTGTGTGTGTGTGTGTGTGTGTGTTCAGTTGTATCTGACTCTTGGGGACCCATGGGTTGTAGCCCACCAGGCTCCTCTGTCTATGAAATTTTCTAGGCAAGAATACTGGAGTGGGTAGCCATTTCCTATTCCAGGGGATCTTCCTGATCCAGGGACTAAACCCACATATCTTGCATCTCTAGCATTGGCAGGCAGATTCTTTACTACTGCGGCTCCTCAAAAAGCCCTTTCTGTCATTGGGGTACCAAAAAAAGAGGAGACAGAGTGGAGTTGAAAGAGCAAATGAAGAAGTAACAACCAAAAATTTCCCAAATTTATTAACACATACAAACCTACAGACTCAAGAAGCTGTGTGGCTCACAAACAGGATCATTTGTAAGAAACCCATGTAGAAGAAAAAGGAAAAAAGTATCTTGAAAGAAGCTAAAGAGAAATGATGTGTTGTTACCTGGAGGGAAAATGATACAAATGACAGTTGAGTCTCTTGAAATCAGTTCTATTCATTCGCTCAGTCATGTCTGACTCTTTGCAACCCCATGGACTGCAGCACACCAGTCTTCCCTGTCCATCAGCAACTCCTAGAGCTTGCTCAAACTCATGTCCATTGAGTTAGTGATGCCATCCAACCATCTCATTCTCTGTCGTCCCCTTCTTCTCCTGCTTTCAAACTTTCCCAGCATCACGGTCTTTTCCAAGGAGTCAATTCTTCAAATCAGGTGGCCAAAGGTTCAGTCCTTCCAATGAATATTCAGGGTTGATTTCCTTTAGGATTTACTGGTAGGATCTCCTTGCAGTCCAGGGGACTCTTAAGAGTCTTCTCCAACACCACAGTTCAAAAGCATCAATTCTTCGGAGCTCAGCTTTCTTTATGGTCCAATTCTCACACCCATAATGACTGCTGGAAAAACCATAGCTTTGACTATATGGACCTTTGTTGGTAAATTAATGTCTCTGCTTTTTAATATGCTGTCTATGTTGGTCATAGCTTTTCTTCCAAAGAGCAAGTATCTTTAAATTTCATGACCTGCAGTCACCGTCTGCAGTGATTTTGGAGCCCAAGAAAATAAAGTCTGTCACTGTTTCCATTGTTTCTCCTACTTGCCATGAAGTGATGGGACCAGATGCCATGATCTTTGTTTTTAGAATGCTGAGTTTTAAGCTAGCTTTTTCACTCTCCTCTTTCACTTTCATCAAGAGGCTCTTTAGTTCCTCTTCACTTTCTGCCATAAGGGTGGTGACATCTGCATATCTGAGATTATTGATATTTTTCCTGGCAATCTTGATTCCAGCCTGTGCTTCATCCAGTCTGCCATTTCACATGATGTACTCTGCATGTACATTAAATAAGCAGGGTGACAATATACAGCCTTGACATACTCCTTTTCCTATTTGGAACCAATTTGTTGTTCCATGTTCAGTTCTAACTTTTACTTCTTGACCTGAATAGGTTTCTCATGAGGCAGGTAAGGTGGTCTGGTATTCCCATCGCTTGAAGAATTTTCCACAGTTTGTTGTGATACACATAGTCAAAAGCTTAGGCATAGTCAATGAAGCAGAGGTAGATGTTTTATTGGAATTCTCTTGCTTTTGCTATGATCCAGCGTATGTTCACAATTTGATCTCTGGTTCCTCTGCCTTTTCTAAATCCAGCTTGAACATCTGGAAGTTCTTGGTTCACAGACTGTTGAAGCCTCACTTGGAGAATTTTGAGCACTATTTTGCTAGCATGTGAGATGAGTGTAATTGTGTGGTAGTTTGAACATTCTTTGGCATTGCCTTTCTTTGGGATTGGAATGAAAACTGACATTTTCCAGTCCCGAGGCCACTGCTGAGTTTTCCAAATTTGCTGGCATATTGAGTGCAGCACTTTCACAGCATCATCTTTTAGGATTTGTAATAGCTCAGCTAGAATTCCATCACCTCTACTAGCTTTGTTTGTAGTGAACAAAGGGGGCTTCTTAAGGCCCCCTTGACTTTGCATTCCAGAATGTCTGTCTCTAGGTGAGTGATCACACCATCACGGTTTTCTGGGTCATTAAGATCTCTTTTGTATGGTTCTTCTGTGTATTCTTGCCACCTCTTCTTAATATCTTCCTCTTCTGTTAGATCCACACCATTTCTGTCCTCATCTTTGCATGATATGTTCCCTCGGTATCTCTAATTTTCTTGAACAGATCTCTAGTCTTTCCCATTCTATTGTTTCCCTCTACTTCTTTGCACTGATCACTGGGGAAGGCTTTCTTATCTCTCCTTGCTATTCTTTGGAACTCTGCATTCAAATGAATATAGCTGTCCTTTTCTCCTTTGCCTTTTGCTTCTTTTCTCAGCTATTTTTAAGGCCTCCTCAGACAACCATGCTGCCTTTTTGCATTTCTTTTTCTTTGGGATGTTTTTGATCACCACCTCCTTCACAATGTCATGAACCTCCATCCATAGTTCTTCAGGCACTCTGTCTATCAGATCTAATGCCTTGAAACTATTTGTCAGTTTCACTGTATAATCATAAGGGATTTGATTTAGGTCATATCTAAATGGTCTAGTGGTTTTTCCTACTTTCTTTAAGTCTGAATTTTGCAATAAGGAGTTTCTGATCTTACAGTTCAGTCGCTCAGTCGTGTCCAATTCTTTGCAACCCCATGAATCACAGCATACCAGGCCTCCCTATCTATCACCAACTCCTGGAGTTCACTCAAATTCACGTCCATCGAGTTGGTGATGCCATCCAGCCATCTCATCCTCTGTCGTCCCCTTTCCTCCTTCCCCCAATCCCTCCCAGCATCAGAGTCTTTTCCAATGAGTCAACTCTTCGCATGAGGTGGCATAGCCAAAGTACTGGAGTTCCAGCTTTAGCATCATTCCTTCCAAAGAACAACCAGGGCTGATCTAGCCACAGTCAGTTCCTGGTCTTGTTTTTGCTGACTGTATAGAGCTTCTCCATTTTTGGCTGCAAAGAATATAATCAATCTGATTTCAGTATTGACCATCTGGTGATGTCCATGTGTAGAGTCGTCTCTTGTGCTGTTGGAAGAGGGTGTTTGCTATGACCAGTGTGTTCTCTTGGCAAAACTCTTTTAGCCTTTACCCCACTTCATTTTGTATTCCAAGGCCAAACTTGCCTGTTACTCCTGGTATCCCTTGACTTCCTACTTTTGCATTCCAGTCCCCTATAATGAAAAGGACATCATTTTTGGATTTCTTTATTTGGTTTCTTCTAGAAGGTCTTGTAGGTCTTCATAGAACCATTCAACTTCAGCTTCTTAGGCATTAGTGGTTGGGGCATAGACTTGGGTTACTGTGATATTGAATGGTTTGCCTTGCAAATGAACAATGATCATTCTGTCATTTTTGAGATTGCACCCAAGTACTGCATTTCAGACTCTTTTGTTGACTATGAGGGCTACTCCATTTCTTCTAAGGGATTCTTGCCCACAGTAGTAGATATAATGGTCATCTGAATTAAATTTGCCGATTCTGGGTCCATTTTACTTCACTAATTCCTAAAACATCAGTGGTCACTCTTGCCATCTCCTGTTTGACCACTTTCAATTTACCCTGATTCATGGACCTAACATCCAGGTTCCTATGCAATAGTGCTTTTACAGCATCAGACTTTTCTTCAATTACCAGTCACATTCACAACCGGGCATTGTTTTTGCTTTGGCCCAGCATCTTCTCCACTCTTCTCCAGTAGCATATGGGCACCTACTGACCTGGGGAGTTCACCTTTCAGAGTCCTATCTTTTTGCTTTTTCATACTGTTCATGGGGTTCTCAAGGCAAGCTACTGAAGTGGTTTGCCATTCCCTTTTCCAGGGGAGCACGTTTTGTCAGAACTCTCCACCATGACCTGTCCATCTTGAGTGGCCCTACATGGCATGGCATAGTCTTATTGAGAAACTATGAGGCAAAAGAAAGTGGCATCTTTTCAAGCATTGAAAGGAAAACAATTTAACCACAAATTATATCTGGGAACACTATCCTTTAGGAATGAAAAGAAAATAAAGGCTTTTTCTGATGAAAGAAAGCAAAAAGAATTTGTTGATAAGCAGACCTACCCTCTAAGGCCAGCTGAAGTAATTAATCAAACAGAAAGGAACTGATGAAAGAGGGAATCTTGGAGCATCAGGAAAGAAGGGACTACAGAAATAGCAGAAATGTGTATGTACAATGAACTATTTTGGGCTCACTGTAAGTGGGTTGTATAATGGGTTTGTAAAGCAAGTTTGATAGTTGAAATAAAAATGTTAACATCACCTGATATTCAAGCCAATGAAATTTTACAAAAGAGAAAGTTAAGAGATCTGGATGGACATGAAACTCCAACTCCATGGCTAACACAAAGTACCATGTTGATACAAGTGGACTATGCTAAGTCACACATTTCTATTGTAATACCCAGAGCAACCACTAAAAAAAAAAAAACAAAAAACAAAAAACAAAAAAAAAACTATACAAAGAAATATACTCAAAAACACTGTAATTAAATCAAGATAGAATTTTTAAAAATTGTTCAAGACAAGAAAAGAAATAAAGGAACAAGAACCAGAGAAACAAACATAAAATGAGTAATAAAATGGCTGACTCAAGCATCAATATGTAAATATTTACCTTCAATATAAATGGTTTAAATACATCAATAAAAAGAAGTTGGCAGAATACATAAAAATAGCATAACCCCTTTAAAAAGTTGCCAGTTTATATGTTGCTTCGAAGAGACTCATTTAAATATAACACAGGTAGCTTGAATGATTATATATAACCCAGGGTGAATGATTAAAGAAACTAGTTTATCCATACCCTGGATAACTCTTAAACAATTAAAAGGAGCAAATTATGTATATTTGCAATGACTTGAATGGATCTCAAGAGAATTATGCATGATAAAAAAAACCAATATCTTATTTCACATACCATATGATCCCATTTACATAATTGTTTTGAAACGACAAAATTTTAGAAATGGAGAACAGCAGTGGTTACCAGGGCTTAGGGGCTGGCGTAAGAGGTGGGGAAGCAGGGGTGATGGTGGAGAATGTGATTATAAACGTGCAATATAGGGGATTCTAGTGATGATGAGGTATTCGGTATCTTGACTGTCGTGGTGGATGCACAAACCTATACAAGTACAGTGGTTAAACTGCATAGAACCAAACACACACACTCACACACACACAGGCTTCCCTGGTGGCTCAGTGGTAAAGAAACTACCTGCAATGCAGGAGACCCAGGTTCAACCCCTGAGTCTAGAAGATTGCCTGGAGAAGGAAATGGCAACCCACTCTAGTATTCTTGCCTGGAGAATTCCATGGACAGAGGAGCCTGGCCGGCTACAATCCATGGGGTCACAAAGAGTCGGACATAACCTAGAGATTAAACTACCACCACCACTACCAAACACACAAATGAGTACAAGTAAAACCAGGGAATCTGAACTAGTTGGTGGATTTTGTCAATGTCAATATCCTGGCTCTGATATACTATAACTGTAAAAGTCTTATCACTGAGAAAAGCTGGGAAAATGTATATAGGAGTCTCTCTGCATTATTTCTTATAACAAATTGCATGTGAATCCATAATTATGAATCCCCACCAGCCCCACCCCCTCCTTGCTCCCTATTCCCACTCCCCTCCCCACAATAAAGCCCTTCTTATTTAAAAGGTGTTTTCCTCTTGGGAGTTCACACCTCTCTCATTGTCCCTGCCCTCTCCCATCATGCATCTATGCTCCAGGAGGTGGGTCTGAGCCAAGGGTTTGGCCCCTTTATTACCCTCCGTTCTAGGTTCTGTGCTGATCTGGCCCTTTGGTTCTGAGTCAGCATGAGCTGGCTCTTTAAGAGCTGCAGTGTTACCATCACAGCCCTGACTAAGCCCAAATTTGGCAAGGCAAGAGAGAAGGAAAGAACAGAGAGAGAAAGCCAAGACAGCAGGGAGGCAGGGCTGAGAATAAGGATTTAAAGCCAAAGCTGCACCAAGCACCAGAGCTGCTTTTACAGGTCTTTCAGGGCTGCTGGCTCCATTCCTGGCTACAGGAAACAACAGAAGGACCGACACTGTTTGTTCAGCCACATCTTTGTGACTAATTATAACCTTCTGTATTAAACTGTAGGCAGCAGGGATATAAATATAACTCTTGGGACAGGCAGAAGGTATAAGTTTCCCCTCAGGCCACTTAAATTCTCCAGGAGTCAAACAAGTTAGATCAGTGACTTGGTGTATGTGTAGCTATGGTCTCTTGCAGTACAGACACTGATATAAAGCAAGGGAGACCACCCTCAGGAACATGGGCTTCTCTAAGCTGATTGTAGCTACAACCTGCTTGCCACCAGCACCCAAGAGGAGGAATGGACAAGCAGATAAGAGAGAAGGGGAAGCATCATCTTCCCTTGAAATGGTGTGTCTCCTTCCAAAGATACAGAGATTTTTGTCTCCTAGTCTCCTGTCTTTAAAACCTTTCTTGTTCCCCTGGTTCTTCTTGTCTTTTTTGCTCTCACTTATCTCCCCAGTCTAGGTCATTTAAAATCAGCAGACTTTTTGAATCCTACAGCTGCTTCTTTTCCAGCCTACCATCCCTTTCTTGTCTAAGAATTTTTGGAGGAAGTCATAAGGCTCTACTCTTTTGATTTTCAGAATGTGTGCTAAGCATAATTTGACCCTTGGAGGACCTTCACAGCTTTGTTAATCTTTTCTTGTCTAAAGTGACTGCTCCAATCATGTGCTTCAAGCCCTGACACTTCTGCCTTTTCCACTTTTATCCAATTGCCTGTCCTTATAGTTTTGTAAAATGATTGAAGACACCCAAGGAAAGCCTTCCCCCTCTTCTCTTCTCTCCATCTCACCTCATGTATTCTTAGCTTCCCAGTTTTTCTCCTTGCTTTCCTTTGCAGGCCAGCCTCCATGTGGAGAATCCCTCACCATCTTCCAGCATCATCAGTCTCACCCTCACATCCTCCCCTTCCATCTACCACCAACATCCCCCAGATCAGGGCCCTTGCAGACTCCACTCCTCCAACTTTGACTCCTGAGCCCTCAGCAGAGAGTTTTCCCCTCCCTCTGATGAACAGCTGTCCTCAGCATCTCTCATCACAACATCAAAGCCATTCTCTGGCCTTGCTGCCTCACCTGCTGCCGATGCTTCCTGGTCCTGTCTCCTGAGCATGTCTTGGCTCTCACAAGTTTTCTGATGGCTTCTTCTTTCTTGGCTTCTTCTCTACTGTTTCATTTCTTCCTACAGATTCCAACTCATATTCAAGTTCTGTCCTCGAGAATTTCCCCCTTTCGTGTGTGAATTTCCTTAGGGAACTAGGACCAACTATCAGAACTTCAGTAGCAACTTTGGGCCTGGCTCTGAGTCCATCTCAGATTCTGGTCTGTATCTCTGATCCAATCCCTTGTTCCCAGTTCTTTATTGGGTATCACCCTCTGGATTGCTCTTTGGAAATGCAAGTTCTTGGTGTCCAAGTCTGAACTCACCACCTTTCCCCCAAACTCTTTCTTATGCTGAATCCTATTTCTATTACCATCACCAAATCTGGAATCTTCCCACCTCTTTCTCTGTGTGTCCTTGGGGTAGTACTAGGTCTTTGTCACTCCAGTCCAGGCATCTAGCACAAAGCTTATTACAGAGTAATGATGTTCAGTACATTTATGAATGATCCTTTGTCCTCATCTGATCAGCTATTAGATTTTAGCAATGGGAACAGTTCACTACCAGTAAATCAGGTTAAATGTATGAAGGGCCTGGATTGAGTTAGCAGTGGTACCGGAAACTGCAAAAAGTATTAAAGACTTACTAAGAATTGACTTGTGTATGCCTTAAGTTCCTCTCTATTTTCAGCATTATAGGATGATAACTGTAAGCATATAGTAAGTAAGCCATGTTATCTGTTTTTTAACACTTATTTTATTTCATATCCAACCAATCTATTAAAATAGTCCCAGGAGAGTGATTCTTATGGGTTTTCTAGCCTTGTTTAGCAATAACGGTCATTTACTTTCCTCTTTTGAATATATCTTATTTCTGCTTCATTTGTATTACATTTCAAAACAGTCCTGAATAATGAAACAACAAAGTGCGTAGTCTCATCCAGAGTGTCTCATCTGCTACGAAAGCATCTTGAGGGGTAGATCTAATGATTTGTTAAAGTTTTTGTTGAGGGCTGTGTGTATGTATGCACTTTAGGTATCTAGATAGGCTGAGCTTTAAAAAAAAAAGTGACTTTTGAAAGGGTCCCTTCAAAATAGAAGTTAAGTCCCATCAACATTTAACATTGTTAAGAAAGCTGATAATATATGTTGCATACATTATTACCCTGTTGGATATTTTTATTGCTAGTAGATTTACATCCCCAAAGAAGGAAAGGTAAATGCAGCCAAAATGAGAATCTCATAAGTACTCCACTTGGGAGCCAGGGCAGCACATGCAGGGATGCTGTAAGTCAAAGCCCTCAAACCCAGGAACTCTTCACTTCTACCAGGACCCTGGGAACCAAGTGGGCAGGCAAGGAAGGTCTTGCTCTGATGTCCAAGTGACAAGTTGAGAGGAGGAAGCAGGGAGAGGGCATCATGGTCCAGACAGCAGCAGTGCAAAGGCCCTGAGGCAGCACAGAGCTCTGCATATCAAGAAACTGTAAGAAAGCCCAGGGACTGTAAGGCAATAAATGATGGGAAACAGGACAGAGCTGTACAAGGGGGATAGCAGACTAAGTCATGCAGGACTCTGTGGTCTTCATTAGAGGGTTTAGGTTTGGGTTTAGGTTGTTTGTTTTAAGGGAAACAAAAGTATGTGTGAAGTGGTGGGGACACATACTGGATTTCAAAGAACCAAAGAGTGAATGAGGGTGAAGAAATAGATTCAACATGGGCTTATTTTTTCAAGAGATCTTGGCTATAAAAGAATACAGAGGAAAGAGGCTGAGCAAGGATTCTCTTTTTAGTGGGGAAAATTTGAGCATACTTACAGACCAAGGGATGAGTCAGTAAAAATAAAATGAATGCAGAATGGAGGTTCCCTCTCTAGGGAGTAGAAAGGATTTCTCAAAGAAAGCCCCAAACTCTGTGTGAGGATCCCTGAAGTGCTAGTTAAAAATAAAAATACCCATGCAATGCCCAATATCTAATAAATTTGATAAGAGTGATTAAGAAACAAAATTCACAAACAATTCTAAGATTCCCAGTTTGAGTGGCAGGATCAATAATTAAATCAGTAATCAGCACTGGGTATAAGGACATGAATAATTTGAACAGGAAGTGTCATGAATCTGGGTTTGGATGTATTGAGCAAGCTTTGAACCATGAATGCAAGTTGTGAATATGTACCAGGAGCTTAAGAGAGAGATGTGGGCTAGGCTACAGATTTAGTGTAATTGAAGACAGAAGAGAGTATGTCTTAAAAGCTTTAAAATAATGAAATGAAAACATCATATGACCATTTACGTAGAATTTTCACTTTCCCTACAAAGGTCAATCTAGTCAAAGCTATGGTTTTTCCAGTGGTCAGGTACAGATGTGAGAGTAGGACCATAAAAAAGGCTGAATGCTGAAGAATTGAGACTTTTGAATTGTGCTGGAAATGAAAGTGAAAGTCGCTCAGTAGTGTGGGACTCTTTGCAACCCCATGGACTATACAGCCCATGGAATTCTCCAGGCCAGAATACTGGAGTGGGTAGCCTTTCCCTTCTCCAGGGGATCTTCCCAACCCAGGAATTGAACTGGGGTCTTCAGCATTGCAGACGATTCTTTACCAACTGAGCTATCAGGAAAGCCAAGTGGCACTGGAGAAGACTCTTACTCTTACCCAATATTTTGGCCATGTGATGTGAATAGCCTACTCACTGGAAAAGACCTTGCTGCTGAGAAAGATTGGAGGCAAAAGGAGAAAGGAGTTGCAGAGGATGAGATGGCTAAATAACATTACCAACTCAATGAATATGAATTTGAACAAATTCCAGGAGATAGTAGAGGATGGAGAAGCCTGGCATGCTACAGTCCAAGGGGTTGCAAAGTGTCGGATAAGACCTAGTGATTTAACAACATTCACTTAGAAATACTTTTCACCATGTTATCTAGCTCGCTATCATAAAATCACTAGCTCTTCATGATTTTGTCCAGCTCCCCAGTGGGACGGCACCAGGACCCTATGGTCAGTTTAGAATTTGGAGCTGGATTCGTGCACCTTTAGGAGCAGGGGAAAGTGCAGCCACAGCTGTGGGAGGAGAGGTGGGAGCTGGCGAGGACAAGGTAAGTTCCACCAGAACGGAGGAAAATGAGGACTTAGCTAGTGCAGGAGAGCTCTTCTCCCCACCTGTCTGGGCATTTCTCTCAATGCATGCATCAGACTTTTTTGACTGCATTTTGGTTTCATATTTAACCAACTAATGAAGAGCCTGTTCATACAGACTTAGGATTGGTTAGGATCTTCTCAGGACTTAAATGGGCCTGACTGAAAATTAAAGGTCTCAGTTCCTAGAGCTGAAGTGTCCACGGAAAGGAAGAATTCATTATCTTTCCATCAAGGACTTTTTTCCCCAACATTTTCTGCCAAATTTAAATGCACTGTTAATGTGGGAGTGTATTTTCTATTAAGTGACAAAATATGGAAACATTATATTTGGTTTTCATACTATATTTATTATTTCAGTTTCTCAGAAATGTTTTTAGAAAGAAGAATCAATGCAATAATTTTCATTATAGCCTTTTTCCTGTAATTTTATTTTGTTTTTAAACCATTTTATTGAAGAATAATTGACATATAAAAAGCTATACATATTTACTGTATACAACTGGATGAATTTGGAGATAGGATACACCTGTGAAACCATAACCACCATCAAGGCCATAAACATACCCATCACTTCTCCTTTCGTTCTTTTAATACCATTATAAGTTTTTGTGTTAACAACACTTAAGGACTACTCTTTTAGCAGAGTTTAATTGTACAACATAGTGTTGTTAGCTGTAGGCACAATGCTATATAATGGTTTTCCAGAACTTACTTATTTTGCATAACTGAACTTTTGTAGCACCTTTTCTAGATGAACTTATGATAGCTCTCCTCTTTCTAGTTTTATTCCATTACCAAAAGTTGCATTTAAAAATAATCAGAGGATGAATAAATGCTTCAAAATAAAGAGAATGCTGTTTTTCCATTGCTTGACATTTGGTATATAAAATTCTCTATTTCAGACTATCATCAAGACACTTTTGCCCAGCCTAGCCATGATAAGTCATTGTCTGAGGAATTACTCCCTGGTGAAGAATTCATGGGCTGGCTCACTTTATAAATACATCCATCTTGCTGCAAACACAGAGAAGCCAAGATGCGTGCATTTCACTCCACCTTGCCTACAGTTTATACATAATTGTAAGCGTTCTTTAGATCTAACACATTTGAATCTGAATCTTTTTACTCTTACAGTTGCACTCATGGTGACTAAAAGCCTTACTAAGTGGAGAGATTAGCAGTACCACTGGGATAGTGGGGGTCTGCTTAAAAAGCCACAGATTACACATAAGTACTTGAAAGAAAATGTAAGTTTATTTTCTGGTACAAGTGTTATTCGTTAGCAGCATCATTTAGAAATATTTTTCAGCAGTCCAACTTTGTCATCAAAGAGGTGTTTTGAACTATTTCTTAAGGTCTCACTTCACAGACAGAAAAAAACATTAATTCATGTGTTTTGCTGATAAATGTACTATTCATTATGAAAAAAATACATTTTAACTGAGATTTCCACTTAGAATCATTTATCATTAGAAATGTTGGGTAAAAACACATTTCTTTTTCTGGTAAAACAAGACAGAAAATGTCTTATGAATCCAAAACTGCCTATCCAATGTGGTCGCCACTAGCCAGCCACATGTGGCTGATTAAATTTAAGCTACTTAAAATAAAATTAAAGCTTCAGTTATTCAGTCTCATTCACCACATTTCAAGTTCTCAGTAGCCATAGGTGGCTCATGCTACTCCATTAGACACTACAGAGGCAGACCATATCCACCATCTCAGCTCACTGGACAGGGCCGCTCCAGACACCACTTTTAACCATGTGTCTCTACTTAGGTCAGTTACCTGGGAGCCTTAGGTTACATCATGTTGTGAAGACTTTACCCAGTGGTCCTCAACTGTAGCTGCAGAGTAGAGTCACCTGGGGAGTTTTTTAAAAGGATTAATGCCCAGGACTCACCCCTAGAGATTCTGATTAACTGATCAGAAATGTGGCCCAGGCATCAGCATCTTTTAAAGCTCCCAGATAATTCTAATAGGCCGCTCTGCTGCTGCTGCTGCTAAGTCACTTCAGTTGTATCCGACCCTGTGCAACTCTGCTGCTGCTAAGTCGCTTCAGTCATGTCCGACTCTGTGCGACCCCATAGACGGCAGCCCACCAGGCTCCCCCGTCCCTGGGATTCTCCAGGCAAGAACACTGGAGTGGGTTGCCATTTCCTTCTCCAATGCATGAAGGTGAAAAGTGAAAGTGAAGTCGCTCAGTCATATCCGACTCTTAGTGACCCCATGGACTGCAGCCTACCAGGCTCCTCCATCCATGGGATTTGCCAGGCAAGAGTACTGGAGTGGGGTGCCATTCTGTGCAACTCTAGCCCTACACAAAATGTGTATGTGGTAAAATCTAGTGAAGTGGAATATCAAGACCATTTGTAATGAGGAAAGACCATCAGCAGTTATAGCATTAATAATAGAACTACCAGACCGAAAATGTTCAAGTATAATGAAAAACTGAACAACTTCCCTGGTGGTCCAGGGGTTACGACTCCATGCTCCCAATGCGGGGAGCCTGGGTTCAATCCTTAGTCAGGGAAATAGACCCACATGTGGTAACTGAAACCTGACACAGCCAAATGGATAAATAAATACTTAGGAAAAAAACATTATCAGTCAATGGGACCTAATAAACATCTGGGCTTCCCAGATGTTGCTAGTGGTAAGGACCGCACCTGCCAATGCAGGAGAAGTAAGAGACCCTGGTTCCATCCCTGGGTTGGGAAGATCCCCTGGAGGAGGGCATGGCAACCCACTCCAGTATTCTTGCCTGGAGAATCCCCATGGACAGAGGAGCCTGGTGGGCTACAGTCCGTAGGGTCTCAAAGAGATAGACATGACTGAGGTGACTTATTAACATGCACGCATGCAATAGATATCTATAAAATATAATGATGAATAATAACATAATGATCAATATGGACAGAATACAGATGGCCCCTGATTTACAATAGTTTGACTTATGATTCTAAAAATATATTTATTTGTCTATTTATTTGGCTGCTTCAAGTTTTAGTTGCAGCGTGAGGGACCTTTCCTTGTGGCCCACAGACTCTAGTCATGGCTTACGGTCTCAGTGGTTGCGGCTCAAGGGCTTAGTTGCACATGGCATATGGGATCTTAATTCCCTCGCATCCCCTGCATTGCAGGACAGATTCTTAAGTGCTAGACCACCAGGAAAGTTCTTCTGACTTACTTTTTTTTTTTTTTACCATGATGCAGAAACTATACATATTTGGTAGAAACTGTACCTCAAACTTTGAATTTTGATCTTTTCCCAGGCTAGTGAGGTGCATTAGGGCACTCTCTTATGATGCTAGGTGGTGGCAGTGAAACACACCTCCCAGTGAACCACACACGCCTGAGGGTAACAGCCTATGCATAACAATAATTCGGTTTTTAACTTTTGGTATAGTATTCAATAACTTACATGAGATATTTGACCCTTTACTATACAACAGGATTTATGTTAGATCATTTTGCCCCACTGTATGATAATGTAAGCATTCTGAGCACATTTAAGTTAGGCTAAGCCAACGTGTGTTGTTCAGCAGATGTATTAAAAGCATTTTCCACTTATTACATTTTCAACTTACAATGAGTTTATCAGGATATAACACGGTGGCACATCCACCAAGGTAGCCAATAGTATACCTTGGAGGTATTAGTTCTGGGATTCCCCCACCCCCACACAACAGATACCAGTATCAAAGGATGCTCAAGTCCCTTATATAAAATTGTGACGTATTTGCATATAACCTAGAACAGCCTCCCATGTAATGTAACTCATCTATAGATTACTTATAATACCCAACACAATGTAAAGGCTCTGTAAATAGTTGTCAGCCCATGTGGCAAACTCAAGTTTTGCTTTTTGGAACTTTCTGGAATTTTTTCCTTTTCCTCAAATATTTTTGATCCGTGGTTGGTTGAATTTCCAGATGTAGAACCTAAGGAAATGGAGGGCTGAATGTATATCCTGCGTCATAAAACAAATCTCAACAAATTTAAAAGAATCAAAATCATGCAGAGTATATCTTCCAACCATAAAGAAATCAAACTAGAAGTCAGTAACAGAAAGATATGAGGAAAATCTCCCAAAACTTGGAAATTAAACAACATTCTCTTAAATAATCCATAGATGGAAGTGGAAGACTCAGAGGAAATTTTAAAAACACATAGAACTGAACAAAAATAAAAGTACAACATGTCAAAATTTGTTGAGTGCAGCTAAGCTATTGCTGAGGGAAATTTATAACACTAAGTGAATTGAGGTAAATAGTTCTCAAATCAATAATAAGCTCCTCAGTTCACTTCAGTTCAGTTCAGTCACTCAGTCGTGTCTGACTCTTTGCAACCCCATGAATCACAGCATGCCAGGCCTCCCTGTCCATCACCAGCTCCTGAAGTTCACTCAAACTCATATCCATCGAGTAGGTGATGCCATCCAGCCATCTCATCCTCTGTCGTGCCCTTTTCCTCCTGCCCTCAATCCCTCCCAGCATCAGGGTCTTTTCCAATGAGTCAACTCTTTGCATGAGGTGGCCAAAGTATTGGAATTTCAGCTTTAGCGTCAGTCCTTCCAATAAACACCCAGGACTGATCTCCTTTAGGATGGACCTACCTCAAGAAATTAGAAAATGAACAAATAAGCATAAAGCAAGCAGGAAAAAAAAAAGAAATATGAAAGCAGAATTCAATGAAAATGAAAATGGAGAAACAATAGAGAAAATCAGTAAAACAAAAAGCTGGTTCTTTAAACACTTTAACAGAATTGACAGGCTTCTGCTAAGACTGACAGAGATAAAGAGAAAGAAGACACAAATTACACACCTCCAGAATGAAGTAGGGAATATCAGTAGCTTATCCTGATCATGCTACTGTGTCTGTTCATATAAGAACTTACCCGTGGGGGGATCTCTCTGTATTATTTTTTGCAGTTTCCTGTGATCTGCAATTATTTCTAAATGTTTTTAAAAATTAAGCTAAAAATAAAAGTTTTATGAAATTCCAAAATATTTGAAAATAAAATAAGAACAGTTGAAGATTTAAAAACTTTAGAGAAAAGCAAATTAATTTTCTTCCTTTTTTTTTCAATTTATCTAGCTCATTAAAGACAGTGATATGTAGGCTGCCTTCATTCCCGGGAACTGCCTTCCAGCACAATTCCTGTCCACCAAAAACAGGAGACTGAACCCTGAAACACAGGGCCCAGAGGAACCCCAATTCTCCATGTATAACTGTCTCAGTAGAAGTGGGTTCCCAGGACAGAGGTATCCCATCCTCCTATATGAATGCCTCAAAAAGCATTAACTACCAAAAAATTGGGTAGTAGCTATTGTTGGCCATAGGTCTTACAGTTTAGCAGCTAGAAGGAACAATGCCTGTCCCCATCCTTAGGAAGTCCGAGGGCAAGCCCCATCTCCTTGCCCAAGCCCATTCCCCCAGCCAAATGGTCTTGCAGGTACTTCAACTGAGACAGTTATACATGGAGAATTGGGGTTCGTCTGGGCCCTGTGTTTCAGGGTTCAGTCTCCTGTTTTTTGTGGACAGGAATTGTGCTGGAAGGCAGTTCCCGGGAATGGAAGCAGCCTACATATCACTGTCTTTAATCGGCTAGATTAAATTTGATCTTGCAGAGGTGGCTTCCTGCTGTGGCAATTATTGGCCAAGCCTTGGACAAGATGTTGTGATAATATGATGATCAGTTATCCCTTGTCTGTGTCCTGGAGGACCACATCAAAAAGACAGAAAGAGAAATAATTACAGCTTGTGTTTAGTTTCAGAGAGAAATGTGTCCCAAAAAACAATACTAAAGGGTTTCTTAAAGTCCCCCCCGGAAAACAGAGTGTTCCCTGCTATGAGGTGTTTCGAAGTAAAAAAAGCAAAACACCTCTAGTCAAATAACTTAGTGCATATCCAACAGAACTGATTAAAAGGCACTTCTTTTTTTTTTTTTTTGATTGACATATAGTTGAATTGCAGTGTTGTGCCAATCTCTGCTATACAGCAAAGTGACCCAGTTACATACATACATTCTTTTTAATATTCTTTTCCAGTATGATTTATCACAGGATATTCAATATAGTTTACTGTGCTACACATTAGGGCCTTGTTGTTAATCCATTCTAAATGTAATAGTTTGCATCTACCAACCCCAGACTCCCAGTCCATGCCTCTCCCTCCCCCCGCCCTTGGTAACCACAAGTCTATTCTCTACGTCTGTGAATCTGCTTCTGTTTTGTAGTTAGGTTCATCTGTGCCATATTTTAGATTCCACATATAAGTGGTATGATATTTGTCTTTCTCTTTCTGACTTATTTCACTTAGTATGATAATCTTTAGTTGCATCCATGTTGCTGCAAATGGCATTATTTTGTTCTTCTTCATGACTGAGTAGATTTCATTGTACATATGTATCACATATTCTTTATCCATTCATCTGTCAGTGGACACTTAGGTTGCTTCCATGTCTTGGCTATTGTAAATAGTGCTACTATGAACATAAGAGTACAAGTATCTTTTTAAATTATAGTTTTGCCTAGGTATATTCCCAGGAGTGGGATTGTTGGATCACATGGTAATTCTATTTTTAGTTTTGTGAGGCACCTCCATACTGTTCTCCATAGTGGTTGTATCAATTTATATTCCCAACAACAATGTAGGAGGGTTCCCTTTTCTCCACATCCTCTCTAACATTTGTTATTTGTAGACTTTTTAATTATGGCCATTCTGACCAGTGTGAGGTGGTACCTCATTATAGTTTTGATTTGCATTTCTCTAATAATTAGTGATGCTGAGCATCTTTTTATGTTCCTACTGGTCTTCTTTGGAGAAATATAAAGATACCTGAGGACTTCTCAGGACCCACTGTGAATGCTACAGTCACTGTTACTTGACAGAATCTACCTCTGGTGCAATCCAAGGGCTATTGGTGAGGAAAGCACAATTTGGACGACACTGGAGGACAACTCCAGGGTCTCCACAGGGTTTCTTCACACCTGGGCTCCTGGTCAACTCGTCTACGGAAGGAGCTTAGTGGTATCAGGCCAATAAGATATCTACCTGCATCGAGAAAGCAGTTCTTTCTTTTTTCAAATCAGCAACTATATTTCACCTACCTATCACACCAATAAACCCTGAAATGCCAGGATTAAAAGATTGTTTTAAATGTAGTCCTCATTCTTCTCCTGAACCCAGAAATAGTGTAATGGCCACTGAATCTATTTAGTTGTTAAAATATTGGTTGAACTCATTCTTTCTGAAATTTTATTAAATCTGTCCTGGGCGAGGCAGTGGGGAGAGGGGGCGGGGTGGTGTCTGCAAATAGTACTCTTTGAGTAAATAAACTGTTTCTCAGGAGGGCCTGAGAAAGAGGCCCTCCTGTTGATTTTGTCATGACTTTAGTGTCAGTTATGAGGAAGCTGTCTACAGCCGCACCAGGATGATCAGTAACCCTTCAGAGGTCCATCAAACCCGTGGGCATCACATTGACCTCTGGCCTGGTCTGCATTTAAGCACTGTCAGACTTCTCCAGTCACATCAGGAAGTTCTTATTCACATAACCAAATGTTTCAGCCAATCAATTTTTGTTTCACTTTAATGTGCCTTGGTTTGCATGGGCTGTAGCAAATGGTCATGTCTCTGTCTTTAACAGGGAAGTGTGTTCCAAGTCTGTCTCTCCTTAAGTCTCCTTGGACTGAGAAGGCAGTCAGCCCGCTGGCCACCTTCTCTCAGAAGGGCCCCAGCAGCCACCAGCTGTTTGCTGACTGTGGTGCTCATCAGGAACATGAAGCAAACCAAAAACTGTGCCAAACTTTGGGATGAATTCCAATGGTTGTGAAATTCCTTGCTCAGTCGTACATGCATCATCTTTCAGGTCCTAGTAACATAACCTCTGACTGAGCGTCCATCAGCCTTTAATCACAAAACAAGGCTGTCTTTGAGGAGCTGAAATGAGTTGGCCTCAAGGTTTGCCCCCTTATTCTGAGTCCTAAGAGGGGCCTCACACTCACCCCCAGCAGCTCACCTGCCCTGGCTTTCAGCTGCAGCCCCCACCCACCCAGATGCCTGCCCAAAGGGGTCTCACTCTGACCTTCTCATCCCTGCCTGCCATCCAACAGCACCAAGCCTGCGCTCCCCGGAGGCTCTGATGCCAGGACTCTCTTGGCTCTTGCAGAGGGAAAATAGGTCCCTCCCACTGTTGTGCCACCTTCAGCTCCGTGGGCTTGTAAACAGTTCTTTTTATGGCAGAGTAGACCAAAGTTTTCCTTCAGACAGCACAGGTTCTGTCTACTCCTGCCCTCTCATATCCTCCATGGAAAGTCACTCTGTCTACTCCTTGTCTCCATCCTTCAGCTGCGAAAATTCAAATCCAGCCTCAGCCCCACTGACTCAACCAAGAACTCCCCTCTAATAAAAGAACAAAAACTCTAGTGCATAGAAATAGATACAAATAAATACTCATGGTTCAATAGTTTAAGGGGCAGTTAGAAAAATATGAAGATTCTTCTTTCATTCATAGCTTCTGGATCCAATTCAGCCAGATAAAAGTGTCTATTTATGAAAACAACAATTTTATGATAAAAATTGTTTCTGTTCATCCTAGAAGAAAGGTCTAAAGGAGGAATAAACATTACTTGACTCCCACCTCCCAGAGATCAAATTTTTGCTTCAATGTGCCTTTCATATATAGATGAAATTAAACTCACACCATCCCCTGCAGGTGTCATTTCACTGGGAGCATTTTCATGCATGCCTGACTAATTTCCCTAAACTTCCTTACATTAATAGAGTGAAAGGTTCTTATTCTTGCACTGAGTCCCTTTCATCATCTTTTGTAGAGTTACGATGCGCCAAGTAGTTGCTCAAACAGGATGAGTATCATGAAAACTTGGCTAGCACCTGGTACACAGAAAAATGCCTAGTAAACATCAGCTGTTATCATTAGCCACAAAAGTGACCCATGATTTGAGAGAAAGTTGAAAGAGTGATTAAGGTTTGGAGAGAATCCAGGAATTTCTGTCCTAGTACTAGTTACCATTTTATTTTTTTTTTAACTCTCTGAGTCACCCCTCTGCCATCATCATCTCTGTGTGGAACAGGTACAGTTTCTTGGGTGTTCAGTCTGAGGCCGAACACTGAGACACTATGCTTGTCTGGCTTGTTTTCGGTGCTAAGCTTTCTTTTGGTAGAAAGATACCAACTGTAGGGGGCAATGTTACTACCTTGAATTCAGTTGGACACAGAGGCTACCACAGCTCACACATTACAAAACCCAGGTTAGAGAATGGAATTAGGAGCAAAACCTACCTATGTTAGAGGGTGGCTATGTTGTCTGAGTTATCCATCAGAAAGTTTCTTTCACATCTGAAACCAGGTTCATGCTCTTGAGCGTACGGTACCCTTCAAGCTGACTCTCCCAATTCACTTCTCCAGCCTTATCAAATTCGAGTGTCCCTCCTACAGCCAGAGAAAACGACTGCTTATACTTGCCGGATTCTCTTATACCTCCACACCTTTCCACATTCTGTTCCCTCTCCCCGGAGTCTCCTCCCCACCACACCTCTTCTTTGTACTGATAACTTGTCTCAAATTCTCTCTGCCTCAAGAAGCCTACCCTGCCTAGGGGTAGGCTTGCACTCAGTCCAGCTTTTGATTTTCCTCTCTGCTCTTATAGCATGGCCAGTTCCAGTCTGTATCCTCTGTAGGCTGCACACTTGTGAAAGATGAGAACGGTATCTTTTAAAGTTTAATCCCAGGATCTAAGAGACATCTAGTGTAAAGGAGCAGTTAATAACTGTCTTATGTGTGAATGCTCAAATGCATTATTTTCTCTATATTAGCAATGTAGATCTCTTTGAAGACATTTTCTTCCTTCTTCGGAATGAATTACTATCTTACTTATATAATCAGAAAAACATAATAACACACACCTTTATTGCTTTTCTAATCAGATAGATTATTTTTATAATAAAAATTTAAAAACCAGTCACACTTAGGGCACTCAAACTGGGGCTCAGTAACAACCTAGATGGGTGGGATGGGGAGGGAGGTTCAAGTGGGAGGGGACATGGGTAAACCTATGGCTGATTCATGTTGATGTTTGGTAGAAACCAGTGCAATACTGTAAAGCAATTATCAGTTAAAAATAAATTTAAAAAAATTAACCAATCACTATAACCATTTATAACATTTACAAAGTTTCTTCTAAAATGTGATGATTATTTCCTGGTTTGTGGCATTTTTAACACTTATGCTTCAACATATATTTTTCTAAAAATAAGAATGTAAAATGTAAAATTCTAAAAATAGAATGTAAAAAAATGTCATGATAATTAAATATTACTACACTACACAGTCTAAATGCATACTTTTTCCAACCTAAAATTTTTCTTATAGTCCTCACTGAGGATTAAGAACTTTGTTCCAAAAGTTATTTTTTTTTCCCTTTGAACACATCTTTTCTCTTTAGTGTTCCATTTATTACTACATGTTCAAGTTACAGTTTTTCTCAGTGAGGGATCTGAAAAGGTGTACATTGCTGGGGAATTTTGTGTACGTAGTGAAATGAAAGTCACTCAGTCGTGTCCGACTCTTTGCAACCCCACAGACTATACAGTCCATGGAATTCTCCAGGCCAGAATACTGGAGTGGATAGCCTTTCCCGTCTCCTGGAGATCTTCCCAACCCAGAGATCAACCCAGGTCTCCCACATTGCAGGCGGATTCTTTACCAGCTGAACCACAAAGGAAGCCCAAGAGTACTGGAGTGGGTAGCCTCTCCATTCTCCAGCAGATCTTCCTGACCCAGGAATCAAACCAGGGTATCCTGCACTGCAGATGGATTCTTTACCAACTGAGCTATCTGTTAAACTTAGCTAAAGGCTTTCTTAGAATTGCTAAAATATTTTTTAAATTACATCAACAATTTCTAACATGCCCTGATAGATTCATCCACTGACTCTGGAGCAGACACCAGGACAACTTTCAGGAGGTTGATGAAAAAGAACTCCAATTGCTCTGTGCTACAAAAGCTGCGGCTGGAATGCACAGCCTCTACCATGAGGTCCTCAGGCAAGAGTGACACTGCTGAGCAGGCACTATGGTGTCCTTCAGGGTAGTGATGCCTGCGAGCTCAGTCTTATTGCCTTGATTCAGTTCTCTTCTTGATTCCAAATGTTGTCTCTGATTTAGACACACCATGTACTCTGTGCTGGCCTTCGCAAGTCACGGACACTGTATTCCACTGGGAGATGGGGCCCTGGAGAGTGGTTTCTGTTTCTGGCAGTTCCACTCCAGATTTTAGTGTGAGTCATAACATATCACTAATCTCTTGACCTTTATTTAAAAATTCTCCAGTGACCAGGCTGCTGTCACCTGTTCCTCATACAGGAAAAAGTATAATCATCAATATAAGCCAACACAGCCAGGCCTGAAATAACAGCTCAGAGAAAGTGCCAGCAGACACACCCTTCCCACAGGCTGGTCCTGTCTGCCATGTGAGCTGCCCCACTCTGGGTCCAGTGGAATTATTTTAGGATTATTTCTGAGGGTGGAGAGAACATCAGACACTCAGCCATTTCCCCTGGTTTCTGTGCCAGAGGTTGGCTGTGTTCTTTGGCAGAGGATCAAGGAAGTGTGGTGCATTCTTAGTAAGCTAAGATGGCTGGGTGATGTCAGGGTTTATTCCCCGGGCACTGCTTTCAGCAATGTGCCAAACTCGATGGCTTCACCTGCTACTTCCTAAAATAGGGGACTCAGATCCAATTCTAGACCATGGTTAAAATGACATTCCACATAATACAAAACATCCCAGGGCTTAGCTGGCAATCTAAAGTAATATAAATTAACATTCAGTACTCCAAAATTTAGACCCCCAAACTAATCTGGACAATAAGCTTCACTGACTTTCTCAAGACCTTTTCCACTGGCACAATGCTCACATTTTACATTATGTAAACTTTATGCTTACGCTTTACCCATATTGGGATATTTAAGATTGGAGAAAATGTTTAGGCTTTATTAAGCCAGTCTCCTGGAACCCACACCCCAGTTATTCTCATTTTCCCAGTTCTTCACCACTGCATGCAAGCAACTGTTCCTGCTGACAGTAGACACAACTGTCCTTTGCCACTCATGACCCTATCAAAGATGCTGGCACCTGTCCCACCATGTACCATGTGCTGTGGAGATGCCTCCTCCTTCCCCCATTGCTCCAGTGGTTCAGAGAATAATTCATGGTTCATAATCAACACATGGCTCCCTGGTACCATCTCCATGAAGCTATTGGAGAGGGAAAAAAATTTACAATAACTTCCTGTTAGTTCTGCTTCTGTAACTCAGCTTGCTTCTTGCAAAATCTGGATCATGTAGGTCACATAGTCTCGGAAAATGGAGACTTACAACAATGCTAGGAACTGAAGCTTATTTCACTCACCCTTTCCCTGATTTTGCCTAGCCCCTATAATCCTGCTTAACCAGCCTGTCCATGTAAAGGTCAGGCACCACCCCCCATTCTCACCTCTGTTTCCGTGCGAGCAAAACCCCTAGTTTAAAACAGCATGTTAACAGTTAGCAAGGCCAACTATAGTCTGATGTCATACCCTGTCTATAAAAACTCTGTAACCCCTTTGTTAAGGGCTCAGAGCTTGGAGTGTTAACTTCTCTGGGCCCGCCAGTGTAATAAACCTGAGGTCTCCAACTCTCTGAGTGTGGTCTCAGTTACTGGTTTCTGCAACATTTCTGGAGGTCCCATCGAGATTCCAACCACGCCAGCCCCTTGAGCTGCCAGACCAGTGGCTCAGCCAGGCCAGAGTTGAGGAACTCCAAGGTGAACAAGGAGGCACACCACCTGATGGTTTTCTGGGTTCTCTTGTGGACCAGCATTCCGACTCTGGACAGTCAAGCCCCAGCTATACTCATTGGAGGGGTGGACCAATTCACCAGGAACAGCCATGGGATAAGGTAAGGCCCTGAGGCCAGTCCCTAGTCAGGTCCTACTCCAGTGGGTAGAAGAGGAGACTCTTCTACCAAAGAGACCTCCTTTGGGCTCCCAGGAAGGGAGCAACAGTTAGGGAAACCTGAGGACACGGGAGAAGGAAATCATTGTGATAACCTCTGAGTGATTGTGAGGGCATGATTGCTGATTTAACGGAGTGAGAGCTCCATCGTCTTTGGACTGCAGAGCCTAAGAGGGTCCTAACCTGTGGTTCCGTGATGGCCTCATAAGGCTAAAAGATGGTGCCAGTCTCTGGGGTATCTGATCCCTCCCTATGAGGCCGGTCCGGGTCAGGGGTTTATACTGACCTACCAGTGCTAAGAGGCATCTTAAATCTAACCCTAAAGAGCAGCCAGGTGGACGAAAAGTGAATGTAAACAAGTGTGCAGCCTGATTCGCTTGCGCTTCAGGTTCAATTGTGTGGTTCCATGGCCTTCAGGCTACAGAGTCCAAGTGGGCCCTAACTTGCATTTCCATGGCAACCTCATATAGCTCAAGGTGGTGTCTGTCTCTCGGGGACCCCATCCCTCCCTGTGAGTCAGAGCTGGGTCAAGGGTTTATACTGGCCCACCAAAGCTAAGAGGGACCTAAATTCCCCCCAGGGACGCAGCCAAGCAGGCACCTGAATGGTCTCTTTTGAGGGGGCACCCACCCTTGTTTGTCTTTGTGCCACCGACACAGGGTGGGATACACAGGGAGGGGGAAAATTGGTTACTGATTTGATTTAGAAGTTGTGTATGTCCAAGCGGCCTTTTTGCCCTAAGGCCTTCCATCAAAATTATTTCCTTAAAATATTTAAGCCTCACTCTCCCCTTCCATCAGCTGACTCCTTGAACCAACTTACTGAGAAATTAGGTTTTCCTCAAAAAAACTTGCCCCTTTTGCCAGGTGGCTCTGTACCTCCCTCTCTCTTGGTCCCTTGAGCCAACCCATGTGGAGTGGCATGCTTTGATGTGCTCCTGCATACTTGTGGAGTCTTATTAGGAGGCTGCCTTCCTCTGTCACCTTTTCCTTCATCATTTCCTGATTCCCCAAGGATTTTAGGCCCTTCACCTAGGCGACGAGTATGCATATTGCTCTCTCCACCTGCTCAGCGCCCTCAAGAGGGTCAATCACCCTAGACCCCCTCTGGAGTCCCACCTGAAGTTATTCCTCCATGAACCCCATTATGATGGATCACCTCCTTTCAGCCCCATCTCCCTGGGACATTTAGCTATCAGGGCCATCTTCAAGGAAGCATGTAATTGTGCTGTCTGGAATACTGGGACTTCCAGTAGTGGCAGCCTCAGTGCTAACTAGGTTATAAGACCCTAAGACAAGGCCCTTCCCATGCACACCCTTCTCCTTTCTGGTCAAAGAGGTAGATTACATTTGTCAACATGGGGGGAAGTTCCTCTAAGCCGACAGTTTTAGACTGCATGATAAAGAACTTTAAAAGAGTCTTCTCAGGGGATCACAGAGTCAAGATGACTCCCAGGAAGCTTCGTAAATTATGCTAGCTAGAATGGCCATCCTTTGATGTTGGATGGCCGCCAGAGGGCACTCTTGACCTGCCCACCATCCAAGCAGTGTACCGGATAGTCACTGGGACTCCAGGACATCCAAATCAATTTCTGCACATAGATTCCTGGCTCCTAATAGTGCAGATCCTGCCTCTATGGGCAAGATTTTGCAGGAATGGAAAGGGACAGAGTAGGGTATTTGTGGCCCAACCACTCAAAAGGAAGAAGAAAAACCTATATTCCAAGGAGACCCAGTGGAAGATCCGCCGCTGCCCCTGCCATATGTTCCCATGCATAGCCAGCACCAGATCCGTTGCTGGACAGTCCACCTCCCTCCGTGTCCCCCACACCACCTCATGAGCAAGACTGCAGCCCAGAACCATTAGGGAGATGGCTCTGTTCAGCCAACCAATCTAACCAGTCAGCCACAGACTGTCAAATGCCAGTACAGGATACTCAAGGTCCCCAACAAGTGAATGAGGACAGTTCAGTCTAGCTTGGCCTCTCCATCCTCTATTACCAGCCCATCAGCACTACTGATCTCTTGAACTGGAGGCACCATAATCCAGTGTACTCTGATAAACCACAGGCTATGATTGACCTCCTAGAGTCCATTTCCCACACCCATCAGCCTACATGGGACAACCATCACCAGCTCCTTATGACTCTCGTCACCACTGAGGAAAGGCAGCATATCTTGACAGAAGCCCAAAAGTGTCTCCAAGGACACTAAGGCCCCCAACAGAGGTCTTAGATGTAGAAAGATAGGTGCAAGAAGCAATGCCAGAGATGAGACCTGAATGGAATTTCAATTACCAGAGAGGGACAAGAAGCCCTGAGAAACTATCATGATGCCCTTCTACATGGACTTCAAGCAGGAGCCAAAAATCCCACCAATATGCCCAAAATTAGAACGATAATCCAAAACCAGATGAAAGCCCCACCAATTTCTATGAAAGTCTGTGTGAAACATTCTGAACATACACCCAGTTTGACCTTGAGACACCTGAGAATCAGCGGATAATTAACGCTGCCTCTGTGGCTCAATCCTGTCCAGACATTTGATGAAAGCTCCAAAAGCTGTAAGGCTTTGCTGGGATGAATGCCACACAGCTCCTGGAGGAGGCAAACAAGATCTTTGTAAACTGGAACCGCCAAGCTCAAGGAGAAGCAGATAGAAGAGTGAAACAGAGAACAGCCCTGCTAGCAGCAGCATTGGGGAACCCAGGTCCAGTGAAACAGACTGTTCCCTCACTGAAAGGGGACGCAAAGAAGAGACCACCACTATGCCATGACCAGTGTGCCTATTGCAAAGAGGCTGGATGCTAGAAGAATGAATGCTCCCATTGCAGAGGGATGTCTGAAGGGTTGAAGAAGTTCAGTCAACCCAGCAAGGAAGGTACTAGCCTGAGCCAGTTGTCCAAGACCTTATTGACCTGGCCGGAGCAAAACTGAACTAGGGAGGACTGGGCTTCCTGATCCTTAGGCCCCCGGGAGCCTCTGGTCATGATGAAAGTAGGGGGCCAATCAATGACTTTTTTGGTGGACACCAGAGCTGAACACTCCATGGTAACCACACCCGTGGTTCCCCTCATAGGCTGAACAGCAACTGTTGTTGGGGCCACAGGGAACATGGCTGCCCACTCATTTTGCAAAGCCCATTCGTGCTAGCTAGGGGGCCACCTTGTGACTCATGAATTTCTGTACTTAACGTAATGCTCCATGCCCCTGCTGGGCAAAGACTACTGACAAAGCTGGGGGCACAGATCACCTTTGTCCCTGGGAAGCCAGCAAGCCTCACCCTGGGGAGCCAATCGGCTCTGATGATGGCTGTAACTGTGTCCAGGGAAGATGAATGGCACCTCTATTCCTCAAGGAGGGAATTAATAAATCCCACCAGCCTGCTAAAAGAATTCCCTGCTGTCTGGGCAGAGAAGGGCCCCCAGGTTTTGCCAGAAACCAAGAGCCCATCATGGTGGACCTGAGGCCAGGAGCCATTCCTTCAAACAGAGACAATACCCAGTACCACAGGAGGCACGTCTGGGATTTCGGGACCACATCCAGCACCTCCGAGATGCTGAAGTCCTAATCAAGTGTCAACCTTCCTGGAACACTCTGCTCCTACCAGTCAAGAAGCCTGAAGGGAACGACTACTGCCCGTCCAGGACCTCCATGCCGTCAACAATGCAGTGATCACCGTCCATCCAGGGGTCCCAAACCCTTACACTCTCCTGATCCTCTTACCCTCTCAAGCAAGCTAGTTCACCTGCCTAGATCTCAAGGATGCATTCTTCTGCCTCTGGCTGTCACTGGCCAGCCAGCCCTTGTTTGCCTTTGAGTAAGAAGACCCACGCATCGAGAGAAAGATACAGTTGACTTGACCCAACTGCTGCAAGGCTTCAAGAACTCACCTGCCCTGTTTGGTTAAGCCCTGGCAGTGGATCTTGCTGCTTTTCCTGGAGAAACTTTGAACTGCATCTTACTCCAGTATGTAGATGACCTGTTGATAGCTAGTCTCACCCAAGGGGACTGCTGGAAAAGCACCAATGCCCTACTGGCTCCACTCTCCACCTCAGGATACAAGGTGTCATGGGAAAAGGCTCAGATCTGCAGACAGAAGGTCAAGTACCTTGGATTTGTCATCTTGTAAGGGCATCGGGTGCTCAGACATGAGAGGAAGCAAGCCATCTGCTCAATACCTTGGCCAAGCACTAAGAAAGAAGTCTGTGAGTTCCTCAGGGCAGTCGGATTCTGCCAGATATAGATCCTTGGTTTCTCTGAGATTGCCAAGCCATTGTTTGAAGCCACAGCAGGGTCTGGTAAGGACCCCCTAGAGTGGGGGCCTGAACAGAAAAAGGCCTTCAGGGAGATGAAGAGAACCTTGACCAGCACTCTGGCATTAGGGCTGCTGGATGTGACATGGGACTTTAACCTCTTCATGCAGGAGAAAAATCACACTGCACTGGGGATCCTCACACAAAGCTGGGCCATGGCAGCGCCCAGTGGTATGCCTGTCCAAACAGCTGGATCCTGTGGCTGCAGGATGGCTGCCATGCCTCTGGGCATTAGCTGCCACTGTGTTCCTGGTCAGAGAAGCAGATAAGCTTACTCTGGGACAAAATATAAATGTAAAAGCTCCCCATGCTGTTTCTGTGCTGATGAACAGCCATGGGCATAAGTGGCTGACTAACACAAGGATGACTCTCTATCAAGACCTACTTTGTGAAAATCCACGAGTCCAACTCAAGACTGTGCAGATGCTGAACCCCACCACCTTCCTTCCTGTGGTAGTGGGAACCCCCGATCACACTGCAAGGAGGTCATAGGTAAAATTTATTCAAGCAGGCTAGACCTGACAGACATTCCCCTCCAGAACCCAGAACTGGAACTGTTTACTGATGGAAGCAATTTCATCCAGGATGGGCAGTGCACGGCAGGCTATGCTGTAACAATAACTGATGAGATAGTGAAGGCTGAGGCCTTGCCACAAGGGTGGTCAGCACAAGAGGTTGAGCTGTGGGCACTCACCCAGGCACTAAGGCATGCTGAAGGAAAGTGAGTCAATATCTATACTGACTCAAGGTATGCCTTTGCTACTTTGCATATTCATGGGGCCATTTATAAAGAAAGGGGACTACTGACAGTGGTGGGTAGGGGTCCGGGGAGGAGATAAAAAACAAAGAAGAAATCCTTCAGCTGTTAGAGGCAGTCTGGAAGCCTTCCCAAGTGGCAGTCACCCACTACAAAGGCCATCAAAGAGGAACTGATCCAGTCAGCGAAGGCAATCGGTCAGCTGACCAGGCAGCCAAGGAGGTGGAAACCCAACAGAGCCCTACAGTGTGCCCTGAGTCAATCTCTAAGGTCCTCTCAAGCACAAGAATTGCCTCCATCCCTGAGATACACCAAGGAAGAAGATCAGTGGGCTTTAGATGAGGGAGGAACAAAAGGAAAAGAGGGCTGGTGGAAGCTCCCAGACCAAAGACTGTTTGGGCCCAACAATATAGCAGTCCAGCTGGTGAAACAACATGATGGGACAACTCATTTAGGAAAAACTGCGCTGGAAAGTTTGCTGAGCCACTACTTTTTCACTCCTAAGCTTTCAACTCTGTGTGCCCAGAGCACTGCTAAATGTGTGACTTGCATGCAGACCAACTCCAGCCAAGGACCAAGACCCAGCTCAGGAGTGTAAACAGTTGAGACACAGCTCTTTGAAGATCTAGAAGTGGACTTTACTGAAGTCAAGTCCTACAGGGGCTGTAAGTATTTCCTTGTGGTAGTCTGCACCCACTCAGGGGGGGCTGAGGCCTACCCCACGCCCACTGAATGGGCACGAGAGGTGGCCAAGGCCCTGCTAAGAAACATGATCCCAAGATATGGGCTGCCTCTCTCCACAGGATCTGACAATGGGCCAGGCTTTGTGTCTGACATAATCTGGACTTTGTCCAAGACACTGGGATTCAAATGGAAGTTTCACACCCCTTACAGGCCACAGAGCTCCGGGAAAGTTGAGTGCATGAATCGGTTCTCAAGACCACCTTAGCTAAGCTCTGTCAGGACACCCAATTACCTTGGGTCAACATGCTACCCCTAGGCTTGCCTGATGCACCCCAAGGTCCTCAAGCTATTATCCCTTTGAGATCTCATATGGGAGAATATCCCCATTGATAGGAAAGCTCAAGGGAGACCCCCAATAACTAGCTGACCTGGAGATGTCCCGACACCTCCAGGCCCTGGAAAAGTCTTCTGCCATCTCACCAGAGAAACCTTAGAAAGGACTCCCATTCCTTTGGGCAACTGAATACCTATCAGCCAGGAGATGAGCTATGAGTTAAAGACTGGAAAAAGGAACCACTTCAGCCAGTTTGGACAGGCCCTCACATGGGCATCCTGGCAACCCCTACTGCTGTTAAGTTACAGGTGTCACCCCCTGGACCACCACACCAGAGTCAAGACGGCAGCGGCTTCCTGTGAGGAGAACACCTGGAAAGCGGTTCAGGACTCCAAAAACCTCCTCAGGGTCTGGTCCAAAGACAATGGCCCTCACCCATGAAGTATGCTGAGCCCTGTTTTAGTGGCTCTGCAAGCTGACTAGTCAACACACGGCAGAAGCTTGAGGATTCTTCAGCCCTGCTCCAGCCACACTCCAGCAGGGCTGATTAACACATGGCGAAACTTGAGGATCCAGCTATAGAAATACCCATGGACTTTCACTGTCAACCCGGTCCTTCCCCTAATCAGTACCATTGCTGTATTCTTTGCTACAGCACTAGCTTCAGCTGCACTCCAGGACTGGAATTTGGGTCAGAGGCTGCTGTTAGCTTCTGTTATCGAGCTATAGTAGGAAGCCTCATTCTTATCAGATATCCCTTATAATCGATCCTTCCTACTAACCAAACTGCTCACGGTATAGCTGATATGCCCCCTCACAATAGGTTCAGTTGCTGTGGCCACAGCAACCCAAAGATCAGGAGGAAAACTTTTGTTGGTGTTCAATTATCTGTTATGTGTGGGCTGCTTTGCAGTCTTTTGGTGTTCCTTGCTGTAACAGATGGTGCCACTCCTTACCCACCATGTACCTGTCCGCAATACCTTCTATCCCCATTTAGCCAACAATTAGATCAGTGCATTAGGGAAAGCCACTACTGTGGACAGACCACCTACTGTCTCCATAACCACCAAACATATGTCCAAGGACGCAGCCAGAATGCTATATCTGCTATCCTGCTCTTCCCCTAGGTGAGCCTTTCTCTACTCCTGTGCTCCGGCCCAGATGCCTTCTCCTCCCAACACTGTGGCATTGCCCTTATGTCCCTGTGCCTCTCAGTTCAGTTCAGTTCAGTCACTCAGTCATGTCCGACTCTTTGTGATCCCATGAGTTGCAGCACGCCAGGCCTCCCTGTCCATCACCAACTCCTGGAGTTCACTCAAATTCACGTCCATCGAGTCAGTGATGCCATCCAGCCATCTCATCCTCTGTCGTCCCCTTCTCCTCCTGCCCCCAATCCCTCTCAGCATCAGGGTTTTTTCCAATGAGTCACCTCTTCGCATGAGGTGGTCACAGTATTGGAGTTTCAGCTTTAGCATCGGTCCTTCCAAAGAACACCCAGGACTGATCTTTATAATGGACTGGTTGGATCTCCTTGCAGTCCAAGGGACTCTCAAGAGTCTTCTCCAACACCACAGTTCAAAAGCATCAATTCTTCAGTGCTCAGTTTTCTTCTACCCCCAAATGTCATGCTAATGTTATGACCTGGAACAAGTTTTTGCCTGACAAAAAGATGGGAAGATCTACTGGACAGGGAAAATAGTGTCAATGGGACTAATTGGACCAAACTTGCCCCAGAGTTCCAGGCCCTGCCTGTTGGAAAACTGACCGAGACTACAGGCCACTACCAAGAATAAAATCGAGTGATGCTTACAATACGGACCCCGACCGTATCAGATTCTCAGTACAACTCTGCTGCTGTTGCTAAGTCATTTCAGTCGTGTCTGACTCTGTGCGACCCCATAGACAGCAGCCCACCAGGCTCTGCCATCCCTGGGATTCTCCAGGCAAGAACACTGGAGTGGGTTGCCATTTCCTTCTCCAATGCATGAAAGTGAAAAGTGAAAGTGAAGTCGCTCAGTCATGTCCAACTCTTCACGACCCCATGGACTACAGCCTACCAGGCTCCTCCATCCATGGGATTTTCCAGACAAGAGTACTAGAGTGGGTTGCCATTGCTTTCTCAGTCAGTACAACTCACCACCTCCTTATTAATACTAACCCCCAGCTGGCCAGGGATTGTTGTCTTTGCTTATCCTTGGAGGCCCCACATTATTTAGCTATACCAGTACCATTAAATAATGTGACACTGGCGGGACCTCCAACAAATTCATCTGTACCAGAAGAAATGTTGAAACCACGCCCGAGAACAGTTGTACTAACTCTAAAGTCCCCTGAGTGCTTTACAGATAAAGGAGGGACAGTACCCATAGGCAATTTAACTAAGGACCAATGCAATCAAGTCTTAAAAGATGAATGGCCCACTCATCCTCCCACAAGCACAATATGGAGCTGTCCCCACCAAGGCCTTTTCTTTATAAGTGGAGCAGATGCCTACTTACGCCTACCAGTCAATTGGAGGGGGATCTGTACTTTAGCTTTCCTCACTCCCCAGGTAAATATCGTCCCCAAGAATCAGATTCTCACCGTTCCTCTGGCAGCACAGACATGATCGAAAAGAGCCGTCCAGTTCACACACCTACTGGTCAGTCTGGGGATAATGGCTGGAATAGGTATGGGAGTAGGAGGAATTGCCTCATCAGCCACCTTTTTACCATAAATTATCCAAGGACTTGACAGATGATGTTAAGAGAGTAGCTAAATCATTAGTGGCCTTGCAAGATCAACTAGACTCCCTGGCTGCAGTGGTATTACAAAATAGGAGGGGGCTGGACTTACTGACAGCTCAGAAGGGCAGACTCTGACTCTTCTTGAACGAAAAATGCTGCTTCTATGTAAACCAATCAGGAATAGTTAGAGATATGGCCCAGCAGATAAAGGAACATATTACAAAAAGGAGACAAAAACTAGCTGATTCCTGGAACAATTGGAACGGTATCGGGAGTTGAGCATCATGGCTTCTCCCTTTAACCGGTCCTCTCTTCATGCTCCTTACAGCGCTCTTGTTTGGCCCTTGCATTCTCAATGCAGTTACCTGGTTCATAACCTTTTGGATTGAATCCATAAAGTTACAAATGGTAGTAGCTCAATACAGACCCCTAAACAATGATGAGCTCAGTATGTCCTACTAAAACATGAGGTGAAGCTTTCTACAATGAATGAATGACAGAAGCATCAAGAGCAGGGATTGAAGAGGAAAAGTTAAAATTTAAAATAACTTCCTGCTCGTTCTGCTTCTGTGACTCAGCTTGCTCCTTGCAAAGTCTAGATCACGTAGGTCACATAGTCTCGGAAAATGGAAACTTTCAACAATGCTAGGAACTGAAGCTTATCTCACTCACGCTTGCTTGCTTTTGCAATTGCCTAGCCACTGTAATCCTGCTTAACCAGCCTGTCCCTGTAAAGGTTAGACACCCTGCCTCCCCACCACACCCCATCCTAACTGCTGTTCCAGCACATGAGCACGAAACCCCTAGTATAAACCAACCCATTAACAGTTAGTGTGGTCCACTATAGTCTGATGTCATACACGGTATATAAAGCTTCGTAACCCCTTTGTTGAGGGCTCAGAGCTTGGAGCGATAACTCCTCTGGGCCCGCCGGCGTAATAAACCTGAGTTCTCCAACTCTCCAAGTGTGGGGCTTGGCTTCTCAGTTACTGGTTTCTGCAACACTGTCATATGGGATCTCTGTGCTCACAGGGCCTCCAGAGACAGCGGCCCCTGCCGCTGCCGCACTCATGCTCCCTGTCAGTCAGCACAGAGCTGTGAGGGGGCTGGAGGGCTCTCCAGCCTCTGTGTCCCTGTGTGCCATCAGCCACCTGTACAGGCAATGCTTCCATCAGAAATGCTTGTCGTAGCTCTTCCTCCAGCCTCAGGCTGCCTCTCTAGTTTGGAATCCCATCGCTTTGCTCCATATCATTCCCTGAATAGTCCTGACTCCAAACTCTCCTTTTAACCTGTCATGATTATCACCACTTTCCTCGCACCTCTCCTCCACTCAACAGTCTGGGCTTCTTAATTACCAATGTTTGCATTTACATGATAATTTCATATCATAAAGAAAAAATTTAATATTCAATCATTTTGGACCAAATACAGTTGTTGTTTTTTTTCTTTTGCAAAGATCATTCTGCCCTCTCTGCAATACCTTTACTGATTTAAATAACTTGTATAAATTGTATGCATATTATGCTTGTCTTTCTAACTATTTAACATGCTGTTCATTATTGAATCATCCAGCTTGAGATATTTTGAAGCTGTTTTATCAGGTGCATACATGTTTAAAACTGAGATAGCAACCTGGTATGTTAAAATTTTTACCATTATGCAGTGACCTTTTGGGCTTTCCAGGTAGTTCATCTAGTAAAGAATCTGCCTGCAATGCAAGAGACCCTGGGTCAATTCTTGGGTCAGGAAGATCCACTGGAGAAGGATAGGCTACCCACTCCAGTATTCTTGGGCTTCCCAGGTGGCTCAGATGGTAAAGAATCTGCTGGCAATATGGGAGACCTGGGTTCGATCCCTGGGTTGGGAAGATCCCCTGGAGGAGGTTATGGCAACCCACTCCAGTATTCTTGCATGCAGAATCACCATGGACAGAGGAGCCTGGTGGGCTACAGTCCCATAGGGTCACAAAGAGTCAGACACGACTGAGCAACTAAACATAGCACAGCAATGACCTTTCCTATCCTATCCTAAAATAGGATTTAAGACCATAAGTATTAGTGGGATTGGAGAGGGTCACTAGACAATGTGTCTTTTTCATTCTTATATTTTCAACTTATATTGAAAACTTTTATTTATACATCCATGTATTTTTTCACTGTAATTTATTTCACTTACATTTATTTTATTGATCAATTTGGACCTATGTAGTAGACAAATGCCTTGTTCTGCAGAGATCCATTCTCATATTAGAGTGTTCTTTGGGGAAATCTGATCTAACAAAACCTGTTTTTACAATCTGTGTATTATTTTATTTCTCTTAAACATTTTTCATTATTTTAATCTATGTCTCATTTTGGGGGGGTATTGATGTTTACATCTCCTCCACTACCCAAAGGAAAAAAAAAATTTGTTCTTTCTTTTAGAAAGTGAAAGTTACTCAATTGTGTCCGACTCTCTGCGACCCTATAGACTATACAGTCCATGGAATTCTCTAGGCCAGAATACTGGGGTGAGTAGCCTTTCCCTTCTCCAGGGGATCTTCCCAACCCAGGGACTGAACCCAGGTGTCCTGCATTGCAGGTGCCACAAGGGAAGCCCAAGAATCCTGGAATGGGTAGCCTAATACTTCTCCAGGGGATCTTTCTGACCCGGGAATCAAACTGGAGTCACCTGAATTGCAGGCAGATTCTTTACCACTGAGCTTGAGCTATCAGGGAAGCCGGGAAGAATTTTAGCACGTATTCAAATATTTCAGACTCTTCACTCCTTATAGTCATTCAGCTCAGTTCAGTCGCTCAGTCATGTCCGACTCCTTGCAACCCCACGAATCACAGCATGCCAGGCCTCCCCGTCCATCACCAACTCCCAGAGTTCACTCAAATGCACATCCATCAAGTTGGTGATGCCATCCAACCATCTCATCCTCTGTCGTCCCCTTCTCCTCCTGCCCCCAATCCCTCCCAGCATCAGAGTCTTTTCCAATGAGTCAACTCTTTGCATGAGGTGGCCAAAGTACTGGAGTTAGAGCTTTGGCAGCATTCCTTCCAAAGAACACCCAGAGCTGATCTCCTTTAGAATTTTTCGTTTTCTTTGATCATATTTTTAAGGATGATAAATTTTACCAAGATCTGAAATCATTTGTTCCCTCGTAAATCTCCTGTAGCATCTCCTAGACATTTCTTTCCACTTATACAAATATTTCCCTCTTGTTTCCAGTGCAGATCTTTGTCAAACCTTCCAAGACTTTCTGCATCAGAGAGTATCTTAACATACCTCTGAGTTTGAATGACGATTTATTTGAATATAAACTTTTAGGTGCTAAGTTGTTTCCCATCACTATGGGGAATATCCTACTTCACTGTCTTCTTGCAACTAGTTGATAGTAAAAAACAAATGATGTCAATCTGATTCTTGGGCTCGTCTGAGTTTGGTGTTTTGTTTTGTTTTGTTTTGTTTTTTTTGTCTGTGAAGCCTTCTAATTTCTCTTTGCCTTTTATATCGTATGTTTTACTATAATGTATGTACATGTACGCTTTCTTTACCTCTCTTCGAGGACACACTATGAGGCCTTTGAAACAAAGGTCTTTCATCTTTATTTGATTTAGGAAATTTTAATTCCCATCATTCCTTCAAATATTTCCTCATCTCCATTTATATTTTCTTTTTCTGAGACTCCTATTATCTGGACATTGGCACTTCTATTTCTCTCCTCCATACATGTATATGTGTGTGTGTATATATATATATATATATTTTTTTAATTGGAGGATAATTGCTTTACAATGTTGTGTTGGTTTCTGCCATACAACAACCGGAGTCAGTCATAAGTACATATATATCCCCTCTCTCTTGAGTGTCCCTCCCATCCCACCCCTCTAGGTGATCACAGAGTAGCAGGCTGTGCTCCCTGTGTTATATAGCAACTTCCCACTAGCTATCTGTTTTACATATAGTAGTATATATATGTCAATGCTACTTTCTCAGTATATTTTTTAAAAAACTTGTTTTGGTTTTTCTCTTGAAGAGATTTCCTTAATCTGTCTCTTCATTAATTAACACATTCCTCAGACACATCCCATTTAATGTATTCTTTAGTGTAAGTATTATTTTTTATAACTAATATTTCTGCTAATTTTCAGACATTTTTATCCTTGTTTCACATTGCCAATTTTGTCTTTTGTCCCACTGAGTAGATTTCTTTAATTTATTTTTTTAATGAAGGATAATTGCTTTACAGATGTTGTTGTTTTCTGTCAAACCTCAATATGAATCAGCCATAGGTATACATATATCCCCTCCCTTTTGAACCCCCTCCCATCTCCCTCCCCATCCCACCCCTCTAGGTTGGTACAGAGCCCCTGTTTGAGTTTCCAGAGACATGCAGCAAATTCCCGTTGGCTATCTGTTTTACACATGGTAATTTCAGTTTCCATGTTACTCTTTCCATACAGATGTTTCTGACGGAATGATAGAAAGTGACTATGAGTTGTTCTTCATTTGTATATATAACTTAATGTCACTTCTGGGGCTTAGGACTTTTTAACTTAAATTCCTCTTCCTCATCATTTGTTCACAGACTCCATCGATAATTATGAGCATCCACCTGATCCCAGGCAGTCTCCTGGGTGCTAAAGACACAGCACGTGGGAGAGACAAAGTTTCAGCCTCCATAGAACCTGTGATTGAAGTGGGGAGATAAAAGGCAAATAATGAAATAATGGAAATTATGGATGTAACTTAGAGTAGTACTAGAAAAAATGTACCAGAGAAAAGAGGTAGAAATAAAAGGGTGTGGGAGGAATATAATTTTGATTTTTACAAGCCAGGGGAGGCTTTCCCTGTATACACTATGAGGTCAGTTGCTCATTTTTTCACCCTAGTAAGTAAGGTTGGTCAGACAAACTGCTTGTTTTCACTAGATTTAAAGAGTGTGCTTTATTCACAGTAATTTTACATATTTGTCTGCAAACTATGGCCCATGGACCAACAACTTGTTTCTTCAATGTTTGTGAATGTTCTAATTCTACAATGGCAGAAATAATTGGGACAGAGATCAGATGGCCCAAAAGCCTGAAATATTTACTATCTGGGCCTTTACAGAAAAATTTTGTTGGTTCCTAGCTTGGATCATTAATTTTCAATTTCTTTGTATTTAAAGACATTAATTACCCTTTTAGCATTACTTTAGTTGCATTTAACTGGCTTTGATATGACCTACATGGTGCTACTGCTGCTAAGTCGCTTCAGTCGTGTCCGACTCTGTACGACCCCATAGACGGCAGCCCACCAGGCTCCCCCATTCCTGGGATTCTCTAGGCAAGAATACTGAAGTGGGTTGCCATTTCCTTCTTCAATGCATGAAAGTGAAAAGTGAAAGGGAAGTCACTCAGTCATGTCCGACTCTTAGCGACCCCATGGACTGCAGCCTACCAGGCTCCTCCATCCATGAGATTTTCCAGGCAAGAGTACTGGAGTGGGGTATTGCCTTTGCCTTCTCCATATGACCTACATGTTAACACTCATTTCAAACTATTTTTTAAATATTCACTATAACGTATCCTTTTGAAGAAGGAATGGCAACCCACTCCAGTCTACAGGCCATGGGGTCACAAGAGTAGGACATGACTTAGTGACTAAACCACCATAATGTATCCTTTTACTCATTTATTTAGACATGAGTTGCTTAATTGCTAAACTATTAAGGATTTGTCTATTTATCTTTCTGTTCTTTATTTCCAGCTTAAATTCAAAGTTGTCAGAGAGCACAGCTTGTTTTTTCATTTATTTGATTTTTTTTTTTTTCCTTTCTTTCTTCCACATAGTATACTTGGTAACTGTTCCATGTGCACATAAAAAGAAACACTGATACGCAGCTGTCAAGTACAGTATTTTACATAGATAAATTGCATTAATTTGATTAATTATGTTTCTCAAATATTTTATATCCTTGGTGATTTTTTGACTGCTGTTGTAATACTTACTAAGAGACAAGTATTGAAATCTCCAACTGTTATTATATTATTTTAGATCAGTTTTTTTCTCCTAGTTATGTTAAATTTTGCATTATATATTCTTTAGTTATTAGGTACACATAGGTGAAACATTAAGTGCAGAAAATTTTAGGATGGCTACCTGTTTAGTTGATGCTTTTATTATTATAAAATGTTTCTGTTTGCTTCTTTTTTGTGTGAATTTTTGTCTTAAGGTCCATTAATTTGATATTACATACAAATTATCAGCTTTCTCTTGGCTACAGTTTATATGAAATAATTTTTTCTATCCTTTTACTTACCATTTAACTGTGTCCTTATATTTAAACGTTTTTTCTTATAAATAGCACACACTCAAGTCTTGGTTTTGTATCCAGTGTGGCAATCTCGGTCTTTAATTAGAATGTTTAGTAAATCGGAGAAGGCAATTGCACCCCACTCCAGTACTCTTGCCTGGAAAATCCCATGGACGGAGGAGCCTGGTAGGCTGCAGTCCATGGGGTCGCTAAGAGTCGGACATGACTTCACTTTCACTTTTCACTTTCACCCATTGGAGAAGGAAATGGCAACCCTCTCCAGTGTTCTTGCCTGGAGAATCCCAGGGACGGGGGAGCCTGCTGGGCTGCCGTCTATGGGGTTGCACAGAGTCAAACAGGACTAAAGTGACTTAGCAGCAGCAGCAGTAATTCATATATGATGCAGCTAATAAAATAAATGGATCTAAGTCTCCAGTATTGCTATTTATTTCTATCAATACTATCTGTTCTATGTTTCATATTTCTTTTCAGCAGGCTTCTTTTTCATTAAACTTATTTATTATTATATTATTCATCTCTATTTGTTATTCTTGAATATTTTAGTAGTTACCTAGAGATTCAATATGAATCCCTCATTTACTTCAGTTTACCTTAAGGGAGTTATTTTTACCACCTTCTGAACAGTGTAAAAACTCTGCAACATTTTTAATCCATTTAATATTCTCATTTATTGTGCTATGGTTGTCATATATCTTTATTTTTATTTATTGTGCATGAGGTTCACCAATCTTTTTCAATTTGTGGGTTGATAGCTTTCAACAACTTGAAGAAATTATTGCTTTTCTATTTTCAAATGTTCATTCTGCTTCATTTTTTTCTCTTTGGCTGGGATTCACATTAAACATAAAGTAATTAGTTGACCATTTAAATTATTTGATTACTTATTTCATATTTATTTTATGCTCTCTTCTTTATTTCTTTTTCTCTCTGCACTTCAGTTTGGATATATTTATTGACCTATTTTCAACTGTATTGTTCCTGTCTTCTGCTATGTCTGATCGCCTCTTAAATCCATCCAATGAGTTCTTAATTTTAGATATGGTATTTTTCATTTCTAGAATATATATTTCCAAATATATATATATATATATATATATACAGGTGTCATGTGTCACAGTGGTAAAGAATCTGCCTGCCAATGCTGGAGGCACAAGAGATGTGGGTTTAATCCCTGGGTTGGGAAGATCCCCTGGAGTAGGAAATGGCAACCCACTCCAGTATTCTTGCCTGGGAAATTCTATGGACAGAGAACCTGGTGGGCTACCATCCTTGGTGTCACAAAGAGTGACACAACTGAGCACACATACACACACACAGATACACACACACACACACACACACACACATACACACACACCATACACTCACATACACATATTTTAGTTTCAGGTCTTTTCAAATTATTCCTTCTATAGTTTCAATTCTCTGTTGAATATCTTCAATTTTCATGAATGTTGGTCTTTTCATCTCTTACTTTTAAAAAATATGTTGATCATAGATTATCCTCCCAGCCTCTTCAGAGACTATAAAATTTTTCCATCTCCTCAAACCTAGAAATTTTTCCCTTTGTAGGTTTTGAACTTATCTATTATTTTACCCTGTGCACATACAAAATCTGGCCAATGTCATAAGGCTCAAAATTTAATTCAGTCATCTGTTTATTGAAGGCCTCTCTAATGGAATATAAAACCATGAGACCATGGGAGATTGGGAGATTCCATTCTGCCTTTCAGGCTCAAGTTTCAAGCCTCATACCTTGCCTCATAAATCAGCAACTGTCCTGTGAGGAAAACAGATATATGTATCAATTAGGTTGGATTCGCTAATTGTGTTATTCAAATCTTCTATATGCTTATCAATTTTTGGTCTTATTATTTCATCTTACCAAGAGAAGTATATTAGCATATTTCACTCTTATTGTGGATTTGTCCACTTATTTTTTACCTTTGTTTTTGCTTTATATATTTTGAAGCTCTATCATTAGATACAGAACTATTTAAACCATCTCTGCCTTCTGGGTAACTTGAAATTTTATCATCATGATGTATCCCTCTTTATCTCTATTTAGGATTTTGCCTTAACATTTATCTTATCTGGTATATGGTGATATGAGCTCTCTTTTCATTAGTGTGTATGATTTTTCCATCCTTTAACTTTCTTCTACTTTCTTTGTTGTTGTTGTTGTTGTTTTTTGGTAACTTTATCAAGATTATAGCTTATAGTTAGGTTTCATTTTACTCAGTGTGACCATTTTTTCCCTTCTCTGAAACATTTGGTCTATTTTCATTCATGTATTCACCAATGAAATTATTTTTGTTTGTCCATCTTTTATTTTTCTATCTTTTCTGCTTCTGTTTTCCCTTTTACTTGTATTATATTAATTAGTTTTATATTTCATGTTTTACTCTAAATTTTAAAGCTTTTTTCTACTGTCCTATAAGTAGTCATGATGGAAATAATCCTACATCCTTGCCTTATAACTTATTTTTTTGTTTCTGTCATATTTCTGGGCTCCACAGGAATTGTAGAATTCTTTAACTCCATTAACCCTCTTCAAACCTATATATATTGTTGTGATGTATTCTATTTCTATACAGATTTTTAAACCTACTAGATTTTATTATTTATTTATTAATTCATCATCTAATTAGATTTGCCACTTGCCTTATATTTAAATCCTTCCCAAGGATTCTAGTCATCACAATTAAATTTCAGGCTTAAAATTTATGAAATGTCTTGATTTACTTATTTTTGCCTGTATATGTAAAGTTCCACCTTCAAGGTCTCATCTCAAAGCATGGTGACTTCATCCATGATAGGCCCCAGCTTCTAACATTTGTCTGGCTCACAAGTCTTTAAAATAAATGATGCTTATTTTCAGTCACTTCTTCTGGTATAAAAGGCTCCCTGATAAGGGTTCCAAATGCTAATTTTACCTCTCTAGATTTCTGTTTTTCCCAGATACTTCTCAACTCTCTGATGCCTTCAAGAATACACTCGTCCACTGGAAAAAATTTGGGGAGACAATGAAAAGGGGTTGGAGATTATCAGGGGAAGCTAGGGGGAGACAGCTTCTGGTGGGCTGCAAAGTGTTGCTTCCCACTTCACCATAAGTCAAGAGACAAGCTTAATGTGTCTCCTCAGAGTCTCACAGAGTGACCTGGTAGCTGATTGCAATGCACTGTTATGTTCCCGCCAAAAGAAATGTTGAAGTCCTAAGCCAAATACCTTGGTGTGTGACTTTATTTGAAAACAGGATCATTTCAGATGTCATTGTTAAGATGACATGATACTGGAGTAGATTAGTCCTTTGATCCAGTATGAACATTGTCCTTATAAGAAGACCAACTGAAGACAGAGACACAAAGGAAGAGGTCATGTGAAGACAGAGGCAGAGACTGAATTATGCTGTCACCAGCCAAGGATCACCTGGGGCCAACAGAAGCCCAAAAACTCAAGGAGCTGTCTTCCTTTAGAGGCTTCAGAAAGAGTATAGCCCAGTAAACATCTTGATTTTAGACTTCTAACCTTCAGAACTGTGAGAAAATATTTCTTTTATTCTAAGCCACAAAGCTTATGGTACTTTATCATAGTGACCCTAAGAAGCTAATATGCCAGTTCATACATAAAAAGCTTTAAAGGGAAACTAGTTGGCTAGCCACTCTGTGTGGCAAAAAAAAAAAAAAGTGACTGGATTGGATGACCTTCAGACCAATATTTCTCAGGGAAGGGAATGAATAAACATTTACCAGGGATTAGAGACAAGTCACACCTGAGAAAGAGCAGGGGTGGTGCTACCTTAGATCCTGCCCAAGAGAGCCACCAATATATAGGAACTCAAAAGCAGAGCAAAATCTTAGAACCTAAAAAAAAAAATAAAGCACAAAATATGTATTTGCCTATATCAAGGGAACAACAGGGGCAAGACCCTCAGTGATATGGCTGTTGACTCAAGGCAACCCAGTAAAACACCCCTGAGATATCTCTTTTTAAAAATCCACATCTCTCAGGAAGCACTCATGTCATCTCATAACTAGTCAAGTAAGAATTCCCTGTTCATCTTTTTTGAGTGAAGTAAAAACTGATATTTGAGAGAGGGAACAAGGAACAGTAGAAGGAGGATCAGTAGAAATTCAAGGCAATGAAGACAGAAGATGGAAACCACACACCCTTTCCCAATACAGTTGGTTACACTACAATAAACCTAAGCTGGAGGAAGAAGAGGAGATTATGCCACAATGATAAAGTTTGCCATTTCTGATTGCTACCTTGAATCAGACATTTTAAGCTTTACACTGAGGCTTTGGAGGAACTAGAGTGATAAAAGAATATCTTCCTATCTAAGAAGAACCCAAAGAAGTCATTGAATCTTCCATAAATTTCACCCAGGTACAAGGAAAGAAACAACTGTACATCTAACACCTATCCTGCTCAATCTCTTCCAGAAAATTGCAGAGGAAGGTAAACTTCCAAACTCATTCTATGAGGCCACTATCACCCTAATACCAAAACCAGACAAAGATGCCTCAAAAAAAGAAAGCTACAGGCCAATATCACTGATGAACATAGATGCAAAAATCCTCAACAAAATTCTAGCAAACAGAATCCAACAACATATTAAAGAGATCATACATCATGACCAAGTGGGCTTTATCACAGGGATGCAACGATTCTTCTATATTCACAAATTCACAAATTCACAATGTGATACACCACATTAACAAATTGAAAGATAAAAACCCTATGATTCTATCAATAGATGAAGAGAAAGCAAAATTCAACATCCATTTATGATAAAAAGCCTCCAGAAGGCAGGAACAGAAGGAACATACCTCAACATAATAAAAGCCATATATGATAAACCCACAGCAAACATTATCCTCAATAGTGAAAAATTGAAAGTGTTTCCCCTAAAGTCAGGAACAAGACAAGGGTGCCCACTCTCACCACTACTATTCAGCATAGTTTTGGAAGTTTTAGCCACAGCAATAAGAGAAGGAAAAGAAATAAAAGAAATCCAGATTGGAAAAGAAGAAGTAAAACTCTCATTGTTTGCAGATGAGATGATCCTCTACACAGAAAACCCTAAAGACATCACCAGAAAATTACTAGAGCTAATCAATGAATATAGTAAAGTTGCAGGATATAAAAGTAATACACAGAAATCCATTGCATTCCTATACACTAACAATGAGAAAACAGAAAGAGAAATTAAGGAAACAATCCCCTTCGCCATTGCAACAAAAAGAATAAAATATTTAGGAATAAATCTACCTAGAGAAACAAAAGACCTATATATAGAAAACTATAAAACACTGATAAAAAAATCAAAGTTGACATAAATAGATAGAGAAATATACCATGTTTATGAATCGGAAGAATCAATATAGTGGAAATGAGTATACTACCCAAAGCAATCCATAGATTCAATGCAATCCCTATCAAGTTACCAACGGTATTTTTCAGAGAACTAGAACTGATAATTTCACACTCTGTATGGAAATACAAAACACCTCAAATAGCCAAAGCAAGCTTGAGAAAGAAGAGTGGAGCCGGAGAAATCAACTTCCCTGACTTCAGACTATGCTACAAAGCTACAGTCATCAAGATAGTATGGTATTGGCACAAAGATAGAAATATAGATCAATGGAACAAAGTAGAAAGCCTGGAGATAAATCCACACACCTATGGACACCTTATCTTTAACAAAGTATACAATGGAGAAAAGAAAACCTCTTCAACAAGTGGTACTGGGAAAACTGGTCAACCACGTGTAAAAAAATTAAACAAAAACATTTTCTAGCACTATACACAAAAATAAACTCAAAATGGATTGAAGATCTAAATGTAAGACCAGAAACTATAAAACTCCTAGAGGAAAACATAGGCAAAACTGTCTCTGACATAGATCACAGAGAATCCTCTATTATCCACCTTCCAGAGTAATGGAAATAAAAGCAAAAATAAACAAATGGGACCTAATTAAACTTAAAACCTTTTGCACAATAAAGGAAACGATAAGCAAGGTGAAAAGATAGTCTTCAGAATGGGAGAAAATAATAGAAAACAAGCAACGGACAAAAAATTAATCTCAAAAATATACAAGCAGCTCATGGAGCTCAATACCAGAAAAATAAATGACCCAATCAAAAAATGGGCCAAAGAACTAAACAGACATTTCTCTAAAGAAGACATACAGATGGTTAACAAACACATGAAAAGATGTTCAACATCACTCATTATCAGACATATGCAAATCAAAACCATATGAGGTACCATCTCACCCAAGTCAGAATGGCTACTATCAAAAAGTCTACAAATAATAAATGCTGGAGAGGGTGTGGAGAAAAGGGAACTCTCTTACACTGTTTGTGGGAGAGCAAATTAGTATAGCCACTATGGAGAACAGTGTGAGATTCCTTAAAACCTGGAAATAGAACTACCATACGACCCAGCAATCCCACTGCTGGGCATACACACTGAGGAAATCAGAATTGAAAGAGACACATGTACCCCAGTATTCATCTCAGCACTGTTTACAATAGTCAGGACATGGAAGCAACCTAGATGTCCATCAGCAGGTGAATGGATAAGAAAGCTGTGGTACACATACACAGCGGAAGATTCAGTCAGTCAGTCAGTTCAGTCGTTCAGTCATGTCCGACTCTTTGCGACCCCGTGAATTGCAGCACGCCAGGCCTCCCTGTCCATCACCAATTCCCAGAGTTCACTCAAACTCATGTCCATCAAGTCAGTGATGACATCCAGCCATCTCATCCTCTGTCGTCCCCTTCTCCTCCTGCCCCCCAATCCCTCCCAGCATCGAAGTATTTTCCAATGAGTCAACTCTTTGCATGAGGTGCCCAAAGTTCTGGAGTTTCAGCTTTAGCATCAGTCCTTCCAAAGAACACTGATCTTTGAAAAGAACACTGATCTTTGAACAGAACACTGAAGGGCTGATCACCTTCAGAATGGACTGGTTGGATCTCCTTGCAGTCCAAGGGACTCTCAAGAGTACTCCAACACCACAGTTCAAAAGCATCAATTAATTCTTCGGTGCTCAGCCTTCTTCACAGTCCAACTCTCATATCCATACATGACTACTGGAAAAACCGTAGCCTTGACTAGATGGACCTTTGTTGGCAAAGTAATGTCTCTGCTTTTGAATATGCTATCTAGGTTGGTCATAACTTTCCTTCCAAAGAGTAAGCATCTTTTAATACCATGACTCAGCTATTAAAAAGAACACATTTGAATCAGTTCTAATGAGGTGGATGAAACTGGAACTTATTATACAGGGTGAAGTAAGTCAGAAAGAAAAACACCGATACAGTATATTAACACATATATATGGAATTTAGAAAGATGGTAACGATGACCCTATATGTGAGACAGCAAAGGAGACACAGATGTAAAGAACAGACTTTTGGACTCTGTGGAAGAAGACAAGGGTGGGATGATTTAAGAGAATATCATGGAAACATGTATATTATCACATGTGAAATAGATCACCAGTCCAAGTTCAGTAAGTGAAACAGGGCACTCAGAGCCAGTGCACTGGGATGACCCAAGGATGGGATGGGGAGAGAGGTGGGAGGGGGGTTCAGGATGGGGGATACATGTACACCGATGGCTGATTCATGTCAATGTATGGCAAAAACCACTACAATATTGTAAAGTAATTCACCTCCAATTAAAATAAATTAGATAAAATAAATAAATTAAAATGCAAGGAGAGAGATTAAAAATAAAAGTAAAGTTGCCTACCTTTCAACTGTAACACCTACATGAAGTAAGTAATAATAGAAAATGTTCCCTGAGTCAACAGCAAATCCCCACTGACTATCTATTGAGATTAAATCTACTCATGAAGAAGATGCTCTGAAGATTATTGAAATGACACCAAAGATGGTGCAACCTGAGAAGCCATGTATAAGACAGTAGCAGCTGACTTTGATAGAATTGACTTCGAATTTGAAAAAAGTTCTGCTCTAAGATGCTATCAAATTGTATTATCTAATCCAGAAAAACCACTCATAAAAGAAAGAGTTAATGCAAAAAAGAAAAAAAAAAAAAGAAAATGTTGGAGTCAGCCTACCAAGAGAAGTAGGTAAGAGACAGGCTCCAGTGGCATTTGAATTTCAGCTTCTGCTTGTCCTTGCTTCTAAGTTGTGCCCTTACCACCTTGGTTCAAGATAATTGTTCAAGTGGTTACAAATAATTTATAACAATATTCCCTCTTTGGGAAATCATTCTTTTTCTGTTATGGGCTGAAGGGCTGAATTGCATCCCACTCCACCCCCACCATTCATATGTTGAAGCTCTAACACCTAGAACCTCAAAATGTAAATTTACTTAAGTAATAGAGCCTTTTAATTAGGGCTTCCCTGCTGCCTCAGTGGCAAAGAATCCACCTGTAATGCAGGAGACACAGATTTGATCCCTGGGTCAGGGAGATCCCTTGGAGGAGGAAATGGCAATTCACTCCAATATTCTTGCCTGGAAAATCCCATGGACAGAGGAGCCGAACAGGCTACAGTTCAAATGGTTGCAAAGAGTCAGTTGTATATGCCTTCATATACAACTGATCACATATGCGTATGATAGAGCCTTTTTTTTTAACTTTACAATATTGTATTGGTTTTGCCATATACCAACATGAATCGGCCACAGGTATACACATGTTCGCATCTTGAACCCTCCTCCCTCCTCCTTCCCTGTACCATCCCTCTGGGTCATCCCAGTGCACCAGCCCCAAGCATCCAGTATCGTGCATTGAACCTGGACTGGCGACTCATTTCATATATGATATTATACATGTTTCAGTGCCATTCTCCCAAATCATCCCACCCTTTCCCTCTCCCACAGAGTCCAAAAGACTGTTCTATATATCTGTGTCTCTTTTGCTGTCTCTTATACAGGGTTATTGTTACCATCTTTCTAAATTTTTAAAGAGGTGTTTAAGTTAAAATGAGGCACTATTCCATTATGACTGCTGTCATCATAAGAAGAGGAAATTCAGACAAACAGAGAGATGCTAAGAATACACATGCATGGAGGAAAGACCTTGGGAGAACACAGTAAGAGAATGACTATCTGCAAAGCACAGAAACAAGTCTTCAGTTCAGTTCAGTAGCTCAGTCATGTCTGACTCTTTGCAACTCCGTGAATCACAGCACGCCAGGCCTCCCTGTCCATCACCAACTCCCGGAGTCCACCCAAACCCATGTCCATTGAGTCAGTGATGCCATCTAGCCATCTCATCCTCTGTCATCCCCTTCTCCTCCTGCCTTCAGTCTTTCCCAGCATCAGGGTCTTCTCCAATGAGTCAACTCTTTGCATCAGGTGGCCAAAGTAATGGAGTTTCAGCTTCAATATCAGTCCTTCCAATGAACACCCAAGACTGATCTCCTTTACGATGGACTGGTTGGATCTCCTTGCAGTCCAAGGGACTCTCAAGCATCTTCTCCAACACCACAGTTCAAAAGCATCATTTCTTCTGTGCTCAGCTTTCTTTATAATCCAACTCTCACATCCATACATGACCACTGGAAAAACCATAGCCTTGACTAGACAGACCTTTGTTGGCAAAGTAATGTCTCTGCTTTTTAATATGCTGTCTAGGTTGGTCATAACTTTCCTTCCAAGGAGTAAGTGTCTTTTAATTTCATGGCATGGCTCCAGAACTATGAGACAATAAATTTCTATTGTTTAAGCCAGCCATTCTGCAGTACTTCGTTATGGCAGTCGGAGAAAACAGACACATCTTCTGTGATTCTATCCATGTGGTTTGAATGCCAGCTTTCATTTTCATAAGGATCCTATTCTTTTCATCTCAGACACAAGACATGATGTAAGCCAATCATGGTACTTTACAGTCCCCAAGGGTTAAACCAGGATATGGATTTGTGACCTGAATTAGGATAATCAAAGACATTTTTCTGTGATTTTTCAAACTGAACCTCGGATAAAGCATTTCCGAATTCCTTTCAAAAGTAGGTGTTTAATCCAGTATTCATTTTCCTCTCCATGATGGAAAAGGACAAATATATCGTATTGCCATGGGGTAACTTTTGCCTTTTTGCAGGGCTCAAAGTTGTTCAGTTGTTCTTTGCTGTTGACAGGTTAGGCACTCGTTACTAATTACAGCAGAGAGCTCTGGTGAGGATAATTTCATGTTGTTGGGTCCATACCCGCCACCCTTGCCATGCTGGCTAATTGTCCATGAGTCCACTGAGGAAGCACTGGGGCGGCTGAGGAAAAAGGAAGACTGACTTCTGCAGAATGGGTTGCTGTGCTCACCAGGTTGTTGACAGCTTCTCCTGTGCTAGCTATCAGTTTACTACCTCTCAGCTCCAAATTTACTCTTTTTTGCATGCTCTATGAAAATGGATCTGGACCCTTTCGATTTTCTTTCTTTCTCTTCCTTTTACTTATTTTTTTAATTAAGAAAGTTTTTTTTTTTTTTTTTTTTTGCCTTCTGGTGCATGGTAAGCTTTGTCAGTAAAGGAAAGGGTACTGAAGAGATGTTTTGGAAGGACAGGGGCCTCATGTGCTGACTTGGCCAGCTTCTGCCCTGCGGGCAGCTTCTCCACTCTTCAGTCTCTCCAGTCCTTTGTGGTTGGCAGCCTAGCAACTAACATCAGCATCACTCTCCATTAGGCTGTGCCTCTACTGAGACACCTTTCCTGAAGAGCAGAAGTTTCCATTGTCACAGCATCATAGCAGCTTCTCTGCTCTCTAGGGAACCATGGCCATGCCATCTCTGACAAGGTCTGCATCTTAGCCCCCAGACTCTTCCTCAGCCCAGGTTAAGGAGATCTTCTCTGTATCCACTATCCCTGTATCCTATAGTCTTCTTTTTACCTCCAATTAGCCAATCTCTCATTACATCAGTCCTCTATATAGTTAATTGTTCTTTACACTAAACTTTCTGTGTTCCAATTATTAAACGGATTCTCCCTTGACTGGACACTGACTGACATACTGCATCAGAAGTCTCTGGAGGCGTTGACCTGGGACCCTGATATACTTGCAATGTAGGCACATTGTGAGAGTTCTACCCTGATACCAAACCATCTTGTTACTGATGTATCCATGTTGTTCCTTGTAAGTCTCCAGTCATCTAGCTGTACCTTAGCCACTGTGATCAGCAATCTAAGTAGAGGAACAACTCAGTGAACCACTCAAGCTTCTTTTCACCTGAAAGATTTATTCCCCACTAGTCTTCAAGGCCTCGCTGAAGTAGAGATAAAACACTGCAATGATGAATCATTTCTACGTGGTAAGAGTATGTCATGCAGACCAACTGTGTATTGTTGTTGTTTAGTTGCTAAGTTGCGCCTAACTCTTTTGCGACCCCATGGACTGGGCTCCTTCTGCCCATGTGATTTCATGAGCAAGAATCCTGGAGTGGAGATTTTATCCATTACCAGGGAAGCGGGTTGCCATTTCCTTCTCCAGGAAATCTTTCTGACCCAGGTATCAAATCTGCATCTCCTGCATTGCAGTTGAATTCTTTAACTCTGAGCCACCTGGGAAGCCCCAACTGTGCATGAGGCTGAAATCAACTGGTAATGATAAAAATCTCCATAAGCCCACAGGTGAAAGTTGAATAAGAGATAGCAGTGTGTCAAGAATTGGCATCCTGGGAGTGTGAGGCAGCTAATCAAGCAACTTAACAAACTTTCATGGCCTACTTGAACTGTTTGTTCTGTAGACCACCCACATAATAGTAGTGAAGTTGCTCACTCGTGTCTGACTCTTTGCGACCCTATGGACTGTAGCCCCCCCAGGCTCCTCTGCCCGTGGGATTTTCCAGGCAAGAATACTGGAGTAGGTTGCCATTTCCTTCTCCAGGGGATCTTCCCGACCCAGGGATCAAACGCGGGTCTCCTCCATTGCAAGCAGACTCTTTTACCATCTGAACCACCATCCACTTGGTGGAACTTTATTGCTCAGTGGTCCAGATAACACCTAGTAGAGAAAGGTTACTCAGAATGCATGGACATTTGATGTCGTATCTATCTAAGCTCAATTACAAGAGAAGAACTCTTCCTGAAAGGGAAATATTTGCCAAAGAGGGCCTAGCTTTATTTTATTTTATTTTAAATTTTATTTTATTTTTAAACTTTACAATATTGTATTAGTTTTGCCAAATATCGAAATGAATCCACCACAGGTATACATGTGTTCCCCATCCTGAACCCTCCTCCCTCCTCCCTCCCCATACCATCCCTCTGGGTCATCCCAGTGCACCAGCCCCAAGCATCCAGTATCGTGCATCGAACCTGGACTGGCAACTCGTTTCATACATGATATTATACATGTTTCAATGCCATTCTCCCAAATCTTCCCACCCTCTCCCTCTCCCACAGAGTCCATAAGACTGTTCTATACATCAGTGTCTCTTTTGCTGTCTTGTACACAGGGTTATTGTTACCATCTTTCTAAATTCCATATATATGCGTTAGTATACTGTATTGGTGTTTTTCTTTCTGGCTTACTTCACTCTGTATAATAGGGTCCAGTTTCATCCACCTCATTAGAACTGATTCAAATGTATTCTTTTTAATGGCTGAGTAACCTAGCTTTATTTTAAAACCCTGGGGTCTTTACCATGATTTTCTAATTGTGACTTGCTACAGACTTCATGTAGTAAGTGAAGTGAAAGTCTCTCAGTCAAGTCCAACTCTTTTCAACTCCATACAATCCATGGAATTCTCCAGGCCCGAATACTGGAGTGGGTAGCCTTTCCCTTCTCCAGTGGATCTTCCTAAGCCAGGAATTGAACCAGGGTCTCCTGTAGTATCTAGTCAGTTACAGGCACTTCAAGTTTGACTGGACCCATTAGCTCCTATAAGACTAGATGGCAGAGATGCTTTCCTGAAGCTTGCTTCAGCTGGAGAGCCTTCTCTTGCTCAAGATCACTAAGAGCTGGCAGTCTAATAGACTCCCCAGTAAATAGTTTGAAACAGCATGCATGCCCAAATGTGGCATATGTTGCCTCTAAAACCCAAAGAAGCCCAACAACCACTCTTTCATATAAGCCCTTCCAGTTAGGAGACTATTTTCAGAAAAAGTAGTTAGTCAATAAACTTATGAAAAGATGTTCAGTCTCTTTAGCAATCATAGGAATGCAAAGTTACAATGATATATAACTACTACCCTGCCAACTTGGCAAAAAAATTTAAGTATAAAAAAAAATTAGTAAGGCTGTAGACAAATGTGTATTTTCATACTATGCTGTGGGGAATATAAATTGGTAAATTACTTTGAAAACTGTTCATCGCCTAGTAAGATTGGACACATAACACAACCTATGAATAAGCAATTCTACTTCTGGTTACATATCATAGAGAAATTCTTGCACAAGAAGTTTGTAACAAGAGGCTTCCCTGGTGGCCCAATGGTAAAATATCTGCCTTCCAATGTAGGGGTCACAGGTTCAATCCCTTCTCTGGTAACAGATTCTACATGATGCTGGGCAATGCTCTAGGGCCCATGCAATAAGATTCACCTACATACTGCAACAAAGACCCAGTGCAGTCAAAATAATTTTTTTAAAAAGAAGTTTATAACAAGATATATGTATAAGAATGTTTGTGGTAGCTTGTTTGTTATAACAAAAATGTAGCAATAACACAATTGTAAATCAACAGTAGAGTGGTAAGTAAATAATACAGGTACAATGGAATAACACAATTAAAATAAATGAAGTATAGATATCATGTTTAGTGCAGTAGGCAGAATTCTAAGATGGCCCCAAGATTCAAAACCCCTGGTATACACACAATAATCCGCACCACTTGAGTGTTGAAGGGACTTGTGAATATGATGGGATAGTCGCTCCCTTGATTATGGTGTGTAGCATGACTGCACTGCAGCAGGCTGGTGAGAGATTCTCCTGCTGACCTTGAACAAATGAGCTGCCATGTTGTGAATGGAGTGACACATACAGCAGTGATACAAAAACTGAGAGTTGTCTCCAGTTGACAGCTCATAAAATGTAAAATATCATGTATGCAATGAGTTGCCAGTCCAGGTTCGATGCACGATACTGGATGCTTGGGGCTGGTGCACTGGGACGACCCAGAGGGATGGAATGGGGAGGGAGGAGGGAGGAGGGTTCAGGATGGGGAACACATGTATACCTGTGGCGGATTCATTTTGATATTTGGCAAAACTAATACAGTTATGTAAAGTTTAAAAATAAAATAAAATTTAAAAAAAAAATAGAGAGAGAGAGAGAACCTCAGTCCTATAACTATAAGGAACTAGATTCTGCTAATAACCAGTGAGCATGAAAGAGGATTCTGAGTTTCAGATGAGGCTGCAGCCCTGGTTGACACCCACATGCCAGCCTGGTGAAACCCTGAGCAGATGACTCAACTAATGCAGATGGTCTGACCCATGGAAACTATGCAATAAGAAATGTATGTTTTTAAGCCATTAAGTTTGTGGTAATTAGTTACAATGCAATAGAACACTAATACTTTAAGGTGAAGAGAGAAATCACAAAGCAAAATATATAGTATGATTTTATTTATGAGTGTTCAAAATGCCATGTATATTCCCTGGAAGCCCTATATGGAAACAAATCTATAGAGAAAAGTAAAGGCATGATTGTCATTTGCATGCTAGTGCTAAGTTGCGTCAGTCGTTTCTGACTCTGCAACCACATGGACTGTAACCCGCTGGGCTCCTCTGTCCAAGGGATTCTCCAGGCCAGAATACTGCAGTGGGTTTCTGTGCCCCCCTCCAGGGGATCTTCCTGACCCAGGGATCTTACCCACGGCTCCTATGTCTCCTGCATTGACAGACAGGTTCTTTACCACTAGTGCCAGCTGGGAAAAGTCAGCATAGTGATTCCTTCTAGGGTAGAGGGAAGGTTTACCATTTGAGTATGGCATGTGTGAAACTTCTAAAGGTCTAGCACTAGTTCACATATTACCTTGTGTAGAGCTTACATGAGGGTACACTTTTATTATCAGTGATGAAACAGTGCTTATAGATTTTATATAGTTCCCTGGAGGTATGACATATTCTACAAATACAAATTTTAAAAAGCAAGAGAAGCAATGGAGGGGAAAATGAGGTAGGAAAGAGAGAGAGGGAGGTGAGGCAGATAACCATTCTAGGAACAGAAGTTGCAGTTGAAATCACCATCTGACTAGACCTATGATAATCACAGTGTCCCTCTCTAATATCCATCTGATTTTTGCACAGGACAAACAGGCAAGTTAAATGGGAGATGTGATAGAAGTCAACACATCTGTATCTTTCAGGTTTTTGGTGGTAGCACTAATCACCAACATTCCCATTGTAGAATGGTATTAATTTGTTTGTTTGTTTTTTTTAATACAGGGTAGGTGCATAGCTTAATAGAACCCCACTTCATGCATCAAAGAGCTGATGTGAGGATCCTGCCAGATGACAAGCATGCCTATTATAACTGACATTCAAAATCTGGAAAATTAATCACAAGATGGTTTGTGGGCCTACTGGACCTACTGAGAAATTGTGCAGCTGGTGCTCACAAGTCCCCTTTCTGATTGAAGCATCATGGTGTCTTTCTGGAAAGTATGTTGTCTCTACTGAGAGGCCATCAGTCCAGCCTTGTTTAACAAGAACTAAAGTTGTACTGATCAAAAAAGGCATAGTGGACTACACACCTATCTCAGTCCTTGTACTTTCTAATCATGTGTGTGCTAAGTCACTTCAGCCATGTCTGACTCTGTGCCACCCTATGGACTGTAGCCTGCCAGGCTCTGTCCATGGGATTCTCCTGGCAAGAATACTCGAGTGGGTTGCCATGCCCTCCTCCAAGGGAATCTTCTTTCTAATTAACCTCTGTTAAGTGTCTAAATGTCTATGTAGACCAAACCATTCAGATTTATACTCTAGCTCTTTTATGTAAGACTTATCTTAAGTCAGACTTTGTAAATGTCATCTAGGAGACTTCTTAATGATATGGACAAAGAATCTCTCATTTCATCACAGTCTTTCTTTCAATAACCACTTACTTCCAGTTGACTGTAAGACATCATTTAAGTAACTACTTGGTCACTAGCTGTCATGGACTACTTTTCCATTTTCTAACACTATCTAGATTCTAACTGCCTTCAAACCAATCACTTCAGACACTAGTCCCAGATTTCTGTCTCTTTGAGGTTCTTTTAGAATCAACTCTGTGTCAGTAATAGTTCTCTATTGGAGACAACAGAATACACTGTAACCAGTTTAGGCAGGTGTGTCAGAGTTTCCCTCCACTCCCCTCAGCCTCGATGATTTGCTAACGGACTCACAGGACTTCAGAAAACCTATGGTTATACTCATGGCTACAGTTTATGATAGCAAAATAATATAGATTATAATTAACAAAGAAAAAAAAAGAGATGGGACAAAGTCCAGGAGAAACCAGACACAAACTTCCAGATGTCTTCCCATGCATTCCCATGCATTAGTGCATTCCCATGGCAGTGTGCTGAAGTCTCCCAGCAATAACGTGAAAACACATGTGAAATATTGCCAACCAGAGAAACTCACCCATATGTTGGCGTTCAGAGTTTTTACTTGGGGTCATAATGTAGACATGTCAGAGAAGGCAATGGCACCCCACTCCAGTACTCTTGCCTGGAAAATCCCATGGACGGAGAAGCCTGGTAGGCTGCAGTCTATGAGGTCGTTAAGGGCCGGACACGACCGAGCAACTTCACTTTCACTTTTCACTTTCATGCATTGGAGAAGGAAATGGCAACCCACTCCACTGTTCTTGCCTGGAGAATCCCAGGGATGGCAGAGCCTGGTGGGCTGCCATCTATGGGGTCACACAGAGTCAGACACGACTGAAGTGACTTAGCAGCAGCAGCAGCATGTAGACATGTAATGCCTTATAAGGCAGAGTGTTACAAAGGCTCAGAGATTATTTCCCAGGGTTCCACTCAAGGGCTAGTCTTGAAGACAGTCTTTTTTTTAGAATGTGCAGGATTTAAACAACCCAGGTCTGTTGAGGGAACCCATTCCTGGCCAGAAATTCAGTTTAGTTCAGTCACTCAGTCATGTCCAATTCTTTGCAACCCCATGGACTGCAGCATGCCAGGCCTCCCTGTCCATCGCCAACTCCTGGAGTTTACTCAAACTCATGTCCATTGAGTAGGTGATGCCACCCAACCATCTCATCCTCTATTGTCCCTTCCTCCTCCTGCCTTCAATCTTTCCCAGGATCAGGGGCTTTTCAAATGAGTCTGTTCTTTGCATCAGGTGGCCAAAGTATTGGAGTTTCAGCTTCAGCATCAGTCCTTCCAACGAACATTCAGGACTGATCTCCTTTAGGATGGACAGGTTGGATCTCCTTGCAGTCCAAGGGACTCTCAAGAGTCTTCTCCAACACCACAGTTCAAAAGCATCGGTTCTTCAGCGCTCAGCTTTCTGTATAGTCCAACTCTCACATCCATACATGACTACAGGAAAACCATAGCTTTGACTAGACAGATCTTTGTCGGCAATGTCTCTGCCTTTTAATATGCTGTAATTAAAGGTTTTTAAAGAAATATTGCAAAGATCACAGTGAAATCAGAGGGATGAAAGGCCAGCCTCTATCTAGATTGTGTTTCTGCAAACATTTCTCAGAACCATATCATATAACTATCCTGCTGTCCCATACAAGACTGTTTTTGTTACAAATAGAAAGTTACCACTATAGAACAGATAGAGCCTAAGCCCCCTTGCACAGAAAGACATAAGCCTGAGGGATGTAAGACTGCTTCAATTCCACTTTGAGGAAGTAGAATTCAAAATGTGAGAAGCTATCAAAAATGATGGCAGGGTGTTCAAAAGAACTGGGACCAGCCATTAATAATTAATAGTAGATATTCTTTGAAGTGGGTTGTGGTTGCAGGGGAACATAAGGGACGAGGGTGAGGGTGTGTCTGGATAATTACCATTGAAATCACCTAAAGCATTTGGTAAAAATTCAGATTCCTGAGATTATCTAAGACTGACTTGCATGCTTAATCGCTAAGTCAGGTCTGACTCTATGCAACCCCACAGACTAGCTGCCAGGCTCCTCTGTCCATGGGATTTCCCAGGCAAGAATTCTGGAGGGAGTTGCCACTTCCTCCTCCAGGGGATCTTCTCAGATCAGGGATCAAAACCTCAAAACCACATCTCCTGTATCTCCTGCATTGGCAGGGAAATTCTTTACCACTACTCCACTAAGACCTGCTGAATCCCAATCTATGATGTTAAAGCTCCCCCATTCCCAAATATTTTAGTAAGCTCCCTTTGTTAGTTTAGTACTACAGTGCTTGAATTCCTGACTTCATAAATTCTCTGCTTTCTTTCACATACTTATTATAGCAAAATGATAAAGCAGAGGCAGAGCAGCAGCAACTTACTGCCAGAGATAAGCTGGGTGTGGGGCTACAGTATGCAACAAGGCCAGAATGATAATTAGTAAGGCTTGCCCTCCACGGGGACTTTGGTGTTGGCCAATAGATCACAAGGTACATAAAAGAAAAATACACGAGCAATCCATGAAGCAGTTTTTTTAATTTTTTTGTATTTGTTTAATTCATTTATTTACTTTTGGTTGCACTGGGTCTGTGTTGCCATTCATGAACTTTATCTAGTTATGGTGCGTGGGAGCTGCTCTTTGTTGTAGTGCACAGGCTTCTCATTGTGGTGGCTTCTCTTGCTGCGGAGCACAAGCTCTAGGCACAGGGACTTCAGTAGTTACAGCATTGGGCTCAGTAGTTGTGGCACATAGGTTTTAGTTGCTCTGTGGCATGTGGAATCTTCCCAGACCAGGGATCAAACCCATGTCCTCTGCATTGGCAGGCAGATTCTTATCCACTATACAATCACAGAAGTCCCATGAAGCAATTTCACTTAATCTGTATTGCAAAAGGAATTCTTAGCTGGGGAACAAATACCAGGAAGATTCAAAATCTTTTACCAAGTCCCAAGCTGTAGTTAGTTCACAGACCCAGAGCCCCTTGAATGAAATAGAGAACCTTGAGGAAGCAGTTTCTGATAATATCATGAGTAATAATAGTGAATTTATTCTTCCTAACATTTCCCAGTCTGAGTTATAGCCAGTTAGAAGTCCAATTGTGTGCTGGAGAATGAGTAAAACCCAGATATTCTGTGGATACTTAGAACTAATTCTGTGGTTCACTAAATAGGGAGGAAACACAAAGGGTAAAAAAGAAAAAAAAGATTTTGAGCCTATGTGTGTAGATCACAAACACAAGCTGAAGTTATTCTCCTATGTCTTGAGCATATGAATGAACTAACCATCCTTAACAATTGTCAGAACCCTCAATTGGCTCCCTAATCAATGGAGCAAAGCATATTATTGGATGAAAGACCAATGAAAAGTATGGAGCTACCTCTTTAACATAACAGAAAAACACATTCCTGTGAAATTTCAAAGATTATACCACATTCAAAAGCTTGAAATATATAGTAGTTGGTGATTCATATCATATCTCCAGAGACCATATAGGTCTTAAAGAATGACAGCATATTACTATAAACACAATCAAATAATGATTACAATCACAGTTGCTGCCCCAGGTATATTTTCTTAACCAGAGCAAATAAATATAGTTCTTGGTTACTGGTACAAAATGATGAATCTGGAAGATGATAATTTTTCTGTCTCAATGACCAGAAAACATCTGAATGAATTCACTGTGTCTGGCAAGAACAGTGAGACTCTGTATTCCCTTACCTCAGGGCTACACAACCTCTACCACTCTGCCAGAACAATCTGCAAAGTATTTGCTTATCTTAGCATTCTACAGGAAATCATCCTTGTCTGCTACATTGATGACATTTTACTGAGAGAGACTGGAAAACTGGGAGTGGCAGATACCAAAGATGCCTAGGGAAGGCTCCCGCATTGCAGGCAGATGCTTTACCCTCTGAGCCACCAGGGAAGCCCATAGAGATAATAGAATAGATAAATGAGATTTCATTTGAAAAGGAAGACCTTTCCTAACATTTATCATGTAGGGAGGAAGATGCATGTTCTGTCAAAAACTGCAAGACATGGTGACTCTTGAGTAAACAGCAAATAATATTTATCTTAGTCTGAAATTTTCCAATTATCTTAACTACTTGGCTCTGAAAAAGACTACATCCCTGATAAGGGGACTTCAAGTGACTTCATGAGCTGAAATTTCCATGGTGGACTATTATTTGATCTGCTGCTGCTGCTGCTGCTGCTGCTAAGTCGCTTCAGTCATGTCCAACTCTGTGCGACCCCATAGACAGCAGCCCACTAGGCTCCTCGGTCCCTGGGATTCTCCAGGCAAGAATACTGGAGTGGGTTGCCATTTCCTTCTCCAATGCATGAAAGTGAAAAGTGAAAGTGAAGTCACTCAGTCGTGCCCGACTCTTAGTGACCCCATAGACTGCAGCCTACCAGGCTCCTCCATCCATGGGATTTTCCAGGCAAGAGTATTGGAGTGGGTTGCCATTGCCTTCTCCGATTATTTGATCTATCAAGTCATAAAGTTGCCCATGCCCAGCTGCACTCCATCAGAAAATGGAAACAGTTTATATAAAATCAGAAGCCTTACAAATTAATCTTCCTGCAGACAATAGCTATGAACTCTAAACAATAACAACAACATCATCGAAATGCCTAAAGCTCTGGAAACTGAACAAACACATGTAGATTTGAGGAAAGAGCTGAAATTGGGAACAAGGGACCTGAAGGGAGAGTTCCCATGTTTTGCAACTTTGCCCTGAGATCAGCCACAGTTAGGGAGATGGCAATGTGAGGCAGGTAAGATTTGATAGAAAGCTTGCTATCTTCTGGGGAGAGGAACCAATGAAAGGAGACTGAATTAATCAGGGTCATCAGAGAGGAAGGGGGATTCTCATGAATAATAGAATCAGAGAAGATGAATCCCAAATTCCATTTTTAAACTCAGCCAAACTTTCTTGCTGATCACTGAAACATACATGGATGAAGCAAAATGAAAACGTTGTGCACATGCTCCCCACATCAGATATGGCAGTTTTCAGGTTGAGTCAACCCAAGTTAAATGTCTGCATAGTTCAGAACAGTATTACATAAGCCATAGTCTCCACAACATGTCTTCCTAATGTCCAGGATATAATATAAAACAATTTGATACATAAAGTACCAGGAAAATATGACTTGGCCTCAGGGGAAAAGAAGTTGACTGATGTCAAGCAGAAATGACTCAGATATTATCAGTCAAGAATTTAAAACAGCTATCGTACCTTTGCTCGGTGAAGCAAAGGAAAATACACTGGCATTGAATGAAAAAATTTTTTAATTAATTTTTCTTTAAAAAGAAAACTTTAGAACTGGAAAGTATCTGAAGTAAATTAACTACATGGGTTTAATAGCAGAATGGAGATGACAGAGTAAAGAATCAGTGAACCTGAAGATAAATCAGTAGAAATCATCTAATATGAAGAAGAGAGATGGAATAAATTGGGAAAAAAATGGATAGAGTTTCAAAGAGATGAAGGGCAATTTCAAAAGGTCTAATAAAAGTGGAGATATATGGTACTCTTGGAGTGGAAAAATTAATATTGTTAAAATGAACATGCTACCCAAAGTGATCTACAGATTTAATGCAATCCCTATTAAAATGACAGTTTTCACAAAACTAGAACAAATAATTCTAAAATTTATTTAGAACCACAAAAGACCTTGAATTGCCAAAGCAACTTTTTTTTGCACAGAAGAAATTCAATGAGAGGTAAGGTGATAGGCAAGAAGTAGATTTATTAATATAGGATACTAGTAAGGGATACTGGAGAAGGAAATGGCAACCCACTCCAGTATTCTTGCCTGGAGAATACCAGGAATGGGGGAGCCTGGTGGGCTGCCATCTATGGGGTCGCACAGAGTCAGACACGACTGAAGAGACTTAGCAGCAGCAGCAGCAGTAAGGGATACAAGCAAGCAGGTGAGGTGGTGCTGCCTGCCATAGCAATCTTGAGGGGAAAAAAAAAAAAAACTCTCCCAGACTTCAGACTATACTAAAAGCTACAGTAGTCAAAATAGTATGGCATTCTCTCTCTCACACACACACACACAAGGGAACAGAGTAGAGAGTGCAGAAATAAACTCATGCACCTATTGCCAGCTAATCTATAACAAAGGAGGTCAGAATATACAATGGAGAAAAGACAATGTCTTCAGCAAGTGGTGCTGGGGGACACTGGACAGCTACATGTAAAACAAATAGCAACCCAAGCACCCATCAACAGCTGACTTGTTTAAAAAGAGTGGGCTTTATCCCAGGGATGCAAGGATTCTTCAATATCCGCAAATCAATCAATGTAATACACCACATTAACAAATTGAAAAATAAAAACCATATGATTATCTCAATAGATGCAGAGAAAGCCTTTGACAAAATTCAACATCCATTTATGATAAAAACTCTCCAGAAAGCAGGAATAGAAGGAACATACCTCAACATAATCAAAGCTATATATGACAAACCCACAGCAAACATTATCCTCAATGGTGAAAAATTGAAAGCATTTCCTCTAAAGTCAGGAACAAGACAAGGGTGCTCACTTTCACCATTACTATTCAACATAGTTTTGGAAGTTTTGGCCACAGCAATCAGAGCAGAAAAAGAAATAAAAGGAATCCAAATTGGAAAAGAAGAAGTAAAGCTCTCACTGTTTGCAGATGACATGATCCTCTACATAGAAAACCCTAAAGACTCCACCAGAAAATTACTAGAACTAATCAATGACTATAGTAAAGTTGCAGGATATAAAATCAACACACAGAAATCCCTTGCATTCCTATACACTAATAATGAGAAAACAGAAAGAGAAATTAAGGAAACAATTCCATTCACCATTGCAACGGAAAGAATAAAATACTTAGGAATATATCTACCTAAAGAAACTAAAGACCTATATATAGAAAACTATAAAACACTGGTGAAAGAAATCAAAGAGGACACTAACAGATGGAGAAATATACCATGTTCATGGATTGGAAGAATCAATGTAGTGAAAATGAGTATACTACCCAAAGCAATCTATAGATTCAATGCAATCCCTATCAAGCTACCAACAGCATTCTTCACAGAGCTAGAACAAATAATTTCACAATTTGTATGGAAAAACAAAAAACCTCGAATAGCCAAAGCGATCTTGAGAAAGAAGAATGGAACGGGAGGAATCAACCTACCTGACTTCAGGCTCTACTACAAAGCCACAGTTATCAAGACAGTATGGTACTGGCACAAAGACAGAAATATAGATCAATGGAACAAAATAGAAAGCCCAGAGATAAATCCACGCACATATGGACACCTTATCTTCGACAAAGGAGGCAAGAATATACAATGGATTAAAGACAATCTCTTTAACAAGTGGTGCTGGGAACTCTGGTCAACCACTTGTAAAAGAATGAAACTAGAACACTTTCTAACACCATACACAAAAATAAACTCAAAATGGATTAAAGATCTAAACATAAGTCCAGAAACTATAAAACTCCTAGAGGAGAACATAGGCAAAACACTCTCTGACATACATCACAGCAGGATCCTCTATGACCCACCTCCCAGAATATTGGAAATAAAAGCAAAAATAAACAAATGGGACCTAATTAACCTTAAAAGCTTCTGCACATCAAAGGAAACTATTAGCAAGGTGAAAAGACAGCCTTCAGAATGGGAGAAGATAATAGCAAATGAAGCAACTGACAAACAACTAATCTCGAGAATATACAAGCAACTCCTACAGCTCAACTCCAGAAAAATAAATGACCCAATCAAAAAATGGGCCAAAGAACTAAATAGACATTTCTCCAAAGAAGACATACAGATGGCTAACAAACACATGAAAAGATGCTCAACATCACTCATTATCAGAGAAATGCAAATCAAAACCACTATGAGGTACCATTTCACACCAGTCAGAATGGCTGCAATCCAAAAGTCTACAAGTAATAAATGCTGGAGAGGGTGTGGAGAAAAGGGAACCCTCTTACACTGTTGGTGGGAATGCAAACTAGTACAGCCACTATGGAGAACAGTGTGGAGATTCCTTAAAAAACTGGAAATAGACATACCTTATGATCCAGCAATCCCACTGCTGGGCATACACACTGAGAAAACCAGAAGGGAAAGAGACACGAGTACCCCAATGTTCATCGCAGCACTGTTTATAATAGCCAGGACATGGAAGCAACCTAGATGTCCATCAGCAGATGAATGGATAAGCAAGCTGTGGTACATATACACAATGGAGTATTATTCAGCCATTAAAAAGAATACATTTGAATCAGTTCTAATGAGGTGGATGAAACTGGAGCCTATTATACAGAGTGAAGTAAGCCAGAAAGAAAAACACCAATACAGTATACTAACGCATATATATGGAATTTAGAAAGATGGTAACAATAACCCTGTGTACGAGACAGCAAAAGAGACACTGATGTATAGAACAGTCTTATGGACTCTGTGGGAGAGGGAGAGGGTGGGAAGATTTGGGAGAATGGCATTGAAACATGTAAAATATCATGTATGAAATGAGTTGCCAGTCCAGGTCCGATGCACGATACTGGATGCTTGGGGCTGGTGCACTGGGACGACCCAGAGGGATGGAATGGGGAGGGAGGAGGGAGGAGGGTTCAGGATGGGGAACACATGTAAACCTGTGGCGGATTCATTTTGATATTTGGCAAATCTAATACAGTTATGTAAAGTTTAAAAATAAAATAAAATTTAAAAAAAAAAATAAATAAAAAGATATATATATATATATATATATATATATATATGGAAAAGAAAAGGAAAGATATACCCATTTGAATGCAGAGTTGCAAAGAATAGCAAAGAGAGATAAGAAAGCCTTCATCAGTGATCAGTGCAAAGAAATAGAGGAAAACAATAGAATGGGAAAGACTAGAGATCACTTCAAGAAAATTAGAGATACCAAGGGAATATTTCATGCAAAGATGGGCTCAGTAAAGGAATGGAAATGGTATGGACCTAACAGAAGGAGAAGATATTAAGAAGAGGTGGCAAGAACACACAGATGAATTGTACAAAAAGATCTTCATGACCCAGGTAATCACGATGGTGTGATCACTCACCTAGAGCCAGACATCCTGGAATGTGAAGTCAAGTGCGCCTTAGGAAGCATCACTACAAACAAAGCTAGTGGAGGTGATGGAATTCCAGTTGAGCTATTTAAAGTCCTAAAAGATGATGCTATTAAAGTGTTGCATTCAATATGTCAGCAAATTTGGAAAACTCAGCAGTGGCCACAAGACTGGAAAATGTCCGTTTTAATTCCAATCCCAAAGAAAGGCAATACCAAAGGATGTTCAAACTACCGCACAATTACACTCATCTCACACACTGGTAAAGAAATGCTCAAAATTCTTCAAGCCAGGCTTCAGCAATACATGAACCGTGAACTTCCAGATGTTCAAGCTGGTATTAGAAAAGGCAGAGGAACCAGAGATCAAATTGGCAACATTTGCTGAATGATGGAAAAAGCAAGAGAGTTCCAGAAAAACATCTGTTTCTGCTTTATTGGCTATGCCAAAGCCTCTGACTAGGTGGATCACAATAAACTGTGGAAAATTCTGAAAGAGATGGGAATACCAGATCACCTGACCTGTCTCTTGAGAAATCTGTATGCAGGTCAGGAAGCAACAGTTAGAACTGGACATGGAAAGACAGACTGCTTCCAAATCAGAAAAGGAGTACGTCAAGGCTGTATATTGCCACCCTGCTTGTTTAATTTATATGCAGAGTACATCATGAGAAACACTGGGTTGGAGGAAGCACAAGCTGGAATCAAGATTGCTGGGAGAAATATCAATAACCTCAGATATGCAGATGACACCACCCTTATGGCAGAAAGTGAAGAAGAACTAAAGAGCCTCCTGATGAAAGTGAAAGAGAAGAGTGAAAAAGTTGGCTTAAAGCTCAACATTCAGAAAACTAAGATCATGTCATCTGGTCCCATCACTTCATGCCAAATAGATGGGGAAATAGTGGAAACAGTGCCACTTTATTTTTGGGGGCTCCAAAATCACTGCAGATGGTGACTGCAGCCATGAAATTAAAAGATGCTTGCTCCTTGGAAGAAAAGCTAGGACCAACCCAGACAGCATATTAAAAAGCAGAGATGTTACTTTGCCAACAAAGGTCCATCTAGTCAAGGCTATGGTATTTCCAGTAGTCATGTATGGATGTTAGAGTTGGACTATAAAGAAAGCTGAGTGCCGAAGAATTGATGCTTTTGAACTGTGTTGTTGGAGAAGACTCTTGAAAGTCCCTTGGACTGCAAGGGATTCCAACCTGTCCATCCTAAAGAAAATCAGTCCTGAATATTCATTGGAAGGACTGATGCTGAAGCTGAAACTCTAGTACTTTGGCCACCTAATGTGAAGAACTGACTCGTTGGAAAAGCCCCAGATGCTGGGAAAGATTGAAGGCAGGAGAAGAAGGGGATGACAGAGGATAATATGGCTAGATGGCATCACCGACTCAATGGACATGAGTTTGGGTAAACTCCAGGAGTTGGTCATGGACAGGGAGGCCTGGTGTGCTGCAGTCCATGGGGTTGCAAAGAGTCAGACATGACTGAGTGACTGAACTGAATTGATATATATGGAAAAGAAATGGAGTGTTATATATATATATATGATATACATATATGTATGTAATATGTATAGATACGGATATATATATATCCAGATAAAGATAGTTCTAGGCTGAGGACCTGAGCCACTGAGGTATTAATACAGTCTCACTCTGTAGTCAAAATGAAGATTCTTTCTTACTGACCTAACCCTAATTAAGTACTGCTGATGCCACTTGCAGCCTCAAATTCTCCTCCTGGTGTGTGCTCTGCTTAGTTGCTCAGTTGTGTTGACTCTCTGTGACCCCATGGACTATAGCCCTCCAGGCTCCTCTGTCCATGGGGATTCTCCAGGCAAGAAAACTGGAGTATGTTGCCATGCCCACCTCCAGGGGATCTTCTCAATCCAGTGATTGAACCCAGGTCTCCCACATTGCAGGTGGATTCTTTACCATCTGAGCCAGCAGGGAAGCCAGTACTTGTCTCCAAATGCCTGTCCCTGTGCATGTATCTTCTCAGCCAAGTATTGTGGTAAAGGAGAATATTATGGTGCTTTCTCAGAGTATTTCTCTTAGGAACCCAGGCATGCCCAAGTCCTGCCCTACCAGTCTCCCTTACTTGAATACTACTCTTCTACTGTGGTAATCAACTGTCAAATCCTAACTAAAAAAAGAATCATAGTGTGTCTTTATTAACATATCTACATATTCCTAATAACTCTCAGTATAGATTCCAACAAATGCTATATCAAAGCACGAAGCTTAGTCCTTTATATTTAAACCCCTGGGACCAGTTTGCTCAGGCTACAAGCAAGAAAGCATAAAAGCAACCATATATTGAGAATGAGATGGCTTGGACTCCAGAGGATTCCCAAGTGAATGTATATACCCTGGCAAATGGAACAAAACACAGAGAGAGAGAAAAGGAGAGAGAAACAACTTCTAACATTCAGTGACTCTGCCTACCAATAAAAGTAATCTAATAATTCTGAAATACTTTTTGTTTCCATGTCTCTTTACTGAAGTATAATCTACATATTATGAAATTCACTCATTGTAAGTGTATAGTTAAAACAATTTTTAGTAAATGTACACAGTTATGCAAACATCATCACAATATAATTTCAAAACAATTGCATCACTCCATGAAGTTCTCTCATGTCCTTTTGCAACTTATCCCTGCTCCCACTCTAGGCAGCCTCTGATCATCTTTGGTCTCTTCAGTTTTCCTTTTTCTAGAAATTTTATACAAATGGAATTATACAATATACAGTGTTTTCTATCTGGATTCTTCCACTTTAGTGCAATGTTTCAACATTTATCCATGTTGTATGTAGCAATCGTTTGATCCTTTTTTATTGTTGATTAGCATACTGTTGTACAGATATACCAGTTGGTGGAGACTTGCATTGCTTCCAGTTTTTGCTATTATGGATAATGCTATATAGACAATTCACATACAAGTCTTGGTGGGGATGTATGTTTTTCTTCCTCATGGACAGAGATCTAGGAGTAGGCCTGGCTGGGGTAGTTGCCAGAACCAGCGTTGGGATCCCAAGAGCCTTTCCCCACCTTCCCAGCTGGCTCCTTTATTTGCTCTTCAGGGAAGCGTGGCCTCCCTTTGCACTCGAGCCCTGGCAGGTGGAAGCAGCTTGTCTTGGACTGGACATGAGAGAAGCGGAACCTCAGAAATGCTGTGGCTTGAGAGACAGAGGCGGTCGGACTGGGCCATCACGTGCCTGCTGACTCCCTCTGGGGTCAGAGACCATCACCGGGCCCAGCAGCCGAATGGTCAGAGCACCCCAGACCTCCACCCTCGCTTCTACGGACTAGCAGGTGGTCCGTGATGTAGATCAGACACAAATTATGTGTGTATTTCAACCCGCTACTTCCTATCCCCACTGTGGTGTGGGGAGGGCTTCATTCGGAGGACAAGTCTCCTGAGAGCAGAGGCTGGCTTAGTCAGCCTCATGCTCCTTACTGACCCCGCGCCTGGCACTCAGCGGCCTCTCCCTAGATGCTGGCTTTCGAATCAGTGCCCTATCAAATAGAACCCAGAAAGTCTGCACAGCTAGATCCCCTGTTCACCCCAGGCCATCCCTGGTCCGTATGCTTGCCTTTCTGGCAGCTTCCCTTCAGCCTGCTGACCTCGGTGTGGGGGACACTGGCGGGCTGCCTGCACCGTGCAGCGTTGTCCCCAGCTCATGTCTTCCCAGGTCGTTCCGTCACGGCACCCTCTACTTGTGAGTGTCTGCGTCTCATGGGCTCTGGCACAGGCTTAGGAACAAAATCGGTGCCCAGTAAATATGAGGGGCCGAGGCGAGTGCAAACAACTTAAATTTCAGAAAAGATGGGAGAATGCCGCACTTTACAGATTCCTTCTGCATGCCAGATATATGAAGGGCAGCAGAATATGTCACCCCAAAATATACCACTTTGGCATAAAGATTACTTTGAACTGCAGGCAGTTGAGAAGGGGGTATAAGAAAAGCTCTCCATTCACTCCGTATTTACCTAAAAGTAGGACGGAAGTTCAGAAAAGTGTCCCTTTACCCTTCTCTACCAGAAAGGACTGAAGTTAATCACGGGAAGTACCTCTAGACCCTTACCAGCTCAGAGACGGCACCAAAGGAATCTACCTAACAAATTTTACTAACAAGACTTTGTCTTTCATGGGTTCCCACTCTGTATTTGCCTTCCCACAATTTGCTGGTGTAGAAATTTAAAGTCCTTTCCCTTTTTTTGGTGCCACTTCTCCAAGTGTATTGTTCTTTTGTTAAGATGCCGCAGAGTCTAGGTTGTAATTATCCCCTTGAGTTACCCGTCACTGGTGCTCCCACATATATGTGCAGTGCACATTACTAATTAACTTCTGTTTCTCAAAAAAAAAAAAACAAAAAAAAAGAAAAGAAAGAAAGAAAAGAAAAGAAATCTAGGAATAGAATTGCTGAGTTATATGATAAGCACATGATTAACTTTCAGGAAAATTCCAAACTACTTTCCAAAGAGGCTGTACCATTTTATATGCCCATCAGAAATTTTTCCACATCTTGGACAATGCTTGATATCATCAACCTTTGTGACCGAAGTCATCCTAGTGGACATGACGTGGTATCTTTTTGTGGTTTTAATTTGAATCTCCATACTAATTATGTTCAATATCTTGTGTTAATTAATTATTTGAATATTATATTTGGTGAAATGGCTATTCAAATATTTGGCCAACTTCAAATTGGATTGTCTATCCTCTTAGTATTGATTTTTAAGAGTTCTTTATATGTTCTGAATATGTCCTTTATTAGATATATAATTTGCAAATATTGTCTCCATTCTGTGGATATTCATTTTACCATTTGTATTTTGATAAGATTTGAAAAAAATTTATGATGTTCAATTTACTGTGTTCTTTTATGGATTGTGCTTTTGGTGTTGTCATACCAAAGAAATCTTTACAAAAATTTTTCTCCTATATTTTCTTCTAGAAAGTTTATCATTTTAGCTCTTATGTTTAGGTCTATGATTCATTTTCAGTTAATTTTTGTCTATGATATAAGCTAAGAGTGTAGTTCACGAATATCCAGTTGTCCCAGCATCATTAGTTTAGAAGACTATGCTTTACCCCATTGACTTGCTCTGGCACTTAGTTGGAGATCACTTGACCATAAAAGTAAATTTATTTGGATACTCTCTATCCTGATTCATCTGTCTATAAATCTAACCTTATAATAACACCAAACTGTCTTATTTACTTTAGCTTTACCATGAAATTTAAAATCATGTAGTATACAAAAGAACAAACAAAAGAACCATTTTTCAAAAAACTATTTTGGCTACTAATTCCACATAAATTTTAGAATAATTTCATTTCTACAAAAAAAGTTTCATTGCATCCACAGATTAACTTGAGAGAGACTTGAAATCTTAAGAAGATTGAATCTTCCAATCTATGCACATGGTATATCTCTCCCTTTATTTAATTCTCATTTAATTTTTTTTAGCAATGCTTTGTAGTTTTCAATGTATGTCTTGCATCCCCCTTGTTAAACTTATCTTAAATATTTTATTCTATGTAAATTTTAAAACCAGCCTGCTAATTTACACAAAATAATGCTGGTGTTTTTGAATCACAATTACATTGAATATGTGCATTGATTCAAATATAATTACGTCTTAAAAATGAGTCAACTAATACATAAAGATGCAATAAATTTTATTTATTTAGAACTTTAATTTCTCCAAGAAATGTTTTGCAATTTTTTATTGAGGAGTAGTATATCTCTTATTACACTTACTAAGTATTTGTTGCTTTTTCAATGCTATAGTAATATTTAAATTATTTTCATTTTCTAGTTTCTTACTGTTAACATATAGAAAAAGCATTAATTTTTATATGTTGGCTTTGTTTCAAACAATCTTGCAAAGTTCCTTACTAATTCTTAAAGTAGGCTTATAGATTCATTTGGATTCTCTTTACTATAGCAAAGTATATAATTTTGTCACCTATGAATAATAATGGTATTACTATTTCCTTTCTAATTTGTATTCTATTTTTTTCATCTTGCCTTATTTCCCTGGCTAGGACCTGCAAGAAAACATTGAATAGAAATGAGAGTGAAAATCCTTGTCTTAATCATGATCTTGAGGGGATGCTCTTAGTCTCTTGCCATCTAGAATAATTTTGTCTGTACCTCCTGACCAATCAGCTAAGTTATTTGCTATTGCTCATGAGTTCATGTGTATCCATACCTTCTCTCTCCATGAAAAATGGATGATGTACCACTCAAAGCTCTACCCAATGAGAGGCTTTCCCCTACCCTACAAAACTGATTTTCATTTTCTCATCACATGAACATCACAAGGTGACTCATTGTGAGTCAAGTTCAGATCTTTTTCTTCTTTGTTAGCTGGTCATACGAAACACTCCACCAGGTCAAAGGTGTGAGCTAAGGGAGCAGGGACATTCAACAGTGGTGAATTCAACAGGGACATTCAACAGTGGTGAATAGCATAGGAATGAGAGACAGATGTTCCTTCAGTTTATTTGTGATGTTTAGATCTGCTTCAGACTGATTATGGATGTATGTATCACTTCCACTGTTGGGATGAATTCATGCTAGTCCTAGCTGGTCTTATGACTGAATTTCAAAAAGATAATATGAAAATAAAAGATCAGAATCTGTATGTTGAAAAGGACCTTACTGTGCTGAACTTGGAAAACTGGTCATCTCCAAATCCTACCTTAGTATATAACTTTTAGACATTAAAAATAAAGAAAAATCTGGACTCCATGCTAAAAGTCAAAGTTCTTACAAAGGACAGAAAATCCAGCTGTCATGAGACTTCTCTAAGGCAACAAAAGTGAAGAAAGAGTGGAGTGACACACACATGAAGATCACAGATAAAACATGGGGATGTCCCTGGTGGCGCAGTGGCTAAGGCTCCATGCTCTCAGCGCCGGGGCCCCAGGTCCCAGCCCCGCTCAGGGAGCTGCATCCCACCTCCCGCATCAAGGGTCCCCTGTTCTGCAACTAAGACCAGACACAGCCACATAAATAAATAGCCTAAATAAAGTTTAAAATTTAAAAAACTATAAAATGTGAACCAAGGAACTTTTTTAGAGCCTATCAAGTTGTCCTTTCAACATGAAGCTATAGGAAAACAGTTTTAAATATGCACAAACTCAGGGAATACTGTATGCCCAATCTTTTCTTGAGGGATTTACTAAAGGACTACTGCTGCTAAGTCGCTTTAGTCGTGTCTGACTCTGTGCAACCCCATAGACAGCAGCCCACTAGGCTTCCTCGTCCCTGGGATCCTCAAGGCAAGAATACTGGAGTGGGTTGCCATTTCCTTCTCCAATGCATGAAAGTGAAAAGTGAAAGTGAAGTCGCTCAGTCGTGTCCGACTTCTAGCGACCCCAAGGACTGCAGCCTACCAGGCTCCTCTGTCCATGGGATTTTCCAGGCAAGAGTACTAGAGTGGGTTGCCATTGCCTTCTCCTTACTAAAGGACAACCTTTACTAAACCAAGATATAATTAAGGAAACATCAGTAAAAAGACTCATTATAAGATTCAATGCATTTAATTATAGCTCTAACCCTAAAACAAACTGCTGACTAGATGTAAGAATAGTATGTAAAAATATGTTATTACAAAATAGAACTAACACCATTTTTAGAATAAGAAGAGAAGGAAGAGAGAAGAGGGAAAGTAGAATATGCTCATTTATTGCAATATAGGCAGTAGGTAGAATTCAAAGGATACTGCACAGCTGATGAAATCAAATAGTAGAAATCTCAATAAAGGATCCCAAAGAGATTATATATAGAATCAGTGTAAGGTTTTCTCTATCATAATTTTGTTGTTGTTGTTGTCATTCAGTAGCTCAGTCATGTCTGACTCTGCACCCCAGGGACTGTGGCACACCAGGCTTCCCTGTCTTACACCATCTCCTGGAGCTTGCTCAAACTCATGTCCATTGAGTCAATGATGCTACCCAATCATCTCATCCTATGTTGTCCCCTTCTCCTTCTGCCTTCAATCTTTCCCAGTGTCAGGGTCTTTTCCAATGAGTTAGTTCCTTGCATTAGGAGGCCAGAGTATTGCAGTTTCAGCTTCAGCATCAGTCCTTCCAATGAACATTCAGGGTTGATTCCCTTTAGGATTGATTGGTTAGATATCCTTGCTATCATAATTTATATTTCTTAAATACCTAAAGAAATAAACTTAGTAAATACAAAGAAACAAGGAACAATAATAAGGATATACATATATATATATTATATATACATATAAATATATGTGTTGTAGCTTTATTTCTATAAAAGGAAACTCAGGAAAGATACACTTAAAAAATAAAAGTGGCTACTTATAGAGAGTGGGTGGGAATGGGGCTGAAAGGGTGGGAATTACAGTGAAACATCTCCAAGTATGTCTTTTATGTAGTTTTGATATTTGAAACATTAAAATGTTTTACATATTTAAAACTAATGTAGATGAAAGAATCAAGCCCTAAAATTCCTACAGACATAAACAAAAAACTATGTATCACTAATAAGAATTAATTCAAGAAACTTCTGAACATAACACTCTGAACATCTTTATGGAAATTTAGTTTAAGGACTGAAAGAATTGCAAAGAAATCTGGAACTTAGTACATTTGTAGTTGATAGTGGTATTGGTCATTTGTGTGTACTATAAGATAGAGAATGTGATAAATATATTGGGTTCTCATTGTGGGAGAAGAGAAATAAATATGGAACGAGAGAAGATGTGAAAGAACTCAGCGTTGTTGGATATGAAATATCATTATGCATATATATATATATTCCATAAATATAGGAATTGAAGAAATGACAAGTGAGATGCGATGACTAGTGCCCACTTTACTAACAGGAACCAGGTTTCTGAGAAATGACTGAGTCCAGTTCTGGGACAGAAAAAGTGACTCATTGAACCAAAATCAAAGATATGGTCAGACTGATAAGGACATGTCAAAAGTATACACAATTGGTTTCAAATCTAGGCCAATCTGAGCACCAAAAAGAATAATGATGTAATGTATTATGCCATATGGAATAAAAAGAGATGCTATGAATCCGCATTAATACTAAACAAAAGTGGTGGTTGGGAGGACAAGATCTTCTTTACTGAAGAAAACATCTAATATACATAGAAGGAATGGAGGAAAAATTATGATTGTATAGCCATCAGTGTAAAATTCATTCAGGCAATGATGCTGAAATTAGTGGGTAAAATATTGAAATGTCTAATTTTCAAAATATCACCACTCAAATAACTTATCAATTATAATATATACTTGCTAGTTGCCCATACTGGATGCTTGATTGATAGTAGGTTTATCAACTTTATTCATTATCTCCCTTCCCTAACTTATTTCCTTACTTCCCTACTGTTTTTTGGGAATCAGTTCCCAAAGATACTGCTGCTGCTGCTGCTGCTGCTGCTAAGTCGCTTCAGTCGTGTCTGACTCTGTGCGACCCCATAGACGGCAGCCCACCAGGCTCCCCCGTCCCTGGGATTCTCCAGGCAAGAACACTGGAGTGGGTTGCCATTTTCCTTCTCCAATTCATCAAAGTGAAAAGTGAAAGTGAAGTCGCTCAGCGGTGTCCAGCTCTTTGCGACTCCATGGATTGCAGCCTACCAGGCTCCTCCTTCCACTGGGGGTTTCCAGGAAAGAGTACTGGAGTGGGTTGCCATTGCCTTCTCCGCCCAAAGATACTACTTGCACCCAAATCATTTTGTCAAGATCTGTTTCTGGGAGAATCCCAAATTAAAACAGTTTCATCCATTCACCCACTCATTCATAAGCATTTTTTGAGCATTTGTATTGTGTTAGGCACTGAGCTGCCCAGGTGGTACTAGTGGTAAAGAACCTGCCTGCCAATACAGGAGATGTGGAATTGCTCCTGGGGTTGGGAAGATCCCCTGGAGGAGGACATGGCAACTCCAGTATTCTTGCCTGGATAATCCCATGGACAGAGGAACCTGGCAGGCTACAGTCCATAGGATTGCACAGAGTTGGACACGACCAAAGCGACCTAGCACAAGCATGAGACACTGAGCCAAGTCCTGAGCAACACACTGTATCTTAAATCATTACAATATCATCAGTTTTATAGATGAAAACTTGAAGTGTAAAGAAGATAAGCAACTGGTCCCAAATCACACAATCAGAATTGAGTACTGTAAGGGAACAGGGGCAGAGCAGGCCAGCTGAGGCTTTCAGAAGCCCTGTTTGAACTGAACAGTATGGAAAAGGAGGGACGAGGAGCTTTCTGTTCAGGTAGCAATTTAAAAATACTCTTCTTACAATACTTTTAGGAACTAATGAATAAAAAGTGATGACTGGAAAATTGAGAAAACATTTCAATGAAACATATTTTTGAAATTCTAAAAATTTATCTTTGTCTTCTGGGAAAGCAGACACACGTACACACACACACACACACACACACACACACAACTGGATTTACACCCTAGCTCTATTAGGTTTTAGGCATGGAACATCAACATGTTACTTATTTTAAGCTCAATTACCTAATCCATGAAATGTATAATATCAAAGATTGTTGTCAGAATTATTATGATTTATTTAAGAAACTAGCATTTAATGGGTTCACAAATGAAATTTGTGGAAATAAATTCATTTCAGCAACTTTGCATTAAGTACTGAAATAACAGTTGCAATCAGTATCATGCTTAGCAGGAATTATTAGGTTGGTGCAAAAGTAATTGCAGTTATGCTTTGTTGAACTTTGCTGTTTGATATTGGAATACATTCTTAAATAAATGTGGTTATACTTAGATCATTTTAATGCACATTTCTTGCTTTATGCTTTTTTTGCTGATGACTTATTACTTGTTGTGTATTATATATGTATTTTAGACTTGGGAAATGTTAGACAAAAAGCAAATTTAAGCAATTTTCTTATTCAAGTTCAAAATGAGTTGTAAAGCAGCAGAGACAATTTGCAACATCAACAACACATTTGGCCCAGGAACTGCTAATGAATATACAGTGCAGTGGTGGTTCAGGAAGTTTTGCAAAGTAGATAAGGCCCTCCAAGATGAGGAGGATAGTGGCCTGCCATCAGAAGTTGATAACAATCAGTTGAGAGGATCATCGAAACTGATCCTCTTACAACTAACTACAAGAGAAGTTGCCGAAGAACTCAATGTCAACCATTCTAAGGTCATTCGGCATTTGAAGTAAATTGGAAAGGTGAATAAAGCTTGATAAATGGGTGTCTCATGAGCTGACTGGAAATCAAAAAAAGTCATCCTTTTGAAGTGTTGTCTTCTCTTATTCTATGTAATGAGTTTCCCGATTGGATTATGACGTGCGATGAAAAGTGGATTTTATATGACAATCAGTGATGACCACCTCGGTAGTTGGAGTGAGAAGAAGCTCCAAAGCACTTTCTAATGCCAAAAAAATGTGGGTTTTTGCACCCAAAAATGATCATGGTCACTGCTTAGTGGTCTGCTGCTGGTCTAAGCAACCACATCTTTCTGAATCCCAGTGAAACCATTAGGCCTGAGAAGAATGCTCAGCAAATTAATGAGGTGCACAGAAAACTGCAATTCCTGCAGCCAGCATTGGTCAACAGAAAAGGCCCAATTCTGCACGACCAATGCCCAACTGCATGTCACACAACCAACATTTCAAAGTTTGAATGAATCAGGCTATGACATTTTGCCTCATCCTCTATATTCACCTGACCTCTCTCTGACTAGTTCTTCAAGCATCTTGACAACTTTTGGCAGGGAAAATGCTTCCACAACCAACAGGAGGCAGAAAATGCTTTCCAAGTGTTTGTTGACTCTCAAAGCATGGATTTTTATGATACAGGAATAAGCTTATTTCTTGTTGGCAAAAGTGTGTTTGTAATGGTTCCTATTTTGTTATGGTTCCTCATTGTAATGGTTCCTATTTTAATTATTATAATAAAGATGCATTTGAGCCTATTTACAATGTATTACAGACTGAAACTACAATTATGTTTGCACCAATCTAATAAAAAGAAGCAATATAAAATATTTCATGTCATGAATAATATCTACATTACTATCTTATAAAAACTTTGTCTTTTTATAAGGATGGTTTACTGTCACAAAACAAAACTAAAAACAACAAAAAGAAGGCAAGTTTTATTTCAAGCAATACCAAAAAAAAATCCAATAGTAAATTTTTATCATTTTGGTAATTTTGTATTCTGTTGTTAGAGTCAAGCAAGAATAAAAAAATATTGCTTATCAATTGCAAACTATATTCATGATTCTTACCTTGCTAGATATTTTTAGTTGAGGTTCCCCCCCAAACCAGTAAGTACAGTTGTCTGCACTATTTTTAATAACAAAGATTTTATTTAACCAGTGTTTTCCTTTGATACAAAAAATTATTAGAGTTCCTGTAAGAATCAGTATGATATATCTTAAAAATGGTATTAGAGATAGAATTCAGCATGAATGCAGCAACCACCATTCAATCAAATGCCTCTTTTCCAGCTACTCTCCAGTTGGGTGAGGCAGGCAAAAAGACTGAAATGACCACAGTCAAAGCATGATTTAATGACTTCCAGGTTTTTGCTTGAATGACTTCTTAAGTAGTCTTAGATACATCTGCAGTCAGGGAAAATTAGTCGTTGAATAAGTTACAGATTTAAGAGAATTGTGTAAGTTTGGATGTCCCTGGTGGTCTAGTGGCTGGGAGTCTGAGCTCCCAGTGCAGGCTGCCCTGGTCAGGGAACGCACGTGCTGCCACAGAGACCCTGCATGCAGCAACTAAAAATGGAAGAGTTGAGAGCTGCAAATAAGACCTGACACCGTCAGATAAATTTAAAAAAGAATTTTGTAGGTTATCTTGTTCACTATCTTATTTTTATACATAATATTAAGGTCCTGAAAGTTTAAAGACTTATATTGTTGCTTACGTAGTTGCTGGAGTTCACAAGTTAAAACATCGTACAATAAATTTGCCTGATTTTTCTGTCCCTACTAAATTGTACAGGCAGACAGCTCTGCACCTTGTATCTCTGCTTGACTCAACTGAAAAGCAAAATATGCAAAGATACACTACTTTACCATACATTAGCTCATTCATTCAAACACTTTTTGAGGACGTGCCAAGTTTCAGCTACTGAGATACACACTGGGAACAAAAAGGAAGCCAAAGGGACTCTCCTGTCTCAAGGAACTTGAGTGGAGATAGAACTGTAAGCACAGCACAGCATGAATGCGAAAAGTGACATGACAGGAAGAACTGGTGTGAGCAACAATCCCACCTGAAAAGGTTAGAGAGGCTCCTCAGAGGAGGTGCTTGGAGTTGTCTACAAGAACAAACTGCAGGCAAAAGGGCTCCAAATGACTATCGAGTTTGTATCACTTCAAGAAGTATCCATGAGGGGAGTGGAAGGAAATAGGGCTAGGAGGCAGGCCCCATCTCCAGTAGGCCTTGTTCTTGGAGTTTGAACACTTTGATATATTCAAGCCACTGATATATTCAAGCAAGGGAGCATTAAGATTCACGTTTCTTTAAAAAACATTCCATCTACATGTATATGTATGGCTGAGCCCCTTTGCTATCCATCTGAAACTATCATACATTGTGTGATATGTATAGCTAATTGGCTATACTTCAATATAAAATAAAAGTTAAAAAAAAATTCCATGATGAGGAGCTTTTTTCCCATCCAGGAAAGTACTGTATCAGCATTGTGTTAGGGCTACAATAATAATAAGATAAGATGTCCCTGACGTTCTAATACTTCTGAAGCTTATATTCTGGTTCAAGTAAGAAACACTAAGGGTCTAAATTATGGTAGCAGCAGTGGAAGGAAATGGATGTTATGATAATAATAATGATATTATTATTGAATGGATAATGAATAACAATAATAGTGACTACTACCATTTATTGAGCACTTCCCATATACTAGGCACGAAACACTTCACAGGTACTGTCCCTGTTCACTCTCCACAGCAGCCTGATGAGGCTACTACCATTTTTCCTACTTCACTGATAAGGAAACAGAGAGATTAATTGAATATTTAATTAAAGTCTTTATATTTGGTAAGTGGCAGTACTGGGATTTCCATGGGATAATAAAAAGCTCATCTTTACTGAGCTTATACTACGTACCCACTCATTCTAGGTGCTTTTATGTGTATTAACATTTAATCCTCATGACAACCCCATCTTACAGATGAGAGGCCCAAATCAGAGAGGGGTTTATGATTTTAGTCAGCATTTTTGCAGTTGTTAATAAATTGTGAGCCTATGCTCTTAACCACTTTGCTACGCTAATTCTAAAACCAATGTGTTAAGGCACACATAACTTTGCTTCCTAACTGCCTTCAGATTGAGGAAGAGAAAGTCTGCTGCTCCTGCTGCTGCTAAGTCGCTTCAGTCGTGTCTGACTCTGTGCGACCCCATAGACGGCAGCCTACCAGGCTCCCCCGTCCCTGGGATTCTCCAGGCAAGAACACTGGAGTGGGTTGCCATTTCCTTCTCCAATGCATGAAAGTGAAAAGTGAAAGTGAAGTCGCTCAGTCATGTCTGACTTGTAGCGACCCCATGAACTGCAGCCTACCAGGCTCCTCTGTCCATGGGATTTTCCAGGCAAGAGTACTGGAGTGGGTTGCCACTGCCTTCTCCGAAGAGAAAGTCTAGGATTACTAATACTATGACTGGGGACTACCACAGATGGTGGAGTCATCAATCAAGTCAGGGAATGTAGGATGATTTCATTCAACCCTAACTACAGATGCCTACATTCAGCTGCTTCCTTGATTTCATTTGGATATAAGGATACAAAGTTAGCTGCAGTGAAAGGTATCTAGAGTAACCATGGCTTATTACAGGGTTAGGAACTCACACCAAAGTTCACACTGGTATACAAGTTGTGACTCAGAAAATCCTTGGGGCCCATCCTATTGCTCTAGCTCACAACCCTACCACACTCCAACCATCAGAAATGGACAGAGAGAAAGGAGCATCTCATTTCTTTTACAGTATGATCGTGAAGTTGCTCACATCATTTCTGCTCACATCCCACTAGCCAGAACAGTGACACGGCTACACCTAGAGAATTTATTATAGGAAACCATGGATCTGGCCAGGTGTGCTACTATCATGGATGAAGAGGAGAGTGCACTTTAGGGGCCAACTAGCAATCACTCTGTACTGCAGACATACAGGCATCTCAAATTTAACATTTTAAAAAACCAATTCCTGCTTATTCTTCCAAAACCCTCTTTTCTTCACAATTATCCACATCTCAGTGAATGACGGAAAATGGGGCACAGTCAGCAGTTTGATTTCAGATGTGAATGAATGTGAGGTGAATGTAGGACATTCAGTACAAATTTCCAATAAGCAGTTGAAGATAGATGTCTGAAATTTCTGAGTGAGGTCAGTGTCCAAGATTCAGACTCAGATTTCTGACTGACATAAGTGATCTCTGGTGGCTCATTCAGTCAAGAATCTTCCTGCAGTGCAGAAGACCTGGGTTTGATCCCTGGGTCAGGAAGATCCCTGGAGAAAGGAATGGCAACCCACTCCAGTATTCTTGCCAGAATTCCATGGACAGAGGAGTCTGGTGGGCTACAGTCCATGGGGTTGCACAGAGTTGGACACAACAGAGCAAGCACTCATGCACACACACAGAATATACATAAACAAGTTTTGTGAGCAACTGTGTAGAAATGGTGGGTCAAGAGTATCAAAAGCAGAGAAGACTAGCATTGTGTAAAGAAGATTTGAGAAGGAGTAATCTAAGACACAGGAGAAGAGGATGGAGATCTCAGCATGATGGAATCAAAGGAGCAGTTTCCAGTAGATTAGCAATGTGGAAGGCTGCAAAGAGGTCAGATACCATGAAAATTGAAAAGCAACATTTAAATTTGGTCATTATGCCATTACTGACATAAATACAAGCAATATATGTAGTAAAATGGGAGCAAATACTACATTTCAGTAGTTGAAGAGGGACTTGGAAGCAAACGGCAATCTGATAGCTCTTCCAAAATGAACAAAGTTAAGAGGAGAATTAATGAATAGGAGAAGGAATTAATAGGAGAGGGATTAAGTCTTGAGACGCACATAACTCCCATATACATTAGCTCTAGAAAGGAAGAAGAATGGCTCATGCTTTAAGACAGAAGATCAAGGGAAGTGCAAATTTGGGTAATCTGTAGGAACAAAGGTCAACGAGTGAAGGAGTTTATGCCTGGAGTCTGTAATGATAAACGGTCACTACTGCTAGTTCTAAGCACTACAATTTGCTGAGCACTTGTCCTGTCAGGCAATGGTCTTCACAGAATTTTGCTACAACAGTTTCTTAAATATGGAGAGCTACTGTCAGGAAGCAACAGTTAGAAATGGACATGGAACAGACTGGTTCCAAATAGGAAAAGGAGTACGTCAAGACTGTATATTTGTCACCCTGCTTATTTAACTTATATGCAAAGTACATCATGAGAAATGCTGGGCTGGAAGAAGCACAAGCTGGAATCAAGATTGCCGGGAGAAATATCAATAACCTCAGATATGCAGATGACACCACCCTTATGGCAGAAAGTGAAGAGGAACTAAAAAGCCTCTTGATGAAAGTGAAAGAGGAGAGTGAAAAAGTTGGCTTAAAGCTCAACATTCAGAAAACGAAGATCATGGCATCTGGTCCCATCACTTCATGGGAAATAAGATGGGGAAACAGTGGGAACAGTATCAGACAAAATCACTGCAGATGGTGACTGCAGCCATGAAATTAAAAGATGCTTACTCCTTGGAAGGAAAGTTATACCCACCTAGATAGCATATTCAACAGCAGAGACATTACTTTGCCAACAAAGGTTCTTCTAGTCAAGGCTATGGTTTTTCCAGTGGTCATGTATGGATGTGAGAGTTGGACCGTGAAGAAAGCTGAGCGCTGAAGAATTGATGCTTTTGAGCTGTGGTGTTGGAGAAGACTCTTGAGAGTCCCTTGGACTGCAAGAAGATCCAACCAGTCCATTCTGAAGGAGATCAGCCCTGGGATTTCTTTGGAAGGAATGAATCTGAAGCTGAAACTCCAGTACTTTGGCCACCTCATGTGAAGAGTTGACTCATTGGAAGACTCTGATGCTGGGAGGGATTGGGGGCAGGAGGAGAAGGGGACAGAGGATGAGATGGCTGGATGGCATCACTGACTCGATGGACGTGAGTCTGAGTGAACTCCGGGAGTCGGTGGACAGGGAGGCCTGGCATGCTGCAATTCATGGGGTCGCAAAGAGTCAGACACGACTGAGCAACTGAACTGAACTGAACTGAACTCATATACTGAAACCCTAGTCTTTTTCTACAGTTGTGTGTGTAACATTTTGATGTAACCTAAATATAGCAACAGTAACTTTCATCCCACTGTATCTGACCATTTTTTGTTCTATTCTTTCAGCTTCCTCCTGATCCCAGAGGCATGCTAGGGAATAAAAAATTGTCTATGCATTTTGATTCATCTGTTGTGACTCACATCAAAAAGAAATTCTGAGCACCAAAACAGCCATTTAAAAAAAACACAAAACTTCATCAGCAATCTAGAGCAAACTTTCGTAAAAACTGTTGGGTTATTTTGAAAAAAATGTCATTTTACTGGTGTGATTTCCTCTTGGACTGTGAATACTTGAGGGCAAGGATAGGGATTGTTGATCTTTTATTGTTTTCAAAGCCTGGCACAGATCTTGGTAAACAGTAGAAGTTCAAAGTTTGTTAAAGGAATTAATGAGCTATATGAAAAAAAATTAAACCGCTCCTTTAACTTTACACTGAAATGGGAAACTTAGAAACTACTGGGTCTCATTTTGCGTAGAATAATCAAACAGATTTATTACTTAACTTAGTAGGTAATAAGTTGTTTTCCTGGGAAAACATACCTGAAGGAAAATATGGGTCTGACTTGGGAAAAAATTTATTCATAAAAACTGATATATATGGAGATGGAACACTATTAGGATTCTAAGGATTCCTGACAAAGTTCATGTTGCTAATTTCTACCAGCAAAATTTTTTCTTTTTTTTCTTTTTTTACTTTACAATATTGTATTGGTTTTGCCATACATCAACAAATTTTTGAAATTTGAAAATGAACAAGGCAAAGAGTACAGTGGGTTTTTGAAATAAGTCTGACATAGGTAAGAATGCCTATTTAATATTAACAAGCTAAAAGGGCTATATTTCTCCAGATTCCAAGGAGGAATTGGGATCCTTTTTGACCTTAGTAAAGAATCAGCATTTAAGACATTTAACTAAGAGCAGGTTTCTCTTGTCTTTAATTTTCTTGGAACTCAGGGTTTTCTGCCATGTTTGATATACTTATTATTTTTAGACTTACATTTCATTTAATTTTTACTTAACAGGAAATAGAATTGCTAAAAGAATCTTCACATGCTAGATATTGTAGTAACATTTTAATACCATCTTTAAAATTTCTCATTTGCCTATTTTGATAACATGCAAAGATAAATCCTTGACACTAATTTTAACTAGTCTCGCCCATAAAACGTAGCTGAGTTTCCAAATGCGAATCTGTAATTGAAAGAAATGAAAAAAGAATAAGGAACGAAGTTAAAATTGGACACGACTTAACACTGTCATTTATCATTAGTTATTTCAGAATGGGCTTCCCTGGTGAATTATCCCTTAATAATTTAAAATTGCACTTGATTATTTTTCTTTTTTTGTTGGGAAGCAGTATGTGTGTGTATACATATATATATGATTCTATAAAACAGATGGTCTAAGAATGACAGTTAAATTCACTACTATATATGGCTGTTGATATACAAAGTTTGAATACTAGATAAAAAGGATTTTTGCTGCTAAGTGCATAAAATACAGTCTTTTATGCACTTAGCAGCAAAAGCCGCAAATCTTAAGACTGAATTGTTAGTGACCCCATTGTAGCTTTGCTAGTAAGTGCTTCAGAGTCCTAACTCAAGACGCACGGCTTTACATGGATTCAGTCAAACAGATCAGAATTAGCCTGTATCCATCTGGGGTCAATCAAAGGGCCACTTTCTCTTTATCGACAATCTACGGAATGTCAAAATTGCAAGAGACAGGGTTTACCTTCCCGTAAACTAGTGACAGACCATTTGCAGGCAAAGTCCTAAGCAGATGACCTTGGTCCCTTGAAAGAAAGCTGGTCCGCACTCTCGGCCTACTACTGCAATGTTTACAAAAGCACAAAGGGGTCGGGGTCGGCGACCTAGAATATGAAGGGCTCTATCCCACTGCGAGGTTGGCAGCTACCAAAACCGCTTGGCGAAATTTCGGAAGCGATTTCCCAACAAAATCGGGAACGTCCAACTTCAAGCACGTTCCCTGGTTAGATAGCCCACAGGGCTCTCCAACAGTCCGGAGGGCTTCAGGGGATGTCCCAAGTGTACCGCCTGCTTTCTGTCAGGGAACAGACCGCTGGGGCTTTAAAGAGGAACTGCCCCCTCTATTCGGTGCAAAGATGGCGACCGTCCCTAGTGGGACTGCGAGGAGCAGCCAGCGAGCCACTTCCCTTTCCCAGCCGCCTTTGCGCTGCGACGACGGCAAGCAGGAGGGGGGCGGAGCCGACGATTTGGGGCGGAGCAGAGCGCGGCGCCCTCCCGCGCGCTCCCCGGCCCCGCCCCGCGCCCCTGCGTCCAGGCAGGGAGCCCTCGCCGGGCCAGGCGGTGCGCGCTGCCTGCCGGGATACTCGGCCCGCCCAGCCAGTCCTCCCGGCTTGCGCCGCGGCCGCGAGATCCGCGTTTTTTCCAAGATGGTGGCGCTCGGCTCGGGGTGACTGCAGGAGAGGTAGAGCCCGACTCGCCTTCGCGGGAGCATCGACACAGCGCCCTCCGCTCACTTGCGCACCCCTCCTCTGCGTAGCCCTCAGCCGGCTCGGGCGCTCGCCATCCGCCGCCGCGCCGACTTGCGCTTCGCTTCTGCCGACGGGCGCTGAACCCGCGGGCGGCTGCGCCTCCCTCGGCTTCTCCGAGCCCTACAGGAGGGCCCCTCGGCGCTCGCTCTGAGCCCCGCAGGCGGGCCCTGTGACCCCCGGTGCGGACGGACAGCGGTGGAGCGGCGGCGGGCGGCGGGCGCGGGGCTTTTTGCGGCCGCTGCGCCCCCTTTCCCGGTCTCGGACTCCGGAGAACGAAGCGCGGGTCCCGCATGAGCGCCGGCGGTGGCGGCAGCGACAGGGAACGAGGCGGTGGCGGGCGGAGGCGGCGGGCGAGGGCGACGACGACCAGCGAGGCGGCCGCTGCTGCGGGGGCCGCGGCCCAGGCGCGGGGGCGACGACAGGTCAGTGCGGCCGAGGACGGCCTGCGCCGGGGAGGACGGGCCCGGGCCGGCGGCTCCCGCTTTGTCCCCGCGGCCGCCCGAGTGCCCTGCGGGGCCGGTCCCGGCGAGGGCAGGGACGCCCGCCGCCTCCGGGGCGGGTGCGCAGGGCGCGCGGTCTGGAGAGGCCGGTGCCAGGACTAGGCCTCTCTCTGCCCGCCGCGGCGGCCGCTGTGACTGTCAGTCCTGGCTGGGCGCCGCCGGAGGGAGGGTTTCGTCGCCCGAGAGGACGCGAGCGGGCCCGGGGCGGGGCGTGCGGGCAGTCGGTAGGTGGCCCTTCTCGGAGCGGGCTCGCCCCTCCGGCCCGGGCCCAGGGCTATGGGCCGGCTGGCCTCCTCCGCCCTAGGGGAGCTCTGACTCTCGCCGTTTTCGGGGTCTGGGCCTTACGGGTGAAGAAGTGTTTAGATGTGTGGTTTGGCGGGTTGGGGTTTTTTGGGGGGTGGACTCTTGGGGAGGGAGGGCGAATGAAGTGGTAAATAGAGCGTAAGGATTGTGTCCACAGAACTCATCGCGATTCTGAAATTAAACCTGAGCTACTGGGTTTGCTGGAAACATTAAATGCAAACCTTCAGCTCCCTCTCCCCCCCGCCCCGCTTTTTTTCCAGTTGTGAAAATAAAAGGGACTCGTAATGGTGTTGGAGGGTTTTGCTGTTAATGCGACAGACGTTTTAGTTTTAGTCCATAAAATTGTTAAAAGTAATTTTAATATGGACGCTGTTTGGTTAGTCTTACGATCCTTGAAAGATAATATAGTTTCCGAATTTTTTTAAAAATCCTGTGCACATGTTAAAAAATAATTACAAAGCCTGTTTGGTATTATACTTATTAAGTGGTTAGGGTGCTGCTGAAAAGGTAAAGTAATGGCATATGGGGGATTTACAATCCAAAGTTACCTTCCATCAATCAGAAGGGAATTCGGGTATGACCCGTAATTTCAGATCATTCCACTGTCTGCAATATTGAAGAAAAGGAAATTACTCCAGATTTTTGGCGGGGACGTGGGGGGCGGAGAAGGGAGGTTTAAATGGAAATGACCTAAACTTCAGAAGTGCATCTGTTAAAAAGTTTCCTGTGAAATGCACTTGAAGTACCCAGTAAATCATGTCAAATGAATTGGACAAGAAGGATGAGAAGTGTTTATCTCACACCTCTTGACTAGTAAGTACCCTTACCTAAGAGATTGTTTTGTAAACCACGTGAAAAAGTTTAGGAAGATAAAAAAGAAGTGGAAATAACTTTAGAATTAGATCCTGCTTATAAATCTGACCTACATAATCACATTTTTAATGAAATGAATATTAATGATGATGCTGATAAAGCCCTAAGAATGACCAGAACCCCGTTAAGCTGGTAATCATGACAGAACAGAAACAAGAGGTGGCTTCAAGAAATAATGATGTCTGTTTATAAAATTACAATGTAAACTATGAAAGTCTTACTGTGTCAGTATTTGCTAACTAGCATTAATGTGGTTAGTAGCATGTACACCATCCTCTGACATTGCTGGGTTACTGAGGAGTTTTAGCTTTACACAGAGATGCAAATTACAATATTGTAATTCCTTTTCACAAGTTTTATGAGCTGCTTTTCTTTCTTATTTCTTAAATTTGCGGGTTTTTTTTTTCATGTTTTAAAAAATAACTTGTGTAGTTAGTCAGAAGTGAAAGGAAGATACGTTGTCATCCCACTTGCCCAGCCCATTTCACAGGATTTGTTGGGTACCTAACTGGTGTCTCTGACGTGTAACATTTAATCAGTTTTATTCCCCACACTATAGATCGTTTCTAAATGACTCCTCCACTCTCCCTTCCAAAAACAGTCCTCTCTCCCCTTAAATATTTGGAATAATTTATTGTTTCTCTCAATATGCAGTCAGTGGAATAATCCAAAACTTTGGATCAAAACCTAAATTTTTCAGCCTGAGCACTTGAAATGGTACTTACAAGTAAGTTTCTATTTTCTTAAATGATTGCTTGTCATGTTCTTCAGTCATGTTTTGCCCTTTTGTTTAGACCTATACTTGTATAGGTCAAAATGTAGAAACATGACATTAAGTACATATGCAGCTATTAAAAAATTTTCTCATTTTTATGAAGACGGATTTTCAGAAGTGATTTTTTTTTTTTTTTTTTTCAGTTAAAATGCTTGGGTAAAGTCTTAGATGCTCTTTTCATGATGATTCAGGACAACAAAGCTTTGGCTGATTTTGGCAGTCCGTGCTCTCTCTCCACTTAAAATGTAAAGTCTAAAAACCGAAGACCTTATGGTGTGTATAGTGAAAATAGCTTTGGAATTAGATGCTACTTCTGATTCTGGCTTTCCCTAGTTGTCTGACACTTGACAAGTGACTTAATTTTGAGCTGCAAGTTTTGTCATCTGTAAAATGGGGTGGTGAAGCTTAGAGTTGTGAGGATTAAAGTATGTGAAATGCCCATCACGTAGGCACATCCAAGTATTATCCTTTGATGTCTTCTTGCTCAGTTTTTCTAAATGTTTTTAAATCACCTTATCTATAGTGGACTCTAGCATATTATCCTCTACATTGTTTTTTTTGCTCACTGGTTTTGAACTCAGTCTTTAAGGGCAAGGACTCCTGTTGTTTACCAGAGAGTGTGTGACCAGAGTATGGGTGACTTAGTTATCAGTAAATAGTTAGCTAACATTTATTAGGCATCTACTGTGGCTACTCTGAGCTGAGCTAGGTGTAAGGACTATAAAGACAAGACTTATGTCTCTGTCTTTTGAAAGTGCGCAGTCCTAGTGACATCCTCCACGTAACACCATGTTTTGTGAAAGTCTGTCAAACAATGGAACTGCATTCTCCTGGCGCCCTTCTAATCCTTCGGCAGGTCTGTGGACTCAATGCCTCCTACTCCCAGCTCTTTTCTAAAGAATATTGCTGCACTCCTTCCTTTATATACTGTCTGTCACATGTTAGATTCTTCATATTTCAGTCCCAATCCTCCACTCCAATCTGGCACATAGTGTGAGTGTGTGTGTGTATATATATATATGTATAAAGAAAATAAACTTACTTTGGCAGTTGCCTGTATGTACTCTGGTATTTTTCTGAGATGATTGTCATTCTGTCATCTGGTTATAAATTCATAGGAGTTGTAGGCCTGAAAGTGAAAGTCACTCAGTTGTATCCAATTTTTTGCGACCCCATGGATTATACAGTCCATGGAGTTCTCCAGGCCAGAATACTGGAGTGAGTAGCCTTTCCCTTCTCTAGGGGATCTTCCCAACCCAGGTCTCCACAATTGCAGGCGGATTCTGTACCAGCTGAGCCACAAGGGAGACCCAAGAATACTGGAGTGGGTAGCCTATCCCTTCTCCAGGGGATCTTCCCGACCCAGGAATCAAACTGGGGTCTCCTGCATTGCAGGTGGATTCTTTACCAACTGAGCTATCGGGGAAGCCCATTGTAGGCCTAAGTGGGGCTATTCTTGTTTTATATATGAGGAAATTGAATTGCAGACCTTTAAAATGATTTTCTTAAAGTCACCAGGTGGCAGAGCCAGGGCACATTTTGAGCCTCTGGACCCTAGTTCAGGACTCTGCACACAATGGTACTGTTTTGTCCTATCTGTTGGGAGGAGTGTTAAACTTGGCTTTGAGAATACTCACCCACCTTTTTGCAATTTCATGTTTTCTATAATAGAGTTGACTCATTGGAAAAGACTGATGCTGGGAGGGATTGGGGGCAAGAGGAGAAGGGGACGACAGAGGATGAGATGGCTGGATGGCATCACTGACTCGATGGACGTGAGTCTGAGTGAACTCCGGGAGTTGGTGATGGACAGGGAGGCCTGGCGTGCTGTGATTCATGGGGTCGCAAAGAGTCGGACATGACTGAGCGACTGATCTGATCTGATAATATTAGTAGAATATCGTACCATTAGTAGAATATCACTGCCCAAGTGGCATAGTGGTAAAGAATCTGCCTGCCAATGCAGGAGACCCAAGAAACAGGGGTTGGGAAGATGCCCTGGAGTAGGAAATGGCAACCCACTCCAGTATTCTTGCCTGGAAAATTCCATGGACGGAGGAGCCTGCCTGTCTACAGTCCATGGGGTCAACAATATGACAGCACACACACATGATATTAGTAGAAAACAGCCTTCAACAAGATGCCTTTTCTGACCATAGCAGTTACTAGAGGAAATGGGACTTTTTCTTCTAATATAGGAAATAAAGAAAAATTATAGTAAGTGGAAGTAATGTTAACATACAGGCCTATATCCTATGTTCAAAATGTGCAATGTTTGAAATACTTAAAGATTCTATTTAAACAGATTTTTAATGAGATGGCTTATTAATAAATACATGATAAATTATAAACTTCTTTGCTAACTTTTCATTTAATCTCAGAAATGTCACTTACAGTACTTTGATCTAAGTTATCTCTTATCTTTAACATGTAAGTTGCATTATGGATAGGAAGTTAAAAGAAGATCATTAAGTACAGGTCTATTTGAAAAAGAAATAAGGCTAGTATTTTCTTTTTTGACTACTACATTTTGCACATGAAATTTAGCTGACAGTTATTACTGCTTGATTCTGTCTTGTGACTGTGAACATCCTATAATTATATATGAAATTCTAAGTGCTTCAGAGTCTCCACAGGTTCTATGAACGGAAGCTGTGGAGAACCATTGATGTGGAGGAAGAAACACTAAGTTTGGTGTCAGAAGTTCGTGGGTTCATTCTTCTCTAATTTCCTAGTGGGTATGAACAAGCCATTTAGCATTCAAAGCCTTGGCTCTCCTGTCAAGTAAAGGTGATACTTGCTTTGTTTCTGAGGGTTATGATTTTCAAATGAGATCATTCTCGAAAAAGTAGATTCATAACTACAAAGTGACCTTATAACTGAGTTAGTGATTTGCCTGAGAAAACAAGTTGATTAGTAATGGACAGGTGATTGGAACCTTGGTATATTTTCATGTTTTCTTTACTTAAATTTTTAACCTTTCCATAGAAATATTATTTGGGGAAGTACTTAGTATGTAAATTTATTTTATATTTGGTAATACATTAGAAATAAACAGCAGATCTTAATAGTATTGTTAGTCCAAAGTCAAATCACTTCTGTAATTTGCTTTACTTTTGACCTCTCTTTTTGTGATAATAACAAGTGAATTATAAGGTTGACCTGAAAGAAAAAGTTTTGGAGACAGAATCTTACTGTGCTTTTACTCAATGGTCCTGTCCTTCCTCTCGGCGACCCTTTGGACTGAAGCCTACCAGGTTCCTCTGTCCATGGACTTTTCCAGACAAGAATCCTGGAGTGGGTTGCCATTTCCTATTCCAATCTTCCTAGTGTCTTACTAGGTAAGATTATTCCTGAAGTTCAGTTTTAGGAAATCTGCTGGAATCTTCTGTCATATATGGATTGTAGAAGAGAATCCTATGTAAGACTTCACACATTAATTAAAGTCAGCATCTGTGCTGCAAATAAAGCATGAAGGTGGTGGTATAGGAGCTCTAAACACTTACACAAGTAGGATAAAACTCTTCTTTCAGTGAAACTCTTGGCTAGCCAGTGTGGAGAATACTGTGGTGACTTCTCTCTCATTGTGTTCCAGAAGTTGATCTTCTGTACCCTTTGGTATCAGTTGAGGTTAGTCAAGCACAGATCCCTTTATGTTACAGAAATAAAACATGAAACTTTTTTGACCTCTTTGTGGTATGTAGGCTTGTAGCTCTTTTTTAGTTCTTAATAGGTGCCCTTTTTACATAATTTCAGTAATTCAAAATTTTACATTTAAGAAAAGCAGTGCTGCACACAAATTATGTAGCTAGAGGCTGAATGAAGATGTTGCCAGTTACTTTACCTGTGATTTTTCATTTGATAACTTTTGTCTCCTTGTATCAAAAAGAACAGGTTATCCATTTCAAGTTTCTAATAGACTTCTACCTCAGCGCCTTCCCTCTTTTTCTGTTTCTGGTTTGGTTGTGTTGGGTCTTCACTGCTGTGTGGCTTCTCTAGTTACGGTATATGGGCTCTGGAGTGTGCAGGCTCAGTAGTTGTGGCACATGGTCAGCAGCCTCCCTCTTGAACGTGAGAAGGTACTCTTAGAATTGCCCTTGTGACCTGTCAGAATGGCTATCATCAAAAAATCTACAAACAGTAAATGTTGCAGTGGGTGTGGAGAAAATTCTTGTACTGTTGGTAGGAATGCAAATTGATATAGCCACTATGGGGAGCAGTGTGGAGATTCCCTAAAAAACTAGAAATAAAACCATATGACCTAGCAATCCCACTACTAGGTATATACCCTGAGGAAACTAAAATTGAAAAAAGACACATGTGACCCAGTGTTCATTGAAGCCCTATTTACGGTAGCTAGGACGGGGAAGCAACCTAGAGGGCCATCAACAGATAAATGGATAAAGAAGCTGTGGTGTGTATATACAATGCAATATTACTCAGCCATAAAAGGCACACATTTGAGTCAGTCCTAATGAGGTGGATGAACCTAGAGCCTGTTATACAGAGTGAGGTAAGTCAGAAAGAGAAAAACAATTATTGTATACTAAAGCATGTATTTGGAATCTAGAAAGATGGTACTGATGACCCTATTTGCAGAGCAGCAATGGGGACACAGATGTTGAAAACAGACTTAGCGATGCAGCTTGGGGATGGGGAGAAAGGAAAGGGTGGGAGGTGTGGCGGAGAATCAGGTGGAAACGTTATTACCATATATACATAGCCAATGGGAATTTGCGGTGTGACTCAGGGAACTCTAATGGGGCTCCGTAACAACCTACAGGGCTGGAATGGGGAGGTGTATGTATTTATCCCATGCAGATGAGTTTTTACCCTGTTTTAAAACAGATATTCAAGTGGGAGGGGCATCGGTCAACCTATGGCTGATTCATGTTGATGTTTGATAGAAACCAGTGCAATACTGTAAAGCAATTATCCTTCAGTTAAAAAAAAATTGCCCTTGTGAGATACGGCCAATATGCTAACTCATTTATTTTTATATTCTTTGTGATGCAGAGTAAATCCTGAATTTTCCTTCCAAACATACAGACAAACATACAGACAGTACAGAGAATAATATAATGATTATGTGTGTACCACTCTGTATGGACAGGTGTCACATTTTGTCACTTTGTACTCTCTAGCACCCTTTCTAAAAGTGATGTTCTTTATTTTCCTCTCAGATGATTGCTCTAGCACTGCAGATACCACTACAGGAATTTCTTCATACTTTGCAAAAAATACTTTATTAATCTCTCATACATAAAGCATAATTCTGTTCTTTGGAAGGGAAAGGATGAGAAGCTCAGCAATGTTTTCTATATAGAGCTAATAGGTCACAGGGAGAAATACAGGTTAATTTCCAGCTTATTACCTTAGTATTTTTTTTAGGAATTTTATTTATGGTGTGCCATGAATAAGGATACTAAATATTTACCTTTGCTAATAAGTTTTTGTTTTGAGAATTAAAAACAAAAGGTGTCTTTTGAGCTGTTATATTTCACATGTATACTGATTGATAAACCCTATTTCACACAAAGGATAATTAAATAAAATTTTTCTAGTTTTCTGAGGTGAGTTGTATTCTGTGTTGGTTATGGAAAACTACGCTGTTAAAGATAATCCAAATGTAGAGTTCTTTAGAAATGAGATGCTTTCCTAATTAGTGAAGCTGTCTCATTCATATTAAGTGTTCTATACATTTTGCTATGGCTATGAGAGAGTTTCTGTACTGCCCCTCACCCCCCATTCATATATTGAAATCCTAACACCCCTCCTCTAGCCTGCTCACCCTGCTGCCATTGTGATGGCGTTAGGTGGTGGGGGCCTTTGGGAGGTGATAAGGTTTTCAGAATGGAGCCCTTCTGATGGAATTAGTGCCATTTGAAAAACTCCAAAGAGCTCCTTCCCTTTTTCTGTCAAGTGAGGATATAGCCAGAAGACCATCATCTATGAAGCAGGAAGCTGATCGCCAGATATCAAATCTGTTGGTGCTTTAATTTGGACTTCTGGCTCCAGAACTGTGAGAAATAAATTTCTGTTGTTTATACACCATCCAGTCTATGGTATTTTGTTAAATAAGCGGCCTAAATGGACTAGGGCATATTAAACATGTTTAAAGGATAGAAAAGGAAAATAGAAAATTAAATGGATAAAATTGGTAGCTAACATAGGGGTATATTGTGCTTGGTAAAATGTAACTGCTTCTTAAAAGTTGATACAATGTTGAAATTGAGAACACTTAAGTGCAATAGAAAAGTTGAATTGATGTTAGACTTCTATATACATAAAACTAGATTTCTTCATTTAAAGTCTTCTATTTCTTTAAATTTAATTGTTACCCAGTGTAGTATATTTCGGAGAAGGCAATGGCACCCCACTCCAGTACTCTTGCCTGGAAAATCCATGGATGGAGGAGCTTGGTGGGCTGCAGTCTATGGGGTCGCTAAGAGTCGTACATGACTGAGTGACTTCACTTTCACTTTTCACGAATTTCATGCATTGGAGAAGGAAATGGCAACCCACTCCAGTATTCTTGCCTGGAGAATCCCAGGGATGGAGGAGCCTGGTGGGCTGCCGTCTATGGGGTCGCACAGAGTTGGACACGACTGAAGCGACTTAGCAGCAGCAGTAGTATATTTCAAATTATCTTCAAAATGAAAAAGCAAAATCTTAGGGTTTCACTTAACTCAGTGAAGAGTCAATCTACTCCCTCCCTCTCAAAATTCCTCTTGATCTTTTGGGTAGATGAAAGGTAGGGAGGGGTGAATTTAAAAATAGATGGTTCTCAGTTGGCAATAGGTAGGTCACTTATCTCACCTGAAATTAAATGATTTATTTACTTATGGATTGAAAATTCGACATGAACAGTAAATACTTGCGGTCTCTTTTTTCTTCATGTAATCTTCTAGATATTTCTAAGTATTGGATAAATGAACTACTTCATAGTTAGTTCAGGACTACTTTTAGATAGCTCTTGGGGCTAATAAACTCTAGGCTTCAGAACTTTTAAATAATTTTAAGTAAAGATGAGCTAGAGGTCAGCCTGGGCTTGGGCCAGAGACCCACTTCACTGCCGGTGCTTGCCCTGAATTGACAAGGCATTTCTAGGAGAGTGTGTGTGTGCGCCTGCACCAGATTTTGAAAAATTGGAGCTGATCACTCTTCAGCCTACTAAGGTTTTCTTTCAAACAATTAAGATCTAATTCCTGTATGTGCTTGTTTAGCTACCTACTGTGTTTAAAATGGCAATAATTTACAATAGTATTTATTTTGTGTTCTTATTCTAACATCTTTCCTTAGTTCTTTTTTTATAAAGGAAACAGATTGGATTAGGTGATCTCCAAGGTAATTTTCAGCTTGGATATTATATGTTCACTTTCTTCTTTTTAAAATATATGTGTATATTTTAAAACATTTAAAACACAGTAAATAAGATAGCAAATACTCATTTACTCACCACTCAGAACTATAAATTATGCAAATTTTGATCCTTTGAGAAACAAATGCAGTCTTACATATTCACTTGTAGCCACCTCATGCCCAAGTCCTATTAATTCTCTCTTTATCTAAGGTAATAATGATTCCGGGGTTCTTGAATTTCATACCCTTGTTTATACTTTTACTGTATATATGTACTTGTATCTGTGAATGATATACGTGGTGTTGGATTTTGTGTTTTAAAATTTTTGCAAAGTGGTATTGTGTGTATCTTTCAGTTTTTTATTTTTTTATTTTTTTTCTATTTTTTGGCATATGTATGTTGATACATGTAGCTCTAGTTTATTTAGTTTAACTGCCTGTATAGTACTCCATTGTACAATATATCAAATATGTGTGTCTCACTGTTAATGGATATTTGAGTTGTTTCCTTTTCTGCTTCAGTGCTGCAGTGATCATTGGTATACATTTCTTTGTGCATGTATTTCTTTATAGAAAGATTTGTGGAAGTGAAACTGCTGGGAAATAGATTGTGAATATCTTTAACTTTACTAGATGTTGCTAAATTATTCTCTAAAACGTCAGTATATGCTCATCAGCAGTATATGGACATTTCTTTTTCTAGTGTCCTAGCCTATACTTGAAATTGTCAGATTTTAACATTTTTGCAGATGTGATGGGTGTGAAATGATATCTCATTTTAATTTTCATTTGCCTGATTTATTAATTCTGGGTGCTGGATATATGGATATGAATTTATTACTATGTGTTTTAAATGTTTCATGAATTAATGTTTTAAAAGGAAAAAAGATACTCTTATACAACACTTATCTTATAAAGGATCTTGGAGATCATCTCATCTAGCATTCTTAAATTATAATGCAGCCAGGAGAGTTAAGGTTAGTCATTAGAGTAATAATAACATAGAAAATGGTACTTACTATCCATTGTGATATTCTCTTCTGGGATATAATATTTCAGTTTTTGAATTGAAGCTCATGAGTCTTTTATGATTTCTGTTTTTATTGGATTTTAATTTTTTAATTTAATTTAAAATTTTAATTTTAATACTGTCTGCTAATCATTGAGAAGTTTTTGTTATTTATCTTTTTGCATTTAGGTCAGTCTGGGAAGAAGTTAGAAATCAGGTGTGGTTTTTTTTTTTTTTTTGTATGAAAAACTAGTATCAGCATTAAGCATTGGATTCTTTCCTTATTAATTTTATTTAGTATCACCTGTATCAGCTACCAAATGTTTGGGTTTGGTTTTATTTTATTTTCTTTAAGCACTGTTACTGCATTACTTTATTTCAAATAACTTTATATTAAGCTTTGAAATCTGTGAGCCAGAACTTACTTTTATTTTCAGAGCTGTTTTTCTTAGACTTTCATTCTTCCATAATCCATAACATATGTGGAATAATATATATATGGAATATATATGGAATAAAATATTCCATAAGAATTTAAAACCAGTGTATCAAGTTTCTTTGGGGATATTATTGGGAAATGCATTGAGTATTAACTTGAGAGTTGACATAGTATACATTGCCATTTATTTGTTGTGAATTTTACAGTTTTCTTTATAAATTCTTTTTACACTTTACTGAATTTATTCCTAGATATTTGGTCTATGCATATTTAGGATTTTTTTTTCTATTACATTTGATCATTGGTGGTGTTGATTTTGTAGCCATTAACTTGGGGGACCTCCCATCACTACTAATAGTTTGTAACTCTTTTAGATTATTGTAAGCAACTGATTCTTTCTCCAGTGATCTTTTAAAAATACAAGTCTTATTTTGTTACTGTTTAAAATTATTTTGTGACTTTCTGTTGCTTTTAGAGTAAAATGGGAATCCTTAATTGATCTACAAGGTCCCGTGAGATCTGGATTCTCTCTGCTTCCTCAGATTTGACTCACATTCTCCTTTTTTAGAACCATATAACAGTATTGGCCTGTATTCAGTTTTTTGAGCTATCCAATCTCCTTGTTGGAAACCTTTCACCCAGTGCGTTTCAGTCTGCTTAGACTGTGGGCAAGAATCCCTTAGAAGAAGTAGAGTAGCTCTCATAGTCAACAAAAAGAGTCTGAAATGCAGTACTTGGGTGCAATCTCAAAAACGACAGAATGATCACTGTTCATTTCCAAGGTAAATAATTCAGTTTCATAGTAATCCAAGTCTATGCCCCAACCACTAATGCCAAAGAAGCTAAAGTTGAATGGTTCTGTGAAAACCTACAAGACTTTCTAGAACTAACTGGAATGCAAAATTAAGAAGTCAGAAGATAACCTGGAGTAAAAAGCAAGCTTGGCCTTGGAGTAAAAAATGAATCAGGGCAAAGGCTAACAGTTTTGCCAAGAGAACGCATTTGTTATAGCAAACACTCTCTTCAAACAACACAAGAGAAGGCTTTACACATGGACATCACCAGATGGACAATGCTGAAATCAGATTGATTATATTTTTTGCAGCTGAAGATGGAGAAGCTCTATATAGTCACCAAAACAAGACGAGAAGCTGATTGTGGCTCATCAATGAATTCCTTATTGCAGAATTTGGATTTCAATTGAAGAAAGTAGGGAAGACCACTAGACATTCAGATCAGATCAGATCAGTCTCTCAGTTGTGTCCGACTCTTTGCGACCCCATGAATCGCAGCACGCCAGGCCTCCCTGTCCCTCACCAACTCCTCGAGTTCACTCAGACTCATGTCCATCGAGTCAGTGATGCCATCCAGCCATCTCATCCTCTGTCGTCCCCTTCTCCTCCTGCCCCCAATCCCTCCCAAAGACTCCCATCGGAGTCTTTTCCAATGAGTCAACTCTTCGCATGAGGTGGCCAAAGTACTGGAGTTTCAGCTTTAGCATCATTCCTTCCAAAGAAATCCCAGGGCTGATCTCCTTCAGAATGGACTGGTTGGATCTCCTTGCAGTCCAAGGGACTCTCAAGAGTGTTCTCCAACAGCACAGTTCAAAAGCATCAATTCTTCGGCACTCAGCCTTCTTCACAGTCCAACTCTCACATCCATACATGACCACAGGAAAAACCATAGCCTTGACTAGAAGAACCTTTGTTGGCAAAGTAATGTCTCTGCTTTTGAATATGCTATCTAGGTTGGTCATAATTTTCCTTCCAAAGAGTAAGCGTCCTTTAATTTCATGGCTGCAGTCACCATCTGCAGTGATTTTGGAGCCCAGAAAAATAAAGTCTGACACTGTTTCCACTGTTTCCCCATCTATTTCCCATGAAGTGGTGGGACCAGATGCCATGATCTTCGTTTTCTGAATGTTGAGCTTTAAGCCAACTTTTTCACTCTCCACTTTCACTTTCATCAGGAGGCTTTTGAGTTCCTCTTCACTTTCTGCCATAAGGGTGGTGTCATCTGCATATCTGAGGTTATTGATATCTCTCCCGGCAGTCTTGATTCCAGCTTGTGTTTCTTCCAGTCCAGCGTTTCTCATGATGTACTCTGCATATAAGTTAAATAAACAGGGTGACAGTATACAGCCTTGACGAAATCCTTTTCCTATTTGGGACCAGTCTGTTGTTCCATGTCCAGTTCTAACTGTTGCTTCCTGACCTGCATACAAATTTCTCAAGGGGCAGATCAAGTGGTCTGGTATTCCCATCTCTTTCAGAATTTTCCACAGTTGATTGTGATCCACACAGTCAAAGGCTTTGGCATAGTCAATAAAGCAGAAATAGATGCTTTTCTGGAACTCTCTTGCTTTTTCTGTGATCTAGCGGATGTTAGCAATTTGATCTCTGGTTCCTCTGCCTTTTCTAAAACCAGCTTGAACATCAGGAAGTTCACGGTTCACGTATTACTGAAGCCTGGCTTGGAGAATTTTGAGCATTACTTTACTAGCATGTGAGATGAGTGCAATTGTGTGGTAGTTTGAGCATTCTTTGGCAGTGCCTTTCTTTGGGATTGGAATGAAAACGGACCTTTTCTAGTCCTGTGGCCACTGCTGAGTTTTCCAAATTTGCTGGCATATTGAGTGCAGCACTTTCACAGCATCATCTTTCAGGATTTGGAATAGCTCAACTGGAATTCCATCACCTCCACTAGCTTTGTTCGTAGTGATGCTTTCTAAGGCCCACTTGACTTCACATTCCAGGATGTCTGGCTCTAGGTGAGTGATCACACCATCATGATTATCTGGGTCGTGAAGATCTTTTTTGTACAGTTCTTATGTGGATTCTTGCCATTTCTTCTTAATATCTTCTGCTTCTGTTAGGTCCATACCATTTCTGTCCTTTATCGAGCTCATCTTTGCATGAAATGTTCCTTTGGTATCTCTGATCTTCTTGAAGAGATCCCTAGTCTTTCCCATTCTGTTGTTTTCCTGTATTTCTTTGCATTGATTGCTGAAGAAGGCTTTTTTATCTCTTCTTGCTATTCTTTGGAACTTTGCATTCAGATGACCTAAATCACATCCCTTATGATTATACAGTAGAATTGACAATAGATTCAAGGTATTAGATCTGATAGATGGAGTGCCTGAAGACCTGTGGACTAAGGTTAGTGAATTGTCCCAGAGGTGCTGATCAAAACCATTCCCAAGAAGAAGAAATACTAAAAGGCAAAATGGTTGTCTGAGGAGGCCTTACAAATAGCTGAGAAAAGAGAAGCGAAAGGCAAAGGAGAAAAAGAAAGATATACCTATCTGAGTACAGATTTCCGAAGAATAGTAAGGAGAGATAAGAAAGCCTTCCTCAGTGATCAGTGCGAAGAAATAGAGGAAAAAAATAGAATGGGAAAGACTAGAGATCTCTTCAAGAAAATTAGATAAACCAAGGAAACATTTAATGCAAAGATGGGCACAATAAAGGACAGAAATGCTATGGACCCAGCAGAAGCAGAAGATATTAAGAAGAGATGGCAAGAATACGCAGGAGAACTGTACAAAAAAGGTCTTCATGACCCAGATAAGCACAGTGGTCTCATCTGTCACCTAGAAGCAGACATCCTGGAATGCAAAGTAAAGTTGACCTTAGGAAGCATCACTACTAACACAGGTAGTGGAGGTGATGAAATACCAGCTGAGCTATTTCAAATCCTCAAAGATGATGCTGTGAAAGCTCTGCACTCAATATGCCAGCAAATTTGGAAAACTCAGCAGTGGCCACAAAACTGGAAAAGGTCAGTTTTCATTCCAATCCCAAAGGCAATGCCAAAGAATGTTCAAACTACTGCACAATTGCACTCATCTCACATTATAGCAAAGTAATGCTCAAAATTCTCCAAGCCAGGCTTCAACAATGCGTGAACTGAGAACTTCCAGATGTTCAAGCTGGATTTAGAAAAGGCAGAGGAACCAGATCCAATTGCCAATATCAGTTAGATCTTTAAAAAAGCAAGAGAGTTCCAGAAAAACATCCACTTCTGCTTCATTTACTATGATAAAGCCTTTGTGGATCACAGTAAACTGTGGAAAATTCTTCAAGAGATGGGAATACCTCGCCATCTTACCTGCTTCCTGAGAAACCTGTATGCAGGTCAAGAAGAATCAGTTAAAACTGGACATGGAACAACAGACTGGCTAAAAGTTGGGAAAGAAGTACGTCAAGGCTGTATATCATCACCCTGCTTATTTAACTTATATGCAGAGTACATCATGTGGAATGCTGGGGTGGATGAAGCTCAAGCTGGACTCAATATTGCAGGGAGAAATATTAATAAATTCAGATATGCAGAGGACACCACCCTTATGACAGAAAGTGAAGAACTAAAGAGCCTTTTGATGAAAGAATAGGAGAGTGAAAAAGCTGGTTTAAAACTCAGCATTCAAAAAATGAAGATCATGGCATCTGGTCCCATCATTTCATGGCTCATAGATGGGGAAAGAGAAACAATGACAGGCTTTATTTTCTTGGGCTCTAGAATCACTGCGGATGGTGACTGCAGCCATAAAATGAAAAGATACTTGCTCGTTGGAAGAAAAGCTATGCCCAACCTAGACAGCATATTAAAAAGCAGACATTACTTTACTGAGAAAGGTTCATATAAGCTATGGTTTTTCCAGTAGTCATGTGTGGATGTGAGAGTTGGACCATGAAGATACCTGAGCACTGAAGAATTGATGCTTTTGAACTGTAGTGTTGGAGAAGACTCTTGAGAGTCCCTTGCACAGCAAGGAGATCAAACCAGCCCATCCAATAGGAAATCAGTCCTGAATATTCATTGGAAAGTCTGATGCTGAAATTGAAGCTTCAATACTTTGTCCACCTGATGTGAAGAACTGACTCATTGGCAAAGATCTTGATGCTGGGAAGAGTGAAGGCAAGAGGTGAAAGGGATGATAGAGGATGAGATGGCTGGATGGCATCACTGACTTGATGGACGTGAGTTTGAACAAGCTCTGGGAGTTGGTGATGGACAGGGAACCCCGGCGTGTTGCAGTCCATGAGGTTGCAAAGAGTCGGACATGACTAAGCGACTGAATGAACTGAACTGAGTATACAGTTAGCTAGCAATTTTTTTCCATCCTTTTGGGCTCAGCTTAAATATTACTCAGGGAAACCTTCCTTGAGAATCTTGTTGTATTTATTAGTATAGGGTTTTCTTGTATGGTACAGTTATTGAATTCTGCTTTTCCTCAGTAAGTACTTAACTCATCTGATACTAAATAATTACTTTTGAATTGAAGATTAATGAGAAAAATCAATGTTTTTTTTAATTGCAGATTCAGGCATTTGTGAGTGTTGGATGATTGAATGTTCGTATACTGATTTATCAAAATTGCATTTTTTCCCCTCCAATTAGAGAAATATTACAATAACTGCTTAAAAGAAAATTTGTAATTAGGCTACTGTCAAGTATTTTACTGTACATTAATAGACGATTAAATGTGCTTAGTGTTTGATCTTATGTCCTTCAAGTAGACATGGTCTTTAGAAATACAATTTTCTGTCTTTTAATAGATACAGTCTAGTTCACTTAATGGAGAAGGCAATGGCACCCCACTCCAGTACTCTTGCCTGGAAAATCCCATGGATGGAGGAGCCTGGTAGGCTGCAGTCCACGGGGTCGCTAAGAGTCAGACACGACTGAGCGACTTCACTTTCACGTTTTACTTTGATGCGTTGGAGAAGGAAATGGCAACCCACTCCAGTGTTCTTGCCTGGAGAATCCCAGGGACGGGGGAGCCTGGTGGGCCGCCGTCTATGGGGTCGCACAGAGTCGGACACGACTGAAGCGACTTAGCAGCAGCAGCAGCAGCTGAATACTAAATGTGATTTTTGGTTTTATTTTAAATTAAGTTCTACCTAAGATTTAACTCAGTTTAACTGTTGTGCAGATGAAAATTTCAAAATAAGTCATTTGTACTATGTGTGTGGCACATTTGCTTCTGTTTTCAGATCATGGAATTTTTGACTGGAATAAGTGATTTATCATTAAAAGCTAGGAAATTAAAATAATTTTGGTAATGTAGAATTTCTAAAGGGTCTCTGTAAATGACATTTGAGATCTACACTGAGATAAGATTCTCTCACTGCTAATAAGTCAGATAATAAACACTTCGGGAAAAGACTGATGCTGGGAGGGATTGGGGGCAGGAAGAGAAGGGGACGGCAGAGGATGAGATGGCTGGATGGCATCACCAACTCAATGGACGTGAGTTTGAGTGAACTCTGGGAGTTGGTGATGGACAGGGAGGCCTGGCATGCTGCAGTTCATGGGGTTGCAAAGAGTCGCACACGACTGAGCGACTGAACTGAACTGAAACATTGGTGAAATGGCATTTTAATGTTGGCAGATCATGAGTTTTGTTTACCTTTTATAGTTTTTCAGGTAGGTAAGTAAGCATAGTTTATTTACTTTTGGAAATGTTCGCAGAGCCCAGAGGGTGGGTAGGGTCAGTGGTCACGTTAGAGAGTTCAGTTCTCTTCCAATTCTGTGATTTTGATCTGAAATTCTACTCCTGTATATATAAATGTCACTGTATAAAACTTAGATTTGCCAGCATGGCCTCAATTCTAAATAGTAGGTTATTCCTGTTAATCATAAAATCAGAACTTCTAGCACTTTAACATTTCCAGAGGGCTCTTTAATATTTCATGTTTGGTTGTGCATCCCCTCAAATATTGGTGTATAGAATTATTTTTGAGAATAAGGAAATACAAAAAGCAATATGTATTTTTTAAAGTATAAAACAGTGAGTTTCCTCTTCCTTTCTTATTAGCCAATTCCAAAACTTAACAGTTGTTAAATTTAAGTGTAGAAAAGCATCACAACACCTGGTGAATACCAAACAAATGTAACTGTAAGTACAGGTATTTGTAGTGGTTTATAAAAATCATTCCATATACCTTATGTAATTTCCAACTATTGAGATATAATTCATGTGCTATAAAATCTACCCTTTATAGTGGGTTTTAGAATATTCAGTTGGCAACCGTCACCATTATCTAGAAATTTTAAAACATTTTAATCGTCCCCAAGAGAAACCCTATACCTGTTATTCACCATTCTTTCCTTCATTGCTGTCATTTGCCATTCTTTCCTTCAGCCCCTGGCAGCCACGAATTGTCTGTCTGTCTTTGTGGGTTCCCTGTTCTGGATATTTTATATAAATGGAATTGTAAAGTATGCATATGTTTGTGTATGGCTTCCTTTACTTAAATGATATTTTGAAGGTTCATTAATAACTGCATTGTATGAGTATACACATACTGGTTATTTAGTCATCAGTTTATAATTTTGGATTGTTTCCATTTTTTGTTTATTATGAATCATGAAGATTCACATATAAGATTTTACGTGGGCATACATATTCATTCTCTTGAGTACATAGCTAGGTGTGAAACTCTGGTCTTACCTGTGTTTAACATTTGAAGGAACTGGCAAACTCTTTTTCCAAAGTGGCTGCACTATTTTACAGTTGCATTAGTAATGCAGGAGTGTTCGTTTCTAATTACTTCCTTGCCAAACCAATTGTCTTGTGGATGTGAAGGTATCTGTGATTTTGATTTGCATTTGCTAAGTGACTAACAGGGCCTACCAAGTGACACTGCTGCTGCTGCTGCTAAGTTGCTTCAGTCGTGTCCGACTCTGTGGGACCCCATAGACAGCAGCTCACCAGGCTCCACTGTCCCCTGGATTCTCCAGGCAAGAACACTGGAGTGGTTTGCCATTTCCTTCTCCAATGCATGCAAGTGAAAAGTGAAAGTGAAGTCACTCAGTCATGTCTGACTCTTTGCGACCCCATGACTGCAGCCTACCAGGCTCCTCCGACCATGGGATTTTCCAGGCAAGAGTACTGGAGTGGCTTGCCGTTGCCTTCTCCGCCAAGTGACACTAGTAGTAAAGAATCTGCTTGCCAATGCAAGAGATGTACGAGACACAGGTTCAATCCCTGGATTGGAACGCCACCTGGAGGAGGGCATGGCAACCCACTCCAGTATTCTTGCCTGGAGAATCCCATGTCAGAGGAGCCTGGCGGGCTACGGTCCATAGGGTCACAAAGAGTTGGACATGACTGAAGCGACTTAGCATGCGTGCATGCACAGGTGACTAACATGTGTACTGATTATCCATCTTTGGAAATCTATTTAGATCCTTTGCTATTTTAAAATTGGGTCATTTTTCTTTTTACTGTTCTGGATGCACGTCCCTTATCAGATACATGATTTCTAAGTATTTTCCCCCGCAAAAGTTGTTTTTTCAGTTTCTTGGTTTTTTTCCTCTGAGGCATACAAGTTAAGTCCAGTTTACTGTGTTTCTTTTGATGTCTTTGGTGTTATTTAAGAAACCATTGTCTAACCAAGGCCATGCAGATTTATACCTGGTTGCTTCTGAGAGTTTTGCAGTCTTAGCGCTTACATTTTTGTTTGTCATCTGTTTTGAGTTAATTTTTGTGTGTGATGTTATATGAAGTAAGGGTCTAACTTTATTTTTTTCCGTGTAGATATCCTGTTGTCCCAAAACCATTTGTTGAAAAACCTGTTCTTTCCCATTGAATCATCTTGGCACCCTTGTTGAAAATCAGTTGGCCATAAATGTAAGAGTGTATTTCTAGACTCTGAATTCTCTTCCATCCATTATGTCTGTTCTTCAGCCATTCACACACATTCTTCATTGCTGTAGATTTATAGTAAATTTTAAACTTGAAAAATGTGAATATTCAAACTTGGCCTCTCTCTTGGCTATGTGCATTCTCTGAATTACTGTGTGAATTTTAGAGTTAGCTTGTCAATTTCTGCTAAAAGCGGAGCCAGGATTTTGATAAAATTTGTGCTGAATTTCTCGATCTCTTTAAGGAGTTTTCTTGCATTAATATTTTTCAATTCATGAACATGAAATGTCTTTCTGTTTATTTAGGTCTTCAATTTTTTGTGTGTTTTGTAGTTTTCGTTGTACCCATTTGACATTTCTGTTCAGAAAGAAATGTATTTTGTTTATATTTCTAAGAAGATTCATTCTTTTTGATATTGAACTACTAATGAAAATTCTAAAATTTCATTTTCAAATTGTTCATTGCTTGTGTATTTGTTTTCCGTACAGCTTGGTTCCTCCCCCACTTCTTAGCAATTTATTATAGAAATCTTTTCCCTGTGAATGGTTACATGTGCATCTGTACCTCATTCATTTAGCAGATATTTTTTAAGCACCTGTTGTCTCATGGGCATTTTTCTAGATGCTAGTAGAGACAGCAGTGTACAAAATCCACCAAAGCTCCTGTTTTGATGGACTTTCGTTTAGTAGGGGAACGGCAAAAACAAGATATGTAGAATATATTGTATGTTGCAGTTTGTATGCAGTTGCAGTATATTGTACTTCTGAGGAGAAAAAGGAGTGGGAGATGAAATATTTGAGAGTGCAGGGGGCAATGCAAACTTTAGTATGACCGGAGGAAACCTCAGTGATATGGTGACACTTGAATAAAGAACTGAAGGGGGTGAGAAAGCTAGCCATATGGATAACTGAGGGAAGAGCATTTCAGACATAGCGGGTAGTGCATAAGGGAACAGTTAGGTGGGAGAGTGCCTGGTTGGTTTGAGAAACTGCGAGGTGGCTGGTGTGGCTTTAGAAAGGTAAATGATGGAGATCAAGTCAGAAAGGGGAATGTAGGGCATGTAGATGTAGCATTTGGTCATACTAAGGGGTTTGAAGTTTACTTTTGAGTGAGATGGGAAGCCCTTGAAAGTTTTTGAGCAGAGTGGGAAGTTCTGACTTAGGTCAGAAGATCCCTCTGACTGCCATGGTTAGTGTAGATTGAAAGAGAAGGGCACAATCAGGAGGTCAGTTGATAGGCTAGTACAGGAATACACGAGAGGTGATGATGGGGGCTTGGACAGGATGAGGCCAATGAGGTTGGTGAGAAGAGGTTGAATCACTGATATGTGTTGAAGTTCTAGTCTGTAGGATTTGATGATCTGTCAGATGTAAGTGTGGAATAAAGGGAGAAGTAAAAGATGACACTTGAGGTTTGGCTGAACAACTGACAGGATGGAGTTGAACAGTACTTTTTAATTATTGCATCAAATCTGTGTATGCTATCACATACCCACATAACTACAGATAATTGAGATTTCTCTACTTTGTATTTTATCACTAATTTTTTTTTGTTAAATACAATATGGCTATACGAAAGTGTATTTATTTATTTACTATTTAGTTATCTAGTGAATATTTGCATATTTTCCAGTTTTAGGCTGCTGTGAATAAAGGTCCTCTTTGCACGTGTGTCTTTTGGTACGTGAACATGTTTTCATTCCTCAGAGTTAAAGGCCTTAAATTGGAATTACTGGGTCATGTGCTTCCTAGGTGGTGCTGGTGGTAACCTGCCTGTCAGTGCAGGAGACATAAGAGATGTGAGTTCGATGATAGCTGGGTTGGGAAGATCCCCTGGAGGAGGTATGGCAATCCACTCCCATATTCTTGCCTGGGGAATCGCATGGACAGAGGAGCCTGGTAGCCTACAGTCCATAAGATTGCAAAGAGTTGGACATGACTGAAGCAACTTAGTATGCACATGTTAGTTTTATGTTTTAATTTATAAAGAACTGATGAACCTTTCCCGATGGTTATACCATTATGCATTCTCACCAGCAGCATACTAGAGTTCCATTTCTTCCAAATCCTTGTCAACATTTGATACTCTCAAATTGCAGACATTGATGGGTGTGTAGTGGTATCCCATTGCAGTTTCTTTTTAACTGTAATAAAATATGCATAACATAAAATTTATTTTAACCATTTTAATTGTGTAGTTCAATGGCATAAAGTACACTCACATTGGGCGACCATCAGTCTTAACTCATTTTTGAAACTTGTTTGTCATTCCAAACTGAAACTCTGTCCCCGTTAAACAGTAACCAGCTAATTTCTTCCCCTCCCTCCAGCCTCTCTTCTACTTTCTGACTATGAATTTGGCTGTTGTAGGTACTCGTGTAAGTGGAATCATACGATGTTCTTTTTTTTGCTTTTGGTTTATTCCAGTTAGAATAATGTTCTCAAGGTTGACCCATGTTACATCATAAAGCAGAATTTCTATTTCAAAGCTGAATAATACCCATTGTGTCTGTATACCACATTTTGTTTAATCATTCATTCATTGAGACGAGTGCCTTCCTTCCTTTGGCTATTGTGAATAGTGCTACTATAAACATGGGGTGTAAAAATCTCTTCAAAGTCCCTGCTTTCGTTTCTTTTGGTTATATAGCTAGGAATGGAATTGCTGTGTCATATGGTAATTCTATGTTTAATTATTTTGAAAACCAATATACCATTTTCCATAGCAGTTTTACTGTTTTACCTTCCCGCAAGGATTCCAGTTTCTTCACATCTTTGCTAATACCTTGCTAATGTTATTTTTAAAAACTAATGGTCATATAATGGGTATGAAGTGTCATTGGTATTTTAATTTGCATTTCACTGATTAATGATATTGAAGTTTTCATATATTTATTGGCCATGTGTATATCTTTTTGTGAATATACAACTGTTTTCTTTCTTTTTCTTTTCAGCCTACAAGTTCTTTTTCAGACAGGCATGTGTTCTGTATCATTACTGATTTGGGGGCAGGGTACTTATTTTGTTAAATTAGTGAAAATGAAGTCGCTCAGTCGTGTCTGAGTCTTTGCGACCCCGTGGGCTGTAGTCCGTGGAATTCTCCAGGCTAGAATGCTGGAGTGGGTAGCCATTCGCTTATCTAGGGGATCTTCCCAATCCAGGGATTGAACCCAGGTCTCCTGCATTGCAGGCAGATTCTTTACCACCTGAGCTATCAGGGAAGCCCTAATTGAGAAGAGAGTAGTGTTGAAATGTTTAACTATAATTGTGAACCTGCTATGTTTTCTTTCAGTTCTGTTCCTTTTTGTTTCATGTATTTTCAAGTTCTGTTATCAGGTGCATTCACATTTAGGACTGTTATATCTCCTTGATGGATCGATTCTTTATCACTAAGAAATGTGTCTCTTCTCTTGGGAATGTTCCTTGGCCTGAAGTCTGCTTTGTCTGGTGTTGACATAGCTACCCGTCCTTTCTTATGATTCGTGCTTTACATGTTTCTGTTTCTTTGCTTTCAACTTAATATGTCTTTTATAGTTTGTAGTTGCATCCTTTTTGATTGTTTACAATCTCTGCTTTTTGAGTTTTTGTTCCATTTATATTTATTGTAATTGTCAATATGGTTGAGTTTAAGAGTATCAGGTTACTGTTTGTTTTTTAGTTGTGTTATTTATACTACTTCCCTCCCCCACTTCCTGCTTTCTTTTGGATTAAGCATTATTTAGAAGTCTGTTTTATCTCCACTATTAGCTTGTATCTCTGTTTTTTCCCCAGTTGGTTGCACTAGTATTTACAGTATGCACCTTAGTTTATCTCAGTCTGCCTTTAAAATAAGACCTCTTAGAGTACAGGAATTCTAGAACATTATAAATTCATTTACCTTTCTTCATCCTTTTTTGCCATTTTAATCTTCTCTTTTGCTTTTATGTAAGCTGTGAATTCCACAGTAGAATTTCTGATTATTTCTTTATATAGTCAGCTGTTACATAAAGAAGTTTAAAAACCAGGAGCAATATTCTTTGATGTTTTGTTCATGTTTTTATTTCATTTCTTTTGTGTAGATTTTTTTCATGAACTCAAATTTCTATCTGATACTATTTTCCTTCTACTTGAAAAAATAAAAAAATTTCTAGAGCACTAAGTCTGTTGGCCAAAAAAAATCTTTCAGCTTCTATTTGTATGAAAATGTTGTTAATTCACTTGTAAAAATTTTATTAGGAAAATTTTCAAACTTACACAGGTATGAAATAATTGTAGAATGTAGTTCTACACTTAATATTTTACTTTATTTAATGTCTTGTATCTATATATCTGTTAACTTGTTTTATTTCTTTTTTTTTTTTGGATGCTTTTCAAAGTTTTGTTTTGGCCAAAAAGTTTGGGATTTTCCGTAACATTTTATAGAAAACTCCAAATGAACTTTTTGGCTAACTCAATAAGTTGCAGATGTTAGAATATCTCATCCTTAATTTTGTCATATATAGTTAACTAAAACATATGAAATGTATTATTATTAATTGAGTGTATTGCACTTAACTAAATTTAGTATTTTTTCTGGTTATCTGTTGGTACATAACAGATCACCCCAAACTTAGTGTACCCCAAACATCTGCAGTTATTTGTTTTGTTTATAAAGCTGTACTTTGGGCAGAGATTGGCCAGGATAGCTTGTCTTGGATTCCCTGAATTGGTTGTTTTGTTTTATACTCTTACTAACAATTACAAGTTTCCACTTGCTCTACATTCTTACAGCATTTGGGACTCTCAGTCTTTTTGACGTAGCCATTCTAGTGGATATATAGTGGTTTATCTTAACATTTTGAAGGATATTTATCACTTGATACATAACTCTAGGTTAACATTTTTCTTTCCACATTTGTTTCTGGTGAGAAGTCTGTGGTTATACTTAATGTTTCTTCTCCTGTTCATAAAATCTTTTTTGCCCCCCCTCTGGCGTCTCTTTTAAGATTTTCTCTTTATCCCTGATTTTTTTTGTGTGTTTATCCTGCTTAGGATTTATTGACTTTGGGTGTGTTTGTTTTTTTTCTTTTTTGGTTTGTTTTGGTCTATGTGCTTATGCTTTCATCAAATTTGGAAAAGTGTCAGTCATTATTTCTTCACATGTATTTTTTTAAAGTCACTTCTCTTCCTTCTACATTGTTTTCCAGGGACTCTGGTTATATGTATAATGTTAGATTATTTGATAATTATATTCAGATCATTAATATTTTTAGTTCTTTTTTTGTCTCTTTCTGCTTCCACTTACTTTGTCTTGTATTTTACTGTTTTTTTCCCCCTTCAATGTCAAATACTTTGAGATGATTTATATATTTATGTAAATATATATATATTTATATACATTATTTAGTATTTCTAAAAGTTTCATTTTCATATATCCTTTTGTCTCCTTGGTCATATTTATAATATCTATTTTAAAAGTTCTCATCTACTGATTCCATCAGTTTTTTCACTTCAGGGTCTTTTGACTAGTTTTTCTTTTGGTTATTGGTCTTGTTTTCCTCTTTGTAAATTTAGTAGTTTACTACTGGATACTGAATATTGTAATATTCTGTTGTTGAGTGGCTGGATTTTGTTGTCTTTTCGAATGTTAAATTTTGTTTTGGCAGCCAGTGAAGTAACTTGTTGCTCAGCTTGATTCCTTCAAGGTTCTGTTAGAGTGTAAAGGCTTTACTTTTGGGCTGGTAGCTACTAGAACGGCATGGCCTTTCTTAGTTTTCTACTAAATGTCCTGTAAATGTCTATGAAATGTTCTAAGTGTCAACATGTTCTCTTCATTCTAATTGGGGGGAACTTAGGGATCTCCAAGTCTTGTATGAGCACTGGGAATATCTCAGCTCACAGCTCCTCTTTCTTCAGCTTCATGGAGTCTTTCACTTTATTCATGCCTAGTTTAGTATATAGTGACAGACTTGAAAGGACCCTCAAGGCTTATGGAAACTTTTCTCTGCTTAGCTCCCCTCTCTGGCACTCAGTCTTAGTAAATATTCTAGCCATTTCAGCCTACTCAACTCTGACCTCTTGCTTCACACCCCAGTGAGACTGCTGTCCTCTGTCTGGGTTTCCCTCCATTGACTCTTATCAGAAAGTTGCCTTTAGGCAGAAATTTAAGCATTCAAAGGGTTCACCTTAACTCTGTTTATTCTCATGGATCACAGTCTCACACTGCCTTGTACCCAGGATCTGAAAACATTTTTTCGTGTATGTTGTCCAGTTTTCTTGTTTTTGATAAGAAGTAACTGTTAGATACTTTTTGGATCTTTCTCTGGACTTTCTGTTTCATCTACATTTATTATTAAGTGCTCATACCATACTGTGCTTTTTAAAATAAAATTTTCATTCAAGTATGATACACATACAAAAGCATATGAGTATGCACATAGGTTGTTACACTTTCACACACTGAGCACACAGATGTAGTCTGCATTCAGATCAAGGAATAAGATCAGTTCCTCTGTAGCCCCTTGTGCTTTCTTTGTCATTAATTCTCTTTCCCCAAGAGTAACCAGTATCCTGACTTCTACTGGCATAGATGAGATTTTCCTGTTTTTATATTTTATGTAATTAGAAACAGTCATATGTAGTTGTATCTGACTTATCTCACACAGCATATTTGTGCGCTTTATCCACACTGTTGGTTGTCGCTGGCTGCTTATCATGTCTGTATGGCACAGTTGACCCTTGAGAAGGTGTGGGGCTTGGGGTGCCCGTCTCCTGCACATTTACAAAGCTGCATGTATGGCCACAGTAGGCCTTGCAGACTGACAGTTCTGTGACTTCAACCACCTGTAAATAGTGTTACTATATTAGTGTATTTTCTGAAGAAAAATCCACGTCTAAGTGGACCTGCATAGTTCAAACTTGGGTTGTTCAAGGATCAGCTGTATTTTGTTTTTCATTCTGCTGCTGATGGACATTTTAGTCATTTCTGGTTTAGGGTGGCTAAGACTGTTGTTACTGTCAATTTTCCACTAAATGTCTTCTAGTGAACGTGTGTTCTCATTTCTGTTTGATATACCTAGAGGAATTTTTAAGTTACAGGATATGTATACATTTAGTAGATAACTGTCAAATTTTTTTGAAGGGGTTGTATCAATTTTAATTATACTATTTACTATCCTACATTTAGTCCCTGGTAGAACAAGTTCTTTGGAAAGAGAGACGTTTCTTTTAGAAAATGAAATATTCTTGGTGATTCTTACGTTTTTGAGCTTCAGAGTATACTTTCGTTAAATTGACTTGGGGTAAATTTGTGTTATTTTAGAATTAAGGGATACTCTTGTTTATTCGTCTGTGAATTGCATTTGGAACTACTTCGGAATCCTTTTTCAGGCCATGAGCTTTACTCCCCCCCCGCCCCCGCCTTGTACACGGGAGGTGTGGAGTCAAGAAAACAGTCCCCAATATGATGAAAGTAAACATTAAGGAGATGTGCCTTCCCCTCAACCAGCTTATAATTAGAAGCACTGAGAAATGTATGCAGATAGCTATAATATATAAAATAATAAACTTAAGGTAGAAATTAATATAGTATTAGGAATATATAGTAAATGATTATTTACAGAAAAGATTAGAGAATTGTGTGGTACAGTAATTAAAATGAGTATTTTTTAACAGGGCATAATAGGTGGGTGGGAGATAAAGGTTAGCAAAAGATAGAGAAGTATTTTGGGGTAAACTGTTGTGAGAAACAAAAGCATTGAACTCAGAAATACAGATGGCTAGTAAGCAACAGTTAGAACTGGACATGAAACAACAGCCTGGTTCCAAATAGGAAAAGGAGTACGTCAAGGTTGTATATTGTCACCCTGCTTATTTAGCTTCTATGCAGAGTACATCATGAGAAACACTGGGCTGGAGGAAGCACAAGCTGGAATCAAGATTGCCGGGAGAAATATCAATATCCTCAGATATGCAGATGACACCACCCTTATGGCAGAAAGTGAAGAGGAACTAAAGAGCCTCTTGATGACAGTGAAAGAGGAGAGTGAAAAAGTTGGCTTAAAGCTCAACATTCAGAAAACGAAGATTATGGCATCCGGTCCCATCACTTCATGGGAAATAGATGGGGAAACAGTGTCAGACTTTATCTTTTTGGGCTCCAAAATCACTGCAGATGGTGATTGCAGCCATGAAATTAAAAGACGCTTACTCCTTGGAAGGAAAGTTATGACCAACCTAGATAGCATATTCAAAAGCAGAGACATTACTTTGCCAACAAAGGTCTGTCTAGTCAAGGCTGTGGTTTTTCCTGTGGTCATGTATGGATGTGAGAATAGGACCATAAAGAAAGCTGAGCGTGGAAGAATTGATACTTTTGAACTGTGGTGTTGGAGAAGACTCTTAAGAGTCCCTTGGACTGTAAAGACATCAGAACAGTTAGTCCTAAAGGAAATCAACTGTGAATATTCATTGGTGCTGAAGCTAAAGCTGCAGTACTTTGGCCACCTGATGAGAAGAGCTGACTCATTGGAGAGGACCCTGATGCTGGGAAAGATTGAGGGCAAGGGGGCAACAGAGGATGAGGTGGTTGGATGGCATCACTTACTCAATGGACATGAGTTTGAGCAAGCTCCAGGAGATATGAGGGACAGGGAAGCCTTGTGTGGGTGGGGCACAAAGAGTTGGACACAACTTAGTGACTGATCAACAGTGGAAGGAAAAGACATGGTCTTTAGACTCAGACAACTTGATCTTAACCTTATATTTACTAGTTAAGTGACCTAAAGCAAGTCACCTAAAAGGAAATATTCCTCTTTTGTAAGATGCTTATCCTGAGAAGTATATTTTGTGAACATTTTCAAGCAGTGGAAGTATAAAAACGAATTATATGTGTGTTCTCTAAAAGTGTGGTCTAGTCAGAGAAGAGGCTGGACTGGCAGATTTTTTCCAAATCGTGTACAGTTTCATCTGAAATGCTACTCTGGAACAAAACCAACAACAGAATAATTGGGGGAAGTGTTGGAGTGTGGGGGAATTTCTGAGATAGAATTGATAGCAGTGGGTGAGTTTGTTGTACTGGAAAGGGCTTCTCTTTAGAATATAACTCAGTTTTCTAATTTGGATGACTGGACTGGTAGTGGTATCATTACTTCCCCTGGTTTTTCTTAATATGTCTGGGATAAACATTATTCATGCCTCAGTGCTCAGTTTATATGTTACTTTATAAAGAATATCTTTACTTTTTTCCCAGACTTAAGTCAGAATATTTGTGCACTTATATTGTGGTTTCTTCTTCACAACAACACTTAACTGTGCATTGCAGTTACCTACTTTATTGTGGTTTTTATTGTTTGTGCCCATTTTCCCCATTACGTGGGAATAAGAGCAAGTCTAGTTTCCAGTTCTGGGGAGGGGAGTTACTAAAACTTTATAGACTGAATTTTGAATTTATTTTAATTTTTTAAATTAATAAATTTTAATTGGAGGCTAATTACTTTACAATATTCATAGTGGTTTTTGCCATACATTGACGAATCAGCCATGGTTGTACATTTGTCCCCCATCGTGAACCCCCTCCTACCTCCCTCCCCATCGCATCCCTCAGGGTCCTCCTAGGGCACCGGCTTTGAGTGCCCCACTTCATGCATCGAACTTGGACTGGTCATCTATTTCACATTTGGTGATACACATGTTTCAGTGCTATTCTCTAAAATCATCCCACCCTCACCTTCTCCCACAGAGTCCAAAAGTCTATTCTTTATATCTGTGTTAGAGCATGTCTAGTTTCTTTATCAGTATGTCTTCGTCCACTTGTAGACCTTCAAACATTTTAAAATTTGGGCTGTAATTGACATATAACATTGTATTAGTTTTAGGTAGTAGACATTCTTTGAATGATCTTTAGTATCAAACTGTACAGTGGTTGGGCTAAATAAAAACGAGGGGGGAAATAAAGAATGGCACCATTTTTTTCGTTTTTCACTTTTTTTTTTTTTTTTTTTACCATTTTTCTTATAATCTGTAATTAGCAGGACAACAAGAGTAGGAAGAGTAGGCACATCAAGATGGAGTGAGGTTTTTTTTAATAATTGAGTTTGATTTTATATGCTGATGAACATCTCAAGTGCCTGTGTACCATTGGTAACTGAGAGTAGCAGGCTTATGACTCAAGAGATCAAGGCTTAAAAGGTGTAAGGGCTCTTAAGATGTGAGGGATCTTAAAAGATGTTAGGGATATTAAGTATATAGAGAGGTGATAGAGGAACAGGTGCTGACCTTGTCCAGAAAATTAATTTAACCTAAATTGCTGCTAAGTCACTTCAGTCGTGTCTGACTCTTTGCGACCCCATAGACGGCAGCCCACCAGGCTCCCCTGTACCTGGGATTCTCCAGGCAAGAACACTGGAGTGGGTTGCCATTTCCTTCTCCAACGCATGAAAGTAAAAAGTGAAAGTGAAGTTGCTCAGTCGTGTCCGACTCTTTGCGACCCCATGGACTGCAGCCTACCAGGCTCCTCCATCCATGGGATTTTCCAGGCAAGAGTACTGGAGTGGAGTGCCATTGCCTTCTCCATAACCTAAATTAAATAGCCCGTTTTCTTACATTAAGAAAAGGGCTATTGATGGAAACTTAGAGGCTGTGGTTGGGGAGTAGGAAGATGAACTGGGAGAAGACGTAGTTCCAGTCAGAGGTAGAACACTGATAGGTACAGCATTATGGAAGCAACTAGCATTTTTGGTGTTTACAGTTTCTGTTACTTATCCTATATCTTCATAGATTTGGTGTATTTCTTCCATGATTATGTGTTCCTAATCTTCTAAGGCAAAGTATCTCAAATTGGGGTATGCATATCACATGAAATGTGTGCTTAAAATACAGATCTTTATATCCCCATTTTATGTACTGAATCAGTCTCTGGAGGTTGAGATCAAGTAAGTATGCATTTTTTTTACAGATTCCTCAGGTGATTGTATTATTTCAGAGAGTTTGAGACTCAGTCTGTTAAGATCTTAACATTAGATTAATTTTAAAAACTAATTATATGCTGCTGCTGCTAAGTCACTTCAGTGGTGTTCGACTCTGCGACCCCATGGATTGGAGCCCACCAGGCTCCTCTGTCCCTGGGATTCTCCAGGCAAGAACACTGGAGTGGGTTGCCATTTCCTTCTCCAATTATATGCAGTATATTCATTTTCTGACAAGAACCTTTAGGATGCTGGGTGGGTTTCCTGACTTGGTGGGGAACTTGGTTTCTTCATATGTAGTAAAAGGAAATATATTAAAAAAAAAAACAAACTTCAGTTCTGTTCAACTGAGACGTGCTCTGATTGTGTACAAATGAGATAAGAATTTACAGTGATTATTTGGATCCATGCTGAAGCTTAAAGGCTTCAAAATTTGTTTTTTGATAAGAGAAGTTTTGATAGGTTAAATGTTTGATTTAAGGAATAATAATTGCTACCGTACACTGAGGCCCTATTATGCTCCAGGCAACATTGTCTTACATACTTTAAAAATATTTTCACTAATGCAACAACCTGACACCTAAGACTGACAGGACACTCCCAAGCTGCTACTCTGGGAGGTAGCTGGGCAGATGCTCCTATATGTACCTAACATAGCAGGTGCTCAGCATATATAATTTAGTTAAAAGCTTAACTGCTATAGGTATCTGAAGGAATTCAAGACACGTACTTAAACAGTTGTCATGTATTTTCAGCCCTGTTGGAGAGAGAGAGGAGTAAGGAAATGGAGATCAGTAAGCTCTGTGGCCGGAGAAGGCAATGGCACCCCACTCCAGTACTTTTGCCTAGAAAATCCCATGGATGGAGGAGCCTGGTAGGCTGCAGTCCATGGGGTTGCTAAGAGTCGGACATGACTGAGCGACTTCACTTTTACTTCTCACTTTCATGCATTGGAGAAGGAAATGGCAACCCACTCCAGTGTTCTTGCCTGGAGAATCCCAGGGACGGGGAAGCCTGGTAGGCTGCCGTCTACGGGGTCGCACAGAGTCAGACACGACTGAAGTGACTTAGCAGCAGCAGCAGCAAGCTCTGTGGCTGAAAATGGGCATCATGGTTCTGCCCGCTGGAAGCCTTCAGGCCGCAGGGCCTGCCTAACTACCTGTCCATACATCCTGGCAGCAGCTCTTAGGGGCGTTTGTCTCTTGATATGTTTTGAATATTCACAGATACTACAAATGAGTTTGGTTCTGTAATTTTAGAGCAATTTTTTTTCTTTGCAAGTTGTCTATTCGGTTGTCTGTGTAAAAGAATTGAGTGAGGTGTTTTATGTTTTAGGTTAAAAATCTGTAAGAGCCTGATTTTAGAATTCACCAGCTCCTCAGAAGTTTGGCGAAATATGGTATGTTTCTGTTTTATTTTTTGAAAGTCAAAATTGCATGAATATCTTAATGTCATGATTAGAATAGTGATGTATTCAGCAGATTTGGATAACTGCCATTTTTAAAGGATTATGCTGCTAAGTGCTAAATCACCATGCTGCCAGGTAGACTGTGTGAGGGCTCCAAGTGGGATTCGGAAAGAAATTTAGAAGAGGTTAGTGTGCTACGAGGGGTAAAATAATTGCATAAGAAGATTGAGGGAGCGAGTTTGGCTGTTAGGCTATGAGTTAATAATAGCTTCCATTTATTGGGCTTTTTCTATGTGCCAAACACTGTTTAGAACAAAATACATGTTTGTTCATCCTCATGACAGACCTCTGAAATAGGTACTACTGTTACCTTAGTTCTGTATATTGGGAAATGGTCTTGGAGAGGTTAAGAAACTTGCCCAAGATTTTCCATTGAGTAAGGGACCAAACAAGGCCTTGTATCCATACTGACTCTGGGAGCTGTTTGCTCTGTTGAGCACTAGACTATGAAAAAGTAAGTCTAGAAGAGAAAACTTGCCTCAGTATTTTTCACAGAACATGTAGCTCTTTAATGAATTAATTCATCTCAGTTAATCAATTAAAAGGTGTTTTGACTTTTTCATTTTTATGTTTTACAGGTTGGAAAGTTAGACTTGGATCTTTTAAATCCACATACACTATTAGTCTTATGAAGACTCCAGAGGAAATACTATTCGTTTCAGGGGGCGCATTACCTCTTTTCCAAATGACCTCAAGAATCTTCTAGGTTATTATTAGGAAGCATGTAACATGATAGGAAAATCTAGGAAATTTGATATCTTCCAGGGATTATAAATCCCACATATTTAGGCATACCTCAGAGGTATTTCACGTTTAGTTCTAGACTACTGCAGTAAGGCAAATAAAGCTAATCATGTGAAGCTTCTGGCTTTCTGGTGCCTATGAAAGTTACATTGACAGATGCTTACTATAGTATATTAAGTGTACCATAACATTATGTCTAAAAAAGAGTGTACATATCTTAATTAAAAAATACTTTGTTGATTAAAAAAAGTGCTAAACATCATCTGAGCCTTCCGCAAGTTGTTATAGTAATATCAAAAGTTACTGATCATAAATCACCGTGACAAATATAATAAGGAGGAAAAAATGTGAAATATTGCAAGAATTAACCAAAATGTGACACAGAGACATGAAGTGAGCCAATGGTGTTGGAAAGATGGCACCTGTAGACTTGCTAGAGGCAGGCTGCCACAAACCTTCAGTTTGTCAAAGACGACACACATTTGTGAAGCGCAATAAAATGAAGTATGTCTGTATTCGAGTCCGCGAAAGTTATTTATGTATTCTTTGGCCAACTCTTACCCTTATCTGAATTTGAAGCCCAAGTTCATAGGCTGCAGAGTTATGGGTTCAAGCATTGATGTTTCATCCCTTAGTATTCTCAGATAGCTTCCTATTTTATAAATGTCAAGGGTCTTTTGTTTCTGTCTCCTAATTTTCTCATCTTTCCTTAGATAACTTTTCAGATTTGGCCTGGATATATAGTTTGGTAGGGAAATCATCCGGAGGAAAAACTAGTTGCAGGGCATGAACTCTTGATTCTGGGATATTCCCGATGTGTATCTTTGCCAGAACTGCAGTGTGAGTAGGATGCCTGATAAATCGTGAATCATGATAATCAGGACAGTTCAGCTAAGGCCAAGTAAGGGGATCAGAGGATATTAGGTTGAGGGAGAAAAAAATGATTTTGTATTTCGCCATTCTCTGTCATGAAATTGAATGTTAGTGGATTTATGACTGATAAGGAGAATATAATATTCATGAAATACCCAAGGAGTTTTTGCTGCTGTTATATTATCCTGTGGAATAAGTAGGAATAGACTTGGTGGGGGTGTGTGTGTGTGTGTGTGTGTGTGTGTATAACTATTTCATTAAGCATTTGACTACCTGGAAAACTCTGTTACTATTAGTCCCATTTAAACTATTATAATTGTGGATTCTCAATTTATATTTTAAATCTTTGCTTACTTACATATATTTAAATCATGAGGCTCTAGAGCAAAACTAAACAAAATCACAAAATACTAATTCTGGTTAGGAAGTCAATATACCTAGGTTTTAGTCCTAGGCCTGGCTTCAACACTAATACTAAAATCTTGGGCAAGTCAATTAATCACTCTAAGGCTGCTTTGTTTTTCTGTTTTTTTTTTTTAAATTCTTTCTATCATACCTACTTGGTATAGGTTAGAGCCATAGTTGTTTTGAGATTTAAGATACTGTTGACCAAAGTGCTTTTCTTTTGTAAACTGTGACACTTCATAAAAGTACAAGATTATTGTCATGTTTTCTCAAGTGAAGAAATAATTTAAGAAAAAAATGCTGGAAAATAGTCCTTGAAAGCATTTCTATAATTATTCTTCTGATGAATGTTACATTGGCACCTAATTTGAACCTGTGAAGATTTTTTTTTTTTTTTTGAACAATGAATTGAGTTTATAAAGTGTTCTAACTAAAGATTTGTTTAATTTATTAGAGTTATTAAACCTACGCTCAGATCAAGTTAGCAGCTAGACTGGTGTGACAACCTGTTTTTAATCAGTGACTCAAAGCTGTGATCACCCTGATGTCACCGAATGGCCACAGCTTGTAAAAGGTAATTTTGAATGTTATTTTACAGCCTTTAAAAGGCTGCCATTGTAAAATACATGCTGTTAAAAAGAAGGAAGAAAATGTATAGTTGACAGGGATACTGACTGCTAAGAATAGTGGACCTATGAGTTGACCCGCTTCTCCGTTTAATCTCCTTCCTAAAATACTTTCTGCCTTTTCCCCAGACTTATCTGTATGAATAAATAGGAAAGTATTTCTAAAAATTTCCAAGTTTTTAAATAAAGATTTTATTATGAAGATTAAAAAAAAAACTATGAAAAAAGTCTTAATATACATTTTAAAGTATGCTTTTCATGTGGTGAGAGTTTTAATAACACTGGTATACTGTTCTGTCCCAGAGAGTTACAGTTGAAGTTGAAGGAGGACCTTGCAGTCCAGAGAAGCTGCACCTCATAAAAATCTCTCTCTTGTTTTTCTCACAAACTTTAGGTTAACCTAAGTCAGTACTTTTGGGGTTTTTTTCGTTTGATTTGTGTCCTCAATTTGGTAAAATTACAGCTGACTCAATGGATATGAGCTTGCGCAAGCTCCAGGAGATGATGGACAGGGAAGCCTGGTGTGCTGCATGCAGTCCACAGGGTTGCAAAGAGTTGGACACGACTGAGCAGCTGAACAACCAGATCCTTACTTCCCAGCATTTGACAGTAAAGAATAAAGACTCTTCAGGAGCTAAATTAAAGCTTGGAAGCTATTGTTAGATCTTAGGTATTTTATTTATTTATTGGAGTTTTGGAATTTTTTTTTCCCCCAAACTTTAAACTTATTTTGTATTTGGGTGTAGCCAGTTAACAATGTGGTGTGAGTTTCAGGTGAATAGCAAATAGCATATATCTGTTCTCCCCCCAGATCTTATGTATTTTATAATTTTGAGTGTTTGGATCCTAACTTTAGGATACTCTTTGGTAAATTATTTAGAATATTACAGACAGAATACAATAAGCAGAATGACTAGAAATTTATACAGGCAAGTACTGTTACTTATTACTCACTATAAGATAAAAAGTGCTTCTTTTAGTTCAGTGTTTATTCATAACCTTTTTCTTGATTAAAAAACAATTTCCGTTTTGAGTGAAAAACAAATGCACTATGTTTAAGAGTCTTAGGGTAGATTGTTTTAAGGTAATAATCTTCAATTTATATTATTCTTTTTTTCTTCTTGAATTGGTTTAAATCACTTGGTTTGACTTTAAAGTGGTTTTGGTAGTTACATTAATATATGTTAATATTAAATGATGCTAATGTTTACGTATTCTCTTGTTTAGGGAACAGACTTTGGAAATTAGAATGTAGATACCATTTGATGTATTTAATCTCTATTCCATTTCAGAATCTCAAAACTTTACAATAATTACAAATTGTACTTCTGAGACTTGGAGTTGTGTTCCCTCTTGCTTGCATCTTACCTTTTTTGCAGTAGTAGTTTAATTTCCCTGTCAATGTGTCCTCAGTTTTTCCCCCTCTCTCTTTCCCTGTTAATTTTGAAAATTTTGCCGCCTACGTGTTTAAAAGCTTCTAATCTGCCTCTCTTCCCTTAGAGCCAGCAGGTTTATTTTTTGTTTTGCAAGCCTGCTCTGCCTCCTTACAGTATGACATCTGATGCTGGAGGGTCGGTCGCACTTTCAAAAATGAGTCAGCTGGTACATGGGGTTATCATCACTTTTTAGCTCTTCTGTCTGAGAGATACAAGTTTGGAAGCAATCTTGGGGTACTTACCCACAAGGCTGGTGGAAACCAGGTGTGTCACAAAGGTGATTTGTTTGCTCCCTGGGGGAGAGGGTGGAGTGAAATTTTTGCATTTGTGTCACTGCCAAGTCACTGCCACCTCCAGCATGCCCCAGGTTTTAGTTCTAATATCATTTTGTGCATAATTGAAAATGTGAATATACTGCAAAGAAGATCTAAAATAAATATTTGAGCTGCTGGACTCCTACATTTTTTTGCATTCTTTCCCTTGGACCACTGCAATGAGGGATAATTTTGAAAGTGATAAAGAAGTGAGTTTTTTAAAACTGAGAAATATGGGAAACAGATTTTTTCTTTTCTGGTGGCTCTGAGTTTAAGATTCTTTTGTTAAAAGTTGTTTGAAATTTGAAGTCTCAAGTCAGTGATAAATTTACAAATCAAGTCCTTGTAATATCAGTTTGAAAATTTAGCTTTTGACCTCTAAAAAATATTTTACCTATTCTGTGAATTTAAAGTGTTGAAATCAGTATTGTGCTGATTCACCTTAATATATGTTGACTGATGCTGGTTATAAAAGTGAATAGAGTAATAGGAATTTATTTTTTTTAACATGTTGGGTAGGGTAGGCAGAATTGGTTCATGCCCCAGAATGAAAATAAAAGATTTCTTACTGTCTTAGAATTTTGAATATTTCTGCTTAAAATAGCAGCAGTATATTGAAAAAGTAGAAAAAAACTGGCAACTGTTTATAGCTGATGTCATTCATTGTTATCCACAACAAGATTTTTAATGCCCTGGAATACAATTGACAGGTACACAGGCTGCCAGTGTATTTTCAGGGAAAGCTACTTTCATTGAAATAAGGTAATCTTGATCAGAATGGTAAATCAGACTTCAGTGTCTCAAAATTCATGAGGCTCTTAGGTTTAAATTTGTATTATCTACAGCAGAGATTGGCAGACTTTTTTTTTAAAGGGCCAGGTAATAAATATTTTAGGCTTTGTGGGCCACGTGTCTGTAAGTTTCTCAGCTCTGCTCTTGTGGCATAAAAGCAGCCATAGACAGTATGTAAATGAATGAGCATGCCTCTGTGCCAGAACAAGCTTATAAAAATAGGCGGCTGACCCAGGCCTTAGTTTGTCATCCCAGGCAGTAGTTTGCTGATACTTTATCTAAAGTTTGGGACCATGAATACCAGTGCATACCTTTGATATTGTGAATAACTGATACTTGGCTGTAGACGGTTTCATAGTTGTATGTTTTTATTATAAATACTTGACTTTGTAAATATGATTTGTTATGTTGGTTTGTATGTTGGTACCTAAATAGTGTTTAGTTTCCTTTCCTTAAAAAAACGAACTGAGTTTTTATTAGTCTAGCCCTTACGATAAATGTGTTGTATGGCAATCTGATCGGATCACTTTTTTCTCATGTTGAACTTTTAAAATTGTTAACCCATTAAATCTTGGTTTCAAATTTGTCTTCCAAAATAAAATGTTTGCTCCTTTTTTGAAATATGGAATATTTTGCTTAACTTTTCTCAATTGCATTTTACAGATCATCAGGAGAACCTCAATCTGACGACATTGAAGCTAGCCGAATGTAAGTGTAACTTGGTTGAGGCTGTGGTGTCTAAGTTGCTCTAGATTGCTTTAAATGGTATCACATTTTTTGAAAACAATTTCCAATTGGAAGATAGGAATACACAGGTCTCATTTTCCCTACCAAATAAATACCTCTAAATCTTGGTAACATATTACTAGATTTCTACTTCTAGACAGATAACTGCATACCCCTGGATTCTTACATATTTTTGCTCCCCTAGAAGTTTTAGTCTGTTAGTGTGAAAGACCTGGAAGCACATCATTTCATTTATGGTGGTAGAAGGATCCCAGGATGGAACATGAACATAAAGAAGTACCAGTGTACTCAGGTACCTTGATGCAATAGGGAACCTAATCCATGTGGCAGAAAACAGGGGTGATCAGGGAAGGCTAAGTTAAGTCTTGAAGTGAGACTGGGAGTTAGCGAGCACAAGCTAGGCAGAAACATGAGCACTTACAAAGCCGCATAGTAAATGTAAGAAGCAGTAGGCAGTTGAGGATTTTTAGATTATAGACTAACCGAAAGGTGGAAAGTTAAAGGAGATGAGACTGCATAAAAAGGCCTAGGTGCTTGCATGCTATGGGAACGGCCTTGGCCTGTCTCTCATAGGTATTTGGGAGTCAGTAAAGAATTTGCTAAGTAGGGTAACCTTGTTAGATATATATTTTTAGTAACTTTGCTGGCAAGGAAACAGGATTGAAGAGAAATCATATGGTAGGATGACCAAAATTTAGTCAATGAAAGCCTAAATAAGGGCAGTAGTATATTAGGAATTCAAGATAAAGTTTTCTGGTTTAAAGAAAAGTATTTAGAAAGTGAAGTAGGTAAGACTTCAGTGATTAGTTGTGAAAATATAAGAAGTTTAAAATAACTAGAGATGGTGATTATTTAAGCAGGGCTTTAAGGTAGTAAGGGTTGGAATGAAAAATATAGGTATAGGGATTTCTCTTGAATAAGAGCAAAGACCCTTATGAATCTAGAAGAGGGAGGTAAGGATGAGTGCTGCTGCTGGCTGCTGCTGAGTCAGTTCAGTTGTGTCTGACTCTGCGTGACCCCATAGACAGCAGCCCTCCAGGCTCCTCTGTCCCTGGGATTCTCCAGGCAAGAACACTGGAGTGGGTTGCCATTTCTTTCTCCAAGGATGAATATGTGATATTAAATGTATTGGTAGGTAAGAATGAGGAAGTCAAAGCCACTGTGCCTAAACTGTCAATTTTCTTAGTAAATTAGGTCAGCTACACCACTGTGTGCTTCTGGAAGAAGTGGTTTCGTTGTTGATTAAGCTTGGGACATACAGACTTAAACAGCAGATTTCTTTCCTGAAAATTGTGAAAAATCCTTTAGAATGATATACATTGTGCATCTCCAAGAAGGGATTATAAAATATATTTTTCAAACATATGTGTCCATGTAACTTAAAATTTTTTTGTGTGGTAAAATACACATTACAAAATGTCCAATTTAGTGGTAATTAGTTACATCTATATTGTTGTGCAATGATTGCCACCATCATCTCTGTAACTTTTCATCTTGCAAAACTGAAACTGTTGTCAGTTAAAAAAAAGTCACTCCCCATTCACTCTTCTCCCCAGACCCTGGCAATCACCATTCTACTTTCTTTGATTTGGACAACAATACCTCATATACTCGGAGTGCCCACAGTATTTGTCTTTTTGTGATTGGCTTATTTTACTTACATAGCATGATATCAAGGTTCATCCGTGTTGTAGTGTATGTCAGAATTTTCTTCCCTTTTAGGAACTGAATAATCTGTTGTATATATATGTAACATTTCGTTTATCCATTTATCTGCTGATGGACACCGGTTGCTTTTGTTTTAGCTATTGTGAATAATGCTGCAATGTAAGAATACCTCTTCGAGACCCTGCTTTTATTTCTTTGGGTATATGCCCAGAAGTCAGATCATATGATCATATGATAGTCCTATTTTTAATTTTTTGCACAAGGAACCTTCATACTGTTTTCTAGAGTGGCTGTACCACTTTAACAGTTTGACCACATAATGCACAAAGGTTATAATTCCATACATTCTCAACATTTGTAATTTTTTTTTTTTTTTTTCCTTCACTATAAGCCATCCTAATGGGAGCACGGGTATTTCTCTTTATAGTTTTTTGACCATGTAACTTTTTAAGAAACATTTTAAAGTAGTTTTTGTAGAACTCAGAGTTTGGTTAGGGGATTTGAAAAGACTGAAAACTTGGAAAGTTCTTGGGGAAAATGGGTGAAGTGGACCAGATATTGAGAGTCTCATGTTAACAGAGTACCCAGCTAAGATTAACTTATCCATACTTGCAGTTAGACGACTTTTCTGTAGTAGCCAGAAAAAGATGCATGGTATTTCACCATTGGCTATTAGAACAGATGGGAGTGGCATGTGTGTAGAGTGTTAACATTGGAGTAGTTGAATTTACATGTCATCGGTGATGGCCACTGTTGGAAAGGTTGTGGTGCCAGATGAAGATGTTGGGTTGGTTATAGAACTCATGATGGGTCAAAGATAGTTTCAGTTTAAGTGAAACTCTTACAAGCATAGATGATGATGATCAGAGCCTAAGGTAGTGATTGGCTGAAACTGAGAGGAGATGAGGGACCCTCAAGTTAAGAAAGTCAAGTATTTTGGGGGCTCGAGGGTTGGGATAGATCATGCATACAGGCATTGAAGTCACAATGCCAGTGATATAACTGGGGCAAAATAGAGGCTTTAGTATATGGGTGCAATTTACCAGAAAGTTTCTAAGTATAAGTTGTGTTTGTGTTGTGCTTTTTTTTTTTTTTTTTCTTTCAAATGGGGGATGGGCATTATTTTTAATACAGTGAATAAGAAGGATAACAGTACATTTAGGGATTTGAGTTGTCTGTGAAAACCTCACTTAAAAGAATTATAAGAAATGCATTTGGGGGCAAGTTAGGTTTCAGTGAAAGCTAAAAGATTGAGAAAACATTATATAAAGCAATTAAAGATATGAATGTGTTTCTGGCTATCTTGATGGAAGAGGTTAGATGGATGCATCAAGAGTAAAGAATGAAAAGGAAAGATGAGGCTTGTGTTTTATAGTATGGCAAGAATGTGAGGTGCGGTAGGATGTTTATCATGAGGTTCCAGATGAGACTCTGGTGTTAAGTTCTGGTTGAGTTTAGCAAGGTATCATTGCTGTTGCCCATTGTAAGGTGGAGTAACTGAAAATTAGAACTAACAAAATTTCTAAGCTTCTGGCCATAATGGTGAGACTATAGTTCTAAGTTTTCATGTCTGCCACAGTTTCTCAAATTTCTATAACTGTAGAAACCATAACTAGGCAGTAGTTTAGTAAGATTTCTTCTACCTGAAGCTTATGTGTCTTGATTTACAAAATAGGCGATGAAGGATTCTTGTTTTTATCTAAGAATTAACTAGTGTGTTTTATTAATGGCAACATCTTATATTTATTAAAGCGTGATTCTTTTTACCACTTTGAGATATATTTGCATTTGATATCCTTTAGGGATCACCTCGAGTACATTTTAAATAATTATATAAAATTAAAGAATATGCATGGTTTTAGAAATTCCTAGTGTCACCCATTTCCTAGAACACAGAAAAACATAGTTTTTAACAGCTGCATGCTAATTTATAGTTTAGCCTCAAAATAGAACTGACACAATAACCCAGATCTTTTTATTCAATTATATTATATACTTGGATTTTGTTTAAATTCTACATACCATGTAGTAGTCTTTTTCACATACTAATTTAGACTCTTTAATTTTCTTAATGATTTCAAAGCAGTTCTAATAACTTCAGATTTCTTGTATTTGGTAGTTACTCCGCAACTTTATCTCTAACACTTCGGCTATGTTTTTAGGTATATAATTAAGACTGTAAAGGGAACCAAGGGTAAGTGTATCAAGTGATTTATGGTTCAGTATTTGCAAATGCTATTTTTTTTTCCTAAATGTTGGCATGACCAAGGTCTTAGTCCTCAGGCCATAGTCCTCAGGCCATTATTATCTATTATCTATAGATAAGAACTTCATAGGGCTTCCCTGGTAGCTCAGCTGGTAAAGAATCCACCTTCAATTCAGGAGACCCTGGTTTGATTTCCTGGGTCAGGAAGTTCCCCTGGAAAAGGGATTGGCTACCCACTCCAGTATTCTTGGGCTTCCCTGGTGGCTCAGACAGTAAAGAATCTGCCTGTAATACAGGAGACCTGAGTTGGGAGGATCCCCTGGAGGAGGGCATGACAACCCACTCCAGTATTCTTGTCTGGAGAATCCCCATGGACAGAGGAGCCTGGCAGGCTATAGTCCATGGAGTCACAAAGAGTTGGACACCACTGAGCAACTCAGCACATAGTACACCAACCATAATGTAAATTGAAATAGCTAATTATTATTGGATCAAAGATTGAAGTTATTAAACCCTGTTACTTATGCTCAAAACTTTTCAGAGGTCTCTCTCTCAGAGTAAAGTCCAAGGATCTACAAGGCTCTATGTGCTTCCTTTCACTTTTGTGACGTTTGTATTTTCTTTTGCCCATTTTTATCCTCACTTGCTTAATGCCCTTAATGATTTGGTGTGCTTAAGATGTGTGCCTGTTTTCTGTGATCCTTCCCTCTGATAACCACATGGCTTCCTTTCTCCTTTGCTTTAGAGCTCTCAAATGATCCTTATCTTATCAGAGAGACCTTCCTTGACCAACTTTCTTCAAAGAATGATCGTGTTCTGTCTTCCCTATTCCTTTTCCCATGCTGTGTTTATCTTCATGGGATTTAATATCATTTGACTGGTTTCATATTGATTTATTGTCTGGCTCATTTAATACCAGGATTGAAGTCTAATGTTCTTTAAATGTGTTATGGTGTGTTTTTTGGCCCAGAATGTGGTCTGTTCCATGTGAGTTTGAGAAGAATGTGTAATCTGCTGTTGTTGGATGAAATAGTCAAGAGATGTCAGTTGTATCCAGTTGATTGATGGTGCTCTTGAGTCCAACTGTGCCCTTAATGATTTTCTGCCTGCTCCATCTGCCCATTCCTGATAGACAGGTATTGAAGTCTCCGACTATAGTAGTAGATTGTTCTAGTTTTCCTTGTAGTTCTATCATTTTTTGCCTGAAGTTATTTGATGCTCTGTTGTTCAGTGCATACACATTAAGGATTGCGATATTATCATGGAAAACTGACCCATTTCTCCTTGTGTAATGCCCCCTTTTAGCCCTGATAACTTACTTTGTTTTATTTTTAATTGGAAGATAATTGGTTTACATTGTTGTATTGGTTTCTGCCATACAAGGTGAATCAGTGGTTAAGTATATGTGAGTCCCCTCCTTCTTGAACCTCCCCAGTCCCACCCCATCCCACCCCTCTGAGCTGTCATAGAGCAGCGTGGAGTTGAGCTCGCTGTGTTACACAGCAGCTTCCCACTAGCTCTCTTTTACATATGGCAACATGTATGTTTCAGTGCTACTCTTTCACTTTGTCCTGCCCTCTCCCCCATGCTGTGTCCACAGATCTGCATCTCCATTCCTGCCCTGCAAATAGGTTCATTAATAACATTTCTAGATTTCATATATATGCTTTAATATATATATAGTATCTTAATGACTTAATAGATATTTGACTTTCTCTTAATGACTTTACTCTGTATAACAGGTTCTAGGTTCATCCACTTCACTATAACTGACTGAAATTCGTTCCTTTTTATATTTGAGTAATATTCTGTTGTATATGTACCACAACGTCTTTATCCATTCATCTGTTGATGGACATCTAGATTTCTTCCGTGTACTACCTATTATAAATGCTGTTGGAATGAACATTGGTGTACATGTATCTTTTTTAATTATGGTTTTCTCAGGGTATATGTGCAGTAGTGGGGTTGCTGAATCATATAGTAGTTTTATTCCTAGTTTATTAAGAAATCCTATTCTTCATAGTAGCTGTATCAATTTACATTCCTACTAATTGTGCAAGAGTGTTCCCTTTTCTCCACAGCCTCTCCAGCGTTGATTGTTTGAAGATGGCCATTCCAACTGCTGTGAGGTGATAACCTCCTTGTAGTTTTGATTTGCATTAGTCTAAATAATGAGTGATGTTGAACATTTTTTCATGTGTTTATTGGCCATCTGTTCACCTTCTTTGGAAAAGTGTCTGTTTAGATCTGTGCATTTTTTGATTTGGGTTATTTGTTTTTCTGCTGTTGAGCTACATGAACTGCTTGTATATTTTGGAGATTAATCCTTTGTCAGTTATTTCATTTGCAGTTATTTTCTCCTGTTCTGAAGGTTGTCTTTTCATCTTGTTTGTGGTTTCCTTTGCTGTGCCCAAACTTTAAATTAGGTCCCATTTATTTTTGTTTTCATTTCCATTATTCTTTATTCTAGGAGGTGTGACCCTGATAGCTTTTCTTTGGAGTCTGCTCTGGCTGAAATTAATATAGCTACTCTTGCTTTCTTTTGATTATTGTTAGCATGGTATATATTTTTCCTATTTAATTTATATGTGTCTTTATATATAAAGGACAGATAATGTATAATTGGGTCTTGTTTTTTGATCCACTCTGACAATCAGTGGTGAAGAATCTACCTTTCAGTGCAGAAGACATAGGTTCGATCCCTTAGTCAGGAAGATGCCTTAGAGAAGGAAATGGCAACCCCTTCCAGTATTCTTGCCTGGGAAATCCCATGGACAGAGGATCCTGGCATGCTTCAGTCCATGGGGTTGCAAAAGGGTCAGATACAACTTCGTGACTAAACAACAACAACGTATACACATACATGAGTAGATACACACACACATATGTACACATAAGTATCATAAACCAAGTACATAGTTGATATTAAACAACTTGTATGTCTTAGATTAGTTAAGATTAAGAAAAATAAAAGGTTTTCTTTTACTTTTCACTTATTTATCAGTGCTTGTCCTTCTTTATGTAAATTTGAGGTCCCAATCTGTATACTTTTCACTTATTTCTTTATCAGTACTCATCCTTTATGTAAATTTGAGGTTCCAATCTGTATCATTTTCCTTCTCTTTAGAGAATTTCTTCTAACATTCTTGGAAGGCAGGTGTGCTGACAACAAATTCCCTCAAGTTTTATTTGTCAGAGTCTTTATTTCTGCCTCACTCTTGAAGAAGAATTTCACAGGGTATAGAATTCTAGGTTGGTATTTTTTTCTTTCTCCATTCCCCCCATCCCCCTTAGTACTTAATATATTTCATTTCACTCTCCTTTCATGGTTTCTGAGGAAAAGTCAGATGTAATTCCTATGTTTGATATTTTGTAGGTAAGGAATTTTCCTCCTCTGGCTTCTTTCAGATTTTTTTTCTTTATCTTTGATTATCTGTAGTTTGAAAATGGTATCACTAAGTGTAGGGTTTTAGAGCGGGAATTTCTCCTGGTTGGTGTTTTTTGAGCTTCCTGGATCCATAGCTTGGTATCTGATAGTAATTTAAGGACATTTCTCAGTGATTGTTTCAGATATTTCTGATGGTCCTTTCTTCTTTTTCTAGTATTCCCATTATGTGTGTGTTACACTTTTTATAGTGTCCCACAGTTGTTAGTCTTTGTTCTCCTTGCTTTTCAATTTTCAAAGATTCTGATGATAATATCTAAGTTCAGAGATTCTTTTCTTAGTTGTTTCCAGTCTACTATTAAGCCCTCAAAAGACATTTAAAAATTCTGTTACAGTGTTTTTGATCTCTAGGTTTGTTTGTTTTGGTTATTTCTTAGGATATCCATCTCTGCTTACATTTACATGCTGTCTACCTTATTCATTGAAAAGATCATATGGTTTTTCCTTTTTAGTCTTACTGATATGGTGAATTTACCAAGCCTGCAGTACTGTGATAATCCAGCTTGTGTGTTAGTCAGTCAATCAGTTGGGTCCAATTCTTTGCGACTCCCATGAATTGTAGCCTGCCAGGCTCCTGTCCATGTAATTCTCCAGGCAAGAACACTGGAGTGGATTGCCGTTCCCTTCTCCAGGGGATCTTCCACACTCAGGGGTTGAAGCTGGGTATTCTGCATTGCAGGCAGATTCTTTACCGTCTGAGCCACCAGAGACGCCCTGCTTTATTCATTAAAGCTTAGTAAATTATATATTAACTAGCTCTTAGTTAGTTTAAATTCCTGGTATGATAATTCCAACATCTCTGCCATTTCTAATTCTTAAGCTTGCTCTGTGGTTGCAAATAGTGTTTTTTGCCTTTTAGTATGCCTTGTAATTTTTTCTTGATAGCTGGAAATGATTTCCCAGGTAAACGGAATTGCTGTAATAGGCTGTCAGTAATGTGATAGTAAGATGTAAGCGGAAAGAAAGCATTTGATAATATCCCATCAGGGTAAAGTATTTTTGCCTGAGGACAGGCCTTGGTAAGAAGAGAGGGCACTTCAGTTCAGTTCAGTTCAGTTGCTCAGTCATGTCCGACTCTGTGCTACCCCATGAATTGCAGCATGCCAGGCCTCCTTGTCCATCACCAACTCAAACCCACGTCCATCGAGTCGGTGATGCCATCCAGCCATCTCATCCTCCGTCGTCCCCTTCTCCTCCTGCCCCCAATCCCTCCCAGCATCAGAGTCTTTTCCAATGAGTCAACTCTTCACATGAGGTGGCCAAAATACTGGAGTTTCAGGTTTAACATCATTCCTTCCAAAGAACACCCAGGACCGATCTTGTTTAGAATGGACTGGTTGGATCTCCTTGCAGTCCCAGGGACTCTCAAGAGGGCACTGGTATATCTCAAAATGGTTCCTTTCTCTGCCCCCCTGCTAGAAGCTTGAGAGGAGTTTCCTCAGTACTGGCTCTGAGAACCTGCTCAAGCTCCTTGGGGTAATTCTCATAAAAATTCTGGGGGCTCCCCTATGACTGGCCCCTCCCTCTATGGAGTTTTTAAGTCCAGATTTTCTTAAGGCCGAGCCTCTAGGAGTTTGTCAGTTACAGTTAAGGTTTTTCTGTCCTGTCACAGGTTCCTGCTTGTGGATCTCTGCTTCAGTAAACTATGACTCCCTGTATTTGCCTGTCTCAGTATTAGGGACATTTGGCGTTATGCTCCTCTGTCATTTAGGAATCCAAGAAGAGTTGTGGAGTCCTTTCGTCTCTTCATCTTTTTATTTGTTACTGGATTGGACTAATTACTTTCTAGCTTGTGGAACCAGAAATCAGAAGTTGAGATGTAGCTTAGATGCTCTTTTGTCTGTGGAGTGGAAGAAAATATTTATATACAACTCCAAATTAAATATACTTAAATGTGTATAAAAATATTTTTGGATTAAATAATGTCTTGAAGTACATTCTGAAGTAAAAGATACAAAATAAAGGTGGCTCTTCTGTTTCCAGGATTCCCTCCTGGGTTCTGACACCATGTTCTTGCTGTCCAGATTGAGCCTTTGCATGCACCTTTGTGTGCCTCTGATACGCCTAAGGAACTGGGAGGTATCCTGATACCTGCCTCCCTTCGTGGTTAAGTACTAGAAAAAAATAGTTAATTGACACTGCTTTCTAGACAGTATCAGGAGAGAAAATGAAGAATCCTCACTGAGTTTCTGAAATTTGCTAGGTTCTGAGAACGTAACTGTAGATAAATGGTCAAATCGTGTGTCTCAGTGAGCTTACCATGTAATTAAATAGGCACTTATTATAAAGTGTACTGAAAATAGGTACAGGTTACTGTGGGAGCAGCAGTCATGATCCTGAAATGATACTAAGCTGAATCTTTAAATAGAAGGAGATATGCTTCTGGTTCATAGTAGGGATGAATGCCTCTGACTGAGTCTTCTCAGAAGGCAGAGTGAGCACAGCCCTGTTACTTTGTTGAAGTACTCCAGCGAAGCAGTTTTTAGGATCAGTGTGAATTTGCGTTTTATTTATTATATTGTACATGTCCTTAAAAGATTTTAAGAATTGTTAGTGGGAATAGTTTACAGTCCTTCTCCTAGAATACTTTGTGAGGATTAAAGGCCATAGTGTGCAAAAACCACTCACTATGTTAATGAATTTTTATTGTTTTTGTTATTTCAGCTCGTAACAGTACCTTTTCCTCAGGTGCCCATCCCAGAAAACCTATGTATTCAGCTTTTTCTATTCATTACCTCTACGTATACATCTTTTAAATGTTTCTTCCATCAGTTTCCTTTTCTTTCCTGCTACTTCTTCACTCTTTGTCTGGTCTCTAATAGTAGTCATTACCCAACTAGATTGCCTGCCTCCAGTTTTGCCAATTTTGGTCCCAGTTTACAACATGGAATTATCATAAAGGCAGATTTGACTTAGTCATTGACTTACTTAAAACCCTTTAATGACTCCTGCTGCAGATGTTCTTATCTAGTGGTTTATGAAGAGTGTGTGAATATTCTGAAACTTCTTGCCAGATGAAGTATATATGTATTTTTATGGGAAGAAAGTTACTGACCTTTGTTAGATTATTCCTCTCTTGGCTAAAATCTGAATTCCTTATCATGTCTTAAAAATTCTCCCATAATCTGGCCTCTCCCTGCCTTTGCTTAGTCTTTGAGTCCTTCCTTGAACTTTATGCTACTGAACTGCATCCAGTGGTCTTAAGACCTTGTTCTCAGACTCTTCTGCCTTCACTCACTCATTTCTCTCTCATCTGAAACAGTCTTCCCACCCTCTTTGTCATCTGTTCCCCAGTCATCCTTTGCAATTCATCTTGGCTAAATTGCCTCTTTTTATATTGCTGTACCTCCTGAGTCCCTGTGATGTTAAAAATCTTCTGGGTTCCCTCTACCCACCACCCTTTAAACAGTTCCCTGAAGAAAGAGCCCATAAAAAATAGCCATAAGACCTGAAATAATATTTCTGTTTTCTCAGGCAGTGTTTGAAATATACTGAAGAAGACATTTGGAAGTAATCAGGTATTGCTAAAGCCTTGAAAGATGAAAATCTCCAAAGAGAAATACAAAAGAGAAAATGTCTAATGTCTTGTCCCTGGGGAGTATAAGCATTTCTAGATTAGGAAGGGAAGTATCTGAAGAACAGCCAGAGAGAAAGGAAGTCAGGAAAACAGTGTCCTAAAAGCCCATAGTCAGTAAATTCCAAAAGACCTACATTTCTTAGCAAGGTTACATAAATTTGATATGTAGTTTTAAGTTTGATATAGCCCCATTTGGCTATTTTTGCCTTTGTTGCCTGTACTTTTGGTGTCATACCAAAGAATTCATTGTCCAAATCTCATGTCCTTTAACCATTCCCTTATGTTTTCTTCTAGGAGTTTTGTAGTTTCAGCTTGTATATTTAGGTTGATCCATTTTGAGTTAACTTGTATATTGTATTGTATAAACTAAGGGTCCAGCTTCATTCTTTGGGGATATTCAGTTTTCCCAGCACCACTTGAAGAGACTATCCTTTCCACATTGTGTACCTTTGGTACCTTTGTTGAAGATCATTTGACTGATATGTTTTAAGGGTTTATTTCTGGATTCTCTGTTATGTTCCATTGGTTTGTATGTCTTGTCTTTATACCAGTACCATGCTGTTGTGGTTACTGTAGCTTTGTCAAGATGTATTGAAATCAGGAATTGGAAGCCTCTGGCATTGTTTTCTTTCTCAAGATTATTCTTGCTACTTGGCATACTTTGAGATTCCATATGAATTTTAGGATTGCTTTTTCCCATTTCTGAGAAAATATCATTGGGATTTTGATAGGGATTGAATTGAATCTTTAGATTTCTTTGGGTAGTATGGACCTTTTAATAGCACTTCAGTTTTGCAGTTGATGAACACAGGATACTTGTTTGTGTCTTTAGTTTCTTTCAGCAGTGTATTGTAATTTTCAGTGTACTAGTCTTTTGCCTCCTTCAGTAAGTCTGTCCATAAGAATTTTATTTTTGATGCTGGTATGGAGGGGAATATTCTCTTAATTTCCTTTTCAAGTTGTTCATTGTTAGTTCATAGAAACAAAACTGATTTTTGCATCCTGCAGCTTTACCAAATTCATTTATTAGTTCTAACAGTTTGTGTGTGTGTGTGTGTGTGTGTGTGTGTGTGTGTGTGTGTTCTTTATGGTTTCCTATGGGCAGAGAGAATTTTGTTTCTTCCTTTCCTATTTGGATGCTTTCTTTGGTTTTACTTACCTGAATGCACTGACTAGGATTGCCAGGAATCCTGTGTTGAAAACAAATGATGAGAGCAGGCATCCTTGCCTTGTTGGTGATCTTAGAGGGAAAGCTGTCAGTTTTTCACCATTGGGCATGATACTGACTGTGGACTTTTTATATGGCCCTTATTATGTTGAGGTAATTCCTTTTGTGTCTAGTTTGACTTTTTGTTATGAAAGGGTGTTTGACAAATGCTTTTTCTGCATCAGTTGAGATGATCATGTTATTTTTGTCCTTCATTTTGGCAGTTTGGTATATGACGTTGACTGATGTTCATATGATGAAACATCCTTAACATTCCAGGAATAAATCCCACCTGGTGGTGGTGTATAACTTGAAAGTGTCAGATTTTACTTCCTAGTAATTTATTGATTTTTGCAGTGGCACCCCACTCCAGTACTCTTGCCTGGAAAATCCCATGGACGGAGGAGCCTCGTAGGCTGCAGTCCATGGGTCGTGAAGAGTCGGACACGACTGAACAACTTCGCTTTCACGTGTTGGAGAAGGAAATGGCAACCCACTCCAGTGTTCTTGCTTGGAGAATCCCAGGGACGGGGGAGCCTGGTGTGCTGCCATCTATGGGGTCGCACAGAGTCGGACACGACTGAAGCGACTTAGCAGCAGCAGCATCCATATTTCATCAGGGTTATTGGTGTGTATTTTTCTTGTCTCATATGTCTCTCATTTTGGCATCAGGATTATGCTGGCCTCATAGGTAAATTTGGAAGGGTATCCTTCTCTTCATTTTTGGGGACGAGTTTGAGAAGGATTGGTGTTAATTCTTCTTTAAATCTTTGGTAGAATTCTCCAGTGAAACTGTCTTGTCCTGGACTTTTGTAGAAATATATACTCATTTTCTTTTAAGATTATTCAGCTCATTGGTGTATCTTGTTGTTAGCGGTCTGTAAAGATGTTTTCTATTTTTGTGGCATCATCATAATTTATCTTCTTTCATCTGATTTTGAAAATTTGAGTTTTTTATTGGTTTAGCAAATGATTTGATGATTTTCTTGAAATTCCCCCCAAACAACTGTCATTGGTTAGTTTTTCTCTTCGTCTGTGCTCTATTTCATTTCTTTGTAATCTTTATTGTTGTCCTTCTAACTTTGAATTAGTTTGTTTTTTTGGTTACTTGAGGTCTAAAATTAGGTTGTTGATTTGAAGTCTTTTCTCTTTTTTAATGTGGGTGTTTACCACTCTGAAGTTCCCATGCTTCTGCTGCATCCCATACATTTTGGTATGCTGTATTTCATAGTTGTTTCTTTCAAGGTATTCTGTAATTTTTTTTTTTTTTTTTTTCTGATTTCTTCTTTGACCCATTGGTTGTTCAGACTATGTTGTTTAATTTCCATAGTGGCTAGTTTCAAGTTTTCCTTGTAATTGTGATTTTTTATTTCATTCTGTTGCAGTTGGGAAGGACACAGTATGATCACCGTTTTCTGAAATTTTGCTAAGATTGTTTTGTGGCGTGGCATGTGCTCTTTCCTGGAAAACGTCTCATGTGCAATTGAGGAATTGTAGGTTCTGCTTTTGTTTTGTGCAGCGTCTTTTATTTGATTGTTAGGTCCATTTGGTCTATTATAGTGTTCAAGTCCTTTGTCTCCCAAATGATTTTGTCAGGTAGATATATATAAATATATACATGGAAAGTGAGGTACTAAAATGTCCTCCTATAATTGTTACTGTTTCTTCCTTCCATCAGTCAATGTTTCCTTAATTTATTTCAGTGCTCTGCATATATATTTTTAGTTTTATCTTTCTGGTGAATTGATCATTTTTTAAAAATTACATGTTATGTCCGTTGTTTCTTAATGACAGTTTTTAACTTATAGGTCTTTATTTTCTCATATATTATCTGCCTTCTTTCAGTTATCACTTGCATAGTATGTTTTTTCTTTATTTCACTTTGAACTTGTGTATGTATGTCCTTGTATCTGTAAAGTAACTCTTTTGTATATGTATCTGTAAAGTAACTCTTTTGTACACAGCATTTAGTTGGTGTCTTGCTGATCCTGTTCTTGACGCCAGTTGTCACTGTATCTCACTGTGCACACTGCTTATTGAACCCATGGTAGACAAGGCACAAGTGGGGAAGCTGGAAGAAAACTCAAGGAGCCATAGGAATTGCGGACCCATTTATTCTTTATTCTTGTCTGGCTGGCACAGTAGCCATAGCAGCAGAACTGCTGTACTCTCCTCTTGTGGCTGGTCCAACGGGCACAGCCGTGACGCAGCAGTAATGCTGCCGCTTTCTAGGTGGAGCTTACAAGTGCCAACAGCACAAAGTAGCCTGTGACCAAGCAGTGCCTCATGACACACATGCATAGTGCGATCAGTCATCTCAGCTGCTGCACACTCACTGTTTACAAAACTTGGGGCAAGAGAGCCTGAACATGCGTCTTGGCTAATTTACTCTCTTCCCTATGGTTGGTTGTTTTTTTTTTTTTTTTTTTAATTTATTAACCCATTTAGCTATTCTATATCTTTTGATTAGGAGTTTAATCCATTAATATTTAAAGTACTGATAGGAAAGAAAGGATTTATTATTGCCATCATGCTAATTGTTTTGTATATTGTGTAATTATTTTTCCCCTTTTTTCCTGTGAGATGTCTTCCTTTGTGTTTTTTTTTCTTATAGTGACATGCTTTGATTCCTTTCTTTGTGCATCTTTTATAAGTATTTTCTTGGTGTTTGTGTGCTAAGTCATTTTGGTTCTGTCTGACTCTTTGTGACCCCATGGACTGTAGCCTGCCAGGCTCCTCTGTGCATGGAATTTTCCAGGCAAGAATACTGGAGTGGGTAGCCATTCCCTTCTCCAGGGGATCTCCCAACCCAGGGATTGAACCTGTGTTTCCTGTGGCTGCTATTACAGGCAGCTTCTTTACCACTGAGTCACTGGGGAAGCTGGTGTTTACCATTGTGTTCATCACGGTGATTACATAACATCTTCCAGTAGTAGTGATGTATTTTAAACAAATAATTATTTCAGTTGCATACAAAAACTTGATATGTTTTTCCTTTCTGTTATGACATAAATCACACCTTTTTGTGTTTCCTATCTATTAACATATAGCTGAGTTTTAAAAAAATACTTATTTATTTATTTGACTGTGTCAAGTGCTAGCTACAGCACTGAGAATGTTTGTTGCATCGTGTTGGATCTTTTGTTGTGGTTCATGGACTCTCTAGTTGTGATGCGTGGGCTTAGTAGTTGCGGCACAAGAACTTAGTTGCTTGGCAACAGCTGGAATCTTAGTTTCCTAACCAGGGTTGAATCTGTGTCCTCTGTTTTGTCAGGTGGTTTCCTAACCACTGGACTGCCAGAGAAGTCCTTATAGTTTAGTTTTTTTTTGTTTTTTTTTTAACGTTGCTCTGTTTTAGCTCTACCTGAATATAAAGTGATATCCTCATCACCATTGCAGTATTACTGGATTCTATGTTTGTCTATAAATTTACCTTTACCAGAAGGCTTTATGTTTTCAGATGCTGTTTTATTGTGTGTCCTTTTGCATTTCTTGTAAGGCAGGTTTAATGGGGATGAACTAGCTCAACTTTTTTTTTATGCTACGAGGTCTTTATATCTCCTTTGCATTTAAAGTCAGTTTTGCCAAATAATAGTGTTTTTAGTTGGAAGTTACTTATTTCCAGCACTGTGAATATGTCATCCTACTCCTTTCTGGCCTGCAAAGATTTCTGCTGATAAGTCTATTTATAGTCTTATGATAGCTTCCTTGTGTGTGACCAGTTGTTTCTGTTTGGTTGCTTTCAGGATTCTTTATTTTTTATTTTGCATCTTACTATGTGCCTCTTTGCTGCTGCTGCTAAGTCGCTTCAGTTGTGTCCGACTCTGTGCGACCCCATAGATGGCAACCCATCAGGCTCCCCCGTCCCTGGGATTCTCCAGGCAAGAACACTGGAGTGGGTTGCCATTTCCTTCTCCAGTGCATGAAAGTGAAAAGTGAAAGTGAAGTCGCTCAGTCGTGTCCGACTCTTCATCCTAATTGGAGTCCTTTGAGCCTCTTAAAATTCGATGTCCGTTTTCTTTCTCAGATTTGGGAGGCATTTGGCTATTAGTTTTTCATTTAGCTTGCTTCATTCTCTCTTCTCTAGCTGGTATTCCCCAGTGCATGTGTTGGTCAGCTTGATGATATTCCATCCCGTAAGTCCCTTTGACTTTCTTCACTTTTCTTCTTTTTTTTTTTGCTTTTTTTCATTCTGACTCAAGAATTTCAAAGACTCACCCGTCAAGTTCATTGATTTTTTTTTTTTTTTCTTCTGCTTGATCAAATCTGCCATTGATCCCCTCTTTTGAATTTTTCAATTCAGTTATTATATTCTTCAGCTCTAGAATTTTTGTTTGGTTCTTTTTTTTCTTTTTTGTTGATGTTCTCATTTTGTTCATGCACCATGATTTCATCTAGTTTTTTATTTATGTTCGGTTGTACTTTGTTTCCTAATGGCAATTATACTGAATTTTTTTGTCATTTTAATTTGTAGAACTCTTATTTGTTTAAGGTCATTTTCTAGAACTTTATTTTGTTCATTTGACTGGGTCATGATTCTGTTTTTTATGTGTCTTGTTGTTGTGGATTTTGCATTTGGAAAACACTTTCTCTCCCATTCTTCATGGACTGGCTTCATAGAGGGGAGGATCACATCATTCAGCCTAGCTAGAGAATCTTGGTACCTCTAAAATCTTTTAGGGGGTGCTTTTTCTCTGGACTTGTCCTTGTGATTTCCCAATTGAAGGGGTTTATTATTGGTTGTTTTTTTCAAGAGTGTATAGTCTTTTGCTCTCTCTTGTGTCTTTCTGTCTCATTTAAGGTTCTCTGGGTCTATAGCAAGCCAGAGACTTGCCTTTTGTTTTCCCTCAGCATCCAGTGTATGCTGGGTCCAGTTCTCTGAGTTAGGCTAGACAGAAACTAGTCCCTTATACAGCCCCTAGAAAAACTGGAATGTTGGACATAATTCTCTCTCTCTTTCTCTCTTTTTTTTTCCTCCCTTATCAAGGGTGATGCTGTAAGTTAGGCTTTTCATCACTATTGTGAACTGTGCTACTTGGGGAGAGGTTGAGGCAGTTGATATGGAATAACTTTTCTTACACATTTCTGGCTGGTTTAGTCTTTGAGTTTGCTGGGGGTACCTGCAGCTTTCTAACTGGTTTCAGAGCTCTCAAAAAAGTTTTGGCATCACATATAAGTCAGAGTTTCTGTGTGAGAATCTCGTGCTTCCTTTTTCTCTAGCCTGCTGACTCAGTTCTGGTTAGCTGGTTAGTTTTTTATCTTTTTTCAGATAATTTAGTAGTTGTACAGTTCAGTTAATGGAGAAATATACCTATGGGTTCATTTATCATCTATACAAAACTAACTTTGATATATATTAAATAATCTTTAGTATAAATTAAAATATCTGTCTTAATAATTTTTTCACCCTAACACTGAAAGAACTCCAGGTGTTTTCTCAGCAGTGTATATTAAATTCTATTAAGTTTTTAAATAACTCCAAGGTTTTCTGAGCTCCCTAACAAAAAGATTATTTTATAGGTGATCTGGCTATCTAGAATTGCAAAATAGCCAGCCAGATCTTTGTCACAGAAATTACAGCATATTGCCTGATCCATGGTAGACACTCAAGTGTATAATTAGTCATGGGACAAGTTTTGTCTTGATTGTCTTTGAATCAGAAATAGAAATCAAAGATCGTATTTCCCAATCATCACAGAGAATTAGTAGTTGCTCTGCAGCAGTGCCAGCATGTGCTTTGTATTCCTTTCCCTTTCAGATCTTAATTGGAGGGAGATGGATGGATATATTTTATTGTTTGTGTGTTATACTTCGCTCTAAAATGTCATGCTGTTTAAAAAAACCAGAAGATTTTTTAAGATGAGTAATTTTATATAAGCTTATTCTACAGTTTCTGTGTATACTGTGTAAGAAACTATTTAGGCAGTGAGATTATAAATCTCAGAAAAGAGTACTCGGGAGTTATTGTTGAACATATTTCTAAAGTAAAATATACCAATTTAAGTAAAAACTTTTTGGTGGAAACTATATCTTATTCTGTAGTTAATGGTTTGTTGTTTGGATCATGGTAATAATGAGTTCATAATTCAAATAATTTAATAATTCATTCAGGTCCATTGTAATAGACACTACCTTAAACCTGATCATAGCTGTGTCACAGTTGTTTTTTCATTGGATCTGTTTCTATAAGGCCTACTAATATCTAGGATAACATTGGTCATTCTTAAAATTTTTTTATGTTAAGTAAAACTTTGGAAAAGGGGATGGCACATTTACAGAGGTAATATCTTAAAAGAAACAAAGGTGTTCTGCTTACTTTGATGCTAGTAAACAGTGGTTACTAGCTTTATAGACTGATGATACAAGTCTTGGGCCCTTTGTGTTTTATCTCTGACGTCTTGATTCCTCACATCATCGTTTGATTTTATTTTCAGTTAAAGTCCTTATACTTAACATTCACATGTTCTTTTGATCTTTGCCTTTTTATCACCTTTAATTATTCTGTACTTTGTCCACCAGTAGTTTTTAGGTTGCAGTCACAGTACTGATTCTTTTAAGTTCTATCATTCTTTTTAATTTTAATTCCAATCTTGTTTGCTTATTGTTCACTGATACATCTTCACTTTCTGACAGTTGTTTTTTTTTTTTTTTTTTAACCGGTCACACCATGCAGCATGCTGAATCTTAGTTCCCCAACCAGGGATCAAATACACGCCCCCTGCATTGGGAGTGTGGAGTCTTAACCACTCAGGGACGTCCCCTGATAGTTGCTGTTTATTTCATCGCCTTTGTTCTTGTATTCATTGTTTATTTTCCAGCTTCCTATTAAGTTCAATTTAAGATCATTTTCAACTTTCATGTTATATTGCTGGCAGTTGTTTCAGTGGTTCTGATGTCAGTGGTTTGCTGTTGGTACTGGAACATTAGCATACTTTCCTCATATTTGTTTCCTTAATAGACAAATTAAGTTGTTGTACATAATGTGATCAGAGTATAACTCTTATTATTATAGGGTTTTTTGGTTTTTTTTTGTTTCTGTTAAATACTGGACTGTTCCAAAAACTGAGTCAGCAAATGTGGTATTTGTGTCATTGATGATGATGGTTTTCCTTTTCCTTCGTTGATGGCTGAAACCATTCCCTCTGCTGTTTATTTGATCTGTTCTCTAAAAAAGTTGCAATATGGCAACAGTATTTTCCCTGCATGATTTATTTTAAAAATTTACAAACAAGCAGATAAGTTGATGCCATGTGCCTGTCATCTTTGTTGTTGCTCAGTCATGGCTGACCCTTTGTGACCCCATGAGCTGTAGCATGCCAGGTTCCCTGTCCTTCACCATTTCCCAGAGATTGTTCAAATTCATGTCCATTGAGTCAGTGATGCCATCCAACCATCTTATCCTCTGTCTTCCCCTTCTCCTCCTGCCTTCAATCTTTCCCAACATGAGGGTCTTTTCCAGTGAGTCAGTTCTTCGCATCAGGTGGCCAAATTATTGGAGCTTCAGCATCAGTCCTTCCAATGATTATTCAGGACTGATTTCCTTTAGGATTGACTGGTTGGATCTCCTTGCAGTCCAGGGAATTCTCAAGAGTCTCCTCCAACACCATAGTTCAAAAGCATCAATTCTTTGGTGCTCAGGTTTCTTTATAGTCCAACTCTTACATTCGTACATGACTACTGGAAAAACCATAGTTTTGACCATATGGACCTTTGTTGGCAAAGTAATATCTTTGCTTTTTAATATGCCGTCTAGGTTGGTCATAGCTTTCCTTCCAAGGAGCAAGCGTGTTTTAATTTCATGGCCGCAGTCACCATCTGCAGTGATTTTGGAGCCCAGAAAAATAAAGTCAGCCACTGTGTCCACTGTTTCCCCATCTATTTGCCATGAAGTGATGGGACCATACGCCATGATCTTGAATGTTGAGCTTTAAGCCAACTTTTTCACTCTCCTCTTTCACTTTCATCAAGAGGCTTTTTAGTTCCTCTTTGCTTTCTTCCATAAGGGTGGTGTCATCTGCTTATCTGAGGTTATTGATATTTCTCCTTACAGTCTTGTTTCCAGCTTGTGCTTCATCCAGCCCAGTATTCCACATGATGTACTCTGCATATAAGTTAAATAAACATGGTAACAATATACAGTCTTGATGTACTTCTTTGCCTATTTGTAACCAATCCATTTGTTCCGTGTCTGGTTCTAACTGTTGCTTCTTGACCTGCATACAGGTTTCTCAGGAGGCAGGTAAGGTGGTCTGATATTCCCATCTCTTGAAGAATTTTCCACAGTTTTCTGTGATCCACATAGTCAAAGGCTTTAGCATAGTCAGTGAAGCAGAAGTAGATGTTTTTCTGGAACTCTGTTGCTTTTTCTGTGATCCAACAGATGTTGGCAATTGGATCTCTGGTTCCTCTGGCTTTTCTAAATCCAGCTTGAACATCTGCAGGTTCTTGGTTCATGTACTGTTGAAGCCTTGCTTGGAGCATTTTGAGCACTGCTTTGCTAGCATGTGAGATGCGTGCAGTTGTGTGGTAGTTTGAACATTCTTTGGCTTTGCCTTTCTTTGCAATTTGGAATGGAAACTGACCTTTTCCAGTCCTGTGGCCACTGCTGAGTTTTTCAAATTTGCTGGCATGTTGAGTGCAGCACTTTCACAGCATCATCTTTTAGGATTTGAAGTAACGCAGCTGGACTTTCATCACCTCTACTAGAATTTTTCATCTCATTTGTCATCTAGATTCTGTTTTTATTATTTACATTGCTTTGTCACATATCTACCCTTCTACTTTTATTCATCAATCCATCTTTTTTATCCCCATACATTTCAGTCACTGACATCCCTTTCCCTGAAGGTGAAACCATTCTTAAAAAGATTTCTGCCACGTTTTCTAGAGTAACTTGCCCTCCACATATGATTTATTCCATAGAACATTTACTTGTAGGACTGTCTTACTGATTCATAGAAATAAGGTAAGTCAATGGAAAGTACTGTTTTAAATGTGTAAATAATGTCAAGAATCAAGATCATTGAGAGCACTCTCACTAGATGGTTTCACAGGATTTGATAAGAAAAAGTACCTTTTATAAAAAGTCAGTATGTTATAAAGTACTTGTTTTTTTTTTTTGCATAAAATAAAAGTAAGATGTAAGGAAATTATAGAAAGTAAGCCAGAAACCATCATGAGATAGTTTTGAATGACCCATAATATGTCCCTGAAGGAACCAGTAGGAAAAAGACCTTTCTTCATATCTTTCCTGTTTTCTCATTTTCTTCTTCCTCTTTCTCTCTCCTTGTCCCTTCTTTACCTTTCCTTTCCTCCCTCCCTCCTTTCTTCACATTTGAGGGAGTTATGCATTTTATTGCACTGATTTGCTGATTGAAAAGAGTGAGGAGGCCACGTGATTGGATGGAAGCATCACTGGAGGGCACAGTCTCTAAATTAAGAGTTGGGAAATTGTTTCTCTCACGGCCTGGTGGTATTTATTTTAGGATCTGCAGGCTAGACTGTACAATCTCTGAAAACTACTCAGCTGTGCTGCTTTAGTGTGCAAACAGCAGTAGGCAACATGTAAATCAATGAGCATGGTTATGTTCTAAGTAAGACTTTGTGGATGCTAAAATTTGAACTTCATGTAATTTTACATGTTACAAGATTTAATTTTTTTAACTGACTTTCTCAGCCATTTAAAATTGAATAACAATTCTTAGCCTACAAAGCTTTTAAAAAAAAGCAGGTGACAGATTTGGTCCATGATCTTTGAATTGGTAACTCTTAGTGTATAGGGATTAATCTTGTACAGGTTATTTACCAAAATGTCATTATTAGCATACACATTTTCCAATGTCGAGACCTTTTTTTTTTAATATGCTCTTAATTAGATGGGGATACAGAATTCTGTACAGCTAATTCCAGGTGTCAGTGAAGTGAGGGAAGAAGAAAAATACTTGGTATGGTTGATCCCACTGATAACATGGAGATTCTGGCTTGGCCTTTCAGTCTTGTCTCATCAGTCTAGCTGCTGTTTCTAAGTCTTGGGGCAGAGAAACGGATCAAATAGAGGGGCCTACTCGTAAATCTCTTCTTAATGGTATTAAAGGCCCAAGGTTTGGAGTCAAACCTGGATTCAGATCTCTTATAAGATTTGTGACTAGTTATGTAACTCCTCTGAGCATAATACAGACTTTTAGGATGGTAGTAACAATTGAAACAATAACGGTGGCTAACACTTTGTGCTTAAACTGTGTGCTATGCAGTGTTCTAAGAACTTTTTATATATATAGTAACTCATTCAGTTCTCTCACAACCATAAAAATCCTATATACCATCATTTTTAAAATTAGGAAACTGAGACACAGGAGATTTTAAAAAACGTATTCAGGGTCACATAGTTACTAAGTGGCAGAGCCATCATGTGAACTTGGACAGTCTGGCCTGAGTGTGAGCTTTTAACTTACAGGGTTTACTATCTTCCAAAGTGAGAGTATCTGTAAAATGCCTAACATGTAGGTCTTCAAAAAATAGATATGTTTACTTTGCTGAATAGAGTGCTACCTGTTCCTCAAGAAGCTTGTGTTCTTGTGTGATGCCAGATATTCCATACATATGAGATTCAAATTATGGTTTTTCAGAATGCATTTTACTTTTTTCAGTTACATACTATTTATAGGATATTTTTTTCCATATAAGTTTTTTAGTACTACTATTGTTAAGAATTGGAATTGAAATGTATCACCTTCTGTAAGACAGTATAGTCGACTTAGACTCTGAAGCTGGAAGGCCTCTGGACTCCTGTTTTTATCCAAGTTCTGCAGTTACCTTTGTGTGACCTTGGATACATGGTTTGACTCTGTGTCCCTTTTTGGCTGTAGACTGACGATAATCCTCAGAGTCATGGAACTCAGATGAGATAACCTGTGTTATGGTGCCTAGCAGTGTGTCCAGTATGATACCAGCTATTCAATAAATGCTAGTACTTTGCTCACCTCCCTGTTATAGGGAGCCTTAAAGATTGGAAACTGAGGCCCAATAGTACAGCTACTATGAGACTTAAAGCCAGTTTTCTGACTTCTCAGTCTTGTTCTGTTTTTGGTGTTTACACTTGTTTATGCATTACATTCAAAAGCATTATGTATATGACTTTTTTTTTTTTTAAGGACAAAACCCAACATTCTTATTAAAAATAGCTAAATTATTTTTGGTATTTTGAACTTTGAAACTAATCTTTAAAAAATCATATTGATAATTTAGTAAACCTGGAAGCCATTCAAATCACATATATGAAGTTTTAAGACCACTAACATTTCCCCGATTTCATATGCATTAATTTTAATAAAGTACTGTTATAGAAAAAATAACTTACAAGCAACATGATAGAATAATTTTAAAAACCCATCCAGTCACATTCAGAGAAATGTGAATTTCTATTAACACTTTGAAATAAAAAAGGCTAATTATGACAGTACTTTGTAACTGACTTTTACAATTAAAAGATCAATTAATGATCTATGCTAAATTCAGATCTTGATAATTTTTATTTGTTCCATTGTGTGGATGGTTATCAGTTCCTTTTAGCAATCTCCTATTTTTATGGTATGTCAGTTTTTTCCCAGGCTTGATAGAAACATCATATTTTGCAAAACTATCCTATTTCACCAAAAGGGATCTTTGGTTCATATGGTTGATCCTCGTATTCATTTTTAAGACTTTTGATGCATGTTAATAATTTTCTGCCAGAAAGAAAATGCATATTTATTTATATTCTCACGAGGGAAAGCTATTGCATTTTTGAAGAAGCAGCAATATGTGGCATAAATCTTATAGATCCTTTATTTCTCTTTACATGTTGTCACTTTAATATTTTGCACAGTAATATATTTGGAATAATATTTTAATTTTCAGGAGTGGAATTATTTATAACTGCATATAATAATATATCTCAAGTCATGTTCATGCAGTTTTTAAGAGCATTTTGTGGGTTTTTCTTTTTTCCTCTATTTGCATGTAGTAAGTGGTAAATTTGCATGGAACATCTGAAAAACAGAGCGGCAGAATGAATTGAATGTGTTTATTACTGTTTGTCACTTACCTTGATAGTTTAGAGACAAAGTCCTACTTTTGAGAGAAAATTGAACTTACTAAAGTGTCCCTTATTTGTCTTCTTGTGAGTTGTTCCCTTTCTCATGATTAACAAGATGTATCTCACAATTAACAAGATGTAAACTAATAATGTTTGCCATTTAGTCCTACATGTTTGTGAGATAATTGTAAGAACATCTTAAGAATTAAATTAGGTAAATTATTTTTTCTAGTTATGATTATTTGATGTTTTTATTCCTACATGTGTATTTGGAACCAAAAGGAATAGCTATGAATTATGGTTTTTTTTAATTCAGTAGACTACTCAAAGTTATGGTCATCTTATAACATCAGTAGTAGTAGAAGTATATAGATCTTAAGATTTGAATAAACCGTAAAGAATGAAATCTAGTCCAGCTTCTTACTTGATGAAATAACCCCTTCTTCAGTATTCTTGCTGGGCTTCCCTGGATGGCTCAAATGGTAAAGAGTTTACCTGTAATACAGGAGACCCGGGTTCAATCCCTAGATCGGAAATATCCCCTGGAGAAGGAAATGGCAACCCACTCCAGTTTTCTTGCCTGGAGAATTCCATGGACAGAGGAGCCTGGTGGGCCACGGTCTCCTGACTACAGTCAGTTCAGTTCAGTTCAGTTGCTCAGTTGGGTCCAACGTTTGGTGACTCCATGCACTGCAGCATGCCAGGCCTCCCTGTCCATCACCAGTTCCCGGAGCTTGCTCAAACTCATGTCTGTCGAGTCGGTGATGCCATCCAACCATCTCATCCTCTGTCGTCCCCTTCTCCTCCTGCCTTCAATCTTTCCAAGCGTCAGGGTCTTTTCCAATGAGTCGGTTCTGCAGCCTACAATGAGTCAGCCTGCAACGAGTCAGTGAGTTGCAGAGAGTCGGACATTACTAAGGGACTAACACTTTCACTTTCACTGACCTTGCTAGGTCTTCTGGAACAGCAGCAATGAAACATTCATTCACATACATTAAGCTCACAAAGTAAGAGGGATATAAGATTTTGCTCTAAAGAGAGTTTAAAATATTTGATATTCCCATGGCATGGTATTAATGAGGTATTAATGGTACCATGGTATTAATGAGGAAGTTTTAATGACACCTTTTGGGTTCAGGGTAGTATGTTTTGAGCCACTTGCTTGCAATATAATACAAGCTTTGAATATTTTATTTATAAATATCTTTTTAAATTCCCCATATAGTGAAAGGGGGGGGGGGTCTTTTTTGTTCCGCATGGAAGTTCTGTGTTACCTATCAATCAAGTATTTACAGACTGTTGAAACAAAATGGGGATTATATAAAAGAAAGCTGGAATGGTACTTCAGACTCTTCATTTTCTTAGTGTTAATTTTAAAGTGATAACATACTAAAACTCTTAGCCACAAAACTTTTCAGCTCTTGTGCTAAACAATTAAAACACATCAAACAAGCCCCACTCACCAAACCAAAGGAAAGCACATTCTATGAAAACAGTATTTTGACAAGCATTGATACTCATAGGTCTTGAGAAATAGCTATCAAATATTTCTCCAGTTAAAGGTTTTGTGTAAGTAGCGCATCTCCATTTTCTATACTTTATCTTAATATGCAAGTTTCTCACTTCAGTGCTTGACTAACTTTGGCCTTGCTGATGATCTGTTGAGCTCTGTACCTGAGAGCTATACTAATCACTGTGCTTACCGTTTGAATGTCTGGTACAGGAAGCGAGCAGCTGCAAAACATCTAATAGAACGCTACTACCACCAGTTAACTGAGGGCTGTGGAAATGAGGCCTGCACGAATGAGTTTTGTGCTTCCTGTCCAACTTTTCGTCGTATGGATAACAATGCAGCAGCTATTAAAGCCCTCGAGCTTTATAAGATTAATGCAAAACTCTGTGATCCTCATCCCTCCAAGAAAGGAGCAAGCTCAGCTTACCTTGAAAACTCTAAAGGTGCCTCTAACAACTGCTCTGACATAAAAATGAACAAGAAGGACGGGCAAGGAGCAAGAGATGATTTTAAAGGTAAGTTGTTCTATTTTTAATTGAGAATTTTTGACTGAAAACCAAATTAGAGGTTTTCAAAATGTGTGAGGTGTTGGTGTTGTCGTTTGCTTAGGACATGTTTATAGTGGAATTGATTTTTATGTGGAAAAGGGCAGAACTAAATAATAATTGAGTTAATGATTTAACTCTTTAACTATTCTTATGGTCTCTAATTAGAAGCAGATTATATTTCCAAAAGTTCATTTCTTAATGGATTGATTAGAAATATTAAATGTTTTCCACTAGGAAAAATGTATTACGTAGTAGTTAATCACATAAGTGGGCCATGAAGTCAACTAGCTTAGAATAGCTGGCCCAAGTATCTGGAATGCGTTTTGGAACCTGAGCACTATATAGCAGACGGAGCAGAAAGAGGAATTTCTATTTCTGAAGACACAGCAAATGTTGTAATAGTTACCTGAAGAATAATGTTTTTCCTTCTAATTTATTCTTTCTGTATCATGCTCATCTTCTCCCAGGCATTTAGCACACTCATACTGCCAAGAATCATTACCTAACAATGGTAGACTTCATCCAAGCCTTACTTTGCTGTCTAATCACCCAAGTTTTCTTTCTCCCAGTGAAGGCAAATCAGTATTAGAAACAAGCTAATTGAATTTCTGAATGAATGACAGCCCTGCCCAGAGGTAATTCTGTTTTAAAAAAGGAAGCTTTTTGTTTAGGATGTATATAAGTTAAATCTCTATAAAGTTTTCAGTAACGTCATTTGAATCAAGTTTAAATTAGTGAAATGTTGTGTTATAGCTTCTGTTCATTTCCACAATAAAGCAGTTCTTACAACTTTATACAACTTTATTGTGTGAATATTTCTATTTTGTGAATTAGTGCACACCTTAGATAAATAAGGGAATGTTGTTAATATGTATAATGTAAAAGAAGGGCTTCGCACATAGCTCAGTCAGTAAAGAATCTGCCTGCAATGCAGGAGACTGGGATTTGATTCCTGGGTGGGGAAGATCCCTTGGAGAAGAAAATGACTACCCACTCCAGTATTCTTGCCTGGAGAATCCCATGGACAGAGCAGCCTGGCGGGTTACAGTCTGTGGGGTTGCAGGAGTCAGACACGACTGAGCGACTGAACCACCAGCACATTATGTGCATTTTCCCAGTAAATGTGTATCACAAGAACAACAGTTACTGTGAATGTAGGGTGTGCTGTCACAATTGAATGCAGCAAGCCATTGAGGGTTATAATACAGGATGGGTGTACCCATCTTTTTGGCTATGTGCTTTATCTGGATTAGAGGTACTTAGTGGAATCCCAGGGACAGGGGAGCCTGGTGGGCTGCCGTCTATGGGCTCGCACAGAGTCGGACACGACTGAAGCGACTTAGCAGCAGCAGCAACAGCAGTGGTTAATCCTAGTCTTCGTGTACTGTTTAAGCTCAAATCTGTATAATTTAGCAGTTTGTTCTTCCAGTCTGCAACACTCTTCTTCCCGTCCCCTTTTTCTGGCAGCATCATGAATGCATCAATGCCACTAGTACTTTTGAGTGCTAATTATATTTGCTGGCTCTAGTTTCAGTTTTGGGTATTGAATAGTCTGCCCTAAACTCTGATTTTGCATGAGAATTTAAGTATAAAATGGTATAGATTAAGAGTATTATTCAAATACACATATGTCATAAAATATATAGGTATATCATACAAAAATGTCTCAATTATTGTTTTCTCAGTAGAATGCCTCATGATACCCAAATGTTAGAATGTTTATATCTCAAAATGCAGTGTCCTTTTAGCTGATTTATACTTATGTCTGAAAGATTCAGCCTAACATTTTAAGCAAAACACTATGTGGATAAAATGTTGGTACTTTTTATGTAGAATTAGTAGAATGTCAGAAACACTTGAAGATGTTCTAAAGGGCATGACATGTCACCAAAAGGGTATTTGGCTCTAGAACGTTGCTGTCCAAACATAAGCCATGTTTACGGCATGCAGAGTGTTAACAACTTTATGATTTGAGGATTAGGAAGCACAGTGTCCTATGTCCTAACTGGATAGTTATTTATAATAGCTACTTACCATGTATTGGTTGCATATTAAGAAATTAGGATTTTTTTGCATTATCTTAAAAGAACATGTTGTAATTTTTTTCCCATTAAAATAATGGGAAGTACACTCCAGTTAGCAGTTTCACACTTTCCAGGAGGAGATTATTGAAGTTTAGAAGAAGATGCCTAAGTGTTTTTAATAGAACAAACGTAAGGATTTATTCTTAAAGGGTGTGGCTGTAAAAGAATGTGTTGCCAGTCTGGTATCAAGGACCAAAGATTAGATTTGTGGTGTGATAAAAATCTGGTATTTTGGTGGTTCAGCATTTGGAAGCTGTTCATTCACTAATCATTTGCATTTTAAAATGTCTTTTACTCTAAAGCAAATATAAAAGTAGAGGTTGGAATCATATTAAGAAATTTTATATGTTGTACAGTACAAGGGTCCATTTGTCATAATGACGATAATTATCTACATGACTAAAATTATCCTTTGATGACAAAGCTGTTATTCTTTTGATTAAAGGGATAGATTAAGATTTTTGTCAGTAACATTGTTTTCGAATATATCTTCTTAAAGTTAATAGACAAAATATATCACTTGTTCCCTTTCCTATAAACATATCTGAATAATTTATTCAAAATTACAAAAACTATTTGGAGTGCTTCATTTTTATTTCTGCCACAGTTTGATAATTTTTACTAGCCAATATGAAAAGTGGTCTTGAAATGTTCCCAGGTGGTGCAGTGGTAGAGTATCTGCCTGCCAATGCAGAAGACTCAAGAGACATGGGTTGGATCCCTGGGTCAGAAGATCCCCTGGAGTAGGAAATGGCTATCCATTCCAGTATTCTTGCCTGGAAAGTTTCATGGACAGAGGAGCCTGATGGGCTACTGTCCATGGGTCGCAAAGAGTTGGACATGACTGAGCACAGCACATTTTTTTTTTTAATTTGTTAAAGAACAGTTTTATGATGTGTAGATACCTCTATAGTCTTTGTTTTCATAATTTGAAATGGTGATACTAGTTAGCTTATTTTATCTACTAATAAAAAATAAATGATTTTTTTTCTACTCAAAATATGAATTAGTCATGTTTGCCTCATTTATCAGGAAAGCAAACCCTCGGAAATCTACTGATAGACTTCCACTGAGGTCTGCAGACCTGTTTCATAAATCGGTCCCCCAAGTGCAAGTGAGGATTGGAATACTAGTGTTTAGTTTTTGCAGTTTCTTTCATAATGGCATGTCATGATAAAGATTGGTGAATGAATTTGGAGTTAGCCAGCATAAAGTACCTGCCCGGATGTATTAAGAGAGCTGGAGGGAAGAGAGCAGTTTCAGAGGATCACATTTCAGATATGAAGTGATTTTAGTCCTTCCTTTGGAGTTAAGACGTAATTACAGTAGAGAAAGTAAGTTAATAAAGCCATGCAAACTAAATTGATATGGCTCAGGACACAAAAGTCTTAGGGTATTAGCCAGCATAAAACACAGACCTTCTTCTGTTAGTTTAGAATGAGATATTGTGTTTGGTCATTAAATATTTCATATCCTTTTAGTAATTGGTTAATCTTACCTGTCAAACATTTGAGTACTTTGAGTAATGCCAGACATGTTTGATAATAATTAAGGATCAGAATACACACACACAAATAGCATGGAACTTTCATATTTTTTAATTATCTTTGCCCAGAGTATTTATTCTTCTTTTTGCTATTGATTTGTAAAGTGAAATTTGGTTTTCTACTGTTGTAAAGGCTATTTTCACTCATCTTTTTATTTAATGCAGTTATTTGACCATAGCATTGAAACACTTTTGCTTATGTATTTTCATTTAAAATATATTTATTTTATTGTATCTCATAATTTGTTGTTATTGAAGTTTTATTTTATTGAAGTACTTATAATATACAATAAATTGTTGACTGTTAAAATACTTACTTTTATACCTTGGGGCTTTCCCAGTGGCACAGTAGTAAAGAATCTGCCTGCCAGTGCAGGAGATGTGGGTTTGATCCCTGGGTCAGAGAGAATTTCTGGAGTAGGAAATGGCAAACCACTCCAGTTTTCCTGCCTGGAAAATTCCATGGACAGAGGCTGATGGCCTACAGCTCATGGGATCACAGAGAGTCAGACAAGACTGAGCACACACTATTTGATATTCATGCAAGTCATAATAGAGAAAGTACTCTTACTGAGGTATATTTCTCAGCTTTGAGTACATTATAGTTAATTTTAATTTTAATTTTAAAGTTGTTTTTTTTTTTCTTAGTTGAATTTCATGGGAGCTTTATGAAGTGTTAAGTCAAGACATTGCTGTATTGTATGATGTTCCCAAGCATTGGGGTTTGCTACTTTTTGAGTGTGATTGTTTTACATTGTTTTCCACTTCAGTCACTCAGTACCTTCTTTGAAAAGGTCAAACACTATAAAAGCTCAGATTAAGGTGCACAAAATAAATCAACATTTGAGTAAGATGAGAACTTGGAGTTTTAGAAAATAGTGTGTTAAGGTTCATTTTTGTATGTGGGCTTGTATTTTTTTCTTGAGTAAGGAAAGTGTGAGAGAAGGAACACATGGAGGTTTTCTTTTTCTAATGTATCTCATGCAGTGGCAGTCCTCTTAAGTACTCATGCATTCCATAACCTCTATATTTACTCTGTTCCTCTCAAGGGAATATACATATAGATTTAAATTTTGTCATTAAAGATAACGAGAGTCATAGGGTTGTCTGGTTTTTCTGAAAGAGGATAATGGCAGATATAAAAAAGTCTAATAACAAAAGCTGCTAAGTAGGCCTAAGCCACATTATTTAAAGACAGATATGAGAGGGAGGTAACATGAATTCCAGCAAACTGCAACAAACTTTTTCATGTCTGTAACAATCCATTGCTCCAGATATTTTTATCTCAAAAAGTCCTTGAAGTGTTCTCTTCTTCTTTATTTCTTCTTTGATTTCATTAGCATTTCACCTTGTTAGCATTATTGTAACTGTGAAAATGTGTAGTAAGTTGAATTCAGTCTGGCCTTTCATGATCTGTCATTTTTGCCTTAGGATATTATTTCTTTAGAGGGAAGAATGGATATAATAGAAAATCTTAATAAACTCCCATGGATTTAAATATTACAAGCTGAAAAAACAGTGGTAACATCAGTTTAGGGGAGATAACCATTACTTGTATTTTAAAGACTGAAGTCAAGGTGGAGGAAATGAAAGGCTTCTTGTAAGGATCAGCTAGAGTGCAATATTAAGTAGACTCCAGAACGAATGCTGTCTTAATACAAACAGTGGAAATTTATTTCTAGCTCGTCCAACAATCATAATATCCTGGATTGGCAGAGAGTTCTGGTTCACGCAGTCATTCAAAGATGGAGCTTTATTGGCAACTATTATCCTCAACACAATTTTCAGAACCATCCTAGGAGTGTCATCCCATTAGCCAGAAGGAGAAGAGCCTTGGCCTGAAAGTAGCACTTATCTCAGAAAGCTGGGAAAGAAGGAGAATGTGTCCAACTCTGTACCCAGAAAGGAGAGGAAGTAAATTTTGGTGACTACTAGTGGTATGTTTCGGAGAAGGAAATGGCAACCCACTCCAGTATTCTTGCCTGGAAAATCCTGTGGATGGAGGAGCCTGGTGGGCTGCTTGCTATCCATGGGGTCACAGAGAGTCAGACACGGCTGAAGCGGACTTAGCAGCAGCAGCAGCAGCAGTTATGTTTCTCTTGTCTGCTTGTAAGTTGCCTTCTTCCCACTCTGTTTTTTAAGTACTCTGTAACTATGTCCTGTTCCCGTGTAAGATTTATTCCAGCCTATTACTTGGCTGCATATGGCAGTATCTGTCAACTTCAGAGTGTATGGTTAGTGATAATATTAATTCTTCTGCGTCACCCACAGAATGGTCAACCTGGAAGAAAAAAAAAAAACAAACTATAAAGGAAGACTCAGAAAGGAACTGGTTTGGTTTTAGGACATGGGCTGTTTCCAAAAGAAGACTCTGAAGAAACCTTTCTGAAAACATTGCCTCAGTCCTAGTCTTTTGAAAACAGTAGTGAAGTGAGAAACCTCTCAGAAATATGCTGTTGTTTCTGGTCTACAGTGAGGAATGTGATGAATCAGCACATGATATCCTTGATTCATATTTACAGTTAATGGTGCATGTTAATATATGCCATCATTGTGAAAAGAGTTTGAGCTCATTAAGTTTGAGCTGTGTATAAGAATGTATATAGAATATAAAAGAATAAGTAAGGTTGTACTGCTGTTACTAGTACATTGGGAAAAAAAGATAAGCATGTTTTGTTTGTTGAAGCAAAGATACTTTTTAAAAATAGTTGTAAATCACAAGTGGTATTTAGTGTAAAATATTTGGCTATTTTGTTTTTCACTAGAATTTATTAAAGCAAATGTGTGTGTATATTATGAAAATAAATGTTCTCTCTTCTGATTTTCTAGATGTGACTTACCTAACCGAAGAGATGGTGTATGAAATTCTTGAATTATGTAGAGAGAGAGAGGATTATTCCCCTTTAATTCGTGTTATTGGAAGAGTTTTTTCTAGTGCTGAAGCATTGGTACAAAGCTTTCGGAAAGTTAAGCAACACACCAAGGAAGAACTGAAATCTCTTCAAGGAAAGGATGAAGATAAAGATGAAGACGAAAAGGAAAAGGCTGCATGTTCCGCAGCAGCTATGGAGGAGGATTCAGAAGCATCTTCCTCAAGGATAAGTGATAGCTCACAAGGAGATAACAACTTACAAAAGTTAGGCCCTGATGATGTGTCTGTAGATATTGAGGCTATTAGAAGGGTCTACACCAGATTGCTCTCTAATGAAAAAATAGAAACTGCTTTTCTCAATGCACTTGTGTATTTGTCACCTAATGTGGAATGTGACTTGACGTATCACAATGTATACTCCCGAGATCCTAATTATCTGAATTTATTCATTATTGTCATGGAGAATAGAAATCTCCACAGTCCTGAATATCTGGAAATGGCTTTGCCACTATTTTGCAAAGCAATGAGTAAGCTACCCCTTGCAGCCCAAGGAAAACTGGTCAGACTGTGGTCTAAATACAGTGCAGACCAGATTCGGAGAATGATGGAAACATTTCAGCAGCTTATTACATACAAAGTCATAAGCACTGACTTTAACAATCGAAATCTAGTGAACGATGATGATGCTATTGTTGCTGCTTCCAAGTGCTTGAAAATGGTTTACTATGCAAATGTAGTAGGAGGGGAGGTAGACACAAATCATAATGAAGAAGATGATGAAGAGCCCCTTCCTGAGTCCAGTGAATTGACACTTCAGGAGTTATTGGGAGAAGAAAGAAGGAACAAGAAAGGTCCTCGAGTGGACCCACTGGAAACTGAACTTGCTGTTAAAACTCTGGATTGTCGAAAACCACTTATCCCTTTTGAAGAGTTTATTAATGAACCACTGAATGATGTTCTAGAAATGGATAAAGATTATACTTTTTTCAAAGTAGAAACAGAGAACAAGTTCTCTTTTATGACATGTCCCTTTATACTGAATGCTGTCACAAAGAATTTGGGATTATATTATGACAATAGAATTCGCATGTACAGTGAACGAAGAATTACTGTTCTCTACAGCTTAGTTCAAGGACAGCAGTTGAATCCATATTTGAGACTCAAAGTCAGACGTGACCATATCATAGATGATGCACTTGTCCGGGTAAGTTGGGCTACTGTTTAAAAATTAGTACTAGATCCAGTACCTAATGATGGGCATGCTGTGATACAGTTCAGTGAATTCATTTTATAAGTGACTTTTTGGGGAGGTGGGTGTAGGTATATGATACTATATAGTATAGGAACGCATTGACTTTTTTTTATTGTAAGTACTATACTTTTGTTGTTGCCCTGTCCAAGTTTATAAATGTTCCACAAAATATTGATTGTCTTGTATCATGGTTAACTCTCTCTTTGAAAAAGAATAAATTTTCTAAATTTAACAACTAACCCCTGAAGTTTTTTCATTCAGAAGAGAAGTGGATGTTTTAGAGCACAGAACAAGGGGACTTGGGAGATACCCGATAATAAGTATGAATGTTAAGTCTTACTGGGGAGAAGTGGTAGGATAATACCACACCATAAAATAGAAGTGGTGTCTAAAAATTCCATCGTGTGAAATTTGTGAGGTAGATGAAGTGACCCAGCCTGGAGCACGCTGCGAGTGAGCATCCCTGCTGGGTCACCCTGAGTGTCCCTGTAAAGCACTGCTGGGCTGTGAGTTTCCTCCTACTTCAATGTACAGACGGACTATGCAGGGCCTTAGAGTTGGTTGGCACTTGTGGGAAAACAACTATTCCAGGAATCTTATAATTAATTGTGCCTGTATAATCATTCCAGTCTAGGGAGAGGGAGAATGCTGAGAATACATGTACCCTCTTTCAGATAACGTTGCTTTTTGTTCATTCTTTACCTCCACAGAAAGTAAAAATTTACTGTCCTCATTTAAGAATATAAGCCTGGCTAGAAGACAGAATCCAGATGCCAATCACATGTACTAACATTTACATTTGTTAGAGGGTTCTTTATCACAGAGTGGTGTTGTATTTATAATATTAGGTATACCTGGTATTACTAGTTGTATTTCATCAACTTCAAGTAAAATTTAATGGCAACTAAAATTAAGATATAGTCAGTCTTATATACTTATAAAGGAAAAGAGCCCATGGCACAAATAACTAGAAAGTAATGATACTTATTTCAAAATGTACTTTAGTTTTAGAATTAGATTTGTCTAAAACTGAGAATTTATAAAACTAAATCATTGGGGAAAGTTGTTGGACATCTTGGAAATTTAAAAGATGTGGAATTCTGTACTTCTCTTTCACTGTTTGTGTGTGTGTATGTTTTTAATACGAAATATATTTCTAGTGTTGAAGATTCTACATTATTTAAGAAACTCAGGCAGTTTTTCACCAGAGACAGGAAAGGGCAGTGGTTGCTTGAAGTAATTACCATTGCTGCTTTCTGGTGCCCTTTTCATTTTATTTTAGTGGTTTTGAGCTACATGAATAACTAATAATGTACTATACTTAATAACTGATCTTCAGGCAGCTAGTAACTTATTTTCTATAGTTTAGCAGAATGATAGGATATTGTATAAGGAAGTGATGATGTTTTATAGAAAGCATGTTGAGGTCTGTCTGTGAATTTCCATTGTTAGAAGAGCAAATCCCTAAATTACACGTTTTATCTTTGTCTTTTGGGGTTTGAGGTCCTTTCATCTGTTTCCAGCAAAAGCTATACCTGACCTTTAAAAGCAGTGAAATTAACTCTGTAAGACTCAATCCAGAGTTTTAAAAAATTTTCTGCCTTACTAACTGCCCTCTCAGAAATCTATTCTTTCCCTCTGCCCGTGTCCCATTCCCCCAATCCTCCAGTAAAGCAAGATGAAGAACCTACAGAAGTTTAGGTGCTTATTGTATACTTATTTTATTCTATTTTAAAAATTAAACCTCCAGAATTTTGAGCAAATAACCGTTTTGGTTTATAAGGACTTCCTTTGAGCAAGTGTTAGGGTAAAGTTAACTGTGAGCTTTTAAATCATGCTAACAAATTTTTTTCCCCCCATATGTTTGGCTTATATCAAAGCTAGTGTTCACTGGGTAACATCTGTACTTGAATATTACCACTTCAGAAACCCTTTATGTGAAGCACTTTGCTAAGCAGTAGAGATGTAAAGATGAATCATGATTGCTGAGGATCTTAGGGGCACACATTAAAGAGATTTTAGTCTCATTTTCTTCCGCTCTTCACTTCTCTCCCTCCCTTCTTTCCATCTTTCGAAACAGTTTGAAAATATTTTTTTTTATTTTTTAAAGCATCAAAATAGATCATGGTAGTCACATTGATAATCTGCAAATGTTGAGGGAACATTCGTAGCAGGTGATATAACAACAAGTAGTGTAAGGTGATCCTCTCAGGGTACACTGTAGAAAAAACTGATGGAGTTTCAACATCTCGTTCCCCAAAGATCTACTTTGCCTTTTTTTTAAGCCTCATCTTTTTATATCACAATTTGATAAGCAAAATAAACCTATTGACCACTATCTTGTGTGCATGTATGCTAAGTTGCTTCAGTTGTGTCTGACTCTTTGTGACCCTATGGACTGTAGCCCACCAGGCTCCTCTGTCCATGGGACTCTCCAGGCTAGAATACTGGAGTAGGTTGCCATGCCCTCCGGGGGATCCTCCTGACCCAGGAATCGAACCTGTGTCTCTCATGTCTCCTGCATTGGTAGGAGACACTTTACCACTACTAGCACCACCTTGGAAGCCCAACCACTTTCTCACGACCTGCTAATTTTGAACTACAGAGTACGGCCAGGAAAAGAAGAAGAGATGAGAAACTTTGTGGTGGGTTCAATATTAATAATTAAATAATTAAGGTTATAGAGTCTTAGACTTTTAAGAGCTAAAAATAGCCTTAAAACCTGTCTACTCATTAGTTTATAAATGAGGCCTGGAAATTGGTTATACATATATGACACTCTTGAGTATGTTTTCTGTTGGATCTTATTTGTCAGTTATTAATTGTAAGACTGACTAACTTGAAGGGAAGGGTAGTAACTTCACTTACTGATTACAGACTTTTTATTTTAAAAGAAAAATAGTATTCAGTGGTTTCATGTACTATGTAATTCAAAGCAGAGTAGCAGATTGTTCCCTAACTGGAGATTTTGGAGGAATGTTTTCGATGACAATAGGAGTATTATTAATGTTTACAGTATTTTTATCAAACTTAACATATCATTCACTGGTTGTAGGGCACACTGTTATTACCATTAAAAAGAAAAAATGCTGCCAGTTTAGTTTTGAGATGCTATCAATTTTATGTTATATCCTTATTTCAGATACATTAAAGTATAAAAACAGAAAAGCAGATTTTAAGAATCAATGAAATATAATATATCAGTTGTCTTTCCACAAATAGATATCAGGATTGTTTAAGAACTACCCCTACACCCTTAAATTAGTTGAATATTTCTCCCTGGAACTTATTTTCACTATTTTTTGTTGTTCCTTAGGAAAGAGTACAGTGATGATGATGTTTAGTTGCCAAGTCATGTCTTAACTCTTCTGGCAGCCCATGGACTGTAGCGCGCCAGGCTCTACAGTCCATGGGATTTCCCAGATAAGAATGGAGTGGGTTATCATTTTCTTCTCCAGGGCATCTTCCTAATCCATGATCAAACCCAGCATCTCCTGCATTGCAGGCAGATTCTTTACCACTGGGCCACCAGGGAAGTCCCAATACAGTGATAAATAGGCTCAGAACTCAGCTTTCAATTTGAATGAGAACAGTTCTAATGTGATGAGGTTATTTACAGTATTTTGCTAATAACATTTACCTCTTTGTGCACTTCACATCTGAACATGAGATGTAGAATTGGATAGGAGAGTCCAAAAAAGATGAAAGTTGATGCAGACAAATGACTGGACTGTCGAGAGATCATGCTCAATCTCTTCTAAAAATCACTCACCCCCCCTTTTTTTTTTTTGGTTTTTTTTTTTTTGTTTTTTTCTTTTGACTTTGCTGGTACTATCTAATTTAGTCCCCAGCATTTTTCTTGTTAGACACCCTTAGTTATTGTTGAAACAAAACTTGATTCTTTACTTGTCAACTGACCTACTTTTAGGTAGTCCTTTAGGACTACTCTGTGGCCCTTTGGTAGGCTTGATTATATCGTCTACATTCACTATATTATGCTTAGTGCAGTGGCCATTATAGTTTCTTAAGATTGATTCTAGTTGAAAAACTTTATGCTTGGTTTATGTCCTTTAAGTAGAACAAGAGAATGAAGTAGGTCTACGTAGATTCTCAGCACCAAATAGTTTAAAGCAGTGAAACTTGTCAGACTCCTTAGTGTTACATGGGAGGAAAATGAGACTCAGATTCTGACCTACAGAAATTAATGGCAGAATTATAAGTAGAACTAACAGTTCCTGATCTCACAGGGAGATGTGATTATATTATATTTGGCTCTTACCCAAACATTTATAGTTAAGATAAAGCAACTTCATCTCTACAGAGAAATGAAAAAACTAAATGTGTCTGGATAATCTAAAAATCTTATTATTCCAGTCAAAAATTTGATGTGGTAAAGAATCTAATGCAAGAGATGCGGGTTTGATCCCTGAGTCGGGAAGATCTTCTAGAAAAGGAAATGGCTACCCACTCTAATATTCTTGCTTGGGAAATCCCATGGACAGAGGAGCCAGGTGGGCTACAGTTCATGGGGTTGCAAAAGAGTTGGATACAACTTAGTAACTAGACAACAAGAAAACCTGTATATAAAAATAAATGAAGGGTGCATATAAATTCTCCTTTTCAGAATGTTCATTGACATATTCTTCCAATTTCCAAATATCCTACCTTCAAGATAGCTTTTGATTAAAAAAATTCAATTTTAAATGGTATGTGTCTACTACATTAAGTAATTTACCTTTGCCATTTAGTTCTTAAGTCTTTTGTAATTGAATAATGAATTAGAAGTGCTTATTTTAAGAGAAATAAAAATAAATGCAGTCCCTTAATAATGACCTTTGTCAAAATAGTTATTGCTGAATTTTATGTTTTTTGTTTGTTACCACAATCAAACATAGTTTTTGTAAAAGATAGACTTTGTGTGATAAATGATAGCATATTTTACAGGACCACTTTAGATATCTGATAATCTAAATAATAATAGGAAATTTTCACCCACTAAATTCATTTGCCATTCATTTGAAAAATATTCAAATCTTCTTTTTATGAATATTTGCATTTGAATGTATCGATTCATAATATATATTTATTGTGATATATAACTTAATGTAAAGAGAAATACAGAAGTGCATAAAGAAGAGAAAATCACTCAAAATTTTTAAAAAGGTTGTTGCTAGTCATTGAGGAGGAATAGAGCATAATAAAGAGCTTGCTACCTCAACTAGAATCTCTGTTCTACCACTTACTGACTAACGAGCAAGTTTATGAATCTCATTTCTTCAGGTTATGCATCTGTAAAATGGGGTTAATAGTATTAGCAACCTGACAAGGTTCTTGTGAAAATTAAATAAGTTGATACATGTGAAGTGCCCTGACATATTAAGTGCTGTATGTTGTTTTGTTGTTAAAGCCGTAATAGTTTTGTTCTTTAATGGCTGAGTTAAGTTTTTAGCCAAGCCTGAAAAAAAATTTTGAGAACTAATAAAATACAAGTAATAATTTTGCAGGGAATTCATGTAAGTGTTTCATACACATTTACTTATTAGTATATTTGTATGCTTATTTTTACAAATAAAACTGAAACAGATAAAGTGACCTTACTTTAAATTACCATAATAATAGAACATATTGCATTAAATTCTTTTTTTTTTTTTGCATTAAATTCTTTTGGCATTCAGGGTGGGGGATGGAGAGTGAAGATTGGTGGAAATGGAGAGACATGTAATATGTTATTAAGTGAAGTTTAATTTGCTTCACTTGTCTATATGAAGTGTCTTGGGTAGAGCTAAGACTGGAAAATAGGGCCCTCAAGTATCAGTCACATTGATAATGGAGTTACCTCTCAGTCACAGATGCTAGTGAGGAAGAGACAGAGGACACATAATTAAATAACAGGTAATTATATTTTTCCACATTGAAATACCTTGTAATTGATAGAAGCCCATTTGTCTTTGTATTGTAAAGGTGTACATAAACGTTGATATACATTTCTATAACACGTAGGCAGGTGGAGATGAGCAGTGGATTTCATGGCAATATGGCATATTGGCCTGGTGGGTAATCCACATTTGAGCTAAAATGATAATTCTAACTTAGTCCTTGGAATTCTTTATAGCCAGTGACTTGAAACAGATTTCCAACTGGAGCTATTTTTTTCCCCTAAGTTATTTTCAAAATTTGAGACTATGGCTATAAAATGAAGTTGAGAATCTTTTGTTAAAAGAGCAAAATAGTTTTGAAAGTTAACAACATGATGCATTATCTTAAAAATATCACCCACTCTAGAACTCTTTCTCATGCATTGTTTCTTATTAAGCCTTCACAGCTTTGCAGTAGGAATAGTACTAGCCTGTTATTTTTTTTCTTTGCAGATGAGGAAACAGGCTTAGCTGAGTTCTTTGCGAAAGTTTAAAGGTTAAAACTTAACATTAAGTGACAGTTGGGACGAATACAGAGTATTGAACTTAATCTTTCCACAACAATATTGTCTCAAAAATTAATTATCTTAATGTAACTTGGCATAAAAATGATTTTGCAAGTGTTACAGACCACTGTTGTACAGAATAGACATTCCTTAAAGATTCTAAATTCACAGAATCAGAATCCTGCAGTTGAAGATTTCCAGAAGATCATTTTGGCCTTTGTTCAGATGTTTTTGATTGCAGCCCCTAAGATATGTTTCATTCCTGTGCATATTTGCCTGTATGTATAATTGAAACAGAAGTTTCACAGAATAGTGGATGCCAATACTGTGTAATGCATTTGGATTTTTTTCACTTATTTGGTTTGCATTGAATGTATTGAGCTACCCACTAATGAACTGCAGTTGGCAGCTTGAAAAACATTGACCCAGGGCAACTGACCTGAATCTTGAATTTATGAGATTTTATTTTTTATAGACACATTAGAATGTCCCAAATAGTCATGCTATCTAAACTAATTACTTTAGGGCTGACTGTAGTATACTTACTCTGATGATGTTTGCGTTGCTCAAAACCATTTTAAAGATTCTCGTTGTAATAGTTGTAAAAATATGAATACCCTTATTCTGTTTTGGCAAATTTAAAATCACTTTGGCAAATAAGATGGATGATCAGTCAGGCATGCTGTTAGTAAATTTCAGATACATAAGACAAATTGCAATGTAAATGTTTCACATTAGAATATGGTATTGATTTTATGATTAATTTCATAATAACAGCAATCACTATTACTTGATAGATACAAAAGGCATTTGATAAAGATTTATAGTTGAAGAAATGTTGAAACTAGGATTTGATAACTGTTAGTAAGAAGTTAAGAGTAAGGATATCAGCAAAAATAAGCCTCATCTGCTTTTAAAAAAGTGAATATAAAATGTCTCAAATCCATTAAAATGGTAATTTATACTAAAGTATTATTAACAGACCATAAACTGCTTCCCTAAATGTATTTTTCTTGATTGAAATTATTTTATTTATGATTTAATAGATAGACTTAATTCTTGAGTTTCTATTCTAATAAAGAATTACAAGTCAACAGTTTTGAAGTCAACTTCTATGAGCCTTTGTTTCTCCTGAAATAATTTGAGGAATTTTTGCTATCTTGACTTCTTTCCCCATGTCCTAATCTTACAACCCAGGTTTGTTATATACATAATTAACAGGAAATCTAATTCTAATTTCATATCAAATCAGTAGTTAAAAAGTAACCCTTCTAGAATTCTGTGCCAGTTTCTTTTTACCCTATTTTTCCATTATCTGTAAGACTAAATCTTTGCCTTTACTGGCTTTTTACCAGTTAGCTTCCTGTTTCCATTTAAAATATATCAAAAGCATTATCTTTTATTTGCTCCTGCCCCTACGATTTATTTTGTTTTCATCCTAATACTGTCTTTCATCTTCTTTCCACTTTTTCCACTCACTAGCTAGAGATGATCGCTATGGAAAATCCTGCAGACTTGAAGAAACAGTTGTATGTGGAATTTGAAGGAGAACAAGGAGTTGATGAGGGAGGTGTTTCCAAAGAATTTTTTCAGCTGGTTGTGGAGGAAATCTTCAATCCAGATATTGGTAAATATTTTAGTGATGTGATCATGGTGTCGTATCTTTTTGAATTAAGAATTTATTTACCTAGGTTTACAAATATTTTCAGTTATGAAGAGCAACAGAAGATTTTGGTATGAATTAACTAGAATCACAGATAATGACTGAATTTGTGGGCTTTTGGGATTGATACTGCATCACTCATTCATTCAAGTTCTTATTTAGATTACTTAGCAACATATTTTAATATAGGAAATTATCTCTTATGTAAAAGAAATTGAAGACATTTTAGAATGATACATTAGAACAGTTGAAGAAATGTTTTGCTCTTTTTCAGTCTAAAATACTCATTACCCGTAGCATTTCTGAGATAAGAGTTTTATAGAATAATGATTTGAAGACTATTGAGAATGTCTCACAAGTGTATCGTGCTCAAAATTTGGGTGTACTTATTGATAGCAAATTAATTTTCTACAGCATTTCTTGGGTCTAATATAATATTTTCCCACACTTTTTGGACTCCAGAACCCTTTTTCCATCCCACATCTAGTAGCTTTTGCTTTCCAGAAGAGTTTATATTTGAACATGATTTGGGAGAGATTGATCTATAATATGTCAGTCTGAAAATGAAGAATTTGGGTTTCACTGATAGACAAAATAATTTGGATAATTCTGATCTGATTTAATTTCTACAGTATAAACCTTGGTTACTGGGGTTGCTTACTTTTAAAATCGAATGCATGACAATTAGAGGAAAAGAAGTCCTCTAAAGGTACCATCATAATTGTGAAGAACGTGGCATAGAATAATGCACATCATTTCCTGTTGATTCTCAGTGTGTACACTGAATTGACTTTTCTATATTTGTTGTTAGTCTGCTTATAAATGGAAGTAGACATTTTGACTTCATGACATAAACATAGTTAAGGTAAGACTTAGTATTTTAGCTAATGTTTTTTAATAATCTGAAGACTATGTCATTTATATTTTGCTCAAAGTAAACTTTAGATGTATAAATCTGTGCTGTTTTTGAGATAGAAAATTAATTTATAAGCTTCATTAAAAACCATGGTGTTTTTGAGATATAAAATTAAAAGCTTCATATTTTTGGTGAACTTTAGCTCTAGGTCTTTATGTATCTAAAAATGTTAAACATTAATTATAAAGTATATTTATATTATATGCAGAAATACTTTTAAGAAAAAACATACATTAAACAATTTTGCTTGATAGTAAAGCAATTAAAATGATGACAATAGAAATAATCAAAAAGGAATATTTTAGAAGAGCCACCCTTTATGGAGCTTTTCTTGTAGGGACCTGAAGATAAATGTACCACGAATGGAATCTCTTGGACTTTTAAGATTATTATCTTTCAAGCACAAAGATGAGAGTAGTGACCTGTGTAATTTACATTCTCATTAATTTGTAGCTTATAGCTTTTGAGTCCAAGGACATACATTTGTGATATTTCTTCAGATTTATTAATTATAATTATTTTTAACTGTTCTGATCCAGTTAATGCCATATTTATAATTAAATGAAGTTTTTAGCACTTCACTAGATGTTGTAATTTCAGCCTGTAAAAAAAAGTTGGATATAAACTGAGATTCAAGTATGAATTAGGTAATTTATAAAATTTTATTTTGTGAACATTAAGTTGCATTAGAAAAATGTCTTAAATTCGTGTTTTTAGGATCAACAGGACCCTTTAAATTTCCCTTTATATTTAACTTCAACTAAATGTGAAAATGAAGAAACATTTTTAAAGCTGTTTAAAAAACTTAAAAACTGGTTGATTTCTTAAAAAAAAAATGTTGATTTCTAAGGTTTATTCTATTGGAACTTCCCCCTCTTTCCTAGATCTAATTCTTAAAATATTTTCATTTAGTTTCATAGTAGCAACTGAAAAACATTTTATAGTAAAATGAAATTGTTAATTCAATTACAATATCATTTAACCTTTATCTTAGACATTTCTTTACAAGGAAAGAGATAAGTCTACCATGGTAATGGCTATTTAGATTCCTATTTTTAAATGAGTGATATAAATAGTGACCATGTGAAATTAAAAGAAGACTACAAATTAGTTTTGTTTTACTTTTTGGCTCACAGTTAATGTGTGTATTAAATGGCTTTGGGTTTTGGACATAATCTTAAGTTTATCAAGTTTGCCTGAGTTTAAGTACTTGGTTTCTTTGTTACAAAGGTGCTTGAAAAATTTAATGGAACCATTATGCAATTTGGAGGAAAAAAAGACTCTTAATGAAATTCAAAATTGTTTTTTAAAACAGTATATGTGGATTAAATATGTTTTAATAAGTGAAACATTTTCAACATATTATTCTTTTTTTCTTTTGCATTTTTCAACCATTCAGTGGTGAAAATATGAATGCAAGTTAACTTCTGATTTGTGTTAATAGAAGATTAGAGAACTTGAATTTAATGAACAGTTTTCCTAACTTAGAAAATGCCAACAGAATGGCTTATTACTTTAAATATATGCTACACAATTTGTAGCATTCATATGTATTTGAACTTTGTTTTAGCAAGTCCTGATGTAACAGAAAAAAGCCCTAATGCAAATAAGATTACATGTGTAATTATTTTATATTTATTTTTGTATTTTATATGTATAATTATTTGCTCATCTGTCGAATAAACTATGAAAGTAATACATTTAAAAAAATCATTTCTTACAGGTATGTTCACATATGATGAATCTACAAAGTTGTTTTGGTTTAATCCATCCTCTTTTGAAACTGAGGGTCAGTTCACTCTGATTGGCATAGTACTGGGTTTGGCTATTTACAATAACTGTATACTGGATGTACATTTTCCCATGGTTGTCTACAGGAAGCTAATGGGGAAAAAAGGAACTTTTCTTGACTTGGGAGACTCTCATCCTGTAAGTCTTGTCATTTTTTATTCTTTTAGATTTTATTTAAAAGCAAATACAGAATTTAATTTATATAAAATTTTTAAAGCTTTGATTTGAAATCTTTGTTAATATTTATACCTAGTAAGATAAACGTATTTTATTATCTATCTGAAATGCCTTAAACACTTGAAAACCTGAAGGAGAACTTGTTACAAGCAAGTCAGCTTTGCAAGGTTGATTCTGTAGAAAAGTATTTCTAATTTTTTTTTTTTAATGGAATCATGAGATTTCTGGGTTGAGTCAGAGCTGCTTAGTTAGGGGCTCTGGTGGCTGCAGCCAGCCCCACCTTACCCTTGAGATGCCTCTAAGGGTCTCAATAGAGCACAGTGTGAGACCCATAGCTAAGTAGCTGGTGTAGGGTTTCTCAGCAGAGAGAGGCGTTACCACTGACTGACCATCTTTCTTTATGTCTGCATAGGAACTACTAGAAGAGGGGTACTGTTTGTGCTTTAGTTTTTACTGTTAGTTTGTTTTTTTAATCTTTTCCCAAGAAGAGTGATACAGATTGTTGTATTTTATAGTTCTGTGGTAGGCTTAATTTTTCCTTTTCTGATTGGTAGGTTCTGTATCAGAGTTTAAAAGACTTACTGGAGTATGAAGGGAATGTGGAAGATGATATGATGATCACTTTCCAGATATCTCAGACAGATCTTTTTGGTAATCCGATGATGTATGATCTAAAGGAAAATGGTGATAAAATTCCAATTACCAATGAAAACAGAAAGGTAATAAATGTTTTTATGTCATCCTTGTCTTTGTCTCTTTAATAACAGAATTTTAAAGCATATATGTGTGCGTTTGTGTGTATACTGCTTCAGTTGTGTCCCATTCTGTGTGACCGTATGGACTGTAGCCCGCCAGGCTCCTCTGTCCAGGGGATTCTCTAGGCAAGAGTACTGGAATGGGTTGCCATACCCTCCTCCAGGGAAAGCACATACGCTTGTGGTTTTTAAAGAAGTTTCTAATGCATCTGTACAAAGAAATCAAGTAACTAAGTTCTTATAAATGAAACAGCCACAGTTGTTTAAACCTTGACTAAAGGCTGGTATGAGAGCACATGGTTGGGCACTGAACCCCTCCTAGAGAAAGATGCCCCGAGTGGGCGACAGTGCACGGCTCGGTGTGGCTGTGGGGTGAAGCAGGAAGAAGGCTGTAGAGGGTAGGAAACAAGGGAGATCCTAATAACCGAATGGCCAATAATTGCTTCTAATGCACACACAGATACACATGCCTTAAATAAACATCCGAAAAGTTCTAAAGAATAAATATTTTAAAGAAATCAGTTTTGTGTTTTCTGTTGACTGGAAAAGTATGTATCTGGAAACGGGAATAACCCAGAATATAACCCAGGGGAATTATGATATATATTAAACCTTTAAGAAGAATGTTTATATTAATACAATTTTTGATAAAATATATTAATTAAGTTGGGATACAGAGTATATCTTCCTTTTTTTATTTGATACAATAGTTTGCTCACCAAGTGAAACACCGATATTTTTGTTGAAACAGATAACAGTAGGCAGCTTCCCAAATATTCTAGAATAGGAAACATGAAAGACTACCTTGTTTGCTCATTTCCAGTACATTGCACTCTATTAAAAATGTCAGCTTTTATAGATTGATGTATAAATGGTTTAAATGGTTTAAATGTTTTTGCGTTTGCATAACCTAATTGAGAGAACTTTAAAATTGTATCAAGGCCCAGCTTTTATATTCAGTTTTGTTAATATCAAAGTTGAAACTTATGTGTACGTGGCCTCTTTGGTGGCTCAGAGTGTAAAGAATCTGCCTGCATTGCCGGAGACCTAGGTTCAGTCCCTGGGTCAGGAAGATCCCCTGGAGAAGGGAATGGTGACCCACTCCAGTATTCCTGCCTGGAGAATCCAGTGGACAGAGGAGCCTGGCCAGGTACAGTCCATGGAATCACAAAGAGTTGAACATGACTGAGTGACTAACATATTGTCTATCATAGAGCGCTGTGAAATTGTTAAAGGTATTTTCCTTTGTGTGTGTAAAGTTTGAATTTTTAAAAATATTCTTGATTGTGTTTTTTTGGGGGAAAATAAAAACATCGTGCAGTCCAGTAGCTTGTATTTTGTTGTATTACGCATCATAAGACATTATTGTGGTTAATGTTTTCTGCAGGAATTTGTCAATCTGTATTCTGACTACATTCTCAATAAATCAGTAGAAAAACAGTTCAAGGCTTTTCGGAGAGGTTTTCATATGGTGACCAATGAATCTCCTTTAAAGTACTTGTTCAGACCAGAGGAAATTGAATTGCTTATATGTGGAAGCCGGGTAAGAAAGCAAGGGTTTCCAGAAATACCTTCTGTTGATCTATTGTTTGTAATGGTGTGGTGTAGATGTTAAGACGTGTTTTCTTGAATTTGCAGAATCTAGATTTCCAAGCACTAGAAGAAACTACAGAATATGACGGTGGCTATACCAGGGACTCTGTTGTGATTAGGTGAGGTTCTTAATTCTTAAAAGGAAGAATTAAAATTCACCAAAGGGATGGTAGGCTTTATGCTTTAGACCTTTGCCTCCAGGTTTTATTTCCCAAATAAGCAAACTCACAAATTCTCAATGTATAAAATTAAACGTATATTTGTAATATAATCACCAATTCATATTGTTCATCTTGTGACTTATTTCCTGAATAATGTTTTATGTAAGTGGCATGTTTTCTTCTTCATTGAGGGTATAAAGTATCTAATATTCCTAGTAATTCTGATTACAGTGTGCTTAGTGCCAGTTAGATGATGATGAAAATAGAACCACCTCTTCTGAATATTTCTCCTTTCTCTTGAACTCTGGGGAATGTTACTTACCTACCCTATATGAGGCACCTTTTGTGTGAAATGGTATATTCTTTGATTTAATCTTTATTACATAGCAAGGTACATACTAAAATTTTTATTTTATTTTCAAGACCTTGGCTCCAAATTCTCACAGGAAGGAGAGATTCCTAGTCTTAACTGTTCTCAAGGAGTTGCTCTTGCTATGTACCGTCTGCTTCTCTTTGCTACTGTCCAGTCCTGAGAGACACAGGCTTTTTCCTCTCCTGGTGAGATGGGGTAAAAAGAGACAAATGCCCTTTTGGCTGTCACTGGTAGAATGAGGTGAGGAAGCATTCTTGGAGGTTGTCTCTGAAGGTTATCACTCTAAGAATCAAGTATAGGAAGTCTATAATGAGTATCGCTTGTATCAAGAAATGAATATTTTATGTTCTTTTATTTTCCTTTGTTTTATTCTTCACTTTGGTTTGTGTGAGGTTATTGATAAATTTCCTCTGTTTAGCATACCTTTGGTCATTCCTAGTGGCAGTGTTGGAAGTTATTTACTTGTAGCAATTACTGTTCTGCTATTTACTTGAAGTTCAAAGGTGACCCATAAAAGAGTTGAAATAGCATGGATAAAAACAACAAAGGGTAACCTCACTTGTGAGTATTATCACAGCACTATCTCTGTTAGTGATAGTATTGATCACAGTTATGACTGTGGTGTCTTAATGTTTCTCTGAGGACAGTTGAAGGTATCTTGTGCTGCTCTTTATGGAGAAATGACTTTTTAAGTTAAGGTCTTAATTTTATTTCTTTTAGAATAACATAATTCCTACTTGATATATTATCTTAACATCATATGTGAATGTTTTTAAATTTTTTAAATTGAATTATAGTTGATTTGCAATATTGTGTTAGTTTCAGGTATACAGCATATTGGTTTTTTGCAGATGATATTTCATTATATGTTATTATAAGACTGGGTATAATTGCCCGTGCAGTCCTTGTTGCTTATCTAGTTTACATGTAGTTGTTTGTAGTTAATCCCATACTCCTAATTTGGCTCCCCTTCCCTATCCCTCCACCATTATATAAGGTTTCTGTTTATGTCTTGTAATTTTCTTTGCTCTGAATATGATATGATGTAACCATTCCTGATTTGTTTTGCTTTGCTCTTTGTTTGCATGATGTATCTCTTTCTTTTTTCTTTCAACCTATCGATGTTCTGAATTTGAAATGAGTTTCTTACAAATAGCTGAGTCATGTTTTTTTACTCTGTCAGTCTTTGCCTTTAATTGTTGTATTTAGACCATTTGTATTGAGGGTAATTATTGATACGGTAGGACTCAAGTCTGCTATTTTATTTGTTTTCTGTTTCTTTGCTCCTCATGGTTCCTTGTTGTCTTTTTGCCTTCTGTGAGTCACTTAGTTACTTGAACATTTTTAAGGATTTCTTCTTGATTTTGGTATTCTGTTTTTGTGCGTGTTGCTTAGTATAGTGTTCTTCATGGTTGCTGTTGGTATTTCTATCAATGTTTCTTCCAGTGAGGTATGGAAACCTTGTTTCCATTTGAGTCTCTTACTTTCCTCACATTTAAATACAATTGTCTTGAGTATTAGTGATGTTGTAATTTTTGTATCAGTCATCATATCTGATTTATAAAATTCATGAGGAGAATTATAGTCTGTTGTATGTTCCTTCGTTTCTGCTCTTTCTGTTCCGTCTGCCTCAGAATCCATCTTTTATCACTTCCTTTAGTTAGTATTCAAAGGCAGATCTGCTAATGACTAATTCTTTTAGTTTTCCTTTGTCAGAGGGTGATTTCCACTTTATTTCTGAACAGTTTTGTTTATACTGTTTGAAGTTTCTTAACCTCTTAAATCTGTGTGCTTCTGTCTTTCTGGGAGTGTTCTTTGCCATTATTTCTTGAAATGCTTTCTCAGTCGCACTCTCTTTTTCCTTTCTTTCTGTGCCTCTGATGACACCAGTGTTCAGTCATTTGTCACTGTCCCGTGTGCACCTAAGGCTCTTAGTTCTTTCAGTTTGTATTCTTATTTGCTCGAGTTTTGATCCTCGGTCATCTTGACTCTACTATTGAATCCATCTAGTATTTTTCTCTTACTGTGTGTTTTTCAGTTCTGTAGTTTGCATTTGGCTCTTTTTTTAATTGTAACCTAAATATTTTGCTAAGACTTAGTTTCTGATGTTTCAGTTTTGAAACACTAGAACTTATAATTGCTTATAGAATAATTTTTATGATGACCTCATTAAAATCCTAGGCAGTTGCAGTATGTTGTTCATCCTAGTGTTTGACATTGGTTGATTTTCTTTCTTTCATGTGATTTTCATAGTTCTTGGCTTGACAGGTGATTCTGGATTGTATGCTGGATATTTTGGCTGTTTTATTAGGAGACCCTGGGTCCTATTTACATCTTTTTACTTTAGTAGTAAAAAATGTGTGGGTCAATACTGTCGTGTTGTGTAGATAGACACAGTAGTTACTTCCAGCTCTTTGCTGTTAGAAGTCACAGTGGATTATTTCACTAATGGATTATTCCATACATAACATCAAACATCATCAAATTGGGAATTGCTGCTAAAAGTGGGATTGTTGAACTAAATGGTAGATATGTATGTAATCTTGTTGGCAAGATTCTCCACAGAAATTGTGACATTTTGCACTCCCACCAGTAATATACATGCATATCTCATTTCCTACAATTTTCCCAACCCAGTGTGTTCTTCAGTTCAGCTGTTTGCCTGTTAGTTGAGAAATTGCATTGTGACATAGAAAATGTCACAATATCTGTGGAGAATTTGGCAATATTTAGCAGAATATTTAACTCGGGCCATTTTTTTGTCAGCTGCTTTCATCCCTTTACAGCCAGAGGCTAATTTCAAGGGATACTTCTGTTTCCCAGGATGCCTCCTGCCCCTGCCAGGCATGATGTCTTTGTGAGATTGCCATTTTTTGTCCAAGATGCTGTCCTGTTCCCAGTGCTCTTAGCTGCCCTTTTGGGGTGACCCTCAGCCCATGTTGTTCTGCATACCCCACTTTTCCACATTGCTCTTCCTGGACTCTGCTAGTGTGGGCTCATGTGTATATAAACAGTTTTGATGTAGAACATAACACTTATAGGACGAGAAGAATTTTGCTCAGTATTTTCATTATAAAAACTGATAGTAACCCTAATGTTTTAAGTTCTAATTTTTTAGAAAGAAACAAAGGGACAGCTGAATTTGTCTCGATGACCACTGCTGGTCTGCTACTTTAGGATCTGCTTCCTCTATTCAAGGGCACCTGTTGGTCTGCCTCTTCAGATGTGGTGATGCATTTAGGCTTTAGAACACTCCTGAGGAGTGAGGAGGTTTTTTGCCCTGACAGAGGGCTCTGGGTTACTGCATGCTTGCTTTTCCTTGCCAGCCACCCAAAAAGGAATAACCTAGACTGTGGTGTGGTCTCTTTCCTTCCTAATGGAGAGATGTGCTAGCATGTTCCATGCTCAGTTTCCTGTTGTATTTTTTCAGTTGTTTTCTCTCAATGGGTGGGAGGTTTTTAAGAACTAAAGGATGGGGAGGATATTAGAATGTCAGGGAAGAGAAATGGCAAGACTTTGAAGAGCGCCAAGAATTCTAATAAAGCTGCTAATCTATGTTAGAAATAATGGCATTGCACCAACAGAAATACCAACATTTTTGTAAGAGAAATTGTATACTGGAATACTAGGGTATCAAAAACTAGAATTGTAACTGTGTGTAGGAAGTGTGACATTTTCTGTCAAGATTCTGGAAAGTACTTTCAAATAAATATTAAAATGCATTCCTCAGAAAACTACTAGAGTTCATCAGTGAATTTGGTAAAGTTGCAGGATACAAAATTAATATACAAAAATCTTTTGCATTTTTATATATAAACAATGAAAGACAAGAAAGACAAATTAATGAAATAATCACTTTTACTGTTGCATCAGAAAGAGTAACATGCCTAGTACTAAACCTATCTAAGGAGACAACTATACTCTAAAAACTGTAAGATCCTGATGAAAGAAATTGAAGATGACACAAACAGGTAGGAATACTACATTCTTGGACTGAAAGAGTCAGTGTTGTCAAAATAACTATATTATCCAAGGTAATCTACAGATTCGATGCAGTCCTACTTATCAGATTACTAGTGGCATTTTTCACAGAACTAGAACAAAAATTTTTAACTTTGTATGGAAACACAGAGACCCCGAATAGCCAAAGCAGTCCTGAGAAACAAAACTGCAGCTGAAGGAAACAGGCTTCCTGATCTCAGACTGTACTCCAAAGCTTTAGTAATCATAACGGTTGGTATTGGGACAGAAACAGAAATACAGGTCAATGAAGTAGAAAGCCCAGAGACACCTGCAGTCAGTTAATCTGTGTCAGAGGGACAGGAGTGTAATGCAGAAAAGACGGTCTCTTCAATAAGTGGTACTGGGAGAATGGGACAGCTACATGTAAAAGAATGAAATTAGAATATTCTCTAATTATACACAAAAATAAACTCAAAGTAGATTAAAGACTTAAGATATGTACTATAAAAATCTTAGAGGAAAACATAAGCAGAACACTCTTTGACATAACTTTTAGCAATATCTTTTTGAGATAATGAAAATAAAACCAAAAAGAAGCAAACGAGAATTAAACCTAAAAAAAGCTTTCCTCAGCAAAGGAAACCATAAGCAAAACAAAAAGACAACCCACATAATGGGAGAAAATATTTGCAAATAGAAAAGACTAATAAAGGGTTAATCTCCAAAATATCCAAACAGCTCATGCAGTTCAATATCAAAAAAGCAAACAGTCTAATCAGAAAATGGACAGAACCTGAATAGACATTTCTCCAAAGAAGACATACAGATGGGCAAAAATCACATGACAAATGGTCAACATCACTAATTATTAGAGAAGTGCAAATCTGAACTACAGTGAGGTATCACATCACACAGAGTGGCAATCATCAAAAAATCTACAAAAGATAAATGCTAGGAGAGAATGTGGAGAAAAAGGAATCCTCCTACACTATTAATAGGAATGTAAACGGTTATAGCCCCTTTGGAGGATAGTATGGAGGTTCCTTAAAAAACTAAAAGAGCTACCATATGATCCAGCAATCACACTCCTGGGCATATATCCAGAGATAACCATAATTCAAAAGGATATGTGCACCACAGTGTTCTTTGCAGCATTATTTACAATAGCCAAGAAATAGAAGCAACCTATATGTCCATTGAGAGAGGAAATGGATAAAGAAGATATGATACAAAAGAATATTACTCAGCCATAAAAAGGATGAAATAATGTCATTTGTAGCAACATGGATGGACCTGGAGATGATCACACTAAGTGGAGTAAATCAGAGAAAGATACATCATATATCAATTATATATGGAATCTAAAAAAGAAAATGATACAAATGAACTTACAAAACAAACATACCAAGTGAAACAAACTTAATGGTTACCAAGGGGGAAAGGTGGGGAAGGGATAATTCAGAAGTTTGGGATTAACATACACACACTATGTATTAAAGGGGGACTATGTATAAAAAGGGACCTACCATATGACACAGGAAACTCCACTCAGTATTTCATAGTATCATGAGAAAAGAATCTGAGAAAAGATGGATCTATGCATATGTACACCTGAAACTGTATATGTTAAATTTATGGATACTTTATTATTGAAAGTATAGATTTCAGTTGCTCTTTTTCAAGATTGCTCTTAATGAACTTGCATTTTGTTTTTAGAGTAAATTTAACAAGCATCATTATAATGTGACTTCTATCACATAGGTTTTAGGAATGCCAGGGATTAGATTATTCTCAGTATAATTGCATATGATACATATATGAGAATAAGCCCCAAGTCCCCTTCCACAGCAGACATACTATTGATAAAAGTATTCTCGTTTATATAAACATTGTGTCCTTTTGTATTAGTATTTTTAGGTATGAGGGGTCTTGTGTTTTCTTTTGTCCCTACTCTCTGTCTGACCTTCTCCCCTTGAAGTTACTATGTAAGGCTTAAGTAGAGGGACATAGCTGTCATCTTCAGTTCACAGGACTTTGGTTTTGCCTTTTGTTTGTTACTGACTATATATTTACATTTGGTGTAATTGTTTCATTTTGTTGTTGCCAGTTTTTACTGTTGCAGATAATGTAGCGATGAACAAAAGCTTTTATATTTTTGAAAATAGTTTTCTTAAATTTGCATGAGTGGAAGTCCTAGCTCCTAGATCCCCAGAAAAGAACCTTCATGCTCTTGATATTGACCTCCAAGTTACCTCCTATTATGGTTTTAATGCAAATCACAAACTTAAATTAGTGCTAGCAATAGTGAATGCCAAACTAAAATCGGTATTTTATCTTTTCTCATTAGGGAGTTCTGGGAAATTGTTCATTCATTTACAGATGAGCAGAAAAGACTCTTCTTGCAGTTTACAACAGGCACAGACAGGGCACCTGTGGGCGGACTAGGAAAATTGAAGATGATAATAGCCAAAAATGGTCCAGACACAGAAAGGTAATTATTAAATTGTGACTATATACTGAAAACCTTGGCTTCCATATTATTACACATGTGTGATCTATCCAGAAGCTTCTGAGCACATTTGCAGTTTTTAATAGAAATTTCCAAGTCACATAAAATGTTAGTTTAGCCAGTGCTTTGCTGCTAATGTTCAAGAAAATCTTTAAACACTGGGCAGGTTAAAAATTACAGAGTTCACTTGATTTGAAATTTTACAACTTGGTATGATTCTTAAAGTTTTCGGTTGAGAATTTTTTTAATTGAAAGCCACATTATGTCATCTATTTAGAATAGTCAAGTTGAGGTTCACAAGATTGTTCAGCCCTAGATTATGCTAGTACCACCAATTTCAGTGTCCTAACATTAGTCGTGTTTCCTCTACTGTGCAAGTTAACATTTGGTGTGTAGTGGCTATATATGAGCAGTAGTATATTTAATAATTTAAATGTATAGAAACATTTCTTTCAGTGTTCTACTTGATTTGATATTAATGTAAATTTATTATCAAATCAATTACATAGTCATCCAGGAATATTTTGAATAAGCATTAAAGAGCCCAGACTGAAATTTTGAAACTGAGATTTGAATATTGTCTTCACTTAATGTTACTACTCAGTGATTTCAACTCTACAGTGGGGAAACTGACAGCCTGTAGGTTTACTGTGAGAAAGTTTAGTTAAATGAGCTCTCAGGGTTAAGAACCTATTAAAACAGTATCTGGTATGTGGTAATAACTTTGTGGATATAATATGTTATCATCAACCATCATCATTATTAGCACTGAGTAATTTATGAGGTAAAGATAAACTGCTGTTTGGTATCTGTATGGCAAAATCAAAGTTTATCTTTATGACTTGCATTAATGTGTACTGTGCTTTGCAAACCATCTCAACGTATATACCATCTAAAGTAGGATCATTTAGTACTGAGCATATCTGCCATGACTTATTTTCCTGTTTTTCCCCTTTCTCTCTATATAGGTTACCTACATCTCATACTTGCTTTAATGTCCTTTTACTTCCGGAGTATTCAAGCAAAGAAAAACTTAAAGAGAGATTGTTGAAGGCCATCACTTATGCCAAAGGATTTGGCATGCTGTAAAAAAACAAAAAATGGGAAGAAAAAGAAAAGAAATTTAAAATTTTAATAACTATAACAAGAGGGATAAAATTGGTGGTGGTGGTGTCCCAGTACAAAAAGGCTGTTAAATAGTGAGCCACAGTAGTCACCTATGTCTGTGCCTCCCTTCTTTATTGGGGATATATGGGCTGGAACAGCAGATTTCAGCTACTTATATGAACAAATCCTTTATTATTATTATTATTTTTCTTTTTTTTTTGCGTGAAAGTGTTACTTATTCTTTCACTTGTATGTACAGAGAGGTTTTTCTGAATATTTATTTTAAGGGTTAAATCACTTTTGCTTGTGTTTATTACTGCTTGAGGTTGAGCCTTTTTGCATATTTAAAAATATATACCAACAAACTACCCTCCCAAGGAAAATATTACCACCATTTGTAGACCATGTAACCTTCAAGTATGTGCTATTTTTTTTGTCCCTGTATCTAACTCAAATCAGGAGCTGTATTTTTTTTAAACAATTTGCTTTTGAAACTTGAAGTCTTGAAAACAGTGTGATGCAATTGCTGCTGTTCTAGTCCCCAAAGAGTTTTCTGTGCAAAAACCTTAAAATCAATAAAGATGGAAGGGAGAATTTGGAATGTTTAACTGCAGCCCTCAGAACTTTACTTTAGTAACAGCACAACAAATTAAAAACAACTCATGCCACAGTATGTTGTCTTCATGTGTCTTGCAATGAACTGTTTCAGTAGCTAATGCTCCTTCTTAGTATATGGAAGGACAGGGATTTGTTGTTGTTGTTTTAAGTTTATTGGGGAAAAGTGCATTTGGCCAAAAGAAATGATAGTCAAACCCTTTGCAAGAAAGATAAGTTTGTTGTTTATTATAAGCGTAAAGCATGTGAAAGTGCACTTAAATTTTTTATTCTTTGCTTATTAACCACATTTTAAATAGACAATCCAAAGTCTTCCCTTCTTGTCGCTATCATCTTATCCAGTCAGCCATTTTATCAAGGCACATGATCAGTGTTGGAACATAGTGGAAAGAATGGCTATTGTGCCTTGTTTTACTTAATCATACAGTAAGCAGAGACTTGGAAATGAATGGAACTGTTACTCTTAAGTCCTATTTACATTGTCTGTCCCCAAAGATTAAAGTTTATTTCAAAAAGTGTTAAATACTACTTTCACGTACTGTGGAAAAGTACAGGTAGATTTAAATTACTAGACATTCAGAAGTAAGTAGTTTCCCCTTTCTGGTCTTCTGTGTCTGTGATGTTTATTTCTTTTACTGCAATATAAAATAAAAGGATTATGTATTTTTAACTGAGGAGAGACATATTGATATATCCTTTTACTACAAGTTACAGCTAATGTGCTGAGCTTGTACCTCGATTGTTTTAACTGACCATGACAGATTAGTTTAATGATTTGTTTGAAATTGGCAGGAAAAATACAGCTTTCAATCATCAGAAGGGGAAAGAGGATGTCTTTCAGAATTATTTTAGTTCTTTTAGTAATTGAGACTTAACTGTTATGTACCATAATGCTAAATAAAACAGTGACATTTTTCACCATAATTTAGTGGAAAAAGAAAACATTGCTTTCCATATTGTGATAAGGTAACATGGGGTTTTTCTGGGCCAGCCTTGAGAACACTGTTAAAAATATATACACTACCTTGATTCAAGGGACCCTCATGCTGCTACAGTCACCTTAGGAGGCCTCTCATTCCTGTGCTTCTTGTGTATAATGAAAGTGAGAATACGAGAAATCAAATACTCTGGGGGCTTTTTGTATAATAAATTCGTGAAGAAATTTGTGTTCTTCAGTTTTCAAGTTTTATTATCACTACAGTATTGAAGTTATCCAATTGTAATCACATCTGTGTGAAGTTTTTGAATGGTCATTGAGTACAGATCATCAGGTATAGAATTCATATCAAATAGACTTTTAACAAACAGTTGAAAATAAACCTACCCTTGAAAATATTCTAAGAGAAAAGTTCATTGGTTGTCCAGACTACTTGCTCTCACTTTCAATATCTGTTTGTCCTGGGCATATTACCACTTCTTTTCTCATTGCCTCCTTTCCACTACTGTCTACAAAGTTTTCACTGAACAGTATCTTAAGCAAGAGGGAACAAATAGAAATTTTGACTATAGTGGTTAGTCCCTCTATCCCAGATGTCATGTTATAAAGTACTCTTTCTCCCAGATCACCGGGAAACTCTGGAGGAAATAAAAAACCAAAAACTAATTGGTTTTCCAGATGAAATATACAGTTTCTCCTTCATACCATCATTATAGAATATCTCAAGCATACAGTAAAGACACGGCCTGTGACCAAACTTTTCTGGAGCCTGGTAGCTTTGGCCAATGAATTGGATTTCCTACCCTATACAACTTTACTGGGCTCTGCTTAATTGTGTGATCAAATCCAATGACAATTTCTGTAGCTTTACTTTGGGATACATACTAACTAAGGAGGGAGATACATGAAATCAAGCTTCAAACAAAACTTGCTGATGGTATTCATTTCCCTATCGGTACACATCCATCTTATTAGAAAGGAAGGATGAGTGTAACCTGGCAACATCACTCAAAGAACTGTGCTGGGATTTCAGGCCCTTTCAAGGGGTTTTCTCAAGACTTTCATGCAGACTCAGAGGAAGGTAGTCTTCCTAAGGCTACTCCATCTGTAGTCATGATTCCCTTAACCTGTTTACCTCAAGTATCTTTTTTGACCTTCCACCAGCCTCTAAGGACCATCTCTTATATTCCTGCCCCTTCCCTGAGCCAATAGAGGATTCAAAACGCAACTTCTACTTCCTCTCTTTCCTTCTTTTACCCACAGTGTTAGTGTATGGAGAATTTCCTGGGGAGTCTAGAGAAGTGCAGTCTCAGTCTTTTCTTTCTTTACTGTTGATATCCAGTAGTTGGCATTTGTTAACCAATTGCAGGATGATTTTGGTGCAGATGTGCCCCTGTGAGAAATGCTTAAAACTTTTGCTATGCCACTAAAATACCTCTCCTGAAAGATTCTTAGAGCCTCCTCTTGAGAAACTCTGTTGCCAGTGAGAACTCTAACCTTGGCAGCACCCTGAACTTGGTTCAGCTGCTACCCTGTTCCTTTTTCAGTAGGGTGGATACTACTGTAATTCTAAAATTCTGACCTGTACTTGCCCAGTTCTGTCGGGTAAACCTCAACCACTCAAAAAGGTTGTTCTCCAAAACCGTGTCTTCTGCTCAGACTCTACCCCCAGAATATCTTTCTGGTATCTTAAAATCAATATACTTCAAAATGGAACTTTTGTCTCTACCTATCATTTATTGTTCCTTAAAAACATCCCTTTTGACTCAGTCTTCAGAATCCCTCACCCTTCAATTGTCACAGCTTGTATCAATTGTTTTCCCCTCTCCTTCATCATACTTCCTTTCGACCTTGACAGTATTCTCCAAACTTTCTCATTCTTCTAGAACACAGTTTTGTTAATTTAAATATCCTTTGCTTCAAAACTTTTTCCCCGTTGAGGAAATCTGCAAGCCTGGTATCCGCAGCCCTCTGTAAGCTTAGTTCCACCTACATTTCCAATTCTACCATCAGTTACAGGCATCTTTCCCTGCATCCCCACCCACATCATCATGCTGTGCCTAATCATTTCATATTTCTCAAGTAACCTTAAAGGCCAAAACTTAAAAAGCCCCTCACCCATGAATTCATCAACCTCCAGAATGTCTCTGTAACCTAATAGCAACTTCATGGTAGTACATGCACATTGAGCAATGAGGAGTCACTGGGATTTTTTTTTTCCCCCCATAACCATTAACGTGGCATGTGGGCAGGTTCATGGGGAAGATTGTTTATCTTTGGTCCTGTCCCATATAGTAGTTGCGTAATAACTTTGTTGAAAGGACGAGCGCTGTTTTTTCTAGTACCTCGTCAGTCACCACCTGAATTGAATGATTGAAAATGACGGCTTGCCATTCAATGAAGCAACTCGGTTTTCACCAAAGATAGCCTCTGTCTCCTGTCTCCTCGTTATCCTACCCCCAAAAGGTTTTATTTTAAAATATTTGAATATTTATTGGCTAAAGAACTTGTTCCTGGAGGAAGTGAGTAACTGGTTCTGTCATTTCAGCCTGTGAAAAGAAAATTACTAAAAGGGAAAGGATGAAATGGATCAAGTCCTTGGAAGCAAGATTTCTGTGTGATTTCCCCAGTCCTACTTTTCGGGAGGTGCTCTGGCAACCTATAACCTCTGCGTGGTCAGCCTCTGTGGCTACACTCCTCTCCCGCTGGAGATGGGAGCAGGTATCTTACGTCATCCTGCTGTTGCCAAACCCTTCATATCAAGGAGCTATCCGTGCTGAATGCTGTGTTTTCTGTAGTAAAGCACTCACCATGATGAATGCCTGGTTTGCCAGAACCTTGTAATTACTGCTACAAGTCAACCCTTAAGTTGGGATTCTTAGATTCAGCTGAACAGGACCGTAGGACAGGAATAATTATCCTGGCTATCTTTCAGTCTCCAGCAAACCACAGAAAATTCGATGGGCATGTGTCAGTGAGCAGTGCACAGTGACTGAGGGCACAGCCTTCAGAGTTGGATGATGGTCTCAGTTCCGTCTGGCCCTGCCCATCCTTTGGCTTGGATTAGCATATCCAAGCCTATGTATATCACTGATGGTTATCAAGACTCAGTGAAGTTGAGACACAGGTGCTACCTGTTGCAAGACAAGAAGGAATTCATTGAGAGGTTGAAGATGTTTGTAATGATTTCTTTTGCAGGATTTGACCCTTCCTCATCTATCTCAAAATGCAGGAGGGGTGCTTATTTTTTTTTTTTTAATTAGGATCATTCATATAACAATTCACTCCTTTAAAGTGTACAATTAGTGGCTTTTAGAATAGTCACAAAATTGTGTGTCACACTATATAATTCCAGGGCATCTTCACCACTGCAAAAAAAAAACGCTTGTATCCATTAGAAGTGATTATCTTTTCCCACCTTCCAAGACCTAACCACTAGTCTCTTTACTTGTCTGTAGATTTCCCTATTTTGGACAGTCCATATAAATAGAACCACACACAAGGTGCATCTGTGTTGTAGCATGTATCAGTACTTCATTTTATGAATAATATTTCAGTGTATCAATATATCATTTTTATTCATTCACTTGATAGATGGTTGTATTGTTTTCACTTTCTCTTGTAAATACACTACCACGAACACTGTACAAGAGTCTATGTGGACATAAGCTTTCATTTCTTTTGGTAATGTACATAGTGAATTCCTGGGTCATATGCCCAGTCTTTTCAAGGACCTGCCAACTGTTTTCTGAAGTGGTTGTACTTTCTTGTAAGCATCTTGTGAATTCTAATTTTCCACATCCTGGCAAACATTTTGAGTCTAGCCTTCCTATTGGGAGTGAAGTGGTATCTCGTGGTTTTGATTTGCCTTTTCCTAATGACTAATGATGTTGAATATCTTTTCATGTGCTTTTGGCCATTTGGTCATCTTTAGAAACATTTATTCAGAGACTTACCCTATATTTGTCTTTATTATTCAATTCCTTATTCTGATACAAATCTGTTACCAGATAAGTCATTTGCAAATATTTTATTCCATTCTTTGGTATTGATGGTGTCCTTTGAAATACAACTTTTGAATCAGGGATGTTGAGTCTTCCAACTTTGTTCTTTTTCAAGGTCATTTTGACTATTGAGGGTCCCTTGCAGTTCTATGTGAATATTAGAGTCAGCTTATCAGTTTCTTCAAAATAGACATCGAGAATTTTGACAGGCATTGTGTTGAATCTATAAATAAATTTGGAGATTATCACTAATTTGACAATATAGAGTTTTCCAACTCATGAACGTGGATGTCTTTGGATTTATTTAGGTCTTTAATTTTTTTATTGTTATTTTTTAGATTTCAGTGTACAAGTCTTGATTTCTTTGGTTAAATATTTTCCCAAGTATTTTATTCTTTTTTGATGACATTATAAACATAATTGTTTTCTTAATTTCATTTTTGGATCATTCATTGCTAGCATATAGAAATGCAATGAAAAGTTTTTTATATTGATCATATGTGGCTTTTCCTAACTAAATGTGATTCCTAACTTTTGATTCTTTTGTATTTTCTATATACAAGATCACACATCTGCAAATTTTTTCCCTTTCACTCTGGATACTTTTTTTCTTTTCTAAGTGCCCTGGCTAGCACCTCTAGCACAATATTGAATATAAGTGGCAAGAACAGACATCTTTATCTTAGTACTAATTTATAAGGAAGGCATTTAATTTTTTACCATTATTGAGTGTCATGCTAACAGTAAGTTCTTCATAGATGCTTCAGGTTGAGGAAATTTTCCTTCTATTCCTAGTTTGAGTGTTTTTATCAGGAAAAGATACTGGATTTTGTCAGATGCTTCTGCTTCTGTTGGGGCTCAGTTGGTAAAGAATCCGTCTGCAATGCAGGAGACCCTGGTTCAATTCCTGGGTCAGGAAGATCCCCTGAAGAAGGGATAGGCTACCCACTCCAGTATTCTTGGGCTTCCCTGGTGACTCAGCTGGTAAAGAATCCACCTGCAGTGTAGGATCTTAATCTGCTTCTGTTAGGATGGTTATGAGTTTTTGTCCTTTATTCTCTTAGTAGGGCTATATCGATGCATTTTGGTATATTGTACCAACCCTCCATTCCTGGGGTTTTGCAGGTTCATGGTACACAAACCTTTTAATATGCTACTGAGTTTGGTTTGCTAGAATTCTATTTAGAATATTGCTGACTAAAGGGCATATCTACCAGTGATGAGGCTGAAATGTGTATTTCCCATAGGCCACATGTGGTCACTGTAAGAGACAGGTCATGGGCCGTCTGACCCTGCACAAGTAGGTTTCCTGTTCTGGAGCCAGACACCCAATATCTGAATACCCTCAGAAGCTGTGAGAAGAGGAGAAACTGGAAGTGACCAGCCGAGCCAGACGCTCTCATTTGGGATTCTCTGAAGAGTTAACCTTGTGAAAGAAGGCCATTCACTCCCACCTCTCTGAAGGCTCAATATCTTAACAACAGTTGCACCAACTGGATAAGGCAGGATATTTTTCTCTAGATTTCCTCCCTTCCAAAAGGGCCAGAAACAGCTTTTGAGTGAGAAGGAAGGTAACGTGGCGAAGAGCCTATTTCAGGCCTCCCACCCAGAAGCAGCTCTGAGCAAGAGTTGCATTTTCAGTTAGGAGAGAGAGTGGCATTTTTGATGTTTCACTAATACCCAGAAAGTAGATGCTTTGCTTATTATCTGAAAGTGACCAGAAAAACTACATATCTGAGGTTTCATTCCTGCTTGGAAAAACAAATCCAGAGCCAGAGCAGACCAGCAAAAAGAAAAAGTTGTGCTCAGCTGCACCATCACCCTTATTCGCTTCCTTTCTGTCACACATGTGCCTTATTATTTAGTAAATCTCATTACTAAATTAGTAGATCTATAGGAAGGACTTAGGTACTCTTTGGATGGATCTCCAAGGGAGATCTCAAACCTGCTTCTAGTCCTATTCCAACTGAAGTGTGAAGATTTTCTGTTTTACTAACATTTACCAGGTAAATAGAATTCAATACAAATTGAATGCTAATTTAATACCAATTGAAAACTGAAGGCTAAGCAGTCCTGAGTGTTCACTGGAAGGACTGATGTTGAGGCTGAAACTCCAATACTTTGGCCATATGGTGCGAAGAACTGGCTCATTGGAAAAGACCCTGATGCTGGGAAAGATTGAGGGCAGGAGGAAAAGAGGACGACAGAGGATGAGATAGTTGGATGGCATCACCAACTCGATGGACATGAGTTTGGGTAAACTCCGGCAGTTGGTGATAGGCTTGGCGTGCTGTGGTCCATGGGGTCGGAAAGAGTCGGACATGACTGAGCGACTGAACTGAACATACCAATTGAATGCTAATCATGTTGCAGGTTTGCTGGAGGTTTCAGGTTGGTTTCACAACCACTTTGTTCAATCAAGGAGTCTTTTTATGGGGAGACTGAATCTAGTGAACCAGATATACATAGAAACCATTAAGGGTTATAGAAGTACATAAAAATACAATTTGGACAGAGAATTCAGATCCAAAAATTGTCCAAATAGAAGGTGAAGGATTAGTTGACAGGCAGACAAGAAGGTGTTTAGTATGCCTGAGTGTCAGATTCAAAGGGATCAAGATTGGATTGGAATGGAAGGCAGGTCAGAGCATGAAAAGCCTTGTAGACCATACCAAGAGCTTTGAACTTTGTTTTGCAGATATCGAAATACAAAGATAATTCATTTTGCTTTTTTTGTGTATCTTATAACATGGAATTGGAGGAGTGTAAGTGTCATGCAATCTTGGTACCTAGGAGATTTTGCCAAGTCGTTCAGTCATGTCCAACTCGTTGTGACCTCAGGCCATGGGATTCTCCAGGCAAGAACACTGGAGGTGGATACTTTACTGTCTGAGCCACCAGGGAAGCCCAGTTAGGAGATTATTGCCATAATTCTAGTTATATCCCCAGGTTTATAAGCCTGAGGACAGAAGGGTGGGGATGTTCTAAGACATGTTTGGGACTGGGATTGGGTGACTGATTCGATATTCCAGGGAGAGAGAGGAGTCAAATATAACCCACGTTTCTGATTTGCATGACTGGGTTGGTGGTGGTGGTGTGGGATCTACAGGGAAACAGGTTTTGGAAGGAACATTAATACCATTGGGTCATGTTTCAGTTGAAGTGTCTGAGAAATATACAAGTGGAATTAAAAGGCACAGAGGCAGTTAAAAAAATACAAATTTAAAGAAAAGCCTACAAAGAAGATTTTAAATGTATGGTTTTTCAGCATAGATGTACCCTTAGGGAAAGGTCATAAAGGGAGGAAGAAAGAACATGGACAGAGTCCCTGGAAAATGTTAGCATTTCAGAGTTAAACAAGAAAAGCAGTTCCCTTATTTGCTCATTTTTATCTGTGCTTCACTAGAAACCAAGCCTGATGAGGGCAGGAAGTTTGTCTTGCTCATGGCTGTGCCCCTAGTACCTACAGCAGAATGTAAACAAAGTTCATTAAGCTGCACAACAAACCAGGGTGTCTCAGAAAATCCTTCCCATCCTCTTCCCTGCTATCCTTTGTACCTTGTTGACACCCTCCCCCACTGTAATTCTTAACACAGTTTTTAAGGGCCCACATTGTGTGTGTGTTCATTTACTGTCATCTCAGGAAGATATATCAGCTGAGTGAAAATATTTCAAAACTGTTGAGATGTGATATATATTAACTTGCAAATCAATGCCTAGCACTGCTGGGTTTGGTCCCCTTACCAGTGAATCAAGAAGTTCACAGAAAGTGAGATCATATCTGTTTCCTGAGGCAACTGAGAAGGCAGATTTGCCCTGAAAATAATCGCCAAGGGCAGGAAATAACCACCAATGCTTCAAGCTGAGACTGAGCAGGAGAATCCCAGCTCATCATAACTACAAGTGTATTCTTGGGCCTGTCAAGTGGGAAGTTAGCCCATTACCTAAAAATGCATTTCAGAATTGTCCCTGTGTGCTTGCATCTTGTACCCAAACCCGAAGAAAATACCATGTGCCTTAAATATGTATTTTTAATAGGACTGAAGTATTTTTCAAATTTAAACTGTAGTCTCCAGAATAATCATACTTCCAAAACACTTTTCACAGGGTATTATTTTGCTTACTTCATTATTACCTAACTCATTCCTTAAATTCTATTCCATAACAGTAGAAGTATATCTGTTTTCCTCATCCTGGTGCTCAGAATATATTTTTCAAATGAATGTATGAATGAAATTATGCTTATAAAACCAGAGAGACTGATTTATCAATTGGACTTCCAGATCTCCACAGAAGCTACCGGTAAAAGTAGTGTAACAGCTGTTCCTGCATGTGAAGAGCTTTTCTGGCATTCAGATACTCCTCACACCTTCCCACTGTTCAGTAACAGTACCACCTTATACTGCTCTTATGAATGGAACTAGTTTTGGAAAACAATTGAGAGAAACCAGTTTGCCATGTATCCCTAAGAAGGTGGTGAGTAAACAATCACGTCTTCCTAAGTACCTTTAGTTTTAAGAGAGCCTCTTTCCACTGTAGGTCCTCATCCCCACCCCCACTCTAAAATTACACTTATAATCTCATAATTCATATAAGGGTGGCTTTTTTTTTTTTCTCTCATCACCACAACCACCTATGTGCTTTCAGTATTTCTATGCCAGTAACCCATAGAGGAAATTAGTAAAATTCACATTGAATCCACATGAAGTGGATGCAATCATGTGGGACAGTACAGATCACTGCAGTCATCCCTCTGACTGCAGATCTGATTTCAGCGACATTAAGCCTGCAATTATTTAGCCACATGAATTCCACTTACTTAGTGTTGCTGTCATAATGGGACTTAGATACTTATGAAATAGAGAAAAAATATTTAAGGAATATGAAGTATGAAATACAGAGAAAAAATATTTTAAAAATATTTAGCATTATTCATTTAAATGTAAAAGTGCCACTTCTCTACACATTTGCCTCATGACCATCTAATTGATAATGAAGACTTTAACTTCCTTATATTACCTCAGAAAAAAAGTTTGAAATGTTAACCAACCACTGGACTGACCCTGGAAGGACAAAAGACTGACAATGTTTTATTTTGCTCAAGGGCAGCCACCCAACATCTGCTTTTGTGCCAAGTTAAAATAATTGTATTGTAGAGGTATAGGGGTAAAAATGACCTGAAAGATCATCTTCTCCAACCCTCATTTTATAGATGAAGAAACAGGTCTCAAGCTGTGAAGCGTTTTGCCCAAGATTACTCTGATCATTGCATTCATATGAACTCAAGAAGCTAGAAAACAGAACCTCTGCCTCCCACTTGATGTTCTTATCACACCTTCAGTTCTCTTTCTTGTTTCAACATTTTTTGCTTCACTAAATGTAGGGAGTCTCCCAGTAGGGCCTACCTGCTGGAGAACGGGGCGCCGAGGGAGAGAGAGATCTCTCCTAGTTTTCAAGTCGACTAGTTTACACTGGTTTGATTTTATTGAAGAAGGTCAAAAGTTAGACCAAGTTTCCTATTGCCTTTCCCTCCTCAAGCTACCGAAGAAACAGATCTGTTAGTTTCCCAAATCATTGTCTTTCACTCTTTTTTTATTTTATTTTTTTTACAGTAAGAGCATTACTGGCAGAAAGTTTCCCAGCAGCATGTTCCCCCTAGATACTGCTCCTGGACGCAGACCTGAAGGCTCGCAAGGGGCGCTCCGGACGCGGAGCGGCCCCCTTGCCCTTCCTCTGCCCCGGCGTCTCCGCATGCAGGGCGAGGCGTGACCCAGGGTCCACGTTCTTACTGTTAGATCCTGCCTTGGTTGTCACAGTTTTATATAAGAGTTGAAGCATTTTCTCCGTGAGTTCCGGAGCAGTCTTGAGGTCAGGGGTAAGAGTTTTCTTGGTAAGTATTAAGTAGAAGTTGCTGAATGGCAGAGGGGTGGAAAGGGAAAGGATGCCTTAGGAAAAAAGCCGTTTGTTCTTGGTAATGGACTTGCTTCCAATTCGTTTTCCAATCTCTTCAGGAATGATTTTCGGCCCTCTTCCTGCACCCTGTGTTCTGATTCCTGGAGCATGCAGTACTCCTTCAGTTCCTTTCTCCCAGGGTCTGTTAGAAGAGTGACCTTGAAAATATGTGGGCTGTGGTAGACTTTGGATTCTGGCCTCCAGATACTTGGCTCTTTCACTCGTGAGAAACTCCTGCCTTAGGTTGACTTGAGCCTGGGTCGGCAGTGCCTGGTCAATTTGCACACCATCCGGGACAGGTGGGTTCTTCCTGGGCTGTGACCATTTCTTCTTGGGGTGCTCTCCACTCCTGTCTCCATAGATTATGTATTTAAGAAACCTGCCTTTCAATTTCCTGCCAATGGCTGGATCCTGGAGATGACTCTGCCCAGTGCTTGATGGCCTACTAGGGACATCTCTTACGATCCCTTCTCCCCCAGCTGATGGCCTGCTGTCAACAGGGAGCTTTCTCTGTTTTTCTACCTGCTCTGGATTATCCAAAGACTCTAAAGATAAAACCAGAGCTGGTTTCCCCTCCCCTCTGGAGAGAGACCCTCTTATATTTACAGTTCCCCTCTCACTTTCATCCTTGAAGTCTACCTTTAAGGTTTCCCTGGAAGCTGTGGATGGGTAGAGTCTGTCCTTGTCTAGGCTAAGTCTGAAGGGCATTTTGTTCTTCTCCCCTTCTCTTCTGTTCTGAATTATCGCCTTCACCGCTGCCTCGCTCTCATCCACAAAGGTGGTGGTGTAGTTGGACAACATATTCTTGGAGGTGAGCCGGTTGACCAAGTCCTTGTTGCCTATCAACCGAGCATGTGCCAGTTCTGACTTTTGGAGCTTTGAGTGGCATCGTTTATAAAAGGCTTTCTGCTCCATTAGCCAGGCATTAGCTTCATATTTCTTCATGGAGTCTAGAAAACTTAGTTTCTTTTTCAGCAAATTCTCTTCTTTCCAGTTGAAGGACAGAATTGAGTAGGACTTCTCTGTTTCCATAAGCTTTATGTTCTCTCCAAATATGGAATAGCTCCTGTTTCCCTTATTTTTGGTGTTACCCAGTAAGCTCTGATGGCCACTCTGTGGGTGGCTTTTCCAGGAGCTTCCCAGCTGGATCTGGGGATCTGACATTTCTCTGCCCACCAGAGACCTGGCAGCTTGTGTTCTGTCAGCAGACCTGTGAGGGTGCTTAGCGATGTGTGGGCACTATAACAAGAAGGTTCTATTCCAGGCTCCAGTGTTTGTTGTTAAGAACTCTGTGGATCATCAAAGACTGAGGTCCTGGGAGGCTTCTTCACTGGCCTGTTTACCACAGGGCCAGCTGCTACCTGGAAACTGTCCCCAATCCAAGGGGAAAGAGGATTGAAGGTCATCCCCCTGGTCTCTCAGTAATAGGAGCTGAATTAGCAAGGGTAGGGATGAAAGGTCCGTGTGATTACTTTTCAATCATTTATAGGTGTTTGGAGATTTCTTAAATCTGGTTCCTTCTATCTCCCTGGTAGGTGGTACTGGGGAAGTATTTAATAAGATTAAAAACAGAGATATGAGATTTAGAAGTATAGTCTAGTAGGAGAACATTTATGTAGGTGGTTGAGAAAAGATACTTTTTTACAGTTTTACTGTATGAACCTCTCTAGGATGGAGTTGGTCAACTGGTTTAAAGTTGGGCCCTTTCTTTAACTGTGTTATATAAGAATTTTGTTCAAAAATGAGACTTCCCAAAAGTTTTTTTAAAAGGGTGGCAGTCGGGAGAAGGGGGTTAGAAAGGGGAAAAAGAGACGATAATAAATGAGGACACCTTTGCTGAGAGTACATTAGTTGTTGACAGACATATGGCCCTAACTGTAGATCTCCTCTAGATAGCCTCAGACAGGTCATAGCAAGGTGGGCTACAGAGCCTGCTAGCAGGTGCTGGTGCAGCCTGCAGAAGTCCCAAATTCCTAACCACGGCTCTGGTATTCCTCAAACCACAGCTGCATTTACACAAGCACCTTTAAATAAACTGCTGCATTTATTCAACCAAGCATGTAGTGTGTTAGTGACCCAGCCACTTTGCAACTCAGAATGTTACTTGCTATGTCTTTTTTTTTTTAACAACTATAGTCTTCCTCCCCTTAGGGTCCATTGACTGTTGCCCAAACAGTGTGTAAGTCATCTGTTCCCTGCCTCTTCTCCTGTCCTCCCTCCTCCTGCTTCCCAGTCGTCTTCGATTCTCCTCAAGAGCGGCAGATGATAACCTCTTTTATGTAGATGCTGTGTTCCTGAAATAATGCTGAGCCTTCCTTCAGCACACCAAACTGTCTCAAAATCTTAGACTTCCTCTGTGTTTGTATCCCTTAAAAGACTTACTATTTTGCTAAACTCTGCTGTGTAAAACCACATAGCTTTGATAACTCCTCACCTACCTGGACCTTATCTTTTACTTACATTTAGGGTAAAAGTGTTATTTTTACTAGTAAAATTAAATTGTGTAAAAGTAATTTCTAACTGAGAAACTACTACATAAATTTAAAGGAGTTTTCATGAATTCAGGTTTCCCCCCCAAATATCCAGGCCATCCTTCTCCAGCTGAATGGCTATCATTCAGTTTGGAGGGCAGGCCCAGCAACAGGGGTAGATGGATCCATCTAAGCCAGTTGGGATAATGCCACCTGCCTTGCACAGTGACTGGCTTGGGTTGGGGTCTGGCCAAAACCACTAAGGGCCTATGAGATACGACAGAATGTTTGCTATGGCTTGAGGAAAAGAGCATGCTTCTCTTTTGTGAGTTTTAAGAGGCAACAGGCTACCTGAACAAGGAAGCATGTTTTTCCAGGTTCTGTTGATTCCAGTCCTGTCATCAGCCTCCCTACCACCATGCACATGCAGCCTTGAGATGCTGCTGACCCATGGATAGTTGCATGGAGGGAAAACACCCAGATTGTAAGTCACATGGCTGAGCTGTTTCATCAAATCATTCCAGAAGTCTTCAGCTAATAGCATCTTAAATGACATGAGAAAATTGTACTTCACGCTTCTGCAGGGGGACGTGGCTTTCAGAGAATGATGACCCATGGCACACTGTGTAGGATTGTCCCTCTTTCATGTCACTGATCTTAAATAGCAGAACAGCCATCACAATGGTTTGGGTAGTTGGATTGTTTATTGCAACTGGTGAAGGGACTAAATTTACCCAGTTATTCATTTATTGACTGTCTTTTCCTTCTCCTTCAGGATTGTTTCTCCAAGTCTGAGTCCCTACAAGTTAGAAGTGCTATTTTATTTTACAGTCAACAGAGCCCATCCAGGGATAATCTTCAAATATTTAACAATGCAGCACCAACAAATTGGAATAGGTGGCAGCTGTAAACAACTGTTGAAGCTGAGAACCCATCTGTACCTCATACACTACTGCTTTTAATTATAAATGTTTTATAAGCAGTATAAAGTATTATAAGGCTTTTGAAGGCAGACTGTAATAAAGAGGTATACAATAAACCCTAAACCAACCAATAAATTAATAAAGCATAGTTGTAATCAATAAGCCAACAAAGGAGAGAGAGTCATATAAAATACTTCTCATGGGTGAACTGTGTCCCCCAAAAGGATATGTTGAAATCCTAACCCCTGATATTTGTGAATGTGACCTTATTTGGAAATAAGATCTTTCAGATGTAATCAACTGAAGCTCAGATTATTAGGATGAGACCTAATTCAATATTACAGATGTCCTTATTTGAGGACAAGAACAGGACACACAGGGTGAAGATGACCATGTGATGATAGAGGCAGAGATTGCAGAAATGAATCAAAAGCCAAGGATTGCTGAAAAATATCAGAAGGTAGAAGATGCAAGGATTCTCTCCTACAGATTTCATAGAGAACATGACCCTGCTGACACTTTGATTTTGGATGACTAGACTCCAAAACTGAGACCAAAAATATTCTATTATTTTAAGTAACCTGATTTGTAGTACTTTCTATAGTAAACCTAGGAAATGAATACAATACTCAATCCAAAAGAAGGCAGAAAAGGGGGGAAAAAAAAAGCAACACCGATAAGACAAATGCAAATCAAATAAGATGATAGACTTAATATTAGCCATAAAAATAATCATATAAAATGTAAAGCATATAAAAACTGCAATGAAAAGGTAGAGAATATCAGATTGGATATTTTAAAAAGACTCAAATAAATATATTACCAGGGATAATAAAGTTTTACTTCATAATCATAAAGAAATCAATTTAATAAGAAGATATAACAGGCCTTCAAAATACTTGAAATAAAAGTTGATAGAAATGCAAGTAAAAATGGATAAATCCACAATTAAAGTGAGATATTTTAATACATATCTTTCTATTATTGATAGAATAAATGGACAGAAAGCAAGGTTATAGAGGACTTTACCACTATTTTTAATCACCTTGACTTACCTGACGTTTCTAGAACACTCTGCACAATAGCAGCAGAATGCACATAATTTTCAAGTGAATAGAATGTTCACCAAGGTAGATCATATTCTGGGTCATAAAATAAGTAAATATCAATAGCAAAATGGTGAACCAGGAAGCTCAGAACTGTTGTTCTCCCATAGAGACATAAGAGAAGAACCAGAAAACTGGCTAAAATAAGCTTGCAGGAACTCTGGAAGGTGTACAGAAGTCTATAGCAACCAAGCAAATGCTCAGGCAAGGAAAAAAAACACATTCAAAATGGTATTATAGAAAGCTTTACTGGTGTTTTACTCCAAAGCGCCCCACCAACTCCTGGTTTGGTGTGTTCTTGCTTTGGATGAGGTGAAAACTCAGTTCTTAATTCCCTCCTTTAAACTAGAGGGAGCAGAACAGCCCTTATTTGCAACTTTCTAACCTGCCTGGGGGCTATTTGACGGACTGGTCTTTGTCTCACCCAACAGATCTCAGATGGGGAAAAGTGGCAGACACTGATGGTGAAATTTGCAATGATACTACAGATGTGCAACCTCCAGAGCAAGAGATTATGTGTGGAGACATATAACAGACCATTTAAAATTACAGAGAGAAGCTGAAGTGAGACTCTTGAGAAATTAAGACAAGAGAATTGAGAAAGTGTGTAGGCAAGATGCATGCTTTAAGAAGATCTTAAGCCTTTATCTCAGCTGATTCCTAGATTCAGAGAATGCCCAGCTAGTCAGTGGCAGACTGCTTTGGCAACAAAACAGTCTACAAAGACTGGGAAAGCTGTATGTTTTTACAAATGCAAATTTTCAACCAGGAGAACTTACATGGCATACAAAGAAGCATGACCAGTTCAATAAAAGAAAATAAATTAGCAGAAGCCACCTCTGAAGAAGCACAGACATTGGACTTACTAGGAAAAGACTTTAAAGAAATTGTCTTAAATATGCTCAAGTAGCTAAAGGAAAACACCAAAAAATTTTTTTAAAAATAGGAAATTATATATGAACAAAATGAGAATACCAATAGAGAGACAGAATTATAAAGAGGGATCAAAAAGAAATTCTGGATCTGAAAAATACAGTATCTGAATTGAAAAATTTATCAGATGAACTCAACAGCAGATTTAATAAGGCGAAAGAAGAAATTGGCAAACTTGATGGCAGGGCAATTGAAATGAGTCAAATCCGTCAGACAGAAAGAAAAAAGATTAAAGTGAATAGAGTCTAAACCACTTGTGAGCCATCATCAAACAAACCAATATAGACATTACAGGAATCCCATATGAAAAAGAGAGGAAAATTTGAAGAAATAATGGCTGAAACCTACCCAAATTTATTGAAAGACCTAACTCTATAAATCTAATAATCCCGAAAATCTCTGTAGGATAAATTCAAAGAGACTTATGCCAAGACACATTATAATATGTCAAAAGACAAAGAATTTTGAAAGTAGCAAGAGAAAAGTAAGTCATCATGTACAGGGATCTTCAATATAATTATCAGTTTAATTATTTCAGCAGTAATTTTGGTGGCCAGAAAGCAATGGATTGATATATTTAAAAAACTGAAGGGGAAAACAAAAAATGAAAGCCTGTCAACCAAGATTTCTATACCCAGCAAAACTGTGCTTCCAAAAAAAGGAAAAATTAAGACATTTGCAAATAAAAGCTGAAAGAATTCATTATCATAATACTTGCTCTTTAAGAAATGCTAAAGGCAGTCCATCAGGTTGAAATGAAAGGATGCAAATAATTCAAAGCCATATAAAAATCTGAAGATCTCTGGTAAGAGTAGATACATGGACAAATATAAAAATGTCTACTTAGAATATCTAAAGAACTCTTAACAATTCCACAATAAGGATAACTCAGTTATATAATGAATAAAGTACTTAAATAGACATTTTTCCAAACAGTGTATGCAAATGGCCACCAAATGCATGAATAAATGTTCACCATCATTATTCATTATGGAAATACAAATCAAAACCATGACATAACACCTCACACCTACGAGATGGCTATAATTAAAAAAAAAAAAAATTAACAAATGTTGGTGAGAATGTGGAGAAATTGCAACCCTCACCATTGCAAGTGGGAATATAAAATGATGCATCCACTGAGAACAGTTTGGCAGTTCCAAAAGAAACTAGATATAAAATTACCATCAATTCCTCTAATAAGAATGCCTGAACTAATTGAAGTTTTAAGTAAAAACGTATACACCAATGTTCATAGCAGCACTATTCACAATATTTAAAATGTGGGGAAAATCCAAATGTTTATCAATTAATGAATGGTTAAACAAAGTATGGTATATCCATACAATGTAATATTATTCCATCATAAAAAGGAATGAAGTATGGATACATACTACAACAAGGAAGAACCTCAAAAACATTATGCTACATGAAAGAAGTTATATGCAAAAGGCCACGTTTTACATCATTCATATGAGTTGGCAAATCTATGGAGACAAATTACTGGTTGTCAGGGGCTATGAGGAAGAGGAATGAAGATTAATTACTTAATGGGGTTATGGGGTTTCCTTTTAGAGTAATAAAAATATTTGGTGACTAGATAAAGGTGACAGTTGCAAAAAGTTGTGAATGTACTAAATGCCACAGGATTGTGAACTGCATGTTTTAAAATTGTTTGTGTGGGGAATTCCCTGATGGTCTAGTGGTTAAGACGTGGTTAAGACTCTACACTCACTGCCGAAGGCTTGAGTTCAGTCTCTGATCAGGGAACTAAGATCCCACAAGCTATGCATTGCTCCCTCACCCACCGCCCCTGCCCCACAGCCAAAAAGAGATTCATTTTATGTGACTCTTAACCACAGTAATAAAAAGTAATACTGAAGGCATACAAGGCATGTTTCCAAGCCACAATGGAATTAAATTTAAAAATTGGTAACAGAAAAATCTATGGAAAATCATGGATATTTGAAATTGGTTACCAAACACCCACATACACAAAAATCAAAAACAAAATTAAGATAAATTTGAATTAAATGAAAATGAACATATAAATACATAAACTTTTGAAAGTCAAGTAATTATTAGGGCAAAATTTATAGCACTAAGCATCTATATTAGAAAAGGAAGGTCTCAAATGGATGACATTAGCTTCCCACCTCAACAAACTGTAAAAAGAACAAATTAAAAGCAAAATAAGCAGAAGAAAGGAAATAAAAAAAGAACAGAGCAGAAATAAATGAAATACAAAACAAAATAATAAAGTAAAATCAATATAACTAAAAGCTAGTTCTTTGAGAAAAAATCAGTAAAGTTGACAAACTTCAAGTCAGATTGATCAGGACAAAAAAAGGGAGAAAACACAAAATAACTATTTTAAAGACTAAAAGTGTTGATCTCACTTCAGATTCTATTGATGCTGAAAGGAGAGCAAATGAGTATTGTGAACATTTTGTCAGTGAGTTTGACAACTTAGATGAAATGGTCAAACTCATTCAAGAAGAAATAGATAAACTTGAAGAGCCCTATGTCTATTAAAGTAACTGAATATGTAGCTGGAAAATTATCCACAAAGAAAACTTCAGACACAGATAACTTCCTTGCTGAATTCTACTCAACATTTAAGGAAGAAGTAATACCAATTCTACACAAAATCTTCCAGAAAATTGAAGACGGTAGAATACTTTCCAAATTATCCTGAGTCCAGTGTTACCTTGATAGAAAATGCAGACAGATATTTTTTAAAAGAGAAAATTATAGACCTATAATCCTCATGAACATAGATGGAACAATTCTTAGCAAAATTATAGCAAATCATACCCCAACAAAATATTAAAAAGGTAATATTACAAGACCAAGTGAAGTTTATCCCAGGAAAGCAAGTTTACTTTACCATTTGAATGTCAATCAATGCTATTTACCACATTAATAAACTAAAAAGGAACCCACATATTCATTTCAATAAATGCAGAAAGAGCATTTCAACAAAAATCCAACTTTCAATCCTCAGTATGCTAGGAATAGAATGGAACTTCTTCAACCTGGTAAAGGTAACCTATAACAATCCACAGCTAACATCACACTTACAAGTGAAAAGTTGAATTATTTCTAAGATCGAGAATAAGGCAAATATATCCAATCTGTCAACTTTGATTTAACATTTGTACCAGATGTTCTGGCCAGTCAAATAAAGAAATCAAGCCATTTAGATAAGAAAGGAAGAAATATTATATCATTATTTACAGATGACATGATCATCTCTGTAGGTACTAATTGCTATTAGAACGAATGAGTTTAGCAAGGTTTCAGGATACAAGATCAATATAATAAAAAATTATATTTTATATACCAGCAATGAACAATCACAAATTGAAATAAAAGCTACCTTTTACAATACCATCAAAAATCTGAAATACTTACTGATAAATTTGACAAAAGTTGTGAAAAACATGTATACTAAAAGCTAAAATCACCACTGAATGAAATTTAAGAACAGCTAATACATTAGACATGGGGAGATATGCCTTGTTTATGGGTTGGAAGATTCAATATTGTTAAAATGTCAATTCTCCCCAGACAGATCTAGAGATTCAATGAAATCCCAATCAAAATTGCTAGGAGGTTTTTTCTTGTAGATATTAATAAGGTGGTTCTAAAATTCATATAGAAGTGCAGTGGACCTAGAATAGTCAAAATAGCTAAAAATAACAAAGTGAGTTAACTAAAACTGGCTTTGAGATGAACTATAAAGCTACAGGGAAAAGCCCCTGGAGAAGGGAATGGCTACCCACTCCAGAGATTTGGCCTGCAGAATTACATGGACTGTATAGTCCATGGGGTCACAAAGAGTTGGACATGACTGAGCAACTTTCACATTCACATAAAGCTACAGTAATCAAGGATGTGCTTTTAGCATAAGCATAGCAAATATAGATACTCTAGATACAGACCTAAACTTATGTGGACAGTTGATTTTTAACAAAGATTCAGACTCTTCAATGAAGAAAGGTCTTGAAAAGACCTTGAAAAGATTTCAACAAATTATACTGGAACTATTGAATATCTATATGCCAAAAGAAGAAGGAAGGAGAAATATTTATGACCTGGAGCTAAGCAAAGACTTAAACGCAACACCAAAACTCCATTGCATAAAAGAAAAAAATGACAAATTGGAATTCATAAAAACTAAGAACTTCTGCCCTTTGAATACACCAAGAGAATGAAAAGACAAGAAATAAAGTAGAAGAAAATATTGTGTATCACATACCTAATAAAGGGTTCTATCAAAAGTATATAAAAGCTATTAAATGTCCTCCATAGGAAAACAAACAACCCAATTGAAAAATGGGCAAAAGATGAAAAAACACTTCACTAAAGAAGATATATGAATGGCAAATAAGCACATTTAAACCCCTCAACATTATTAATCATTCAGGAAATGTACAATAAAGTCACAGTGAAAAACCACTGCACATCCATCCAAGTACTGAAAATAAAAAAACTGACCAATAGCAAGTATTGAAAAGGATGTAGAGAAACTAGTTCTCTCATACACTGCTGGTGGAAATGTAAAATGATATAATTTCAGAAAACAGTTTATCAGATTCTTACAAAAAATTTACTCATATACCTACTACCATATATATAATCCAGCCATTCCCACTCCTAGGTATTTACCCAAGAAAAGTAAAATCAGATGTCTTTACAAAAAATATGAATGTACACGGCAGCTTAACTTGTATAGCTCCAAACTGAAACAACCCAGATACCCATCAACAGATGAATGAATAAACAAACTGTGGTATATCTACACATAAAAGACAGTTGGATGGCATCACCAACTCAATGGACATGGGTTTGGGTGGACTTCGGGAGTTAGTGATGGACAGGGAGGCCTGGCGTGCTGCGGTCCATGGGGTCACAAAGAGTCGGTCACAACTGAGTGACTAAACTGAGTTATGCCTCAATGTCTTAAAATGTTGAAGTGTTTCTTGGCCTGTGGCACAGCTGCATGCAAGGCTTTCCCAAGGTTTTCAGAACTTTATTACTCAGGGTTTTTTCCCACATGGTGGGTAGGAGTGCTAGCAGCCCAAGATTTACCTCAGGAGAAAAAGGGTTTCTTCCCTGATGTTTTTTTTTTTGAACAAAAAAATCCCAGCGAAGACACCAGATGCTCTACATTGTGTCATGAGCCTAACCCTACACCAGTCCCTGGAGCAGACCTAACAGCCTACCTACTTCCCCTGGGTAAGACTATGAAAGTGACTTGTCCATTTTTCTCCTGGTATACACCTATATCCAACAGAGTAAGTTTGTTTGGGGATCATGAAGAGGCTCAGAACATAGCATAGGCGGCAGTCTTCCCTTCATAACACTCATTCATTCAGAAGCTGTGGACATGCTGCCACATGGCATCAAGAGTGGATTCTTTCTAGGTATTTGTTCCTGACAAAGGAACTATGCTCCAGTACTGAGTCCTGAAGGTGTACTGCTGCTGCTGCTAAGTCACTTCGGTCATGTCCAACTCTGTGCGACCCCATAGACAGCAGCCCACCAGGCTCCGCTGTCCCTGGGATTCTCCAGGCAAGAACACTGGAGTGGGTTGCCATTTCCTTCTCCAATGCATGAAAGTGAAAAGGGAAAGTGAAGTCACTCAGTCGTGTCCGACTCTTAGCGACCCCATGGACTGCAGCCTACCAGGCTCCTCCGTCCATGGGATTTTCCAGGCAAGAGTACTGGAATGAGATAATCTCATGAGCCAAAAGTACCAGAAGTTATGCTATAGTCAGTTATAAGGGATTTTGATTAAGCCTCCATTAAAGGTTGTCTGCATTCCCATCAGGGAAGCTGTCTGAATAATGACTCCACCTAGCAATTTTATGTTTATGTCCTTAACACAATGAGGTCTGGGTCTTAACTGAGAGTTGTTTTTCCTATAAATAGGCAAATAAATAGGTCTGCTCAATCAGAATTCTTGCAGTAGATGCTTAATCTTTTGTTTACAGGTGAGTGGGATTAACATCCCTCAGTATTTACAGAACTCAGCTTGATCTCCATCTCCTCTGAATTCCGGGGTAAGGTCAGCATCTGAAAGTGAGTCAGAACGGTGTCAGTCCCCCTGCCAGGGCCTTCAGTGGCATCTCTCTTGCCAGTGGGAAGTATGAAAGCAGGGAAGAGAACTGGCAGCTCTCCTTGGAAATTATATCCTTTTTCTCAGCTCCCTCTCACGCCAGTGGAACCGGAGGCCCTAACCCTGAAGAGTATATCTTCAGTATGGCTCTGAAGAACATTTGCAAGATAATAGCACATGAACGTCATATGGGCGTGGGCTGTGGGTTAAGAATTGTACATACATTTTAATTCCAGGTCTACCCTTAAGATTGGCATGACTTCTATAAAGTTACTTTAACTTTTCAGAGCCTAACATATATCATCCATGAGATCCATTTTATTCAGCAAATAAATTTTTAGAAAATATTCATTAATCTCTTAGTATGGCCACATTGTACTACATGCTGGGGACATACATATTGTATTTGCTCTCGAAGTACCTAAAGTGAAGCTGAGGACAATGTGGCAAGGTGGCCCGTCAAGTGTGCTTACATGAGCTGATGGAAGCATAAGAGGGGCTATCAAATCTGCCTCCCGTAGTGGGTGTCCAGGGGAAAGCAATGTCTGCCCTAGTTGTGAGAGTAGGGAGGAGTTGGAGAAAAGTTACTCTAGGTAAGGGCTTCCCTGGTGACTCAGCTGGTAAAGAATCCACCTGCAATGTGGGAGACCTGGGTTCAATCCCTGGGTTGGGAAGGTCCCCTGGAGAAGGGAAAGGTTACCCACTCCAGTATTCTGGCCTGGAGAATTCCATGGACTGTATAGTCAATGGGGTCACAAAGAGTTGGACACAACTGAGTGACTTTCACTTCACTTCACTTCTACTCTAGGCAAAGGTCCTCATAGATGATCTTGGAAGGGCAGTTGGTTCAAGGGCCTGGAATGGACAGTGTATGTCAGGAGGTATGATATATGAGAGGTAGGCAGAAGCAGATGAGAGTTCATATATTCTGCAGGATTCAGTTTTACTTGGAAGCAATTAAAAATCACAGAACAATTGGCGTATTATATATATATATACACACACACACACTCTATGTATAAAATAGGTAACTAATGAGAACCTACTATATAGCCCAAGGAACTATACACAATGCTTTGTGGTGGCCTTTTTAGGAATGAAATCCAGAAAAGAGATATATGTATACATATAGCTGATTCACTTTGCTGTACAGCAAAAAGTAATACAACATTATAAAGCAAAAAAAAAAAAAAAGCATAGAGGGTTTCGTTGGTCACACTGGCAAGAATGTGTAAGACTGCAGCAGGAATGCGAGGATGGAATCAGGGATGCAGAGGAAGGAGGGGAAAATATTGAAATTCTAAAAGGTTCCTGTCAATGGGCATAAGCACTGTTTTGTGAGAGTGTCCAAAGACTCCATCAGATCCTGTCAGTTAATCTCCATGGAACTAGACACAAGAGACCAAAGAAAATGCTTATGTAATAATCCCAGAGGGAGATGGTGAACCTGAGGGCCAAAGTAGTGTCAGGTCAGTTCAGTTCAGTCACTCAGTCATGTCAGAGTAATGTCATTAGGGTAGAAATGTGCTCTGTGAATTGAAGAGCATCCTATAAATGTTAGATGGTATCACAACTGAACAATCCCATTCATTCAGAATAGTTGAGGGAAAGATAAATCTGATTCTATGAAAATGTAAAATGAAAATTAATTCTTTCACCTCTGGTGCATGGCCATCCATTTAAACCTTTTAATTTTTTATAAGAGAAACTATTTTCTTGAATTTACCTTCTGCCTCAGTGAATGGGGAAGCATACAAGTTCACCCTTGATTAGCAGCAAAGAGGAGCTGTTTTTCTTCCCTTCTCCTCCTCCTCCTTCTACTACTACTAATACTTTTGCCAGCAGCATTACATTATTTAGTGCTTGCTTCATTTTGGGAAATGATAGTTAAGGAGGATTTTTTGGAGGACACCCAGTCCAGTTGCTCTACTGGTATCTTGTTTACCCTTAGATGACACTGTATCACCAGTTTTCTGTTCAGTCCTTCACATAAGTGTCTTATTGACTGTGCTCTGGAGTTATATTGTTGCTTTGCCCTAAAAAAAAAAAAAAAAAAATGCACACATTGGCAGTGTGTAAGTAAAGCTTTAGGAGGCAACCAGCAATTCAGCATACATGAATGAATTCATCCTAATGATTAATTGGAAAAAAGAGAGTAGATACAAGAACAGAACTTGAACTAGACCTTAACCTTGGACATTGTTCTTGGACCTCAAATCTAGACAGTGATGTTAGCACTGGATCTCAGACCTGGACCTTGTCATTATATTTGCATCATGGCTCTTACCTTGGCCCTGTTGTGCCCTTGGACCTAGACACTGTGCCTGAATTTGGACATCTGCACCTTGGCTATTCTCTTCCTTTGCATCCTAGTTCCCCATTCTGACAGCTGTCAGTGCGTCAGCATTTTCTCTCACATTCTCACCACTTCTTTCCCCTTCTTACACCTGTGATTCTCCAGAATTTTCACTACCTTCTTTCCCTCTACTCCACTTCCATTTCAGTTAAGTTCAGCCACTCAGTCATGTCAGAGTCTTTGCAACCCCATGGACTGGAGCATACATGCCAGGCTTCCCTGGACTTCACCGAATCCCAGAGCTTGCTCAAACTCATGTCCATTGCGTCAATGATGCCATTCAACCATCTCATCCTCTCGTCCCCTTCTTCCCCTGCCCTCATGTTTCCCAGCATCAGGGTCTTTTCAGATGAGTCAGCTCTTCGCATCTGGTGGCCAAACTATTGGAGCTTCAGCTTCAGCATCAGTCCTTCCAATGAATATCCAGGACTGATCTCTTTTAGGATGAACTGGTTGGATCTCCTTGCTGTCCAAGGGACTCTCAAGAGTCTTCCCCAACATCACAGTTCAAAAGCATCAATACTTCAGTGCTCAGCTTTCTTTATGGTTCAACTCTCACATCTATACATGATTCCTGGAAAAACCATAGCTTTGACTATACAGACCTTTGTCAGTAAAGTAGTCTTTACTTTTTAAAATGCCGTCTAGGTTTGTAATAGCTTTTCTTCCAAGGAGCACCTGTGTTTTAATATCATGGCTGCAGTCACCATCTGCAGTGATTTTGGAGCCCAAGAAAATAGTCTGTCACTGTTGCTTTTGTTCCCCCTCTATGTGCTATGAAGTGATGGGACTGGATGCCATGATCCTCACTTTTTGAATGCTGAGTTTTAAGCCAGCTTTCTCACGCTCCTCTTTCACTTTCATCAGAAGGCTCTTTAGTTCTTCTTCACTTTCTGCAGTAAGGGTGGTGTCATCTGCATATCTGAGGTTATTGATATTTTTCCCTGCAATCTTGATTCCAGCTTCTGAATCATGCAGTATGGCATTTTGCATGATATATTCTGCATATAACTTAAATAAGCAAGGTGACAATATACAGCCTTGATGTACTCCTTTCTCAATTTGGGACTAGCCCATTATTTCATTTCCATTTCTAACTGTTGCTTCTTGACCTTCATACAGGTTTTTCAGGAGGCAGGTAGGTGGTCTGGTCAATAAAGCAGAAGTAGATGTTTTTCTGAAACTCTTGTTTTTTTTTGATGATCCAATGGATGAAGAACTGGACATGGAACAACAGACTGGTTCCAAATAGGGAAAGGAGTATATCAAGGCTGTATATTGTCACCCTGCTTATTTAACTTATATGCAGAGTACATTATGAGAAATCCAGGGCTAGATGAAGCACAAGCTAGAATCAAGATTGCCGGGAGAAATATCAATAACCTCAGATATGCAGATGACACCACACTTATGGCAGAAAGTGAAGAAAAACTAAAAAGTCTCTAGATGAAAGTGAAAGAGAGTGAAAAAATTGGCTTCAAACTCAACATTCAGAAAACAAAGATCATGGCATATGGTCCCATCACTTCATGACAAATAGATGGGGAAACAATGGAAACGGTGACAGACTTTATTTTGGGGGACTCCAAAATCACTGCAGATGGTGATGGCAGCCATGAAATTAAAAGATGCTTACTCCTTGGAAGAAAAGTTATGATCAACCTAGATGGCACATTAAAAAGCAAAGACATTACTTTGCCAACAAAGGTCCATATAGTCAAAGCTACGGTTTTTCCAGTAGTCATGTACGGATGTGAGAGTTGCACTTAAAGAAAGCTGAGCTCCAAAGAATTGATGCTTTTGAACTGTGGCATGGAGAACACTCTTGAGAGTCCCTTGGACTCCAAGGAGATCCAGCCTGTCAATCCTAAAGGAAATCAGTCCTAATATTCATTGGAATGACTGATGCTGACACTGAAACTCCAATACTTTAGCCACCTGATGTGAAGAGCTGACTCATTGGAAAGGACCCTGATGCTGGGAAAGATTGAAGGCAGGAGGAGGAGGGGATGACAGAGGATGAGAATGGTTGGATGGCATGACTGACTCAATGGACATGAATTTGAATAAACTCTGGGAGTTGGTGATGGACAGGGAGGCCTGGTGTGCTGCAGTCCATGGGGTTGCAAAGAGTCAGACAAGACTGAGTGAGTGAACTGAACTGAACTGAAGGTGGTCTGGTATTTCTGTCTCTTTAAGAGTTTTCCAGAGTTTGCTGTGATCCACACAGTCAAAGGCTTTGGCATAGTAATGAAGCATAAGTAGATGTTTTCCTGGGATTCTCCTGCTTTTCTATTATCCAACGGATGTTGAAAATTTGAACTCTGGTTTCTCTGCCTTTTCTAAATCCAGCTTGAACATCTGGAAGTTCATGGTTACGTACTGTTGGAGCCTGGCTTGGAGAATTTTGAGCATTATTTTGCTAGCATGTGAGATGAGTGCAATTGTGTGGCAGTTTGAAAATTCTTTGCCATTGCTTTTCTTTGGGACAGGAATGAAAACTGACATATTCCAGTATTGTTGCCACTGCTCATTTTCCAAATATGCTGGCATATTGAGTGCAACACTTTAACAGCATCATCTTTTAGGATTGAAAATACCTCAGCTGGTATTCCATCACCTCCACTAGCTTTGTTCATAGTGATGCTTCCTAGGGCCCACTTGACTTCGTATTCCAGGGTGTCTGGTTCTAGGTGAGTGATAACACCACTGTGATTATCTGGGTCATGAAGATCTTTCTTGTGAAGATCTTAGCTCTTCTGTGTATTTTTGCAACCTCTTCTTTATATTTTCTTCTATTAGGTCCATACCATTTCTTTCCTTTATTGTGCCCATCTTTGCATGAAATTTTCCCTTGGTATCGCTAATTTTATTGAAGAGATCTCTAGTCTTTCCCATTCTATTGTTTTCCCCTATTTCTTTGCATTGATCACCGAGGAAGACATTCTTATCTCTCCTTGCTATTCTTTGGAACTCTGCACTCAAATGGATAGATGTTTCCTTAGCTCCTTTGCCTTTAGCTTCCCTTCTTTTCTCAGCTATTCATAAGGCCTCCTCAGACAACCATTTTGCCTCTTTGCATTTCTTCTTCTTGGGGCTGGTTTTACTCGCCGCCTCCTTTACAGTGTTATGAACCTCCACCCATAGTTCTTCAGGCACTCTGTCTATCAGATCTAATCCCTTGAATCTATTTGTCAGTTCCACTGTATAATCATTAGGGATTTGATTTAGGTCATACCTGAATAGTCTAGTGGTTTCCCCTACTTTCTTGAATTTAAATCTGAATTTTGCAATAAGGAGTTCATGATCTGAGCCACAGTCAGTTCCTGGTCTTGTTTTTGCTGACTCTATAGACCTTCTCCATCCTCAACTGCAAAGAATATAATCAATCTGATTTTGGTACTGACCATCTGGTGATGTCCATGTGTAGAGTCATCTCTTGTGTTGTTGGAAGAGGGTGTTTGCTATGACCAGAGTGTTTTTCCTGGCAAAACTCTGTTAGCCTTTGCCCTGCTTCATTTTGTATTCTAGGGCCAAACATGCCTGTTACTCCAGGCATCTCTTGACTTCCTACTTTTGCATTCCAGTCCCCTATGATGGAAAGGACATCTGTTTTTGTTGTTTTTGTTATTCTAGAATGTTTTGTAGGTCTTCATAGAGCTGTTTAACTTCAGGTTTTTTGGCATTAGTGGGTGAGGCATAGACTTGGATTACTGTGATGTTGAATGGTTTGCCTTGGAAATGAACAGAGATCATCCTATCATTTTTGAGATTGCATCCAAGTACGGCATTTCAGACTCTTGTTGACTGTGAGGGCTACTCCATCTCTTCTAAGGGATTCTTGCCCACAGTAGTAAATATCATGGTCATCTAAATTAAATTCACCCATTCCAGTCCATTTTAATTCACTGATTCCTAAAATGTCGATGTTCACTCTTACCATCTCCTGTTTGACCACTTCCAATTTGCCTTGATTCATGGACCTAAAATTCTAGGTTTCTATGCAATATTGTTCTTTACTGCATTGACTTTACCTCAATCACCAGTCCCATTCATGACTGGGTCTTTTTGCTTTGGCTCAGCCTCTTCATTCTTTTGAACTATTTCTCCACTCTTCTCCAGTAACATACTGGTCACCTACCGACCTGGGGAGTTCATCTTTCAGTGTCATATCTTTTTGCCTTTTCATATTGTTCATGGGATTCTCAAGGCAAGAATACTGAAGTGGTTTGCCATTCCCTTCTCCAGTGGGCCACGTTTTGTCAGAACTCTCCAGCTTGACCCATCCATCTTGTGTGTCCCTGCACAGCATGGCTCAAAGTTCATGTGATTGTGGTTTTCATTCTGTCTGCCCTCTGATGGTTAAGAATAAGAGGCTTGTGCAAACTGCCCTGATGCGAGGGACTGGCTGTGGGGGAATCTGTGTCTTGCTCTGATGTTGTATTTTGTGCCTTCCAATTTTACATGACTGTCTCTACTGCTGCTAACTGCTAAGTCGCTTCAGTCGTGTCTGACTCTGTGTGACCCCATAGACGGCAGCCCATTAGGCTCCGCCATCCCTGGGATTCTCCAGGCAAGAATACTGGAGTGGGTTGCCATTTCCTTCTCCAGTGCATGAAAGTGAAAAGTGAAAGTGAAGTCGCTCAGTCATGTCCGACTCTTAGCGACCCCATGGACTGCAGCCTACCAGGCTCCTCCATCCATGGGATTTTCCAGGCAAGAGTACTGGAGTGGGGTGCCATTACCTTCTGTCTCTAGTAGCAAGCTAATTCCCCAAGAATGTCTTCCCTCATTTTCTTACTATCATCTCCAAGTTTTCCTTCCCACTTCTCATTTCTACTGTTACTTTTCCATGCCACTGTTATAAGCTTTTATCATCCCTTTTCTCATTCTCACTGTGGAAAATTCTCCATAATTTTCTCTCTCTTCCCTAGTCTTCTAATCACTTCCAATTTTCATTATTTTCTCCCTTATGAAATAATGAAATTTTCCTTCCTTTTCTCCCTCTTCTTCTACTTATGACACTGGTTGATTCCCCAAGATTTTACTCTCGTACCTCATCTAACACATTGTGATGCTGCAGAATTTATTCCCTCTCCTTTTGTTTTCTGCTTCTGCTATTTGCCTATTCTTCAAGATTGTCTTTTTCTTTCTCTCCTTTGTTCCTACTCCTTCTAATACTTGGGAGTTATAAATATTTTGATAAATTTTATGTTGCCAATTGAATTTTAAAAATAATCTAACATTTGCTTTCTTACTATAAGAAGAAATTAAAATGAATCTAAGTGGTATTTGTGAAAATGAACTCAGAATCATACATTGTCCTCAGAAAAGTGAAAGCGAAAGTCACTCAGTCATGTCTGATTCTTTGTGACCCCATGGCCTATACAGTCCATGGAATTCTCTAGGCCAGAATACTGGAGTGGGTAGCCTTTCCTTTCTCCAGGGGATCTTCCCAATCCAGGGATCAAACCCAGGTATCCCACATTGCAGGTGATTCTTTCTCAGATGAGCCACAAGGGAAGCCCATTGTCCTCAGAAGTTCCTCTTTATTGTGAGTTAGAGAAAAATGAGTCAAAATAGTATTTAAACAAACATAATTGTAAATGATCTGAATATCCTATGTTTCTCTGAAAAGTATTTCTTATTGCTAACAGAAGAAATTTGGATGAAAGAAGAAATGTTTGTGCACCAAAAGTAAACAAACAACAAAAATCCACCCAAAACCCTGAACAAAAACAACAACAAGAATTGAAGCTCAGAATCAGACTTTCTTGCTAAAGAGAGAAAGGCCTCTTTAGCCATTTGGAAAAAACTGATATAGCTATGAGCTTTACATGAGCGAAATAGCCCAGAAATACAATTGTATCAAATGTGAACCTTCTTGTTAGAGTCTGTTAAGAAGAATCTGATAGTATGTTTGAACATCATCTCAATTCTTATATTGTGCTCAACACAAGAGTACTTCTTACTGTCATTTACAGCAGATGGCAGTGTTTGTGAAAAGAAGCACGATTAGAGCAGAGAAGTCACATATTAGATAATCTTCTCAAAAGTAGTTTCTTTTTGCTTCTTAAAATAAAAGTGAACATGAATAAAGATGTTCAAATGAATAAAGATGGCAAAAAATGCATATCAGATTGTAATAAAAGCTCTCAGGGAAAATGAGTCAAGCTAAGGGACAGGAAATGCTGTGCTTTCAAATTTATGTAGCAGGAGTCAAAGAAGACTTCAGTGAGAAATATATGCATATATATCCTTGTACTGAGCATCCCTGAACTGTATCCTCAGTGTCAAAACTCAAGAAAATTATGTCCATCAACCAGAAATTATAGAATTGTCTTCAGTCTCAACTATGCCATTGTAGAAAAATATAATATTAATCAATATTTTATATATAATCATAATGGTATGAGGGAGAAATTTTCAATATCTATATGAAGAGGTACTCTATGACGGATTTTGAAATAATGGAACATTCAAGACCTACATAAGGTGAAAATTCTGCATATTTCCTCGTTACCCAATTATATGATGAACCAAAAAGGGAAAATTGTGAAGAGGACGTGCACACAACTTTGCAAAAGCTATATACCATCAAACAGATGGAAGGATTCAGTATGATTTTTTTTTTATTAAACTATTGTCATTCTAATAAAGCTTCTTCAATACTCAAGAAACATTTTCTCTCGAAAATAAAATGTATTCTCTTTACCTATGATCAGCACTAATCTTGATGTGTTTCCTTCCCTGCACAATTATATAGGAGCATAATTTTGTTTCAACTGGCATACTAAATTTATCTGAAGCCACAGTACTTTAAATTGTCCCCAAGTTTTTAGAGGAATGGATTTAAGGCAGAAAGTACTGTCCTGCTGGATAATTTTGTGCCAGAGAAACTAACCATTAGTTCATCTTGACTTGAAGTAAAAAGGCAGTCATAGGCTGGAGAAATTTCCTCAAGCAAATGTGCTGCTATTCTAGAGTTAAATACATAAACAGAGTGTCTAGCTTGAGGAAGGAGATTAAAATTTAAAAATAATGCTTCAGTCAGTTCAGTGCAGTCACTCAGTCATGTCCAACTCTTTGCGACCCCATGGACTGCAGCACGCCAGGCTTCTCTGTTCATCACTAAAAAATAATGCTTAGGTTTGCCAAAACAAAACTCCAGAATGGCAAATTTCTCAATCTACGCAATATGATGTGCCACTGAATGTGTCTGTAGGAACTTTGGGAGCTCTGGGAGGTTGGCAGCATAATATTGGAACATCCTGTGTTGTTCCCTGCTTTGAAGGATACCTATCACTGGAGGTAATGTCTGAGTTGTTGGAAGATTGTAAAACAACCATGAGCCTATTATAAATTTGAGTCAGAAAGTCAATGAGTCACAGTAGTGAAGGAAGTTAGATCAGAAAAGCCAAAATGATGTCCAGTTGGATTTTACACAAAACCTCAAAACTTTTAGCTAAATCACAATGAATCATTTTAGCAATATGTGATTGTAACTTTCTGAGTTCAGGAAATTGGCATATTAGAAGGGAGATAAATTTTAAGCTGATAAAGTAGTAAGAGAGATTTCTGGTTCAGGCCAAAAGGAAGAATCCTCATTATTCTCATATTCTCACCCATTCAATTAAAATTCCCTAGACATAACATAATAAACAAGCATAAGAGGTCTCCAACAGCTACCATGTGGAAGGAAGAAGGTGGATTGCCTAGGAACCTTGAGACTTCAGGAATGTTGTAGTGTGTTTCTTTAATACTTCTTATATATTCTAGGCAGAACACTGCTTCAAGCCTTCAACTTGAACTTCAAATAGTACAGACATACCAAAAAGAAAAAAAAAATCTGTTCCCATTAGGTGAAGGACATAATAACAGACTTATACTCTTTTGCCTGGAGTGGTGAGGGAACTATAAAAAACAATTATAAAGACTGAAAAACACTCATAAATAAATTATGTTGGTCCTTTAAAAATATGTTCAAGTGATCCATAGGAAGGCTAGAAAAGAGAAGCAGAAAATAAATAGAAAACAAATAAAGTGGCACATGTAAGCGCTGACACAACAATAGTTTCCTCAAATGTAAATGGTTTCAAACATCAATTAAAAGAAAAAGGAGCAACATCACCAGAATTGCAAGGAGGCAAAGATAGAGCTTCATCCCTTCGAAGAAGCAACCAATAAGCTTACAGAAACTTGCCTAGGAAAAACTGCCATGTGACCCAGCAATTCCACTGATGGGCATACATCCTGAGGAAACCAGAATTAAAAGAGACACATGTACCCCAATATTCACTGAAGCACTATTTACAGTAGCTGGGACATGGAAGCAACCTTGATGTCCTTCAGCAGATGAATGTATAAGGAAGTTGAGGTACATACACACAAGGGAATATTACTCAGCTATAAAAAGAATGCATTTGAGTCAGTTCTAATGAGATGGATTAACCTGGAGCCTATTACACAGTGAAGTGAGTCAGAGAGAGAAAGAAAAATACTGTATATTAATGCATATACAAGGAATTTAGAAAGATGATACTGACTATCCTACATGCAGGGCAGCAAAGAAGACACAGATATAAAGAACAAAGTTTTGGACTCAGTGGGAGAAGGCAAGGGTGGGATGATTTGAGAGAATAGCATTGAAACATGTAGAACAGATGACTAGTGCAAGTTTGATGCATGAAACAGGGCACCCAAAGCCAGTGCTCTGGGACAACGCACAAGGATAGGATGGGGAGGGATGTGGGAGGTGGGTTCAGGACTTGGGGGGACACATGTATACCTGTGGCTGATTCATGTTGATATATGGCAAAACCATCATAATATTGTAAAGTAATTATCCTCTAATTAAAATAAATTAATTAACTAAAAAATAGAAACCACCATTCTTAACAAGTAAAAAGCTGAACAAACTGAAAAATCAACAACTATCCTTAGATCCATCAGAGAAGAGAAACCACAAGGCAGACCACTGCCTGAATAAGAAGGAGAGAAAAGGAACAGAAACACATTTGAAACAATAAAGACTAAGAATATCCCTGAATTAATATGACACACAAAACCACAGATCTGGGAATCTTAGAGAACACCAAAAAGTAAACAACAACAACACCACTACAGCTAGGCATGTCGTTTTCAAAGTAAAAAAAAAAAAAAAAAAAAAAAAAGATTTAAAAAAAGTCTTGAAGGAAACCAAAGGAAAAAATATCTTACCTATGAAAAGCAAAGATAAAAATCATACCTACTTTTGCTCAGAAACCCTATAAGTAAGAAAAGAGTGAAATATTTAAAGCACTAAGGAAAATAATCCCAAGCAAGAATTCTGTACCCTGTGAAATTATCCTCCAAAACTGAAGGAGATATAAACACTTTCTTAAATGCTTGGTGGGTTTCCCAGGTAGCTCAATGGTAAAGAATCCACTTGCCAATGCAAGAGACACAGGTTAGATCCCGGAGTCGGGAAGATCCCCTGGAGAAGCAAATGGGAACCCACTCCAATACCCTTGCCAAGGAAAATCACATGAACAGAGGAACCTGGTGGGCTAAAGTCTCAGTCAGTTCAGTTCAGTTCAGTCGCTCAGTCATGTCCGACTCTTTGCGACCCCGTGAATTGCAGCACACCAGGTCTCCCTGTCCATCACCAACTCCCGGAGTTCACTCAAACTCACATCCATCAAGTCAGTGATGCCATCCAGCCATCTCATTCTCTGTCATCCCCTTTTCCTCCTGCCCCCAATCCCTCGCAGCATCAGAGTCTTTTCCAATGAGTCAACTCTTTGCATGAGGTGGCCAAAGTACTGGAGTTTCAGCTTTAGCATCATTCCTTCCAAAGAACACCCAGGACTGATCTCCTTTAGAATGGACTGGTTGGATCTCCTTGCAGTCCAAGGGACTCTCAAGAGTCTTCTCCAACATCACAGTTCAAAAGCATCAATTCTAAAGTCTAGGTGGTCATAAAAATCACATGGACAGAGGAACCTGTCAGGCTGAAGTCCAGGGGGTTGCAAAAGTCAGACATGACTTAGTGACTAAACAACAACAACAAATACTTGGTAGAATTCACTGGGTTCTCTACAATTTTGTTTGGAAGATAGAAGCAGAAGTAATACTTCCTAATTTACTCTGTGGGGAAAGCATTATCCTGATTACCAAAGCCAGACAAAGGCATTGTAAAGAAGGAAACTACAGATGAATGTCTCTCATGAACATATATGAAAAAATCCTCAACAAAATATTCACAAGTTAAATCCAAAAGTGTATAAAAGAAATTATACATCGCAATCAAGTGGTATTTATCCCATACATGGCAGGGCTACTATAACATTCAAAGATTAATATATTCATCAAATTAACAGACAAAAGTCTCATGATCATATCAATAGATGCATAAAAGACATTTGACAAAAATTCAATGCTCATTCAGGATTAAATAAAAAATACTCTCAACGAACTAGGGATAGAGAGTACTTCCTCAACTTTATAAAAATATATATACAAAAAAATCATAGCTAGCATCATACTTGATGAAAAACTCAAAGCTTTCCCATTAAGATCAGGTACAAACAGGATGTGGCCTCTCAGCATTTCTCTTCAACATCATACAGAATGTTCTAAATAATGCAACAAAAAAGAAAAGGAGATGATAGGTATACAGATTGTGAGGGAAGAAATAGAACTGTCTTGTTCACAGGTGACATAATTGTCTTTGTAGAAAATCTCAAGGGATTGAAAAAAAAATTTCCTGGTTTATAGGAAAATTATAGGATACAAGATAAATATACAAAAGTCAGTCTTTTCCAGTTTGAACCATGAACTTCCAGATGTTCAAGCTGGTTTTAGAAAAGGCAGAGGAACCAGACATCAAATTGCCAACATCTGCTGGATCATCAAAAAAGCAAGAGAGTTCCAGAAAAACATCTATTTCTGCTTTATTGACTATGCCAAAGCCTTTGACTCTATGGATCACAATAAACTGTGGAAAATTCTTCAAGAGATGGGAATACCAGACCACCTGACCTGCCTCTTGAGAAACCTGTATGCAGGTCAGGAAGCAACAGTTAGAACTGGACATGGAACAACAGACTGGTTCCAAATAGGAAAAGGAGTACATCAAGGCTGTATACTGTTACCTGCTTATTTAGTTTATATGCAGAGTACATCATGAGAAATGCTGGGCTGGAGGAAGCACAAGCTGGAATCAAGATTGCTGGGAGAAATATCAGTAACCTCAGATATGCAGATGACACCACCCTTATGGCAGAAAGTGAAGAAGAACTCAGGAATAGCCTCTTGATGAAAGTGAAAGAGGAGAGTGAAAAAGTTGGCTTAAAGCTCAACATTCAGAAAACTAAGATCATGGCATCTGGCCCCATCACTTCATGGCAAGTAGATGGGGAAACAGTGGAAACAGTGGCTGACTTTATTTTTCTGGGCTCCAAAATCACTGCAGATGGTGATTGCAGCCATGAAATTAAAAGATGCTTACTCCTTGGAAGGAAAGTTATGACCAACCTAGACAGCATATTAAAAAGCAGAGATATTACTTTGTCAACAAAGGTCCATCTAGTCAAGGCTATGGTTTTTCCAGTGGTCATGTGTGGATGTGAGAGTTGGACTATAAGGAAAGCTGAGTGCTGAAGAGTTGATGCTTTTGAACTCTGGTGTTGGAGAAGACTCTTGAGAGCCCCTTGGACTGCAAGGAAATCCAACCAGTCCATCCTAAAGGAGATCAGTCCTGGGTGTTCATTGGAAGGACTGATGTTGAAGCTGAAAGTCCAGTACTTTGGCCACCTGATGAGAAGAGCTGACTCATTTGAAGAGACCCTGATGCTGGGAAAGATTGAGGGCAGGATGAGAAGGGGACAACAGAGGATAAGATGGTTGGATGGCATCACCGACTCAATGGACATGGGTTTGGGTGGACTCCTGGAATTGGTGAAGGACAGGGAGGCCTGGCGTGCTGCGGTTCATGGGGTCACAAAGAGTCGGACATGACTGAGTGATTGAACCAAACTGAACTGAGCTGAGTCCTTTCCAGTATACCAGCAATAGACATGTATAATTTGAAATTAAGAACACGAAAGTGAAAGTCACTCAGTTGTGCCCAAGTCTTTCTGACCCCATGGACTATATAGACCATGGAATTCTCCAGGCCAGAATACTAGAGTGGGTAGCCTATCCCTTCTCCAGTGGATCTTCCCAACCCAGGAATTGAACCAGGGTCTCCTGCATTGCAGGAGGATTCTTCACCAGCTGAGCTACCAGGGAAGCCCAAATTAAGGACATATTATTATTTAAATTAACATTCTCCCAAATTGAATATTTAGGTATAAAGCTAACAAAATATAAAGAAAACTATGAAACTAATGAAAGATATAAAATACAAACCAAATAAATGAAGAAATATTTCATGTTCATTGATATGAAGACTATTATCAAAATGTCAGTTCTTCCAACTTGATCTATAGATTCAACGTCAAAAGAATGAGAGGACAATTCAGAGTGGGAAACAATATTCCAAAACACACTTGTGGTAAAGAACTCATCCAAAATATAAAGAGCTCTTAAAACTCAACAATAATAAGCAATTGATTATAAAAATGGACCACAGACCTTAAAAATGACCTCACCAAAGAAACATACACATGGCAAATAAACATATGAAAAGATATTCCACATCAGGTGACTGCAAATTAAAACAGCAGTGAGACACCACTACACATCCACTAGAATGGGCAAAATCCAGAGCACAGGCAATACCACATGAGATATTGTGTTGTATTGGTGATGATATGGATTCCTGGGTGCAATGCAAAATGCTGCAGCCACTTTGGAAGACGGTTTGGTAGTTTTAAAAATAAAATTAAGCATACTCTTAACATATAATCCAGGTATTGTACTCTGTGATATATAACCAAATAAACTGAGAACTTTTGTCTACATGGATGTTTAGAGAATTTTTATTAATAACCGCTAAATTTGGAGCAACCAGTATGCCCTTCAGTAGGTGAATTTATAAACTGTGGTGCTCCTAGACATTGGAATATTGTTCAGCACTAAAAGATATTGGTTGTCAACCCATGAAAAGACACGGGGGAAAATTAAATGCAATGTGAAAAGGCTATGTACTGTTTTATTCCAACTGTATGGCATTCTGGAAAAGGCAAAGCTATGGAGATAGTGGGGAAAATAAAGACTAGTCAGTCGGCAGGTGTTAATAGGGAGGAAGTGATGAATAGGCAGAAAATAGAGAATGTTTAGGGCAGTAAAGTCTTTCTGTATTATACTACAATGGTGGATACATGTCATTATACATTTGTCAAAACCCATAGAATATACAACTCCAAGGCTGAACCCTAATATAAACTATGTGCTTTAATAATAATGATCTGTCAGTATAGGTTTACTGATTGTAAAAAAAAAAAAATGTACTACTCTGGTGAAAGATGCAGATAGTGAAGAAAGTGTGCATGTGTGGGAACAGGAGACATATGAGAAAACTCTGAACTTTTCAATTAGGTTTTCTGTGAGTGAAGTAAGCCAGAAAGAAAAACACCAATACTGTATACTAACGCATATATATGGAATTTAGAAAGATGGTAACGATAACCCTGCATCTGAAACAGCAAAAGAGACACAAATGTATAGAACAGTCTTTTGGACTCTGTGGGAGAGGAAGAGGGTGGGATGATTTGGGAGAATGGCATTGAAACATGTATAATATCATATATGAAACGAGTCGCCAGTCCAGGTTTGATGCACAATACTGGATGCTTGGGGCTGGTGCACTGGGATGACCCAGAGGGATGGTATAGGGAGGGAGGAGGGTTCAGGATGGGGAACACATGTATACCTGTGGTGGATTCATTTTGATATATGGCAAAACCAATACAATTTTGTAAAGTTAAAAAATAAAATAAAACTAATCTAAAAATAAAAATTTTTAATTAAAAATGTTCACAATCAACTTGACTAGAATTCTGGATTTTAGTTTAAAAATTTACAAAAGCCAGGGGAAGACTTGTTGAAGAGGGGAGAAAATGCTTTGGGGTAAAAGTATTGAGGAATTTTTAATTGTCTGCCTACCATCCTGCCAGATATGTAGTTATATTAAGGACTAAACTGTGTCCCTCTCAAATATGTTGATGCCCTCTCTGTTCCTCAGAATGTGATTCTATTTGCACAAAACCCTCAAAGGGGTAATTAAAGTTAAAAAAAGTAATATGAGTGTCTCCTAATCCAGTCTGTGTGTACGTGATCAGTTGCTTCAGTTGTGTCCAACTCTTAGGAACCCCATGGACTGTAGCCCACCAGGCTCCTCTGGCATGGGATTCCCCAGGCAAGAATACTGGAGTGGATTGCTATGTCCTCCTCCAGGGGATCTTCCCAACTAGGGATCAAACCCATGTCTTTGTGTCTCCTGCATGGCAGACAGACACACTGTGGAGCCACCAGGAAAGCCCAATCCAGTCTGACTGGTTTTCCTATAATAAGAGGAAACTTGGACACAAAAAGAGACACCAGGCACAGAGAAATGGCTATATGACAACACAGTAAACGGATAGCCTGCAATTAAGGAGAGGTCTCAGAAGAAACCAAACCTACCAACACCTTGAACTTGAACTTCAACCCTCCAGAATTGTGAGAAAAAAAATTCTTCTAAGCTACACAGTTTGGGCTCCAAAATGACTGCAGATGGTGACTGCAGCCATGAAATTAAAAAACCCTTACTCCTTGGAAGGAAAGTTATGACCAATCTACACGCCATATTGAAAAGCAGAGACATTACTTTGCCAACAAAGGTCCGTCTAGTCAAAGCTATGGTTTTTCCGGTAGTCATGTACGGGTGTGAGAGTTGGATTATAAAGAAGGCTGAGTACCGAAGAATTGACGCTTTTTTGGAGAAGAGTCTTGGGACTTCCCTGGTGGCTTGGATGGTAAAGCGTCTGTCTACAATGCGGGAGACCTGGGTTTGATCCCTGGGTCGGGAAGATCCCCTGGAGAAGGAGATGGCAATCCACTCCAGTACTATTGCCTGGAAAATCCCATGGACAGAGGAGCCTGGTAGGCTACAGTCCGTAGGGTTGCAAAGAGTCAGACATGACTGAGCGACTTCACTTTCACTTGAGAGTCCCTTGGTCTGCAAGGGGATCCAACCAGTCCATCCTAAAGGAAATCAGTCCTAAATATTCATTGGAAGGACTGATGCTGAAGCTGAAGCTTCAATTCTTTGGCCACCTGATGTGAAGAGCTGACTCCTTAGAAAAGACCCTGATGCTGGGAAAGATTGAAGGCAGGAGGAGAAGGGAACAACAGAGGATGAGATGGTTGGATGGCATCACCGACTTGATGGACATGAGTTTGAGTAGGCTCCAGGAGTTGGTGATGGACAGGGAAGCCTGGCATGCTGCAGTTCATGGGGTCGCAAAGAGTTGGACACGACTGAGCGACTGAACTGAACTAAGATTTTTTGGAAAGGACAGTTGGTAGGAATATGGATGTTAAATGTGATTCTGGTAACATCTCAAGTAGAAATGAAAAAAAATGTTATTGATTACTGGGGGAAAGTTGATCTTTGCTACAAAATGGCAAAGAAGTTAACTGCATTGTGTTCTAGTGTCTTGTGGAAAGTAGAAATTTTATATGATGATCTTAATCATCACATAACTGAGGAGATTTCTAAGCAAACTGTTGAAGCTATGCCTTGGTTTCTCTTGTTGTTTATAATAAAATGTGAGAAAAGAGAGATAAAGTGAAGGAACAATTAGGCAAAAAGGAAATAGAGCTTCAATATTTGGAAAATTATCAGCCTATACATACTTAAAAATACAAGAAATTATATTCTAAAGAGAACACCAAAGTGTGGCTGGGAAAAAAACCCACAAAGAGACTACACGTACAACTCACTGACTAACCAGCCATCTCAGCTGAAGCCAAGAGTTGAGATGGGTTCCCGCAGCAGAAACACTTCCAGGTTGGACTAAAGGGGATAAAGATAGGGCAAAATGAGGGAAAGCTTTTAGACTTCTGAGATTCTATTCAGTTCAGTTCAGTCGCTCAGTCGTGTCCGACTCTTTGAGACCCCATGAACCTCAGTACACCAGGTCTCCCTGTCCATCACCAACTCCTGGAGTCCACCCAAACTCATGTCCATTGTGTTGGTGATGCCATCCAACCATCTTATCCTCTGTCATCCCCTTTTCCTCCTGCCCTCAATCTTTCCCAGCATCAGGGTCTTCTCAAATGAGTCAGCTCTTCATTGGCCAAATATTCTGGTGGCCAAAGCATTGGAGTGTCAGCTTCAACATCAGTCCTTTCAATGAACACCCAGGACTGATCTCCTTTAGGATGGACTGGTTGGATCTCCTTGCAGTCCAAGGGGCTCTCAAGAGTCTTCTCCAACACCACAGTTCAAAAGCATCAATTCTTTGGCACTCAGCTTTCTGTATAGTCCAACTCTCACATCCATACATGACCACTGGAAAAGCCATAGCCTTGACTAGACAGACCTTTGTTGGCAAAGTAATGTCTCTGCTTTTTAATATGCTGTCTAGGTTGGTCATAACTTTCCTTCTAAGTAGTAAGCATCTTTTAATTTCATGGCTGCAATCACCATCTGTAGTGATTTTGGATTCTATAGTATATGACAATAGAGCTATCTCTGTAAATATGCGTTTTCCTTCAAGAAAAGGGGAAAACAACTCAAAAGGTAATTAATTCAGAGATAAACAAGACTGCCTTCAAAGGCCTAGGACCATCACCCTGATAGTCCAGGAAGATAGAGCACTAAGCTAAGGAGTACAATTTTTGAGTCTTAAAATATAATGGAATTTGCCCTGCTAGGTTATGGACTTGTGATTCCTTCTTTCTGGTAGCTCCCTTTTGGAAAGGAAATGTCTATTCTATTCCTGTCCCATCTTTGTATTTTGGAAGCAGATAACTTGTCTGATTTCACAGATTCACAGCCTCAAGAGAAATTTTGCCTCAGGATGAATTATACCTGAAGTCTCACCCATACTTGATTTAGGTGATATTTAGGTCAGATTTGGAAATTAGAGTTGATTCTGAAATGAGTTAAGACTTTTGAGTCTGTTTGGGATGGAATGAAGGTATTTACATGTTAGAAGGAGATGAATTTAGGGGCTCCAGACGAAGGCTCAGATGGTAAAGCATCTGCCTGCAGTGCAGAAGACCTGGTTGAGGAGGATCCCCTGGAGAAGGGAATGGCAGCCCACTCCAGTATTCTTTCCTGGAGAATTCCATGAACAGATGATCCTGGCGGGCTAAAGTCCATGGGGTCACAAAGAGTAGGACACGACTGAGCAACTAAACACACAGCACAGATGGTGGAATGTAATAGATTGAATTCTGTACCCTCAAAATTAGTATGCTGAAATTCTAACCCCCAGTATTTCAGAATGTGACTGTATTTATAAAAAAGATCTTTAAAGGTGTAATTAGGTTAAATGAGGCATTTGAGTTGAGCCTAATCTAATCTGACTGTTATCTGTCTAAGAAGATAAAATCTGGGCCCACCAGGGATGCACATACACAAAGAAAAGAGAGTTGGAAGACACAGAAAGAATCTAGCTATCTGAAAGTCAAACAAAGAGGCCTCAGGCCAAACCAAACAGATTGACACCTTTTTTATTTCTAGACACCAGAATTGTGGGAAATAAACTCCTGCTATTTAAGCCATCCAATCTGTGGCATTTTGTTATGCAGCTCTAGCAAACTAGTGTAAGTGGCCATAAGGAGGGCAGCCCCAATCTCCTACTATAGGCTATTAGGGCCAGAGAAACCAATTCACACCTTATTTTCAAAGAACTGTGGTTGTGAGCTTACTTGTCTTGTGACAGCCTGAAAGTTCACTGCAGGGACTTGCCTTTGTTTTACCCGACTCAGAGCAGACCCCTGGCTGGGGAAGCTTCCAGGTGGTTTCTGCTGGAAACACTTGAAGACATAGTATTTGCTGCAGCAACCTGGGGGCAAGTAACAGCAGTTGGGACAAACAGTTGGCAGACTGAATATGGTTGAAAGGGAGAGATTGGGAAAAGAGATTCATGGAAAACGAAGACTTTTAAAAGATCCTGCTTATAATGAAGAATTGAAAAAGCCAGGCAATATCCAAGGGAAAAATCATGCCCAGAAAAGACCTGAGAAAATACTAAGCTTTTACCCCTTTTCCTACCCAAGTAGGAAGTGAAGGCTAAGGCAGAGTTGTAAATGGCCTGGCTAAGTGTTGGAGAAAATACCACATACAGAGCCAAAACTGGGAACATTTTTGTAAAGTTCTTTTTTTCTCCTTTTAAAAAAAATTTTTTTAAATTTCCTTTAAAATTTAACTTCTTTTATACCAAGAATTTGAGGAAGTAAAAAAAAGACACTAGCTCACCATGGAATTAATAGAACCCAGAATTCAAGGGCCACAATTGATAAATAATATAGATTTTCAAAAATGGATCAGAAAAATCACTAAACAAGCAAACAACACACAAAAAGTAGCAAGTGCTAAGATGGGGGGATCATATGATTGCCAGAATAAACATATCACAGTACTAAAAATGTCCAGTTTTCAAAAAGAATTACATGGGCCATTCACAGAAAAAATTAATAGAAATTATCTTTGAAGAAGCCCAGCCATTAGACTTAGCAGACAAATATTTTTAATCAACTCTCTTAAATATGCTCAGAATTAAAGAAAATTAAACATAAATAATTAAGGGAAACCAAGAGAATTAAATCTCTCCAAACAGAGAATCAATAAAACATGGATATTATAAAAAGGAACTAAATAGTAATTCTGGAGCTTAAATGTCCAATTAATGAAATAAAAAATTCACTAGAGGAATTCAAGCAGATTTGAGTACCAAAAGAAAGAACTAGTGAACTTGAAAAAATAGATTAGTTGATACTATCCAGTCTGAGAGATAGAAAAAGAAAAGGGTGAAGAAAATAAACAGAGCCTGAGACTTGTGTATGTCATAACCAAGTGGAATTTACCCCAGGTTTGTGAAGGTGGATAAACATATGAAAATCAATCACATAATAAGGCACATTAATAAAATAAATAAAATATATGATGATCTCAATTGACATGGAAAATAATCTCACACTATCCAATCCCTTTTTCTTGTAAAAACTGTAAAAAAAAAAAAAAAAAACAAAAAAACACCTAGGAATAGAAGGAAACTTATTTAAATATTAACAAAAACCCACAGCCAACATTATATTTAATGGTGAAAGACTAGAGGTTATTCTCAAAATGAGAAAAAAAGACAAGGATGGCTGCTTTTACCTTTTCTATTCTATTTTGTACTGGAAGTTCTAGGCAAGGAAAAGAAATTAAAATTTCCAAATTGGAAAGTAAGAAGTAAAAGTATCTCTATTCGTACATGGCATAAATATATGTAGAAAATCTCTAAAAACCTATTAGAGATAATAAATGAATTCAACAAATTTGTAAACAAGTAGATCAACATACATTGCATTAGTTATATTTATAAATCTGCAATAAACAATCTGAAAGTAAAATTAATGGAAAAATTTGATTTAAATAGCACCAAATAGGATAAAATTTAATCCTTGAAGTTTAATCCAGGAAGTACAAGACTGAATATTTCTTAATATTGCTTAAAGAAAGTATAGAAGACCTAAATAAAGACATGCATTGAGAGCCTTAATATTGTTTAAGTGTCAGTACTACCCAAAGTGATCTATAGATTTAATGTAATTGCTCTGAAAATCTCAACTATAATTTTTTTTGCATAAATGGAAACGCCAGTCTTAGAATTCACATGAAATCACAAAAGACTCCCAAATAGGAAAAATAACCTAGAAAAAAAAATTTGGAGGATACTCACTTCCCATTTTCAAAACTTACAATAAAGCTACAGTAATCAGAATAGTGTGGTACTGGAATAAAAATAGATACATTATCAATAGAATGGAATTTACAGTCTGAGATAATCCCATACACTGATTGTCAGTTGATTTTTGACAAATGTGACAGACCATTCAATTCAGAAAAACATTCTCTTCAAGAAATAATGCCACGTGTAAAAGAATAAAGCTGAACCCCTTGGTTTACAGTATACACAACAATCAACTCAAAATGGATCACCAACTGAAATGTATGAGCTAAAACTGTAAAATTCTCAGAAGAAAATATGGAAAATTCTTCATGACATTGACTTGGGCAGAAGCACAGCAACAAAAGGAAAAAAAAGAAATTGACTCATCAAAATTAAAAATTGTGCATTAAAGGCCACTATAACAAAAGTGAAAATACATTTCATAGAATGGGAGAAATAACATGCAAATTATAGATGTAGTAAGCGTTTAGTTTTCGAATATATTTTTAAAAAACCTTTAAAATTCAATGCAAAAAGACAAACAACCTAACTTCTTATATGGGCAAAGGACTGAAAAGACATTTCTCCAAATAAGGTATACATATGAACAACAAGCACATTAAAAGATGTTCAGCATCCTTTGTCACTGGGAAATGCAAATCAAAACCATTCCCTTCTCCAGGGGATCTTTCTGACCCCAGGGGTCGAACCATGGCTCTTTTGCATTGCTGGCAGATTCTTTACTGTCTGAGCCACCAGGGACGCCCAGAATTACTATATAACCTGGCAATTACACTAATAGATATACACCAGAGAAAGAGAAAGTGAAAGTGAAGTCACTCAGTCATGTCCGACTCTTTGCGACCCCATGGATTCCTCAGCCCATGGAATTTTCCAGGCAAGAGTACTGGGGTGGGTTGCCATTTCCTTCTCCAGGGGATCTTCCCAACCCAGGGATCGAACCCAGGTCTCCCGCTCTGCAGGCAGACACTTTACCATCTGAGCCACCAAGGAAAGAGGTAGTCAAACATAACTTCTACACAATGGTTTTTAACAGCAGTATTCACAACACCCAATAGGTGGCGTGCATGCATGCATGCTGTCTCTTCAGTCTTGTCCAGCTCTTTGGGACCCCATGAACTGTAGCCCACCAGGCCCCTCTGCCCATGGGATTCTCTGGGCAAGAATACTGGAGTGGGTTGCCATGCCCTTCTCCAGGGGATTTTCCTGAGCCAGAGATTGAACCCTTGTCTTATGTTTCCTGTGCTGGCAGGGAGGTTCTTTACCAGTAGTGCCACCTGGGAAACCCACCAATAGGTGGACACAACCCAAAAGCCCATCAAATGATACATGGATAAACAAAATGTCATTCAGCCATTCAATGGCATATTTTTGAGTCATACAAAGAAATAAAAGTATTGACAAATGCTACCACATAAATGAAAATCAAAAACATTATGCTAAGTGAGTAAAGTCAAACACAAAGCTCAGATCGTGTGATTATATTTGCATAAAATATTCAGAATAGGTGAATCCATAAAGACAGAAAGCAGACTAGTAGTTGTCAGAGGCTGGAGGAAGGAGAAAGTGAAATAGACCGTTTAATGGGTGTGAGGTTTCCTTTTTGGAGTGATGAAAATTTTTAAGAATTAGGCAGAGTTAATGTTGCATGACACATGCCACATGTATATTATTAACACTAAATATCACTGAATTGTACACTTTAAAATGATTATTTTTATGTTATGTAAATTTCACCTCAATATAAGAGAAAGAGATTGGCAGAGAGGATTAAAAAACATGATTTAATAGAATGACCACTTTTTCTATTAAAAGACTTGTTATACTAATCATAAGTAGATTCCCTGGTGGCTCAGATGGTAAAGCGCCTGCCTGCAATGTGGGAGACCCGGGTTCGATCCCTGGGTTAGGAAGATCCCCTGGAAAAGGAAATAGCAACCCACTCCAGTACTCTTGCTTAGAAAATTCCATAGACGGAGGAGCCTGCTGGGCTATAGTCCATGGAGTCGCAAAGAGTCAGACACAACTGAGTGACTTCATTTCACTTCGTGAAGTGTTAGTTGCTTAGTCATATCTGACTCTTCACAACCCCATGGACTTTAGCTCACCAGGCTCCTCCGTCCATGAGATTCTCCAGGCAAGAATACTGGAGTGAGTAGCTTTTCCCTCCTCCAGGGGATCTTTCCGACCCAGGGATCAAATCAGGGTCTCCTGCATTGCAAGCAGACTCTTTACCATCTGAGCCACCAGGGATGCTCACATTCCATTTAAAATTCTTGATCTGATCATTTTAATCTCTACCATTTCTGAGTATCATTCTAATACTTGCTTTGTCCCTTTAGACTGTATTGTTTCCGGTCTTTAGCATGCCTTATAATTTTTGTTGAAACAAAACATGATACATTGAATAATAGGATCTGAGAGAATAGGTCTTTATGTGATGCTTTCTACTGATTTGATTAGGGGTTATGCTGTTTAATGTTTGCTGTAACTGTAGGTGTTAGAAGCATCAGTCTCCTCTAGTGTCTTTGTTCTGGTCTCCCATATTGTTTGGGGGGTGGTTTCCTAGAAATTTTTTTCAGGTATAAGTCCGGGTCTTATCCCTCTCATGTTATACTAAAGACCTATTAATGTGATGGTATGGTATTAGGGATGAGTTTTCTATAACCTTATGATTAAGTCCCTCTGGACTGTGACTTTCAGAAAAGTGACTTAGAATATATTTTTCTTCCCTTAGGGGAGACAGGGAACCAGAAGGGGCTCATGTTATCCAGTTGCACTTTCCCTAGTTTAGACAAGGCTCAGGTGAAGTAGATTCCCCAGAGGGCAGACCACTGCCATACAGAACAGACTGTTCGGAGAATTTGAGGTGGAAAATAAATGGGCCCCAGGCTAAGGGGCCAGAGTTTGTCCTCTATGGACAGATACTCCAAAACAGCAGGCGTGAGAGAGGAGCTGAGTCCTGTCCAGAAAAGAGATAAAAGACCACATGTCCCTCATTCTCAAAGTCAAGGAGAACTTCCCAATTATATGTGCACAGAAAAGCTCCTTGGAGGTCAAAAGAAAGGGGATGGCACCTCATAGTAAGTAATGCCAACCTACCTATAGACCTCTTCACTAGAATCCATTTTGGCTGAGAGAGACCCACACACAGAGGACCCTGAGCTATACCAGTAAGGGCTCAGAACCAGGCACAGCAGGATGACTGGAAAGAGAGGAGGAAGAAGAAATGCCCCTTAAAAGTGATTCCAACTTTCACAAGGGTGTGACTCCTTCTCTCTGAGCCTGCTCGCGTGTCTATCCACATGTACTCTTTCCCCCCACAATAAATACTTTACCTGTTTTACTACCTTCTATCTCTATGTGGAAATTCATTTCCACACAGTTGACGAGCCAAGGCCTTGTCACTGGCCGCTGACCCCTGATGGTCTAGCGGCTATGATTCAGTGCTCTCACTGCCCTGGCCTGACTTTGTCTCTGGCCCAGAATGGAAATCCAGCTTCAAGCCACTGCAGGTGAGGCCACCTGAGATCAAGTATTTCAAAATGACTGCTTTCCCCATAGACACATGGTTGCTTTACGCTTAAACACAACCAGGATGAGCGGATTTTTCTGCATCTTCATTGTAAGAATCTCTTTAGGCTTTTCCAGGAAAAGCTCACAAAAATGTGGAGCCCTTCTAAGACTGGGCTTTCAGTAGTTTTTAATTCTATAACTAGTCCATACTCCAGCAATTTGTCAATTATCATTTGAATGTTTCTATCAGTTGCCGGCTTCAGCAGTTTCTACTCCCAGCAAGCTATGATTCTCTGTATTTGCCTATCTCTTCAGCTTTTGCATGGTGGTTTGCCTCTTGACCTCAGTCCTCTGATTAGTTTAAAATAGTGACCGATATTTTTTTGTTCACATTTTTCTCATGAAGGTGCTAACGATGACTTCTAATCTTGTTATGTGTCAGAAATAAAGGATTAGTATTTTTTTTAATATTTGACAGAATTCAATCACATGAATTGTAAATTATCTATTCTGATTTATTTATTGCTTGTCTAAAGGAGATCAGCCTTGGGATTTCTTTGGAAGGAATGATGCTAAAGCTGAAACTCCAGTACTTTGGCCACCTCATGTGAAGAGTTGACTCACTGGAAAAGACTCTGATGCTGGGAGGGATTGGGGGCAGGAGGAGAAGGGGATGACAGAGGATGAGATGGCTGGATGGCATCACTGACTCGATGGACGTGAGTTTCAGTGAACTCCGGGAATTGGTGATGGACAGGGAGGCCTGGTGTGCTGCGATTCATGGGGTCGCAAAGAGTCGGACATGACTGAGGGACTGAACTGAACTGAACTGAACTGAGTTTTGGCAGTGTGTGTCTCTTAAGAAATTTGTGTCTATTATAAATTATCTAATTTTTCAAACTTTCACTTGCTCACAATATCCTTATATGATTTATTTTTTTATTGGTGTACAGTTGATTTACAATGCTGTTAGTTTTAGGTGCACAGCAAAGTGAATACATATACATATATCCACTCTTTTTCAGATTTTTTTCCCCACATAGGTTATTACAGAGTACTGAATAGAGTTTCTTGTGCTATACAGTAGATCCTTATTGGTTACCTCTTTTATGTATCATAGTGTATATATTTTAATCCCAATTTCCCAATTTTCTGTTTCCCCCTTTCCCTCCTGATAACCATCCCTGGTGGCTCAGGCAGTAAAGAGTCTGCCTGCAATGCAGGAGATGCAGGTTCGATCCCTGCACTGGGATGATCCCCTGAAGAAAGGAATGGCTACTCACTCAAGTATTCTTGCCTGAAGAATTCCATGGACAGAGGAGCATGGTGGGCTACAGTCCATGTACTTGTAAAGAATCAGACACAACTGAATGACTAACAGGGCTTCCCTGGTGGCTCTGATGGTAAAGAATCTGCCTGCAATTCATTTATATATAAGGTAATTATTGACATGTATGTTCCTATTGCCATTTAATTGTTTTGAGTTTGTTTTCATAGGTCTTTTTTCTTCTTTTGTTCTCTTCTCTTGTGCTGTGATCTCTATCTTTAGTGTTGTGTTTGGTTGCTTTGCCTTTTTTTTGTCTGTATCTATTGCAGTTTTTTGGTTTATGGTTACTATGAGGTTTAAACATAGGAGTTTATATGTATGCAAGGTTGTTTTAAGTTGCTGGTCTATTAATTTCAAATGCAATTCCCATTTCCTGCATGTGTATTCACTTCACAATTGCTGGGTTTGATATCATATTTGTGTATGGATGATTTTCTACTTTTACTGTATGAACTTTACCAGTGAACTTTCCCATTTGTGATTTTCTTATTTCTAATTGTGGCCTCTTTTTTCCCCCCTCATATAGAAATTCCTTTAGCATTTGATTCAAATCTAATTTAATGGTGCTGAATTCTCTTAACTTCTGCTTACTTGTAAAACTTGATTTCTCCATTGAATCTGAATGAGCTCCTTGTTGGGTAATCTTGGTTTTCGTTTTTTTCCTTTCATCATTTTAAGTATTTCCTGCCATTCCCTTCTGGCATGCAGAGTTTCTGCTGAAAATCAGCTCATAACCTATGGGAATTCCCTTATATGTTGTTACTTTTCCCTTGTTGCATTTAATATTTTTTCTTTATATTTAATTTTTGTGTCTCAGCATATTTCTCTTTGGGTTTATCCTCTAAGGGAATCTCTGTGCTTCCTGGACTTGGGTGACTATTTCCTTTAACATGTTAGGGAAATTTTTCTCTTCAAATATTTTCTCTGTCCATTTCTCTTTTTCTTCTTCTTCTGGGACCCCTATAATTTGAATGTTGGTTCATTTAATGTTGTCCTAATGGTCTCTTAAACTGCCCTCATTTATTTTCATTATTTTATCTTTATTCCATTCCATGACAATGATTTCCATCATTCTGTCTTCCATTCTTCTGCCTCGGTTATCTTGCTATTGATTTCTTCTAGTGTATTTTTCATTTCAGTTATTGTATTGTTCACCTCTGTTTGTTCCTAAGTTCTTCTAAATCTTTGTTATACATTTCTTATATCTTCTTAATCCATGCATTTGTTCTTTTTTCCAAGATCTTACATCATCTTTATTATTACTCTGAATTCTTTTTCAGGTAGATTGCCTATCTTTTCCTCATTTAGTTGTCCTTGCAGGTTTTTATCTTGTTCCCTCATCTGCAACATATTTCTCTGTGATCTCATTTTGCCTGAATTTCTGTGTGTGTGGTCTCTTTTCTGCAGGCTGCAGGACTGTAGTTCTTCTTGCTTTTGGTTTCTGCCCCCTCACAGGTGAGGCTGATCTAGAGGCTTGTGTCATTATCCCTTTGACTGGTGGTGTGGTGACCAGCACCTGCCCTGGATGTTGAGGGGGCCTCCACCTTGCTCTGAGGTTGTCACTGCCTTGGCAGGGGTGGGCTCTAGTACCTCACTGTTGGTATAGAGGCCCCCAGATCTGTTTCTTAGCTGTGTTTCTGATCTAAGTTTGGGTAAGGCAGAACCAGAGCCCTCCCATTGGGAGAGAAACAGTTGAGTATTCCTCCACTGGAGCTGTTTACCTGTGAGTTGCTCTGATATGTCCCTTTCACCCATTGTATTGTTGGTCTGGTGACTCTCAGGTGTCACTTTTTCCAGGCCACTGTCACAGATCCCTTGAGGTCAGGTCCAAGCACTGCCGTAGTTGTGTGCTGGACCTGCCATGGGAACTATGGAGGAAGCCCATGCTCTGGCCCAGCCCCCACATGTACTTGCCCACAAAGCCCACAGCTGCAAAAGGCAAACCTGTCCCAGGGGCAGAGGGTCTTGTTGTCCCCTTGGATTTGGATCTTTTTGCAGGCATTGAATTTAGTAATCCATGAGTTGAGGTGTAACTCTGCAGTTTGTACAACCACGAGGAGAGATTTTGGCTCTTTTCGTTAGTCACATGGACACTGGGTCTCAGCTGTAGTTTCAGATCCACTTTTGTGTGTGTTCCGCCCACCAGGGTCTGTTCCAGAGGTTGCTGGAGCACATGAGCCCCTTCAGCAGGAAGCAGCAGAGATGCAATTGGAGTGAGCGGCCACCAAGGTGGGGGAGGGCAGAGGCAGTGGTGACAGGGGCGTGTGAGTGGGGTCCATTGGAGCCCCCTGAGTGCCCGTGGAGGCTGGGGCCAGTGCGTGAGGAGGGAGTGCTGGTGTGCAGTGCTGCAACGGTGGCCCCAGAGCACTGCACATCACTCAGCAGTGGTACTTGTCTTCTGCGGTGGCCTGAGCTTCTCCAAGAGTATTCCTGGTTGCGGAGCTCCGCGTTGCCATCCCCTCAGACTGTTTCCTCACAGCCAACAGCAGTCTCCTTCCCAGACCTGCTCCTCACTGTGCCCTTGCTCACACTGGCGGACACCCATCTCAGGCTGGGGTGCGCAGGGCTGTGGCCTGGGCCATCTATGTGGGTTTCCCTCTGTCCTGCCTACCAGTGACTGGGTGCTTCTCTCTCCATCGAGCCCCCAAGCTTTCCTTCAGTCCCAGCTGATGGCCCTGCTGGTGAGGGGCTTCCCCAGATGTGGGGCCCTCTTCTAACTTTCACTCTCCACCAGGGATGCAGCCCCATTCTGCTTCCTCTCTTCTTCCTTTTCCTTTCTTTTTTCTTTCATCCTATCTGATTACACAGGAATCTGTCTTGCCCCTCCCATATCTGAGGTCCTCTGCTAGAATTCAGCAGGTGCTCTGAGAGCACTTTTCCGTTTGTAGATGTATTTTTGATGCATTGAAGGGAGAGACGAGCTCCATGTCCTCCTACTCCTCTGCTATCTTGTTAGGGAGTCAAGACAGCTGAGAAGTAGGACAATGTGGAGTTCATCTATATATTTTTATTTCTGTAAGGTGAGTTAGTAATGTCCCTACTTTTATTTCTGATTTTAGTAACTTGAATCTTTACTCTTTCTTTCTTGTTCAGTCTAACTAATAGTATAATAATTTGATATTTCCAAAGAATCAACTTTGGTTTTATTAATTTTCTCCATTGTTTTTCTTTTCACCATTTCTTTATTAACATGCTAATTTTTATTATTTCTTCCTTCTGCTTATTTTGGGTTAAATTTGCTCTTTTATTATTTCTTATGGTGGAAAGTTAGGTTGTTAATTTAAAATATAAGTATTTATTGTTGTAAATTTCTTTTTAAGTACTGCTTTAGTACATCCACAAAATTTTGGCATGTTGTTTCTTTATTTTTTTTACTTATCTCAAGATATTTCTAATTTCTTGTGTAATTTGTTCTTTACTTCATTGGGTATTTAGGAGTGTTTTTTTAAATTTTCACATCATTGTGATTTTCCCCATTCCCTTCTGTTATTGGTTTATAATATATCTTTGTGGTCATAGATTATGAGTTGTATGATTTCAATTTTTAATCATTAATTGAGATGGTTTATAGGGCTTAACATATGGTTTTTCTGGAGAATATTTGATTTGCACTTGAGAAGAATGTGTATTGTACTATTTTGGGGTGATGTATTCTGCAGCTGTCTGTTAGATGCTGTTAAGTTTTTTATTTTTTCTTCAGTTTGCCTAGTTGATCTATCATTTTTTCTATGGAGGTATAATTGATAAAATTTTTATATGTTTATATAAATTTATATAAAACTTTATATTAATAATATATTTTATATATGAAACCAACATGATGTTTTCATATATGTTTGCAGTGTGAAATGACTACCACAATTAATTAATGCATCCATAACTTCATATTGTTATCTTTTGTTTTTTTGCTGTGGTGAATACACTTGGATCTCTTCTCCTAGCAAGTTTCAAGTATACAATAGAGTATAAACTGTCACCACATTCTGACTTAATTTCCCAGAACTTATTCATCTTATAACTCAAGAAAGTACCCTTTGAACAACATTTTTCCACTTTATCCACCAATTAGCATTGGTAACCACCAATGCCATTCTCTGGTTCTATGAGTTTGACATTTTAGAGTCCACATAAAAGTAAAATTATACAATTTTTGTCTTTCACTTTCTGGCTTATTTCATGTAACATAATGTCCTCAAGGCTTATTCATGTTGTCACAAATGACAGGGTGTCCTTTCTTTCTATGGCTGAATATATACATATATATATAATTTTCTTTATTCATGAACAATTCACCTGATGAACATTTAGATTGTTTCCATATCTTGGCTATTGTGAATAATGCTACAGTGAACATGGGAATGCTGATATCATTTTGAAACCCTGATTTCAGTTCTTTTGGATATATGCCAAGTAGTGGGATTGCTGAATTGTATTATACTTCTATTTTTAATGTTTTAAGGAGCCTCTACACCATAATGGCTATACCATTTCACATTTCCATCAATACAATAGAGTATAAGCATTACAATTTCCCCCACAACATAACCAAATTTATTATATTTTGTCTTTTTTATGAAAGCCATCAAAACATATTATAGTGATATCTCATTGCAGTTTTTTATTTTACTTATTTGGATGCCCCAGGTCTTAGTTGGGGTATATAGGACCTAGCTCCCTGACCAGGGATTGAACTCTGGCCCCTGCATTGGGAGTGCAGAGTCTTATCCACTGGACCACCAGGGAAATCCCTCATTGCAGTTGTAATTTGCATTTTCATTTTTGTGATGATTCATGATGTTGAGCACCATTTTATGTACCTGTATATAAAAGGTATATGTATGTCTTCTTTGAAAAAAATGAAACAAAGCAATGGACAAAGAATTAATCTCAAAAATATACAAGCAACTCCTGCAGCTCAATTCCAGAAAAATAAGCGACCCAATCAAAAAGTGGGCCAAAGAACTAAACAGACATTTCTCCAAAGAAGACATACAGATAGCTAACAAACACCTCAAAAGATGCTCAACATCACTCACTATCAGAGTAATGCAAATCAAAACCACAATGACGTACCATTTCATGCCAGTCAGAATGACTGCTATACAAAAGTCTACAAGCAATAAATGCTGGAGAGGGTGTGGAGAAAAGGGAACCCTTTTACACTGTTGGTGGGAATGCAAACGAGTACAGCCACTATGGAGAACAGTGTGGAGATTCCCTAAAAAACTGGAAATAGACCTGCCATATGACCCAGAAATCCCACTGCTGGGCATACACACCAAGGAAACCCCAATGTTAATCGCAGCACTGTTTATAATAGCCAGAACATGGAAGCAACCTAGATGTCCATCAGCAGACGAATGGATAAGAAATCTGTGGTACATATACACAATGGAATATTACTCAGCCATTAAAAAGAATACATTTGAATCAGTTCTAATGAGGTGGATGAAACTGGAGCCTATTATACAGAGTGAAGTAAGCCAGAAAGAAAAACACCAATACAGTATACTAACATGCATATATGGAATTTAGAAAAATGGTAATGATAATCCTGTATGTGAGACAGCAAAAGAGACACAGATGTATAGAACAATCTTTTGGACTCTGTGGGAGAGGGAGGGCAGGATGATATGGGAGAATGACATTGAAACATGTAAATTATCATATGTGAAAAGAATTGCCAGTCCAGGTTCAATGCATGAGACAGGGAGCTCGGGGCTGGTGCACTGGGAGGACCCAGAGGGATGGGATGGGGAGGCAGGTGGGAGGGGAGTTCAGGATGGGGAACACATGTACACCCATGGTGGATTCATGTCAATGTATGGTAAAACCAATACAATATTATAAAGTAAAAAATAAATAAAACTGAAAAAATTTTAAAAAATTTAAAAAAAGAAAAAAAATGTCTAAGCAAGTCCTTTGCTAATTTTAAAATAATATTATTATTTGCATTTTGAGTTGTATGAGTTCCTTAGATATTTTGAATGTATGAAAACTTGCCAAAAAACAAACAAATACACAAAAACCAACAAAAATAGATGGCTTGCAATATTTACTTTCACTTTATAGGTTCTTTTTACTCTGTTGTTTGTTTCCTGTGCTGTGCAGAAGATTTTAGTTTGATATAATCCCACTTAAAAACTTTTTCTCTTGTGTCTTTTGGTTTTGGAGTCATATCCAATAAATCATTGCCAAGACCAATGTCAAAGGGCATTTTTCTGTTTTCTTCTAGGAGTTTCATGGATGGAAACCTTATGTTTGTCTATAGTTCATTTTGAGTGGTTTTTTAAAAATATAGTATAAGAATTCAATTTTCTTGTTTTATATACATAGATATCTAATTTTTTAACACCCTTTATTAAAGAGACAATCCTTTTTTCATCATCTATTCTTCATGCCCTGGTCATAGATTAGCTGGTCATATATGTGTGAATGTATTTCTTGGCTCTCCATTAGTGTCTGTTTTTATGCCAATGCCATCCTATTACAGTTTTGTAATATAGTTTGACACCAGGAGGTGGGATATATTCCCCTTTGTTGCTCTTTATCAAATGTACTTTGGCTATTTGTGGTCTTTTGTGGATCCATGTAAATTTTATGATTGCTGTTTCTATTTCTGTGAGAAATATTATTAGAATTTTGGTAAGAATTGCATCGAATCTTCATATTGCCTTGATTAGTAATAGACAATTTAACAATATTAATTCTTCCAATCTGTGAGCATGTATATCTTTCCATTTATTTGCATCTTATTTAAATTTTTCACCAATATTTCATGCTTTTTACAGATCCTTCTTGAATAAATTTTTTTCTGAGTATTTTATTGTTGTTGATGCTATTGTAAACATTATTTTCTTTAAAAAATTTTTTATTGGACAATAGTTGCTTTATAATGTTGTGTTAGTTTCTACCATATAGGAAAGTGAATCAACTATATACATATATGCAATCAAATATATACATATATATTCTCTCTTTTTGGGGTTTCCTCCCCAGTTAGGTCACCAAAGAGCATTGAATGGAGTTCCCTGTGCTATCCAGTAGGTTCTCATTAGCTGTCTATTGAAATTGAGTCATTTGTAGAGACATGGATGGACATAAAGACTGTCATAGAGAGTGAAATAAGTCAGAAAAACAAACTATTGCTTATATGTGAAATCTGAAAAATTTGATATAGACAATCTTATTTACAAAGCATAAATAAAGACACAGACATAGACAACAAATCTATAGATATCAAGGGGGAAAGAGGGAAGTGGGATGAATTGGGAGATGGGGATTGACAATATATACACTATTTGTACTCTGTAAATGTTACTTTTTAAATTTATTTTTCAAATAATTCATTGTTAGTGTGTAGAAATGCAATTGATTTTGTACATTAATGTTGTATTCTTCAACTTTACTGAACTTGTTTATTAGTTTAACAATTTCTTCATGGAGTCTAAGATTTTTATATAAGATCATGTCATCTGCAAAGATCGACAATCTTATTTCTTTCTAATTTGATTACCTTTTATTTATTTTTTCTGTCTATTTGCTCTGGCCAGAACTTCCAATACTGTGTTGACTAGAAGTGGTGAGAATTGGCATCCTTGTCTTATTCCTTGTCTAAGAGGGAAAACTTTCAGCTTTTTACCATCAAGTATGATGTTAGCTGGGCTTCCCTGGTAGCTCAGCTGGTAAAGAATCCACCTGCAATGCAGGAGACCCCGGTTCAATTCCTGGGTCAGGAAGATCCCCTGGGGAAGGAGTAGGCTACCTAATCCAGTATTCTTGGGCTTCCCTGGTGGCTCAGATGGTAAAGAACCTGCCTGTAATGCAGGAGACCTGGGTGTCATCCCTGAGTTGGGAATATCCCCTGGAGCAGGGCATGGCAACCCACTCCAGATTCTTGCCTGGAGAGTCCATGGATAGAAGAGGCTAGAAGGCTACTGTCCATGGAGTCAGACACAACTGAGCAACTAAGCACAGGATACCACATGATGTTAGCTATGAAATTATCATATATGACTTTTATTATGTTGAAGTACATGTTTACCATACCTAATTTCTTTACAGTAACTGTCAGGAATAGATGTTCAATTTTGTCAAATGCTTTTTAATGGATCTATTGAGATGATCCTATAATTTTTATCTTTCATTTTTTAATGTGGTATATTACATTTATTGATTTGTGTATGTTGGACTATCCATGCATCCTAGATATAAATCTCACTTGGTCATGGTGTATAACAATTTCAATGTGCTTTCAGTTCAATTTGCTAGCATTTTTTTTAGGATTTTGTATCTATATTTATCGGAGATACTGGTTAGTCATTTTTTTTCTTGTAGTGTCCTTATCTGGCTTTCTCATAAGGATAATCTTGGCCTCACAAGATGAATGTGGAAATCTTCCCCCTCTTCTTTATTTTTAGGTAGAGTTTGAGAAGATTTGGAATTGACCATTCTCTAAATGATGAGATTCACTCATAAAATCATCTACCTTGTTCTTTTTTAGGAGGTTTTTGATTATCAATTTAATATCATTACTCATCATTGTTCTGTTCATACTTTCTATTTTTCTTTCATGATTCTGTCTTGATAGGCTATATGTTCCTGGGAAGTTATTAATCTCTTCCAGGCTATACAGCATGTGACATGTAATTGTTCATATTGGTCTCATATTACTTTATATTTCTGTGGCATTAATTGTAATATCTTTTTCATTTATGATTTTACTTGAGTCCTCTTTTCCTAATTAGTCTAGCTAAAGGCTTCTTAAATATTTCATCTTTAAAAAAAATCAACTACTAAGTTTGTTGATTTTTTATTGTCTTTCTAATATTTATTTTTTAAAAAATTCTGCTCTAATCTTGAGAAACGCTGGACTAGAAGAAGCACAAGCTGGAATCAAGATTGCCGGGAGAAATATCAATAACCTCAGATATGCAGATGACACCACCCTTATGGCAGAAAGTGAAGAGGAACTCAAAAGCCTCTTGATGAAAGTGAAAGTGGAGAGTGAAAAAGTTGGCTTAAAGCTCAACATTCAGAAAATGAAGATCATGGCATCTGGCCCCATCATTTCATGGGAAATAGATGGGGAAACAGTGGAAACAGTGTCAGACTTTATTTTTTTGGGCTCCAAAATCACTGCAGATGGTGACTGCAGCCATGAAGGAAACTTCCTTGGAAGGAAAGTTATGACCAACTTAGATAGCATATTCAAAAGCAGAGACATTACTTTGCCAACAAAGTTTTGCCTAGTCAAGGCTATGGAGTTTCCAGTGGTCATGTATGGATGTGAGAGTTGGACTGTGAAGAAGGCTGAGCACCGAAGAATTGATGCTTTTGAACTGTGGTGTTGGAGAAGACTCTTGAGAGTCCCTTGGACTGCAAGGAGATCCAAACAGTCCATTCTGAAGGAGATCAGCCCTGGGATTTCTTTGGAAGGAATGATGCTAAAGCTGAAACTCCAGTACCTTGGCCACCTCATGCGAAGAGTTGATTCATTGGAAAAGACTCTGATGCTGGGAGGGATTGGGGGCAGGAGGAGAAGGGGATGACAGAGGATGAGATAGCTGGATGGCATCACTGACTCGATGGACGTGAGTCTCAGTGAACTCCAGGAGCTGGTGATGGACAGGGAGGCCTGGCGTGCTGTGATTCATGGGGTTGCAAAGAGTCGGACACGACTGAGCGACTGAACTGAACTGAGTCTTTATTACTTCCTTTCTTCTGCTAACTTTGGGCTTAGGTATTCTTCCTGTTCTATTTATCTGAAGAATGCATTTAGGTTGCTTATTTATATATTTATTTTTATTGATATAATTTTTATTTGCTAGAACTGATTCTGCTTTATCCCATAAATTTTAATTTGTTTCCTTTTTTTCTTTTGGTCTCAAGATATTTTAAATTTCCCTTTTATATCATCTTTAATCATCTGGTTGTTCAGCAGTGTGTATTTAATTTCCACATATTTGTGAATTTTTAAGATTTTCTCTGGTTATTGACTTCTAATTTCATGCCATTGTAGCTTGAAAAGAAGCTTGTTATGATCTTAATCTTAAATTTGTTAAGACTTCCTTTATTGCACAACATATGATCTATCCTAGAGAATGTTCCATGGGCATTTAAGAAGAATGCATATTTTGGTGCACTTGGATGAAATTATGCTGTGTGTTTGGCTTATAGTGTGTTCAAGTATGGGCTTCCCCCGTGGTACAGCAGTAAAGAATCTGTCTGCAATGCAGGAGATTCAGGAGATGTAGGACTGATCCCTGAGTTGAGGAGGTTCCCTAGAAGAGGGCATGGCAACCCACTCCAGTATTCTTGGCTGGAAAGTCCCATGGACAGAGGAGCCTGGCAGACTACAGTCCATAGGGTCGCAAAGAGTTGAACACAACTGAAGCAACTGAGCACACATGCACCTGTTCAATGTCTTATTCCTCATTTTCTGTACACATGACCTATTTACTGTTGAAAATGGGATATTAATCCCCCCTTTCTATTATTGTAATGCTATCTATTTTTCTGTTAATATTTGTTTAAATATTTAGGTGTTCCAAAGTTAGGTGCATATATAGTTACAATTATTATATCCTCCCACCCCTTTATTGTTAAGTGACCTTTGTCTCTGAGCAATTTTGACTGAATGTCTATTTTATCTGATACAAGTATAGCCACTCCTCCTCTCTTTTGTTTACTATTTGATGGAATTTCTTTTCCATCCTTTTATGTTCAGCTTATGTGTGTCCTTAAAGTGAGTTTTTTACAGACAATGTATTATTGGATTAAATAAATTATTTTAGCCACTCTGTCTTTTGATTGGAGAATTCAAACTATTTGCATTTAAATTAGTTATTCATAGATGAGAACTTGGTCTCACCATTTTGTTGTTTTCTGTTCTGCAGTTCCTTTTTTCCTTTCTCTTGTTCCTTTCCTTCTCATTATGTCTTCCTTTGGGACTTGGTGTTTGTTTTTTTGTGTGTGTGTGTTTCCATTTTTTTTTTTTTTGCTTGTTTGTTTGTGTGTGATGATGTGCTTTTACTTATTTCTGTGTATCTACTAGCTTTTCCTTGTAGTTACCACAAGGCTTATATAAAACTTCTTACAATTATAACAATCTATTTTAAGCTGATAACATCTTACTTTCAATTGCATACAAATTGTGTGTACAAAGTATTCTATATTTTTAGTTCTTCCATTTTATGTTGTTGAAGTCACAGTTTGCATCTTTTAAAACTGTGCATCCATTAAATTTTTGTAGTTATAGTTATTTTTTATACTATTGTCTTTTAACTTTTATATTGGAATTAAAATTTATTGATGCTCTCACTTTACAGTATTATTCAGAATTTGACCATATATTTACATTTACCAGTCAGTTTTATATTTTCTGATGTATTTACATTGTTTCTCAGTGTCTGTTCATTTTCATTTTTCTTAGTGTCTTTGAAGATCTCTCTTCAGGCAAGTCTAGAGGTGATAAACTCAGCTTTTTTTGTTGTTGTTAAGAATTAAATTCATCTACTTTTCATTTCTGAAGGAAAGTTTTGCTATAGCATTCTTGGTTGCCAGTGATTTTCTCTAAGCAATGTGAATATGTTACCCCACTCTCTCCTAGGGTTTCTGCTGAGAAAGGAGTTTATCACCGTATGGGGTTCCTTTATAGATAATAAAGCACTTTAGTTTTGTTGCTTTCAAACTTTTCTCTTTGTTTTTTATTTTTAGCTATTTGGTTTTAATATATATCAGACTCATCTACTTTGAGTTCATTTTTCTTTGGTTCCTTTGAGTTTTACAAAACTTCATGTCCATATCTATTCCACACTTCGGAAGTATTCAGCTATTATTTCTTTAATCTTTCTACGTATTTCTCTCTTTTCCTCGGGGACTTTGATGAGGCAAATATTTGTTTGCTTGTTGATGTCTCATAATTCATGTAGGCTTTCTTCACTCTTTTCTTTTTTTGGTTCTTTTTGCACTTGTTATTGGGTAATTCCAAATGATCTGTCTTTGACTTTGCTAGTTTGTTTTATTTAACCAAAACTTCTGCTGAAGCTCTCTGTTGATTTTTTTCAGTTCTATCATTGTATTCTTTACTCCACAATTGTGTGATTTTTATTTGTTTATTAAACTTATCATCTACTTCATACATATATTTTGATGTCTTGAGTTTTCTATTTGTGACATCTTGTAACTTACCGAGCATTTTTTTTTCTTTTTCTTTTGTTTGAAATTTATTAATATTAATTGGAGGCTAATTACATTACAATATTGTAGTGGTTTTGCCATACATTCACATGAATCAGCCATGGGTGTACATGTGTTCCCCATCCTGAACCCCACTCCCATCTCTCTCCCCATCCCATCCCTCTGGGTCATCACAGTGCACCAGCCTTGAGCACCCTGTCTCTTGCATAGAACCTGGACTGGCAATCTGTTTCACATATGATAATATACATGTTTCAATGCTATTCTCTCAAATAATCCCACCCTCATCTTCTCCCACAGAGTCCAAAAGACTGTTCTATACATCTGTGTCTCTTTTGCTATCTCGCATATAGGGTTATTGTTACCATCTTTCTAAATTCCATATACGTACATTAGTAAATGGCAACCCACTCCAGTGTTCTTGCTTGGAGAATCCCAGGGATGGGGGAACCTGGTGGGCTGCCATCTATGGGGTTGCACAGAGTCGGACACGACTGAAGTGACTTAGCAGCAGCAGCAGCATACTGTATTTGTGTTTTTCTTTCTGGCTTATTTTGCTCCGTATAATAGGCTCCACTTTCATCCACCTCATTAGAACTGATTCAAATGCATTCTTTTTAATGGCTGAGTAATAGTCCATTGTGTATATGTGTACCACAGCTTTCTTATCCATTCGTCTGCTGATAGACATCTAGGTTGCTTCCATGTCCTGGCTATTATAAATAGTGCTGCGATGAACATTGGGGTACACGTGTCTCTTTCAATTCTGGTTTCCTCAGTGTGTATGCTCAGCAGTGGGATTGCTGGGTCATAGACCAGTTCTATTTCCAGTTTTTTAAGGAATCTCCACACTGTTCTCCATAGTGGCTGTACTAGTTTGCATTCCCACCAACAGTGTAAAAGGGTTCCCTTTTCTCCACACCCTCTCCAGCATTTATTGTTTGCAGACTTTTGGGTAGCACTCATTCTGACCAGCGTGAGATGGTACCTCATTGTGGTTTTGATTTGCATTTCTCTGATAGTGAGTGATGTTGAGCATGTTTTCATGTGTTTGTTAGCCACCTGTATGTCTTCTTTGGAGAAATGTCTGTTTAGTTCTTTGGCCCACTTTTTGATTGGGCCGCTTATTTTTCTGGAATTGAGCTGCAGGAGTTGCTTGTATATTTTTGAGATTAATTCTTTGTCAGTTGCTTTATTTGCTATTATTTTCTCCCATTCTAAAGGCTGTCTTTTCACCTTGCTTGTAGTTTTCTCCACTGTGCAAAAGCTTTTATTCAGTGCAATCCGTATCAAGCTACCAATAGTATTTTTCACATAACCAGAACAAATAATTTCACAATTTGTATGGAAATACAAAAAAACCTTGAATACCCAAAGCAATCTTGAGAAAGAAGAATGGAACTGGAAGAATCAACCTGCCTGACTTCAGGCTATACTACAAAGTTCCAGTCATCAAGACAGTATGGTACTGGAACAAAGACAGAAATATAGATCAATGGAACAAAATAGAAAGCCCAGAGATAAATCCACGCACCTATGGACACCTCAGAGAAGGCAATGGCAACCTACTCCAGTAATCTTGCCTGGAAAATCCCATGGACAGAGGAGCCTGGTAGGCTGCAGTCCACGGGGTTGCTAAGAGTCAGGGACGACTGAGCGACTTCACTTTCATGCACTGGAGAAGGAAATGGCAACCCACTCCAGTATTCTTGCCTGGAAAATCCCAGGGACGGGGGAGCCTGGTGGGCTGCCGTCTATGGGGTCGCACAGAGTCAGACATGACTGACATGACTTAGCAGCAAAATGGAAACCTTATCTTTGACAAAGGAGGCAAGAATATAAAATGGAGAAAAGACAATATCTTTTAACAAGTGGTGCTGGGAAAACTGGTCAACCACTTGCAAAAGAATGAAACTAGAACACTTTCTAACACCATATACACACACACACAAACTCAAAATGTATTAAAGATCTAAACTTAAGACCAGAAAATATAAAACTCCTAGAGGAAAACGGGCAAACACTCTCCAACATAAATCACAGCTGGATCCTCTATGACCCACCTCCCAGAGTAATGGAAATAAAAGCAAAAATAAACAAATGGGACCTAATTAAACTTAAAAGCTTTTGCACAACGAAGGAAATTTACTGAGCATTTAAAGATGATTATTTTGAATTCTTTGTCAGGCAACTCATAAATATCCGATTCTTTGGCATCTGTTACTGGAACTTTATTGGTTACCAGAGCTTTATTAGTTTCCTTGTTTGAGTCTTTATTGTTTGTGTAGCCTGTGTGTGCATTTGAAGGAGAAAACACTTTTCTCAGGGTTTTTTTTCAGAGTATTTATGGCTGGGGAAGGCCTTCTGTAGATTCCTTGAATTTATAAGATTATCCAGGGACTTTCAGGTAAATTGGGTTAGAGACAGGGTTATTGCCAAGTCTATGATGGTATTTGTAAATAGTTGATGTGTCTTTTACCAGGTGCTCTGACAGGCATAGATCCTGTCTGACCCTTGGAAGATAGGATTACCTCTATGACCTTTTTCATTAGGTCTGGAACTGGGAAAGTGGTCCACAGTTGGATCCAGAGATGATGAGTCTGTAACCAACTATTTGGACATGAGTGGTTCCCACCAGGTCCTTTGAAAGGCCATGTAACTGGGTCAGTCCCTGCATGAGCAGGATTGGCACTGGACCCTGCCTGAGAGAAACTGGAACTGCATCCGAGGGCTACTTCATCATCCACATCTAGGACTGAGTTTTGTATGCCTGATCTTGGAGGCATGAATGAAGCGTCTCTTACCAGGTCCCTGGGAAGGTAGGACCATTCCCTGACCTGACAAGAATAGGAGTCAAGTTTCAGGGCCATTTCAAACCACAGTGGGCTTACTTCTGAGGTCATGGATTAATTTTCTGGTGAATCTCTGCATGCACAGGATTGCTTGTGGAGTGTGGCAGGGAGGGGCTTGAGCTGATTAACAAAGTTGTTTCAAGAATTGCTGTGGACCAAGGTTGGTTGGCCTGCCTCCAAGGGGCACTAACTGGCATGTCTTCTGGTCAGTCACTGGGCAAGTTGGACTACTTGGAGAATGTGATCTGGTTCTGAGCCAGGGCTGTTTCTGGATCTGCTGACTAAAGTTCACTTACCTCCCTCCAATGACACTGACAGATGTATCTTCCAGTGGGTCCCTGGACAGGTAGGACTGATCAGGGGTAGTGGCTAGGGGAAGAGCTGGAGTGAATTATAGGGCTGTTTCCACCTGTCCAAAAGTACAGATGGGTAGGTTTCCAGTTTATTCCTTGGTATAGCAGGACATCTCACTGATTGCAGCTAGAAGGGACTGGAGCTGAATTATAGGACTACTTCAGTATCTGTGGGGACAATCATGGACATGTCCCCTGCCAGACCCCTAGGTTGTCAGTACTGCTGATTATGGTTGACAGGGCCTAGAGCTGGGTCATGTGTCATTTCAGGGTCCACAGACAGGACCAAGGTCTGTGGGCTTATTACCTGAGGCAAAGGCAAGTGTGACTCTTCCTATGCTGCTGTGCTAAGTCACTTCAGTCATGTCTGACTCTTTGATACCCCATGAACTGTAGCCTGCCAGGCTCCTCTGTGCATGGAATTCTCCAGGCAAAAATACAGGAGTGGGTTTCCATTTCCTACTCCAGGGGGCTCTTCTTGCATCCTCTAATATTTGGTTATTGTAGGAGGACCAAAGCAAAATGAGGCTATAGCTGAGCTGACTGAGGAATGGAGATGTTCTGGGCTCTGTAGGTGGGTCCATAGTTGGCAATTCAGCCTCCTGATTGACATAGGCTTACTTTCTCAAAATGACCCTCCATATTCGTGAGCCACAGTGGTGTTTAACAATATCCAACCCTGGTCCCAGAGCTCACAAAGAGGCATTTTTGCCTGTGAATAGCTGCTGAGTTACTGTTCCTGAGTGATGATACAAGCAGGGGACTTCCTATTCTGCCGTCTTGCTGGCATTCTTCTGTTCTATCTATTGAAAATCATTGAAAATTGGTTTTGAGATCTCTAACTTTAATAGTTGAATCATCTATTTTTACTTTTAATTCTAGGAGGTTTTGCTCTGTGTATTTTGTGCTTTTTGTTTACTATATTCAATATATGTTAACAGTTATGTCATGTATTGCTTGTTTTAAAACAATCTTTGTTTTTAACAATCAGTTCAGTTCAGTCACTCAGTCGTGTCCAATTCTTTGCAACCCCATGGACCGCAGCACGCCAGGCCTCCCTGTCCATCACCAACTCCAAGAGTCCACCCAAACCCATGTTCATATAATTTTTGTTAAAGTCTATTTTGTCTGAGCTGCTCCAAGTTTATTTTAGCTACAGTTTTTTTTTTTTTTACAATATATCTTTTTATTATCCTTTACTTTCAATTTATTTGTGCTTTGAATCTAATGTGTACCTCTCATACATAGCATATAGTTGACCATGCTTTTTCCTGCAATTTGGAAACCTCTGCCTTTTGACTGAAATGTTTATTCCTTTTATATTTAATATAATAACTTATAATCATTTATATGGTAGGATTTATGACAGCTGATTTGCTATTAATTTTCTATATGGCTTATGTAGTTTTCCTTTGTATTTCTCCTTTTTTATTAAATAAATATTTTCCAGTATATCACTTAAATGTCATTATATATTCATATATATCAGCTTCCAATTGGTGCCAGTGGTAAAGAACCTTTGTGCCAATGCAGAAGACATACAGATGCAAGTTAGATCCCAGGGTCAGGAAGATTCCCCTGGAAGAGTGCATGGTAACTCACTCCAGTATTTTTGCCTGGAGAATCCCAAGACAGAGGAGGCTGGTGGGCTACAGTCCATAGGGTCACAAAGAGTTGGACATGACTGAAGTGACTTAGCATGCACATTCATATATATATATAAGTAGTAGTTGTTCCAGTAATTGCAATTATTAGCATCAATACAGCTTCATTTCCTTCCCTTTGTTTTGTGTTATTATTGTCTATAAGTTACAAATATTATTATATAAATTACAAGACCATCAGCATAAATTTATAATTGAAATTATTGTTTTTAATCAAATAGAAGCATTATAAATAAATGTTATAAATGTAAATGTTATAAAACAAAAATGTTATAAATAAAACACCTTTAGGAGATCAAATCAAGATGGTGGAATAGAAGGACATGCGCTCATCTCCTCCTGTTAAAGCACTGAAATCAAAACTAGCTGTTGAACAACCATCAACAGGAGGACACTGGAACCCACCAGAAAACAATACCCCATGTCCAAAGACAAAGGAGAAGCCACAACAACACAGTAGGATTGGCACAATCAAAATAAAATAAAATCTCATACCCACCAGGTGGGTGACCCACAAATTGGAGAACAATAATACCTAAGAAGTTATTTCACTGTTATGAAGGTTCTGAGCCATCTGTCAGGCTTCCCAGCCTGGGGATCCAGCAAAGTGACTAAGAATCCTCAGGGAACCTGACTTAGAAAGCCAGTGGGATATGTTTGCAGGACTTCCACAGGACTGGGGGAAACATAGAGGGTACACCACAAAATCTTGTGTGTACCAGGACACAGGGGAAAGGAGCAGTGACCCGACAATATACAGAACCAGACACCAACTAGTTGGAGTGTCTCCTGTGGAGGTGGGGGTCAGCAGTGACTTGCTGTGGGGACAATGGCATTGGCAGCAGCAGTCCTGGGAGGTGCCCCTTGGCTAGTGAGCCCTCTTGGAGGTCACCATGAACCCTTCCATAGAGCCTGTAGATTCCAGGGCTGGGTCTCCTCAGGCCAAACAACTAACTAGGAGGGAGCACAGCCCCACCCATCAGCAGATTAAAGTGTTACTGAGCATGACCCTGCCCACCTGAGCAAGGCCCAGTTTTCCCCCCACTGCCAGTCCCTCCCATCAGCTTCATCCACCAGAGGGCAGACAGAAGAAGCAAGAAGAGCTACAACCCCTCAGCCTCCAGAACAAAACCCACAGCCACAGAATGTTAACTGAAATAAAAAGGCAGAGGATTACTCCCAGATGAAAGGACAAAACCCCAGGAAAACAACGAAATGGAGTGGAGATAGGCAACCTTCCAGAAAAAGAATTCAAAATAACGATAGTGCAGATGATCCAGGATCTTAGAAACAGAATGGAGAAGATGCTAGAAATGTTTACCAAAGACCTAGAAGAACTAAAGCACAAACAGAGATGAATAATTCACTAAAAGGAATAAATAGCAGAATAACTGAGGCAGAAGAATCGATGAGGACCTGGAAGAAAGAATGGTGGAAATCACTGCTACAAACTAGAATACAGAAAAAATAATGAAAAAAAAAAGAAATGAAGACAGCCTAAGAGACCTCTGGGACAACATTAAACACATCAGCATTCATATTATATGGGTCCCAGAAGGAGAAGAGAGAGAGGACCCAAGAAAACATTTGAAGAGATAATAGCTGAAAACTTCCCTAACATGGAAAAAGAAATAGTCAAGTCCAAAAAGCCCAGAGAGTCCCAGGCAGGATAAGCCCAAGGAGGAACACAAGACACATAGTAATCAAAGTGACAAAAATTAAAGACAAAGATAAAATACTAAAAGGAATAAGGGGAAAATGATAAATAATATACAAGGGAACTCCCATAAAATTATCAGCTGATTTCTCAACAGAAAATCTATAAGCCAGAAGGGAATAGCATGATATAGCTAAAGCAATGAAAGGGAAGAATCTACAAACAAGAATACTCTACCCAGAAAGACTCTCATTCAGATTTGATGGAGAAATCAAAAGCTTTCCAAACAAGCAGAAATTAAGAGAATTCAGCACCACCAAACCAGCTTTATACCAAATACTAAAGGAACTTCTTTAGGCACAAAACACAGGAGAAGGAAGATACCTATAAGGAATAAACCCAAAATGATTAAGAAAATGGTAATAAAAGAGAGGGTGGCATGATTGGAGGGAGTAGTAGTGAAACATTTACATTACCATATGTAAAATAGATATTCAGTGGGAATTTGCTGTATGATGCAGGGAACTCAAATCTGGTGCTGTGACAACCTAGAGGGTTTTGAAGGGGTGGAAGGTGGGAGAGAGGTTCAAAGAGAGGAGATGTATACCTATGGCTGATTCATGTTGATGTATGGCAGAAACACAGTACTGTAAAATAATTATCCTCCAATTAAAAATAAATAAATTTAAAAAATTAAAAATGGTATTAAGATCATACATATCAATAATTACTTTAAATGTAAATGGATTAAATCCACCAACTGAAAAACATAGACTGGATGCATAGATGAAAACATGTGCATTCATACTCTTTCACTTATCACTGTACTTAACCCCTCAAATTGTGTGTAATTATTTTATATGGTTAGGTTAATCATGTTTTCATTATTGCTTGCAATTGTAATTATCTTTTATTTTTTTGTCTGGCTATTAATTGTGAAAACTGATAAACATCTTTTATATTGTGATTATGTAGCTAGTATTCATTTTAATACCATTGTATCAAAGTTGTCAACAGAAAATAATAGAAGTCTGATATAGACTTCTATATAGAATAAAACTACCATTTAATAGAAAAACTTGTAATCACTTTTTAAAATCCAGATGCACATTAGAATTACCCTGCAAGTTTTTGAAAAATATAAATGCCCAGGTATTGTTTTTTCCTCCAAAACTCCAGATGTGATTCTAAAGAGCAGCCATGTTTAAAAACAATTGGACTATATGATGCTCTTTTACTTTTATCTAGTTTGTTTCACTTTTTATATTTTATATTCAGCACTCCCATTTCATTTAGACTATGTTTTACAATTTATCCATCTCCTTTTTTTGTTGCTCTTTATCAAGCCTTTATCAACTGTAGTAGAAAAACTTATATATATATATATATGTATAGTATAAATAATATATATACTTTATAAAACTTATGAATTTTGGCTTACCTAAAAAATTTATGACAGTTTGGTTCCACTTGTTTGACTAAGTATGAACAGAATGCTACATATATGATTTATATTCAGTCAAAATTTTGATATAGTTCCATTTATTCTGACATCTAGTATTACTGCTAAAAGTCTAGAAAATTTGGGGGCGGTCCTAAGATGATGGAGGAATAGGATGGGGAGACCACTTGCTCCCCCATGAGTTCATTGAAAGATCATTTGAACACTGAGCAAATACCACAAAACAACTTCTGAACACTGGCAGAGAAAACCAGGCACCCAGAAAGGCAACCCATTGTTTTCAGAAGGAGGTAGGACAAAAGATAAAAAGAGAGACAAAAGTTAGGGATGGAGACCTGTCTCAGGGAGGGAGTCATAAAATAGGAGAAGTTTCCAAACATCAGGAAACCCTCTCACCAGTGGGTCTGTGGGGAGTTTTGGAATCTCAGAGGGCAACATAACCAGGAGGAAAAAATAAACAAAACCCACAGATTACGTGCCTAATTGCAACTCCCAGCAAAGAAGTAGCCCAGATGCTTGTGTCTGCCACCAGCAAGAGTGAGCTGAACAGGGAGGCACAGGCTGCATTGCTTGGGGTAGGGATTGGGCCTGAATGCCCTGAGGACAATCTGAGGGAGCTAACGTGAGATAGCAACCCAAACTGTGGGATAGCCAGAGAGAGAGGAAAATAAAAAAGAGAGAGAGAGAGAGAACTTTCCCACGAAAAGCTCTAACCTAGGGCACTGCCAGGCCCACTCACAGAGCAAAGGATTGAGCGATCACCAGAGGAGAGCTAGCTGGCTGCGGACTGGCCCATGCCCGCTGGAGGCAGGGAGGCAGGCGGGCGACATCCAGAGCAGGAAGGCGAGGGGCAATCTCAGCCTCAGAGACGGCATCCCCTACCAAACTGCAAGCCTGCTCCCAGTTGCTAACCAAGTTTTCCTGGGATCCTGGATGGTTGACATCTGCCAGGAGGGTCGCAGCCAAAGAATAGCTCCCCAGAGGAAGCACACAGCACACCTGAGATGGCGTGCCCAATGAGCACCCAGGAAACTGAGTGGCTGGGATGGGGGAGGAGATAAGATGCACCCCGCGCCCCTCCCCCCCCAAACTGGGGAGAGTGTGCTCACCAAGCACCTGGTTGCCTGAGCTGCTTGGACCTGGGAAGGCACAAAACGGAGGCCCAACCAAGTCTGTGCCTTTGTGGAGTACCCGAGAACCTTAACCGGAGTGGCATAGACCTGGGAAGTGCATGTAAACCAGGGCCTGCCTTAGACAGTTCCCCAGCAGAGCAACCTGGAACCTGAGCAGTGCAGACTGGGAAATCACACATGCCATGAGCGGGGGCAAACCCAGTGTGGCCCAGACACTGAAAGAAATCCCCAAACAAGTCAGTGATATTTGTTTGCAGTGTTCCTCCCTCCCTGCAGCACAACTGAACAAGTGAGCCTAAATAAATGACCACCTTCACCCCCTTGTGTCAGGGCAGAAGTTAGATACTAAAGAGACTTGCATGTATCATGTATGAAACGAGTCGCCAGTCCAGGTTCGATGCACGATACTGAATGCTTGGGGCTGGTGCACTGGGACGACCCAGAGGGATGGAATGGGGAGGGAGGAGGGTGGAGGGTTCAGGATGGGGAACACATGTATACCTGTGGCGGATTCATTTTGATATTTGGCAAAACTAATACAATTATGTAAAGTTTAAAAATAAAATAAAATTTAAAAAAAATTAAAAAAAATTTAAAAAAAATAAAGAGACTTGCAAACAGAGGAAGCCAAAATAAACAAAGAAGAAGGAATGGCTTTGGAAGTAACAGGTTCAACAGATTAAAACCCTGTAGTTAGCACTGGCTAAATTGGAAGGGACCTATAGACCTTGAGAAGAAGTGTAAGTTGAAACAAGGAACTATCTGAAACTGAACTGACACCACATTGCCCTCAACAGCTCCAGAGAAATTCCTAGATATATTTTACTATTATCATTAAATATTTTTTTAATTTTTAAGTCCTTTATTACTCCTTTGATTTTCATTTTTAAAACCTACTATTATTACCTTGAAAAAAAAGATCCTATTTTTAAAGCAAATGTCATATTTTTAAAATAACTTTTGTGATTTTTTTTTAATATTATATTTTTGAGAATCTAACCTCTACTCTAGATTTTTAATCTTTGCTTTTTGGTATTTGTTATCAATTCTGTACCTTTAAGAATCCAATCTTCAGTACCCATTTTTACTTAGGAGTGTGATTGCTGGCTTGATTGCTCTCTCCCCTTTTGACTCTCCTTTTTCTCCCCCAGGTCACCTCTATCTCCTCCCTCCCCCTTCTTTTCTCTACTTAACTCTGTGAATGTCTTTGGGTGTTCTGGGCTGTGGAGAACACATAGGGAACTGATCACAGGCTAGCCTGGTCTCTCTCCTTTTGACTCTCCCTCCTCTCCTTCTGGTCACCTCTATCTTCTTCCTCCCTCTTCTCTTCTCTATGGAACTCTGTGAACCTCTCTGAGTGTTCCAGACTGTGGAGAGCAAATAGGGAATTGACTACTGGCTAGATTGCTCTATCCTCTTTTGATTCCCCCTCTTCTCATCCTGGTTACCTCTATCTCCCTCCTCCCTCTTCTCTTCTTCATGTAACTCTGTGTACCTCTCTGCATGTCCCCAACTGTGGAGAATCTTTTCACCATTTACCTAGATGTTTTATCATCACTGCTGTATGGATGGAAAAGTCTTGAGGCTACTATAAGAATAAGACTGAGACCCAGAGGCAGGAGGATTAAATTCAAAACTTGAGAACACAAGAAAACTCCTGACTCCAGGGAACATTAATTGACAAGAGCTCATCCAAAAGCCTCCGTTCCTACACTGAAACCAAGCTCCAACCAAGGGCCAACAAGTTACAGAGCAAGACATAGCAAACTAATTTTACAACAAAGCAAGAACATAACCCTGAGCATAAAATACAGGTGGCCAAAAGTCACACCAAACCCACAGACACCTCAAAACTCACTACTGGACACTTCATTGCATTACAGAGAGAAGAGATCCAGCTCCACCTACCAGAACACCAATGTAAGCTTCCCTAACCAGGAAACCTTGACAAGACACTCGTCCAACCCCACTCACAGGGAGGAACCTCCATAATAGAGAGGAACCACAAACTTCCTGCATATAGAAAGGCCACCACAAACACAGCAACCTGAACAAGATGAAAAGGCAGAGAAATATTCAGCAGGTAAAGGAACATGATAAAGCCCACCAAACCAAAAAAGGAGGAGACAGGGAGTCTACCTGAAGAAGAATTTAGAATAATGATAGTAAAAATGATCCAAAATTTTGAAAACAAAATGGAGTTACAGAGAAATAATTTGGAGACAAAGATTGAGAAGATGCAATAAAAGTTTAACAAGGACCTAGAAGAAATAAAAAAGAGTCAGTCAATAATGAATAATGCAATAACTGACATCAAAAGCACTGTGGAGGGAACCAACAGTAGAATAACTGAGGCAGAAGATAGGATAAGTGAGGTGGAAGATAGAACGGTGGAAATAAATGAAGTAGAGAGGAAAAAAGAAAAAAGAATTAAAAGAAATGAGGACAACCTCAGAGACCTCTGGGGGCAATGTCAAATGCCCCAACATTCAAATCATAGGAGTCTCAGAAGAAGAAGACTAAAAGAAAGGCCATGAGAGAACACTTGAGGAGATAATAGTTGAAAATGTCCCTAAAATGGGGAAGGAAATAGCCAACCAAATCCAAGAAATCCAGAGAGTCCCAAACAGGATAAACCTAAGGCGAAACATCTATGACACATATTAATCAAATTAACAATGATCAAACACAAAGAATAAATACTAAAAGCAGCAAGGGGAAAACAACAAATAACCCACAAGGGGATCCCCATAAAGATAACAGCTGATCTTTCAATAGAAATTCTTCAAGCCATAAGGGAATGGCAGGACATACTTAAAGTGATGAAAGAGAAAAACCTACAACCCAGATTACTGTACCCAGCAAGGATCTCATTAGAATATAAAGGAGAAATCAAAAGCTTTACACACAAGCAAAAGCTCAGAGAATTCAGCACCACCAAACCAGCTCTCCAACAAATGCTAAAGGATCTTCTCCAGACAGGAAACACAGAAAAGGTTTATAAACTCGAACTCAAAACAACAAAATAAATGGCAACGGGATCATATTTATCAATAATTACCTTAAATGTAAATGGGTTGAATGCCCCAACCAAAAAACAAATACTGGCTGAATGGATACAAGACCCCTTATATAAGCTGTCTAGAAGAGACCCACCTCAAACCTAGGGACACATACAGGTTGAAAGTGAAGGGCTGGAACAAGATATTTCACGCAAATGGAGACTAAAGAAAGCAGAAGTAGCAATACTCATATCAGATAAAATAGACTTTGAAATAAAGGCTGTGAAAAGAGACAAAGAAGGATACTACATAATGATCAAAGGATCAATCCAAGAAGAATATATAACAATTATAAATATATAAGCACCCAACATAGGAGCACCACAATATGTAAGCAAATGCTAACACATATGAAAGGGGAAATTAACAGTAACACAATAATAGTGGGAGATTTTAATATCACACTCACACCTATGGATAGATCAACTAAACAGAAAATTAGCAAGGAAACACAAACTTTAAATGATACAATGGACCAGTTAGACCTAATTGATATCTATAGGACATTTCACCCTAAAACAATGAATTTCACCTTTTTCTCAAGTGCATACGGAACCTTCTCCAGGATATATCACATCCTGGGACATAAATCTAGCCTTGGTAAATTAAAAAAAAAAAAGAAATCATCTCAAGCATCTTTTCTGATCACAATGCAGTAAGATTAGATGTCAACTACAGGGAAAAAAACTATTAAAAACACAAACATATGGAGGCTAAAAACACATTTCTGAATAACCAACAAATCACAGAAGAAATCAAAAAAGGAATCAAAATATGCATAGAAATGAATGAAAATGAAAACACAACAACCCCAAAGCTATGGGATTCAGTAAGAGCAGTGCTAAGGGGAAAATTCATAGCAATACAAACCTACCTCAAGAAACAGGAGAGAAATCAAATAAATAACCTAACTTTACATCTAAAACAACTAGAAAAAGAAGAAATAAAGCACCCCAGGGTTAGTAGAAGGAAAGAAATAATAAAAATTAGGGCAGAAATAAATACAAAAGAAACAAAGAAGACCATAGCAAAAATCAACAAAGCTAAAAGCTGGTTCTTTGAGAAGATAAATAAAATAGACACACCATTAGCCAGACTCAACAAGAAAAGAAGAATCAGTATACTAATGCATATATATGGAATTTAGAAAGATGGTAACAATAACCCTGTGTACGAGACAGCAAAAGAGACACTGATGTATAGAACAGTCTTATGGACTCTGTTGGAGAGGGAGAGGGTGGGAAGATTTGGGAGAATGGCATTGAAACATGTGTAATATCATGTATGAAACGAGTTGCCAGTCCAGGTTCGAGGCACGATACTGGATGCTTGGGGCTGGTGCACTGGGACGACCCAGAGGGATGGTGTGGGGAGGGAGGAGGGAGGGGGGTTCAGGATGGGGAGCGTATGTATACCTGTGGCGGATTCGTTTTGATGTTTGGCAAAACTAATACAGTGTTTCAGGTTTAAAAATAAAATAAAATAATAAAATAAAATAAAAAAAAAAAGAAAAGAAGAATCAAATCAACAAAATTAGAAATGAAAATGGAGAAATCACAATGGACAACACAGAAATACAAAGGATCGTAAGAGACTACTATCAGCAACTATATGCCAATAAAATGGACAACTTGGAAGAAATGGACAAATTCTTAGAAAAGTATAACTTTCCAAAACTGAACCAGGAAGAAATAGAAAATCTTAACAGACCCGTCACAAGTACATAAAATGAAACTGTAATCAGAATTCTTCCAAAAAACAAAAGCCCAGGACCAGATGGCTTCAAAGCTGAATTCTACCAAAAATTTAGAGAAGAGCTAACCCCTATCCTACTCAAACTCTTCCAGAAAATTGCAGATGAAGGTAAACTTACAAACTCATTCTATAAGGCCACTATCACCCTAATATCAAAACCAGACAAAGATGCCACAAAAAAGAAAACTACAGGCCAGTATCACTAATGAACATAGATGCAAAAATACTTAACAAAATTCTAGCAAACAGAATCCAAAAACATATTAAAAAGATCATACATCATGACCAAGTGGGCTTTATCACAGGGATGCAAGGATTCTTCAATATTCACAAATCAATCAATGTGATACACCACATTAACAAATTGAAAGATAAAAATCATATGATTATCCCAATAAATGCAGAGAAAGCCTTTGACAAAATTCAACATCCATTTATGATAAAAACCTTCCAGAAAATCAGGCATAGAAGGAATGTACCTCAACATAATAAAAGCCATATGTGATAAACCCACAGCAAACATTATCCTCAATGGTGAAAAACTGAATGCATTTCCCCTAAAGTCAGGAACAAGACAAGGGTGCCCACTATCACCACTACTATTCAACATAGTTTTGGAAGTTTTAGCCACAGCAATCAGAGAAGAAAAAAATAAATAAATAAAAGGAATCCAGATGGAAAAGAAGTAAAACTCTCACTGTTTGCAGATGACATGATCCTCTACATAGAAAACTCTAAAGACTCCACCAGAAAATTACTAGAGCTAATCAATGAATATAGTAAAGTTGCAGGATATAAAATTAACACACAGAAATCCCTTACATTCCTATACACTAACAATGAGAAAACAGAAAAAGAAATTAAGGAAACAATTCCATTCACCATTGCAATGAAAAGAATAAAATACTTAGGAATAAATCTACCTAAAGAACTGTGGAGTTGGAGAAGACTCTTGAGAGTCCCTTGGACTGCAAGGAGATCCAACCAGTCCATTCTGAAGGAGATCAGCCCTGGGATTTCTTTGGAAGGAATGATACTAAAGCTGAAACTCCAAACTTTGGCCACCTGATGCGAAGATCAGACTCATTTGAAAAGACCCTGATGCTGGGAAAGATTGAGGGCAGGAGGAGAAGGGGACAACAGAGGATGAGATGGTTAGATGGCATCACAGACTCTATGGACATGGGTTTGGGTGGACTCCAGGAGTTGGTGATGGACAGGGAGCCCTGGCGTGCTGCAGTTCATGGGGTCACAAAGAGTTGGGCATGACTGAGCAAGTGAACTGAACTGAAATAAAGAAAAGACCTATATATAGAAAACTATAAAACACTGATGAAAGAAATCAAAGATGACACAAATAGAAGGAGAAATATACCATGTTCATGGATCGGCAGAATCAATATAGTGAAAATGAGTATACTATCCAAGGCAATCTATAGATTCAATGCAATCCCTATCAAACTACCAACGGTATTTTTCAGAGACTAGAACAAATAATTTCACAATTTGTATGGAAATACAAAAAAACCTCGAATAGCCAAAGCAATCTTGAGAAAGAAGAATGGAATGGGAGGAATCAACCTGCCTGACTTCAGGCTATACTTCAAAACAACAGTCATTAGACAGTATGGTACTGGCACAAAAAGAGAAACTTAGATCAGTGGAACAACATAGAAAGCCCAGAGATAAATCCACGTACCTATGGACACTTTTTCTTTGACAAAAGAGGCAAGAATATACAATGGAGAAAGGACAATATCTTTAACAAGTGGTGCTGGGAAAACTGGTCAACCACTTGCAAAAGAATGAAACTAGAACACTTTCTAACACCATACACAAAAATAAACTCAAAATGGATTAACGATCTAAACGTTAAGACCAGAAACTATAAAAATCCTAGAGGAAAACAAGGGAAAAATACTCTCGGATGTAAATCATAGCTGGATCCTCTATGACCTACCTCCCAGAATATTGGAAATAAAAGCAAAAAAAAACAAAAAACAAAAAAAACCAAGTGGGACCTAATTAAACTTAAACGCTTTTGCACAATGAAGGAAACGATAAGCAAGGTGAAAATACAGCCTTCAGAATGGGAGAAAATAATAGCAAATGAAGCAACTGACAAATAATTAATCTAAAAAAAAAATACAAGCAACTCCTGCAGCTCAATTCCAGAAAAATAAGCAACCCAATCAAAAAATGGGCCAAAGAACTAAACAGACATTTTTCCAAAGTAGACATACAGATAGCTAACAAACACCTCAAAAGATGCTCAATATAACTCATTATCAGAGAAATGCAAATCAAAGCCACAATGAGGTACCATCTCGCACCAATCAGAATGGCTGCTATTCAAAAAGTCTACAAACAATAAATGCTGGAGAGGGTGTGGAGAAAAGGGAACCCTCTTACACTGTTGGTGGGAATGCAAACTAGTAGTGCCACTATGGAGAACAGTGTAGAGATTCCTTAAAAAAGTGGAAATAGACCTGCCATATGACCCAGAAATCCTATTTCTGGGCATACACACTGAGGAAACCAGAATTGAAAGAGACACGTGTACCCCAATGTTCATTGCAGCACTGTTTACAATAGCCAGGACATGGAAGCAACCTAGATGTCCATCAGAAGATGAGTGGATAAGAAAGCTGTGGTACATATACACAATGGAATATTAGTCAGCTATTAAAAAGAATGCATTTGAATCAGTTCTAATGAGGTGGATGAAACTGGAGCCTATTACACAGAGTGAAGTAAGTCAGAAAGAAAAATACCAATACAGTACACTAACACATATATATGGAATTTAGAAAGATGGTAATGATGACCATATATGCAAGGCAGAAAAAGAGACACAGATATAAAGAAAAGACTTTTGGACTTTGTGGGAGAAGGTGAGGGTGGGATGATTTGAAAGAATAGCACTGACACATGTATATTATCATATGTGAAATAGATTGCCAGTCCAGGTTCGATGCATGAGACAGGGTGCTCAGGGCTGGTGCACTGGGATGCCCCCTGGGGATGGTGTGGGGAGGGAGGTACGAAGGGGATTCAGGATGGGGAACACATGTACACCCATGGCTGATTCATGTGAATGTATGGCAAAAAACCACCACAATATTGTAAAGTAATTAGCTTTCAATTAAAATTTTTAAAAAGTCTAGAAAACTTATTACTTTAGTGATTTTAAAAAATTGAATAAGGCTTGACACTTTTAATCCACTTCTGAAAATATAAAGAAATATTGTCTTAAAAAGAAAACAACAGGAAATTAACATGTCATACAGTATTATTTTCCCAGATGGTGCTAGCGGTAAAGAACCTGCCTGTCAATGCAGGAGGCATAAGAGATGCAGGTTTGATCCCAGGCGTTGGGAAGATCCCTTGGAGGAGAGTATGACAACCCACTCAAGTGGGTTCTTGCCTAGAAAATCCTATGGACAGAGGGGCCTGGCAGACTACAGTCCATAGGGTCGCAAAGAGTCAGACACCACTGAAGCAACTTGGCATGCAGAGTATTATTAACTAAAGTACAGATTTTGTTCAAAGTTCATGAAATTATGTTAGTGTCCATTATTTATTTTCATACCTTATTCAAGATTTCACATTGTATTTGAGCAACTTCAACTTTATGCAACAAATTCTGATAAATTCTCTTTTCATTTTTATTCCGTTTTAAATATTTTCTAATTTTCCTTGTTATGGCTTCTTAGATACATCCCTCATTCAAAAGTGGACATTTAATTTCCCAAAACACAGGGTATTAAAAGTTTCTTTGATATTAATTTCTCATTTTGATGTAATTTCTCATTTAAATGCTTTCTTCTCTGTAATCACCCTCTGTGTCTTTTCAGTCTTTTTACCTTCCTGAGGTTTTTGATGGCTAAGTCAAAGATCTCTGTTGGTAAATGTCACATTGCACTTGAAAATATGTGGGTTATTTTTAAGTATATTTTGATACTGATTTCTAACATAATTCTACAGTGATAAGAGAACAGACTCTATGATTTCAGTACCTTTAGAACACGAACTTTTTGCTCCTTGTTTTATGTCCTTGAATATGTTCCAGTGTCTCCTGGTTTATAATTTATGGAAACATGAATAGAATTTGCACCCTGCTGTTGTGTGAAATAAAACACATTTATATTTTATTTTTATATTTATATATGTAGTTTCAGCTAAGGTAACTAAACTACTCTTTATTTTGTCATATGGATTTCAGTTACTCTCCAGTGTCTCTATTTCAGACAGAAGAAATCTCTTTAACATTTCTTGTAGAAAATATCTTACAGCAAGAAATTTCTTTTTTTTTTTTTTTTTTTTAATTCTTCATCTGTGATTGTCAATTTCTCCCCTTTGAAATGATGGTTTTTTGTAGATACAGAATTCTTGGTTGAGATTTTTTTCCATAATTTTGAGCATGTCATCACATGCCTTCTGGTCTGCATGGCTTATTAGAAGTCAATTTTTAAACTTACTGAGTTATTTTTCTCTTTGTTTTTATCATTCAGCAGTTTGACTGTGATGTGTATGGGTCTGGATCTCTTAGAGTTTATTCTTACTTGGAATTTGCTGATCTTCTTGGATGTGGAGTGAGTGAAGTCACTTAGTCGTGTCTGACTCTTTGCAACCTCCTGGACCGTAGCCTACCAGGTCCCTCCGTCCATGAGATTTTCTAGGCAAGAGTACTGGAGTGGCCTGGAGATTAATGTTTTTCATCAAGCTTTGAAAGATTTTAGTTATTATGTTCTCTCTTTCTTCTAATATTTCTCTTTCTTCTCCTTCTAGGGCTCTAATATATAAGTCTATTGGTATATTTCATGATATCTCAGTTTTCTGTAGCTCAGTTTATTTTTCTTTATTATTTTTCCTTCTACATACTGTATAATCTCAACTGAGCTATCTTTAGGTTCATTAACTTTTCTATTTACTCATCTCTGCTGTGATAACTTCTCTTGTATAATTTAAATTTTAGTTATTTTATTTTTTAGGTCCAGAGTTTGCATGTGGTCTTTTATTAATTTCTATTTATTGGTACTGTGCATTTTTCTTATACTTCCTTTTCATTTTTTAGATATGCTTTACTTCAGCTCTTTGAATAGACTTTTACTAGCTAATTTAATGTATTTGTCTATTAAGTCCAACACTGACCTGCCTCAGAGATATTTTCTATTGAAAATAGAAAATTTTCTACTGAAATATAGAAAATTTCTATATTTTCTATCTGGTGTATGGGCCATAATTTTCTATTTCTTTGAATGCCTTGTATTTTTTGTTGCTGTTGTTGAAAATTGAATGTTTTATATATAATGTGGCAACTCATTTTTCTGTTTTTCTCAATTCCAAAAGTTTATTGTTGTTTGTTGTTATTACTGTTTGTCTTAAAAATGATCTTCATGGACTAACTGTGTAAAGTCTCTATTCCCAGCAGTAGGTGGACACTGAAGTTTTTGCTTAGTTATCTTAGTGGTCAGCTATTAATTAGACCAAGATTACCTTCAATGACTCTAATAAATACATCTCTCACCCTTTCTTAAGGGTGTGTTTGTGTGTGTGTGTGTGTGTTGGGGCTTACATTTAAGCCCCAGGTAGGTCACAGCACTTCCTTAGCCTTCTTCACCTTTTGATTGGACAGATCCTCAAAGAAAGCCAAAGGCAGGATTACCTGGTGATACAGTGGCTAAGAATCTGCCTGCCAATGAAGGGGACACAGGTTCAACCCCTGGACCAGGAAGTTTCTGCATGTCATGGGTTAACTGAGCCCATGCACCACAACTACTGAGCCCACACTCTAGAGCCTGTGAGCGGCAGCTACTGAAGCCCATGTGCCTAAAGCCTGTGCTCTGCAAGAAGATAAGCCATGGCAGTGAGAAACTCATGCACCACAACAAACACCCAGCACAGCCAAAAAGTAATTAATTAACAAAAAGAAAGCCAGAGGCAATTGATTAGGTCCTATTCAAGTGTTTCATATTCAGGCAAGCAACTCTGCACAAGTATGTAGCTTTCTAGATCAAAAAGAATTTTCACAAGTTTTCACAAGTATTTTGTTCATCTCATTTCCAAGATTTCTTTTTTTAGTTTTTTGGTCACATTCTTTAACCCAGTTGCTATCAACACTTTAAGGACATGTCACACTAAAAAATTTCCATGGGTTCCTTTTGGTTGCTCTTCTGGAATAGGGCTTACTCTACTGGGTGAGCTCTGAGTTAGCCCTTCCCCCTTGCTACAGATACACACAGCACAAATACAAGTCCTGTAAACAGGACTGTTTTAGGGAGCTACCAGAGAGGTCAATGTAATAATTTTCTGAGGACAGGACTTTTGGGGGATCTCCAAACCTGTTCTTCCACTGATGGCTGCTGGTCTACTATTTTCAAGCCTGCCATAGTGCTAGGGAGAGAGGTATTGGAAGTTGGCAAGTTAAAATGTTACAAAGCTTGCTGTCCTTGGTGAATGTCAGCCAGTTTTCTTGAATAAATGTTTTTTGAAATTCTACAAATCTTTGGTTAATTTACAGAGTTCTTAAAAAATAATTTTGACCATTTTATCAGGGTTCCTGTTAATTTTATAGAGAAGCAAGTTATTTGAAGGTTTTTCACTTTGACTTTCTGGAGGTGTTTTACCTACATTCATTGATTTTTAAATGTTAACCAACCTTGCAGTTCTTGGATAAGCCTCACTTGGCCATACAGTATTTCTATATATTGTCAAATTTCATTTACTAAAATTTTGATTATATTTTTTTATTTTTATTTTTTTTTAATTTAATTTAATTATTTTTTAACTTTACAATATTGTATTGGTTTTGCCATATATCAAAATGAACCCACCACAGGTATACATGTGTTCCCCATCCTGAACCCTCCTCCCACCTCCCTCCCCATACCATCCCTCTGGGTCATCCCAGTGCACAAGCCCCAAGCATCGAGTATCATGCATCGAACCTGGACTGGAGACTCGTTTCATATATGATATTATACATGTTTCAATGCCATTCTCCAAATCATCCCACCCTCTCCCTCTCCCACAGAGTCCAAAAGACTGTTCTATATATCAGTGTCTCTTTTGCTGTCTCGTATACAGGGTTATCGTTACCATCTTTCTAAATTCCATATATATGCGTTAGTATACTGTATTGGTGTTTTTCATTTCCATTTATGCTCAAGAGGAATTTTTAAATATTTTTTAAATGGCATGCTTTTTTTAAAAAAAATCAAGGTAAAGCTGTTCATACAGAATGAGTAGAAAAGTATTTCTTTCTTTCAAATTTTATAGACAATTGTGTATATTGGTATTTTTTTTTTTAAATTTCTTCTGAAGCTTTATGGACCTAGAGTTTTCTTTATGGAAAGGATTTTAACCACAAGCTTAATTATTTCATTAGTAGGGTTATTCAGATTATCTACTCTTCATGATTGAATTTTTGTAGTTTGTGTTCTTCAATAAATTTTTCCATTTTATTTTATAATTAAACAGGACTCTATGGGGTCATCCCAGGACAGGCCCCTCCCCCCATATCTTCTGTCTGCCTCTTATTTGTAGAAAATGTACAGTCTCTCAGGACTCCCTTGAGTCACAAAGGTCTGGCTCAAGAATTAATGATTGAAAGGATGTGAACATGTAGTGACAAAAGTAGCATTTGGGCCAGGAGAATTGGTAACAATTTAAAAAGTAAACCAGTTGTATGGCAGTCACAGACTTTGGCATATGGCAGTCACTTAGTTTCTCTCTGAAGTACCTAAATAACAGTATCTGATGCACTGAGTTGTTTTATAGATGCTAAAACATCCACCAAGTGGAAGACGTTAACTACTTGATGACCATGAACATGTAGCCCCCAGACTTACTAAATCCTGAGGACTGATAATGTTAACCCTTGTGGCACCACCCTGTTACTGCATCATCAGCCAGTAAGAGGGTTCTGCACAAGCTGATCACACACCTTGTGACTCCTCTCCCTCACTTGCTTTTAGGTGGGGAGGGATGTGGAAGGAGGGTACATGATGGAGGGGACAAATGCATGCCTGTGGTCAATTCATATTGATATATGCCAAAAACCATCACAATATTGTAATTATCCTCCAATTGAAATAAATAAATTAAAAAAAAATTATTCCCTAAAACCCACTGGGGAATTAGGTATTATAGTCTTTGGACTGAGACAGTATCCCTGACTTCATGGCACTGTGCATCTACTAACAGAAATAAATATACAAATAAGGGGTTTTGAGAAGGCATATTTAAAGTAAAAACATGTTTTCCATTGTAACTATGGATACTTGCTATTCAGATGCTTGCTCAATGTTTGTTAATGACTGAGGTTCTAGAGTTCATTTAAATATCTGGCTAAGCCAATTTCCTTTTTAATCTATAACTATTTTTTAGTTATTAATCAGCTCTTTAGAATTATATTCTATAGTGCTAGAGAATATATACATAAATAAACAATACATAATAAACACAAACATAAATACTACTTGATAGAATTTGTGACAGAGGTTTGTCAAGATAAACATTTGCTTATTCTTAGGGCATTAATGTCACAGTCCTAGGTAACACATAATCTTCAACATAGCTTGCCAGGAAATATATGGACTACTCTTTTTGGTGAGGCATATTTTAAGTTTTGGGAAGAAATAATGATGATGCCATATATGATATTGATATTTCATATTTCTCCATTTAATATCTCTAAATAATACTCTTTTTCTAGTACAATACAATATTGAAAATTGAACTATTTTGTGTTTCAAAAGGAACAACATTTATCATATAAAAACTTCATGGTCTTGAAGAGATCTAAAAAGTTCATGTATAACTTTCCATGTTGCAAAAATGAATGACAACTAATTTATGTTATTCAAACAACTAATTTATGCTAAAGCAGAAAAAAAATATGGTGCGCTGAGATCACAAAACTTATGAATTATCATGTTGGTATCCTGAAATCCCAACAACTAAAAAGATGAGGAGAATCTCAAAATATTTTGGCACATATAGAATTTTACTACAATAATTTTTTGATCCACTATGAAATTGCCAAAAATTCTCTAAAATTTGACATTTTTCCATCAAAGCAGAAAAAAGTCAAAACAAAAGAAGAAGTTATAAAGATTTAATAATGTAAGTGACCTTAGTGAGCAAAAGGACACATCACCAAAATATTCTCAAGATAAACAGAGAAACCTCAGGACCTGGTACAGAGCATATGATAAATGAATTTCAAATAGCTACTCACCCCATCCTCTGAAGCGGAAGTCCTGATTCCAGTCCTGCTGTCTCAGCAAAGCATGACAAAAAGGAAAGCAGAGTCTTAGAAAATATTCAATAGCAGAAATAACAAAGAACTAAAATTTGGTTCTATTACCATTATTTACTGCATGCATGTGGTGCTCCCTTCTTTAAGTCCAACTTTAATGAGACTTTCAGTACCTATCACAGTTGCTTGTCCCCTTCTTAATTTAACCTTTTTCATTTCCTCATTCATTACTCAAGAACTATTTTCTATATACAAGTATATTTGTTGTTTTTTAAGTGCTTTAGTCATATCCGACTCTTTTGCAGCCCCATGGACTGTAGCCCACCTGGCTCCTCTGTAGTCCACCAGGCTCATCTGTCTGGGATTTCCCAGGCAAGAATACTGGCTGCTGCTGCTGCTAAGTTGCTTCAGTCATGTCCGACTCTGTGCGACCCCATAGACGGCAGCCCACTAGGCTCCTCTGTCCCTGGGATTCTCCAGGCAAGAATACTGAAGTGGGTTGTCATTTCCTTCTCCAATGCAAGAAAGTGAAAAGTGAAAGTGAAGTCGCTCAGTCGTGTCCGACTCAGCGACGCCATGGACTGCAGTCTACCGGGCTCCTCCATCCATGCGATTTCCAAGCAAGAGTACTGGAGTGGGTCGCCAGTGCCTTCTCCGAATACTGGAGTGGGTTGCAATTTCCTTCTCTAGGGGATCTTTCTGACCCAGGGATTAAATCCACATCTCCTGCATTGGCAGGTGGGTTCTTTACCACTGATCCACCAGGAAAGCCACACATGTATATATATAGTCATGTTTATGACTCTTTATTCAAAGAGCAAAATAAAGCAAAATTGATCACTATATCATAACGGTATATAATGCCCTATAGGATAGGACACTAATGCCCTTTTCTTTGAGGAAGAAAAAAGCACACTAAGACTGGCATGTTGTCACTGAGGGGTCACCACATAGAGCCAGGCTCTGAGAGTCTTACTTGTCCGGTTAGAGGGGCATTCATCTGGACCTCAGATTGACATCTGGAATGAGTCCCTCAGCATCCTCAGACAGTTTTTCTCATCATCGATCCAGACAAGCACCCTCCCAACAAATAAGCATTTCCATAGCCAGGCTCATTTCCTTCAGGCTTACCTACTGCATTATGAATAAAGAACAGTATCTGGTATAGTAAATGTTATATTTAGTTCCTGAATAATGAAATTCTTATATATATATATATATATATATATAATGAAATATATATACATATATAATGAAATATATATATATATATGAGGAAAACTGTGACTTTTAATTTTTCGGATAAAATTAGATAAAATCTATTGGGAAAATAAAGAAAATTTAACTAAAAATTTGAAAAGTAAATAATGTAGCCAAGTTATATGTAGTATAATTACAGTACAAATATAAGTAGAAGCATCTATGTTCTGAATGTGCCAGATAAAAAAAGTAACAATGTTTAGCATATTTGCATTTAATTACAAGATTATTGTCATTCAATACAAAATGGTGAAGAGAGGAAATATGACAATGACTCTCCAAAATTATTCATGTTACTGTTTATAAAAAAGGTTCTAAAAAGGGAAGAAACAATAATCAGCATTCCTTGAACCATATAGAGACATTCACAAGAAAAGATATATCTATCATAAAAGTATTCTCCCTTGAGTCTCTGAAAGAAGGACCTTACAGACATTGACTATTGACATCATTAGTCATAAAACACATAAGAATTACAACTGTACCAGTGTAGCTGCTCACTTTCCTTCCTTGAAAATAACTTGTTCACTTGAAAGCACGGTAACTTGTTCTAGTTTTTGACCTGCAGCAAAACACCACAAAGAAAATAGATCAGATCAAACCATGCATGATTCCATTTTAATCATATGGGTATTTCTTTCCACAAACTTCACAGTTGCTTCATGCACTGTCACCCTTCCTATTTCACTTGTCCACTTGTTCCCTCTCTGAGTTTTTTACTTTTTGCAAATAGCCTATAATCCTCTCTACTGAACTATGCAAATGACAGAGCAGTTATCTGAAATGGAAAATTCTAAAGTTGTATCTAATAAAGACTATATAATATATAAGTACCTTATGATATAAAAATATCCTGTGATTAAAAAATGCAATGCATGTGGTAGGGGTATTGAGAGATATTTGAGGAAGTTATCAATTAAGCCAGTTCTGGGAGTGTTACTTGTCTAAGGCCACTTGGATGGATTTCAGTAACCCTGATACTTATGCTCATCCTTGATCCAGACAGGACAACTACCAACCAATAAGCATTCCTTACACCATACTAATTCTCTTGAGAATTTACCATTTGCATCCAGCTTATAGGGAAAACAGCATAGGTGGGTATTCGACTTGATTTTAGTAACTTTGGTTATAATGGCAATTCCAGAAGGATCCCAAGATTCCTCTGTCTAAAAAGATACATGAAGTGGTATTGCAGTGAGGTGATTTTCAGTGCTGATATGTATATTTGGTATAATAGAAACAATCGAACCCAGGTCTAAAGAAACAGTAGTTAACTGTGAACTTGGGTTATATCACCTAAAAGATTATAAAAGTATGCAAAGTATTCAATGTGATACTTCTTCTACCTGATAGATTTATACTCCATAGCCACAGAAGACGTGTTCATATTGAAACACATAGGATAGGATACATTTTTTAACAAAAGACAGGAAACAATTAACAAAATGAAAATAAGTACATAATTACCAATCATTACTTTAGTTGTAATGGACTGAGTATTCCACTCAAAAGACATATAACGGTGCTAAATAAATATAAAAACAGGATACACACACACACACACACACACACACACACACACACTATATACTACCTATAAACTCATTTCAGATTGAAAGATATAATCAGACTGAAAATAAGGAATAAAAACAGGTATTCCATGTGAATGGAAAAAAAGGAAATCTTGAATAGCAATACTTACATCAGACAAAATAGACTTAAAACAGACTGTATAAGAAACAAAGAGGGACATTATATAATGATTAAGTGATCAACCTAGCAATAAGATATAACAATAGAAAATATCTATGCACTCAAAATAGGATCATCTAAAAACATAAAGCAAATAGTGACAACCATAAAGAAAGAAACTGACAGTAATAAAATAATAGTACAGGACTTCTAGGCTTCCCTGCTGCCTTAGATGGTAAAGAATCTACCTGCAACACAGGAGACCTGGGTTCAATCCCTGGGTCAGGAAGATCACCTGGAGAAGGGAATGGCTACCCACTTCAGTATCCTTGCCGAGACAATCCCATGGACCGAGGAGACTGGCAGGTTGCAAAGAGTCAAACATGACTGAGAGACTAACACACACATAGGACTTGTATACCACAATTACCTCAATGGACAGATAGATCATCCATACAGAGAATCAATGAGGAAACATTGGGCTTAAATGAAATGTTAGATCATGTAGCCTTAATAGATATATGTAGAACATTCTACCCAAAAGCAGCAAAATAAATATTATTTTCAAATACACATGGAACATTCTCCAGGATAGATCACGTGCTAGGCCACAAAGATGTCTCAATAATTTAAGAAAATTGAAATCAGATCAAGCATTTTTTCCAATCACAATCACAAAATATACTAGAAATCAATTACAAGAAAAATGGCACAGAATGCAAAAACTTGGGGTCTAAACAATAAAAACAACAACCCTATATGCAAGACAACAAAAGAAACACAGATAGATGTAAAGAACAGACTTTTGGACTCTGGGAGAAGGTAAGGGTGGGATGATTTGAGAGAATAGCATTGAAACATGTATATTACTATATGTGAAATAGATGACCAGTCCAAGTTCAACGCACGAAACAGGGCACTCAAAGTTGATGGGATGGGATGGGGAGGGAGGTGGGAGAGGGCTTCGGGATGGGGAGAAACATGACAACCATGGCTGATTCATGTCAATGTATGGCAAAAACCACCACAATATTGTAAAGTAATTAGCCTCCAACTAAAACAAATAAAAAAATAATATACCTGAAGACAAATGAAAATCTAAAGACAACATTCCAAAATATTAGCTGCAAAGCAGTTCTAAGATGAAGGTTTATAGTTACACAAACCTACTTCAGAAAACAATCACATCTCAAACAATATAAAGTTACATCTAAAGGAACTAGAAAAAAGAGCAAACAAACCCAAAAGTTATTAAAAGAAAAGAAATAATAAAGATAAAAGTGGAAATAATAACAGAGAATAAGAAATAATAGAAAATTCAATGATACCAAGAATCCCCAAGAAAGAGCGCAGGTTCAAATAAAATCAGTAATAAAAATAAAAAATTACAATCAGCACCACAGAAATACAAAATATCATAAGAGATTATTATGAACAATGCTGCTGCTGCTAAGTTGTGTCAGTCATGTCCAACTCTGTGTGACCCCATAGATGGCAGCCCACCAGGCTCCTCTGTCTCTGGGATTCTCCAGGCAAGAATACTGGAGTGGGTTGCTATTTCCTTCTCCAGTGCATGAAAGTGAATATTGAAAGTGAAGTCGCTCAGTCATGTCTGACGCTTCACGACCCCATGGACTGTAGCCTACCAGGCTCCTCTGTCCATGGGATTTCCCAGGCAAGAGTACTGGAGTGGGGTGCCATTGCCTTCTCTGACTATGAACAATATACACCAATAAAATGTAAAACCTAGAAAAAATGAATCAATTCCTTATACAATCTGCCCAGATAGAATCAGAAAAAAACAGACAGTATAAACACCAAATTAGCAGTAATAAAAAAGAATCATTAATTTAAAACTTCTAACAAAAATGTCAAGGACTAGATGGCTTCCTAATTCCTAGGATTTAGCCTAGGAATGCAAGGTGGTTCAATATTCACAAATTAATCAATGTGGAATAAAAATCATAAAAACCTTCTCAATAGATTCAGAGAATGCTTTTGACAAAATTCAACATCCATTTAATAAAAATTCCAACAAATTAGGTATAAAATAAACACAACAAAATAAAGGCCATTTATGACAAGCCTACAGCTAACATCAATTCAGTGGTGAAAAATTAAATACATCTCTGAGATCAGGAGCAAGACAAGGATACCCATTTTTACCACTTTTATTTAGCATAGTATTGGAAGTCCTAGCCACAAAAATCAGACAAAAAGTAAAACTAAATTGGAAAGAAGTAAATCTGTCACTGTTTACAGATGACAGGATGCTATATATAAAAACTCCTCAAGACATCACCAAACAACTACTGGAAATCTTCAGTGGCTTTAGTAGAGTCACAGGACACAATATTGATGAAAAAAATCTGTTACATTTCTATATACTGATAGTGAAGTCTCTCACTTCAGTATTATGTCTGACTCTTTGCAACTCCATGGACTGTAGCCTACCAGGCTCCTCCATCCATGGGATTTTTCAGTCAAGGGTACTGGAGTAGGTTGCCATTTCCTTCTCCAGAGGATCTTTCCAACCCAGGGATTGAACCCGGGTCTCCCACATTGCAGGCAGATGCTTTACCATCTGAGCCACCAGGGAAGCAGCATATACTGATAACAAAGTATCAAAAGAGAAATTAAGAAAATAATCTGATTTATAATTGCATCAAAAAGGATAAAATATCCTGGCATAACTCCAACCAAGGAGGTAAAAATCTTGCACTCAAAAAATGATAAGACTGATGAAAGAAATTGAAGATGACACAAATAAATGGAAATACACTTCATGCTTATAGATTGGAAGAATTACTATTTTTAAAATGATCATTGTATGCAAGCCAACCTTAGATTCAATTAAATCCCTATGAAAATACCAATGGTATTTCTTTTTTTACAGAGCTAGAACAAGTAATTCTAAAATTTGGAAACTTGACTCCAACTAACCAAAACAAGCTTGGATGTACATATACAACTGTACATCAGAAAAAAACACCCACTTAAAAAATGAGCTGGGGACCTGAACAGACATCTTTCCAAAGAAGATATACAGATGGACAACAGATACATGAAAAGATGCTAACATTAATAAACATCTGGGAAAAGCAAATAAAAACCAACATAAAATACTACCTTATACCTATCAGAATTACATTAAATAATAAAAAAGACAACAAATAAGTGTTGTTTAGGATGTGGTGAAAAGTGCACTCTTATGCATTGTTGGTGGGATTGCAAATTGGTGTAGTCACTATGGAAAACACCATAGAGCTTCCTCAAGATATTTAAAATACAATTGCTATATAATCCAGCAATTTCACTGCTGGGTATTTACACAAATAAAACAAAGATACTAATTGAAAAAATATATATTCACCCCCATATTTATTACAGCATTATTTACATAGACAAGATGTGGAAACAGTTTAAGTGTCCATTGATAGATGAATGAATAAAAATATATGATATATATATATATGTGCAATTGAATATTACTAATCCATAAAAAGAACACAATTTGACATTTATTAAAACATGGATGGACTTATAGAGTATTATGGTAAGTGAAGTAAGTCAAACAGATGACAAATACAATATTATCTCATTTAACTGTGGAATCAATTATCAATACAAACAAAAGACCAAAGAAGACTCATAAATACAGAGAAAAAAAATTGGTGTTTTCTAGAGGGGTGGGGGCACATAGGTAAAATAGGTGAAAGGAATTAAGAGGTACGAATTTTAAGCTATAAAATAGATAAGCCTTGGGAATGTAGTATATAGCATAAGGAATATGGTCAATAACATTATAATGACTGCATATGAAGACAAGTGGTTACTAGATTTATTGTGGTGACTATTTCATAATGTATGTAATAAGTGGCAAATGACTGTTAGCACACCTGATACTAACATAATATTGCACATCAATTGCATTTCAATAAAAATAAATATTAATACATTAAAAGATACAGTGACACCGATTTAGGTAAGGGATTGAATACTCTAGGATTCTATTATCCTCATGGTTCCTGGAACAAATCCTCTGCAGACACAGAGGGACAATTGCTCTGAAGCTAGTATGGTTGCTGAATGTATAGTCAGAAAATATCTTCCCAGGAATGGAATGGCTACTCAAGGTCTGAGCTTCCCAGTTCAATTTTTCAGATGACTCATGTTGTGAGAGCTGAACTGATCTAAGTCAGCAACCTGGATTCAAGGCTGATGGTGGAATAGAAGGAGCTGATCTCACCTACTTTCATGAACACACCAAACTCACAACCATATGCTGAATAACCACTGACAAAAAAAAAAAAAAAAAAAAAAAAGACAAACCTACAAAAAAGATACTCCACTTCCAAAGACAAAGAAGAAGCTACAACAAGATGGTAGATATGGCACATACACAGTACAATGAACTGCCATAGCCACGAGGTGGGAGACCCACAAACTGGAAAATAATTATACCACAGAGATTCCCCCATAGGTGTGAGAATTCTGAGCTCCAAGTAAGGCTGCCTTATTTGGGTCCTGACATCAGGGCAAGGAGCCCCTCAGAGCATTTGACTTTAAGAGCTAGTGGGGCTTGACTGAGGGGACACCATAGGATTTTGGGAAACAGAAACTATACTCTTGGAGAGCACACACAAGGTCTTGTGTGCACCAGGACCCAGAGAGAAAAAGAGTGACTTTATGAAGGTCTGGAGCCTCAGCCAGACCTACCTGCTGGACTTGGAGGGTCTCCTGAGGAGGCAGAGGGCAAGCCTACAGGGAATCACTACAGGGACAAGAATACTGGTGGTAGAGGTATTTGGGGGTACTCACTGGCATGAGCTGTTCTAGAGGCGACCATTTAGATGTCAACATCTGGCCTCACCCAAGAGCCCTTAGATCCAGTACTAGCATGCCTCAGGCCAAAAAATCCACAGGGCTGGAACACAACACACCCAACCCCCCATCAGCATATCAGTTCAGTTCAGTTCAGTCCCTCAGTCGTGTCCGACTCTTTGCGATCCCATGAATCGCAGCACACCAGGCCTCCTTGTCCATCACCAACTCCCAGAGTTCACCCAAACTCATGTACATCGAGTTGGTGATGCCATCCAGGCATCTCATCCTCTGTCGTCCCCTTCTCCTTCTGCCCCCAATCCCTCCCAGCATCAGGGTCTTTTCCAATGAATCAACTCTTCGCATGAGGTCGCCAAAGTACTGGAGTTTCAGCTTCAGCATCAGTCCTTCCAATGAACACCCAGGACTGATCTCCTTTAGGATGGACTGGTTAGATCTCCTTGCAGTCCAAGGGACTCTCAAGAGTCTTCTCCAACACCACAGTTCAACAGCATCAATTCTTCGGCACTCAGCTTTCTTTATAGTCCAATCCTCACATCCATACATGACTACTGGAAAAATCATAGTCTTGACTAGACGAAACTTTGTTGGCAAAGTAATGTCTCTGCTTTTGAATATGCTATCTAGGTTGGTCATAACTTTCCTTCCAAGGAGTAAGCGTCTTTTAATTTCATGGCTGCAAGCACCATCTGCAGTGATTTTGGAGCCCAAAAAAATAAAGTCTGACACTGTCTCTACTGTTTCCCCATCTATTTCCCACGAAGTGATGGGACCGGATGCCATGATCTTCGTTTTCTGAATGTTGAGCTTTAAGCCCACTTTTTCACTCTCCACTTTCACTTTCATCAAGAGGCTTTTGAGTTCCTCTTCACTTTCTGCCATAAGGGTGGTGTCATCTGCATATCTGAGGTTATTGATATTTCTCCCGGCAATCTTGATTCCAGCTTGTGTTTCTTCCAGTCCAGCGTTTCTCATGATGTACTCTGCATAGAAGTTAAATAAACAGGGTGACAATATACAGCCTTGACGTACTCCTTTTCCTATTTGGAACCAGTCTGTTTCATGTCCAATTCTAACTGTTGCTTCCTGACCTGCATATAGGTTTCTCAAGAGGCATGTCAGGTGGTGTGGTATTCCCATCTTTTCAGAATTTTCTACCGTTTTGTGTGATCCACAGAGTCAAAGGCTTTGGCATAGTCAATAAAGCAGAAATAGATGTTTTTCTGGAACTCTCTTGCTTTTTTGATGATCCAGGGGATATTGGCAATTTGATCCCTGGGTCCTCTGCGTTTTCTAAAACCAGCTTGAACATCTGGAAGTTCATGGTTCATGTATTGCAAAAGCCTGGTTTGGAGAATTTTGAGCACTATTTTACTAGCATGTGAGATGAGCATTGTGCAGTATTTTGAGCATTCTTTGGCATTGCCTTTCTTTGGGACTGGAGTGAAAACTGACCTTTTCCAGTCCTGTGGACACTGCTGAGTTTTCCAAATTTGCTGCCATATTGAGTGTAGCACTTTCACAGCATCATCTTTCAGAATTTGAAATAGCTCAACTGGAATCCCATCACCTCCTCTAGCTTTGTTCGTAGTGATGCTTCCTAAGACCCACTTGACTTCACATTCCAGGATATCTGGCTTTAGGTGAGTGATCACACCATCGTGATTATCTGGGTCATGAAGATGTTTTTTTGTACAGTTCTTCTGTGTATTCTTGCCACCTCTTCTTAATATCTTCTGCTTCTGTTAGGTCCGTACCATTTCTGTCCATTATCGAGCCCATCTTTGCATGAAATGTTCCCTTGGTATAGGCCACTTAAAGTCTTTCTGAGCCCACAGCTACCACTAAATACACCCCTCGACAGGGCCCTGTCCACCAGAGGGACAGGATCCAGCTTCACCCACTGGTGGGCAGCCACCAGTACTTCCCACAAGGAAGCCTGAGCGAGAATCTTGGATCAGCCTCACTTACAAGGGGGAAGATACCAGAACCAAGGGAAACTATGATCCTGTAGCCTGTGGATTACTTAGACAAAATAAGGTGGCTGAGGAATATGTTCCAGATGAAGGAACAAGACAAATGCCAGAGGAAAACTATGTGAAGTGGAAATAGGCTATGTATTTGAAAAAGAATTCAGAGTAATGATAGTAAGATGATCCAAGATCTTATAAAAAGAATGGAGGAACAGACTAAATAGATACAAGAAATGTTTAACAAAGAGCTAGAAGATATAAAGGAAAAAACAGAGATAAACAATACAACTACTGAAATTAAAAATACACTAGAAGAAATTGGTAGCAGAGTAAATGAGGCAGAACAGATAAATGTGCTGGAAGACAAAATGATGGGACTCACTGCGGCAGAACAAAATAAAGTAAAAAGAACATAAATGAATAAGGACAGTTTTAGAGACCTCGGGACAACATTAAATTCACCAACATTTTCATTATAGATGTCCCAGAAGAAGAGAGAGAGAAAGGGCTTGAGAAAATATTTGAAGAGATCATATCTCAAAATTTCCCTGACATGGAAAAGGAAACAGTCACCCAAGTCCAGGAATTGCAGAGTCCTAGGCAGGATAATGGGCTTCCTTCCTAGCTCAGTCGGTAAAGAATCTGCCTGCAATGCAGGAGACATGGGTTCGATTCCAGGATTGGGAAGATCCCCTGGAGAAGGCAATGGCAACCCACTCCAGTATTCTTGCCTGGAGAATCCCATGGACGGAGGAACTTTGCAGGCTACAGTCCATGGGGTTGCAAGAGTCGGACACAACTGAGTGACTTTCACTTCACTAGGCAGGATAAACCCAAGAAGGAACATGCAGAGATGCATACTGATAAAACTGGGGAAAAAAGAGAAAATATCAAAACTAACAAGCAAAAAATAATATACAAGGAAATCCCCATAAGGTTATCAGCTGATTTTTAAGTAGAAACTCTGCAGGCCAGAAGGGAGTGGCATGATATAGTTAAAGTGATGAAAGGGAATAACCTATAACTAAGAATACTATACCCACCAAGGCCCTCATTCAGAATCAACAAAGGAATCAGAAGCTTTACAGACAAGCAAAAACCCAGAGAATTCTGCACCACCAAACTAACTTTACAAGAAATGCTAAAGGAACTTCTCTAGGTGGAAACAAAAAGGCCACAACTAGAAACAAACAACAACAACAACAAAAATTACAAATGAGATCACTCACTGTTAAAGGCAAAGATAAAATAGAAGTGGGAAATCATCTGCACACAAATACAGCATCAAATCTAGCAATTGTGAGAAGTATAAAAAGGCAAGGTATTGGAAATGCATTGGAAATTAAAAGACCAGCAACTTAAAACAATCCTATATTTATATAGACTGCTATATCAAAACTGCATGGTAATCACAAACCAAAAAACTACAATAGATACACAAACAAAAGAAAAAGCAACACCAGCACAACACTAAAATTGTATGTACATCACACCACAAGAAAAGGAAACAAAAGAGAAAGAAAAAAGACCTACAGAAAATATTCATAAAAATGAACAAAATGGCATTAAGCACAAACATTGGTAATTTGCTTAAATGTAAATGGATTATATGCTCCAATCAAAAGACACAGAGTGACTGAATGGATACAAGAACAAGACTTGTATAGGTGCTGTCTACAAGAGACCCACTTCAGATCTAGGGACACAGACAGATCGCAAGTAAGAGAATGGAAAAAGATACTTCATGCAAATGGAATCAAAACAAAGCTGGAGTATCAATACTCATATCAGACAAAATAGACTTTAAAATAAAGACTGTTACAAGATGCAAAGAAGGACACTACATAATGTCGAGGGATTACCCAATAAGAAGATATAACAGTTGTAAATGTATATATACACTCAACATATGAGCATCTCAATATGTAAGACAAATACTAACAGTCATAAAAAGAGGAACTGACAGTAACATAATAATAGTAGAGAACTTTAACATTCCCCTTACAACAATGGACAACATATCATCCAGAAAGAAAATCAATAAGGAAACACAGACATTAAATCACACATTATACCATATAGACTTAATTGCTATATATACAGAGCTGCTGCTGCTAAGTCGCTTCAGTCGTCTCCGACTCTGTGCGACCCCATAGATGGCAGCCCACCAGGCTCCCCAGTCCCTGGGATTCTCCAGGCAAGAACACTGGAGTGGGTTGCCATTTCCTTCTCCAATGTGTGAAAGTGAAAGTGAAGTTGCTCAGTTGTGTCTGACTCTTAGTGACCCCATGAACTGAAGCCTACCAGGCTCCTCCGTCCATGGGATTTTCCAAGGCAAGAGTACTGGAGTGGGTTGCCATTGCCTTCTCCGATATACAGAGCATTCCATTCAAAAGCAGCAGAATACCCATTCAAGTGCACATGGAACATTTTCCACGATAGATCACATCTTGGGCCAAAAATTGAGCCTCAATAAATTTTTAAAACTTAAAATTATATCAAGCATCTTTTGTGACCACAATACTATAAGATTAGAAATCAACTACAAGAAAAAAAAAAAAACCCATAAACTATAAAAACCAGAAACACATAGAGGTTAAATAGTATGCTACTAAATAACTAATGGATCACTGAAGAAACCAAATAGGAAATAAAAAATATAGAGAGGCAAATGTAAAAGAAAACATGATGATCCAAAACCTATGGGACACAGCAAAAGCAGTGTCCCATAGAATAGTATAGAAATTTATAGCAATACAATCTTACCTCAGGAAACAAGAAAAATCCCAAGTAAACAATGTAACCTAACACCCAAAGCAACTAGAGAGACAATTAAAATTCAAAGTTATTAGAAGGAAAGAAATCATAAAGACCAGAGCAGAAATAACTGAAATAGAGACAAAGAGAACAATAACAAAGATCAATGAACCTAAAAGCTGGTTCTTTGAGAAGGTAAACAAAATTGATAAATCTTTAGCCAGATTCATCAAGAAAAAAGGGAGAGGACTCAAATCAATAAAATTAGAAATGAAAAAGGAGAAGTTACAACTGGCATCACAGAAATACAAAGGATTGTGAGAGACACCACAAGGAACTATATGCCAATAAACTGAACAACCTAGGAGAAATAAATTCTTAGAAAGGTACAACCTTCCAAGACTGAATCAAGAAGAAATAGAAAGTATAAACAGACAAACCACAAGTATTGAAATTGAAACCGAGTGAAAAAACTCCTCTCAGAACAAACAAACATCTAGGAGCAGATGACTTCACAGGTGAATTCAATCAAACTTTTGGAGAAGAGTTAACATCTATCCTTCTGAAATTCTTCCAAAAAATTTCAGAGAAAGGAACACTGCCAAACTCATTAAAGAGGTCCCCATCACTTTGATATCAAACCACAGAAAGACATCACAAAAAAGAAAATTACAGGCCAATAGCACTGAGGAACATAGATGCAAAAATCCTCAACAAAAGTCTAGCAAAACAAACCCAACAATACATTAAAAGGACCATACACCATGATCAAATGGGATTCAAGAATTTTTCAATATCTCTAAATGACTGTGATGCACCCCATTAACAAATTGAAGAATAAAAACCATATGACCATGTCAATAGAAGCAGAAAATTATTTTAATAAAATTAAATACCCATTTATGATACTTTCCAGAAAATGGGCACAGAGAGAACCTACTGCAACATAATAAAGGCCATATGTGACAAAATCATAGATGACATCACACTCAATGGTGAAAATCTGAAAGCCTTTCCTGAAATCTGAAAGCTAAGATCAGGAACAAGATAAGGGTGTCCATTCTCACCACCTTATTCAACATACTTTTGGAAGCCCTAGCCATGGCAGTCAGAGAAGAAAAAGAAATGAAAGGAAGCCAAATTGGAAAAGAAAAATTAAAACGGTCACTCTTTGCAGATGACATAATACTATACATAGAAAATCCTAACGATGCTACCAGTAAAATTCTAGAACTCATCAATGAAATGATAAAGCTGCTTTCTATTTGTCTTCTTTGGAAAAAATATATTCATGTCTTTTGCCCATTTTCAATTGATGATGAAGATGATGAACTATAAAATTACCCAGAGATTTAATCATTCTTTCCTGAAAATTCTTACCAGATATAGTATCTTTAAACCCTGGTGTCAGGGTGACAGGGTAACAGGCAGGAAGGCTAGGAGTCTCCAAACAGAGGAAATAGGCTGCAAGTGTCAGGCATTTTCTCTCTCTCTCTCTCTTAAGCGGCAGGAAGAAACAAACAACAAGTGTCAAATTTTTTCCCTTTTCTATACAAAATTAAAAGTTTTCTCTTAAAATTCTGTGCTGCCATGATGACACCTGATTCCACCTGAACTTAGTTCAGTTCAGTTCAGTCTCTCAGTTGTGTCCGACTCTTTGCGACCCCATGAATCGCAGCACACCAGGCCTCCCTGTCCATCACCAACTCCTGGAGTTCACTGAGACTCACGTCCATCGAGTCAGTGATGCCATCCAGCCATCTTATCCTCTGTCGTCCCCTTCTCCTCCTGCCCCCAATCCCTCTTAGCATCAGAGTCTTTTCCAATGAGTCAACTCTTTGCATGAGGTGGCCAAAGCACTGGAGTTTCAGCTTTAGCATCATTACTTCCAAAGTCAAATCTTGAGCTAACCAATGCGTTTTTCTTATGGAAATGTTTTTCTTAAGCTATGTTAATGAACTATGTTTTTACCCTAGACTCTGTCTTTCTTCAAGTCAATTCGTTCAGCTTAAGACTCAGAACCGATAAGCGTTCAACAAACCAGTAAGTTTTACTCATACAATTGTTCTCCTAATCTGTGTTCAGTTCAGTTCAGTCGCTCAGTCGTGTCCGACTCTTGGCGACCCCATGAATCGCAGCACACCAGGCCTCCCTGTCCATCACCAACTCCCGGAGTTCACTCAGACTCACGTCCATCGAGTCAGTGATGCCATCCAGCCATCTCATCCTCTGTCGTCCCCTTCTCCTCCTGCCCCCAATCCCTCCCAGCATCAGAGTCTTTTCCAATGAGGATGAGTCAGCTCTTCGCATGAGGTGGCCAAAGTACTGGAGTTTCAGCTTTAGCATCATTCCTTCCAAAGAAATCCCAGGGCTGATCTCCTTCAGAATGGACTGGTTGGATCTCCTTGCAGTCCAAGGGACTCTCAAGAGTCTTCTACAACACCACAGTCCAAAAGCATCAATTCTTCGGCGATCAGCCTTCTTCACAGTCCAACTCTCACATCCATACATGACCCCAGGAAAAACCATAGCCTTGACTAGACGAACCTTTGTTGGCAAAGTAATGTCTCTACTTTTGAATATGCTATCTAGGTTGGTCATAACTTTCTTTCCAAGGAGTAAGCATCTTTTAATTTCATGGCTGCAGTCACCATCTGCAGTGATTTTGGAGCCCAAAAAAATAAAGTCTGACACTGTTTCCACTGTTTCCCCATCTATTTCCCATGAAGTGATGGGACCAGATGCCATGATCTTCGTTTTCTGAATGTTGAGCTTTAAACCAACTTTTTCACTCTCCACTTTCACTTTCATCAAGAGGCTTTTTAGTTCTTCTTCACTTCCTGCCATAAGGGTGGTGTCATCTGCATATCTGAGGTTATTGATATTTCTCCTGGCAATCTTGATTCCAGCTTGTGTTTCTTCCAGTCCAGCATTTCTCATGATGTACTCGGCATAGAAGTTAAATAAGCAGGGTGACAATATACAACCTTGATGTACTCCTTTTCCTATTTGGAACCAGTCTGTTGTTCCCTGTCCAGTTCTAACTGTTGCTTCCTGACCTGCATACAGATTTCTCAAGAGGCAGGTCAGGTGGTCTGGTATTCCCATCTCTTTCAGAATTGTCCACAGTTTATTGTGATCCCTATGTTAATGAAACTATATATTTGCTTGGAAACCTGCCTTTCTTTAAGATTCATGTCAGTTGTTTTATCACCTGGGATGACTCACCTTGTGCCAGTGTTATCTCAAAATTCATGTGGATGAGGGTGCCACTCTGAGTTTTGAGACATTTCCTTTCTCTAATTAGCAGCCTGCTGATAAATATGTAACATACTGCTAAGGATAGCAGCGGGGCACTCTTTCTGCCCCCTTCTGATGTCTATGTCAGAAGCTTTATCTCTTTTACACTTTAATAAAACTTTATCACACAAAAGCTCTGAGTGATCAAGCCTCATCATTTGATTTCCTCTCTTCTGGAGGCCAAGAATCCTGGCGTCTTTCAGGGCTCAGCAACAACCTTTCATCTCGGGGGCTTGTCCTGAATCCGAACCTGGGACCTTTCGTGCCTGAGGCAAGAACTGTAACCTGTAGACCAAAACAACCTTTCAAGGGTAAACTGGAACATTTACTACAACATTTCTGGGGATCTACCAGGTGCTTTAGGAGATTGAGATTTCATTTTTTCATCATTATTATTGAGAACTACATCTCTCATGTATGTACTATTCATGTGGACTATTCTATAATTTCTACACAAGGATTATTATTCTTACTCTAAAATATCCAAAATGCTTATGTTGTTGACTACAGGTTTATCAATCAAGGACACAAACAAGCAAGTCCTTAGGTGTATTATCAGGATGCAATATCAAGAACAATAATAATTAATTGCACTATGTACTTCCTTTCTAAAGTGAAAGTGAAAGTGAAGTCACTCAGTCATGTCTGACTCTTTGCGACCCCATGGACTGTAGCCTACTAGGCTCCTCCATCCATAGGATTTTCCAGGCAAGAATACTGGAGTGGGTGGCCATTTCCTTCTCCAGGGGATCTTCCCAACCCAGGGATTGAACCAAGGTCTCCTGCACTGCAGACAGACGCTTTACCATCTGAGCCACCAGGGAAGCCCACTTCCTTTCTAAGGAAAGAAGTAAAGCAATGCAAATATTAGAAATATTAGAAGATATATCAGTTTGCATATATTATATTCAAGACCACATATCATAGGCAAAGCATATATATGAATCTCAAACATGAGGACACAGTTGCCTACGTTCTCTTAATTGTGAGTAGTCCATGAATGCTTAAAACATATCACAACACTATAACCACCCTAAAAAATACAATGAAAATGAATTGTTTAAACATTTTTAGGTTATAATAAATATTCACCATAGAATAATAAAACTTCTGAAGTTTCAATTAAAGTAAATTCAGAAGATAGATGAAAGTTTCTCGAAAGGATCTTGGAAATTATGCCAGTCATTTATGAGACGAAAATCCATTATAATCTTCATGTTTCCCAATTGAATGAAACTTTCATATAACCCTGTTTTCACTAGTCCAATGCTTTATTTGAAATTTGAGTCACCACATGCTACACTGGTGTTGTCACTCACATAAAATCATAGACTTGTGTACCACCTATCAATCAGACATGCAGAAAGAAAAAAAGAGAATAAAAAGTACCAAAAAACTGGTATCAAAATGCTTGAAAAATAAAAACTGAAGAGCACTAAACTATTCGGAAAATTCCTGCCAATTAGGATCAGATATTAAGAAGGCATTCAACAAATAACTAAATTATTTAGGAAATATTCATATTTACAAATATCCATAATAGTTCCAGAAAGCACCTAGTGGGAATAAAGTTTAAATTTCAGTGTACAAGTGGCTAGATTGAATGCAGGAAGATATGATGGTAAAAGTACAGTCAAAAATGACCAAAAAGTCATCTTACTAAGTAGTCTGTAATGAAGGACAAAAAATGGACAATATTCAATGATGAAAAATAAAAATTTTAATGGTAAATAATTTATTTGACGTATCTTTATATCAAAAACAAATATAGAATGCAATCAAAAGCACCATTAATTATGCAATAGTTGATTCACACAACATGGAATGATTAAAGAAAGGAGAAATTCCTACTGGTTCTTCAATGTCTGTTAAAACTATAGATGACAAACAGGACACTGCTGCTGTTGCTGTTCAGTCTCTTAGTCCTGTCTGACTCTCAGAGTCCCCATGGACTGTAGCATGGCAGGCTTCTCTGTCCTCCACTATCCCCCAGAGTTTGCTCAGGTTCATGTCCTTTGAGTCAGTGATGCTATCTTTCTATCTTATCCTCTGCTGCCCTCTTTTCCTTTTGCCTTCAATCTTTCCCATCATTGAGGTCTTTTCCAATGAGTTGGCTCTTCACATCAGGTGGCCAAAGTATTGGAGCTTCGGCTTCAGAAACAGTCCTTCCAATGACTATTTAAGGTCAATTTCCTTATGATTGGTTTCATCTCCTTGAAGTCCAAGGGACTCTGAAGAGTCTTCCCCAGCACAACAGTTTGAAAGCACCAATTCTTCTGCACTTAGCCTTTTTTATAGTCCCACTCTCATGTAAATACATGACTACTGGAAAAACCACAGCTTTGACTATATGGACCTTTGTTGGCAGTGATGTCTCTGCTTTTTAATATGCTGTCTAGGTTTGTCATAGCTTTCCTTCCTTACTTTCATGTCTTTAGTCACCATCATCAGTGATTTTGGAGCCCAAGAAAATAAACTTTGTCATTACTTCCACTTTATTTCCTTTTATTTGCCATACAGTGATGGGACTGGATGCCATAATCTTAGTTTTTCTTAAAGTTGGGTTTCAAGCCAGCTTTTTCACTTTCCTCTTTCACTTTCATTAAGAGGCTCTTTAGTTTCTCTTTATTTTCTGCCATTAAAGTGCTATCATCTGCATATCTGAGGTTGTTGATAATTATCCTGGCAATCATGATTTCAGATGTGATTCATCCAGGTCAGCATTTCACATGATGTACTCTACAAATAAGTTAAATAAGCAGGGTGATGATATACATCCTTGCTGCACTCCTTTCCAAATTTGATCCTGTCCATTGTTCCATGTATGGTTCTAATTATTGCTTCTTGACCCACATACAGGTTTCTCACGGGAGAGGTAAGGTGGTCTGGTACTCCATCTTTAAGCATTTTCCAGTTTGTTGTGATGAGCACAAAGGCTTTAGTGAAGTCAATGAAGCAGAAATAAATGTTTTTCTGAAACTACCTTGCTTTCACTATGATCCAGTGAATGCTGGCAATTTGATCTCTGGTTCCTCTACCTCTTTGAAACCCAGCTTGTGCAAGACACTAGGCTTCTATTTTCCTTGGTAAAAATACACAATGTAGTTATGGGACCACATGAATTTATGCTCAAGAAATCAGATATACGGAGAAAGGCCTATGGGCTTAGCACCAGTCAACCTTGCAATGCCCTGCATGGGAATATTCAGGCTGTGCAAAAGAGCTGTCATTGTCTGCTGCAGCATCCTCTCCAATGACCTGACAAAACTCCCCAAACAGTAATGCAACTACTCCCTACTCAGTCCATGTCATGGGGCCAACCTTTTACTTTGGGCAAACAGGGCCTCATGCTGCAGATGATACCAGGGCTTCAAATGGCTCTCAAAGGCCTTATTAGGAAGGTAATCTCAGAGGTATTTCTCCTCTAGGGGGAGACATCTTTAAAAGCTGTGGCCCTCAGAGAGGAAGAATGCCCTAGGAGACACAAGAGGCCTGGGTTGGCCAGTAAAGCAAAACCCACTAAAGGGTCCATCAGAAACAACTGGCCTCACAGTTGTTTGCCATGCCTGAACATGACCTGGTCAAGTCTTATGGTATCCCAGGGACTGTGATTTATCTTTCGACAGCAAGCAGCACCTACCTGCCAAGATCTGGTGGATGGGTTCCTGCCAGCCTCTTAACATTGCCAGGCCTGGGGATGATCCCTCTTCTTGGGAGACTGCAAAGCACACATCACAGGTGACTGACCCCCAGTGGATCAGCATGCTCTGCATGGAGGTATGCAGAAACCTGTGTGCGGATGTTCTCCAGGGACCAGGGAAGCAAACATTGCTTCCATAACCCATATGACTAGAATTCAAGCCTAACAAAAGGTTCTTCAGTGTTCAAGATCTTAACCCATCAAGATGGTGCCACCATCTTGACAGAAGTCAAGAAGTCCTACTTTGTGAGGAATGAGATCACAAAAAAGACTTGGCCGTCTGGACTGCCTTGAGGAGGGCCTCCTCTGCAGTCCAACACTTCTGGAGCCTGTGTCTAGGACCATAGAGAGCCACTCACCTCAAATCATTCAGGCCATTGCAAGATCCTCGGCAAAACATCTGACAGAAAGACAAAATTTGAGAGAAGGAGCTAAATAAAGGCCTGCCAACATCCTCTGGGTGGGCAGTGGGGGCTCAATTAAGTTCAGTTGCTCAGTCGTGTCCAACTCTTTGCAACCTCATGAACCGCAGCATGCCAGGCCTCCCTGTCCATAACCTACTCCCGGAGTTTACTCAAACTCATGTCCATTGAGTCGGTGATGCCATGTAGCCATCTCATCCTCTGTTGTCCTCTTCTCCAACTGCCTTCAATATTTCCCAGCATCAGGGTCTTTTCAAATGAGTCAGTTCTTTCCATCAGGTGGCCAAAGTATTGGAGTTTCAGCCTCAACATCAGTCCTTCCAATGAACACTCAGGACTGATCTCCTTTAGGATGGACTGGTTGGATCTCCTTGCAGTCCAAGGGACTCTCAAGAGTCTTCTCCAACACCATAGTTCAAAAGCATCAATTCTTCGGTGCTCAGCTTTCTTTATAGTCCAACTCTCACATCCATACATGACCACTGGAAAAACCATAGCCTTGACTAGATGGAACTTTATTGGCAAAGTAATGTCTCTGCTTTTTAATATGCTGTCTAGGTTGGTTATAACTTTCCCTCCAAGGAGCAAGTGTCTTTTAATTTCATGGCTGAAGTCACCATCTGCAGTGATTTTGGAGCCCAGAAAAATAAAGCTAGCCACTGTTTTCACTGTTTCCCCTTCTATTTGCCACAAAGTGATGGGATCAGATGCCATGATCTTAGTTTTATGAATATTGAACTTTAAGCCAACTTTTTCAGTCTCCTCTTTCACTTTCATCAAGAGGTTCTTTAGTTTTTCTTTGCTTTCTGCCATAAGGGTGGTGACATCTGCATTTTTGAGGTTATTGATATTTATCCTGGCAGTCTTGACTTTAGCTTTTGCTTCATCCAGTCCAGTGTTTCTCATGATGTATTCTGCATATAAGTTAAATAAGCAGGGTGACAATATACAGCCTTGACGTACTCCTTTTTCCTATTTGGAACCAGTCTGTTGTTCCATGTCCAGTTCTAACTAAATCTGCATACAGATTTCTCAAAAGGCAGGTCAGGTATTCCCATAACTTTCAGAATTTTCCACAGTTTACTGTAATCACACAGTCAAAGGCTTTGGCATAGTCAATAAAGCAGAAATAGATGTTTTTCTGGAACTCTCTTGATTTTTAGATGATCCAGCAGATGTTGGCAATTTGATCTCTGGTTTCTCTGCCTTTTCTAAATCCAGCTTGAGCATCTGGAAGTTCATAGTTCACATATTGCTGAAGCCTGGCTTGGAGAATTTTAAGCATTACTTTGCTATCATGTGAGATGAGTACAACTGTGCAGTAGTTTGAGTACTCTTTGGCATTGCCTTTCTTTGGGAATGGAATGAAAACTGACCTTTCCCAGTCCTGTGGCTACTGCTGAGTTTTCCAAATTGGCTGGCATATTGAGTGCAGCACTTCCACAGCATCATCTTTCAGGATTTGAAATAGCTCAACTGGAATGCCATCACCTCCACTAGCTTTGTTCATAGTGATGCTTCCTAAGGCCCACTTGACTTCACATTCCAGGATGTCTGGCTCTAGGTGAATGATCACACCATCGTGAGTATCTGGATCATGAAGATCTTTTTTGTACAGTTCTTCTGTGTATTCTTGCCACCTCTTCTTAATATCTTCTGCTTCTGTTAGGTCCCTAACTTTTCTGTCCTTATTGAGTCCATCTTTGCATGAAATGTTCCCTTGGTATCTCTAATTTTTTTGAAGAGATCTCTAGTCTTTCCCAGTCTATTGTTTTCTTCTATTTCTTTGCACTGATCACTGAGGAAGGCTTTCTTATCTCTCCTTGCTATTCTTTGGAACTCTGCATTCAGATGCTTATATATTCCTTTTCTTCTTTGCTTTTCGCTTCTCTTCTTTTCAGAGCTATTTGTAAGGCCTCCTCAGACAGCCATTTTGCTTTTTTGCATTTGTTTTTCCTTGGGGATGGCCTTGGTCCCTGTCTCCTGTACAATGTCATGAACCTCTGTCCATAGTTCATCAGGCACTCTGTCTATCAGATCTAGTCCCTTAAATCTATTTCTCACTTTCACTGAATAATCATAGGAATTTTATTTAGGTCATAGCTGAATGGTCAAGTGGTTTTCCCTACTTTCTTCAATTTAAGTCTGAATTTGGCAATAAGGAGTTCATGATCTGAGTCACAGTCAGCTCCCAGTCTTGTTTTTGCTGACTGTATAGAGCTTCTCCATCTTTGGCTGCAAAGAATATTCAATCTGATTTTGGTGTTGGACACTGGGTGATGTCCATGTGTAGAGTCTTCTCTTGTGTTGTTGGAAGAGGATGTTTGCTATGACCAGTGCATTCTCTCAGCAAAACTCTGGAGGTAGGGAACAGGAAAGAAAGCCAAAGGCAGGACCAGGCCTTGGCCACATGGAAGCCCTTAGGCACTGTAGAGACATAAGGACTTTCTTTGAGGGATAGGGTACCTCTGCAGTCAAATCCCAGGGCTCCAGAAGGGACAGAAAGATCCCTGACATCCTGCCTCTGGACTGCCGTGTCCATTGGGCCTCAGTGTAATTGTACTGAGCATGACTTTTGGGTCATCATCTCTCTTCAGGACTATATGTATTCTATTCATCATGCCAAACAATGCACTTCCCACTCATTGCATCTATGCACAGGGACTTGAGTTAACTTATCTCTGATGCTTTCTGGAAATGAGTATGCCCCACGGGACGAGAGTCTGCCTACCCCAGATTCTAGACCAAGACACATCGACTGGCCTGGGGGCAGCAGACCACACTCAGATCTTCCTTCCTCTCTGGCATTGTCTGTCTAGAGAGAAGCATGACTGGTGTGAGAACACTTAGTCTGTCCATGAAGGATTTGGTGGTCACATGGTTTACACCTTCATGCAACAAATATGCTACAAGACACACCTACAGTGACATATCCAGGATCAAGAGAAAGTGACAAAATTCATTTATACACAAATCCCTGACTGAAATGCATACCTACCACCAACCTTCCTCGCTACCTCTCCAGCTTCCTATCTCACTACTTTTCTAGCTCCCTACTTCCCTACCTCCTTACTTTTCTCCCTTACATCCTTTCACCCATCTTACCTACTGCCAAATGTGAGGGAAAGAGTGAACGAGTGGATCAGTGCGTGAGTGAGTAGATGAATAACTGATCCAGGGAGGAAGAAATGGTGAATCAATAAAGGAGTACTGAGAGAAAGCAGAGTTTCATGGGCTCTCCACCTGGCAGAAGGTCCGGCAAGAGGGCCTCTTGGTTACCAAGATTCTATGGTTGTATCTTGGGGGACAAGATGTTCCTCTGAGTTCTAATCTGGCCTTTGTGAGCAAGGAGTGGGCAAAAAGACATGGAGCTTGGCTGCTTGCCACCAACATACAGAAAAATGAAGCAACAAGCATGAAATGATGCTCAAGGAAGCAGATATCTGGATTTGGGGTGTGTGGGCTCAGCACCAGTCAACCTGGCAATGCCCTACATAGGAGCATTCAGGCTGGGGACAGGAGACATTGTTATCCGGTGCAGCCTCACCTCCAATGGCTTGCCAAAGGCCCTGCAACAACAACAGTGCAACCACTCCCTGTTTGGTTCACATCATGAAGCCACTCCTCTACTTCAGGCAAATGGGGCCTCACGATGAACATGATACCGGGGCTCTGAAGGGCTCTCAGCAGCCTTACTAAGAAGGTAAGTTTGGAAGGGTTTCTCTTCTGGGGTTGCTATCATTGAAGGCTATGGCCCCCAGAGAGGAAGAACGCTGCAGGAGATTCAAGGGGACTGAGTGGACAAACAGGACAAAACATGTTAAAGGGCCCATCAGAACAATTGGTCTCATGAGAGCTTGTCATGCCTGAAAATGATCTGGCAAAGCACCATGGAATCTCAGGGGCTACCCTTCAGCTTTCTCAACAGCCAGTAGTGTCTACGTGCCTAGACAGGTTCATGCCTGCCTCTCTCCGTTGCTAGGCCTGAGGCAGGATCCTTCCCTACAAAAAATTACCGGGAAACTGAAAAGGACACACCATAGGTGACCATCCTCTCAGTAGATCAATGTGCTCTGGACAAAGATGTGCAGAGACCTATGTGTGGATGGATGTTCCCCAGGGGGCAAGGGAAGCAAACATTGCCTCCGTATACAATATGACAAGAATTCAGGTTTAACGAAAGGCTTTTCAGTGCCAGAGTTCCTAGCCTGTTGTGATGGTGCCACAGCAATAGTTCCCCTTTTGTGAGAACTGAGGTTCCGGCAAGGACACCCCTCTCTCAACTGCCTTGACGCTCACCTCCCCCACAGTCCGTCTTCCTCTGGGGCCTTTGTTAAGGACAAAAGAGAGCCATTAACCTTGAATCATTCAGGCCGTGGCAAGATCCTCACCAGAATGTCTGACTGAAAGACACAATTCAAAAAGAAGGTGCTAAGGAAAGGCCCAGTGTATGTCCTCCAGGTGAGTGGTGAAAGCAAGGATTAGGAAAGAAAGCCAAAGGCAGGGCCAATCCTTGGCCACACGGAAGCCCCTAGTCACTGTAGAGAGTATTTAAGTGCACTCTCTGTGGGATAGGGTACCTCCACAGCCAAATCCCAGGGCTCCAGAAGGGACAGAGAGACCTCCTGCTTCTGCACGGACATGTCCATTGGGTCTCAGCATAATCTTTTTGAGAATGATTTTTAGGTCATCATCTTTCTTCAGGCCATTTAAATTCTAAACATTGACACAACTGAGGCACTTCCCTCATATCACATTCAGGCACAGGCACCTGAGTAGGCTTACCTCTGAAGCTTTCTGGAAATGAGTATGTCCCAAAGATTGTGAGTTTTTGGCTACCCCAGGTGCTGTACCAAGGCTGACATTTATTCCCCAGGAGCAGCAAGCCACACTCAGATCTTCCTTCCTCTGGGGACGTTGTCTGTCTATGGAGCAAAAAGATACCTGTGAGAACTCCTTGTTATTTCTTGTAGGCTTCGATGGTCACATGTGCTCCATCTTCATGCAGTGAATAATGCTACAAGACATACGTAGAACAAGACATACAGGAACCCAAGAAAGTGACAAAATGAACTTACTCACAGAGACACAAACCCCTGGCTGAAATGCATGACTGCCACCCGTCTTCCTCCCTACCTCTCTAGTTCTCTACCTCCCCACCTCCTTACTTTTATTCATCCTTCCCTCCCACCCTACCTATGGCCAAACATTAGGGAATGAATGAATGAGTGGGTAAGTGCATGGGTGAGTACATGAATAACGTGACCAGGAGGGAAAAATGGTAATTCCATAAAGGAATCGAGAGAGAAGGCAGACCCTCGTGGGTTCTCCACCTGACAGAACCTCTTGGCTGCCAAGATTCTACAGATGTGTCTTGTGGAATGGAGACATTCCTCTAAGCTCAATTCTTGTCTGTTCAAGCAAGGGGTGGCTGAGGGGACATTGGGCCTGGTCACTTGCTGCCAACACACAGAGAATGAGGCCACGATGTCGCATGGAATTTATTCTGAAGGAAACAGCTATCTGGTGACAGGGCACACAGACCCAGCACTAGTCAACCTGGCAACACCTACATAGGGATGTTCAGGCTGAGGCAGGAGCCACTGTTGCCTGGAGCAGCATCCCCCTCCTGTGTCCCACCAAAGGCCCCAAACAACACCAACGTGATTACTGCTCACTTGACCCTTGTGATGGTGTCACGGCTCTCCTTCAGGTAAATGGGGCCTCATGCTGGGGCTGATACAGTGGCTCCAAAGGGCTCTCAACAGCCTTACCAAAAAGGTATACTTGGAAGGGGTTTCTCTTCTCGGGGGTAGAATCATTGAAGGCTGTAACCCCAGAGTGGAAGAGCACCCCAGGAGATGCAAGGTGCCCAAGTGGGTGAACAAAACAAATACATCAAGGGGCCCATCAGGAACAAATGGCCACACTGAAAACTCATTATGCCTGAAAGTGATCTGGCCAAGCCCCATGGGGCTGCCCTTCAGCTCTCTCAACAGCAACAGCGTCTGCTTGCCAAGACTAAGTGGATCAGTTACTACCTGCTTATCACCATTGCCAGGCTTGGGGCACAATCCTTCCCTCCCAACCATTCTTAGGAGACTGGAAAGCACACACCATAGGTGACCATCCCCTCAGGTGATCAATGTATTCTGCATGGAAGTTTCCAGACACATTTGTGTGGATGTTCCCCAGGGAACCAGGGAAGCTAACACTGTCTTGATGTCCAGTCTGACTAGAATTCAGGTTTAACAAAAGGCCTTTTAATGTCTGAGATCCTAGCCTGTCTAGATGGCATTGTAGAATACGTTCACCCTTTGTGATGACTGAGGTTCCCACAAGGACTCCTCCCTTTGGACTGCCTTGGGGTGTGCCTCCCTCATAGCTCTTCATCCTCTGGTGCTCATGTCCAGGAAAAAAGGGAACCATTCACTTTGAATCATCCAGGTCGTAGTGAGACCCTCACTGGAATGTCTTACCGAAAGACAAGATGCAAAGAGAAGGACCTAAGGAAAGGCCTTGCCTATGGCCTCCAGGTAGGTGGTGGAAGTAGGGATCAGCAAAGAAAGTCAAAGGCAGGACTAGGAATTAGCCTATGTAAAAGAACCTACACAAGGTAGAGACACAGGGGCTCACCTTGTGGGATCAGTTGCCTCCACACCCAAATTCTAATGCTCCAAAAGGGACAGAAGGACAGGACCTTTTGCCCTTGGACTGCCACTTCCATTCAGCTCAGCACAATCCTATTGAGCATAATTTTTATGTCATTTTCTCTCTTTAGGACCATATGACTTCTCATCATTAAGCCAAAAAAAGCATGCTCCACACATTGCATTTATACCAAGAGTCTGAGTAGGCTTGCTTTCAGTGCATTCTGGAAATGATGAAGCCCCAAAGCATGTGAGTTTCTGTCTACCCCAGGTGCTGCACCAAGGCTGACATCGATGGCCCTGGAGGCAACAGGTATGAGTCAGATCTTCCTTTCTTTGGGGCATTGTCTGTCTATAGAGAAGCACAACAGCTGTGCTGACATCTAGTTTGGCCCTGTAGGCTTTGGTAGTCATGTTCGTCTAGTCAAGGCTATGGTTTTTCCTGTGGTCATGTATGGATGTGAGAGTTGGACTGTGAAGAAGGCTGAGCACTGAAGAATTGATGCTTTTGAACTGTGGTGTTGGAGAAGACTCTTGAGAGTCCCTTGGACTGCAAGGAGATCCAACCAGTCCATTCTGAAGATCAGCCCTGGGATTTCTTTGGAAGGAATGATGCTAAAGCTGAAACTCCAGTACTTTGGCCACCTCATGCAAAGAGTTGACTCATTGGAAAAGACTCTGATGCTGGGAGGGATTGGGGGCAAGAGGAGAAGGGGACGACAGAGGATGAGATGGCTGGATGGCATCACTGACTTGATGGACGTGAGTCTCAGTGAACTCCGGGAGCTGGTGATGGACAGGGAGGCCTGGCATGCTGCGATTCATGGGGTTGCAAAGAGTCGGACACGACTGAGTGACTGATCTGATCTGATGCTACATCTTCATGCAGTGAATGATGCTACAAGACCTATCTAGAGTGATAAATCCAAGAACCCAAGAAAGCAACAAAATTCATCTATCTATACACAGTGACACAAACCCCTGGGTAAAATATACTACCACCGACCTTCCTTGCTACCTCTCTAGCTTTCTATGTCCCCTATCTCTAGTTATCTACCTCTTTACTTTTCTTCATCCATCCTTACCTCCCAACCAACCTACTGCCAAACCTGAGGAAACAAGTGACTAGCATATCAGTGCTTGAGTGAATACTTAAGTAATGTGTCCAGAGAGGGAAAAATGGCAACTCCACAAAGGTGCCCCAAGAGAAGGGAGAGCCTCATGTGCTCTATACCCAGAAGAAGGCCCAGCACAAGGGCCTCTCAGTCACTAAAATTCTATAGATGTGTTTTGGAAAACAGAGATGTACCTCTCAGCTCGATCTTGGTCTGTGCAAGCAAGGGGTGGAATTGAAGACATGGGGCTAGGCCACTTGCAGCAAACACACAGAAAATGAGTCCACAAAGTCCCACAGAATGGATTCTTGAGGAAGCAGGTATCTGGTGACAGGGCACAAAGGCTCAGGACCAGTCAACCTGTCAATGCCTTGCATGGGAACGTTCAGGCTGGGAAGAGGAGGCCTCATCACCTGGTGTGTGTCCTCTCCCATGGCCTGCTGAAGGCCCCAAACAAAAACAACACAACTTTTCCTGGATTGACCCACATCTTGAGGCCATTGTTCTACTCCAGGAAAATATAGCCCCATAATGGAGATGCTACCAGGGCTCTGAAGGGCTTGCAACAGCCTTACTAGAAAGTTAAGCTCCAAAAAGATTTCTTCTCTGGGGGTGTGATCACTGAAGGCCATGCCCCCCCAGAGAGGGAGAACGCTTCAAGATATGCCTGGGGCCCAAGTGGAAAAACGAAAAACCCATCAAAGGGCTCATCAGGAACAAGTGGTCTCACCAAGACCCTGGCATGCCTGTAAATTAATTAGCCACACCCTATGGAATCTTAGGGGCTACTCTTTAGCTCTCTTAACAGCCAGCACCATCTAACTTCCAAGACCCACTGGACAGGTTCCTGCCTCTCACCATTGCCAGGTCTAGGGCATAATCTTTCTCTACCTGCTTGTTCTTTAGAGACTGTGAAGCACACAAACAGGTGACCATCCCCTTAGTCATTCAGCAAGCTCTGTATGAAAGTGTGCAGAGACCTGTGTGTGGATATTCCTCAGGGAGCCAGGAAACAAACACTGCCTCCATGATCAATCTGATTAGAATGTAGGACCAATAGAAAGCATTTCAGTCTCCGAGATCATAGATGGTCTTGAAGGCACTGCAGCAGAAGTTCCCCTTTGAGAGGACTGTGGACCACAAACAACTCCCCACTCTTGACTGCCTTGAGGTGGGCCTACTCCATAGCCCAGTGTCCTCCGGGGCCCATGTTAAGGACCAAAGAGAGTCACTCACCTTGAATTGTTCAGGTCACAGTGAGGCCTTCTCCAGAATGTCTGACTGAAAGACACAATTTGAAGAGAAGTAGCTAAAGAAAGGTCCTGGCTATGTCCTCTGGGTGGGTGGTGGAAGCAGGGATCAGGAAAGAAAGCCAAAGGCAGGACAGGCTTTGGTCACACGGAAGCTCCTGGGCACTGTAGAGACTCAGGGATAGGGTGCCTCCACACTCAAATCCCAGGGCTCCAGAAAGGACAGAAGAAACCACAACCTCTGGGCCCTGTAATTTCACTTCCATTGAGCCTCACCATAGTCCTATTGAGCATGATTTTAGATCACCATCTCTCTTCAGGACCATATGAGTTCTCATCATCAGCCCAAACGAGGCATGCCCCACGCATTGCATGCATGCACAGGCACCTGAGTAGGCTTACTTCTGATGCTTTCTGAAAAGGAGGATGCCCCAGAGGATGTGAGTTTCTGTCCACACCAAAGGCCGGATCAAGGCTGATATCGATTGCCCTAGGGGCAGCAGGCCACACTCAGATCTTCCTTTCTCTGGGGGTGTTGTCTGTCTAGAAGGAGAACAACAGCTATGAGAATACCTACTCCATCCTTGCAGGCTTTGGTGGTCACGCATGCTGCACCTTCAGGCAGTGAATGACGCTGCAAGACATAACTACAGAGACACATCCAGGAACACTGGAAAGCAACTAAATATACCTATATGCAGAGACAAAAATCCCTGGCTGAAATGGATAACTACCACCAACCTTCCTCCCTACTAGGTCCCTACCTCTCTAGTTCCTTACCTCTTTACTTTTTTCAAACACTCCTTCCTTCCCACCATACTTACTGCTAAATATGAGGAAATGAGTGGACAAGTGGTCAAGGCATGAGTGAATATAAGAATAACGTGTACAAGCAGCCAGAAATGGCATATTCAAAGAGGAGTTCCAAGAGAAGGCATAGCCTCATGGACTTTCCACCCATCAGAGGCCTGGCACAAAGGCCTCTCAACCTCCAAGAGTCTATGGATCTGTTTTGGGAATGGAGACTTCCTCAGTGCTCGAACCAGGTCTTTGCAAGCAAGGGATCGCAGAGGGGACATGGGGCTGGCCATTTACTGCAAACATGCAGAAAACAAGGCCATGAAATCCCTCAGTAGAGGTGGTCAAGGATGCAGATATTTGGAGACGGGACCTGAGGGCTCAGCACCAGTTAACACATCAGTGCCCTGCATGGGAAACTTCAGGATGGGGACAGGAACCATTGCTGGCTGCTTCAGCACCCCCTCCCATGGGCTTGCCCAAGGCCCTCAGAGAGCAGCAAAGTATCTAGTCCTTGATCAGTCCAGATCATGGGACTGACCCTCTACTTTGGGCAAATGGTCCCTCTCGATGGAGGTGATACTGTGACCCTTAAAGGTTCTCAACAACCTTACTGTGAAAGTAAGCATCGTAGGAACTTCTCCTCTGGAAGGTGCTATCATTGGTGGCCATGGCCCCTAGAGAGGAAGAATGCCACATGAAACACAAGGGGCCCAGGCAACTGAATGAATGAAACAAAACCCATCATAGGGCCCATTAGGAACAAGTGGCCACATCAAGAACTTACCATGCCTGAAAGTGACCTGGCCATGCCCCATGGAATCTCATGGGCTGACCTTCAGCTCTCTCAATTGCCAGCAGGGTCTATCTGCCAAGACCTGGCAGGTTGGTTTCTGCCTGCCACTCACCATTACCAGTCCTGGGGCACCATCTTTCTCTGCTGATGGTTCTTGGGAGATGGAAAAGACCACACCATAGCTGACCATTCTCTCAGTCAATCAGCATGCTCTGCATGGAGGTGTGCAAAGACCTTTGTGTGGATGACTCCAGTTGGCCAGGGATGCAAACATTGCCTCCATGTCTAATCTAATTAGAATTTAGGTTTAATGAAAGGCTTTTCAGTACCTGAGTTCCTAGCCCCTGGAAATGCCACTGCAGCATAAATTCCACCATGGGGATGACTGAGGTTCCCAAAAGGATTCCCACCTCTGGACGGCCTAAAGGGGTGCCTCCCCCATGGTCCACCTCTCTCTGGGGCCCATGTGCAGGACCAAAGAGAGCCACTCACCTCAAGTTATTTAGCATGTGGCAAGAATCTCTATAGAACATCTGCCTAAAAGAAACAATTTAAAGAGAAGGAACTATAGAAAGGCCCCACCTAATGGCCTCCTGGTGGCCTGTGGAAATTGGGATGACTAAAGGCAGGACCAGGCCTTCACCCTGTGGAAGCCCCTAGATACTGTAGAGACTCAAGGGCTTTCCTCAAGGGGTAGGGTGCCTCCACACCTAAATCCCAGGGTTTCAGAGAAAAAAGAAAGGTCCCTGACCTCTACTTCTGGGCTGCAATCTCCAATGGGCCTCAGCATACTTCTATCGAACATGATTTTTAGGTGATCATCTCTCTTCAGAACCATATGAATTCTTCTCCTCAACCCAAGTGAGGCATGCCCCATGAAGTGCATCTATGCACAGGAATCTAAGTAGTCTTACCTCCAAAGCTTTCTGGAAATAAGGAAGCTGTAAAGGACTTGAGTTTCTGTCTACCCAGCTGTGGCACCAAGGCTGACATCAGTTGCACCAGGAGCAGCAGGCCACACTCAGATAATCCTTCCTTTGCAGATGTTGTCTGTCTAGAGAGCAGAAAGACTCCTGTGAGACAGCCTAGTCTGTCCCTGTAGGCTTTGGTGGTCATGTGTGCTACACTTTGATGTAGCAAATGTTGCTACAAGACATACCTAGAGCAATAAGTCCAGGAACACAAGAAAGCAACGAAATGCACCTATATGCAGAGACACAAACCCCTGGCTGAAATGCTCATCTACCTTCCTCCTTACCTCTCTAAGTTCCAACCTCCCATCCTCTTTGGTTTGCTACCTCCCTACATCCTCACTTTTCTCCATCTTTGCCTCCCACCCTACATACTGACAAACATGAAGAAACAAGTGGATGAATGGATCAATGTTTGAGTGAATATATGAATAACAATACATCCAGGGAGATAGAAATGGTGACTCCAAGAAAGAGTCCTGAGAGAAGACAGAGCCTCATAGGCTCTGAGAGGGTCATGAGGACCTCTCAGCTGCCAAGATTCCATGGACATGTCTTGGGGAATGGAGATGCTCCTCCAAGCTCAGTCTGGGTCTGTGCTAGCAAAGGGGTGGCTGAGGTGGCATGAAGTCTGGTCACTTGCTGCAATCACACAAAAAAAGAGGCCAAGAAGTTCCACAGAATGGATGCTCGAGGAAGCAGGTATCTGTGGCTGGGCCCATGGGCTCATCACGAGTCAACCTGGCAATGCCCTGCAAGGGAACATTCAAGCTGGAAACAAGAGCCATCACTGCTGCTGGGGCATCCCCTTCATGGCCTGCTGAAAGCCTCCAAACAACAAGAAGGCAACTACTCCTTGCTCGGCCCATGCCAAGGGACCACCCCTCTACTTCAGGTGAACGGTGCCCTATGATGGAGTTAATATGGGCTGCAAAGAGCTCTCAACAGCCTCACTAGGAAGTAAGCTCAAAAGGGGTTTCTCCTCTGGAGGTGTTATTGTTAAAGGCTGTGGCCCCCAGGAGGCGCATGGTCCCTGAGTACAAATGAAACAAAACTCAGCAAAGGGCCCATCAGGAATATCTGGCTTTACAGAGACCCTGCCATGCCCAAAAGTGACCTGGCCTAACCCCATGGAATCTAAGAGGTTGCCCTTCAGCTCTCTTAACAGCCAACAGCGAACACCCTGCATGGGAGTGTTCATACCAGGGACAACAGCGATTGTCAACTGGTGGGGTGTCTGTTCCCATGCCTGCCCAAGGCCCCCAGATAAAGCAATGCAATGCTCCCTGCTTGGCCCACATCATGGGGCCACCCCTCTACTTCAGGCAATCAGGGCCTCACTATGGAGATGATACCAGGGCTCCTATGAGCTCTCAACTTTCTTTCTAGGAAGGAGTGCTTGGAAGGGGTTTCTCCTCTGGGGCTGCTTTAGTTGAAGACTGTGGCTCCTGGAAAGGAAGAATGTCCCAGGAGAAACAAGGGGCTCCAGTGGGCGATCAAAGCAAAGCCCATCAAACAGCCCATCAGGAACCACTTGTGTCACCCAGACTCTGGCATGCCTGAAAGTGACCTGGCCAAGCCCCATGGAAACTCAGGTGCAGCACTTCAGCTCTCCCAACAGCCAGTAACATCCACCTGCCAAAACCTGGTTCACAGGTTTCTGCCTGCCTCTCACTGTTGCCAGGCCAGGGGCACGATATTTTCCTATCAGTGGTTCTTGGGAGACTGAAAAGCACACACCAGGTGATTGTCCCCTCAGTAGCTCAGTGTGTGCTATGTGGAGGTGTATAGAGACAGTATGTGTGAAGGTTCCCCAGGGTGCAGGGAAGGAAACATTGCCTCCATGTACTATCTGACTAGAATTCAAGTCTCAGGAAAGGCTTTTCAGGGCCAAGGGCTTGGAGCCTAGCAAGACGGTGTGGCAGCCAGATTCCTTCCTTTCTGAAGACTGAGGTTCTTAAAAGGACTCCCCCTTCTGGACTGCATTGAGGCGGGCTTCCCCCATAGTCCAACATCCTCTGTGTCTGGTGTCCAGAACTAAAGAGAACCACTGACCTCAAATCATTCAAGTCAGAATGGCAAGATCCGGGCCATTTTTGGTCAGAATGAAAGTGAAAGTGAAGTCATTCAGTCGTTCCTGACTCTTTGTGACTCTATGGACTGTATGTAGCCCACCATTCTGCTTTCTCTATGGGATTTTCCAGGCAGGAATACTGGAGTGGGTTGCCATTTCCTTCTCCAGGGGATCTTCCCGACCCAGGAATCAAACCGGGGTCTCCTGCATTGCAGGCGGATTCTTTACCAACTGAGCTATCAGGGAAGCTCTAATAATAGCTGCTTCCAAAAAGTCTACAAACAATAAATGCTGGAGAGGGTGTGGAGAAAAGGGAACCCTCTTATGCTGTTGGTGGGAATGAAAACTAGTACAGCCACTATGGAGAACAGTGTGGCGCCTCCTTAAAAAACTGGAACTAGAACTGCCATACAACCCAGCAATCCTACTGCTGGATATACACACTGAGGAAACCAGAATTGAAAGAGACACATGTATCCCAATGTTCATCGCAGCACTGTTTACAATAGCCAGGACATGGAAACAACCTAGATGTCTATCAGCAGGTGAATAGATAAGAAAGCTGTGGTACATATACACAATGGAATATTATTATTCAGCTATTAAAAATAATGCATTTGAATCAGTTCTAATGAGGTGGATGAAACTGGAGCCTATTATACAGAGTGAAGTAAGTCAGAAAGAAAAACACCAATACAGTATACTAATGCATATATATGGAATTTAGAAAGATGGTAACAATGACCCTATATGCAAGACAGCAAAAGAGACACAGAGATAAAGAACAGACTTTTGGACTCTGTGGGAGAAGGCAAGGGTGGGATGATTTGAGAGAACAGCATTGAAACATGTATATTATCATATGTGAAATAGATCACCAGTCCAGGTTTGATGCATGAGACAGGGTGCTCAGGGCTGGTGCATGGGATGACCCTGAGGGATGGGACTGGGGAGGGAGGTGGGAGTGGGGTTCAGGACGGGGGACACATGTACACCGATGGCTGATTCATGTCAATGTTTTGAATGAGTATATAATGATCACACACAAAACATGTATTTAACAAGACTTTAAAAAAAAAATACAACTATGACAATCCTAAATTGGCAAAACCAATACAATATTGTAAAGTTTAAAAATAAAATAAAATTTAAAAAAAAAGAAAGAAAAAAAATAATAAATAAATAAAATTAAAAAAAAATAATAAACCAGGAAAAAACAACTATACTTAGTAAAAATACCTCTAAAAATATTTCTGATGAATTTTGAAAAGTATTCATTTGGTCTCTGGTGAGACTCTCACCAGAATATCTGACAGAAAGGCACAATTTGAAGGAGTTAAGGAAAGGCCCCATCTATGGTCTCTGGGTGGTTGGTGGAAGCAGTGATCAGGAAAGAAAGCTGAAGGCGGGACCACACCTTGGCCATGTGGAAGCCCCTAGAAAAAGTGGAGTCTCAAGGGCTTTCCTTGAGGGATTGGGTGCCTCCACACCCAAATCCCAGGGCTCTGAAAGGGATAGAATCACACTCGACCTCTTGCCCCTGGACTGCCACCTACATTGGGCCTCAGTGTAATCGTATTGAACATAATTTTTAGGTCATCATCTCTCTTCAACAGGAGAGTTAATAGGAGTTAATATGTTTTATTTTCAGGCATTTTTTTGATTTTCATGTATTGTCTTCCTCTTTCTTCAACATGCTTATCATAAAATGTCAACATTAATATTTTATGAATATTAACTCTATAATATTTTTGATATTCATTATAAATATTTTTAGGGATTTTTTTTACTAAGCATAGTTGCTTTTTCCTTGTTATTTTCTCAATTTTAGGATTGTCATAGTTTAAAATATACTTTTTTAGTGATAATTATATATATTTTTTAAAAGTAATTATCGTTTTGTTAACCCCATTATTTCCCACAGAAATGGACTGTTTGTACATTTCCATACATTTTTTTCATGTTTAATTATGATATATGAGATCATTTCATTGATGAGCTTTTATCAGTTATGATTTATATTGATACCTGTTTTTTTATTGCATAAAAACTTTTTCAAATATTTTGAAGCCACATGTGTCTTTTGATTATAAATTAAATATACATGCATTTGTAATTTTGATTTTTTTAGCTGGAAATTAATTTATGGCCTTTTCTGAACCATGTTAATAAGGTTTTGTTGTGTCATTTGTTTTCTTTAATATCTTGCTAACTTGATACAGCCTCTTGAGGGGTTCACCCTCAAGCAGAGTGAAAAGGCTGGCTTAAAACTCAACATTCAAAAAACTAAGATCATGACATCTGGTCCCATCACTTCATGGCAAATAAATGGGGGAAAAGTGGAAGTAGTAACAGATTTTGTTTCCTTGAGCTCCAAAATCTCTGCAGATGGTGACTGCAGCCATGAAATTAAAAGATGCTTGCCTCTTGGAAGGAAAGCTGTACTTAGTTGCTCAGTCGTGCCTGACTGTTTGTGACCCGATGGACTGTAGCCTACCAAGCTCCTCTGTCCATGGGGATTTTCCTAGCAAGAATACTGGAAAGGGTTGCCATGTCCTCCTCCAGGGGATCTTCCCAACCTAGGGATAGAACTGGGTTCTCCTGCATTACAGGTTTTTTTTACCAGCTGAACTACCAGGGAAGCCCGTGACAACATATTAAAAAGCAAATATATCACTTTGCCAACAAAGGTCAGTATAGTCAAAGCTATGGTTTTTCCAGTAGTCATGTATGGATGTGAGAGTTGGACTATAAAGAAGACTGAATTCGGAAGAATTAATGCCTTCAAATTGTGGTGCTGGAGAGGACTCTTGAAAGTCCATCAGAAAGCAAGAAGATCAAACCAGTCAATCCTAAAGAAAATCAATCTTGAATTGTACAAAATCTTGAACTGCACAAAACCTTGAACTGTACAAAACAGATCTTCACGACCCAGATAATCATGATGGTGTGATCACTCACCTAGAGCCAGTCATCCTGGAATGTGAAGTCAAGTGGGCCTTAGAAAGCATCACTATGAACAAAGCTAGTGGAGGTGATGGAATTCCAATTGAGCTATTTCAAATCCTGAAAGATGATGCTGTGAATGTGTTGCACTCAATATGCCAGCCAATTTGGAAATCTCAGCAGTGGCCACAGGACTGGAAAAGGTCAGTTTTCATTCCAATCCCAAAGAAAGGCAATGCCAAAGAATGCTCAAAATACCACACAATTGCACTCATCTCACATGCTAGTAAAATAATGCTCAAAATTCTCCAAGCCAGGATTCAGCAATATGTGAACCGTGAACTACCAGATGTTCAAGCTGGATTTAGAAAAGGCAGAGGAACCAGAGATCAAATTGCCAACACCCGCTGGATCATGGAAAAAGCAAGGGAGTTCCAGAAAAACATCTATTTCTGCTTTATTGACTATGCCAAAGCCTTTGACTATGTGGATCACAATAAACTGTAGAGAATTCTGAAAGAGATGAAAATACCACACCACCTGACCTGCCTCTTGAGAAACCTATATGCAGGTCAGGAAGCAACAGTTACAACTATACATGGAACAACAGACTGGTTCCAATAGGAAAAGGAGTACGTCAAGGCTGTATATTGTCACCCTGCTTATTTAACTTTTATGTAGAGTACATCATGAGAAACACTGGACTGGAAGAAACACAAGCTGGAATCAAGATTGCCGGGAGAAATATCAATAACCTCAGATATGCAGATGACACCACCCTTATGGCAGAAAGTGAAGAGGAACTCAAAAGCCTCTTGATGAAAGTGAAAGTGGAGAGTGAAAAAGTGGGCTTAAAGCTCAACATTCAGAAAACGAAGATCATGGCATCCGGTCCAATCACTTCATGGGAAATAGATGGGGAGACAGTGGAAACAGTGTCAGACTTTGTTTTTCTGGGCTCCAAAATCACTGCAGATGGTGATTGCAGCCATGAAATTAAAAGACGCTTACTCCTTGGAAGAAAAGTTATGATCAACCTAGATAGCATATTGAAAAGCAGAGACATTACTTTGCCAACAAAGGTCCGTCTAGTCAAGGCTATGGTTTTTCCTGGGGTCATGTATGGATGTGAGAGTTGGACTGTGAAGAAAGCTGAGAGCCAAAGAATTGATGCTTTTGAAGTGTGGTGTTGGAGAAGACTCTTGAGAGTCCCTTGGACTGCAAGGAGATCCAACCAGTCCATTCTGAAGAAGATCATCCCTGGAATTTCTTTGGAAGGAATGATGCTAAAGCCCATGCGAAGAGTTGACTCATTGGAAAAGACCCTGATGCTGGGAGGGATTGGGGACAGGAGGAGAAGGGGCGACAGAGGATGAGATGGCTGGATGGCATCACTGACTCGATCGGCATGAGTCTGAGTGAACTCTGGGAGTTGGTGATGTGGGAAGCCTGGAGTGCTGCGATTCATGGGATCGCAAAGAGTCGGACATGACTGAGCGACTGAACTGACTGACTGACTAATGCTAAAGCTGAAGCTCCAATACTTTGGCCACTTGATACAAAGAGCTGATTCATTGAAAAAGATGCTGATGTTGGGAAAGATGGAAGGCAAAAGGAGAAGAGGGCAGCAGAGTATGAGGGGGAAGATTCAGAGAACAAGAATCTGAGAAAACCCTGGCAGATAATGAAGGATAGGGAAGCCTGTGTGCTGCAGGTCATGGGGTCACAAAGAGTTGGATATGACTTAAAGACTGAACAATAACTCAATCTCAGAGGAAACTCATTTCATAATGCATGTAAATGTATCTTCTTATATATTTAGGTAAAAATAAATTACACCAACCTGTGGCAAACATCGGAGAAGGCAATGGCACCCCACTCCAGTACTCTTGCCTGGAAAATCCCATGGACGGAGGAGCCTGGTAGGCTGCAGTCCATGGGGTCGCTAAGATTTGGACACGACTGAGTGACTTCACTTTGACTTTTCACATTCATGCATTGGAGAAGGAAATGGCAACCCACTCCAGTGTTCTTGCCTGGAGAATCCCAGGGACAGGGGAGCCTGGTGGGCTGCTGTCCATGGGGTCGCAGAGTCGGACACGACTGAAGCGACTTAGCAGCAGCAGCAGCTGTGGCAAACATGGCTCAGAAAATGTCTCAGACTATTTCAGTACAGGGTCATCCAAAAAACTGGATTTGCCCTTAATGTTATCTGGTTGCTCATTGAGAAAAAATCTATTTCTAATTTGGTGACTCATGTTCAGTTGTAAATGATAATCTTTTGACATCATTTATAGCATATTCTTTATTATATTATACAGTTAGTCCACATTAGGATCTATAATTTTTTATGTTTCTTAGTGTATAGACTAAATATTAGGTAAGAATTTTGGTTCTATGACAGTACTACTGTATCTCTAACCTTTTTAATGTCGTTTTCCTTCAGTATGGGACATTCTTTAGTACTTCAAATAGAATCCTGTAAAAATATAAAAATATTTTCATCATGTTTGTTGAATTAGATTAACCACTATGCTGTGGACCAGTGAAACAAAATTTCTCAACTTCAATATTATTAATTTCATGTTCAAATGAAATTTATAAGCTTATATCAAGTAAGTTAGTCACTCATTCAAAAGGAAATCCCATATCCCTATTCAGTTTGTCTTCTGCTTAAACCTATTATGCTTAGGAGTGCATCTTCCTCAGTTGATTTTCTATTTGGAATATAAACATGACCAAAGGTAACTGGACACCTATCATTAATGCAGTGTTGCATTTCTTGGTTGAATGTCTTACTCAAAGATAATTGAGATAAAAGCAGTGGACTAGGTTCTGAACGTAGTATATAAAAAAATAAATCTCTGAAACAAAGCTTATAGGATGAATATTTTTTTTTATCTTTGAGCTAGATAGACAGGATTGGTTCACATGAGTTTCTTTCAAGGTTTCACTGTCTCAAATCCCAAATACAATGTCTAAAAAGGATATAATGATTTCCTATATTAACATATTTCCCTGTATTGTCACCTAGGTTTATCTTCATTTTAATTATATTTATCATGATTTTCACGATCAGTAAGGTCTTCATCTTACTTTAAGACCACAAGTTCTCATCATTGTTCCAAGCCCTGGCACTTGATACACATTCATACACTTGGACCTGAATATACATACCAGCCAATTATGGTACCAATTTGCACTGGCATTTTGATATATTCAGTAGTGGGCACCTGAATCACATTAATTTTCAAAGGTTGCAAGCTAAACCATGTTCCTTCTTTGTACTCATTATTTAAGGGTACAGGAGTAGGACAGGTATTAAAATATAGAACTAAGTCTTGTGAAACATGACCCTTGAATGCTTGAATAATGAAACAATATGGTCAATACTCAAAAAATTATCTAGTGTAGAGGTTGTAGACTACTGATAATCCTACACAAGAATGACACAAAATACAGGTTTCTTTGGAGAACCACTCAGAAGATGTCAGAACACAAGAGTGTCTCAATTATTATCCTTTATTTATTTATCAAAAGATGTGTATATACAGTCACTCAGTCGTGTCTGACTCTTTGTGACTGCATAGACTGTAGGCCACCAAGCTCCTCTGTCTGTGGGATTTCCCAGGCAAGAACACTGAAGTGGGCTGCCTTTTCTTACTCTAATATCAAAAGATGCCATACCAGTAACATCTGGCATTGTCTACTGCCAAATATGAACTCTCCTAAAATGATGCATATGAAGTGACATGAAACAAATCAATTATCAGGCTACTAGAAATAGTATTCATTTCCAAGCATCCTCCAACATTCATAGGACAAATATCGTTACACTAAAAATAATGCATTAACATGATATACAGGCACTGAAATTTATATATGGGTTTCCTCATTAATATAATCAACTTTAGGTTTAATAAGAATAGAAAATCACTGAATCTCATATTTTAATCTATGGTGGCAGAGTCTTTCATTTGTTAAAATTTTTTCAGTGACCCTAAGGCAGCATGACACTATTAGGATCCCACGGGTGGGCTTCCCTGGTGGCTCAGATGGTAAAGTGTCTGCTTGGAATGCGGGAGACCCAGGTTCGATCCCCAGGTCAGGAAGATCCCCTGGAGAAGGAAATGGCAACCCACTCCAGTACTCTTGCCTGGATGGAGGAGCCTGGTAGGTTACAGTCCATGGGGTTGCAAACAGTCAGACACGACTGAGCAATTTCACGTTCATTTCTTTCTTTGATATTATATAAATATTGGTTTTAGTCATGTATAGAGACCTGGATGAGTAGCAAACATTCTTCTATATACCGGTTAATAAAAATTTTCTTAACAATTATCAAGTGAGATTCAAATAATAAGCAACGATTATTTTGTCATAAGATGACATCAAGTAGATCAGTCAAATCGATAAGATTATCCCATATCAATATTCAGGCTTCCCTGGTAGCTCAGCTGTTAAAGAATCTGCCTGCAATGTGGGAGATCTGGGTTCCATCCGGAGGGCATGACAACCCACTCCAGTATTCTTGCCTGGAGAATCCCCATGGACAGAGAAGGCCTGGCAGGCTACAGTCCATGGGGTGGCACAGACATGACTGAGTGACTTTCACTTTCATATCAATATTCAGGCTGATTAAAAAAATAAACCAAACTGCTTTGGCCAGTGATACATTTGGAATGAATTTATGGCTAAGGCTGCCATTTGCCACTTAATGTGAAGGTGTAATTCCTAGCAGTATATCTTACTGTAATAAGTAAAGAGAGAGAGAGAAAAAAAAAAAAAAAAGCCAAGGATAGAACCCAAATCTGCAACACTATTAGGAATTATAAATCATTAAACAAAGCGTAATGGATGAACATTTTCTTCACTTATAAGCACATAAATTGGTATAGACACAAATGTTTTTCTTAAGGTTCTGTTGTCTCAATTCAAATATATCTCCTTGAAGGACAGGTACCCATTTAACATATTTCAAATATGTACAGGAGGAAACTTGTATCTTTTAGTTAAGTTAGCTTTTGTAGTTTTCAGAAGTTTCAATCTGCGATTGCTAAGTTTCAGCTCTTCCATCTATGATAAATCTTTTTATATTACTTAATCTCTTCATATACGGTAACATGCCCAAATCTAACTATTGCCCTAAATAGGTGAAAATTTGTATTTCAGTTCTGCAGTTGTTGGATAACTAATTGTTATTCAGTTATATGAGTGAAGGTTTGTGAAAAATATTTGGCTACATTTTTTTTTTTCCCAGCAGGTTTCATTCCCAGATGTCAAGTTATTTCTCAATTCTATTTTCACTTTTCTCTATTGCTGTATTGTGTATTAGGTTTGATTCCACCCTGTTTGCATTTGAGTTACATCTTTCTGCAATTGTTCTAAGACAATAAGTATGTTTGTCTTTATTTCTATATCAGTAGAGTTTGCAATTGTGGCCTCAGTTTCTATTTATTTATAAACATAGTATTTAGTAAATCTATTTAGTTTGATCATGACACCATTTTAATATTCATATAAAAGCTTTTCATAATGATAAAGCTTATTGCATACAAGTAGAATTTAATTGACTCAAATTAGAAGTAGTAATATTAAAAGAAATAATTCATTTGATGATCCTAGGAACCTTAAGTATGGGTAATGGAGATGGTCAAGTTCTAAACCAGGTAGGCTTATTTTTAATAGGATGATACATTTTGGGACTTTGCAAGGAACTACCTTTTATTATTTGGGCTGGGTATATTTCTTTCTCATTGACATTAATTTCAGTTATGTTAAACTGGACTCCAGTGGCAGCCAGAGAGCAGATGGAGTTTTGTGTTATTGTTCAGGGACTTTCAGTTTGAATATACTTGTATTTAGTTTGATGGGTTAAAAAATTCTTCCCATTGGTATATTCAGTAACACAAAGGGTGACACTTGATTGCTTTATTTGGGTAATACTGATAGTTGATGGGACTTGGACATTTTCCATTCTTCCAATTGAAGTATATGAAGTGTTATGACAAAATAGATGTTTCTAGAGTTTCCACTCCATTTTTAGAACATTTGTAATCAATTCAAAATTCCTTGAGGTTAATATACTCAGTTTTAAAGGAAGAATGACTAACACCATAAGCTTCATGCTCAACTAACGTGAAATAGGATAAATATCAAAATTATAAATGGTCGAGATAATTAAGTAATACAGCAATCTATCTCTCCTGCTGTTTGTCCATCAGAGAAACTTTTTAGTTACTATCTAGAGAATTTAACCTTAAAGTTCTTAATGGGCTTCCCTGGTGGCTCAGAGAGTAAAGAATCTGCCTGCAATGTGGGAGACCTGGGGTTCTATCCCTGGGCTGGGAAGATCCCCTGAAGGAGGGAACAGCTATCCACTCCAGTATTCTGGCCTGGAGAAGTCCATGGACCAGTCCATGGGGTCACAAAGAGTTGGACATGACTGAGTGACTTTCACTTTCACCTTTTTCTTAATGGGAATTGAGGTCCACTCAAACATAGGTGTTGATCTCACAAGAGAAATATGCCTCTACTTGGGTTTCTTCTTTACCTTGATGGCAGGGTGAATTATCAATAAACCTCTCTGGTGAGATATTGGAACAATTTGATATATACCAGATTTCCTGTTCAGTATTGATGACACACCTCCTCAGTGGAATTTTTATAGCATCTGGCTATAGTGATGGCAAAATAAGTCCAGGAAGGCCAAAAAATCTTTAAGTATTATATTTGATCATGACTACTTTTTTTTACATCAGAAAATGGATTAGGCTTAATCTCTAAATACAAACATCTTCTAAATGATATTTGAGAAATACTATGCTTACTAGAGAGAGTTAATCTAATTTCGGTGAAACCAATGGTAAGGCTTTGGGTCACCGTGAGTGGTTTAATGTAACTGAGCCAAATAAATTTTAGGATATGGTTCATTTATTCCACTCTTTAGGAACTGGAAATGGTAAGAAGTAGGCAAATTTTGAGTATTTGAAGGATGTTACATAGCTACTAAATTACAAAGAATATAGAAGCAATTTATTGGATTCTAGATATTTAGGAATTCCAAAAGTTGAGATGATATATTTTAGATGTTATAGATCTATATAGATCTTATATAGTGTTATAGATAATATACTTGGGCATCAGTTTTAGCCTATGGAAACTTGTCTGGCCTATGGAAACTTGTCTGGCCATCTAAACGTCATACTCAGCATTACTAAAAATATTTGATACCTTCTAAAGGTCTAATCTTGATCAAGTCTATTTGCCACCATATTCCAGGTAATATTGGATGTAGATGGCTTTCCTAGGAGTTAGTCGTAAAGTATTTTTTTAAGCAACATATCTTTGTATTATCTTCTAAATTATTTAGCCCTATATAAGCGTTGCAAGATTCCAAAATAATTAGCATATTCCCTCTGAATGAGTTGATCAGTGGCATGAAAAAGCCACACAATTATACAATTGAAAAATTGTAAGGAAAAATTCCCATCATGTAATTTCCATTTTCCCATGTTGTTCTTATTTACCCTTGATTTATAATTTTTAAATTTAAAATTTTTAAATTTTAAATAGATATTTTTGAAATTATGAATTGGAGTTTCTGGGTAGGAGTAACAGAAATTTAATTTTTCTAGTCCAAAACTTTGTAGCTCTTTTCACAATTTGGTCTGCAATTTCTTTTTTAAGATAACTTTTTCCCAATATGGGTTTTATAAAGAGTAATATAAATTTTTAGAGAATTTTCAATGACTCTAATACCTTGGTAATTCATATCTCAGGTAATATTTCAGTTCTATCAACATTTGAAAGCCTCCATTCTTCCAAAGTTGGATGGTGGCATAATAGAACATATTTATTATCAGCATAGATACTCATTTTAAGGCTGATGGCTAATCTAAGGTGACACTGGCAACATGGCAAAGAGGTATCTTGGGCCTAGTTCCCTCACAGAAGAACAATTTAGCAACTATACACAAATGAAAAGAGAGTCTGACACCTCAAGTGCAAGGCTATAGTACACTGCTGCTGCTGCTGCTGCTGCTGCTAAGTCGCTTCAGTCATGTTCAACTCTGTACCATCCCATAGACAGCAGCCCACCAGGCTCCCCCATCCCTGGGATTCTCCAGGCAAGAACACTGGAGTGGGTTGCCATTTCCTTCTCCAATGCATGAAAGAGAAAAGTGAAAGTGAAGTCGCTCAGTCGTGTCTGACTCTTCGCAACCCCATGGACTGCAGCCTACCAGGCTCCTCCATCCATGGGATTTTCCAGGCAAGAGTACTGGAGTGGGGTGCCATTGCCCTCTCCGATAGTACACTGGTGGGGCACAAAAGGACAAGAAAAACACATCAAGAAGGGTTAGAGTAAACGTTTCATTTTGTACACTCTCATTCCTTCCCTGAGCTGAAACAGCAATATGCTGAGAAGGATCTCTTTGGCCATGATTTCTCCCGTTTAGGAAACAGAAACTAAGACCTACGTCCACTTCCCCAGGGTTTCAGGACATTGTTTGTGAGGTATGTTCCTCTCTTCTCCCACATGGAACACTGAGGGAACTGTCTTTGATGTACCACTCATGGACAGTAGGAACAAGGAAAAGGGTTATGGGCTTACTGCAACTGATGCTGATAATCTTGACAGAAGTCCTGTACCCCTAACAGCAGCCTTGTCCATCGAGGGCCCTTGCTAGGAGTATTGCTAGAACAAGGAGCCCTTCATGAGTTTCGCCCAGCCAAAGAGGCCAGACTGCAGCCCTGCCCAACTATAAGGCCAGACCCAACCCTCCCTCATCTCAGAGCCCAGCAAGTGTCCTCACTCAACATCAGGGTATTGGCAGTTTGCTTCAACTGCCCATGGATGCTAAGAACTGGCCCTTCCACAATCCCAGGCTGAACTGGCTGATGAATAACTTTTTCTTCCAAGCCAAGCTCTAATGGCTTGAAGTGACAACTTCCTCAAATGTGGAGATATCAATACCAGGATATGAGGATCACAAATAATCAGAGATATTGAACACTATCAAAGGAAATGAACAGAGTCATAATAACTAACCCTAAAGAAATGGAGCCCTAACAACAACTTGATAAAGAACTCAAAATATTTTAAAGAAACTCAGAGAACTAAAAGAGAAGATGCATAAACAACTGAATAAAACCTAAAAAATAGTACATGAACAAAATGAGGTTCAACAACAACAACAACAACAAAAAAGAAATAAAAACAAGAAAAAATCAAACAGAAATTTTAGAGCTAAAGAATACAACTATTACTACAATTTTCAATAGGGAACTTCACCAATGCACTCAGTCAAACATAAGAAAGAATTGGTGACTTTGAAGATAAGTCATTTAAAAGTATTCAGTCAGAGGAACAAAAAAAGGAAAAAAAAATTTAAAAGATGAAAGCCTATGGGAGAATGGAACACCATCACATGGGACGATATTTGTATTATGGGAATCCCAGAAAGGGAAGGGAAAAAGAAAGAGAAGTTGTTTTAAAATATAAAGGCTGAAACGAATGTAGGGGTACATGTGGGTTTTTTTTTTTTTATTATTATGGTTTACTCAGGGTATATGCCTCGTAGTGGGATTGCTGGGTGATATGGTAGTTTTATTCCTAGATTTTAAGGAGTCTCCATACTGTTCTCTATAGTGGCTGTATCAATTTGAGTTCCCACCAACAGAAAAAAAGGGTTTCCTTTTCTCCACACCCTCTTCAATATTTATTGGTTGCAGACTTTTTGATGATGCACTATTTAGCTAGGACATGGAAACAAATTAGATGTCCATTGACAGATGGATGGATAAAGAAGTTGTGGTACATATATACAATGGAATATTACTCACCTATAAAAAGGAATGTATTTGAGTCACTTTAAAAGAGGTGGATGAACCTAGAACCTATTAAACAAGATGAAGTAAGTCAGAAGAAAATAAAAAATAAAAAATAAAAAATAATAAAATATAATCATTTTATATTTAAAAAACTAAAATTAAAAAAAAAGAAGAAAAAAAAGAAAAAGAAAGACTAACATATATTAACGTGCATATATGGAATCTAGAAAGATGGTACTGACAAACCTATCTACAGGGCAATAATGGAAATGCAGACATAGAGAATGGACTTTTGGAAATAGTAAGGGAGAGAGAAGGTGGAAGGATTTGAGAGAGTAGCATTGAAACATACATTACCATATGTAAAGAAGATAACCAGTTGGAATTTGCTGTATGACACAGGGAACCAAAACCTGGAGTGGTATGACAACTTAGAGGGGTGGGATGGTGAAGAGAGGGGAGGGAGATTAAGAGGGAAGGGGACATATATGTACCTATGGCTGATTTATGTTGATATATGGCAGACCATCATAATATTATATGCTTATTTAACTTATATGCAGAGTACATCATGAGAAACGCTGGGCTGGATGAAGCACAACCTGGAATCAAGATTGCCGGGAGAAATATCAGTAACCTCAGATATGCATATGACACCACCCTTATGGCAGAAAGGGAAGAAAACTAAAGAGCCTCTTGATGAAAGTGAAAGAGGAGGGTGAAAAAGTTGGCCTAAAACTCAACATTCAGAAAACTAAGATCAAGGCATCTGGTTCCATCACTTCATGGAAAATAGATGGGGAAACAGTGGAAACAGTGACAGACTTTATTTTTCTGGGCTCCAAAATCACTGCCGCCATGAAATTAAAAGACACTTACTCCTTGGAAGGAAAGTTATGACCAACGTAGACAGCATATTAAAGAGTAGAGACATTACTTTGCCAACAAAGATCCATCTAGTCAAGGCTATAGTTTTTCCAGTAGTCATGTATGGATGTGAGAGTTGAACTATAAAGAAAGCTGAGCACCAAACAATTGATGCTTTTGAACTGTGGTGTTGGAGAAGACTCTTGGCAGTCTCTTGGACTGCAAGGAGATTAAACCAGTCTATCCTAAAGGAGATGAGTCCTGAATAGTCATTGGAAGGACTGTGCTGAAGCTGAAACTCCAGTACTTTGGCCACCTGATACAAAGAGCTGACTCATTGGAAAAGACCCTGATGCTGGGAAAGATTGAAGATGGGAGAAGAAGGGGACAATAGAGGACAAGATAGTTGGGTGGCATCACCAACTCAATGGACATGAGTTTGAGTAAACACCAGGAGTTGGCAATGGACAGGAAGGCCTAGCATGCTGCAGTCCATGGGGTCAACAAAGAGTTGGACAGGACTGAGTGACTGAACTGAACTGAATGATCCTCCAATTAAAATTTAAATTAAAAAATTAATGTCAGGCAACTTCCCAAATTTGCAGAGTGAAATGGAATTCATGAAGCTCAAGAGTTACCAAATAGATTGAACCCAAAGAGGTCTAAACCAAGGCCCATTATAATTAAATTGGCAAAGACAAAGTGAGAACCATAAAATTCTCAAAAGATAAGTGACTCTTGATATATATGGGAATTCACAAAAGACTACAAGCAGATTTACCGGCTGGTATCCTGTAGTCTAGGAGAGAAACAAAAGATATTCAAAATACTATAAAAGAAAAATACCTTGCCAATCAAGAATATTAAACTGGTTGAAAGTGTCCTTTAAAAATATAGATGAGATTAAGATTTTCCCATTTAAATAAAAAAATTGTGAGTGTTTGTCAGCACTAGACCTAACTTACAAGAAATCCTTAAGGGTGCACTTCAAGTTGAAAAGAAAAAACACTAAAAAGAAACACAGAAGTATATAAAAGAACAAATCTCACTTGTAAAAGTAAATATATAGACAAAGACAAAATAGTGTTAATGGTTTTAATAGTGTACAGTGGCACATAAATTAGTTTAACTCTGCTACATAGTGTAAAAATGAAAAAAAAAAATAAACTATTAAGACTACCTCTAACCATATTGTCACCCTGCTTATTTAACTTATATGCAGAGTACATCATGAGAAACGCTGGACTGGAAGAAACACAAGCTGGAATCAAGATTACCAGGAGAAATATCAATAACTTCAGATATGCAGATGACACCACCCTTATGGCAGAAAGTGAAGAGGAACTCAAAAGCCTCTTGATGAAAGTGAAAGAGGAGAGTGAAAAAGTTGGCTTAAAGCTCAACATTCAGAAAACGAAGATCATGGCATCCGGTCCAATCACTTCATGGCAAATAGATGGGGAAACAGTGTCAGACTTTATTTTTTGGGGCTCCAAAATCACTGCAGATGGTGACTGCAGCCATTAAATTAAAAGACGCCTACTCCTTGGAAGGAAAGTTATGACCAACCTAGAAAGCATATTAAAAAGCAGAGACATTACTTTGTCAACAAAGGTCCGTCTAGTCAAGGCTATGGTTTTTCCTGTGGTCATGTATGGATGTGAGAGTTGGACTGTGAAGAAGGCTGAGCGCCGAAGAATTGATGCTTTTGACTGTGGTGTTGGAGAAGACTCTTGCGAGTCCCTTGGACTGCAAGGAGATCCAATCAGTCCATTCTGAAGGAAATCAGCCCTGGGTTTTCTTTGGAAGGAATGATGCTAAAGCTGAAACTCCAATACTTTGGCCACCTCATGCGAAGAGTTCACTCATTGGAAAAGACTCTGATGCTGGGAGGGATTGGGGGCAGGAGGAGAAGGGGGTGACAGAGGATGAGATGGCTGGATGACATCACTGACTCGATAGACGTGAGTCTGAGTCAACTCTGGGAGCTGGTGATGGATAGGGAGGCCTGGCGTGCTGCAATTCATGGGGTAGCAAAGAGTCAGACATGACTGAGCGACTGAATGGCACTGAACTGAACCATAATAAATTTTTAATAGACTCACAATTTATAGATAGAAATAAAATCTGACATCAACAATATAAAGAGTGCATATGGGGGGGGGGGAATGTGTGAATTTAACTGGAATAGGTGAATTTAACTCAGATGACCATTATATCTACTACTTTGGGCAGGAATCCCTTAGAAGAAATGGAGTAGCCATCATAGTCAATAAAAGAGTCCAAAATGCCGTACTTGGATGCAATCTCTAAAACAAAAGAATGTTGTCTGTTCGTTTCCAAGGCAAATCATTCAATATCACGGTAATCCAAGTCTATGCCCCCACCAGTAATGCTGAAGAAGCTGAAGTTGAACAGTTCTATGATGACCTACAAGACCTTCTAGAACTAACACCCAAATAAGATGTCCTTTTCATTATAGGGGATTGGAATACAAAAGTAGGAAGTCAAGAAACACCTGGAGTAAAAGGCAAATTTGGCTTTAGAGTACAGAATGAAGCAGGGCAAAGGGTAATAGAATTCAGCCAAGAGAACGCAATGGTCATAGCAAACACCCTTTTCCAACAACACAAGAGAAGACTCTATACATGGACATCACCAGATGGTCAACAATGAAATCAGATTGATTATATTCTTTACAGCCAAAGATGAGGAAGCTCTATACAGTCAGCAAAAACAAGACCGGGAGTTGACTGTGGCTCAGATCATGAACTCCTTATTGACAAATTTGGACTGAAATTGAAGAAAATGGAGAAAACCACTAGACCATTCAGGCAATGACCTAAATCAAATCCCTTGTGATTATACAGTGAAAGTGAGAAACAGATTTAAGGGACTAGATCTGATAGACAGAGTGCTTGATGAACTATAGACGGAGGTTCATGACATTGAACAGGAGACAGGAATCAAGACCATCCCCAAGAAAAAGAAATGCAAAAAAGCCAAATGGCTGTCTGAGGAGGCCTTACAAATAGCTGTGAAAAGAAGGGAAGCGAAACGCAAAGGAGAAAAGGAAAGATATATAACCATTTGAATGTAGAGTTCCAAAGAATAGCAAGGAGAGATAAGAAAGTCTTCCTCAAGGATCAATGCAAAGAAAGAGAGGAAAACAATAGAATGGGAAAGACTAGAGATCTCTTCAAGAAAACTAGAGATACAAGGGAACATTTCATGCAAAGATAGGCTCAATAAAGGACAGAAATGGTAAGGACCTAACAGAAGCAGAATATATTAAGAAGAGGTGGTAAGAATACACAGAAGAACTGTACAAAAAAGATCTTCATGACCCAGATAATCACAATGGTGTGATCACTCACCTAGAGCCAGACATCCTGGAATGTGAAGTTAAGTGAGTCTTAGGAAGCATCACTACGAACAAAGCTAGTGGAGGTGATGGAATTCTAGTTGTTCTATTTCAAATTCTGAAAGATGATGCTGTGAAAGTGCTGCACTCAATATGCCAGCCAATTTGGAAAACTCAGCAGTAGCCACAGGACTGGAAAAGGTCAGTTTTCATTCCAATCCCAAAGAAAGGCAATGCCAAAGAAGGCTCAAACTACCGCACAATTGTACTAATCTCACACACTAGTAAAGTAATGCTTAAAATTCTCCAAGCTAGTCTTCAGCTTCAGGATGAGGTTCACGTGAACCATGAACTTCCAGATGTTCAAGCTGGATTTAGAAAAGGCAGAGGAACCAGAGATCAAATTGCCAACATCTGCTGCATCATCGATAAAGCAAGAGAGTTCCAGAAAAACATCTATTTCTGCTTTATTGACTATGCCAAAACCTTTGACTTGTGGATCACAATCAACTGTGGAAAATTCTGAAAGAGATGGGAATACCACACCACCTGATCTGCCTGTTGAGAAACCTGTATGCAGGCCAGGAAGCAACAGTTAGAACTGGACATGGAACAACAGACTGGTTCCAAATAGGAAAAGGAGTACGTCAAGGCTGTATATTGTCACCCTGCTTATTTAACTTGTATGCAGAGTACATCATGAGAAACACTGGGCTGGATGAAGCACAACCTGGATTCAAGATTGTCAGGAGAAATATCAGTAACCTCAGATATGCAGATGACACCATTCTTGTGGGAGAAAGTGAAGAGGAACTAAACAGCCTCTTGATGAAAGTGAAAGAGGAGAGTGAAAAAGCTGGCTTAAAGCTCAACACTCAGAAAACTAAGATCATGGCATCTGGTCCCATCACTTCATGGCAAATAGATGGGGAAACAGTGGAGACAGTGTCAGACTTTATTTGTTGGGGCTCCAAAATCACTGCAGATGGTGACTGCAGCCATGAAATTAAAAGACGCTTACTCCTTGGAAGGAAAGTTATGACCAACCTAGAAAGCATATGCAAAAGCAGAGACATTACTTTGTCAACAAAGGTCCATTTAGTCAAGACTATGGTTTTTCCTGTGGTCATGTACGGATGTGAGAGTTGGACCTGTAAAGAAAGCTGAGCACCGAAGAATTGATGCTTTTGAACTGTGGTGTTGGAGAAGACTCTTGAGAGTCCCTTGGACTACAAGGAGATCCAACCAGTCCATCCTAAAGGAGATCAGTCCTGGGTGTTCATTGGTAGGACTGATGTTGAAGCTGAAACTCCAGTACTTTGGCCACCTGATGCGAAGAGCTGACTCATTTGAAAAGACCCTGATCCTGAGAAGGACTGAGGGCAGGAGAATAAGGGGAAGACAGAGGATGAGATGGTTAGATGGCATAACCAACTCAATGGACATGGGTTTGGGTGGACTCCGGGAGTTGATGATGGACAGGAAGGCCTAGCCTGCTGCTGTTCATGGGGTCACAAAGAGTCAGACACATGATTGAATGACTGAACTGACTGAACTGATAAAGTGTAGAGTTTTTATGCACTTGAAGTTAAGTTGTGATTCAACCTCAGTTTAAATTAGACCACTATAACCATAAGTGGTTCAATGCAAGTCTTATGGAAAAGAAATAACCCTTGGTAGATCCACAGAAGTTGAAGAGAAAATAAACAATATAAGTGCAAAAAGAATTATAAGCTCAAGAGAACAGGAGGAGAAGAAAACTGCAAATCAGGCAAAAAACAATTAACAAAATGACTATAGTAAGTCCTTACCTATGTCAATGATTACTTTTAGTAAAAGAATCAAACTCATGATTCAAAGACATAGAGTGAGTGAATGGAAAAAACAACAAGCCTCAACCATATGCTGTGTACAAGAGACTCAGATTTATGTGCATACATAGGCTGAAAGTTAAGAGATGAAAAAAGATAAGCAAATGACAACAAAAGAGCAGGAATGTCTATACTTATATTAGACAAATAGACTTTAAGACAAAAAAAAAAAAAACTGTTAACGAGAGACAAATAAGTCAACACACAATGATTAAAAGACCAATTTAAGAAGAAGATGTAACAATTATTATATAGGCACCCAACATCAAAGCACCTAGCAGATGAAAGAGATTTGATGGAAGTAGAGGAAGAAATAGGAACATTGAAATAATTATAGCTGAATAATAACCCCTTGATGGATCAAAGGCTTATCGTGATAAAGGGGACTGTGTAACCCAATGAAGCTATGAGCCATACCATGCAGGACCACCCTGGAAGGACAGGTCATGTAAAATGTTCTGACAAAATGTGGTCCACTGGAGGAGGAAATGGAAAACCATTCTAGTATTCTTGCCTGGAGAATCCCATGGATGGTATAAAAAGGCAAAAAGATATGATACTGGAAGATGAGCCACTAGGTCAGAAGGTGTTCAGTATGCTACTGGGCATAGAGTGGAGGGCAATTACTACTAGCTCCAGAAAGAATGAAGCGACTGGGCCAAAGTGGAAATGATGCTTTGTTGTGGATGAATCTGGTGGTGAAAGTAAAGTCTGATGCTGTAAAGAACAATATTCCTTAGGAAACTGGAATGTTGGGCCCATGAACAAGGGAAATTGTACATCATCAAACAGGAGATGGCAAGACTGAACTTCAATATTATAGGAATCAGTGAACTAAAATAGATGGGAATGGGCAAACGTAAATCAGATAGCCAGTATATCTACCAAGATATACTGGTATATCTTGGGCAAGATGCCTTAGAAGAAATGGAGTAGCCCTCAGAGTCAGCAAAAGAGTCTGAAATGCAGTTCAGGTCAGTTCAGTTGCTCAGTCGCATATGACTCTTTGAGACACCATGGACTGCAGCACACCAGGCCTCCCTGTCCAGCACTAACTCCCGGAGTTTACACAAACTCATGTCCATTGAATGTAGTCATGCCATCCAACCATCTTGTCCACTGTCGTCCCCTTCTCTTCCTGCCTTAAGTCTTTCCCAGCATCAGGATCTTTTCAAATGAGTCAGTTCTTCACATCAGGTGGCCAAACAACTGGATTTTCAGCTTCAGCATCAGTCCTTTCAAAGAATATTCAAGACTGATTTCCTTTAGGATAGACTGGTTGGATCTCCTTGCAGTTCAAGGGACTCTCAAGAGTCTTCTCCAAACCACAGTTCAAAAGCATCATTTCTTTGGTGCTCAGCTTTCTTTATAGTCCAACTCTCACATCCATACATGACTACTGGAAAAACCATAGTTTTGACTAGCCTGACCTCTGTTGGTAAAGTAACATCACTGCTTTTTAATATGCTGTCTAGGTTGATCATAATTTCTCTTCCAAGGAGCAAGTATAGCTTAATTTCACAGCTGTAGTCACCATCCACAGTGATTTTGGAGCCCCAAGAAATAAAGTCTGTGGCTCTTCCCACTCTTTACCCATCTGTTTGTCATGAAGTGATGGGATCATATGCCATGATCTTAGTTTTCTGAATGTTGAGTTTGAAGCCAGCTTTTTCACTCTCCTCTTTGACTTTCATCAAGAGGCTCTTTAGTTCTTCGCTTTCTTCCATAAGGGTGATGTTATCTGCATATCTGAGGTTATTGATATTTCTCCTGGCAATCTTGACTCCAGCTTGTGCTTCATCCAGCCCAGCGTGTCTCATGATGTGCTCTGCATATAAGTTAAATTAGCAGGGTAACAATATACTGCCTTGATGTACTCCTTTCAGGATTTGGAACCAGTCTGTTGTTCCATGTCCAGTTCTAACTGTTGCTTCCTGACCTGCATACAGATTTCTCAGGAGGCAGGTCAGGTGGTGTGGTATTCCCATCTCTTTCAGAATTTTCCACAGTTTGTTGTGGTCCACACAATCAAAGGCTTTGTCATAGTCAATAAAGCAGAAATAGATGTTTTTCTGGAACTCTCTTCCTTTTCCCATGATCCAGCGGATCTGGCAATTTGATCTCTGGTTCCTCTGCCTTTTCTAAAAGCAGCTTAAACATCTGGAAGTTCACGGTTCATGTACTGTTGAAGCCTAGCTTGGAGAATTTTGAGCATTACTTTACTAGCATGTGAGATGAGTTCATTGTGTGGTAGTTTGAGCATTCTTTGGCATTGTCTTTCTTTAGGATTGGAATGATACCTGACCTTTTCCAGTCCTGTGGCCACTGCTGAGTTTTCCAAATTGGCTGGCATATTGAGTGCAGCACTTTCACAGCATCATCTTTTAGGATTTGAAATAGCTCAACTGGAATTCCATCACCTCCACTAGCTTTGTTTGTCGTTATGCTGCCTAATTGTATGGTAGTTTGAGCATTGTTTGGCATTGCCTTTCTTTGGGATTGGAATGAAAACTGACCTTTTCCAGTCCTGTGGCCACCACTGAGTTTTCCAAATTGGCTGGCATATTGAGTGCCGTACTTTCACAGCATCATCTTTCAGAATTTGAAATAGGACAACTGGAATTCCATCACTTCCACTAGATTTCTTAGTAGTGATGCTTCCTAAGGCCCACTTGACTTATTCCAGGATGTCTGGCTCTAGATGAGTGATCACACCATCGTGATTATCTGGGTCATAAAGATCTTTTTTGTACAGTTCTTCTACTCCAGTACTTTGGCCACCTCATGCGAAGAGTTGACTCATTGGAAAAGACTCTGACGCTGGGAGGGATTGGGGGCAGGAGGAGAAGGGGACGACAGGGGATGAAATGGCTGGATGGCATCACTGACTCGATGGACATGAGTCTGAGTGAACTCCGGGAGTTGGTGATGGACAGGGAGGCCTGGTGTGCTGCGATTCATGGGGTCGCAAAGAGTCGGACACGACTGAGCGACTGATCTGATCTGATCTGATCTGTGTATTCTTGCCACCTTTTCTTAATATCTTCTACTTCTGTTAGGTCCCTACCATTTCTGTCCTTTATTGAGCCTATCTTTGCATGAAATGTTCCCTTGTATCTCTAGTTTTCTTGAAGAGATCTCAGTCTTTCCCATTCTATTGTTTTCCTCTATTTCTTTGCATTGATCCCTGAGGAAGGCTTTCTTATCTCTCCTTGCTATTCTTTGGAACTCTGCATTCAAATGGGTATATCTTTCCTTTTCTCCTTTGCCTTCACTTCCCTTCTTTTCACAGCTATTTGTAAGGCCTCCTCAGACAGCCATTTGGCTTTTTTGCATTTCTTTTTCTTGGGGATGGTCTTGATTCCTGTCTCCTGTACTATGTCACCAACCTCTGTCCATAGTTCATCAATGACTCTATCAGATCTAGTCCCTTAAATCTATTTCTCACTTTCACTGTATAATCATAGGGGATTTGATTTAGGTCATACCTGAATGGTCTAGTGGTTTTCTCCACTTTCTTCAATTTCAGTCTGAGTTTGTCAATTAGGAGTTCATGATCTGAGCCACAGTCAGCTCTCGGTCTTGTTTTTGCTGACTGTATAGAGCTTCTACATCTTTGGCTGCAAAGAACATAGTCAGTCTGATTTCATTGTTGACCATCTGGTGATGTCCATGTGTAGAGTCTTCTCTTGTGTTGTTGGAAGAGGGTGTTTGCCATGACCATTGTGTTCTCTTGGCCAAACTATATTAGCCTTTGCCCTGCTTCATTCTGTACTCCAAGTTGAAATTTGCCTGTAACTCCAGGTGTTTCTTGACTTCGTACTTTTGTATTCCAGTCTCCTATAATGAAAGCAAAAGAGTCCTAGAAAAACATCTACTTCTGCTTTATTGACTATGCCAAAGCCTTTGACTGTGTGGATCACAATAAACTGTGGAAAATTCTGAAAGAGATGGGAATACCACACCACCTGACCTGCCTCTTGAGAAACCTGCATGCAGGTCAGGAAGCAACAGTTAGAACTGGACATGGAACAACAGACTAGTTCCAAATAGGAAAAGGAGCACATCAAGCCTGTATATTGTCACCCTGCTTATTTAACACATGCAGAGTACATCATGAGAAATGCTAGGCTGGATGAAGCACAAGCTAGAATTAAGATTGCTTGGAGAAATACCAATAACTTAAGATATGCAGACGTTACCACCCTTATGGCCAAAAGTGAAGAAGAACTAAAGAGCTTCTTGATGAAAGTGAAAGAGGAGAGTGAAAAAGTTGGCTTAAAGCTCAACATTCAGAAAACTAAGGTCATGACATCTGGTCCCATCATTTCATGGCAAATAGGTGGGGAAACAATGGGAACAGTGGCTGACTTTATTTTTCTGGGCTCCAAAATCACTGCAGATGGTGACTGCAGCCATGAAATTAAAAGACGCTTACTCCTTGGAAGGAAAGTTATGACCAACCTAGACAGCATATTAAAAAGCAGAGACATTACTTTGTCAAAAAAGGTCTGTCTAGTCAAGACTATAGTTTTTCCAATGGTCATGTATGGATATGAGAGTTGGACTATAAGGAAAGCTGAGCGCTGAAGAATTGATGCTTTTGAACTGTGGTGTTGGAAAAAACTCTTGAGAGTTCCTTGAATTGCAAGGAGCTCCAACCAGTCCATCCTAAAGCAGATCAGTCCTGGGTGTTCACTGGAAGGACTGATGTTGAAGCTGAAACTCCAATACTTTGGCCACCAGATGCAAAGAGCTGACTCATTGGAAAAGACTCTGATGCTGGAGAAAATTGAGGGCAGGAGGAGAAGGGAACAACAGAGGATGAGCTGGTTGGATAGCATCACCAACTCAATGGACATGGGTTTGGGTGGACTCTGAGAGTTTGTGATGGACAGGGAGGCCTGGTGTGCTGTGGTTCATGGGGTCACAAAGAGTTGGACACAACTGAGTGACTGAACTGAACTGAACTGAAATGATGCTGCCTAAGGCCCACTTGATTTTGCATACTAGGATGTTTGACTCTAAATTGGTGATCACACCATCGTGATTATCTGGGCCATGAAGACATTTTTTGTATAGTTCTTCTGTGTATTATGGCCACCTTTTAGAAATATCTTCTGCTTCTGTTAGGTCCATACCATTTCTGTCTTTTATTGAGCCCATCTTTGCATGAAATGTTCCCTCGGTATATCTAATTTTCTTGAAGAAATCTCACATCTTTCCCATTCTATTGATTCCTCTATTTCTTTGCATTGATCACTGAAAAAGGCTTTCTTATCTCTCCTTGCTATTCTTTGGAACTCTGCATTCAAATGGGTATATCGTTCCTTTTCGCCTTTGCTTTTCACTTCTCTTATATTCACAGCTATTTGTAAGGTCTCCTCATACAGCCATTTTGCCTTTTTGCTGAAATGCAGTGCTTGGGTGCAATCTCAAAATCTACAGAATGATCTCAGTTTGTTTCCAAGGCAAACCGTTCAATATCACCTTAATGACCCAACCACTGATGCTGAAGAAGCTGAAGTTTACCAGCTCTATGGAGACCTACAATATCTTCTAGAACTAACACCAAAAAAGATGTCATTATATATATATATTAGAATGCAAAAGTAGGAAGTCAAGAGATACTCAGCATAACAGGCACGTTTGCCCTTGAAGTACAAAACGAAGCAAGGTAAGGGCTAACATTTTTGTCAAGAGAGCACACTGGTCATAGCAAACATCCTTTTCCAACAACCCAAAAGATGATTCTACACATGGACATCACAAGATGGTCAATACTGAAATCAAATTGACTATATTCTTTGCAGCCAAAGATGGAGAAGCTCTATACTGTCAGCTAAACAAGACTGGGAGATGACTGTGGCTCATATCATGCATTGAAAAATTCAGGCTTAAATTGAAGAAAGTATGGAAAACCACTAGGCCATTCAAGTTTGACTTAAATATAATCCCTTATGATTATACAGTGGAGGTGACAAATAGATTCAAGGGACTAGATCTGATAGAAAGAGTGTCTGATGAATTATGGATGGAAATTCATAACACTGTACAGGAAGCAAAACCAAAACTATTCCAAAGAAAAAGAAATGCGGGAAGGCAAAGTGGTTGTCTGAGGAGGCTTTACAAACAACTGATAAAAGAAGACACATGAAACGCAAAAGAGAAAGGGAAAGATATACCCAAATGATTGCAGAGTTCCAGAGAATAGCAAGGATAAATAAGAAGGCCTTAAATGAACAATGAAAAGAAATAGAGGGAAAAATACAATGGGAAAGACTAAAGATCTCTTTAAGAAAGTTGGAAATATCAAGGCAAAATTTCATGTAAGGATGGGCATGATAAAGGATGCTAAGGACCTAACAGAAGCAGAAGAGATTAAGAAGAGGTGACAAGAACACACAGAGGAACTATACAAGAAAAGTCTTAATGACTTGGATAACCACAATTGTGTGGTCACTAACCTAAAGCTAGACATCCTGAAGTGTGAAATCAAGTGGGCCTTAGGAAGGATTACAATGAACAAAGCTAGAGGAGGTGATGAAATTCCAACTGATTTATTTAAATTCTAAAAGATAATTCTGTTAAAGTACTCCACTCAACAAGTCGGTGAACATGGAAAACTCAGCAGTGGCTACAGGACTATAAAGGTTATTTTTCATTCCAATCGCAAAGAAGGGCAATGCCAAAGAATGTTCCAACTACCATACAAGTGTGCTCATTTTGACTCAAACTCCTTCAAGTTAGCTTCAGCAATACATGAACTGAGAACTTCCAGATATAAAAGCTGGGTTTCAAAGAGCAGATGAACCAGAGATCAAATTGCCAATATTTGTTGGATCATGGAGAAAGCAAGGGAGTTCCAGAAAAACATCTACTTCTGCATGATTGACTATGTTAAAGCATTTGACTATGTGGATTATAACAAACTGTGGAAAATACTTAAAGAGATGGGAGTACCAGACCAGTCAGACATGGACCTCTGACTGGTTGAAAATTAGGAAAGAAGTATAATAGGGCTGTATATTGCCACTCTGATCATTTAACTTACAGAGTACATCACGTGAAATGTCAGGATGGATGAATCCAGATTGCTGGGATAAATATCAGTGATCTCAGATATGCAGATGATATCACTGTAATGGCAGAAAGTCAAGAGGTATTAAAGAGCCTTTTGATTAGGGTGAAAAAAGAGAGTGAAAAAAACTGACTTGACACTCAACATTAAATAAATGGCAAGAATATACAATGGATTAAAGACAATCTCTTTAACAAGTGGTGCTGGGAAATCTGGTCAACCACTTGTAAAAGAATGAAACTAGAACACTTTCTAACACCATACACAAAAATAAACTCAAAATGGATTAAAGATCTAAACATAAGACCAGAAACTATAAAACTCCTAGAGGAGAACATAGGCAAAACACTCTCCAACATACATCACAGCAGGATCCTCTATGACCCACCTCCCAGAATATTGGAAATAAAAGCAAAAATAAACAAATGGGACTTAATTAAACTTAAAAGCTTCTGCACAACAAAGGAAACTATAAGCAAGGTGAAAAGACAGCCTTCGGAATGGGAGAAAATAATAGCAAATGAGGCAACTGACAAACAACTAATCTCAAAAATATACAAGCAACTCCTACAGCTCAATTCCAGAAAAATAAATGACCCAATCAAAAAATGGGCCAAAGAACTAAATAGACATTTCTCCAAAGAAGACATACAGATGGCTAACAAACACATGAAAAGATGCTCAACATCACTCATTATCAGAGAAATGCAAATCAAAACCAATATGAGGTACCATTTCACACCAGTCAGAATGGCTGCGATCCAAAAGTCTACAAGCAATAAATGCTGGAGAGGGTGTGGAGAAAAGGGAACCCTCTTACACTGTTGGTGGGAATGCAAACTAGTACAGCCACTATGGAGAACAGTGTGGCGATTCCTTAAAAAACTGGAAATAGAACTGCCATACGACCCAGCAATCCCACTGCTGGGCATACACACTGAGGAAACCAGAAGGGAAAGAGACACGTGTACCCCAATGTTCATCGCAGCACTGTTTATAATAGCCAGGACATGGAAGCAACCTAGATGTCCATCAGCAGATGAATGGATAAGAAAGCTGTGGTACATATACACAATGGAGTATTACTCAGCCATTAAAAAGAATACATTTGAATCAGTTCTAATGAGGTGGATGAAACTGGAGCCTATTATATAGGGTGAAGTAAGCCAGAAAGAAAAACACCAATACAGTATACTAATGCATATATATGGAATTTAGAAAGATGGTAACGACAACCCTGTATACGAGACAGCAAAAGAGACACTGATGTATAGAACAGTCTTTTGGACTCTGTGGGAGAGGGAGAGGGTGGGATGATTTGGGAGAATGGCATTGAAACATGTATAATATCATATATGAAATGAGTTGCCAGTCCAGGTTCGATGCACGATACTGGATGCTTGGGGCTGGTGCATTGGGACGACCCAGAGGGATGGTATATGGAGGGAGGAGGGAGGAGGGTTCAGGATGGGGAACACGTGTATACCTGTGGCAGATTCATGTTGATATATGGCAAAGCCAATACAATATTGTAAAGTTAAAAAATAAAATTAAATTAAAAAAAAGCATCAAAAAAAAAAAAAGAATATATAATACCAAGAATGAACTGCAAACAGTGGACTTTGAGTGACTATGATGTGTCATTGTGGGTTCATTAGTTGTAACAATTGTACCCCACTGTGTTGAGAGATGTTGATAATGGGGGAGAAGCTATGTGTATGTGGGGGCAGGCAGTATATGGGAAGTCTTTGTACTTTCTCTTCAGTTTTGCTGTGAACCTAAAACTGCTCTAAAAAATTATTTTAATTAAAAAAAATAAAATAACACTAAGACAATATTGTAAAGTAAAAAAAAAAAGATGACCTCTGGAATGATGTTAGAACATAAAAACATAGGTCATGAATATATATCTGCTTGCTAGAAGGGGTACATAAATATGTCCCTAAGCTTTAGTACTCAAAAAAAAAAAAAAAAAAAAGAGCAAAACATCATGAGGCCCAACAGTAAGAAAGACAATAAGCAAAAAATAAAACCACTGGTCCCCCAGAGTACGTACTCATACTGAACGTAGAGAACTGTTTCTCCCATGAGAAATGTATATACTATGACTTCCTTCCCATTTCCACAGGATTAGTTATATTATCATCTAATAATACCAGGGTATCTGGTCCCATCATTTCATGGCAGATAGATGGGGAAACAATGGAAACAGTGACAGACTTTATTTTCTTGGGCTCCAAAATCACTGTAGATGGTGACTGCTGCATGAAATTTAAAGATGGTTGCTCCTTGGAAGAAAAGCTATGACGAACCTAGACAGCATACCTAAAAGCAGAGACATTACTTTGCCAACAAAGGTCCACATAGTCAAAACTATGGTTTTTCCAGTAGTCATGTATGGATGCGAGAGTTGGACTCTAAAGAAAGTTGAGCACTGAAAAATTGAAGCTTTTGAACTCTGGTGTTGGAGAAGACTCTTGAGAGTCTCTTGGACTACAAGGAGATCAAACTAGTCCATCCTAGAGGAAATCAACCCTGACTTCATTGGAAGGAGTGATGCTGAAGCTGAAGCTCCAAAATTTTGGCCACCTGGTTCGAAGAGCTAACTCATTAGAAAAGAGCCTGATGCTGGGAAAGATTGAGGGCAGGAGGAGAAGGGGACGACAGAGTATGAGATGGTTGGATGGCATCACCGACTTGATGGACAGGAGTTTTAGCAAGCTCCGGGAGTTGGCGATGGACAGGGAAGCCTGGCATGCTGCAGTCCATGGGGTCGCAAAAAGTCAGACATGACTGAACTGAACTAAATAATACCAGACAATACCATCCAAAACATTATTTTCTCTTCCTTAAGTTAGTGATTCCAAAACTAAAAAAACCAAAAATCTCTGTCACATTTTAACCCACTGATTCAGGCAACTTGCTTGTGCACTGTGCATGTAACGTTTTGATGCTTTAATTGTACTCTTGCTATATGAAAATATGTACACAGATTACAATGTGAAGTAAATATTTATGAACTTCCAAAAAAAAAAATAACACTAAGATCACAGCATTCAGTCCCATCACTTTATGACAAATAGAAGGGAAAAAAGTGGAGGCAGTGACAGATTTTATTTTCTTGGGTTCCAAAATCACTGCAGATGGTGACTGCAGTCATGAAACTATAAGATGCTTGCTCCTTGGAAGGAAAGCTATGACATACTTAGACAACGTATTGAAAAGCAGAGACATCACTTTGTCAACAAAGGTCCATATAGTCAAAGCTATGGTTTTTCCAGTAATCATGTGCAGGTGTGAGTTGGACCATAAAGAAGGCTGAGTTTCAAAGAATTGATACTTTCAAACTGTGGTGCTCAAGGAGACTCTTGAGAGTCACTTTGAGTGCAAGGAGATCAAATCAATAATCCTAAAGGAAATCAACCTTGAATTTTCATTGGAAGAACTGTTGATGAAGCTAAGCTCCAATATTTTGGCGACCTGATTTGACAAGCTGACTCACTGGAAAAGACCCTGATGTTGAGAAAGATTGAAAGCAGAAGAAGTGGGTGGCAGAGGATGAGATGGTTAGATAGCATCACCAATTCAATGGACATGAATTTGAGCAAACTCTGGGAAACAGTGGAGGAGAGAGAAGCCTGGTGTGCTGCAGTCCATGGGTCACAAAGAGTTGGATACAACTTAGTGACTGAAGAACAACACAGCTGCCTTTAATAACCCATTTTCAAAATAGATAAATAATCCAGACAAAATGTCTAAGAAAACATTGGACTTAACGTTATAGACCAGAAAGACCTAATAAATATATATAAGACATTCTATCCAACAGTTTCAGAATATACATTCTTTTAAGCACATGAAATATTCTCCAGGATAAATTATGTGTTAGGCCACGAAACATGTCTTAACAAAAAAATGAGATTATTAAGTTTATCGTGTGTGTCTTTTCCAACTACAGTAGTATGAAACTAGAAATCAATAAGAAAAATTTTGTAAAATTCAGAAATATATGGAAATTAAACAACACACTCTTGAACAACTAATGAGTGAAAAAGGAAATAAAAAGTCATAAAAGAAATAAAATTAAAATAATCAAGGCAAATGAAAATTGAAACAACATATCCAAACTTATGTGGTGAAGCAACAGCTGTTCTAAGACTGAATAGCAATAAGTGCCTATATTAAGGAAAAAGAAAGATCTCAAGTAATCTAACTTTACAGGTCAAAAAACTAGAAAAAGAACAAACTAAGCTCCAAGTTATCTGAAGTCAGGAAATAATAAAGATCAGAGAAGAAATAAATCAAATAGAGACTAGACAAAACAATATAAATATTTTTAAGTTGCTTTTTGAAAAAGATAAATACTATTGACAAACCTGTAGCTAGACTACATAAGGAAAAAAGAAACAGAAATAAAATCATAAATGAATGAGCAGGCATTGCTGCTTGAACTAACTTTTTGTTTGAGGGAACAGAAACCTCTAAAATCTCAAGAGGATTCAGTGAACAATATTAAGTCAGCTTTGGGAATAGGAATATTATGTAAATCAGACCAAGGTCCAATATCTATTATCAATGGCCGTGAGACAGTCATATTTAACCTGTTTTGTCAGAATAAGGCAACATAGTAACTGGGTTAATGAGGCTACACTTGCAAAGAATCGTATTTGAATCAGACAGTAAGACTTGTTCATAAATAGACTGGCAGCAAATTGAGAAATGAATCTAAAAACTTGTAAAATAGTAACATCATGAGGCATCTATAAGTAAATTAAGTGCTCTAAGGTTAAAGCGTAAGTCTTTTAATCAGGGAGTTCTTGCTATAATGCCTTGTAAATACCTTTGCATTCCCAGAGCAACAAAACCCAATAACACAGAAAAGTAAGCAATATGCCTAAAACCAAGGCCTAATTTTTAATAAGCTCACTATTAGAAGCACCGTAAATCTTATTACAGAGAATGTAGAAGGTCTTATTAAAGTTAAAAACTAACACAGAAAGAGAAACATCTATTCTAAGAATGTGAAAGGCTTCTTTATTTTATTTGTACTACAATTTTGTTATTTTATATAACATACCATGAGAGGCTTAACGTAATAGGCAAGGATCCATAAACAATTCTCAAAATCAATGGAGGTGTGTATGTGTGTGTGTGTGACACTGTTTCATTTGTATATTTAGGCTGAGTTCAGGATGCAACTGTCTACTATTTGCTGGCCTATTGCATATATGCAATGCAATTGGAGCTATATACATGTCAAATGACTTCAGTTTGACAATGTTGTGACATATTCAGGAAGATGTTGTGTCTTGGGAGACTAAGAAATTTAGTAAAGCTAAAGTATCTTCTTTGTTAGCATGTAAGCAGCTATCAGTAAATCAACGAGTGTTGAATTAGTTTGGAGCCTCAAGGCAGAGATAATTATTTAAGTTTGTTTTGTAAATACCTAGAGAATACAGTAAATGAATCTTTGAATTTCTGTGGAATCAATTGCCACAAGTATTGAAAGCCTACATAGGTAAACTCAAATACGAACATTAACTCTTTATTTAAAGGTAAAGACAAGAAAGCTGAACATAGTAAATAGACTACATAAAGATAATTAGCCAACTCAGACACAGAGGTTAAGAAAGTAGCAAGATTGAATAGCACAGGTATCAGACCAATTATGACTTATTTATTGCTCTCAGATCATGGACAGTTCTATAAACAGATAGATCTCCTTGTCAAATTTCTTCCTTATAGGTAATAAATAAGGGGATTATAAGGTAAATATCCTTTTTTTTTTATTATGCTCCATTTTCATATTTCTCTACTGGTTTTATACATTTTGTTTGAGCTAGAAGCGGAGAATATGTGTTATACACTGGCATGTATTTTCTTTATTGTAAACTGTACCAAGATTCATCCCTTTTATTAAATGGCTAGAATTTTTCTACCCATAAATACAGATTTTCTATAATTTGGGTGTACTTTTTCAGCATTGGGTAAGACTGCTGTTCTCCCATAGCCCCCTTTTGCTTCTGAAAGCAGATATTTATCAACCTGGATGCCTTGCATCCCAGGTGCTCCAAAAACACTCTATCCAAAATATAGACTTTCATACCCCTTAGTTACATAGCAGGTCCCTTTCTGATATCATCAAGCACATCAACAGACAAGATATATACTTCAGAAGTACTAGCTTGCATGGAAACCTCAGAGGAGAAAGAATAAATATAAAGTCATCCAGAAACACCCATATCATGGATGTTTTTTCTGGGTTAGGGTAAAACAAGAAAGGTAGTAAAACTGCAGAATTCATGGCTTCAGTATCCACAAGAAAGGACTGGAAACATTTAAGATGGAGAAAAGAAAAACAGACATGTAAGTTCATTTCATTCCCAGTTGTAAGGTTTTTGCATGATGTCAATTTTGTCCATTAGTTTGCATCATTTACCCATTTTTTTCTGTCTGATTTCTTGGAGTAGGGAAGATCCTCTTGAGGAGGGGATAAAATTTCAGACATAGGTTGTATCCCTTGCATCTTCCTCAGTCTTTTCCAGCATTACTTTTTCTAATATCTTGACTTTTCAATAGGGAATTAGTAACTTTTTCGTCAGGTGTGCCTTCTCGTTTGTTGGGATCCCCAGAAAATATTGTGTTCCTTTGTAAATAATTATAACTAGGCAGCTAAACTGCACTCTTAAGTTTCTTTATGGTTTACTTTTCTACATACTTTCTCAAAGCCAGATTGTAGCTACCAGTATCTGAGAAACTATTCATTCTTGCCATCAACTTACTTTTTCTTCCTACTTGTATTTGAATTCCTAGCAACGAAAGTTTCATAAAAATGGAGAGGCTCAATGTCTATTCTGATATTTACACACACACACACACACACACACACACACACACACACACACACACACATATATATATACTTAGAAAATGCCTCACTGAACTGTGATGAAAAACAATGAAGGACTCAGCTTCTAAGTACAGCATTTAGCTTTTCCCAGTTTACCTTCTGCAGAAAGTTTGCAAGGAATCTTTTCAGTAGTCCCTTGTCTTAGGTTTCCAAGGTACAAAGAACAGAATAGCCTAAGCTGTTGAAGGAAGAGTACAGGATTCCTGAGGACTTCAGCACCCTGATATAGAGATTACCAATTTGCCTTCACTGTGCCTTTTTCATTAGTTGAAGAAAGTCAATTAGAGGCAGCAATTTGTGTGGCGGCCAGTACGCAAGCCCAGGTATAGGACTGTAGACTAGAAAGCACAGTGCAGGGCACCTTGCAAAATTCTGTGGATCTCTCCAGGGCTTGAGGTAAAAGGGCATATAGATCTTTACCATTTTCAGTCCTTCCAGCAGCCTTATTCCCTTTCTTCCAGTGACCACTAGTCTAACCTGATACTTTCATTCTATGGCTCAGTCTTTACACAATTTTTCAAGGACTCCTTACTCTTTTTCTCTTCATCATATCTGCTTCCATAGCTTTATTTTGCACAGCCTAGAACACTCCTACATCTGTTCCCAAGAATGGCACCTATGCTGGGGATTAGCATAATGACACAAGCCATGATGCTCTCCTTATATATTTGCTTGATTCTGAAAAGTCTAACCAGAGTTAGTATTCTTAAAAACCTTGTGCCAAAGTAGATTGGGATTTGGGTACATTCAGTGCCGTTAATGGCACCCCACTCCAGTACTCTTGCCTGGAAAATCCCATGGATGGAGGAGCCTGGAAGGCTGCAGTCCATGGGGTCGCTGAAGGTCGGACACGACTGAGCAACTTCACTTTCACTTTCATGCATTGGAGAAGGAAATGGCAACCCACTCCAGTGTTCTTGCTTGGAGAATCCAAGGGACGGGGGAGCCTGGTGGGCTACCATCTATGGGGTTGCACAGAGTCGGACACGACTGAAGTGACTCAGCAGCAGTGACATTACTCTGTGTAGCTTTCATGTGTCACTTGTACAGTGGGACAGAAAGAAAGTCATCTTTCTCAATAGTCTTTGTCTAAGAGGACAGCGGTAGGACAGTAGTCAAAGGAAAACTGTATTTCATGGGTATTATTCCTAAAAAGTAAATAGGATATCAAGAAGTTTCTAATTATATTGATTTTACATAATAGGAAAACGATTATCTGGATCACAAAGATTCACAATTGCCAGGATCTTTTACAGTCCAAAAATGATCAACAATTAAAAACCACACATTAAAAACTTGAAATAATATAACAGGTTTGAATTTATTTACTTGGATATTTAGAATAAAGCAAATATTGCACCATAGAAATGATTTTGATGAATTATAAAACTTCCACAAATTCCAATAAAGCACTCAGGTGAAAAGTAAAATTCTTGTGATGAGGATCCCATTATATAATATGCTGCTGCTGCTGCTAAGTCACTTCAGTCGTGTCCAACTCTGTGCAACCCCATAGACGGCAGCCCACCAGGCTCCCCCGTCCCTGGGATTCTCCAGGCAAAGACACTGGAGTGGGTTGCCATTTCCTTCTCCAATGCATGAAAGCGAAAAGTGAAAGTGAAGACGCTCAGTCGTGTCTGACTCTTCATGACCCCATAAGACTGCAGCCCACCAGGCTCCTCCATCCATGGGATTTTCCAGGCAAGAGTACTGGAGTGGGGTGCCATTGCCTTCTCCAATTATATAATATATAATATATATATATATATATATATATTGCACTTTGCATTATATAATATATATATATATATATATTTCACTTTGCATTTACCAAATGCAGTTTAATTCAGCTAGTGTGCACACAATATAAAAAAAGAGTTGAGGAATAATTTCAAAAATATGAGAATAAACCACCTAAATCTGATTAATATAAAATAAACCATTGCTTTCCCAGAAGGAGACAGAAAGAAGTGGAAGAAACATGTTTCCCATATGGCTTTATTATCTGAAGCCTATGAATAGAGTTCCTATCCTATTACAGTGAAGTTGTAGTGAAGGTCTGGAATGCCAGACCCCCTTATCTGCCTCCTGAGAAACCTGTATGCAGGTCAAGAAGCAACAGTTAGAATGGGACATGGAACAACAGACTGGTTCCAAATATGAAAAGGAGTATGTAAAGGCTGTATATTGTCACTCTGCTTATTTAACTTATATGCAGAGTACATCATGTGAAATACCAGGCAGGATGAAGCACAAACTGAGATCAAGACTGCTGGGAGAAATATCAATAATTTCATATATGAAGATGATACCACTCTTATGGCAGAAAGTGAAAAGTAACTAAAGAGCCTCTTGATGAAAGTGGCTAAGATCATGGCATCCAGTCCCATCACTTCATGGCAAATAGATGGGGAAACAATGGAAATAGTGACAGACTTTATTTTCTTGGGCTCCAAAATCACTGCAGATGGTTACTGTAGCCATGGAATTAAAAGACACTTGCTCCTTGGAAGAAAAGCTATGATCAACCTAGACAGCATATTAAAAGCAGAGACATTACTTTGCTGACAAAGTTCTGTATAGTCAAAGGTATGGCTTTACCAGTAGTCATGTATGGATGTGAGCTGGACTATAAAGAAAGCTGAGCACTGAAGAATTGATGCTTTTGAACTGTGGTATTGGAGAAGACTCTTGAGAGTCCCTTGGACTGCAAGGAGATCATGCCAGTCAATCCTAAAGGAAATCAACCCTGATTATTCACTGGAAGGACTGATGCTGAAGCTCCAATACTTTGGCAATCTGATGCAAAGAGCTGACTCATTAGAAAAGACCCTGATGCTGGGAAAGATTGAAGGCAGGAGGAAAAGGGGATGACACAGGATGAAATGGTTGGATGGCATCACTGACTCAATGGACATGAGTTTGAGCAAGCTCCAGGAGATGGCGAAGAACAGAGAAGCCTGGTGTGCTGCAGTCCACAGGGTCGCGAAGAGTCAGACATGACTGAGTGACTGAACAACATTAACAGTTGAGAACTCTCACTCTCATTTCATAATGCAGGATTTTCACCTCTGCTAGTCTCCAGAGTAATTTCATTAAGCATGATTTTTAGGCAACCACATCTCAAGACAAATGTCCTTATTCACTAAAACCAGGGCACCATCCACACTGACACATTCTTTATTCTGTAATTTCTTACTAGGGGTCCCATCCTTAAATTCTGGGTCCCACGTAGACTGGATATCTGAGAGATTCAGTGTCGGACAACTGGGTAGCCCAGGGGAAGTGGGCTAAAGGGTCTTCTTCCCCATTTATATTTTTGTATGAGGACAGAGACAGGGCAGTATTCAAAGAACATGTATTTCATGTTTGCATTGCTCGTGTTCCATGGTGATTTATATAGGAAGGATATTACTCAAACAGGGAGGGGCACATTCCTTTATACATAGCCAGTGATTCATCATACATAGTCAAATTGATGTAAATAATATACTTTGGCCTCAAGAAACCTGTCATAAATCTTAATGCAGATTTAAAATCTATTACTAACCAGTTCTTGGCTGTCTCTTCCAGGAAGCCAGAGCAGAAAAGCAATGGCATCATTAATAGCATGGATTTTCTACTTAAAATAAATCTAATGAAGTCACATGATAATAAGAAGCTAGATATCAGTATCAGGGTACTTATGATTTTATTGTCTCACTTATCATGGACAAAGTATATACCTGGATTTCAAACCTCTGGCTGCAGTTGCCATGGTCCTTCAATTGTGAGTAGTTCATTTAGGATCCACAAGTATCACAACACCTTAGCAAACTCAAAATGATCTAACAAATAAAACTTGTCTATATATGATTTTAGATGTAACCAGATAATGCACCAAAGAAATAATACTAGTAAATTATAAGATTTCTCAAATTTAATCAAAGCAAAGCTCATGTGAGTCACTCATAAAAAGAATTAGCCATAATAAAATCCATAGTTCCTTAAAGAACTAACCCAAATATCTTAGACATTTGTCTCTATTAGTCCACAGATATATTAGGAATTATAGCTCTCTGTAATCACTGAAGAAAGGGAGGGTCCAGATTAATTTTCATTTTTGGTAATTCTCATTTTGCTTGTACTTCATACCTGTTGCTACTGTAGATTCTTTTTTCAACCCATCTCTGAAAATTGTAGATGAGTTCTGCCTGTGCTAAAGAAAATTTAACTTAGCTCTGTAGTTTGCTATTCCACACTGTGTAGATATTTATTATCTAGTCTTGTACAGCCCAGATTTTGGTAAAGCAGCATTGTATTTATTAGTCCAGCTCCGACAAACGTGGTCATTCCATGTATGAGCCCCTGTTGAGGCTCCCTTTCCCTCCTACCATGTTAGCCTCTCCATTTTTATTTCTCCATGATCTATCTGTTGTTTAATGGTGTGCATGTTTTGAGGTGTACTTATTCTTTCAACTCTTGATGGGTACTTTGCTTTCAGTTTTTGCTGTTAGAAATGGTGCTACTATAAGTACTCACATGTTTGTACTTTAGAGCAAATGTTTACAAATTTTTCTTATACCTGGGATTATGTTTATGGACACAGTCTAAGAGTATTCTAAATAGACATATAGCTTGATTTAAAAATTTTTCTATATGCTGGTAAACATTTATTGATTGAATATTCTTTTCCCTCATGGCTAATGACCTCAAGCACCTTTGCACATGTTTATTAGCCATTTGGATATCCTCCTTTGTGATGTGCTTGTTTAAATGTCTTCTTTCTCACTTCTTGACATATAAAAGTTTATTTATGTATAATGATCTTTTAATGAATATACATTTTGATAAACAAAAGTTTTAATTTGGATAAACAGAAGTTTTCATTTTGATGCAAACCAATTTATCAATTTTTCCTTTAGTTAGTGCTAGTTATTCAATTATAAGTTTTTGCATTCACCAAAATCATGATACTGCTCTCCTATGTTCAAAAATCTTTATTGCTTTGTTTTTCACATATGTCTACATTATGTCTAGAAATTGGAAAATGGACTCAAGTTTTTTCATCTTTTCCTCATTATGCAGCAGTGGCACCTTTATTATTAATCAAGTAACCATACATTTCTTGATCTGTATTTTTTCTCATTAAGCTAGTTTTCTACCTTTTGTCACTACACACAGTCTTAACTACTGTAACCTCTTGAAATGCTTTGAAATTTTATAACTTAAGAAATTTTATTCATTTTGATCAGGACAACCTTGGCTTTTCTTGGCTCTTTGCATTATATACACCTCACACCTGCATTATATATAATTTTTAAAATCAGGTGTCAATTTACAAAACTCCTAACGGGATTTGGATTGGAATGTTAATGCATTGAATATTTAAAATGAATATTTGGAGAGAATTAACATCTAAATATAATCAAATCTGCCAATCTGAATATATCTCTTCAGTTTTGAGGTATTACTTCTTTTCACTAATGTTTTGTAATGATATTTGTTGATCTTTTCTTATGTAATTGCTATTTCTGATGTTCTTGGAAATGTTGATTTAAAAATCTGTTTGTTTGTACTTTGCATAAACACATTTCATTGTATTTATTTGCTTACATATACAACAACTTTGCTAAATTAACTTCCTAATTGTAATTGTTTATTTCAAATCATTTGGGGATATAGCTATATAGACAGATAGAGATATATACTAACACACATACGTATAGACACCAATTTTATTATCTGTAAATAATGGAATTTACATATACTTTGCATTTCTAATCCTTATCCACCTTTTATTCCTTTTGCATGACTTACTGCACTAAAACAGCCAGTATAGTATTGAATAGAAATGGTGATAGAAAATTTGTTTTATTCTCACTCAATAGAAAAGCTTTCAATAGCTCCATTATTAAGCATTTAGCAATTGATTTATTTTGTAAATACTTATTAAAGAATTTTGTTAAATTCTCAGTTCTGATGAGATTTATGAGGAATGTTTTGTATTTATCAAATGCTTTTTATTTTTGAGATCAGTTCAGTTCAGTTCAGTCGCTCAGTTGTGTCCGACTCTTTGCGACCCCATGAATTGCAGCATACCAGGCCCCCCTGTCCATCACCAACTCCCGGAGTTCACTCAAACTCATGTCCATTGAGTCGGTGATACCATCCAGCCATCTCATCCTCAGTCGTCTCCTTCTCTTCCTGCCCCCAATCCCTCCCAGCATCAGTCTTTTCCAATGAGTCAACTCTTCGCATGAGGTGGCCAAAGTATTGGAGTTTCAGCGTCAGCATCAGTCCTTCCAAAGAACAGCCAGGACTGATCTCCTTTAGGATGGACTGGTTGGATCTCCTTGCTGTCCAACGGACTCTCAAGAGTCTTCTCCAACACCACAGTTCAAAAGCATTAATTCTTCGGCGCTCAGCTTTCTTCACAGTCCAACTCTCACGTCCATACATGACCACTGGAAAAACCATAGCCTTGACTAGATGGACTTTAGTTGGCAAAGTAATGTCTCTGCTTTTGAATATGCTATCGAGGTTGGTCATAACTTTCCTTCCAAGGAGTAAGCGTCTTTTAATTTCATGGCTGCAAACACCATCTGCAGTGACTTTGGAGCCCCCCCAAAAAAAGTCTGACACTGTTTCCCCATCTATTTCCCATGAAGTGATGGGATCATTGATTTTTTTGTAATCAAATTACATTGATTTCTTTAAATTTCTTAAAATTAAACTTAATTTAGAATAGTTTTAGATTTGTTTTAAAAAGCTCTGAAAATAGCAGTTACTGAATATCTCACACCCCATTTCACAAACCATTACTATCTGATACTAGTACAGTTTATTTGTCACGCAACTAATTGATAATGGTACATTTTTATTGAGTCTATGCTTTTTACAGATTTCCATTGCTTTTGCCTAATGACCTACTAGTGTTCCATGATCCCATACAGGATGCTGTATTTTGATGTTATATCTACTTAGGATCCTCTTGACCATGACTATTTCTCAGATTTTCCTTGTTTTGACAGTCCTCTCATGTTTTAGAAGAACTCAGTTCAGTCACTCAGTTGTGTCCGATTCTGCAACCCCATGGACTGCAGCACACCAGGCTTCCCTGTCCATCACCAGCTCCCAGAGCTTGCTCAGACTCAAGTCCATTGAGTCCATGATGCCATCCATTTCATCCTCTGTCGTCCCCCTCTCCTCCTGCCCTGAATCTTTCCCAGCATCAGGGTCTTTTGCAATGAGTCAGTTCTTTGCATCAAGTGGGCAAATTATTGGAGCTTCAGCTTTAGTACCAGTCCTTCCAGTGAATATTCAGGGTTGATTTCCTTGAGGATTGACTGGTTTGATCTCCTTGCTATCCAAGGGACTCTCAAGAGTCTTCTCCAACACCATAGTTCAAAAGCATCAATTCTTTGGTACATCAAGAACTGATCTGAGAACTAGTTAAGTGTTTGTAGAGTGTCTCTCAAGTGGGATTTATCTAATTATTATCTCATGATTATACTGTCGTTATGGGTTTTGGGAAAGAAGATCATAAAGTACCATTGTCATCCTTTCATAAAAGGTTACATTCTATCAATATGACTATATTAACCTTGATTACCTGGCTGAGATAGTGTTCATTAGGTTTCTCCACCATAACTTTACTTTTCCTCCCACCTGCCACTTTCACACTGTATTCTTTGCAAGGAAGTCACTATGCACAGACCACACTTGAGGAATGAGGACTCATGTTGCACCTCCTTGAAGTCAAAGTATCTACAAAATTTGTTTTGGATTATTTTACATAAGAATTTTGTCTATTCTCCCAATGTGTTTATTCACTTTTTTATATTAGTGTGAATTCATGGATAATTAGAAAGAGAGAGAAGCACTTCCTTATTTTCTGGTCCTCTAGGATGCTCCAGGCTCATCTGCCATTTACTTAATTAATTCTAGTATGTATGTGTAGTGGTTTCAGAATTGCTAATCCGTACACTCATGAGAAACAACTTTATTAAGTACAGGCCTGTACACAGATTGCACTAACTCCCCTAGTCACTTGTTAGCACCTTTTCTTTACAACCCCATAAGTGAAATTGTTTCATACATTTGTAGTACAGTAGATTCTCTTTTTACATTTTATATTCCAACCTGGGATCCCCCAACTTCTAGTTTTTAAAAATCATATATATTAAGGTTTACTCTCTGTGCTGTAAAGTTCTATGAGTTTTGACAAATGCATAATGTTATATATATGCCATTACAGTATCAAACAAGATAGTTTGCTTTATCTGTTCAGCCCTTGCCCTCCCACTGACAACCATGTGTTTACTGTATCTTTAGTTTTGCCTTTCCCAGAATATCATATAAATGGAAGCACACCATACATATTCTTTTCAACTGACTTCTTTCACTTCACAAAATGTATTCAAAGTTCATCTGTGTCTCTGTTTCTCTCTCTCTCTTTTTGGCAAAGTGGAAGTGCCGAGTGTTTTTAAGGATTAACCTATTGGAGAATATCTTAGCTACTGCCAGTTTTTGGCAGTTACGAATAAAGTTGTTATAAATATTCATATGCTAGTTTTTGTGTGGACCTAAGTTTTCAACACATTTGGGTAAATACCTAGGAGCACAGTGGCTAAATGTAGAACATTTAGCTTTGCAACCACACTGTTGTTCAACATTGCTGTACCATTTCTCATTCTAGCCACCAATGAATGACAGTTTCTGTTGCTTGTATTTTCCACAAATAATTGACATTGTCAGTTTTTAAAATTTTAGCCATTATCCTAGGTATGTAGTAGTATTTTTTTGTTTAATTTGCATCTCCCTAATGACAGATCTCCGTGAGTTGGTGATGGACAGGGAGGCCTGGAGTGCTGCGATTCATGGGGTCGCTAGAGTTGGACACGACTGAGCGACTGAACTGAACTAAAATGACAGATAATGTACGGCATCTTTACATACGGTCATATGTATATTTCTCTGGTGAGGTGTCTATTCAGATTTTTTGCCCATTTTAAATGGGTTGTTTTCTTTTTGCTGAATTTTAAGTTTTTTTTTTAATCTATTTGGATTGAAGATCTTTATCAGATATGTGCTTTGAAAATGTACTCTCCCAATGTCTCCTGTCTTTTCATTAACTTCAGTGTTTTTTGCCAGATCAGAGCTTTTAATTTTAATAAAGCTCAACTTACTTTTCTTCATGGTTTTGTGCTTTTGTTATAGTATCTAAAAACTCATCACAAAACCCAAGGACACATTGATTTTCTATGTTTGCTTTGAGAAGTTTTGTATTTTTACATTTCACATCTAGTTCTATGGTTTCGAGTTAATTTTTATGTAACATATAAGGGCTGTGTCTAGGTCCCCGTTTTGCATGTGCATATCCCATGTTCTAGCATCATTTATTGAAAAGACTATTTTTATGTAGTAAATTGCCTTTGACCTCCTGTCAAAGATCGGGTAATTATAAATGTTATAAGTGTGTATCTACCTCTGGATGCTCTATTCTGTAGTATTGATCTATGTCTATTTATTTGCCAATGCCATGCTATCTTGATTACGGTAGCTTATAGTAAATGTCTCAAAATAAGGTAGTGTGAGTCCTCCAAACTTTTCTTCAGTATATTGGTTAACTCTAGTTCTTTTGTCTTTTCACATAAACTTTAAAATCAGTTCACTGATATCTACAAAATAACTTGCTGGGGCTTTGAATAGGATTATATTGTATCCATAGGTAAAGCTGAGGAAAACTGACTTAATACTCAGTTTTCCAATTCATGAAAACAGAATAGCCATTATTTATATTTTCTTTGTTATCTTTTATCAGAATTTTGTACTTTCCCCATTTGGATACACAAAAGTATGTGCCATGAATACCTAATTTTTTAAAAATTGCAAATGTAAATGGCATTTAAAAAAATTATTTCAAACACCAATTGTTCATAACTGGTATAAAGAAAACAATTGACTTTTTTATACTATGCTTATATCCTTTATCCTTGTTATGCACATTTATCTCATTTAATTCCTGGAGGTTTTTGTTTAGCCTTATAGATTTTTTGGGATTCTCTACATAGATACTCATGTCATCTCTGAATAAAGACAGTTTTATTTTTCTCATTTTCAATCTATACACCTCTTAATACTTTTTATCTTATTGCATTAGCTAAGACTTCCAGTATGATGTATAGAAGTGGTGCAAGAATACATCCTTGTCTTTTTTCTGAAATTAGCATAAGGACTCTCATCAAAAAATATGATGTTAGCTACAGGGCTTTTTGTAGGTGTCCTTTACCAAACAGAGAATTTCCCTGCATTACTAATTTACTGAGCGTTTCTATCTTAAATGAATATTGGATTTTGTCAAGTTTTTTTTTAACTTTACAATATTGTATTGGTTTTGCCATATATCAACATGAATCTGCCATAGGTATACACGTGTTCCCCATCCTGAACCCTCCTCCCTCCCCGTACCATCCCTCAAGTTTTTATAGCATATGACCATGAGTTTTCTTTTGTAGCCTTTGGATGTGATGGATTATATCAACTGATTTTTGAATGTTGAAATACCTGGAATAAATTTCACTTGGTTGTGTACAATTTTTCCTATATATTATTGGATTTAATTTGCTAATATTTTTGAGGATGCTCATGACATATATTGGTCTGTAATGTCCAACTTCTTGTGATGTCTTTATCTGGTTATGGTGTTAGGGGAATAATGGTTTAATGCAGTGAATTAGGAAGTGACTCCCTTCTTTCTAGTGCTTCCCAAATGGCGATAGTGGTAAAGAACCTGCCTGCCAATGGAGGAGACATGAGATGAGGGTTCAGTTCCTGGGTTGAAAAGATCCCCTGAAGGAGGAAATGGCCACCCACTCCAGTGTTCTTGCCTGGAGAGTCCACGGGCAGAGGAGCCTGGCAGATTACAGTCCACAGGTCTCACAGAGTCAGACAGGACTGAAATGACAGCATGCGTCCCCCTTTCATTTTCTGGAGGCAGTGGTGGAGGGTTGATACTGTTTCTTCCTTAAATGTTTGGCAAAATAAACCAGCAAAACTATCTGGGCTTGGTGTTTTCTTTTTTAAAGCTATTAACTGTTAATTCCTTTAATAGACTTAGGGCTATTTAGAATATGTATTTTTCCTTGTATGACAAACTACCAAAACTACTGTTTTATTTCATCGAAGTTATCCAGTTGGGAGCATAGAGTTCTGAGTATTCTGTTATTATGCTTTCACTATCCTTAGAATCAGAACTGATTGTTCTTTTATTTCTATTATTAGTCATTTGTATCTTTTTTCCCCTTTCCTTAGCCTCGGTAGAATTTTAGCTATTTTATTGGTCTGTTAAAAGAACTACCTCTTATTTTCTCTATTTTCTCTGTTCTTAATTTTACAGACTTCTGTTCTAACTGTTGTTGTTAATATTCTTCTATTTTCTTTAGGCTTGAAGTGTTCTTTATTTTTCTAAGGTAAAACTTAGATTATTGGTTTAGGTCTTTTAAATTTTCTAATGTATAAATGTAATGCTGATTTTTTTTTTCTGTAAGTGATGTTTTAGCTGCATCTGATAAATTATGGTTAAGTAATATTTTCATTTTTACTTTGCTCAAAATATAAAAAACATTTTCTAATGTTCCTTGATGTATCTCTTATTTTGAATTAATTCAGATATTTGGGGATTTCCCAGCTATATCTTTATCAACTACCAGTTTTATTTCATTGTTGCTTTGTATAGCTTCTAATCTTTTACATTTGTTAAGGTATGTTTTATGGAACATAATATGACCTATTTCAGTCACTATTTCATATGACCTTTAGAACAATGTGTATTCTCCTTCAGGGATGGAATAGTCTGTAAGTATCAGACAAACAAATTTGATAGTGCTCTTTTGATCATCTATATCTTTATTGTTATGTTTGATCAGTTACTGTCAGAGGGCTGTTGAAGTCTCCAACTATAATAGTTGACTTGTTTATTCCTACTTTGGGTTCCTTCAACTTTTACCTATCTTGATACTTTGTTTTTATGGGCACATACATACATTCATGATTGTTATGTCTTCTCTAAGAATGGGTCCTTTAACATTAAATAATCTTCATGCCTGATAATCCTCCTTGTTCTGAAGCTGGCTTTGTCTGAAATCAATGCAGCTTCTTTGGCTATCTTTTGATTAGATTTTGCATGATATGTTTCTTAATACCTTTCCTGAAAGGTTCCTCAATACCTTTATTGACCTAAATCTTTAATTTTAAAGTAGGTTTCTTGTAGACAACATTTAGTTGAGTCTTTATTTTTCCTTTCAAAATTCATTCTGGCAATCCCTGTATTTTAAACCATCACATTTAAAATAATTATTAATACTACCAATTAATATCTATCAATTTGTAACTGTTTTCTAGTCATTGAATTATTCTGTTTCTTCCCATTTTACTGCATTTTCCGCTTTTAGTTGATTTTTACAAGATTCCATTTTATCTTTTAGCATATCACTTACTCTTTTTATCGGTTTCTCTAGAACTTATAAATTTTCAACTCATCCAAACTCACTTTGCAAATTACACTATACCACTTCACATGCAGTACAGGTTCCTTAGATCAGAGTATTATCAATTTCTCCTTCCCATTTCTTGTGACATTACTGTCATTTGCTTCACTATCCATATGCCATAATCAACCAGCATTTTATAGCTATTATTACTTTAGGCATTTTAAGATTATTTAAGAATAGTGGAACTAATAATTTTATTTTACCTCATTTATTCTCCAATGCTCTTTTCTTATGGCAATCCAAGTTTCTGACCTGTATAATTCTTCTTCCTAAAGAACTGCTAGCATTTCTTGTACACCACGTCTTTCAGCAAGAATTTCCTCATTTTTGGTTTGTCTGAGAGTATTTATATCTCCTTTATTTCTGAAGAATAATCTTGTTCTAGGTCGATATTTCTTTCCTGCAGCATTTTAAATATCTCACATCATGTTCTCTTAACTTTGCTTCTGATAAGTCCACTGTAATTCTCTATAGTTAATGCATTGTGGGTATTTTCTAACTTCAAGATTTTCTCTTTGTCTTTGGTTTCCTTCAACTGAGGGCTTCCCTGATAGCTCAGTTGGTAAAGAATCTGCCTGCAATGCAGGAGACCCCGGTTGGATTCCTGAGTTGGGAAGATCCACTGGAGAAGGGATAGGTTTCAGTATTCCTGGGCTGCCCTTGTGGTTCAGCTGGTAAAGAATCCACCTGCATGTGGGAGACCTGGGTTCAATCCCTGGGTTGGGAAGATTCCCTGGAGAAGGGAGAGGCTACCCACTCCAGTATTCTGGCCTGGAGAATTCCATGGACTGTATAGCCAATGGGGTCACAAAGAGCTGGACATGAATGAGCGACTTTCACTTTCTTTCAATTGAATAGGTTATGCCTAGGCTTTAATGTTGTTAGTTTGCTTGTGTTTCTGTGCTTTACATTTTTTCTTGCTTTGTGTTCTCTAAATTCCCACACTTGTGACTTAATGTTTTTCATTCATTTTGAAACATCCTTGACCATTATTACTTTGAAAATTTCTTCTGCTCTCTCTTCTCATTCTGGGATTACAGTTATATATATTTCACTTTTTAAAATTGACAGTTCTTGGATGGTTTTTCATTTTTTCTTTTTGTATTTCACTTTGTGAAATTTCTATTGGATTGTTTTCAATAGCATTGTTTTTCTCAATTGTGTTGAATCTAGTGATGAGTCTATTGAAGGAATTCATTTTTTTTTTTTAGCATTTCCTTTTGATTCTTGTAGTTTTTATTTCTCTGCTTATATATTCTTGCATGATGTCTTATTTTTCTGAGAGCTCTTAACATATGAATCAGTTATTGTAACCATTTGATAATTTCAACATCTGTGTCCTGAGTCTGGTTTTGCTGATTGTTTTCTCTCTTCAAACTGCTTTTTTCTTGCTCTGTAACACGCACTATAGTTTTTTGAGTTGTTTCTGGTATTTGGAATTGAGGTAAATAAGCCTTTGGTGTGAGATTTGTGGTAATCTAACTAGGAGTTGTGTTCTGTTTAATGTTTGTATTGCTAGAGGTATCAGAAGTGTTAAATTACTTTAGTGTGTTTGTTTTTGTCTCCTCTCTTGACTCTGGGTTTCCCTAAGTACTTCTGAGAGAGCTGTTGTCTTGAAGCTCTTTCAACTGTATCCACTGTTATTATAGTGAAGCTTATTGGTGGGATGGTAAGCTTGTGGGGGAGTTGAGTGATCCGCATTTTTGAATAAGTCTCTGGTTTTGTTTGCCTATGTCTTAGGATTGTGGCCTTTACAAGTGTTTCTTGAGTAGCATAGTTGTTTTTCTTCTTGTCCCCTACCCTTTTCCCTGACTCTAGTGTTCCCAATCTATTTCCTTGAAGCACTGACTTCTACTGACAATTGTGTGTGTGTGTTTTCTGATTGGTAAGACTGAATGGCTATAATAGGCCAGAGTTAGAGGAATGCCCTTACTTCAAATTTCCAGTCTTTCCTCTGAAGATTAGGCCTCAGTTATGGAAAATTCTTTGGGTTTATTTCACAAGGATCACTCTCCTCCACCACCCTAGTTCCAGAGTCATAAGGGTGTCTTGGTTTGTTTTTTTTTTTCTCAAATCCTTAAGAAACATGTGAGGTTCTTGTAGGTAAAGCCCACAAAAGTGTAAGAGTTTCCAGAATTTTCTCCCTTTCACTTCATTCTACATTCAGCCCATCTCTTCATCTAAATTGCAGTTGAATTTTCCTACCAATTTGTAGCTTCTGTTTCAACTAGCAGATCTCACCTGTATCTCAATGGACGTCTGTCTCTCCAGATTTTGGGGTGGCAGTTTTCCCTGCAGCTTCAGGCCTCTGATGGATCCAAGGAAATCATTGATTTTTCTCAGTTTTCCTACCTTTATCTTGCTGTAAGTACAGAAATAATGACTTCTTATCCCTTCATATTTCAGAGTTGAAACCAAAAGTCTTTATTTTTTTAATGTAAAAAAGCAACTTTTATTAAATAAGTCACAAATGGTTCTGATGCATTAGTTTTGACATATTTTATGCAATGTGGTTTACTATTATTATATTTAGGATGTTTGCATCTATATTCATAGTAGTCATATTCTATAAATTCATTTTTAACAGTGTTATCAGGTTTAGTTAAGCTATTCTGAGAAAATGGGAATTAATACTATATTTTTTCCTTAAATACTTGTAAAAATCTACTGGTGAGAATATTCATGACTGGAGTAGTCTCATTTGGAAGGATTTTCAATTTGGATTCAGTATCTTTACCAGATATAGGAAAATTTATACTTTCTATTTATTCTTGTGATTTTTTTTTTCACTAGCTGTGTTCTTAAGGAATTTGTTTCCATTTCATTGATACAGCTGACCCTTGAACAACATGATTTCAACTGTGTAGATCCATTTATTATACAAATTGTTTTCAACAAGTATGTACTACAGGATCTGGTTGAGACTGTGAATGTGGATCCTTGCATGCAGAACCACAGACACAGAGTGCTGACTGTAAAGTTATATACAGATTTTCAACTGGGGAGGGAAAACTTATTTGTACCTCTAATTCATGTTGTTCAATGATCAACCATATTTTTTATTTTTATTTTTTTTAATTTATTTTAATTAGAGGCTAATTACAATATTGCATTGGTTTTGCCATACATCAACATGAATGGTTGGCAAATTACTTTTCAAATGTTATTGATATTTAAAATTTTAATTTAGGAAAAATTAAAATTATCTACAAAGGCAAGTAAGAGTATTTAAATAACAATGAACTTTGTGTTCTCACGTTTATGTTTAGGTTTGGATGGTGAGATTTAAGAAAATGTCATATTTGCCAGAAGGACCTCATCCACATGTATAAAAATGCTGTAAATTCTACTTTCCTGATAAAATTACCCACTACTCAGGAAGCTGCAAAAGTGGTTAAAACTGGTTTTTAATTAAATCTTTACATTTAGCAAACACTACTAGAACTGATGGTGACTGCAGCCATGAAATTAAAAGACGCTTACTCCTTGGAAGGAAAGTTATGACCAACCTAGATAGCATGTTCAAAAGCAGAGACATTATTTTGCCAACAAAGGTTCGTCTAGTCAAGACTATGGTTTTTCCAGTGGTGATGTATGGATGTGAGAGTTGGACTGTGAAGAAGGCTGAGCACTGAAAAATTGATGCTTTTGAACTGTGGTGTTGGAGAAGACTCTTGAGAGTCCCTTGGACTGCAAGGCGATCCAACCAGTCCATTCTGAAGGAGATCAGCCCTGGGATTTCTTTGGAAGGAATGATGCTAAAGCTGAAACTCCAGTACTTTGGCCACCTCATGCGAAGAGTTGACTCATTGGAAAAGACTCTGATGCTGGGAGGGACTGGGGGCAGGAGGAGAAGGGGACAACAGGGGATGAGATGGCTGGATGGCATCACTGACTCAATGGATGTGAGTCTGGGTGAACTCCGGGAGTTGGTGATGGACAGGGAGGCCTGGCATGCTGTGATTCATGGGGTCGCAAAGAGTCGGACACGACTGAGCGACTGAACTGAACTGAACAGAACTGATTTACTCTCCAATCCTTCCAGTCATCTCTATTTAGGTTTGATCAAATCAATCCATCCAGTCAATGTCATTTTTGCTTTGATCTACCCCAAATGCTGCTTATTATAAATTTAGTCAGATTTCGCTCATCCTCAAAATTCTATGTAATTTTGCTTTTTTCTTGAAGAAGCAAAATATTGAAATTTCTCTTTCGGTTTGTCCCCTACCAGACCAATAATTTGAAGTAAGTTTAGCACTTGGTTTTAAAATTTAAGCTAATTTTTATGTTTCTTACAGTCAGAGCATTAGTATTAATACAGTAAAGGACACACAAAAATCTCTATGCTCAACATGTTTACATTCTAGTGCAAGAAGGCAAATACTCATTAAAAATATTAAATAGGGTACTTTATATTAGATAACAAGTATTAAAAAATATGGAACAGGATACAAATAAACTTAAACCAGAAATAGAGGATTTAATATGAACACAAAAAAACTAGAAAGGGAAATACTCACATTATTAGATCTGCAGCATTGCACTAAACATTGAGTTTTATAATAAAAACAAAATCAGACTAGAGACAAAACTACATCCTCCCATCCCAGACACCTGTAAACATTAAGTACTTTGGGAAAATAATTGTCTTGCATTAGCTGAGAATCTAAACAGTAAAAAAAAAAAAAGAAATAAGCAATCAATCAAGGTGCTTTAAGTGCGCATCAGGCAACTAATAACCTACATTTTACCCTTAAAGTCAAAAATATAACAACATTAAAGGATAAACTTGCAATTAAAAAAATCAATATGGGTGATATATCAATTTTAAACACTACCACTATTATACAACTTGTTCCTTAGAAATGACAAGTATTCAGGTGGTAGATTTCTCCAATAACCCTCGGACTTTATCTAAATTACACTTGTTCTTCCACTGTAATACCATCTCTACTTTCTTGATAGGTAGAGAATCACTGTATAAATGGAATTGCAAGCTAAATATTCTCTGGATGGTCTAGGCCTCAAGTCCTTGAGGACTCCCCTCCACATAAAGAATGTGGATAATTTAAAAACTGATATACTGCTATTTTTGTATCTAAACTGAGCCCAAACTGAAGATCTCAAGGAAGCACCCATTCCTGTGCAAAAGAATTTCTACTTACATAGGCAGGATTTTCTGGGCTAAACAGTTTAGATTTATCCATCTAAGTTGCTATCCAAACTTCCACTGTATCTTCTAAAACCAGGAACTGAGGACTAAGAATGGAAGTAAAAAACTTATACCAGTCCTTATAATACCTTAACCCTCCAATTCCAAAAACCTACTTGACAAAGACAGAGATTTATTTAGGACCTCAGAGCCATAAATAGAAGAGTTTTTCCCTGTTTCCCTATAGTACAACACCCATACCATTTTATTTTCAGTAACTCCTTGAGGCAGTATACTTTATAGTGGTAGATTCATGATCTAGTTTTTTGTTAGTGTCACTCTGGATCAAAATAGCCTATACTTGTCACTCAGGAAAATCAACAGCATATTTAGACTATGTCCCAAGGCAAAATATATCCACAAGGCAGAACTCATTACATTCCACAGATCTGATTAGTTGGAGAGATGTAAGAGAGTGATAGAGTGATAGTAAGTATACTTTGAGTGTAGTCCATGGTTCCTAAGAGAGTGATACAGAGTGATAATAAGTATACTTTGAGTGTAGTCCATTATTTTTGAAATCTTTAAGAATAAACAGGGTTCTTGATTTCTGCAGGAGTCTCAACAAAGAATGGTCAGCAAATTAAGTAACTTTAGAGTGCTCTGAAGTTTTCTAAAGAGGTGGCTGTTATAAAAGTAAACACCCATCGTGAGAGGATACCATGAAAACTAAATAAATGCCCTAACAGGCAGCACTCACTAACATCCTGTCCCTCATGATTATATATTTTGAGAGATTCAAATAGCCTGTTGGCTCCATTGGCTTCAGAGTTATCACAGTTACCAGGAGGAATCTGCAGGTAAATTACATGAGAATAATCTCTACTGCTCTAATTATGGATACTTAGCTATACCAGGTGACATCAAATGGAGAATTACAAACATTTAACATGAAATTATCTACCACAGCAAAGACAAATTGACTACTGTATATAATCAGCCTGGTGGAGAAACTTTACAAAGTCACTGAGGGTGTCTGGTGAATGTCTCATTTTTTGTTCTTGATAAAACTGTAAAGGTGGGGTATGGATAAGAGCCCAAACCTTAGAATTCCTTTAAACATGTCCAAACAGATTTCATACTTTTTGGAATGTGCTTTAAATATATATCATAATTGCTTTTTTGGAGGGGTGGGGGGCCTAAAGCCTTGTTGGAGAATTCCAGCTCTGCCAGTAGCAATATATTACATGATTTTGTGTTCCCAAACTATTTCTGAGATAATACTAGGCACAATCTTTTTCCTGAAACTGTAATTGAAGTTTTGCACATCTCTTCCAGTCACACAGTAACCTTACTGTCCACATTGCTTCAATCTTCAGGAAAGATAGAAAGAACAGAAATCTTAAGGTCAAATTAGCAACATTCTCAGCTTCATTCAAACTCCCATGGCCTAACGATTGCTTTAATGACAATGAGCTTAATTCTTGGGGTTCATTGAATTGTTCCTTTTGAGTTAGTATCAGGACAAGTCTAGTAATATCACCTCTACTTCTGGACTCTGCTCTATTTTAAGAAATCCTGGCCAAATATTTCAGATGAGTCATCAGCAATTCATCCAGTTGTATTTATAATAAAACTTTGTACCAATTCCTATCTGAGTAATGTGGACAAACTTGGTGTTCTGATTCAACTTCATTGGAATCCTCAGAGACCACCACGTATATGTCTTAACTTTGTTGCAATAAATAGTCATAGCAGTTAAACAAGTAGAAATTTATGCCAGCTTGATTTTAGGTTAGGGTCTCCTTTAAATCAAATGACACAAATGATTTTCCTCAATAATCTCCTAGAAAGCGCAAGTGTTAGTCTCTCAGTTTTTTGTGACTTTGTGACTCTGTGGATTGTAGCTCACGAGGCTCCTCTGCCCATGAAATTCTCCAGGCAGGAATACTGGATTGGGTAAGCCAGTTCCTTCTCCAGGGGATCCTCCCAACCCAGGGATCAAACCTGGGTCTCCCGCATTGCAGGCAGATTCTTTACCATCTGAGCCACCAGGGAAGCCCTAATATTCTTTTAACAACTGTTAAATTCTGGAGGTCTGGTCTAAAATTTGGGAGGGAAAAACAGCCTTCAAACTCTGGGGGGAAAAAGCCTTATCAAATACTGTTGAGGATGGTGAGGCTGGTGCAGAAGTAAAATTTCACGAGGTTGATACTTAAGTGTGATATCTTTCAATCAAAGAGGGATAAACCATCTTAAATCATTACTGGAGACCTCAAGCTAAGAAATTTTAGGATCGATTAGAAGCAGATATTCTTTGGAAAGAAATGGCTTCTCCTTAAGATCCACAAAAAAATATGACAAACTGTCATGGTTTAATTTGTATTCCTTCATTGTTTATCTTCTTATCTACCTGGTTTAAGGTTTTGGTTTCATTTAATTATGTTACTTATAAGGCATTTATTATTTATATTACTGTATTTATTTTGCATGTAATCACTCCTTAGTATGAGTCTAATAAAAACACATAACACATTTTATGTGTGAAGGGTTAAAGCATATAATCAAACTGATTGTTGAATTTGTACGCATTTTCCATGGTGAGCGACCCAATTTCTCTTGGTTTCAATTCTTTGAAATGAATCAGAAACTGAGGCCCAACCACTGAAGACAAGGCAAACACAACAACATACTAGACAGACAGAAATCTAAAATTACTATCCTGTCATATCTGGAAAAGGAGTTTCCTATGTCTATGAAAACAATACTGGCAGGTCTTTGGTGGAAGTTAGCTTTTGTAACTGACCTTTCACAGGAATAGAATTTCATGAGAACTGCAGAACAAAAAACATCTACTTGGAGGTGTCTCATTTTCTCAGATTTCATAAAATTCACTATTTTTGCTTTAGATTTATCAATGATATTGATACTACATTTATTGTCTAGCACTAGAAGATTCTTGATCAGTAACACTGAGACATTACAAAAATATTTGACAATCTCCTAGGGGTATTTTGGCTTTAAACAGATCACTGTGTATTTCTGAAAGACTGGTATTAGATTAGTGAAGCAAAAGTTTCTTGGTAACATCCTGCACACTGGAGGAATCTGCTACCTTGATAAACTAAGTTCTGCCGTCAGTATACTTTCAGACATCACCCAGGTTGTATTTTGACCCATCAATTTCTACTCCAAGAAGAGATCCTCAGATAATTTAATTCTAGAAGAAAAAAAAAAATAATCTTGATGTTAGAATCCAAGCCTTACCACTCAAAGGGAACTCTGTATTGCTTACTTTCTCAAGTTCCCACAATGAAAAGATCTAACTTGAATGAAATTTCAGAGTGTACTGCCCTCTGTGATATACTCCTGAGACTCTGCCAAGATGGGCTCTTACTGTCTTAAAAGGAACAAGCTTCGGTGATATTTTTCAGGAGCCAGCATTTGCTATATGTAATGTAATCAGTTATTTTAAAATGTATATTTTCTCAGAGTCACAAGCAATTTTTATTGAACACATAATGTGCCAGATGTTATTATCTCTTTTAATTTTGGTAATGGCTGGCACATCTACTTCCACTCACTACAGAGACAACCAGGAAACCACGGTGAATGGGAATTGGAATCCAGGAAATCTATTCTGGCACTCATTTCCTTAATAAGTATGCAATTGTACCTACTAATATATTCTATTTCCATGATTGCAGGGACCCTTATTATCTTGCTCACAAGCTATTTCTCCACTGCCTAGAAGAGAAACTTTCTCATACTACATGATCCATAAATATTTTTAGGGTGACTAGATGAATTTAAAGCATATTATATGCTGGTACACAGAGTGATATCCTAGAATGTGGGCTTTGAATCCAGAAGTTCAAAGTTAAGACTAATATATATGCTAGTGAAGTGAAGTCGTTCAGTCATGTCTGACTCTTTGTGACCCCATGGACTACAGACTACCAGGCTCCTCTGTCCATGGGATTTTCCAGGCAAGAGTACTGGAGTGGGTTGCCATTTCCTTCTCCAGGGGATCTTCCCAACCCAGGGATCAAACCCAGGTTTCCTGCATTGTAGGCAGACACTTTACCATCTGAGCCACCAGGGAAGACACTAGTATATATTATTTACCTTAAGGTGGAGAAAATAATATCTAGGTTTGCTCTAAAGATGACATGGTAGGATTATATTAAGCAGCAGCCATAGGGGCTTTCCAGGTGATCCTAGTGGTGAAAAACCCGCCTTCCAGTGCAGAAGATACAAGAAACATAGGTTCGACACCTGGGTCAGGAAGAACCTCTGGAGTAGGAAATGGCAACCCACTCCAGTATTCTTGCCTAGAAAATTCCAAGGACAAAGGAGTCCATGGGGTCTCAAAAAGTCGAGCACAAGTAAGTGACTGAACACACAGGGGTTAGAATAGATTGGCTCAATAAAAATAGTGTTCATGGTGATGATTCTTTTTTTTTTTTTAATTTTATTTTATTTTTAAACTTAACATAACTGTATTAGATGATTCTTATATTATGTTTTCTCCTCCTCAGTGTTTTTCTTCCCTACATATGATTTCATTAAGTGACATACTCCCTTACTTTGTTACACTTCAGCTTATTTCTGGTTATGTAGTAACTATATAAAATAAACTGTTCTATAGTTTTAGTTTTCTGATTTTTTAATTTTAGAGGTTTCTGAGTATCTGGAGACAAGGCATGTAAGTGGACCATAACCACTTAATGCCTATTACATCTCAGCCAGAATCAGGGATTTAAAGGGCAGAGAAAAAGTAGGTTGAGTATGTGAGGGAGTAAGCTTATATTTTTATTGGAGTAGGCATTCTACCCAGCTGCTGTAGAGGTAGCTGCTCTGTCACTAGGGCAATGTATGTCCCAAGACACCTTCCTTGAGCTCTAAACATTGGGGTTTCTCTTTAAGTGGATGTAAGCTATACCTAGATGTACATACATAGATTATATAAGAAAGATGACAATAGATACAGGGTAAACATGAGGCTGGTACATAGCAAAATTTCATTAAGTGGTAATGAAAGGATAGCTTTATCACATCTACTTCTGCATTTATTTGCTCATTCAATGTATAATATTAATCAAACAACAAATAACCCTTCCAAAGGAAGGAACTGTATCAGTTCAAGCACACACAGCATTATGTTTGTAATCTTTTTTAAGATGGGCTAAGAAAAGACCCATCATGACCTCCAAAATGAAATCTCATCATTATTTTAGCTATGGGTTCTCTCCAGATACAACTGTGTCTTTCATGGAGAAACTAAAAGAAACTTCCCACAGCAGGTAGGCAACAGATCCTCTTTGTCCATTCACTCAATCATTCAAATCAATCATTTGGTAATTTATCATTGAATAAATTCAAATATCATTGAATAAATACCAAACCTTTTTGGTAATTTATTCAATAGATAAGCACTGCTACAGCATGTACTCTATGTCCAGTACTGTACTAGACGTAAGAAGAGCATAATCCTTCCTCTGTCTGATTTCATGAAACTCAGCATAGTGCTGACAGACAATGTGAAGTTGTTAATGCACTCCTGTCGTCTATATCATACCTGCACCTCTGACACTAACCTCAAATTATCTTTCTTCATTATATCCTTTGAACTTTACACATTTGTTCATACTCACTAAAACTCACATCAGATTGAAAGAATAACATGTATGTGTGTGTGTATTTATGCAGTTGCATATTCTTAAATCTATATATAGCTTTTTATGTGTATATATATAACATACATATGTGTGTCTAAATATGTAACACATATAATTGCCCATTTCTTTAATCATTGTATTTATTGAACATATACCATGAGCAGAAAAGTATAAGAAGTACTAGTATCTTAATATGAAAAAGACAGTCTCAAGCTTACAGTTTATCAAGAATGAAACAAACATTGACAGTAATTCAAATAAAAACAATAACTAAACAAAATTACAAAGAAGTCTAAGAATGATGTCATAACTTCTCCCTGAAGTTTTATGTAGATAGTATTTTTTTCTAACTTTTTCTCAAATTATGCCTCTAATTTTCTTAATGATGAATCTAATTGTCCTCTAAACCCAGGTAGAGGAAGGTCAATATTACCTAGAAGAGCTTGGAACATGCTGAAGAGGGTTCCCTGTGGTCTGACACCAGGTATGCTGTCTAGAGCAGGATTCTCAGTTAGAGGTCAGAGACAGAAAATACTGAGCCCTGCCATTTTATTTTATTTTATTTTAAAACTTTACATAATTGTATTAGTTTTGCCAAATATCAAAATGAATCCGCCACAGGTATACATGTGTTCCCCATCCTGAACCCTCCTCCCTCCTCCCTCCCCATACCATCCCTCTGGGTCATCCCAGTGCACCAGCCCCAAGCATCTATAACACCCAGTTGGTATTGCTTCCCCTATAGTCTACTCAGAAGAGAAGTAGCTGCTTCTTCTAAGAGTTGTTAATATTGCATTTATATATCTGCAAATAAAATTTAAAAATCAGTACTCTAATTGCAATTAGAGAAATGATGTATACCTGTGGCGGATTCATTTTGATATTTGGCAAAACTAATACAATTATGTAAAGTTTAAAAATAAAATAAAATTAAAAAAAAAAAAAAGAAATGAATGATCTCCAGTGTTTTCCTTCAACTGGTACTATTTTCATTTAGGTGGATGAAACCTTTCCATTTGTAATACAGGCTAATGTCCTATTTCTATTATATATTAGAGACACAGTTTCTTTTTCAAGTTTGTTCCTTTTGTTTATTTTATAAGTGCTAGGAAGAGAAATATTAATTTAATTTTATACACTCAATTCTACAATAGCCTGAAAAGAGCCTGAGATGAAGGATGAGCAGGCAGGGTGGAGGTTGGGAGCTCACACATATTTCAGTGGAAAGGAATCAAAGCAAAAAAGAATAATTTGTGTGCCTAACGTATATTACCATTCTTTACTCCCTAGTTCCTTTGAGGAAGTTCTACCATACTTTTATATTCTGTGTCTAACTGGTTGGGCTTTCCAATGGAAAATTGCCAATAATTTTGAGATTATACCAATGCAGTGCATTAACATAGCTTTTTGGATATTCATGACCTGAAGTCTTTGGATCTTTATCAAAAAATGTAATAATGTTAACAGTGCGGTAGTCAGCCACATGGTGCCGCCACAATGAAATAAGTGCCATCCCAAGCTGCTCTTTTAAGAGCAGGGAATAGCACACAGCTTTGTAGAGTCTTTTCTGCATATAAAATGTAGGAATCTGAAGGTCAAATGGTCATGAAAGTAGAAAATTTGCAGTAGCCATATTCTTTCCAAGTCAGAGTGAGATGAGAAATCTTCAACAACACCTCCAGATGTACACTTGTTTCCTGAATCACTGACCCTTAAGAGTCCATTTAGGAGGTTACTGCCTCAGGAAATAAGTGATGCATTATTACTCATTTCAGCAGCCTGAGGCCAAGACAGAAAGAACTACTTTTTCTCTAAAGGTAGAGTCTTGATTTAAATACCATGATAAATAATAGTGTCCAATTATGTTTCATATCTCAAGATGTCTCCTCAATCAAATTGCCTATGTAGCTTCAAGAGAACTGCATATATAAATTTGAAATCTAAAGCCTAATCCTGAAGTCCTGATATAAGGAATTTTTAAGTCATAATAGTCCGTAAAGGAGGAACTCTCCAACTACTGTCATCATATACCTTTTAAAGTTCCTAGAAAGCTGAGCTCTTTTGATCATTGAACATACTCTAGCAGGGAGGGAGTCCTTCATGTTGTCTATCAGGTTATAATGCATATTTGGTGGTATGTAGGATTGTTTGATAATGTAAGCCTGTGGTAATTATTGACATGCATGGTCATAAAGGCTTGCATTAGCACACTTGGCACATTGGTGGCAGGTAGTTGCATTTAAACTTTATAGCTGGCTGGCCATTTTTGCAGCTAACTCCATTTCCCTTTCTCTTAGAGGACATTCTCTTCTAGATTATGAGGCACTGGAAGAGCTGATATTCATGAGGTACCCTACCTCCACTGGGGATATAAGCAGACTACTCATAGTCCCTCTTTTTGAGTCAGTGAACATCTTAGTGACTCAAGTCAGGCCCACTCCTCCACTCTTGGACTTCTACATACAAAAGGGGAGAAAAAAGTTCACATTTTACTCAAATAGATAAACTGACTTTAGAACTTAATTTTTTTTTTGCCAGTCATATAAATAAAAAAGATGCAGAATTAAAGCCAAGAAACATAACCCAAGAGATGAGAAATGAGCAGAAGTCAGATGCTTCTTTAGATCCTGGACTCCTGGATTCCAAAGAGATTGAAGACTTATCATGGTTATAGAAGCTTAAGAATTCCCTTTTCTCCTTATAAGATATTGTGTAGTATATCTTTTACTTATAACCAAGAGAGATGATTAATCAAGGTAATTATGAGGAAATGCAAAGAGTGACTAATAATATCAAGATTGAGGAATTATATTATTTCCAGAGTGCTTCTTGAACAGTTCTTTTTGAGAATATACTACTTCCAATGGGGGAAAAAAGATAAAAGTGATGTGAAGGAAGTACCATGGAGCAAGAGGTGACAACCAAATTCTTTTTGATTCGTAATTATTGTTGATTATACAGTGTATCTGGTACTGCAAAACAGAATCCAATGATGAAATAAATTCACTAATTTGACTTTGTGTAATATAATATATTTCTAAGGATATTAAAATTAAAGATAGTTATATAAATGCAATATGTTAACTAGGGGATTAAAATCTGAGATTATGCCAACAAAATGAAGCAAGGATGTGGACAGAATCGAGGTAAAATGGTTAAGCAAATAGTTCTGCAGTTAAAATATATCTGAGTTCAAATTTTGCCTCAATCAGTTACTATAATGACTACCATTATTGTTGCTGTTCCCAGCATCTGTTCACTCCAAACTGCTTTATCTGTTTATGAAGACATTTATTATTTAAAAGAGCAATCTGAGAAAGGCACTATGAGTATGTTCACAATTTAGACGTATATATAAAATAATTACATATATTATATGTCAAATTTGTACTATTCTAAAACATATGGGTTAACTGGAAAATTTTTAAAGTTAAAGATTCACAAGCATTTCAGCACACACTTTGCTGCTGCTGTTGCTGCTGCTAAGTCGCTTCAGTTGTGTCCGACTCTGTGTGACCCCATAGATGGCAGCCTACCAGGCTCCCCCATCACTGGGATTCACTAGGCAAGAACACTGGAGTGGGTTGCCATTTCCTTCTCCAATGCATGAAAGTGCCTAAAATATGCAACCTGACACTGAATCCCAAATACCTGTACACACACTCTACCACCTTTAATTGTGTACTTAATAATAAAAACATTTATTGTCATAGTTTTAATTATTTTACTACATGAATAAGGAATCCATCTGTGTAGCTGCTAAGTCATGTCTGACTCTTTGTGACCCCATGGACTGTAACCTGTCAGGCTCCCCCTGTCCATGAGATTCTCCAGGCAAGAATACTGGAGTGGGTTGCCATTTCCTCATCCAGGGGATCATTCTGACCCAGGATTGAACCCACATCTCCTGCACTGGCAGGCAGGCTCTTCATCAGTGTGCCACCAATGAAGCCCCTAAATCTGTGAGTTTGTTTTTATTTTGCATGTGCATTCATTTATATTGTTTTTAAATGGCACTTAAGTGCTATAATACAGTATCATACAAGTCTCTTCTCCACTCTTGGCTGCCCTAAACCCAGTGCAATGCTGTGGCATAGAGGTGGTGGAACAGAGCATTACCAGGTAGATAATGGGATCGTTCACAGGAAAGCAGTCAATGCTGCTTCCCAGAGGACAGTTGTGACCACTGAGCACGGAGTCTAGTGTATCAGCAGGGATCTTGAGGATCGGGGGCAGGGATGGAGGGTGGACTAGGTGTTCCTTGAGTTCCCAAAGTTGGGTTGGAAGGGAAAGAAGAGTACAGTGACCAGACTCCCCTTGTCCTAAAATAGGCAACCTGACACTGAATCCCAAATACCTGTCCATTGCTGGGAGATAATAATTAGAAGACACACCCTAGATATGTGATATTTTCTTCTCTCAAAAAAGAAAGCCTCTATTAAGTTCATCATATTAAAATATATGTTTGCTTCACCATATGATTTAAAGGTATGTATGTAACCCAAGCAAAACACACACGCAATATATCTTCTAAATGAGTAAAATGGAGGAAATACAAGTTACATAAAAAGATTAAAGTCATATAAAACACCATAAGTCACTTTAAAACAAGAGAGGATTATAAAATGGCATATGCAAATAAAAACAGCACTGCCTGTCATATAAATGAGAAAAAGATTATAATATCTCATCTAAAAAGTCATATTAACCTTAAAAATATAATGCAACAAAATGTTTTTCAAAATAACACACCAGAAATTTAAAAAGAGCTTTCAATAGAAAAATAAGATGATTGCAATCCACAGGAAGATAAAACTGAATTGACTCCATTAAGGGTAAATACCATAGAATCAGATTTTATAAAGCAAAAATTGCACAAAATCCATGAGATTTAAAAAAAACTACAAAGAAGCTTTAAAGCATTTTATCCAGTGATGGAATTCCAGCTGTGCCAATTAAAATCCTAAAAGATGATGTTGTTAAAGTGCTGCAGTCAATATGCCAGTGACTTAGAAAACTCAGCAGTGGACACAGGACTGGAAAAGGTCACTTTCATTCCAATCACAAAGAATGTTCAAACAACACCACAACTGTGGTCATTTCTCATGCTAGCAAGGTAATGATCAAAATCCTTCAAGCTAGACTTCAACAGGACATGACCTGAGAGCTTCCAGATATATAAGCTGGATTTAGAAAAGGCAGAGGAACCAGAAATTCAATTGCCAACATCTGCTGAATCACAGAAACAGCAAGAGAATCCCATAAAAACATCTACTTCTGCTTCACTGACTAAACCATTGATGATGTGGATTACAACCAACTAGAAAATTCTTAGAGATGGGAATACTAGACCACCTCACCTGTTTCCTGAGAAACCTGTATGCAGGTCAAGAAGCAACAGTTAGACCCAGACATGGAACAATGGACTGGTTTCAAATTGGGAAAGGAGTACATCAAGGCTGTATACTGTCACCCTGCTTATTTAACTTATATGCAGAGTACATCATGCGAAATGTCGGGCTGGATGAAGCACAAGCTGGAATCAAGATTGCCAGGAGGAATATCAATAACCTCAGTTATGCAGGTGACACCACCCTTATGGCAGAAAGTGAAGAGGAACTAAAGAGTCTCTTGATAAAAGTGAAAGTAGAGACTGAAAAGTGAAAGAAGAGACTGAAAAGTAGGCTTAAAACTCAACATTAAGAAAACCAAGATCATGGCCTCTGGTTCTATAATTTCATGGAAAATAGATGGGGAAACAATGACAGTTTATTTTTTGGGCTCCAAATCACTGCAGATGGTGACTGCAGCCATGAAATTAAAAGGCACTTGCTTCTTGTAAGAAAAGCTATGAGCAACCTAGACAGCATATTAAAAAGCAGAGACATTACTTTGCAGACAAAGGTTCATCTAGTCAAAGCTATGGTTTTTTCCCGTAGTCATGTATGGATGTAAGAATTTGACTATAAAGAAAGCTGAGCATCAAAGAATTGATGCTTTTGAACTGTGGTGTTGGAGAAGACTCTTGAGAGTCCCTGGGACTGCAAGGAGATCAAACCAGTCCATCCTAAAGGAAATCAGTCCTGAATATTTATTAGAAGGACTGATGCTGAAGCTAAAACTCCAATACTTGGGCCACCTGATATGAGGAACTGACTCACTGGAAAAGACCCTGATGCTATGGAAGACTGAAGGCAGGAGGAGAAGGGGATGACAGAGGATGAGATGGTTGGATGGCATCACTGACTCAACAGACATGAGTTTGAGCAAGCTCCGGGAGTTGGTGAGGGACAGGGAAGCCTGGTGTGCTGTAGTCCACGCGGTCACAAAGAATTGGACATGACTGAGCGACTGAACTGAATTGAACAGCTACTATGGAGAAGAGAGTGGAGATTCCTTAAAAAACTGGAAATAGAACTGCCATATGACCCAGCAACCTCACTGCTGGGCATATACACCAAGGAAACCAGAATTGAAAGAGATACATGTACCCCAATGTTCACTGCAGCACTATTTACAATAGCTAGGACATGGAAGCAATGTAGATGCCCATATACACATGAATGGATAAGGAAGTTGTGGTACATATACACAATGGAATGTTACTCAGCTATGAAAAGGAACACATTTGAGTCAGTTCTAATGAGATGGATGAAACTGGAGCCTATTGTACAGAGTGAAATTAAGTCAGAAAGAGAAACACTAATACAATATATTAATGCCTATATATGGAATTTATAAAGATGGTAATGACAATCCTATATGCAAGGCAGCAAGAGAGATGTAAAGAACAGACTTTTGGACTATCTGGGAGAAGGCAAGAGTGGGATAATTTAAAAGAACAACGCTGAAAGATGTATATTACCATATGTAAAATAGACTACCATTCCAAGTTCAATGCATGATCAGGGCACCCAAAGCTGGTGCTTTGGGACAACCCAGAGGGATGGGGTGGGGAGGGAAATGGGAAGGGGGTTCAGGATGGAGGGACACATGTGCACCCATGGCTGATTGATGTTGATGTATGGCAGAAACCACCACGATATTGTAAAGTAATTATCTTCCAATTAAAATAAGTTGATTAATAAAAAAAAACAATGTGACGAACATCCACGGGGTAAACAATAAAATAAAATCAGACTAACCAATAGTATTTACATATTTCAAAGATTGCTTTAAGTATTAATATTATAAAATGGTTATATAAGATGTTAACATTAGAAAATTAGGGTAAAGAATACACAAGTATTCTCTGTACTATTTTTGGAAAATTTCCTGTAAGTCTAAAAATTATTTAAAAATAATAAATAAAATTTTAGGAAAAATTAAACATAAACTTTACCAAAGATTTATAACTGGCAGCTAATCTTATAAAAATTTATCTTCTTAAATGACCAAACTATAAACTGAAGTCACAATAAGATAACATCTCACACTTACTCAAGTGAGTATGAGAATGACAACTTCAAATATTGGTGATGATGGATAGTAGAAAATATCATATATCACAGGTATGAGTGTGAAAAGTTTCACCTATTTAGAAAACTCTTTGACAGTTTCTCATAAAATTAAGCAAACTGTATCTTACAATCAAGCAAATTCCATTTTTAGGTAATTGTATAAAAGATTTGCCAACATATTCAAAATAACTAAAAACTGGAAACAACCCTCATGCCTGTCAACAGGAGAATGAATAATAAACTGTAATAGTCCCATTCAATGGAATATTACTCTACTTTACAATTAAATAGAAAAATTTAAACCTACTGGTACAGGGAATAATATGTATAAATCTCAATATCATTATGATGAGTGGAAGAAGTCAGACATATACTGTGTGATTCATTTAATTAATTGCAAGAACAGGTAAAACTAATCTATAATGATAGAAATCAGAATATTGTCTCCTATGAGAATTACGCTTAGGAGGAAGGAAGCAGTAGAGGAAGTTCTCAAATAATAAAAACATTCTACCTCCTGAATAAGGTGACAGTTACATGGGTATATACTTTTAAGAAAACTCATTGAATTACACAATTAAGATGCATGAATTTAACTATATTAATTTTACCTACATAAAAGTATAAATATTAAAAAGTAAGAAAGTTCTCATTACTGATATGAGGTATCTGTTAGAAATATTAAAAATATTTATATATTACATAAATATATAAAATAAAAGGAAGTACAGAACATTACGAAAGTATGTGTGGGTGTGTATATCTATGTATATACTCACACACATTTTGGGATGTGTATTTGTGATGTGTGTATATATATGTTTGCAAGGAGACACAAGAAACCATAAGACTAGCTGTCTCCAGGAAAGGGAAATTGGGTGGCTATGGAAGATAGAACTGAAAAGGTAAATTACCTTTCACTGAAAAGGTGAAAATCCCTTTGTAAATTTTGAATTTTGTAACATATATTATGATTTTAAAAATGAAAGTGAAAAATGTAAAATGCTTCTGGAGGAAATCAGTGTTATGACTTCTCTAACTTATTTAAAAATACTTTAAAAGCATCATGAAGTGAATATGGCAAAATGTGGTAGAACCTGGATTACTGGTATTTGCAAGGTCATAGTTCTTTTCTCCTTATACTCTGTACGCTTACAATGTGTTAATTATGACTTTTTATAAAAATCAGAACAGAGGAAGTCTTCCATTACCAAGAACAATTTAAAATCAATGAATTACACATGTTTAAGAATTCATTAGGAAAAAAACCATAAGGGAATGTAGAAAAAATAAATAAATTAAAACATTAAAAAGATATACTGATAAGTAATACCAGAGAGCTGACTGGGGAACAGGGGAATGGACAACGAGTTGTACTAAAAATCCATGAGTCAAACTTATTACATTAAAAAAGACATAGCAGAAATAACCAAAACTGGATGAAAATGGATATTAGTTGAAATGAGAGAAATTAATGAACATTTTGTATTACTTCATTCTACTGTGTTTGAAAATCTACTTGACTGTGATTTTCTACTAGGAAACAAGTTAAATGTAAGGTATAAAACAAAAAATAAGCAATAACCATAGAAAATGTGAAAACCACCAAAAACACAAAGGAGAGTTCAGATGACTTAAATTATGTGTTTGCTTAACTTCTGATGAAAGCTAAAGCTTTCCAACCTATTCTAGAGCACAGAATAAAATGAAAATCCTAAAATTATTTAAACACAATCAGAAAATCCAATATACAAACATGACAAAAATAGAACAAAAAATAAAATTACAGATCGATTTCAGTTAGCAGTATTCCTGCAAAAATTCCAAATCAAACAAAGATACTCATAATTCAATAGTGAAATTAAAACCAAAAGGAATTTGTTGAATGAACAATAAAAGGAATAAAAAAATTTCAATAGTAAAAATGGATTATTTCACAATGACAGAAGTTTAAAGAATAATATAATTGTTTATGCAAAAAGCATTTGGTTACATTTCACCACTTGGTTTTGATGAAAATTCCTAAAGAAATATATAGAAGCTAAGAGACTTTACCTAACATAATATATAAGAATCTCAAATTTAAAATTGGCATTTTGATGACTGAGATCATTTACATCAAAATAACTTACCTACTGGAACTAATAAGACCTGATACCACCCCCAGCAGGGTCTTATAAACAAGACAGAACTGTAAACCAACAAATACACTCAAATTTGTTCATCTACCCAAACAGTTATTCTATCATTGATAACATATTATTCACACAGGGAAATAGCTCATTCATCAGACAAAAATTTGATTATCTAAATTCAATCAACGTTTTCATCTTACTCTTTCACCAAGTTTAAACTCTCACAGGATGAATTTTGCCCTCTCCTAACCAGTTCCTTGCTTCCCTGGTGACTCAGTGGTAAAGAAAATCACCTGCCAATGCAGGAGATGTGGATTCGATCCCTGGGTCAGAAAGATCCCCTGAAGAAGGAAATGGCAACCCACTCCAGTATTCTTGTCTGGGAAATCCCATGAACAGAGGAGCCATGGGGTTGCAAAAGAGTTAGATATGACTTAGTGACTAAACAACAAGACAGTTTTCTGCCTTAAACTTCCTACATTAAACCATCATCCTATCCCTCACAACCTTAATTTCCTGCTTTTGAAATACTACTAAACCTTGTCAAAGTACTGTTTTCCCTTTCTGTTGTAGTTTTAATAAACTCAGCTTTGCTTGCTTATAGCTGTCTCTCAGAGTCTTTTTGTGTAATAGACCAGAAACATGCTGGTCAAACCAAGAAGGGTCCATTAAAACCTAACTAAATCAAGGGTGGGTGATATTTCCACAATCCAGATAATCCGGGAGAGGAGAATCACAACTATCAGTATTTTCAAAGAATTTAGTATGTGATTTGAAAAAAAAAAAAAAAAAAAGAAACTCCATGAAAAAGGAAGGAGACCACTTACCCCTAAAACAACACAAAACTTTTCAGATACAGAAAAATTATCAAGTAAGAAAATAAACTGAAAGAAGATACTCCTGCCACAAAGTGAAAATATTAACAATAATTAAAATTATTGAATAAAAAGAAAAACATACCTTGTCCTTGAATAGGAAGACTATTATTAAAAACCAATTCTCCCCTAAATTAATTTATTAAAAGTTGATGAAATTGCAGTCTAAACTGTAATTTCTTCTAAGAGAAGACACGAGACAGGAGGCAGAAGAATAGACACACAGACCCACAGAACAAAAATGGAGTCAGTCACAGATGAGAATACAGCATATGTGCAAGATGGCATTACAGATAAATGGGCAATTATTGGCAAATAATCGCAGGTAATGGCAAATAACTTGGCAACTTTAAGATTTCAAATAAAAAAATTTCTGTGATTTAAGAACTTGAATTAAAAAAACACAAAAGAATTAGAAGTTAACATAGGTGAAGAGTTCTATGGGATCAGTATAAAAATATCTTTCCAAAATGACATGAACTCAGAAGCCACAGAAGCGAACATGGTTATACCTGGACATATAACAATCAAATACATTCTTATAACAAAAATGAGGCTTAAAAGTGTGTAAAAAATATCTGTAATGCATGACAATCCAAAGCTTATTCCCCCAATAATAAATGAGCTCTTTGAAATCAGCAAAGGACTAAAACCTCCCCGCAGCCCCAAAATTGGACATAAAAAGAAAATAAAAATACAGATGGCTAATAAACATATGAAAAAATGATCAAACTCAAAAACAAAAGAAATACAATTTAAGACAATAGTTTGGGCTATCACACTGGCAAAGATTTCAAATATTCATAAAATTCATTATCTGTGAGATTGTGGGAAAGTTGGCAATCTCATTCATGGTCATTTGAGGATCAAGTTGTTACCATGTATTTAAGGAAATCTTGCGATCATTTTCAAAATTTTAAATATGCATATACTTAATCCCAGTATTTTAACTGCTAAGTAATTTATTATGATATAATAGACAAATGCAAATTATTGATATATAGGGAGGTTCATTGCACAGAATTTGGTACTAACATAAAGATCTATGAATAAGAAATGTTTGAAACATTTAATTATATTTCATGTACAAAACAATCATGCAGTCATTCAACAGATGACACAGATATGTATTACTGAAACAGAAAAAAGGGCATTGAAAAAACTGTTAAATGAAAGCAAATTTGCAGAATAATGTGTACAATATAGCTCTACTTCCAGAACCCCCTAAAATAGCTTGTGTCTGTGTGTGTGCATCTATCTACTTAAAGAAGGCACACAACTCCCTTAATAGAGGAAAACTCAGAGATAGGATTAGGAGAGAAAAGGGCACTTAATTTATATATTAGATGTTTAGATATGCTTTGAATTTTTGAAAAAAATTTAATAGATCTTATTTTTTTAATTTACTACATGGCAAATGAAAATTATAAATGTATATTTATGGGAGTACTGAGCAATTCCATCACTTTGAGTTTCTTGTGCAATATAATTTCCTCTACTGAGGCTCCTGGGATTGAGTCAAGTGGAAGCAAGGAAAACAGTCACCATGCCCAAATTAAAGTCTCATCGATGATATCCCAACATGAGCATTTCTCAGTTAACCATTTCTTATCTGCAGGAGGTATCCACTGCAACACAGGAAAGAGCAGAGTTTCCATGCACAAAGAAGACTGTCACTGTATTGGAGAAGCTGGTGGCAGAAGTAATGGCACCTACAGTAACAAATCCACCTTGTCTCTGTGGTCATCACCTGCAAGGACATAGTGGGGAAAATTGGCAAAGGTGAGGCACACATTTTCTCAGGAGCCTGTCTGACGGCTATGAAGTCCTTGTATACTCTTCTTCTATGTGTTCTGGAACAAATCTACCCAGAATACACAGAGAAAGCCACATTTTCAGCAGCTGGGTACCTGCTATGGCCAGAAAAATGACTAAGATTTCTTAAAAACAAGGATGCCAAACACTGGTGATAATTTTTCTCCTTTGCTTGGCCAACAAATGGAGATCTCCAACTATTTCAGACTTTTATCTGTCTCTTTCCCTCTGAATTTGACTCATTAAAGTGCTAGGTCATTCATTCACTGAATCAATTATTTCAGGCAAAACTACTTGTCTACCCTTCAGTCTAATGATTACTGAGAATTACTATATCTCATGAATATAATAATTCTCTGGTAACACAACAGATCCAGCAAAGAAGTTTAGTGTGTGTGTGTGTGTGTGTGTGTGTGTGTGTTAGCTGCTCAGTTGTGTCTGACTCTTTGTGATCCCATGGACTGTAGCTCACCAGACTCCTCTGTCCGTGGAATTCTCGAGGCAAGAATAGTGGAGTGGGTTGCCATTCCCTTCTCCAGGGGACCTTCCTGACTCAAGGATTGAACCCAGTCTCCCACATTGTGAGCAGATTCTTTACCATCTGAGCCCCCAGGGAAGCCCGAGAAGTTTAGTTTATTAGATAAGAAAAGTTAAGGAAATGTTTTACATTAGCCGTAAATGTACTAACCGAGATGTAGAAAAACTATGAAGGTATGTAAGAAAAGCTGTATCTCTTAACTCATTACACAATCTGGCCTTTCAATTAGAATGTAGCCATAAGACATAAATCTTCAGAAAACTGACACCTAACTTCCTACCCAGATGTGGTTGCTCCTAGAAAGCAAGGACTATTCTGACAAAACCCTTACCTTCAGAGGGCAGCCCTCAGACAAGAGGGAGGCAAAAGGGCTCTGTCTGAGAGTGTTCCTTCAGGGGTTTACTGGTATTATTCATGCCCAAAAGAGCTCCCAGGAAGTCATCTTCTGAGGGGTGGAGGGGGAGAAACACCACTTCCAGTGAAAAAGGCGATTCAGCTGAAGTTGGGAAGTCACCCCTTTTCCATACTGATTTCATTTGAAAGCTGTTTCCTGCTCTGTCATACAGCACCGAAATTACAGCTAGCTGCTCATAACTCTACACATTTCAATATCAGCAGTTTGTATCAGAGCCTTTCTCTCTGGTGCTTTTCCAAAACTGGCTGAATTACCTGGATCCCACTGAAAATTATGTTTCTTTTCTATCGTTTATTATTTGTTCTGCTTAGATGGCCAGGTTTTTTATAAGATCACTCTATATCGTCTACTCATATATCTATTCTCAATAAAAGTTTGTTGAGAACCTACTCTATGATAACCCATTAGGAGCTTGTGTCACAAAAATGAACTTAAAAGCATCATGCCATTAAAATTAAAACCCCATCTGGTGAATCAATCATACAAAAAAAAAAAAAAACTGAGAAGTAACATGATAAATGGTCTTATAGAGGGAGATTCACTGATAGCGATATGAGTCTAGATATCAGTAGCATGTTATTGAGTTTAAGGTGCAACCAGACTGCTGCTTTCCTCTACAGCCACCAGCCCTCAGGAAAACAAAATGAGACAAACAATAGCATTCCTCATGGAATCTACAGAATCAGCAGTGATGCTTCCTCTCGAATTTCTAAGTTTAGTGATTTATATCTGTCTAACTAGTGAAAGTCAAAGTCGCTCAGTCGTGTCCAACTCTTTGCAAACCCATGGACTATATAGTGCATGGAATTCTCCAGGCCAAGATACTAGAATGGGTAGCGGTTCCTTTCTCCAGGGGATCATCCCAACCCAGGGATCGAACCCAGGTCTCCCACATTCCAGGCAGATTCTTTACCAACTGAGCCACCAGGGAAGCCCAAGAATACTGGAGTGGGTAGCCTATTCCTTCTCAGCAGATTTTCCTGACCCAGGATTCAAACTGGGGTCTCCTGCATTGCAGGTGGATTCTTTACCAGCTGAGCTACTACAGAAGCCCTCTAACTAAAGACTTGTCAATTTCATCAATCTGCAGAAATCTAGCTTTTGGTTTCATGGGTTTTCCCTATAGTTATGCTGGGCTTTACCATTATGTCATTGACCTTTGCTCAAAAATTTATTATTTACTTTGGGTATTCTCTGCATGATATAATTAATAACCTTTTACTTTCAAACAGTTTGGTTTTTGTTCTGAAGTATCTTAGAAGCAATGTGCACCTGCTTAATTTTTTAAATTAAATCTTCCAGTTTCTTTTAAATTTAATATAATCATGTGGTTAGATTTGTGTCTACCATTTTCCTATTCATTTTCTAGATGTCTTATATATTCGTGGTTTCTCTGTTCACTCTAAATTGTCTTTTTGCATTAAATAGACACTTCTTATTGCACTATTTTAATTAGTTGGTAGGTTTTTTTTTTAATATTTTGGAGTTATTTGCTTAGTATTGACCCTAGGGTTTGTAAAAGGCACCTTAAATTATCACAATCTATTTCAAGTAACACTAATTTTGTTACCTAACCTTTTATATATATTAAACTTAGTTTCAGAGAAATGATTCTATTATTCCTTTGGTTCAGATTTTCCAGCAGATCAATGATTGAAACCGTCTTTGGCCCTGGCATGTTTATAAAAGCAGCTATGAGCCTAAGATATGTGATAGTCACTAAACACTAAAGATCCCACCACCACTGGACACACAGGCATGCTAAAAAGTCATGGAGACCAGCAAGCACAATCAGTGACCCAGTCTCATGCTTGACTAATGCAGACAGATTCTCACTGTCACTGTAATTCCCTAAAAGAGTATCAGTATCCTTTAGGACAAAATGCTTACCTTTGTGAGAATTCACACAGGCCTTTGAGGATGGAGGCAGAATTATTCCTAACACTTTTCTTTATGTCTCATCTCAAGGGGAAGGAATAAGTTCATTCATATGAAACCTAGTTTTTGGAACATGTCAGTCTGTGGGAAAGAATAAATGTGCATCTAGATGAGAAGTAGGATGAGTTCATTTGTCAGCATCAACAAGACAGGAGTGTTCACTATGTATATGCATGTAATACATATAATCACTCTTCTGAGATATTTGATATTATTCAAAAGACTGATAGTGAAAAAATCTGGGGTGGAAAAGTGCCTCGTATGACTCACCAGATTATTAATGCTTCACACTCTTTGGATTAACAGACACTTCATAAAAGCAATAAAATTCTAAATTGATTAATAACATAGTAAAAATAATCTGGCAACATACATTTATTACAACTGAATATTACCTCTAGAAAGCAATGCTGTGAATTTTCCCAGAGAAAGGAGCTCATACAAGTGACGAAAACAGCACTTCTTTGGGGGTGACAGTGGAATTCCAAGCAGCAAAATATCCCTTCTCTCTAACATCACTTCCAGTCTACAAAGCACAAAGGAAGTCAGGGAATTGAGAGATAAAATGTTCTTAATGGAATATCTAGTAACAAGTTGTTATAAGAAATTCATCAAAGATATTCATTGGGCAGTCAACATGACAAAAACAATAAATGGTCACTCTTTGGAACATATTTGTTCAGAAATATTTTTTCTAAGGCATTGGTCTTCTTAGATCTTTCTTTAAGCATATTAGAAATTCCACCTGGGGTATATAAAAGTGGCTAAGGAAATCCAAATTAAAAAAAAAACAAAAACTAAAAACAAGAACTGGAAATTCAATCATTTCACATCTGAAAATGTTTAATGTAGTATGTAGTTGAAGCCAGTACTCACTGTGTAACTCTCTTGGTTGATGGAAAAAAAAAGAAACAAAGAAACAATGATTCAATCCTAGTGAATGATTGGCAAGCAAATTAAAATATATTGTGAAGGTCTTACATACAGTAACTACTTTTTAATTACCATATATTTGCTTCAGTTACTGAAGAAAAATAAACATTATGTTTGTATTTTGACCATCTATAAATAGCCCTTATGAGAGGACTCCAGCAGCTCAGACAACTATGTGAATGGCTCAAGTGTAGGTACAACCATTTCTAGAATTTTCAGTGCTCACATGCTAATTCTCCAGGGTCTGTTTACTACAAGTGTATTCATGCTACCAGCTAAACATTCAAAGGGTTGCAATTTCACCCTCAAATTAAAAGCAGAGACATAACTTTCCCAACAAAGGTCCATCTAGTCAAAGCTATGGTTTTTCCAGTAGTCATGTATGGATGTAAGAGTTGGACTATAAAGAAAGCTGAGCCCCGAAGAACTGATGTTTTTGAACTGTGTTGTTGGAGAAGACTCTTTAGAGTCCCTTGGACTGCAAGGAGATCCAGCCAATCTATTCTAAAGGAAATCAATCCTGAATATTCATTGGAAGGACTGATGTTGAAGCTGAAGCTCCAATTTTTGGCTACCTGATGCAAAGAGCTGACTCATTGGAAAAAACCCTGATGCTGGGAAAGGTTGAAGGTGGGAGGAGAAGGGGACGACAGAGGATGAGATTGTTGGATGGCATCACTAACTCAATGGACATAAGTTTGAGTAAACTCTGGGAGTTGGAGATGGACAGGGAGGCCTGGCGTGCTGCAGTCCATGGGGTTGCAAAAAGTTGGACAGGACTGAGTGACTGAACTGAACTGAAATGAGAAAATGTACAGCTCAGTTCCTCTAATGCATACAAGAAGCTAAACTTTCCAATATCACAGTTCTTCCTGGTACCATACAAATGAAATCACTGATCTCCTTCTTGTAAATATTTTTCTTAGGGTGGCTATCTATGTAAGACCTCAGTTTCTCAGAAGTGATTATCTAACTCATTTTGTTCAGATTTTTAAATGAGATCAATTATTTATAGCAATGATACACATATGAGTTTCTAAAATATAGCACTGCCCGCCTCAGAAGGTTTAAGTCCAAAGGTTATCACTTATCCACCCTACTCAGTTACAGAGACTAGACCCTACATCGGTGATCCAGGCCCCTAAGGATGAGCCTTTCCTTCATGTTGTACTTCAAGGGGGAGGAATAAACATTTTCATAAGAAACTTGAACTCTATCCTTGTTACCTTGTGGGAATAGAATAAAACTGTGGAAAGATTAGAAGTAAACCTGTCCATTGGTCTGTTAGTTACAAGACAGTAGAGTTCAACAATGTAACTGCCTATTAAATAAACATTGCTCTGCTAGAATGTTTCCAATATTATTCCATCAATATTAATTTTGTTAGGCTCTGGTCTCCATAAGAGCAAATATTGTCCAACATTTTCTGCCAAATTAAATGTGCAATAAGACTGTCTGAACATACTTAAAGTTCCAGGAAAATGTTGGCCTGGTGAATAATTCAGTCACAACAATGCACATATAATGCATATATATACTCTGTAAACTAAACCTCAGAATTATTTTATCCTCAAAGGTGATCCAGTGGATTGGGGAGGACTAACCTGAAAAAAGCCATGATAGGGAAATAAAGAACATTATCTAAAAAATCACTTATAGCACTTGTTTGAGCTCAGGAACATGGCAATTTGCAGGGAAAGCACAGGGTTACACTCTGCCTGATGGTAGAGTCACAGCAAAGCAGGCAAGACGCACACAGGCACAATAGTTATGGACATGTGACTGAGAGGGTAGGAGTGTGCAGAGAAGAAGAGCTAGACACTGAGATCTCTCACCATGAAATACTTCCCATCCCATCGTCACAATGATGCTCACCAGGCCACACTGCTGAGGATTCAGTGATATTTGGGCAAGCACATCCCTCAGTAGAAACAATTTCTCTCTGCCAAACTGGTGAGGAATAGCCTTGCCATTGTTTCCATACTTAATTTCTATATGAAGCATCAGCAGGAAGGTGGAAAAAATAAAAAATTCTGGAAAAGTACAAAAAGAAGCCTCAAAGAATCACCAGATTTTTAAGTACTCAAACTGTTTAAACTGACAGATTGCACAACACCAATTAAATTTTTCATTACTTAAAAAATAATAATTACTCAGAAATTTATAAAAGATTAGATGATATGTTTAGAGTGCATTATTGGATTTCTTCTTAGATAAGGAGCTGGCAGAAGTGAAAAAACCAGCTTTTCTTTGGTGGGATAGAAATTCTATGCAATCGAAATATTACTTCCAACTGATAAACCACAGAGAAAATTAGAGGAGTTGAAAAAAAAATCTTCCAAACTGAATATTTATTGATCTGAGATTTAATTACACAAATTTTTTGACCACTTGTGTGACAATAATAAAAATACACTTTGTTCCATGGAAGAGGAGAGTATAGAAAGTCATTTGTTCTAAGACCTGGTCAAAGTCTCTCCAAAGGACCCTTAGACTCACTCATTAAAACTGGGATCTCCCTTAAAACACATATGAAATAGACTGAAGGAATATGAATATTAACCTATAAAATGTCAAGATTTGGAAATGCAATGACCTCACAATTAAAAGTATTTAGTGTAGCATATACTTGACCCCATCACTCAAATGCCTAGGAAATTTGTATTTGGGTGAGAAGAAAAACAACTGTATGAATTTTTGTGACAGCTAAAAATCTAATGAGCCAACTCATTAGTAAAGACACTGATGCTGGGGAAAATTGAAGGCAGGAGAAGGGGACAACAGAGGACAAAATGGTTGGATGGCATCATTGACTCAATGGACATGAGTTTGAGCAAGCTCCAGGAAATGGTGCTGCAGTCCATGGCGTCACAAAGAGTCAGAAACAACTGATCAACTGAACACGAACAACAATAATCGATCAAATGCCCAGAGTATAATAATTCTGAGTGGATGGATGCTATTAGCCAAGCACTCCAAGAACTTCCATCTCTCCTTACACTAGATACTTATAGATCTCTGTACAGCTCATTTTCCTTAATATATACTATCAGGTGACCTTTCAAACACTTCATCCTAGTTGGTGCTTATACTAGACAAGCTCTCTCCACATTTTTTGTCTAGCATGGTCCCTGGGAGGGATCTCAGCTGACAAGTGATTTTTGTCACTCAGTTTGTTCATATTCCAATGAGGAAGTCATCATTAATCCAGGCACATTAGTGAAAGGGACTTTGATCCTAAGATATATGGCAGACTCTGAGCACGCAGGGTTCTGACACCCTCAGACACTGGCCCACAGTATTCAATAATGGAGACCATTCATCACAGTCAATGACAGCCCCATGACTGACTAGCACAGCTAGAATCTCACTGTCATATAACTATTACAGAGTTTTAAAAGGAATGTCAGTATTTTCCAGACAAAATGCTTACTGATGTTACAATTCCCATCGGCTCTTGAGGATGAGATGGTAAAATTATCTTCAATACTTCCCTTCATGCCACTTCTCAAGAAGAAGGGACAAATTCTTTCAAATGAAACTCAACTAATGGTCCATATAGAGTAAAAATATGGAAAAATGAGATTATATATGTCTATTTGTCAAACAAGCATAAGACAAGAGGGCTTATCATGTACCTTCATATCAAATATACTCATATTACTTTACTAGAATGTTTTTGATATTCAAAAGAAGAAAGCACAAAAATCTTGCAAATAAAGGAGACTAAATATTGGACACCTCACCAATTAATAACTCACATTATTTGGGTTAATAGACACTTAACAAAACCAAATATCTACTTGATTACAAAATCAAGTATAATTAAAATAAGCCATAAAAAGAAAATTTGTTTAAAAATGGTTATTATCTTTAGAGTGCATTATTTTGTTCCATCCCAAGACAGGGAGCAGGTAAAAGTAACAAAATCGCCCTTTTTTTTAATGGTAGTGAGTACTCCAGGCAACTGAACTGAACTAAGGAACTGAACTGAACTAAGGGACTGAACTGAACTGATTCCATGCAATTCCAAAGTCACTTCCATTTTCCAAAGCACAGAGGAAATAAAGGAAGTTGTGAAACAAAATATTCCCAATTAAATGTCAATTGATAAAAAGTATTATTTTAAAGAATTAACCACAGATATTCACTTGATAATCTATATAATGAAAAAAATTATGTTTGTCCCTTGGAAAAGGGTGGTGTAGAAAATCAATTTTTCTAAGATCTTGGTCTCAAATTTGACCCATAATTCCCCCTGAGCATTACTTATAAACTCACTGAAGGAATATGAATATTAACTGATGATGTCCACATAAAATTCCAATTTGATATTTAATCATTTCATGCTTTAAATGTTGAATGAAGTATCTAATGTAATCCATCATCAAATATCTAGAAAATTTCTCCCTGGGTGACATGAAAAAAAAACTTATCCCACTCTTTGAATTAATAGGTTAATAAGCAAATTAAAATATATCATAAGATAATCTCACAAATGCAATCAACTCTTCTATTTCCCATATTTCTTTTACTTAAGAGATAAATGACAAGCAAAAACTAATAATTTGTTTCTAATTAGCTATCTAATAGACCTAAACATGCTGAGCCTCACAAAAGACTTTAACACCTAAGGAAACTGTGCGAATGCCCGAGGATAAGCACAAACATTTCTTGCAATGTCTATCATTTATGTGCTGGTTCTCCACTGTTTGTTTACTATGTGTTGCCTGCCAAGCACTCAGAATTTTCATTTTACAATGATTATTCATACTTTCTGTACAACTCATTTCCTCTAACACATACTAGCATCTTGGTTTTCTAATACCATAGTCCTTTTCTGGGGGTTACCACTAGCTGACCAAACTGAGTCCCATCACAACACTTCTGTCTAGAGTGGTCTCTTATGCTGGACCTCAGTTCACATAGTGATTTTGTCACTCATTTTGTTCAGATTCCAATGAGATCTATTTTTAAAGTTATCATCAATGCAGGCACATTTGTGGAAGAGATTTTGATCCTGGGATGTGTTGCAGACATTGAGCTCTCAGGGACACACTGAGAGCTAGCTATCTCTTTGCGACACACTGGCTCACCTATTCAATCATGGAGACCAGCATCAATGGTGACCCATCACAATGTTTGGATTATATGGGTCACCAGTGATGGCTAGTTAGCATAGCCAGAGTCTCACTGTCATTGGAGGGTTACACTCCCTGAGAGTAATGTTAGTAGTTTCAGGACAAAGTACTTACCAGCATGGAAATTCCCACTGGCCCATAGGATGAGAGGCAGAATGATTCCCAATATTTTCTTTCATTTCATGTCTCAAGGGAAAAGAATAAAAGCATTTATATGAAACTCAGTTCTTAGTCCAGGTCAATTTGCTGCCATAGAGTAAAATTATGGAATGATGAGAAGTATACATGTCCATCTGTTAACGATGCATAAAGTAAGACATTTAGTATGTACAAGTAAACAAAGAGTTCCAAAGAATAGCAAGGAGAGATAAGAAAGCCTTCTTCAGTGACCAATGCAAAGAAATACAGGGGGAAAAAAATAGAATAGGAAAGACTAGAGATCTCTTCAAGAAAATCAAGAGATACCAAGGGAACATTTCATGCAAAGATGAGCACCATAAAGGACAGAAATGGTATGGACCTAACAGAAGAAGATATTAAGAGGTGGCAAGAATACACAAAAGAACTATACAAAAAAGATCTTCGTGACCCAGATAACCACGATCATGTGATCAACCCCCTAGAGCCAGACATCTTGGAATATAAAGTCAAGGGGGCCTTAGGAAGCATCACTATGAACAAAGCTAGTACAGGTGATGGAATTCTAGTTGAGCTATTTCAAATCCTAAAAGATGATGTTGTGAAAGTGCTCCACTCAATATGCCAGCAAAATCTGGAAAACTCAGCAGCAACCACAAGACTGGAAAAGGTCAGTTTTCATTCTAATCCCAAGGAAAGGCAATGCCAAAGAATGTTCAAACTATTGCACAGTTGCACTCATCTCACATGCTAGCAAAGTAATGCTCAAAATTCCCCAAGCCAGGCTTTAACAGTACGTGAACTGTGAACTTCAAGCTGGATTTAGAAAAGGCAGAGGAACCAGAAATCAAATTGCCAACATCTGTTGGATTATCAAAAAAGGCAGAGAGTTCTAGTAAAACATCTACTTCTGTTTTATTGACTAAGCCAAAGTATTTGACTGTGTGGATCACAAGAAACTGTGGAAAATTCTGAAAGAGATGGGAATACCACACCACCTGACATGCTTCTTGAGAAATCTGTATGAAGGTCAAGAAGCAACATTAGAACCACACATGGAACAACAGACTGGTTCCAAATTGGGAAAGAAGTATATCAAGTCTGTATATTGTCACCCTGTTTATTTAACTTCTATGCAGAATACATCATGCGAAATGTTGAGCTGGATGAAGCACACGCTGAAATCAAGATTGCCAGGAGAAATATCAATAACCTCAGATATTCAGATGATACCACTCTAATGGCAGAAAGTGAAGAAGAACTAAAGAGCCTCTTGATGAAAGTGAAAGAGGAGAGTGAAAAAGCTGGCTTAAAATTCAACATTCAGAAAACTAAGATCAAGGCATCTAGTCCATCACTTCATGGCAAATAGATGGGAAAACAGTGGAAACAGTGACAGATTTATTTTTGGGGGCTCCAAAATCACTGCAGATGGTGACTGCAGCCCTGAAATTAAAACAAACAAACAAACAAAAAAAAAAAACACTTGCTCCTTGGAAGAAAAGCTGCAACCAACCCAGATAGCATAAAAAGTAGAGACATTACTTTGCCAACAAAGGTTCATCTAGTCAAAGCTATGGTTTTTCCCATAGTCATGGATAGATATGACTATAGATATAGTCATGTATAGCTTCCCTGGTGGCTCAGAGGGTAAAGCATCTGCCTGCAATGCAGGAGACCCAGGTTCGATCCCTATGTTGGGAAGATAACCTGGAGAAGGAAATGGCAACTCACTCTGGTATTCTTGCCTGGAAAATCCCATCAACGAGAAGCATGGTAGGCTATGGTCTGCGGGGTCACAAAGAGTTGAATACAACTGAGTGACTTCACTTTCTTTCTTTCTTATTTATAGATATGAGAGTTGGACTAGAAGGAAAGCTGACTGCCAAAGAATTGATGCTTTTGAACTGTGGTGTTGGAGAAGGTTCTTGAGAGTCCCTTGGACTGCAAGGAGATACAACCAGTCCATCCTAAAGGAGATCAGTCCTGAATATTCATTGGAAGGACTGATGCTGAAGCTGAAACTCCAATCCTTTGGTCACGTGATGCAAAGAACTGACTCATTGGAAAAGACCATGATGCTGGGAAAGATTGAAGGCAGGAGGAGAAGGGGACAACAGAGGATGAGATGGTTAGATTTCATTACTGACTCAATGGACATCAGTCTGAGTAAGCTCCAGGAGTTGGTGATGGACAGGGAAGCCAGGCATGCTGCAGTCCATGGGGTCGCAAAGAGTCGGACACGACTGAATGACTGAAATGAACTGAAGTAAACAAAAGTACTATTCCTCTAGTAGGATCTTCCGATGTTATTCAAAACGGAGGAAGCAGAAACCTCAGATGACCCAGACTGTTAAAAACTTCACATTGTTTAGATTAGCAGACTCCAAAAACCATCTATAATCTTGCTTGCTAAAAACACATACTAGAAAAATTTAGAAAATACATTTATTAAAAATTGCAATTTTACCTCTCTGGAGTGCATTGTTCTGATAATTTCCATAGAAGGGAGCGTATACAAGTGTAAAGTCAGCAGTTACTTGGATAACTGGTAGGAATTCCATCCACTCTAATTTCACCTCTAATGTATAGAATATATTGGGAAATTAGGGAATTTGACAAAACCATTATAATTCAAAGTTTATAAACTAATAACATATTATAAGGAATAAACCATAGACTTCACTTGACTATGTAAGAAGAAAAATAATGCTCACTACTTGGATCAGGATAACACTGAAAGTCATAAGACTTTCAGTCTCAGAATTCCCCCAAAGCCCTCCCTTGGCATCAGGTATTAATACTAGGATCTCCCCTTCAATATTATGAAACCCACTAACACAATATAAATATCGGGCAATGAAATCTACCTAGAATATCAATGATTGGAAATGTAATAATTTTTAACTAAAAGTGCTTACTTAATACAGCATCTACTTGGATCCATAACACAAATGTCTAAAAAATTCTTTGGGTGACAGGGAAAAAAAAATTCTCTTCCAATTCTTGTGATTTGTTCAGCAAGGAAATTAAAATGTTCTGGAAAACTTTTTGACAAATAGAAACTACAATTTCTACATTTTTTTTTAACTTTAAGAAATAAGTAAGTGAAAATCATATATTCTTCCTTGAATACCTAATCAACCTCATTCTGAAGATTTGGGCACTGAAGAAAAACGTGTGAATGGCTCATGGTTAGGCATAACCATTTACCACTGGCCTCCCTACTCCTGTGCTGGACCTGGTTACTATGACTGTATGGATACTGCCAGCAAATATTCAAGGAGTTGCCATGTCATCCTTAAGTCAGATATTTATAGACATCTGTGAAATCCAATTCTCTTCCTTTATGGAATCAGGATAGCATTCAGTTACTATGGACCCTATAGTACCACTAGCTGACCAAATTGAACCCCACCCCAACATTTTTACCTAGCATGGTCTCTTGTGCGTCTATAGACCTCAGTTCACATAAGTGCTTTCACCACTCTTCTGGCTCAGATTCCAATGAGGTCATCACTGATCTAGGCACATTGATCCTGAGACATGCGGCAAACACTGAGCTCGCAGGACTCCATCTCCTTGGGACACACTGGTCCATACTATTTAGTCATAGTCATAGTCAGTGGCCCAGCCTCTTGGCTTATTAGCACAGCCAAGAGTATCACTGTCATTGGAGTTATATGATTCCCTAAGAGCAATGTCAGTATTTTCAGGATACTGACATTTTGGTCAATAATTGTAAATGTAATAATTTTTAATTAAAAATGTTTAATACACCATCTATTTGGATCCATAATACAAATGTCTAATTAAAAATTAAAATGCTTACTGATATTAGAATTCTCATTGGCCCTTGAGGATGGAAAGCAGAATTATTCCCGATATTTTCCTTCATGGCATATATCAAGAAAGAAGAAGCTCATCCATACAAAACCTAGTTTTTGGCCCACATCAACCTGTGGGAAACTATAAATGTGGAAAGATGAAAGATACATGTCTACGTGTCAAAACTGCATAAGACAGGAAGATTTGCTGTGTATCTTTATGTAAAATGTATGAATTTATTACTCCTCTAGGATGTTTCTGGTTAAAGAAGAAAAAGAATAAAACCTTAAAAATAAAGGAGACAGAAGTTTCAGATATCTCAATGGATAATTGGTGCTAATGAAGTTGTATTAACTATTCATCAACTCAGTGCAATTTTTATCATTCAAAAATAATATAAAGAACAAATTTACTAAAATTGGCTGTTACCCTAGGAGTGCATTGTTTTGTTACTTCTCAGTTAAGAGAGCTAGCACAAGTGACAAAATCGTACTTTATTGGTGTGGTGATGATATTTATGGAGTTCTAATGTCATGTCCAATATACAAAGTACACATGAGATTAGAGAAGCTGCAAAACAAAGTTTTTAATGGCATATTCAGCTACAAGAAGTTATAAGAATTCATAATAGATATTCCTTGATCATAAGATGACAAGAAAATTATGTTCACAACTTTTATCACAGTAGAAAAGACGTATTTTTTCCAAGATATTTGTCTCCAAACTTTCCCAGTACATTTGCTGAAAAATTATTAAAACTAAGACATCTCTTTAAACACATTAGAAACCCAATGAGAATATATGAAAGTGGCCAATGAAATTCATGCAAAAAATCTAAAAATTTGAAGTATAATCCTTTCACATCTAAAAATGTTTAATGTAGCATGTAGTTGAAGCTAGTATTCAAATTATACGAAATTGCTTGCTCCGTTTGTAAGAAAAACGAAAAACAAAGAGACAACAGTCTAATTCTAGTGACTATGTTGGCAACAAATTAAAAGATGTTGTGGAGATTTCATATACCTACTTTCAGTTGGGCTTCCCTGTCTCAGATGGTAAGGAATTTGCCTACAATGCAGGAGACCTGAATTCAATCCCTGAGTCAAGAAGATCCCCTGGAGAAGGGAATGGCTTCCCATTCCAGTATTCTTGCCTGGAGAATCCCATAGATAGAGGAGCCTGGCAGGCTACAGTTCACGGGGTTGCAAACTCTTCAATTTACATATAACTGTTCTACTTAATAGAAAATGAACAGCAGAAGTTCGTAATCTTGAATTTTGACAATCCAAGCATGCTGAAGACATCAGTAATCACTCAGAATATTTTGGCAGCTCAGACAAATGTGTGAATGGTTCAAGTGTAGTTACAAAGATTTCTCATGGAACTCATTATTCAAGTAGTGATTACCCAGAGTTTATTTACTACAGGTTTGTAGATGCTGGCAGCCAAGTACCCAGAGTTAATCATATCATCCCAAATTGGTTGTTGATCAACTACTGTACAATTCAGCTCCTCTAGCATATGTTGGCATCTTAGTTTCCCAATACCATAGTCCCGTTTGGGGTACAGCACCTGCTGAGCAAACTGAATATTGCTCCATGTTTTTGCCTACCATGTCCTGTGGACTGCACCTTAGCTCACATAAGCGATTTTGTACTCATTTTGTTCTGATTCCAATGACGTCCATTTTAAAAGTCATCATTTTTCCAGGTGCACTTATAAAAATAAATTTTAGAATGAAACATGTAGTAGACCCTGAGCTCTTAGGACTCTCTTCCTTGGGACACACTGGTCCACACTATTCAACCATGGAGACCAGCATCAATGGTGACCCCCAAGGTTGACTAGCATAGTCAGAGCCCCACTGTCATTGGAGGATGACACTCCTATTATACTCCCTGAGAGGAATGTCAGTATCTTCAGGACAAAGTGCTTACCAGCATGAAAAATTCCCACTAACCCTTCAGGATGAGAGGTACAACTGTTCCTGAAGCTCTCCTTCATGTCAGATCTCAAGGAAATAAACTCATTCATATGAAACCAAGCTCTTGGTTCATCTTGAATTGTAGTAACAGAGTAAATATATATAAAGATGGGAAGTGATAACGTCCATTTATCAACCAAACAAAAGATGGAATGGTTCTCTGTGTACTTGTTATTCAGTTGCTCAGTCATGTCTGACTCTTTGTGACTCCATGGACTGCAGCATGCCAGGCTTCCCTGTCCTTTACCATCTCCTAGAGTTTGCTCATCTCCTGGGGTTTACTTAGGTATTTTAGTTTTATTCCAAGCAAAGAAAGAGCAATTATTGAAATAAAAAAGACAGAAAACATGAATAACTCACCATATTATTAATGCCTCACAGTATTTGAATTAACAGAGTCTTCATAAAGCCATGTGAATTCCTGACTTCTTAAAAACAATAATAAAAACAATCCTGCAAAAATCTTATTGAAAATTGGGTTGTATTTCTGGAATATATTGTTTTGCCATTCTCAGATGCAAAAGCTGTTACCAATGACAAAACGGCACTTCCCTGGTGTGTTGGTGAGAATTCCAAGCAACAAAATGTACCTTCCATTAAACATCACTTCTAATCTATAAGGCACAAGGAAAAATTCAGGAGACTGAGAAAGAAAATCTTCTTAATATAATGATATAAGTTTATGCAATATTCACCATAGATAGTCACTGGACAACTGGACAGCAGAACAGTTACACTCACTCTTCAGAGTATGGTAGTGTACAGATTAAGTTTTTACAAGCCATTAGTTCGAAGTCTCCCAGTACACATGCCTCAGAACCATGCATTACAATCAGAATTGCTCTTATACACATAAGAAACACATTGAGGGCAGAAGTCATGATATATATACACATAAAAATGCAAGAATTTTATTATGATTTCACATCTAAAAATGTTTAATACAGCATATAATTGAAGCAACAATCAAATGTATGTGAAACTGCTTCCTCACATAATGGGAGAAAAAAGAGAGATACAACTAAATGACAGTTGAAAACATTGAAGACAGAGTTGGCAAGCAGATTAAAAATACTATGAAGATATTCCAAAATACAGTATCTATGCTTCAATTTCCATGTAATTGTTTCATTTAATATAGAAGTGAAGAATAAAAACCTATGATCTCTTTGAATTTTGACCATCTAATTGCCCTAAAGAGACTGTCACTCAGAAGACTCCAGCAGCTCAGACAAACATGTGTAGGCATAACTGCACCCCATATTTTTAGCACTTATGTGCTGCTTCTCAAGTCTAATGCTGCCACATGAGCACTCAAGAGAGTTTCAATATTATCCCAACACTGTAGAAGTACAGACCTCTGCCTAATTCAGTTTATCAAACACATGCACGTTGGTGAACTTTCAAATACAACAGTCTCTACTGATACCTCACAGATAAAAAAAACTCAACTCTCCCTCCATATATTTTGTACAAGGTGGGTTCTGGCTCTCATTTTCACAGAATTGATTAGGTTCAGATTTTCTGAGACCAACTATTACAGTCATCAATCCAGGCACATTACTAAAGGGGTATTTCAGTTAAACAAAAGACCAGGTATTCAGGAGTACATCACCCATAGACACACTGACCTACCATATTCAGTCTTGGAGACCATATACTTCCCAGGCTCCAAGGCTAACCAGAATAGTCAAAGACTTACCATTATTGACCTCTAATATTGACCTCAATATTATACGACCTCTAAGAAGAATGGAGTATTTTCAGGACAAAATGTTTACCAGCTTGAGAATGAATCTCAAAGATGAAAAGGCTAACTTACTCTTAATCCTGTCCTTTATGTCACTTCTCTTTCATATGAAACTCAGTACTAGATCCATGCTACATGAAAGAAAAAAGTAAAATGTGGAAAAGATAAGAGGTAAATGTGTACACTGGTCTACTAGATACAAAATGGTAGACTTCACAAACGTACCCTCATTTGAAATAAAATAATGTATTTGTCTCCTAAAATGTTTCTTATGTTATTCCAACATTATGTTAATCGCTACCCTCCATCAGAGCAAATACTGTCCAGTATTTTCTGCCACCACATCAGATGTTTATAGGCAACTGTAAAATTTGTCAAAGTTATTTGTTAACTTTAAATATGATAGCCACTATTGATACTACTTGACCAACTGAACTCCCTCTATAGCCTAGTATAGTCCCTTGTGCTGTACCTCACCTCACAGAAGTAATTTTGTCAGACATTTTATTCAGATTCCTCTGAGACCCACTTTGAACTCATCACCAATACAGGACCATTTATAGTAGGACAGTAAGTTATGTAGCAGAGACTGAGCACTCAGGATTCCAACATCCTCAGACACAACAATCAGCAGTTTTAAATGATGGAGACTATGTCATCATAGTCAATTATCTAGTATCAGTTAACTGGCTTGGCCAGAGTTTTATTATCATTGGAATGTTACAACACTCTAATGTCAGTATTCTCAGGACAAAATGCTTACCAGTGTGAGAGTCTCCAATGAACTGTGAGGTTTGAATGGCAGATTTAGTCAGATATTCTCCATCATTTCACTTCTCAAGGTGAAACAAATATAATTAACAAATTATAAAATATAATTTCATAAGAAATCAAGTGTGATTCTGAGTTGAACTATAAAAATAGAGCAAAAGTGAAATTTTTTGGTAACAATTTCACTGATCAACTGGCCTAGGAATCCCTACACTGCAGTATTCTCCTTAAGTCTTAAAAATCTCTAGACTAGATAATCTTCTAGACTAGAGAATCTCCCTCTGTACCTAAGAAGGCTAAAAGCCAGGTGACATAGATCAGGTTACACCATGAAATTGAGCTGCCTGAACTAAAAGAAACTATTCATTTCTGTATATAGAGTCTATCTTACTCCAGAGAGAGCATTCAGTGTAGAAAAAAACCTTCTAACACCTTATGCATGACTAGTAGGAGCTACATGAAGACTGAGCAAAATCAAAGAAACCAAGGGACCAAAATAGCAACAAATCAGCTCTGACAATTAGACTGCAAACAAAACCACAAACTAGAAAGATGTAAGACATTGAATTAAACCAAAACAGGGTTTAAGAAGGAGAACACCAACCCCTAGCCAGGATTGCCAGCAGATCAGCTCAGAGCAGCACTGGGGCCAAGCTGATCTAAGTGTCAGCTTGTGGATGTCGGGGCAGTTTCTCTTCTTCTCAGAAGGAAGTTTTCACTGTCTTTGCCTGGATAAACGCTACTGATCCTTCAGATCTCAAGATCTCAGCTCAAACCTCATTTCCTAATGATAGTCTTTCCTCATCCATCCCTCCCCCCCGCCAACTGTGTCCTCAACAAAATAAATAGGTCAGGCCTTCCTGTTCCACAGTCATTAACAACTTCAGCTTCTTCTTCGGACACTCATCACAATTGTCATTGCTTAATTGTGCCACGAGTTATCCAGTGCCTGTCTCACCAGCTCACCTGTGGATCCCTGTGAGAGCAGCGACTATGTGTATCTGGTTCATCTTAGTAGATGCTCATAGTTAGTATTTGATGAGTGAACACTGAATGAGGCAGTGAAGCTTCTTGTGTATGTGTGGATTGTACCTCACTCATGTCTGTATTCTAAGACCTGTAATAGTGCTTGGTGCATAGTAGGTATCCAATAAATATCAGTTTTATGTGTCAAAAAAAAAAAAAAAAAGAAATCAGGTACCCTAATTTAATATAAAAACTGTCCAATAGAGCTATAACTAGAGACTATCATACTAAATGAAGTTAAGTCAGAAAGAGATAAAGTAGTATATCACCTACATGTGGAATTGAAATAAGGCACAAATGAATCTATCTACAAAACAGAAACACAAGCACAGATATAGAGTACAAACTTGTGGCTGCCAAAGGGAATGAGAGGAGGCAAAGGGATGAACTGGGAGTTTGGGGTTGGTAGATGCAAACTATTATATTTGGAATTGATAGACAAGGTCCTAAATGTATAACACAGGAAATGATATTCAATATTCTGTGATTAATCATAATGGAAAAGAGTATAAAAATGTATATATGTGTATAATGGAGTCACTCTGCTATATAAAGAAACTGGCACAATATTATTTATCAACTATACTACAATAAAAAGCTTCCAGATAGAAATGAAAAGATGACCCATTACAGAAGAAAAGTAATCATGAAAAGAATGTGAATAGAAAATCAATTAAAGAAACAAAAGATGAAACAATACAGTTATCAGAATAATAAAATACTTATGAAAATGTGAAGTGTGAATATAAAATATCTTTAAAAAGTGAAAATGAAGACAAATCTCCAGTAAATAACAACAATATAAATTAAATACATGAAACGAAAATGGAACTGTATAGTAAGAAAAGTTTACCAGACTGGATCATTATTAGAGAGCACAAAACATGGAAGATATTAAGTGAAATTGCAGATCAAAAGATTAAAAAAATTTAAAAACAGAAAAAATGATATCAAATCCCACAAAGGATCTGTGTGAAAAAATAAGATACCTAGATATTAAATAACTCATTAAAAAGAATACTAATAAATTAAGGTTGCTGCTGTTGTTCAGTTGCCCAGTCATGTAACTCTTTGTGACCCCATGGACTGTATGTAGCACACCAGGCCTTCATGTCCCTCACCATCTCCTGGAGTTTGCCCAAGTTCATGTTCATTGCATTGGCGACACCATCCAGCCATCTCATCCTCTGATGCCCTCTTCTCCTCTGCCCTCAATCTTTCTCAAAATCAGGGACTTTTCTAATGAGTTGCCTGTTCACATCAGATGGCCAAAATACTGGAGCTTCAGCTTGAGTATCAGTCTTTGCAGTGAATATGCAGGGTTGATCTCCCTTAAGATTGACTCATTTGATCTCCTTGCTGTCCAAGGGACTTTCAGGAGTCTTTTCCAGCACAACAGTTTGAAGACATCAATTTTTGGTATTCTGCCTTCTTTACAGTCCAGTTCTCACAACTGTACATGACCACTGAGAGGAGGGAATGGTAAACCACCCCAGTATACTTGCCTCATGAACTGTATAAAAAGCCAAAAAGATATGACATCAAAAGATGACTGCCTCAGGTCTGAAGGTGTCCAATATGCTACTGGGGAAGAGTGGAGAAGAATTGTTAATAGCCTCAGAATGAATCAAGTGGCTGGGCCAAAGTGGATATGCTGCTCAGTTGTGGGTGTGTCTGGTGATGAAAGTAAAATTCGATGCTGCAAAGAACAGTATTGCATAGGGACCTGGAATGTTAGGCCCATGGATCGAGGGAAATTTGATGCGGTCAAGCAGGAGATGGTAAGAATAAATATCAATATCTTAGCAATCAGTGAACTAAAATGGATAGGAATAAGCAAACTTAATTCAGATGACCATTATATCTGCCACTGTGGGCAAGAATACCATAAAAGAAATGGAGTAGCCCTCATAATCAACAAAAGAGTCCAAAATACAGTACTTGGGTGCAACCTCCAAAATGACAGAAACATCTTGATTTTTTCCAAGGCTAGCCAGTCAACATTATAGTAATCGAAGTCTATACCCTTAGCACGGATGCAGAAGCTGACTGACCAATTCTATGAAGACCTAGAAGACCTCCTAGAACTAATACTTAAAAAAGATATTCTATTCATCATCAGGGATTAGAATGCAAAAGTAGGAAGTCAAGAGACACCTGGAGTAGTAACAGTAAGTTTGACTTTGGAGAACAAAATGAAGCAGGACAAAGCCTAACTGAATTCTGCCAATAAAATGCACTAGTCATAGCAAATACCCCTTTTCAACAACACAAGAGATGACTTTACACATGGACATCAGTTCAGTTCAGTCGCTCAGTCGTGTCTGACTCTTTGTGACCCCATGGGCTGCAGCATGCCAGGCCTCCCTGTTTATCACCAAATCCCAGAGTTTACTCAAGCTCATGTCCACTGAGTCGGTGATGCCATCCAACCATCTCATCCTCTGTCATCCCCTTCTCCTCCTGCCTTCAATCTTTCCCAGCATCAGGGTCTTTTCAAATGAATGAGTTCTTCACATCAGGTAGCCAAAGTATTGGAGTTTCAGCTTCAGCATCAGTCCTTCCAATGAATATTCAGGACTGATTTCCTTTAGGATGGACTGGTTTGATCTTCTTGCAGTCCAAGAGACTCTCTAGAGTCCATAATATTGTAAAATTAAGGTTAAAAATACAAAATTAGTAGTATAAACATATGAAACAGTGAATTCACAATTTTAAAAATCTCTACAGTTAAAAATCCAGAAACTAAAAAAGGCATCTAGAAACAGAATGTAAAAAAAAAATGTTCAATTATATAACATTTTGAAAAATATGAAGGCAAAAAATGAAAGAGATGTATCTAAGAAACATTTAGGTGTAATTTATTATTTTAAAAATATTTAAATTGGCAAAAATTCTTGGTTTAAAAGGTCAATTAAACAACTATAATAACTAGAGAAAAAAAAATGAACTGTGATATTATAAGGTCACATACAACACAAATAAGGGTCAATAAAAGATACATCGATACAAAGAGTTTTTTTTAAATTCTTGCAGCACACCACTTAAAAATGAGAAAGGAGGGCTCTGAAAACTTATTATAAAGCACTTGACTGAAAACTATGGCAACTATATCACAATATAACACATATGACAAAAAGTGAAGAAAACAAGTAGGAAAATAAAAAGATGAATAAATACGAAAAAATTCATAATCCTGATTTACAGAGCTAAAATAAAAATGTCCAATGAGCCACATAAAAGAAAAGAAAAGAAAATGTACAATGATATACCATACAAAGTCTATACACAACCTGGGGACAGCTACATTAGCTAGGTAAGTACTTAGAACAAGATTGCTTCTGAGCCTAAGGCAAAGATAAAAGTCCTTCACTTGGACCACACAGAGACAGAAAGGAAACTGAGCCTATCCAGTGCCCAAAGTTGTAAGGCAAGACACCTAAAACAACTGAGTAAATTGATGTGGGGCCTTGTAGTTTCAAAAGCCTGTCCCATCAGTGCCCATGCTTAAGCAAACCAAGAGGTCTTCTAGGACCATGGTGACATCTACAGCCACCAAAACTACAGAACCTTGCAAATTCATAAACCAAGAATATCACTGCCAACCCCAGCAACACCATGAGACCCAGGTCCTCAAGGACCAATGTGACACCCACAGCCATTCCACAACATAACCCAGCAAACAGCTGCAAGCTCTGAATCCACCATGACTTCTGTGGCCTGAGGCATTTCAGGGACCATAGGTTTGATGCACCAGCCGGTGGCATGACAAAATGACCCCCATACCAGACAGCCTTTCCTTGGAAGCTGACTCCCCTGTTTCCACAGGATCCAGACTAATGACCTCCAGGAAGAGCTACAAACCTCAGAGAAGGCTAGGTGGGCTGCGTATAGAAATGACCCTGTAATGTCCTGAAGAATATCTTTACATTGTAAACACAGGGAGAACCTGGCCAGATGTGGACAAAACAAACACCCTGCCTCATAATTGGCCTCCATGTCAAGACATGATACAATGCCTTGATGCCAACAACTTGCTGCCACAAAGATCTACCACAAAGCAAGTCAATCAAAGGAGAAGCCAACTGGGGGATGGGTACATGAACCTGCACCCTCAGTACTTCCTGAAACTGGCTCAAAATGCACCTGAAGGCAACCCATAGAGTTCAAGGAACCCTACAGACTTGCCAATTCATCCACAAAGCATTTCACCCAGGGGTTCATGCACAGTTCCTAGTGCATTTCTTACTCTCTTTGCCATTCTCTGTCCCTAGTATCTGCCCACCTCAGGGCAAAGTGCCAGACTCTCTCCTCTACACAGAATTTTTATTTACTCAAAAATTCTGTTAGACATTTTCCAGGCCCAGTGTCTCAAGCCCAGTGGCTGTCCCCTCTCCCCCCGACCACCCCTCCCCGCGACACACACACAAGGGGGATGCGATCTGAGGTGGGGCTGTCAGCTTGGCCCACATCCCAGGGATGGTGGTCTGTTGATTTCCTAACAGCATCAGGAAGAACCTTCTAACATTCATCCCATCTCCTCATAGAACATGACAGAGAAGCAGGGCTCCTGCTCTGACCCTGTGTGTAAAGACTTAGGTGCCCTCCAGGGACCTGGCAAAGGCCTGAAGAATTCAATGGCAGGCCAGAGGCCCTAAAAGGCTCCCACTTCCTTTACCACCTGCACTCCCGCCTGTAGAAGAACAACACAGCTCTGGCTAGCCTCATGCATCCAGGGATAACATACTGTCCCTAGTCATCCCCCAGGGATGGAGTCCCAGACCTTTTCCCAAAGGCTTCTCTCCCCACAAGAAAGTCATCACCCTCAACTTGCACAAAGTAGCTCCTGATGGCCAAGGGGGAAAATGAAATGTGACACCCTGTCTACGTTCCCTGTGGGAGCCACATTCAGGACCCCAGTTCTGATGAGGAGACAGTAGAGGCTTTTCACACTCATTTTATTTAGATTTCCAAGGTATGCCCTTTTTTGGAGTCATCATCAGTTTAAGCATGTGCTCAGAATTCTGGACCTATGGCCTCCACCCTGAGATGGCCAGGGAACTCAATCACATCAGCATTCAGGACCCATCAGAGCCCAGTCATGGGAAAGGTAGTGCAGTCAAGCCTCAGGCCATCAGAGCTCGCATGTCCCAGGGAAAAGCCCAGAATCTGAGGGTGCAGCCCCAGCTCACAGAGGTCCAGGCCAAACCACTAGGTTCCCATAAAGAAGTGTCACTTACCACCATGGGCATTCCACCATTACTCAATGGGCTGTATGCCAACATGCCTCCAGGGGCTCCCTTGCCTGACCTCACCTGGCCTGATGTCATGGAATATGGGAAGGATACCACACCGATGGTTTTGATCCCTGGGGACTCCACCTGAGTTGAAGCAAGAATTTACATATACACTTGAAGAACATGCATAGGTGCACAGGAAAAAGGGGCAGTGCCACCTGGAATACTGGGCTCTATTTTGCCTCTGTTTTATATCCTGCCCCTAGTCTGTGTGGCAGGAGTCAAATGTGAATGCACTGGGGCAAGGACACTTTCAGAGTGGATAACTATCAGGCCAAAGAAAGCCACTGGTCTATAACATCCCTGGTTCTGGGCCCTCCAATTCCACTCCTGAATACCATGCCTGCTGACACAGCTTAAAGGTGTAATTCTTGAACCTCTTGACATACCCAGGAAAACTGGGCCTACCCTGCCAACCTAACAGCCACTGACACTCCGGGAAAACACTCAATCTTGGCACCTACTTTGCTCACAATGGACCTGCCAATAGGGTAACAAGGAAACTGGGAGCTTACATGAGAAAATGGTACTTGTCTGAAAGTGAGGTCCACAATGAGAAGTGGCTCCTTGGGCCCCACAAGAAAGAGTTCCTGAGGCACACCTGCACTGACTCTGGGGGACTCAAGAGTGCACTTACTTCCTGGCCTACAGCCAAGACAGAGGCCCTTAACCTGGAAAACATGCAAAGCTACTCCAAAACCCAAAGTTACAGAGCTAGACACTTTACATCAACTGGGACACTCACCATGAGGCTTTGAAATTTCTTTAGCAAGGAATATCACAGCCACATTCAGAGATATACTGAGACCCAGGTCCTACAGGAACAATGTGACACCCACAGCCATGCCATGAGAAAACCCAACAAACAGTTGTGACCACAATCCTCACTGATTCTCTGGACTGAGGCCAGGCACGCTAGAGATAATGAGCTCGCTGCACCAGCTGGTGGCATGTCAAGATGACCCATCCCCCAGACAGCCTCTCCTGCCCTTAAACCTGCAATCTCTCCTTAACAGCCAACTCCCTGTTCCTACAAGGTCCTGCCCAATGACCTCTGGGAAGAACTCTAACCTTCAGGGAAGGCTAGGAGGGCTGGGTATAAAAAAAATTTAGGATGGCCTGAGGAACAACTTCACAAGGTCAACACAGAGAAAATGTAGCCAGACGGGGAGAAAATACACACCTCATGCCTCATAATCAGCACCCAGGCCAAGACATGATACAATACTACAACAACAAACACTCACCACCATGGAGATACAAAGTGAAGGAAGTTAATCAAAGAGAGGCCAAATAGGGGATAGTCCCTGAATCTGTTTCCCCAGGCTTTCTAGACACTGACTACAAATGCACTGAAGGCAACCCAAAGAGTTCAGGGAGCACTCTAGACTCGCTGATACCTCCACTCACCAATCCATCCATGGGTTCACCAACCATTCCACACACATTAACCACCCTCTCATCTTTCAATTGCCCCAAAATACACCTGCCTCAGAGCCAATGTGCCAGACTCTCCCATTAACACAGAATATTTATTACCTCAAAACATTTTCCAGGCCCACCCTCCCAACACTCATGTTCACTCACATACAAGGGGGACACAATCCAAAAAGGGGACATAGGCTTGGACAACGTGCTGGGGACAGTGACTGATGTCCTCCAATCATCAGGAGAAACCTACTCTGTGTCCTTTCTCTCCAGTAGAACATGACATAGAAGACCACCCTAGGCAAGGACTCCTGGTCTGACTCTGAGTGTAAAGATTATGGTTTCCTCCAAGAGACAAGGCAACAACTGAGTGGAGGCATGAACACAGTGGCAGCCCAGAGGCTCTCAAACAAATCCTGCATCCTCTGCTATCTCACTCTCACCCGCAGCAGGAGACCACAATCCTGACTGGGCTCATAAACCAAGACCAGACATGTTGTCTGTAGCCATCCAAGGAGGATGGGAGTCCCAGGCTCCTTTCCCAGTGGCTCCTCTTCCCATGAGAAGGCTGTCACCCTCAACTTACACAGTGAAGCTGCTGAAACACAAGGAAGCAAAATGCAAGATGGCATTCTATTTTACCTGTGGGAATCACAGGCTGGAACTTAATTCCAATGAGAAGACCACAAGGACTGCTCACTCATTTTGTTCAGATTCCCAAGGAATGCATTTGTGGGAGTCAACACAATCCTATCATGTGCTCAGACACTGCATGTGGAAAGATGTGGCTTCTACCTTAGGACTGTAGGTGAGCTGAATCACATCAGCATTTGGAACCGCCCAGAACCAAGACAAGGGTAGGAACTGTAGTCAAGCCTCAGGCCATGGGACTTTGAATGCCAGAGAGTAAGCACAGAAGGTAACGGTGTAACCCTGGCACCCAGAGGCCTGTAGACAAACCACTAGGTTTTGGGAAAGAACTGCCACTTACAACCATGGGTGTTCCACCCGTAAACCCATGGGCTGCATGTCCACTCAGATATGGGGGATCACTAATTTCACCTAGCCTCACCTCCCCAAGCCAAGTGTCACAGAATATGCAAAAGGTCACCTGTTGCAATGGTATTCCAAGTTGGTGACTCAAATTAACTTGAGGCAAGAAAATATCTGCAGGCATGAGGAATAGCAACAGGCACATAGCAGACAGAGGCAATGCTCACAGGAGAGTTGAGATTCATACTGCATCTATGACTCAATTGCTGCAACTCTGTTTGGTGTGTCAGAAGCCAAAAATGAGTGCATTGCCACAGGGAAAATTCAGTGTCAAGGGGCCAGCAGGATGAAGTGCCGATGTTCTGTCAACTCACTGGTCTCAAACTGTGCTAATCCACTTCTCTTATTATCACTGACAACACAATGTAAAGATCAGTTCAGTTCAGTTGCTCAGTCGTGTCCGACTCTTTGCAACCCCATGAATCGCAGCACACCAGGCCTCCCTGTCCATCACCAACTCCCAGAGTTCACCCAGACTCATGTCCATCGAGTCGGTGATGCCATCCAGCCATCTCATCCTCTGTCGTCCCCTTCTCCTCCTGCCCCCAGTCTCTCCCAGCATCAGATTCTTTTCCAATGAGTCAACTCTTCACATGAGGTGGCCAAAGTACTGGAATTTCAGCTTTAGCATCAGTCCTTCCAAAGAAATCCCAGGGCTCATCTCCTTCAGAATGGACTGGTTGGATCTCCTTGCAGTCCAAGGGACTCTCAAGAGTCTTCACCAACACCACAGTTCAAAAGCATCAATTCTTCAGCGCTCAGCTTTCTTCACAGTCCAACTCTCACATCCATACATGACCACAGGAAAAACCACAGCCTTGACTAAACGGACCCTTGTTGGCAAAGTAATGTCTCTGCTTTTCAATATGCTATCTAGGTTGGTCATAACTTTTCTTTCAAGGAGTAAGCATTTTTTAATTTCATGGCTGCAGTCACCATCTTCAGTGATTTTGGAGCCCCCCCAAAAAATAAAGTTTGACACTGTTTCCACTGTTTCCCCATCTATTTCCCATGAAGTGATGGGACCAGATGCCATGATCTTCGTTTTCTGAATGTTGAGCTTTAAGCCAACTTTTTCACCCAATGTAAAGATAACCTCTAAGAAACCCCAACTCACCCTCAGGGGAAGGAGGCCACCTTGTCTGAACTACCACTGTCCCTCCAGGAAAACACACTCTTGGTACCTACTCTGCTCAAAATGGTCTCACTACCACAGGGAAGGAACAAAGGTATCTAAGAGCTTGCATAAGAATAAGACCCTCCTTTGACAGGGAGATTATCCATGAAACTAGTTCTTGGGCTGTGCAACAAAGGGGCTCCACAGTACAGCTGTGAACAATCTGGGTGGCACACAAGTGTGCTTGTTTCCCGGACTACAGCCGTGCTACAAGCGTTTAGCTTGAAAAACACAAAAAGCTACAGGCCATTGGAACTATTCTGAAATGCAAAGATGTGGCACTCCACCCTTTTTACAGCACTTAAGTTACTCATCGTGATGTATTGCACTTTTTAAGGCAGTAAAACGTCACTACAGTGGCCTCAGAGACAACACAAGACCCAGGTGATCCATGACCATCCTGACAGCACAAGCCATGCCATGACAGAATCCAGAAACAGCTGCAGCTGCTGAACCCACGATGATGTCTCTGGCTTGAGGCTAGGAACACAAGAGACCACAGTGTTGCTGCACCAGCAGGACACAAAACAAAAAGACCCCTGTGACAGAAAGCCTCTCCTGTCCTTAAGACAGCACCCACTTATGTGGGCAACTGACTCCTCTGTTTTCACTGGGTCCAGCCCACTGAATTCCAGGAAAAACTCCTAAACTTGGGAAAGGATAGGTGGGCTGGATATAGAGATAACACGTGGATATCCTGAGGCACACCTTATGCCATGCACACAAGGAGAACATGGAGAGATGGACAGAAAACATCCCCTTTGCCTCATAATTGGCCACCAGGACAAGACAGGACACGATACCAACCACTTGTGGATCTGGAGCTCCGCCACAGAGGAAACTGATTATGGGAGAGGAAAACTGTTGGATGGTCCATAAATCTGCCACTGTTGTCCTTCGCTCCAAATGCACCTGAAGGAAACCAAAGAAGTCCATGAAACCTGACTGAAAAACTTATCCATCCACCTGCTTACTCACCCATGGGTTCAACCACCATTCTGGGCATATTTCCTGCTGTCCAAGCTTTCCTCACTTCCTGCCATCCACCTGCATCAGGAAAACATGCTGGACCTTCCCATCAACATAGGATTCTGATCTCCTTGGAAAGGCACTAAGGCTCCTTCCAGATTCAGCCTCCTAACACCAGTGCACACTCACACACGAAACGAAAGAAACAATACAAGAAGGGTCCATCAGCTTGCCCAAACTCCTGGACACTATGCTCATTTACTTCTTCAAATATCAGGAGAAAACTACGTAGCATCCTATTCCCCAGGAGAACATGAAAGAGAAGTCTGGCTGAGGCCACAACTCCTGTTCTGAATCTGAACAAAAACAATTTGTTTTCTCCAGGGGACTAGGCAATAGGCAGACAGAGGCCTGATGAACTCAATGTCAGCCCAGAGGCCCACAAATGGCTTTCACTTTCTCTGCCATGGCACTTTCACCCACAGCAAAAGACAACAGCTCTGGATAGTCTCATGCAACCAGAGACAATACATGGTCTCCAGCCATCCCCTGAGGATGGGAGATGCAGGCCCTTTTCCCCATGGCTCACCTACACACCACAAGGTTGTCACGCTCAGCTTCCATGCTGTTGCCGTTGATGCCCTAGGGAGCAAAGGCAATGTGACCCTGGCCATTCCATCCCTCTGGGAGCCACATGCTGGATCTTAGTTCCAAAGAGACATGATAAGGATTGATAACTCATTTTGTCCAATTTTCAAGACTGCCTTTGTGGGAATCATCATCCATCTAAGTGCATGTGCTCAGATGCTGAATGAGCAAAGTCAGGACCTCCAGGCCCTTGAAAGGCCAGCAATCTCAATCACATCAGCAGTTGGAACTGCACAGATCCCAGCCAAGAGGCAGGAACTACAGCTAAGCCTGTGGTCCATGGGACCTTGCGTGCCCCAGGGAAAGTACAAAGGTGAAAAAACAGACACCACATCCAGAGCCTTATGGCCAAACCACCAGGTTTATGTGAAGAAGGCCACTTACAGCCATTGGTGTTCCACCTGTAGCACCAAGGGCTGCGTGTCCAGTGGCCCGTGGCGGCTCGTAGGTCTCGACTTTCCAGGCTGGAGTCATGGAATATGTGATGGGTCTCCGATGCCAATGGTCTTCCATCCTGGGCCACTAAATCTGGCTTGAGGCAAGGAAATACATGCAAGCATGAGGAAGAGAGACAGGCATACGGGGGAAAGAGGCAAGGCCCCCAGGAGCATTGCCCTCATACTTGCATCTACCATTCAATTGCTGCACCTCAATCTGGTATGTCAGAAGCCAAACATGAATGTGTTGGCATGTGGATTGCTTCAGATTCAAGGGGCTATCAGGACAAACAGCAACAATCTGCCAACTCGCTGGTCTTGGGCCCTGCAATTCCTCTCCCCATGCCATCCCCAACAATACTGCTTAAGGATGTCCTCCATGAATCCCCAAGATGCCCTCAGGGGAACAGAGACCCCTTGGTCTAATAGCCACTGCTATTCCAGAGAAACACACCCACTCTAGGCACCTAGTCTGTTCACAAAGAGCATGCCAGCGTGGGAAAGGAAAAAAGTTTCTGATGGTTTCCAAGAAAATAAGGCCCTTCTTCGACAAGGAGCCTATTGATGAAAAATGGCAATTTAAGTCCCATGACAAAGGGGCCTCACTGGATACCTGCACTCAGCCCAGTTGACACATGAGCATATTTGTTTCCTGGCTCAAAGCAATACCACAGGCTCTTCCTTGGACAACATGAAAAGTTATAGGCCATTGAACCATTTCAGAACACAAAGATGCCAGGGCTCCACTAACAGCAACTAGGTCACTTGCCATGCTGCCTTGCTCTTTGTAAGCCAGTAACATCACTGCTGTGAACCCAGACACAAGACTTAGTTTGTCCATGACCATCCTGACACCACCAGCCATAATATGACAGAACTCAGTAAACAGGCGCAACAACTGGGCGCACATGACATCACTGGCCAGAGATCAAGCAAGGAGGAGAGCAATGCATTGCTGTACCAGCAGGCAACAAAACAAAATGAGCCCCACGCCAGATAGCCTCTCCTCCCGTTAATACTGCAGCTGCTCATGGGGACAGCCAACTCCCGTGTTTTCACAGGGTTCTGCCCATGGATTGCCAGGAAAAGCTCCTTAATTCAGAAAAAAATAGGAGGGATGGCTATAGAAACACTGCTGGGAGGTCAGGAGGCACATCTTTATGCCAGGCACATGGTGAGAACATGGCGAGGTGGACAGGAAATATCCCCTGTGCTTCATATTGGCCCCCAGAAAAAACAAGACACAATGTAATGATGGCAAGAACTGAAGGCTCTACACATCTTCTGCAAAGGAAAGTGACCCATGGGAGAGGCCAAGTGTTCAATGGGTCCATGAACGTATGAATTGCCACTGTGATCCTTCCCCACACTCACTCCAACTGTATATGAAGGCAACCCAGACTTCAGGGAACCGGACTGACTTGCCGATCCATCCATGCATCCATCCACCTATGGGTTCCACCACCATTCGAGGGGCATTTCAAGATCTCCGAAATTTGCTCTCCCTCGGCATCCACCCACCTCAGGGCAATGTGCTAGTCCTCCTTTGAAACAGGATTTTATCCACAGAAACATCCTAATGTAATTTCCAGGCTCAGCCTCCCAACACCAGCGCCCATGCACACCACCCAAAGAAACAATCAGACAAGGGGCCCTCAACTTGGCCCACCTCCTGGACACTCTGCTCACTGATCTCTCAATATCAGGAGAAAACTATGTAGCAATCCGTCCCCAGAAGAACATGACACAGAAGCCTGGCCAAGGCCACAACTCCTGTTCTGACCCTGAGTGAAAACTCTGTGCTATCTGCCAGGGACCAGGCAGTGGGCACACGGAGGCCTGACAAACTCAGTGGCAGCCCAGATGCTCTCAAATGGCTTCTGCTTCCTCTGCTATCCTCACTCTCATCCACACCAGGAGACAAAAGACCTGGATAGCTCGTGCAAAGAGAGACAATTTGTGGTCCCCAGTCATAACCCAAACATGGGAGATGCAGCCCCTTTCCTCCATGGCTCACCTCCACATCATAAGGCCGTCACCCTCGGCTTGCACACTGTGGCTGCTCACATCCCAGGGAGCAAATGAATGTGACCCTGGCCCTTCGATCCCTCTGGCAGCCACGTGCTGGACCTCAGTTCCGATGAGGAGACGGTAGGGGTGGCTCACTCATTTTGTTCAGATTTCCAAGGAATGCATTTGTGGGAGTCATCATCGATCCAAGCACGTGTGCTCTAGGTGCTGCATGAGCAAAGTCACCACCTCCATCCCAGGAAGGTCAGTGAGCTTGATCAGGTCAGCATTCAGGACTGTGCAGATTGCAGCCATGGGGCAGGAACTACAGCCAAGCCTTGGGCCCTGGGACTTTGCATGCCCCAGGGAAACCCCAGAAGGTGGGGGCACGGATCCCATGCCCAAATCCTTGGGGCCAAACTGCTAGGTTTCCTCGAAGAAGGGCTGCTTACCGCCATGGGTGATCCACCTGTAGATCGAAGGGCCAATTGCCCAGAAGTCCCTGGGGGCTCACATGCCTCGTCTTGCCAGGACAGTTGTTATGGAATATGCGACAGGTTCTCTGTTGCGAACAGTCTTCCATCCTGGGCCACTCAAGGCCACTGGCTTGGGGTGAGAAAACACACACATGCATGAGGAAGAGCAATAGCCATACTGGGGAAAGAGGCAAGGCCTCCAGAAGTGCTGCCCTCATTCTTGCATCTACCATTCAATTGGTACACCTCGGACTGGTGTGTCAGTCGTCAAATAGGATGCATTGGTGTACAGATACCTTCAGAGTCAAGGGGCCTGAAGGACAAAGGCTGCCAATCTGCCAACTCCCTGGTCTTGGGCCCTGCAATTCTGCTCTTCATGCCATCCCAGCCAACACAGCTTAAGGATGTCCTCTGTGAACCCCTGACACACCCTCAGGGAACTGGGGCCCCTTGGCCTAACAGCCATTGCCCTTACAGGGAAACACACCTGGTCCTGGCACATACTCTGCTCACAATGGACTGCCCAGCACAGGGAAGGATAAAAGGTACCTGAGGGCTTCCACAACAATAAGACCCTTCCCTGAAAGGGAACACATTCACGAAAAATGTCTCTTTCAGCCCTGCAACAAAGGGGCCCTGAGGGACATCTACGCTTAGTCCAGTTGACACACAAGCATGCTTTGCTTCCTGGCCAAAAACCTTGCTAGAAGGCCTTCCTTAGGCAACACGAAAAGATGCAGGCCATCGGAGACTTCCTGAAGTGCAAAGATGCTGGGGCTCCACCCTTTACAGCAACTGGGTCACTTGCCATGCTACCTTGCTCTCTGTTAAGGCAGTAACATAATTGCTGTGAACCCACACACAGCACAAGACTCAGGTCGTCCACGACCATTCTGACACCACCAGCCAGGTCATGACACAAACCAGTAAAGAGGCGAGATGATTGAACCCACATGACATCTCTGGCCAGAGGCCATGCATGCAGGAGAGCACAGCCTCACTGAATCAGCAGACTGTACAACAAAATGAGCCTCACACCAGATAAGATTCCCCTGCCCTTACAACTGCAGACGCTCACAGGAGCATCTGACTCCTGTTTCCATGGGGTCCTACCCTGAGTTTGAGGAAGAGCTACTAAACTTGTGCAAGGATAGGTGGGTTGGGTATAGAAATGACACTGAGATGTCCTGAGGCACAGCATCACCCCATGCACACAGGGAGAATGTGGCAGGATGGAGAGAAAATATCCCTTCTACCTCATACTTGGCCTCCCTGATAGCTCAGTTGGTAAAGAATCTGCCTGCAATTTAGGAGACCGTCATTTGATTCCTGGGTTGGGAAGATCCACTGGAGAAGGGATAAGCTATCCACTACAGTATTCTTGGGCTTCCCAGGTGGCTCAGATGGTAAAGAATCTGCTGGCAATATGGGAGACCTGGGTTCAATCCCGGGGTTGGGAAAATCCCCTGGAGAAGGGAAAGGCTATCCACTCCAGTGTTTTGGCCTGGAGAATTCCATGGAATGGATAGTTCATACTTGGCCCCCAGGTCAGGACAAGATACAATGCTATGTTGGGAACCACTACTGGCTCTGGAAGCCTGTCACAAAGGAAACCAATGATAGAAGAGGTCAACTGATGGGAGGTCAATGATGGGAGATGGTCCTTGAACCTATGAATCTGCCACTGTGATCCTTCCCCACACTCACTCCAACTGTATATGAAGGCAACCCAGACTTCAGGGAACCGGACTGACTTGCCGATCCATCCATGCATCCATCCACCTATGGGTTCCACCACCATTCGAGGGGCATTTCAAGATCTCCGAAATTTGCTCTCCCTCGGCATCCACCCACCTCAGGGCAATGTGCTAGTCCTCCTTTGAAACAGGATTTTATCCACAGAAACATCCTAATGTAATTTCCAGGCTCAGCCTCCCAACACCAGCGCCCATGCACACCACCCAAAGAAACAATCAGACAAGGGGCCCTCAACTTGGCCCACCTCCTGGACACTCTGCTCACTGATCTCTCAATATCAGGAGAAAACTATGTAGCAATCCGTCCCCAGAAGAACATGACACAGAAGCCTGGCCAAGGCCACAACTCCTGTTCTGACCCTGAGTGAAAACTCTGTGCTATCCGCCAGGGACCAGGCAGTGGGCACACGGAGGCCTGACAAACTCAGTGGCAGCCCAGATGCTCTCAAATGGCTTCTGCTTCCTCTGCTATCCTCACTCTCATCCACACCAGGAGACAAAAGACCTGGATAGCTCGTGCAAAGAGAGACAATTTGTGGTCCCCAGTCATAACCCAAACATGGGAGATGCAGCCCCTTTCCTCCATGGCTCACCTCCACATCATAAGGCCGTCACCCTCGGCTTGCACACTGTGGCTGCTCACATCCCAGGGAGCAAATGAATGTGACCCTGGCCCTTCGATCCCTCTGGCAGCCACGTGCTGGACCTCAGTTCCGATGAGGAGACGGTAGGGGTGGCTCACTCATTTTGTTCAGATTTCCAAGGAATGCATTTGTGGGAGTCATCATCGATCCAAGCACGTGTGCTCTAGGTGCTGCATGAGCAAAGTCACCACCTCCATCCCAGGAAGGTCAGTGAGCTTGATCAGGTCAGCATTCAGGACTGTGCAGATTGCAGCCATAGGGCAGCCAAGCTTCAGGCCCTGGGACCTTGCATACCCCAGGGAAACCCCAGAAGGTGAGGGTGTGAATCCCATGCCCAGATCCCTGGGGCCAAACCACTAGGTCTCCTTAGGCCACTTACCGCCATGGTTGTTCCATCTGTACACTCAAGGGCCACTTGTCCAGTTGTCTCTGGGGATTCACGATATTCATCTCGAGAGGCTGGCTATCATGGAATATGCCATGGGTAACCTGTTGCCAACAGTCTTCCATCTTGGGCCACTCAATCTGGCCTGGGGCAAGAAAACGCATGTGTGAGGAAGAGCACCAGGTGTACTGGGGAAAGAGGCCAGGCCTCCAGGAGCATTGCCAATCATTCTGGCATCTATCATTTAATTGCTACAAGAAGGTGTGCTGTGTAGGCAGTCAAACAGGGATGTGTTGGTGCATGGATACATTCAGGGTCAAGGGACCATCAGGACAAAGAATGCCAACCTGCCAACTGCCTGGTCTCAGGCCTGCAATTCCACTCCACGTACCGCCCTGGCCAACACAATTTAAGGATGTCCCCCAAGAACCCCGAGACCCCCTCAGGTGAATGGGGCCCCCTTCACCTAATAGCCACTGACCTTCCAGGGAAACACACCCACTCTTGGCACCTACTCTGCTCACAATGGACTCACCAGCATGGGAAAGGATAAAAGGTACCTGAGGGCCTCCATGTCATTAAGCCCCTTCTCTGATATGGAGCATATCCATGAAAAATGGCTTTCAGCCCCATGACACAAGGGCCCCAGTGGACTCAGCCTGGTTGACACATGAGTGTGCTTGCCTCCTGGTCAAAGCCATGCTAAAGCCCTTCCTTGAAAAACACGAAGAGCTACAGGCCATTGGAGCCATTCCAAAGCACAAAGATGCTGGGGGTCCACCCTTTAGAGCAACTGAGTCACTTGTCATGCCACCTCGTTCTTTTTGAGCCAGTAACATCACTGCCATGAGCCCAGACACAATACGAAACTCAGGTCGTCCACGACCATCCTGAAACACCAGTCATGACACCACGGAACCCAACAAAGAGGCACAATGATTGAACCCACATGACACCTCTGGCTACAGGTTCACAGAAGAGCACAGCCTTGCTGTTAAGCACCACACCAGAGAGCTTCTCCTGCCCTTCAAACTGTAGCCACTCACCTGACTCCCCTATTTCCACAGGGCCCCTGCCCGCTAGTTTCTGGGAAGAGTTCCTAAATTTGGGCAAGGAAGGTGGGCTGGGAATAGAAATGACACTGGGATGTCTTGAGGCACAAATTCACTCCATGCACATGGGGAGAACATGGCAAGGTGGACAGAAAACATCCCCTCTGCTTCATATGACCCCCAGGCCAGGACAAGATAAGATACCACCTGGGGAACCACTCATGGCTCTGGAGGTCTGCAGCAAAGGAAACCAATCACAGAAGAGGCCAACTGTTCAACAGTCTATGAACCTATGAACCTGCCACCACAGTCCTTCCCCACTCTCACTCCAACCAAACTTGAAGGCAACCCAGAATTCAGGGAACTTGACTGACTTGCCAATCCATTCACCTGCCCATCCATCCATGGGTTCCACCACCACTCGAGGTACATTTCACGATCCCCAAGCTTTGCTCTCCCCCAACAACTGCCCACCTCAGAGCAATGTGCAGGTCCCTCCTGTTGACTCAGGACTTTCATCCTTGGAAATGCTCTAATGCATCTGCAAGGCTCACCCTCCCAACACTAGTGCCCACTCACATACCAACCAAAGAAACAATCAGACGAGGGGCCATCAGCTTGGCCCACCTCCTGTACACTCTGCCCAATGATCTCCTCTGGCCATCAGGAGAAAACTATGCGGCATCCCGTTCCCCAGAAGAACATGACATAGAAACTTGTCCGAAGACATGACTCCTTTCAGGACATGAGTGAAAACACTTTCAGGCAAAGGCAGTGTGGCTGACAAACTCAGTGGCAGTCCAGATGCTCTCAAATGGCTTCCACTTCTATGCTACCAATAGAATCATACATACCAGGAGACAAAAGCCTTGGTTAGCCTCGTGTAACCAGAGATGGCTCATGGTCCCTAGCCATATCCCGAGGTTGGGAGGTCAGGGCATCTTCCTCATGGCTCATCTCCATACCACAAGGCCATCACCCTCAGCTTGCACACTGTGGCTGCTCACACCCCAGGGAGAAAATGAAATGTGACCCTGGTCCTTCGATCCACTGGAAATCACGTGCTGGACCTCAGTTCCGATGAGGAGACGGTAGGGGTGGCTCACTCATTTTGTTCAGATTTCCAAGGAATGCATTTGTGGGAGTCATCATCGATCCAAGCACGTGTGCCCAGGAGCTGCATGAGCAAAGTCGCCACCTCCATCCCAGGGAGGCCAGCGAGCTCAATCAGGTCAGCATTCAAGACTGCACAGATTGCAGCCATGGGGCAGGAACTACAGCCAAACCTTGGGCCCTGGGACTTGGCATACCCTAGGGAAACCCCAGAAGGTGAGAGCACAGATCCCATGCCCAGATCACTGGGGCCAAACCACTAGGTTTCCTCAAATAAGGACCACTTACCTCCATGTATTCCATCTGTAAACCCAAGGGCTGCATGCACAATGGCCCCCAGGGGCTCATGCTCCTTGTCTCACCAGGCTGGGATTCACAGAATGTGTGACGGGTTCCCTGTTGACAATGGTCTTCCATCCTGGGCAACTCAATCTGGCTTGAGGTGAGAAAACACATGCATGCATGAGGAAGACCAACAGGTGTACAGGGGAAAAAGCAAAGGCCTTCAGGAGAGTTGCCCTCATTCTTGAATCTACTATTCAACTGCTGCACCTCGGCCTGGTGTGTCAACAGCCAATGTGAATGCATTTGCACATGGATACCTCCAGAGTCAAGGGGCCATCAGGACAAATAGCACCAATCTGCCAATTCCTTGGTCTCAGGCCCTGCAACTTCTCTTCTTTTGCCGTTCCCACTGAAAGCTTAAGGATGTCCCCCAAGAACCCTGGAGGGAACTGAGCCCCCTTGGCCTAATAGCCACTGCCCTTCCAGGGAAACATATCCACTCTTCGCACCTATTCTGCTCACAATGGACTTGCCAGCACACGGAAGGATAAAAGTTACCTGAGGGCTTCCATGATAATAAGTTCCTTTTCCGACAGGTTGTATATCCCTGAAAAAAGGCTCTTTCAGCCCTGCAACAAAGGGGTCCCAATGGACGCTTGCACTCAGCCTGGTTGACACATGAGGGTGCAGGCTTCCTAGCCAACAGCCGTGCTAGAAGACCTTCCTTGAACAGCACAAAGAGCTAAAGGCCATTGCAGACATTCTGAAGGGCAGAGATGCTGGGGCTCCACCCTTTAAAGCAACCGGGTCACTTGTATGTTGACTTTCTCTTTGTAAGGCACTAACATCACTGCCATGAACTCAGACACAACATGAGAATCAGGTTGTCCATGACCATCTGGACACCATCAGCCATGCCATCACAGAATCCAGCAAAGAGGCATGATGAATGAATCCACATGACGCCTCTGGCCAGAGGCCAGGAACACAGGAGAGCACAGCCTCCCTGCACCAGCGGGCCAAATGACAAAATGAGCCCCACGCCAGACAGCCTCTCCTGCCCCTACAACTGCCCACTCACGTGGGCTGCCAACTCCCCTTTTTCCACAGGATCCTGCTCCCTGATTTCTGGGAAGACCCCCTAAACTCAGACAAGGATAGGTGGGCTGGATGTACAAATGACAATGGGATATCCTGAGGCACAACTTCATGCCAAACACAAGGGGAGAACGATGCAGGATGGACAGAAAATACCCCATCTTCCTCATACTTGACACCCTGGACAGGACAAGATATGACACCAGACTGGAAACTACTCCCAGCTTCAGAGGTCTGCTGCAAAGGAACTATCACGGGAGAGGCCAACTGTTGGAGGGTCCATGAATCTTATGAACCTGCCACCATGGTGCTTCCCCACACTCACTCCAACCTTAACTGAAGGCAACACAGACTTCATGGAACCTAACTGAGTCACTGATACATCTACTTGCCCATCCACCCATGGGTTCCACCACCATTTGAGGTGCATTTCACACTCCCCAAGCTTTGCTCTGCCCCAGCATCTGCACCCCCTCTCAGGGCAACGTGCAGTTCCCTCCCATCGACACAGGATTTCCATCCTCGGAAATGTTCTAAGGCATCTGCCAGGCTTAGTCTCCCAACACCAGTGCTCATTCAGACAACAACCAAAGAAATAGTCAGAAGAAGGGCCATTGGCTTGGCCCACCTGCTGGATGCTCTGACCATTGATCTCCTCTTAATATCAGGAGAAAATCTGCACCATGCCTTCCTGGAGAAAAAAATGACATCGAAGCCAGCTGAGGCCAAAACTGCCGCATGAATCATGAATGAAAAAACTTGGCTTTTCTCCACAGCACCATGCAATGGGCAGCAGGGGGGTCAGTGAAACTCAATGGCAGATCATATGCTCAGATGCTTCACATGGCTTCAATTACCTCTGGTAACTGCACACACATCATAACAGAGGAGAACATCACAGGCTAGATTACTGAAGCCAGAGACAAACTGAACTCATTTATAAGGGCCACCCAAAGAAAGAAGACAACCAAATGGAGGTGACCCAGGGACTGTATGCATGTGTGTGACCAAGTCTAAGCTGGCCCTAATTGATAACTAGCCCCAACCCTAGCTCCATGGGAGGCAACGTGCTAGAGCTCAGTGTCGATGAGATGGTAGAGAGTTCTCACTCATTTTGTTCAGATTTTCCAAGGAATGCATATGAAAGTTGTCATCATTGATCCGAGTATGTGCTGCTTTGCTGCACACCTCAGCAGGACAGGCAGGGCTGCTCCAAGAAGGAGCCAATGACCTGGGAGTCCTCCAGGAGCTGGGAGAATTCAGAGCCCCCAGGCTTCTTGGCAAGAGGAAAAGTCCATCTGCACTTATACATACTCAGGCAATCCCAGGAAGCCCTAAATTCATGACACATCTTGGGGCAGAGGAAGGACTACCATCCTTAGTGATCCAAAAAGCAGAAACTGCAAGCTGTTCCTGCCACATTTCTCGCAGGACTCTCTTGCACCTCCATTCACTGAATCACAGGCAGGGATTCTTCTAAGCTACAGTCATACCTGGCAACTTCTCCTGACAAGTAGAAGGAAAGCACAAGCATGCTTCAAATGTGCACCCAGGTTCTCGATGAATAATATCGGTGTCCACGGTTCCCTGGGGTAAAGCCTGCATCTGCTTCTGAACTACCTCGATCCCGTACGACTGGATACGTAGCTATAGCACAAAGGTAGGAAATTATCTTAAAGTTCCTATCAGTGTCTGTCTGTCTGAGTATGTGAGTGTGGCAGGGGATTTGATGTGGGTCTGTGTGTGTGTTCCAGTGTACCAAGAAGAATGTGCCTCAAGACTCTGGATGTGCCTCTGAAACTCCTTCCAGGTGTCTCCAGGACTCAGAGTCCCACTCCAAAGGCCTTGGTGTCTAAACATGCATGCCTTCACCACAGAACCCTGACTTCCTGCTGTCCAACAAAATGGCAGATGATGCCTGCCACTGTCCACAAGCTCCATGCAAAATTTCATCCTGAGGGGCTGTTGAAATAGGGCATGGGCTTATGATCTCTTTGACCCATGCCCTCTCACTATGAACATGAACCTGACTGCCCAAGGTCGCCTGGCAGAGCAACTGTGTGAATGCCATGTACCATGAGACATGTCAGCTAAAACTACAGCTCAGGTGTCCATGGTGACAAGACCCACCTCCTCCTGGATCAAGGAAACTTTCCCAAAGAAGGTCAAAAGTATTGGGAACATGACCCAGGGGCAGATATGGCCCACCATTCCTTAAAAGGGCAAAATAATTCAGGGCATGAGCCTCTTCCTGCCCAGTGAGTCTAATCACTCTCCGAGGCTCCACTGGAAAGTGCAAGATGGGACCTGGTCTTCCTCAGGTACCAGGATCCAGAGGTCACTCCCACAGAAACTGGGCCCCTTTGCTGGCCAGATAATACTCAGATCCACAGCCTGCAGGGCCCTGGGAACCAACCATACCCAGGAAAAACTCCTACAAATTGAACTCCTCCATCCACCCCCACTGTGACTCACCCATATCAGAAGCCACCAGATCTTCTGCTCACAAAGGGACATTTAGTACTCAGAAGACCAACAGGAAGAAGGCGGTCTTTGATTATGGTGACACCATGCCATTCTGCCCAGCATCCCTTCTCTGCTACACAAAACTATCAAGTGTTCACAGAACACCAAGCCTGCTTCCAGGAAGACTTGAGAAGAACTTCCAGGGAAAGACCTTTGTTGTGTGAAGTTTCCCACAACAGTGCCAGGGGAGTCACTTGCTACATCATGGAGGAAGCCTTGGTATGCCAACCAAAGACAAATCTCTAAAAACCACAGGACTCCAAGGTTGATACTTCTCTGCCAGGGTGGCAAACAACTGGGTGCCATCTGGGTGGTCCAGCTGCTCCCATCTTTAGGAACTCATACACCTAGCAAATACCAGGCCCAAAGGAAAAACAGATATGTGCAAAGATCTCATTTCTGCCCACATTAGCTGTCTGCGAGGCCTCGGTAAGTGGAATTCTTCAAGGCACCAAAGATATGCTTTGCGAGTCCTTCTGGCAGTGGGCCACCAAGGCCAAAAAGGTCACCTATCACCAAGCCTGCCAGGCACCAAAATGCCCTCTCCTCTGTACCCAGCCAAGGGCAGCTCCAAAAGGACCACAGTATGGAACACTGAAAACACAAAGACAGTGCCTGCAGCCTCAGCGGACAGGTAGTCCCAGGAAATCACACTGCACTTTTTCTCATCTGCACAACCATTCTGCTCTAGGCCTCTGGCCAACTTGGAGGAGGAATGCAAGGCTGGGACCACCGCACAGTCCACAGCAGCCTCTAAGACACAAGCATGTGACAGAAGATGCAACACAGGAACTGCCAAGGGCAGAAACGAGGCCTATTGCCTTTCACCCCACCACCATTTGACTAGGTTCCTGCAAACGCTACAGCCCACAGGGCACTCAAGAAATCTCACCAACCCAAAGGGCCTCAACAGCTAGGACCTCAGATCTGACCTGAGGCTCCATAAGAAACTACAGAATCCTCCTCACTTTGGCTTCCACATCAACACAGCTCCAACTAGCGCACTTGCAGCAGGAACTGGGACAAAATGCACATTTTCAAGCTAAGAGCTCAACAGGCCTAGGCCAGGATCTATTCTGACTCCTAGCATCACTGGTCAGGCTAGACATCTCCTGTGAACTTCAGTGGTACTGACCTCAGACCTTGCACTTCAGGAAAACCGCATGAACATCTTACATAGCCCACACTCAGAAGGGAGCCTTGCAAACAGTGGTGATCCTGGTGATCCTCCTGCTCTATGCATGTATGCGACACAGTAAAAGCAGCCCTTACTGCTAATTAGCACACACTTAGCTCCAGGAGAGGCAATGTGCTGGAATTCACTGTTGGTGAGGAAATGGTAGTGAATTCTGACTCATTTTGTTCAGATGTTCCCAAGGAACACATATGAGAGTGTCATCATAGATACGAGCACACGCTGGCTTGCTGCCCACCTCAGCAGGGCAGGCAGAGCCAATCTCAGGAGGAGCCAGTGACCTAGGTGTCCTTCAGGAACCAGGGGAATTCAGAGGTCTAAGACTTCTCTGCAGAATGGTCACTTCATACATACAACTACTCAGGCAGTCCCAGGAAACCCTACATCCATGAAACATCTTGTGGTAAGAGAAGGTGCCATCCTCAGTGATCCAAAAAGCAGTGGCAGGAACCTGGGCCTGTGAACTTCTCGCCAGACTCCCTTGCATCTCGAGGTACTGTCTCATGTGCATGGCTTCTTGCCCTGGATGACAGACAGTCATACCCGAGAACTTCTCCTGACAAGTGGAGAGAAAGCAAAGGAACGCTTCAGATGTGTACCCGAGTTCTCACTGAACAATGCTGATGTCCATCGTTCCCTGGGGGAAGGCCTTTATCTGCTTAGCCAAATGTATTGATTCCCTACCTAGGACTGGATAAATAAGTGAGCATGAGTGCAGCAAAGTAGGTTCAAGAGCGAGTGGGTGTCTGTCTGACAGCGTGCATGGGTGGCAGGGCATGCGATGTGGGGTTGAGTGCATGTGTTCCAGCGTACCAACAAGGATGCACTCTTAGGATTTTGGATGGGCCTCGAACTCCTTCCAGCTATCTCCATGTCTCAAGAGACCCATGCAAAGGCCTCGCATGCCGTCTATACAGAGTGTGGACCTCCTACCCTCCCACAAAATGAAGTAGATGCTTGGCACCTTCCACAAACCCCATGCAAAATTTCACAGAGGGGCTGTTGACATCAGCTCTGGGTCCCCTATCTCCATGACCATTCCCTTTGACCAAAGCATAGGAATCAGACCAAGCAAGGTCGTGCTGCAGAGCAACTCTGTGAATGCCACAGAGCTTGAGACTACACCAGGAACTACTTCAGCTCAGGTGTCCTTGCCCACTAGTCCCAGCTCTACTTAGAGCAAGGAAATTTTCCATTAGAATGACAAATGTATGGTGAACTTGGCCCTGGGGCTGATGACCCACCATACCCTTGAAGAGCAAAAGAATTCAAGGCATGAGCCTCTTCCTGCCCAGTGAGTCCAATCACTCTCCAGGGACCCAATGGTAAGTGAAAGACAAGAGGTGCTCGTCCTCAGGTACCAACATCTAGGCGTCACTCCCAGAGAAACGGGGCCCCTTGCCTGGCCAGAATAGGTTAAGATCCACAGAGTACAGGCTCCTGGGTACTGACCACATCCTATGGGAAAAACTCCCATAAAGCAGGGCTTGGTCCAAATTGAACACTCCTGCCCCAAATAGCGACTCACCCACATCAGAAGCCTCCAGGGGCTCTGTTCACACAGTCAACCAGCACCCAACAACAGGAAAAAGGTGGGCCTTTGACTATGGTGACATCACGTCATTCCACCCTACATCTTGTGTCTGCCATGCAAGACCACCAAGTGCTCACAGATCACTAAGGTGGCTTCCAGGAAGACATCAGAAGACCTGCCAGCAGAAGACTTTGGATGTGCCAGGTCTCCCGCCATAGTGCCAGAGGAGCTGCTGGTGCCTACACTGAGGCAGCCTTGGTATGCCAACCAATGACCAATCTCTACCACAACATGGGCCTTCAAGGTTGATAATTCACTGCTGGGGTGGGGGGGCAGCAGTGAACACCTGGGTGGATCAGGGCCGACTAGCTGGCCCCAAATTTTGAGAAATCACACACCTTGCAAATTTCAGGCTGAGGGGCCAAATGGGGGCCAAGGCAATGTACGCACACCACATTACCACCCACGGGCTGCTTTTCAAGGCACCAAAGATACAAATGAAGAGTTCTTCTTCTGGCATCAGACCACCAAGGCCACAAAGATCACTATCACCAAGCCTCCCAGGCACAAGCAACCCCCCCCTCCTCTGTACCCAGCTGAGGGCAACTCTAAAACAGTATGTATCACTAAAAACACAACAACAGTGCCTTCAGCCTCAGGGGACAGATTGTCCAAGGAAATCACACAGCACATTTCCCTACCTGCAAAACCATTTTGTTCTAGGCCTCTGGCCAACCTGCATGAGGAATGCAGGCCTGGGATCACTTCACAGTTCATGGCAACCTCCTAGACTCAAGCACTGTGATAGCAGTTGCAATTCAGGAACTGCCAAGGGCAGAAATGAGGCCTATTAACTTTCACAACTGCCACAGTTCCCCTAGGTCCCTGCAACATCTGCAGCCCACAGGGCACTCAGGAAGTTCACCAACACAAAGGGCCTCAATGGCAAGGGCCTCAGATCTGACCTGGGGCTCCAATCAGAAGCCACAGAAGCTTCCTTGTTTCAGATTCCACATCACCACTGACCCAACAAGCACACTTGCAGCAGTAACCAGGAAGAAATGAACATTTTCAAGCCAAAAGCTCAATTTTCCGAGGCCCGGATCTACTGTGACTCCTGCCACCACTGGACAAGCTGGATGCCTCTATGCTCCTCAGTGCCCTTCACCACAGACCTCGTATTCCAAGAGCCACCCCAACATCTGTACACGGCCCACCCTCAGATGGGAGCCTCGCAAATGGTGGTGACCTGGCTCCTCCATGTGTGTGTGTAACACAGTCGGAGATGCCCTCACTGCTAACCAGTCCCACCCTTAACCCCAAGGGAGGCAACGTGCTGGACCTCAGTTTCGATGAGGAGACGGTAGTGAGTTCTCACTCATTTTGTTCAGATTTTCCAAGGAATGCATGTGAGGGTGTCATCATCGATCCGAGCACGTGCTGGCTTGCTGCCCACCTCCTCACGGCAGGCAGGGCCGCTCCCAGGAGGAGCCAGTGACCTGGGAGTCCTCCAGCAGCTGGGGGAACTTAGAGCCCCCAGGCTTCTCAGCAAGAGGAAAGGTCCCTCTATACATACAACCACTCAGGCAATCCCAGGAAACCTGAAATTCACGACACGTTTTGGGGCAGGAGAAGCCGTACCGTGCTCGGTGATCCAAAAAGCAGTGACAGCAACTTGGGTGGGCCACACTTCTTGCCGGACTCCCTTGCACCTTCAGACACTGCCTCAAGGGTGGGGGTTCATCTCCTGGGTAATGGACAGTCATACCTGCCAACTTCACCTGACAAGTGGACAGAAAGCACAGGAATGCTTAAGATGTATACTTGGTCTCTCACTAATACTGATGCAAATGTTTCACTGGGGGAAGGCCTGTATCTGCAACCCAACTATATTGATCCTTTACAGACGACTGGTTACCTATCTTTCAAAAGAGTGCAGCAAATTAGGCTCAAGTGCATGTAGGTGTCTTTCTGACCAAGCATGCAAGGGTGGCAGGGGATTCGATGTGAGGTTGAGTGCCTGCGTTCTGGTGTACCAATAAAAATGCATTCTCAGCATTTTGGGTGTGTGTCTGGAAATCTGTCCGGGTATCCAAGTCTCAGAGATGGCATGCAAAGGCCCTGCAGTCTGAACATGCGTGCCATCTCCATGGAGTCCTGACCTCCCATCATCCCAACTTGGCATCTTCCACAAGATCCATGGAAAATTTCACTGAGGGGCTGCTGACATAGGCTCAAGGCTCCCAATCTCCATGACCCATGATCTCTGACCAAAGCACAGAGACCTGACTGCCCAAGGTCACCTTGCAGAGAGTCTGTGTGAATGCCACATACCCTGAGACTACGTGAGCTACTACTATAGCTCAGGGGTCCTTGTCACAAGTCCCACCTCCTACCCTAACAAGAAAATTTTCCCAGACAACTGCACAGTAAGGTGAACTTGGCACTACAGCAGATATGGCCCACTGCACCCTCCAACAGCAAAGGAATTCAGGGCATGCGTATCTTCCTGCCGGTCAGTCCAATCAAAGTCCAGCCTCCACTGGAAACTGCAAGATGGAACCTGGTCATCCTCAGGTACCAGGAACCAGGGGTCACTCCCACAGAAACAGGATTCCTTTCCCGGCCAGATTATCCTCAAATCCACAGTCTGCAGGGCCCTGGGTACTGACCACACCCTAGAGAAAGCTCTCATAATACAGGGCTTGGTCCAAATTGAATTCATTATGCAACAAAGGGCGACTCACCTAAATCTGAAGCCTCCAGGGCCTTGGCTCACAGGGACAATGAGCATCCAGCAAGACCCACAGGAAGAAGGTGGGCAACACGACCAAGGGCTCACAGATCACCAAGGATGCTTTCAGGAAGACTTCAGAAGACCTGCCAGGGAAGACCGTGGATGTGCCAGGTCTCTGCCATAGTGCCATGGGAGCTGCTGTCTCCTACATTGAGGCAGCCTTGGTATGCCAACCAATGAGCAATCTCTATCACAACCGTGGTCCTCTAAGGTTGATGCTTCATTGCCAGGGGGGCAAACACATGGGCGCTATCAGGGCTGGCTGGCTGGCCCCAACCTTAGAGAATCTTGACAATTCCAGGCCGAAGGGACAAATGGCGGCCAAGGGGCATGTGTGTACACCACATAACTACCCACAGGGCTGGTTCCTTGGCCTCCTTATTGCAACTCTTCAAGGCACCAAAGATGCCCTTTGAGAGTCCTTCTACTAGCAGTGGGCCAACAAGGCCACAAAGGTCACCTTTCACCGAGCCTCCTAAGGACAAGCAATGCCCTGTCCTCTGTACCCAGCTGATGGCAGCTCCAAAAAGACCACACTGTATCACTGAAAACAGAACAACAGTGCCTGCAGCCTAAGCGGACATATCGTCCCCGTAAATCACACTGCACTTTTCCTCACCTGCACAAACATTCTTCTCTGGGTCTCTGGCCAACCTGCAGGAGGAATGCAGGCCTAGGACCACACCACAGTCCATGGCAACCTCCAAGACTCAAGCATGTGACAGGAGCTGCAATTTAGGAACTGCCAAGGGCAGAAATGGGCCTATTAACTTTCACAACTGCCACCATTCCCCCAGGTCTCTGCAGCCACTGAAGCCCACATGGCACTCAGGAATCTCAGCAACCCAAAGGGCTGCAATGGCGAGGGCCTCAAATCTGACCTGGGGCTCCAATCAAAAACCACAGAAGGTTCATTGCTTTAGAATGGACATTACCAGAGCCCCAATTAGCGCATTTGCAGCAGGAATCAGGACTAAATGCACCTTTCCAAGCTAAGACATCAACTGTCTGAGGATAGGATCTACTTCGACACCTACCACCACCGGACAAGCCAGATGGCTCTATGCTCCTCAGTGCCTTTACATGGACCTTGTATTCCAAGAGGGCCGCTAGAATATCTGTACATGGCCCACCCTCAGATGGGAGCCTCACAAATGGTGGTGACCTGGCTCCTCCAGCATATGTGTGACACAGTCAGAGATGCCCTCACTGCTAACCAGTCCCGCCCTTAACCCCAAGGGAGGCAACGTGCTGGACCTCAGTTTCGATGAGGAGACGGTAGTGAGTTCTCACTCATTTTGTTCAGATTTTCCAAGGAATGCATGTGAGGGTGTCATCATCGATCCAAGCACGTGCTGGCTTGCTGCCCACCTCCTCACGGCAGGCAGGGCCGCTCCCAGGAGGAGCCAGTGACCTGGGAGTCCTCCAGCAGCTGGGGGAACTTAGAGCCCCCAGGCTTCTCAGCAAGAGGAAAGGTCCCTCTATACATACAACCACTCAGGCAGTCCCAGGAAACCTGAAATTCATGACACGTTTTGGGGCAGGAGAAGCCGTACCGTGCTCGGTGATCCAAAAAGCAGTGGCAGCAACCTGTGCCCGCCACACTTCTCGCTGGACTCCCCTGCACCTCGAGTCACTGGCTCATTGGCACGGCTTCATCTCCTGGGTGATGGACAGTCATATTAGGCAACTTCACCTGACAAGGGGACAGAAAGCACAGGCAGGCTTCAGATGTGTACCCACCTTCTCGCTAAGCAGTATCAATGCCCATGGTTCCCTGAGGGAAGGGCTTTTCTGCTTCCCACCTGTAGTATCCCTTATGTACGACTGGACACCTATGTGTTGGCACGAGTGCAGAAAGTTAGGTTCATGTGACCGTGGATGTCTGTCTGTCTGAGTGTGGAAGTATGTAGGGGAATTTGATGTCGATCTGAGTACTTGTGTTCTAGTGTACCAATAAGAATGTGCTCTCAGGATTCTCGGTGTGCCTCTGAACTCTTTCCGTGTATTTCCGTGTCTCAGAGCCCCTGTGCAAAGGCCTTGGTGTCTGAACACGCACGTCATCTCCATGAAGACCTGAACTCCCACCCTCCCACAAAATCGGGGATGACGCCTGTGACCTTCCTCCAACACCGTGCAAAATTACACCAAGGGGTTGACATAGGCTCTGGGCTCTCGATCTACATGACCCATGCCGTCTGACCAAAGCACAAGAACCTGACTGCCCAACGTTCCCTTTCGGAGCATCTGTGTGAATGTCCCTTATGCTGAGACTACCCCAGCTACTATTACAGCTCAGGTGTCCTTGCCATAAGTCCTACCTCCTCCCTGAACAAGGAAACTTTACAGAGAAGGCCTACAGTGTGGTTAACTTGGCCTTGGGCCAGATACAGCCCACAATACCCGCACAGAGCAAAAGAATACAGGGCATGCACCTCTTCCTGTCCAATCAGTCCGGGCTCTGCTGGAAAGTGCAAGACAAAAGGTGGTCATCCTTAGGTACTAGGATCGAGGGGTCACTCCCACAGAAACAGGGCCCCTTTCCTGGTCAGATTATCCTCATCCACAGCCTGCAGGGCCCTGGGTACCAACCACAACCCAGAGAAAAATCCAATAAAGCAAGTTCATTTCAGTTCAGTCGCTCAGTCATGACTCTTTGCAACCCCATGAACCGCAGCACGCCACAACTCGTTTTCCATCACCAACTCCCAGAGTCCACCCAAACCTACGTCCATTGAATCAGTGATGCCATCCAACTATCTCATCCTCTGTCATCTCCTTCTCCTCCAGCCCTCAATCTTTCCCAGCATCAGGGTCATTTCCAATAACTCAGCTCTTCCCATCAGGTGGCAAAAGGATTGGAGTTTCAGCTTCACATCAGCCCTTCCAATGAACACCCTGGACTGATCTCCTTTATGATGGACTGGTTAGATCTCCTTGGAGTCCAAGGGACTCTCAAGAGTCTTCTCCAACACCACAGTTCAAAAGCATAAATTTTCAGCACTCAGATTTCTTTATAATCCAACTCTCACATACATACATGACCACTGGAAAAACCATAGCCTTGATGAGACGGACCTTTGTTGGTAAAGTAATGTCTCTGCTTTTTAATATGCTGTCTAGGTTGGTCATAACTTTCCTTCCAAGGAGTAAGTGTCTTTTAATTTCATGGCTGCAATCACTATCTGCTGTGATTTTGGAGCCCCAAAAAATAAAGTCTGACACTGTTTCCCCATCTACCTGCTATGAAGTGATGGTACTGGATGCCATGATCTTAGTTTTCTCAATGTTGAGCTTTAAGCAAACTTTTTCACTCGCCTCTTTCACTTTCATCAAGAGGCTTTTTAGTTCTTTTTCACTTTCTGCCATAAGGGTGGTGTCATCTGCATATCTGAGGTTATTGATATTTCTCCCGGCAATCTTGATTCCAGCTTGTGTTTCCTCCAGCCCAGTGTTTCTCATGATGTACTCTGCTTATAAGTTAAATAAGTGGGTGACAATATACAGCCTTGATATACTCCTTTCCTATTTGGAACCAGTCTGTTGCTCCATGCCTAGTTCTAACTGCTGCTTCCTGACCTGCATATAGATTTCCTAAGAGGCAGGTCAGGTGGTCTGGTATTTCCATCTCTTTCAGAATTTTCCCACAGTTTATTGTGATCCACACAGTCAAACGCTTTGGCATGGTCAATAAAGCAGAAATAGATGTTTTTCTGGAACTCTCTTGCTTTTTCCATGATCCACCAACTGTTAGCAATTTGATCTCTGGTTCCTCTGCCTTTTCTAAAACCAGCTTGAACATCTGGAAGTTCATGGTTCACGTACTGCTGAAGCCTGGCTTGGAGAATTTTGAGCATTACTTTACTAGCATGTGAGATGAGTGCAACTGTGAGGTAGTCTGAGCATTCTTTGGCATTGCCTTTCTTTGGGACTGGAATGAAAACTGACCTTTTCCAGTCCTGTGGTCACTGCTGAGTTTTCCAAATTTGCTGGCATACTGACTGCAGCACTTTCACAGCATCATCTTTCAGGATTTGAAATAGCTCAACTGGAATTCCATAACCTCCACAAAGCAAGACTTGGTCCAAATTAAACTCCTCCTGCCCCCAGGGGTCACTCACCCACATCAGAAGCCTCCAGGGGCTTTACTCACACAGGGACAATTAGCACTCAGCAAGACCCATAGGAAGAATGTGGCTTTGATTACAGTATCACCATGCCATTCCGCCTGGCAGCTCATCTCCACTACCCAAGACCACCAAGCGCTTACAGATCACTAAGGCTGCTTCCAGGAAGACTCCAGAAAAACAGGCAGGGGAAGATCTTGGATTTGCCAGGTTTCCCACCATCATGTGTGGGGAGCCAATGGCTACTACACTGAAGCAGCTTGGTATGCCAACCAATGCCAGATCTCTACCACAACCATGGTCTTCCAAGGGTGATATGTCACTGCCAGGGTGGTGAACACCTGGGTGGGATCCGGGCCATCTTGCTGGCCCCATTCTTCAGGAACCCATACACCTTGCAAATTCCAGTCCCAAGGGCTAAAGAGGGGGGTGCCAATGGGCATGTGCACATATCTTATTACCACCCAGAGGGCTGGCTCCTAGGCTTAGTTATTGCAGCTCTTCAAGGTACCAAAGATGCAGTTTGAAAGACCTTTTTCTGGCATCAGGCCACCAAGGCCACAAAGGTCACTATCATCGACCCTCCCAAGCACCAGCAATGCCCTGTCCTCTGTACCCAGCCACAATCAGCTCCAAAAGGACCACACTGTATCACTGAAAACAGAACAACAGTGCCTGCAGCCTCAGCGGACATATCCTAGGAAATCACACTGCACTTTTCCTCACCTGCACAAACATTCTTCTCTGGGCCTCTGGCCAACCTGCAGTAGAAATGCAGGCCTAAGACCACAGAATAGTCCATGGCAACCTCCAAGACTCAAGCATGTGACAGGAGTTGCAATTCAGGAACTGCTAAGGGCAGAAATGGGGCGTATTAACTTTCACAAGTGCCACCTTTTCCCTACGTCTCTGCAGCCGCTGCAGCCCACAAAGCACTCAGGAATCTCAGCAACCCAAAGGGCCGCAATGGCAAGGGCCTCAGATCTGACCTGGGGCTCCAATCACAAACCACAGAAGCTTCCTTGCTTCAGAATCGACATCACCAGAGCCCCAGTTAGTGCACTTGCTGCATGAACTGGGAGGAAACACACATTTCTGAGTCAAGAGCTCAAGAGCTCAGCCAGGATTTACTGTGACTCCTGCCACCACTGGACAAGCTGGATGCCTCTATGCTCCTCAGTGCCCTGCACCACGGACCTCGAATTCCAAGAGCCACTCCAACATCTGTACACGGCTCACCCTCAGACGGGAGCCTCGCAAATGGTGGTGACCTGGCTCCTCCATGCGTGTGTGTGACACAGTCGGAGATACCCTCACTGCTAACCAGTCCCACCCTTAACCCCAAGGGAGGCAACGTGCTGGACCTCAGTTTCGATGAGGAGACGGTAGTGAGTTCTCACTCATTTTGTTCAGATTTTCCAAGGAATGCATGTGAGGGTGTCATCATCGATCCGAGCACGTGCTGGCTTGCTGCCTACCTCCACAGGGCAGGCAGGGCCGCTCCCAGGAGGAGCCAGTGACATGGGAGTCCTCCAGCAGCCAGGGGACTCAGATCCCCCAGGCTTCTCAGCAAGAGGAACTGTCCCTCCATATGTACAGTCACTCAGGCAGTCCCAGGAAACCTGAAATCCATGACATGTCTTGAGGCAGGGGAAGGCGTACCATGTGCTTGGTGATTCCAAAAGAACTGGCAGCAACCTGGGTCCACCACACTTCTCATCAGACTCCCCTGCACCTCGATTCACCGCCTCATTGGCGGGGCTTCGTCTCCTGGGTGACGGACAGTCATGCCTGGCAACTTCACCTGACAAGGAGACAAAAAGGACAGGCAGGCTTCAGATGTGTACCTGGTCTCTCACTGAGTGAGATCAATGCTCATGCTTCATGGGGGAAGGCCTCTATCTCCAAGCCAAGTGTATTGATCCTATATAGACAACTGGATACCTATCTGTCAAAAGAGTGCAGTTATTAGGTTCTAGTGCCTGTGGGTGTATGTTCAACTGATCAGGGGGGCGTGAAATTTGATGTGGACCTGAGTGCCTGCGTTCTGGCATACCAAAAAGGATGCACTCTCGGTATTTTAGGGCTGCCTCGGAAACTCCTTCTGGGTGTCTCCAGGTCTCAGAGCCTGCGTGCAAAGGCCTTGGTGTCTGAACACACATCCCGTCTCAATGGAGCCCTGACCTCCCACACACAAAATGGGGGATGATGGTTGGCACCTTCCTCCAGCCCCATGCAAAATTTCACTGAGGAGCTATATACATAGGTTCTGGGCTCCGAATCTCCATGCCCCATGCATTCTGGAGAAAGCACAGGGACCTGACCACCCAAGGTTGCCTTGCAGAGCAACTGTGTGAATGCCACGCACCCTGAGACTACCCCAGCTACTACTACAGCTCAGGGGTCCTTGTCACAAGTCCTACCTCCTACCCTAATAAGGAAACTTTCCCATAAAACCACATAGTATGGTGAACTTGCTGGGGCAGATATGGCCCACCACACCCTTGAAGAACAAAATAATTCAGGGCATGCATTTCTTCCTGCACAGTCAGTTCAATCACTGTCCAGCCTCTGCTGGAGAGTGCAAGATGGGCTCTGGTCTTCCTGAGGTACCAGGATTCAAGGGTCACTCCCACAGAAATGGGACCCCTTTCCTGGCCAGATTATCCTCAGATCCACAGCGTGCAGGGCCCTGGGTACTGACTGCACCCTACAGAAAGCTTCCAAAATGCAGGGCTTCGTCCAAATTGAACTCCTCCTGACCCAAAAGATGACTCACCCATATCAGAAGCCTCCAGGGCCTCAGCACACACAGGGACAATGAGCACCCAGCAAGACCCACAGGAGAAGGTGGGCTTTGACTAGGGCGACATCACGCCTTTCTGCCACGTCTCAGCTATGCAACATGACCGAGGGCTCACAGATCACCAAGGTGGCTTTCAGGAAGACTTCAGAAGACCTGCCAGGGGAAGACCTTGGATGTGCCAGGTTTCTGCCATAGTGCCAGGGGAGCTGCTTGCTCCTACAATGAGGCAGCGCTGGTATGCCAACCAATGACCAATCTCTACCACAACCATGGACCTCCAAGGTTGATGCTTCATTGCCAGGGTGGAGAACACCTGGGTGTCATCAGGGCTGTCTGCTTGACCCCAACCTTTAAGAACTCACACACTTTGTTAATTCCAGGGTCAGGGCCCAAATGGCGGCCAAGGGGCATGTGCCCACACTGCATTACCACCCACAGGGCTGGCTCCTTGGCTTCTGTTACTGCGACTCTTCAAGGCACCAAAGATACATTTGGAGAGTCCTTCTACTGGCAGCTGGTCACCAAGGCCACAGAGGTCACCTATCACCGAGCCTCCCAAGCACCAGCAACGCCCTCTCCTTTCTACCAGCCAAGGACAGCTCCAAAAGGACCACAGTATGTATCACTGAAAAAACAACAGTGCCTGCAGCCTCAGCAGACATATGGTCCGAGGAAATCATACTGTACTTTTCCTCACCTGCACAACCATTCTGCTCTAGGCCTCTGGCCAACCTGCAGGAGAAATGCAGGCCTGGGATCACTTCACAGTCCATGGAGGCCTCCAAGACTCAAGCACTGTGACAGCAGTTGCAATTCAGGAACTTCCAAGGGCAGAAACAAGGCCTATTGCCTTGCACAACTGCCACCGTTCCCCTAGGAACCTGCAACTGCTGCAGGCCAGAGGGCACACAGGAATCTCACCAACTCAAAGGGCCCCAACAGCGAGTGCCTCAGATCTGACCTGGGGTGCCAATCAGAAGCCACAGAAGCATCCTTGTTTCAGATTCCACATCACCACTGACCCAACAAGCGCACTTGCAGCAGTAACCAGGAAGAAATGAACATTTTCAAGCCAAAAGCTCAATTGTACGAGACCAGGATCTACTGCGACTCCTGCCACCACTGGACAAGCTGGATGCCTCTATGCTCCTCAGTGCCCTTCACCACAGACCTCGTATTCCAAGAGCTGCCCCAACATCTGTACACGGCCCACCCTCAGATGGGAGCCTCGCAAATGGTGGTGACCTGGCTCCTCCATGCGTGTGTGTGACACAGTCGGAGATGCCTTCACTGCTAACCAGTCCCGCCCTTAACCCCAAGGGAGGCAACGTGCTGGACCTCAGTTTCGATGAGGAGACGGTAGTGAGTTCTCACTCATTTTGTTCAGATTTTCCAAGGAATGCATGTGAGGGTGTCATCATCGATCCGAGCACGTGCTGGCTTGCTGCCCACCTCCTCACGGCAGGCAGGGCCGCTCCCAGGAGGAGCCAGTGACCTGGGAGTCCTCCAGCAGCCAGGGGAACTCAGAGCCCCCAGGCTTCTCAGCAAGAGAAACAGTCCCTCCATATGTACAGCCACTCAGGCAGTCCCAGGAAAGCTGAAATTCATGACACGTCTTGGGGAAGGGGAAGGCGTACCGTGCTCAGTGATCCAAAGAGCAGTGGCAGCAACCTGGGCCCGCCACACTTCTCACCGGACTCCTTAGCACCTCGAGTCACCATCTCACGAGTGGGGCTCCGTTTCCTGTGTGATGGACACTCATACTTGGGAACTTCACCTGACAAGGGGACAGAGAGCACAGGCAGGCTTCAGATGTGTACCCAGCTTCTCGCTAAGCAGTATCAATGCCCATGGTTCCCTGAAGGAAGGCCTGTATCTGCAACCCAGCTGTATCGATCGTACAGATGACTGGATATATATCTATCAAAAGAGTGCAGTTTTTAGGTTCAAGTGCCTGTGGGTGTCTGTCTGCCTGAGTGTGCAAGGGTGCAGGCCATTTGATGTGCTGCTGAGTGCCTTGTCCCGGTGTACCAACAAAGATGTGCTCTCGGCATTATAGGTGTGCCAGGGGAACTCATTCCAGGTATTTCTGTGTCTCAGAGCCCAAGTGCAAAGACCCTGGTGTCTGAACATGCCTGTCATCTCCACGAAGCCCTGACCTCCCACCCTCCCACAAAATGGGGGATGACGCCTGGCACCTTCCTCCAGCCCCATGCAGAATTTCACCGAGGGTCTGTTGACAGAAGTTCTGGGCTCCTAATCTCCATGCCCTTTGACCAAAGCACAGGGACCTGACCACTCAAGTTCGCCTTGCTGAGCATCTGTGTGAATTCCACGTACCCTGAGACTACGCCAGCTACTACTACAGCTCAGAGGTCCTTGTCACAAGTCTCATATCTTCCCTGAACAAGGAAACTTTCCCAGATAACCACCAAGCAGCAGTGGCTGAGGGCCGAGAGGAGCTACTCCACATTCAAGGTCGGGGGGGGCGGCCTTGAGGAGATACCCCTAGTCCAAGGTTAGGAGCAGCAGCTACACTGTGCTGGAGCAGCCGTGAAGAGATACCCCACATCCAAAGTGACTGTTTAAACTTCTTGCATTATGGGAGTGGAACAGAAGCGCGGTGGCTTCCTTTAACCAACAGAAGCATGGCGGCTGTGATGGACTGCGCAGAAGTGCGGCCGAGAGGACCTACCCCATGCCCAAGGTCAGGGGCAGAGACTGAGAGCACCAGGCTGTGATGGTGCAGGAGCAGCCTAGAGGAGCTACCCTACGTCCGAGGTCAGGGGTGGCGGCCGGGAAGAGCTACCACACATCTGAGGAGCAGCGGCTGCATGGGCAGGAGGGCAGAGAGGAGCTACTCCACATTCAAGGTCAGGAGGGGTGACCTCATCCAAGGTAAGGAGCAGCCATGAAGAGATAACCCACGTCCAAGGTAAAAGAAAGCCAAGTAAGATGGTAGGTGTTGTGAGAAGGCATCAGAGGGCAAACACACTGAAACCTTAATCACAGAAAACTAGCCAATCTGATCACATGGACCACAGCCTTGTCTAACTCAATGAAACTAAGCCATGCTGTGTGGGGCCACCCAAGATGGACGGGTCATGGTGGAGAGATCTGACAGAATGTGGTCCACTGGAGAAGGGAATGGCAAACCACTTCAGTATTTCTTGCCTTGAGAACCCCGTGAACAGTATGAAAAGGCAAAAAGATAGGATACTGAAAGAGGAACTCCCCAGATCGGTAGGTGCCCAATATGCTACTGGAGATCAGTGGAGAAATAACTCCAGAAAGAATGAAGGGATGGAGCCAAAGCAAAAACAATACCCAGTTGTGGATGTGACTGGTGACAGAAGCAAGGTCCAATCTGTAAAGAGTAATATTGCATTGGAACCTGGAATGATATGTCCATGAATCAAGGCAAATTGGAAGTCATCAAACAGGAGATGTTAAGAGTGAATGTCGACATTCTAGGAATCAGCAAACTAAAATGGACTGGAATGGGTGAATTTAACTCAGATGACTATTATATCTACTACTGAGGGCAGGAATCCCTTAGAAGAAATGGAGTAGCCATCATGGTGAACAAAAGAGTCCAAAATGCAGTACCTGGATACAATCTCAAAAACAACAGAACGATCTCTTTTCATTTCCAAGGCAAACCATTCAATATCACGGTAATCCAAGTCTATGCTCTGACCAGTAACACTGAAGAAGCTAAAGTTGAACAGTTCTATGAAGACCTACAAGACCTTTCAGAACTAACACCCAAAAAGATGTCCTTTTCATTTTAGGAGACTGGAATGCAAAAGTAGGAAGTCAAGAAACACCTGGAGTAACAGGCAAATTTGGCCTTGGAGTATGGAATGAAGCAGGGCAAAGGCTAACAGAGTTTTGCCAAGAGAATGCTCTGGTCATAGCAAACACCCTCTTCCAACAACACAAGAGAAGACTCTACATGAACATCACCAGATGGTCAACACCAAAATCAGAATGATCATATTCTTTGCAGCCAAACATGGAGAAGCTCTATACAGTCAGCAAAAACAAGACCGGGAGCTGACTGTGACTCAGATCATGAACTCCTTACTGCCAAATTCAGACTTCAACTGGAGAAAGTAGGGAAAACCACTAGACCATTTGGGTATGACCTAGGTCAAATCCCTTATGATTATACAGTGAAAGTGAGAAATAGATTTAACGGACTAGATCTGATAGAGTACCTGATGAACTATGGATGGAGGTTCATGACATTGTACAGGAGACAGGGATCAGGACGATCCCCATGGAAAATAAATGCAAAAAAGCAAAATGGCTGTCTGAGGAGGCCTTACAAATAGCTGTGAAAAGAAGAGAAGGGAAAAGCAAAGGAGAAAAGGAAAGGTATTCCCAATTGAATGCAGAGTTCCAAAGAATAGCAAGGAGAGATAAGAAAGCCTTCCTCGCTGAACAATGCAAAGAAATAGAGGAAACCACTAGAATGGGAAAGACTAGAGATCTCTTCAAAAAAATTAGAGATACCAAGGGAACAATTTCATGCAAAGATGGGCTTGATAAAGGACAGAAATGGTATGGAGTTAACAGAAGCAGAATATATTAAGAAGAGGTGGCAAGAATACATAGAAGAACTGTACAAAAAAGATCTTCATGACCCAGATAATCACGATGGTGTGATCACTCACCTAGAGCCAGACATCATGGAATGTGAAGTCAAGTGGGCCTTAGGAAGCATCACTATGAACAAAGCTAGTGGAGGTGATGGAAGTCCAGTTGAGCTATTTCAAATCCTGAAAGATGATGCTGTGAAAGTGCTGCACTCAATATGCCAGCAAATCTGGACAACTCAGCAGTGGCCACAGGACTGGAATAGTCAGTTTTCATTCCAATCCCAAAGAAAGGCAATGCCAGAGAATGCTCAAACTACCATACAATTGCACTCATCTCACACGCGAGTAAAGTAATGCTTAAAATTCTCCAAGCCAGGCTTTAGCAATATGTGAACCGTGAACTTCCAGGTGTTCAAGCTGGTTTTAGAAAAGGCAGAGGAACCAGAGATCAAATTGCCAACATTCACTGGATCATGGAAAAAGCAAGAGAGTTCCAGAAAAACATCTATTTCTGCTTTATTGACCATGCCAAAGCGTTTGACTGTGTGGATCACAATAAACTGTGGGAAAATTCTGAAAGAGATGGGAATACCAGACCACCTGACCTGCCTCTTGAGAACCCTGTATGCAGGTCAGGAAGCAACAGTTAGAACTGGACATGGAACAACAGACTGGTTCCAAATAGGAACAGGAATACCTTAAGGCTGTGTATTGTCACCCTGCTTATTTAACTTATATGCAGAGTACATCATGAGAAGCACTGGCTGGATGAAGCATAAGGTGGAATCAAGACTGTTGGGAGAAATATCAATAACCTCAGATATGCAGATGACACCACTGTTATGGCAGAAACTGAAGAAGAACTAAAAAGATTCTTGATGAAAGTGAAAGAGGAGAGTGAAAAAGATGGCTTAAAGCTCAACCTTCAGAAAACTAAGATCATGGCATCTGGTCCCATCATTTCATGGAAAATAGATGGGGAAACAGTGCAAACAGTGTCAGACTTTTTTTTGGGCTCCAAAATCACTGCAGATGGTGACTACAGCCATGAAATTAAAAGACGCTTACTCCTTGGAAGGAAAGTTATGGCCAACCTAGACAGCATATTCAAAAGCAGAGACATTACTTTGCCAACAAGGGTCCGTCTAGTCAAGGCTATGGTTTTTCCAGTGGTCATGTATGGATGTGAGAGTTGGACTGTGAAGAAAGCTGAGTGCCGAAGAATTGATGCTTTTGAACTGTGGTGTTGGAGAAGACTCTTGAGAGTCCCTTGGACTGCAAGGTGATTCAATCAGACCATTAAAGGAAATCAGTCCTGGGTGTTCATTGGAAGGACTGATATTGAAGCTGAAACTCCAGTACTATGGCCACCTCATGCGAAGAGTTGACTCATTATAAAGACCCTGATGCTGGGAGGGATTGGTCGCAGGAGGAGAAGGGAACGACAGAGGATGAGATGGCTGTATGGCATCACCAACTCGATGGATATGAGTTTGTGTTATTTCAAGAGTTTGTGATGGACAGGGAGGCCTGGCGTGCTGCAATTCATGGGGTCGCAAAGAGTCAGACAGAACTGAGCGACTGAACTGAACTGATGGCGAAGTTGGCCCTGGGGCAGATACGGCCCATCGCACCATTGAAGAGCAGAATCAGGGCATGCATCTCTTCATGCACAGTCAGTCCAATCATTGTCTGGGCCTCCACCGAAAAGTGCAAGATGGGACCTGGTCTTCTTCAGATACCAGGATCCAGTAGTTGCTCTCACAGAAACGGGACCCATTTCCGGTCCAGATTATCCTCAGATCCACTACCTGCAGGGCTGTGGTTGCCTACCACATCCTATGGGAAAAGCTCGCAAAATGCAGGGCTTGGTCCAAATTGAACTACTCCTGCCCCAAAGGGCGACTCACGCACATCTGAAGCCTCCACGGCTCTGCTCACACAGGGCCAATCAGCACCCAGGAAGACCCACAGGAAGAAGGTAGGCTTTATTTATGGCAACACCACTCTATTCAGCTGTGCACCTCTTTTCTGCCATGGTAAAACCACTGAGTGCTCACAGATCACCAGGCAGAATTTATAAAAGCCAGGGGATGACCTTGAATGTTCCAGGTCCTCTGCCCTAGTGTGATGGGAGCCACTGGCTACTACACTGAAGAAGCCTTGTTATGCCAACCGATTCCAAATTTCTACCATAACCACAGGCCTCCAAGGTCAATACTTCACTACGAGTGTGGTGAACACCTGGATGCCATGTGTGCTGTCTGGCTGGCCCCATCATTTAGGAACTCATACATCTTGCAAATTCCAGCTCTAGCAGCCAAATGGGGGCCAAGCGGCATGGGCACACACTGCATTACCACCCACAGGGCTGGCTCCTTGGCCTCATTTGGTTCAACTCTTCAAGATATCAAAGATATGCTTGAAGAGTCCTTCTTGCATTGCGCCACCAAGGTCTCAAGCATTACCTATGCTGAGCCCGCCAAACAGCAGTAATGCCCTCTCCTCTGTACTCAGATGATGGCAGCTACAAAAGGACCACAGTACCTATTGTAAGAACCACAATGACAGTGCTTGCAGCCTCAGGGGACATATTGTCCCATGCAATCATACTGCACCATTCCTCACATGCACAACCATTCTGCTCTAGGCCTCTGGCCATCCTGCAGGAGAAATACATGGCTAGGGCCACTGCACAGTCCACAGTGGCCTTCAGGACTCATGCACTGTGACAGGAGTTGCAATACAGCAACTGCCAAGGGCAGAAAGGAGGCCTATTGCTTTTCGCCACTGCCACTGTTCCACTAGGTCCCACTACTGCTGCAGCCCCTCAGGCACTCAGGAATATTACTAAACCAAAGGACCTCAACAGTGAGGGCCTCATATCTGACCTGGGTCTCCAATCAGAAACCATAGAATATTCCACGCTTCAGCTTCCACATCAGCACAGCCCCAACTAGCCCACTTGCAGATGAAACTGGGATGAAACGCACCTTTTCAAGCCAAGAGCTCACTGGGCTGAATGGGCCTAGGCCTGGTCTACTGAACAGGATCTAGTACATGATTTCCTGTGAGGGTAATCAGCTGGCTGACTGTCGAGCCATAAAGGTGGCACTTTATGAAACCCCTGCAGATGCTTTTGATCTGGACACATTCTGTTGAATAGGCAAAACCACAATATTCTGAGAAAGAATTAGAAAGATATAAAAAAGAGAAGTAAAGATTACTGATAAAGCATGGTTACAGTCCAAGGATGGACGAGTAATAATTCCTAAAATTGTTAAATGGAAAATTCTTAAGGGTTTACACTAGAGTTTTCCTAAAGCCTTGGAATTGACCAACTATGTAACTCAGCTCTCAGCTTTTCAACAGACGTTTAAAAAATATTGGGAGGTGACTCCTGACCCAGCCTCTGAGTCAAGCACACCATTGTTCCAGCCAGGAACCAAGGTCCTGATAAAGACTTTGGGATCGGGGCGGGGATAGGAGTAGGGCACGGATCCCTCAAGCCCCTCTGGGAAGGCCTTTACCAGGTTATTCTTTCTTCTCTCACAGCTGTCAAAGTACCAAGAATTGATTTGTGGATGCACCACACTAGAGTTAAGAGGTGGCACCCATACCAGAACTAAGTGATGTCATTTTATGCCTTTACTTTCTATGCTCTTTCTTAGTACTCTTCGGATGGGCCTGATAATCTATGTGTGCCCGCTTATGCTGACTCCAAAAGTCCTGAGTCTGCCATTTGGTCCTCAAGATAATGCCTTCCTTTCCTGGGCTTACTTCCCACGCTGCATTCCACAAAAGGTCTAGCTGCTGAGTCTGCAGAGTGCTCCCCTCTTCATAGTGGAAGGCTTCCCATGGTAGGCATCTCCACCTGTGAATACCTTCTACAACAACAACCATATGTGATGCCTCTTCTTAATCTGATTACATCTAACAATCATAAGATGGACTAGTGCAACACTTTGTACCTCATCTACGGACATAATGTGACTTTTAACTTTGCTGATTGTTCTGTTTTTGCTGTTTGCTCCCTGCATTTGTAACTGTGTAACAGGATTTGTTTCTAGCTGCATGAAGGCTTTTAAGTTACAAACAGCTGCTCAAACTCCTGCAACTGCAGCGGCTTCCTGCAACTACTACATGGGGCCCCTGGATCACAAACCCTCAATATAAGGGTTAGCAGAATATGCTGACTCTCCAATTTAGGGATGACGTTCCTTATCAGCTTGGAAGCAGTTATGTAATGAAAACAATGCCCCTTTCCCTAAGCAAGAAAAGACAGGAAGGCTATGGGTCCCAATGGAGGAAATAGGCTGCAAGTGTCAGACACTTTTTATCTCTCTATTAAGTACCAGGAGGAAACAAACTACAGGTGTCTTATTTTTTTCCCTTCTCTTTACAAAATTAAAGGGTTTCTTTTGAAAGTCTACATTGCCATGACAATAACTGGTTCCACATGAACTTAACTTTCCTCAAACTTTGAGCTAACTAAAGGGTATTACTTATGGAAATATTTTTCTTAAGCTATGTTAATGAACTATGTATTTATTCTCCATCCTGTCTGTCTTCACATGGCTATCACCAGATGGTCAATACTGAAATCAGATTGATTATATTTTTTGCAGCCAAAGATGGAGAATCTCTATACAGTCAGCAAAATCAAGAGTGGGAGCTGATTGTGGCTCAAATCATGAACTCCTTATTGCCAAATTCAGACTTAAACTGAATAAAGTACGGAAAACAACTAGACCACTCAGGTATGACCTAAATCAAATCCCTTACAACTATACAGTGGAAGTAACAAATAGATTCAAGGGATTAAATCTGACAGACAGAGTGCCTGAAGAACTATGGACAGAGGTTCATTTCATTGCACAGGAGTCAGTGATCAAGACCATCCCCAAGAAAAAGAAATGCAAAAAGGCAAAATGGTTGTCTGAGAAGGTCTTACAAATAGCTGTGGAAAGAACAGAAGTGAAAGGAAAAGGAGAAAAGTAAAGATATACTCATTTAGATGCAGATTTCCAAAGAATAGCAAGGAGAGGTAAGAAAGCCTTCCTCAGTGATCAGTGCAAAGAAATAGAGGAAAATAGAGGAAAACAATAGAATGGGAAAGACTAGAGACCTATTCAAGAAAATTAAAGATACCAAGGGAACATCTCTTGCAAAGATGAACACAATGAAGAACAAAAATGGTATAGACTTAACAGAAGCAGAAGATATTAAGAAGAGGTGACAAGAATACACAGAAGAACTATATAAAAGAGATCTTCATGACCCAGATAATTACAATGGTGTGATCACTCACCTAGAGCCAGACATCCTGGAATTCAAAGTCAAGGGGGCCTTAGGAAGCATCACTACAAACAAAGCTAGTGGAGGTGATGGAATTCCAGTTGAGCTATTTCAAATCCTGAAAGATGATGCTGTGAAAGTGCTGCACTCAATATGCTAGCAAATCTGGACAACTCAGCAGTGGCCACAGGACTGGCAAAGGTCAGTTTTCATTCCAATCCCAAAGAAAGGCAATGCCAAAGAATGCTCAAACTACCACACAATTGCACTCATCTCACATGCTAGCAAAGTAATGCTCAAAATTCTCCAAGCCAGGCTTCAACAGTATGAGAAGTGTGAACTTAAGCTGCGTTTAGAAAAGGGATAGGAACTAGAGATCAAATCGGCAACATTCGTTGGATCATCAAAAAAGCAAAAGAGTTCCAAAAAAAATCTACTTCTGCTTTATTAACTATGCCAAAGTCTTTTACTGTGTGGATCCCAAGAAACGCTGGAAAATTCTTCAAGAGATGAGAATACCAGACCACCTGACCTGCTTCTTGAGAAATCTGTATGTAGGTCAAGAAGCAACTGTTAGAACTTGGCATAGAACAACAGACTAGTTCCAAATCAGAAAAGGAGTATGTCAAGGCTGCATATTGTCACCCTGCTTATTTAACTTACATGCAGAGTACATCATGAGAAATGCTGGACTGGGTGAAGCACAAGTGGAATCAAGATTGCCAGGAGAAATATCAATAATCTCAGATATACAAATAACACCACCCTGATGGCAGAAAGCTAAGAAGACCTAAAGAGCCTCTTGATGAAAGTGAAAGAATAGAGTGAAAAAGTTGGCTTCAAACTCAACATTCAGAAAATTAACATCATGGCAACTGGTCCCATCACTTCATGGGAAATAGATGGGGAAACGATGACAGACTTTTCTTGGGAGGGGCCCAAAATAACTGCAGATGGTGATTGCAGCCATCAAATTAAAAGACACTTGCTTCTTGGAAGAAAATTTATGACCAACCTAGACAGCTTATAAAAAACAAGAGACATTACTTTGCCAACAAAGGTCCATCTAGTCAAAGCTATGTTTTTTCCAATAGTCATGTATGGATGTGAGAGTTGGACTATAAAGAAAGCTGAGCCCCAAAGAATTGATGCTTTTAAACTGTGCTGTTGGAGAAGACCCTTGAGAGTCCCTTGGACAGTAAGGAGATCAAACCAGTCCATCCTAAAGGAAATCAGGCCTGAATATTCATTGCAAGGACTGATGCTGAAGCTGAAACTCCAATACTTTGGCCACCTGAAGCGAAGCACTGACTCATTTGAAAAACCCTGAAGCTGGGAAAGATTGAAGGTAGGAGAAGAAGGGGATGACAGAGGATGAAATAGTTGGATGGCATCACTGACTCAATGGACATGAGTTTGAGTAAACTCCAGGAGTTGGTCACGGACAGGGAGGCCTAGCGTGCCGCAGTCCATTGGGTCATAAAGAGTTGGACATGCCTGAGTGACTGAACTGAAGTGAACTGAAGTGTCTTTAAGTCAGTTCCTCCTAAGATTCAGAACCTATAATGGCTCAGCAAATTAGTATGTTTTACTTATATAATTGTTCTCCTAATCTAAATTAGGAGAAGGAAATGGCAACCCACTCCAATATTCTTGCCTAGAGAATCCTGTGGACAGAGGAGCCTGGGGGGCTGCTGTCCATAGGGTCGCACAGAGTCAGACACTTCTCAAGTGACTTAGCATGCATACATGCATGTAATCTACATTAATAAGACTATGTATTTCCTTGGAAACCTGCCTTTCTTCAAAATTCATGACAATCCTTTTATGGCCCATGCTGACTCACTTGTGTCAAGGTTCCTTCAAGGTGCAAGTTGTGGGTGAGGGGCCTGGTGGTGTTCTCTGAGTTTTGAGATATTTCCTTTTCTCTAATTAGCAGCCTGCTATTAGATATGTAATTTCCTGATAAAGAATAGAAGGGGGGCACTCTTTCTACTCAATTTTGATGTCTATATCAGAAGTTTTGCTCTTTTATACTTTAATAAAACTTTAACACAGAAAAACTCTGAGCGATTAAGCTTCATCACCTGGCCTGGACTTAATTCCTCTCCTCTGGAAGGCCAAGAATCCTGGCGTCTTTCACAACTCACCAACAGCATTTCACCACCATAGTGCCAGGGGAGCCACTGGCTACTAGACTGAGGCAGCCTTGGTATGTCAACCAATGCCAATATCTACCACAACCACAGGGATCAAAGGCGGCTACTTCACTGCCAAGGTGGTGAACACCTGAGTGTCATCTGGGCTGTCTGGCTGGCTCCATCCTAGGAACTCATGCACTTGGCAAATTACAGACCCAAGGACCACAGGAGGGCCAAGGGGCATGTGTACAGACCTCATTACTGCTGACAGGGCTGGTTCCTTTGCCTCTGTTACTGCAATTCTTCAAGGCACCAAAGATAAAAGCTTGTAGAGTCCTTTTTCTGGCAGCAGGCCACCAAGGCCACAAAGGTCACCTATCACTGAGCCTCCCAGGCACCAGCAATGCCCTCCTCTCTGTACCCAGCCTAGGCCAGCTCCAAAAGGATCACAGTATGTATCACTGAAAAAAACCAGAGTGCCTGCAGCCTCAGGGGAGAAAGCTTCCCAGGAAATCACACTGCACCTTTCCTCACCTGCACAACCATTCTGCTCTAGGCCTCAGGTCAATCGCAGGAGGAATGCAGGCCTAGAACCACAGCACAGTCCACAGCAGCCTCCAAGACTCAAGGACTGTGACAGCAGTTGCAATACAGGAAATGCCAAGGGCAGAAACGAGGCCTATTGCCTTTCGCCCCTGCCACCATTCCCCTAGGTCCTTGCAACCCCTGCAGCCCACAGGGCACCCAGGAATCTCACCGACCCAAGGGCCGCAATGGCGAAGACCTCAGATCTGACCTGGGGCTTTGATAAGAAGATTTGGGAGAACGGCATTGAAACATGTATAATATCATGTATGAAACAAGTTGCCAGTCCAGGTTCGATGCACGATACTGGATGCTTGGGGCTGGTGCACTGGGACGACCCAGAGGGATGGTATGGGGAGGGAGGAGGGAGGAGGGTTCAGGATGGGGAACACATGTATACCTGTGGCAGATTCATTTTGATATTTGGCAAAAATAATACAATATTTTAAAGTTTAAAAATAAAATAAAATTAAAAAAAAAAAAAGAAACCACAGAAGCTTCCTTGCTTCAGATTTCATATCACCACTGACCCAATGAGCTCACTCACAGCATGAACTGGGAGGAAACGAACCTTTTCGAGTGAAGAGCTCAAGAGCTCAGCCAGGATCTACTGCGACTCCTACCACCACTGGACAAGCCGGATGCCTCTATGCTCCAGTGCCCTTCACCACGAACCTCGCATTCCAAGAGCCTCTCCAACATCTGTACATGGCCCACCCTCAGATGGGAGCCTCGCAAATGGTGGTGACCTGGCTCTTCCATGCGTGTGTGTGACACAGACAGAGATGCCTTCACTGATAACCAGTCCCACCCTTAACCCCAAGGGAGGCAACGTGCTGGACCTCAGTTTCGATGAGGAGACGGTAGTGAGTTCTCACTCATTTTGTTCAGATTTTCCAAGGAATGCATGTGAGGGTGTCATCATCGATCCAAGCACGTGCTGGCTCGCTGCCCACCTCTGCAGGGCAGGTAGGGCCGCTCCCAGGAGGAACCAGTGACCTGGGAGTCCTCCAGCAGCCAGGGGAACTCAGAGCCCCCAGGCTTCTCAGCAAGAGGAACGGTCCCTCCATATGTACAGCCACTCAGGCAGTCCCAGGAAAGCCGAAATCCATGATACATTTTGGGGCAGGGGAAGGCGTACCGTGCTCGATTATCCAAGGAGCAGTGGCAGCAACCTGGGCCTGCCACACTTCTCACCGGACTCCCCAACACCTCGAGTCAACATCTCATGAGCGGGGCTCCATTTCCTGAGTGACGGACACTCATACTTGGAAACTTCACCTGACAAGGGGACAGAAAGTACAGGCAGGCTTCAGATGTGTACCCAGCTTCTCACTAAGCAATATCGATGCCCATGGTTCCCTGAGGGAAGACCTTTTCTGCTTCCCAACTGTAGTATCCCTTATGTACGACTGGATACCTATGTGTTGGCACGAGTGCAGAAAGTTAGGTTCATGTGACCGTGGATGTCTGTCTGACTGAGTGCAAGCATGTGGGGAGACTAGATGTGGGTCTGAGTACTCGTGTTCTAGTGTACCAACAAGGATGTGCTCTCAGGATTCTGGGTCCCTCTGGAACTCTTTCCGTGTATTTCCGTGTCTCAGAGCCCCTGTGCAAAGGCCTTGGTGTCTGAACATGCACATCTTCTCCATGGAGACCTGAACTCCCACCCTCCCACAAAACACCGTGCAAAATTACACTGAGGGGTTGCCACTGAGGGGTTACACTGGACTCCTCATCTACATGACCCATGGCGTCTGACCAAAGCACAGGAACCTGACCACCTAAGGTCCCGTTGCGGAGCATCTGTGTGAATGTCCCTTATCCTGAGACTACCCCAGCTACTACTACAGCTCAGGTGTCCTTGCCGCAAGTCCCACCTCCTCCCTGAACAAGGATACTTTCCGAAGGCCTAGAGTGTAGTTAACTTGGCCTTGGGCCAGATACACCCCACCATACCCTCTCAGAGCAAAAGAATACAGGGCATGTGCCTCTTCCTGTGCAATTAGTCCAGTTAATCTCTGGGGCTCTGCTGGAAAGTGCAAGACAAGAGGTGGTCATCCTCAGGTACCAGGATCCAGGGGTCACTCCCACAGAAATGAGGTCCCTTTCCTGGCCAGATTATGCTCAGATCCACAGCCTGCAAGGTCCTGGGCACCAACTACACCCTAGAGAAAGCTCCCATAATGCAAGACTTGGTCGAAATTGAACTCCTCCTGCCCCCAAGGGTGACTCACCCACATCAGAAGCCTCCAGGGGCTCTACTCACACAGGGACAATTAGCACTCAGCAAGATCCACAGGAAGAAGGTGGCTTTGATTATTGCAACACCATGCCATTCCGCCTGGCAGCTTGTCTCTACCATGCAAGACCACCAAGCGCTCACAGATCACTAAGGCTGCTTCCAGGAAGACTCCAGAAAAACAGGCAGGAGAAGACCTTGGATTTGCCAGGTTTCCCACCATCATGTGTGGGGAGCCAATGGCTACTACACTGAAGCAGCTTGGTATGCCAACCAATGCCAGATCTCTACCATAACCATGGTCTTCCAAGGGTGATATGTCACTGCCAGGGTGGTGAACACCTGGTGTGGGATCCGGGCCTTCTTGTTGGCCCCATTCTTCAGGAACTCATACATCTTGCAAATTCCAGTCCCAAGGGCTAAAGGGGGGCCAAGGGGCATGTGCACATACCTTATTACCACCCAGAAGGCTGGCTCCTAGGCCTCATTACTGCAACTCTTCAAAGCACCAAAGATACAGTTTGAAAGACCTTTTTCTGGCATCAGGCCAGCAAGGCCACAAAGGTCACTATCACTGAGCCTCCCAAGCACCAGCAATGCCCTGTCCTCTGCACCCAGCCATGAGCAGCTTCAAAAGGACCACAGTACATATTATTGCAAACACAAAAACAGTGCCTGAATCTCAGGGGACAGATTGTCCCAGGAAATCACATTGCACCTTTCCTCACCTGCACAACCCTTCTTCTCTGGGCCTCTGGCCAACCCACAGGAGGAATGTATGGCTAGGATCACCTCACAGTCCACAGTGTCCCGCAAGGCTCAACACTGTGACAGGAGTTGCAATATAGGAACTGCCAAGAACAGAAACTAGGCCTATTTCCTTTCGCCCCTGCCAACGTTCCACTAGGTCCCTGCAACCGCTACAGCACACAGGCCACTCAGGAATCTCACCAACCCAAAGGGCTGCAATGGCAAGGGCCTCAGATCTGAGCTGGAGCTCCAATCAGAAATCACAGAAGTTTCCTTGCTTCAGCTTCCACATCAGCACAGCCCCAACTAGTGCACTCACAGCAGGAACCAGGATGAAATGTGCCTTTTCAAGTCAAGAGCTCAATGGGACTAGGCCAGGATCTACTGCGACTCCTATCGCCATTGAACAAGCCTCTTCTGCTCCTCAGTGGCATTCACCATGAAGCTCTCATTCCAAGAAGACTGCTCAAACATCTGTACATGCCCACCCTCTGACAGGAGCCTCGCAAGTGGTGGTGACCCCAGTGCTCTATGCATGTGTGTGACACAATGGAAGCTGCCCGCACTTCTAACTAGTCCTGCCCTTAGCCCCAGAGGAGACAACATGCTAGACCTTGTTTCGATGAGGAGATGATATCAATTTTTCACTAATTTTGTTCAGATTTTCCAGGGAACACATGCGAGGGTGCCATCATCGATCCAAGGACCTGCTGGTTTGCTGTACACTTTAGCCAGGAAGGAAGGCCAGCCCCCAGAAGGAGCAAGTGACCTGCGAGTCCCCCAGCAGCTGGGGGAACTCAGAGCTCCTAGGCTTCTCAGCAAGAAGAACAGTCCATCTAAACTTACAGCTACTCAGGCAGTCCCAGGAAACTGTAAATCCATGACACATCTTGGGGCAGACGAAGGCATTCCATGCTCAGTGATCCAAAAAGCAGAGGTAGCAACCTGGGCCCTCCACACTTCTTTTTGGACTCCTTTGCACCTTGAATCACCACCTCATGGGCAGGGCTTTGTATCCTGGGTGACCTGGCAACATCACCTGACAAGGGGACAGAAAGCACAGGCAGGCTTCAGTTGTGTTGCCTCGTTCTCGCTGAACAATACTGATGCCCATGGTTCTCTGGGGGAAGTTCTGGATCTGAGCCCCAACTGTCTTGATCCCTTACATATGACTGGATACCTGTGTGTCACCAGGAGTATAGGAAATTAGTTTCAAGTGCCTGTTGGTGTCTGTCTCTCTGAAAGCCATGCGTGGCCAGGGGATTCAATGTGGGGCTGAGTGCATGTGTTCTGGTCTACCAACGAAGATATACTCTCAGGATTCTGGGTATGCCTCTGGAACTCCTGGAGGTCTCTGTGTGTCAGAGCCCCTTTGCAAAGGCCTCAGTGCCTGAATAGGCATGACTTCTCCACAGAGCCCTGACATCCTGCCGTCACACAAAATGGCAGATGAAGCATGCCGCCTTCAACAAGCCCCATGCAATATTCATCCAGAGGGCCTGCTGAAATAGGCTCTGGGCTCCTGATCCCCATGACACCCACCCTCTGATCAAAGCACATGGACCTGACCACTCAAGGTCGCCCTGCAGAGCATCTGTGTGACTGCCATCTACCCTGAGACCATGCCAGCTTCTACTACAGCTGAGGTGTCCTTGCCCACAAGTCCCCCTTCCTTCAGGAACAAGGGTACTTGCCCCGAGAAGCTTCAGGTGGCTCATTGTACACCTCGGTAGGGCAGGCAGCACAGCTCCCAGGAGGAGCCAGTGAGCCTGGGAGTCCTCTAGCAGCTAGGCGATTCAAAGCCCCCAGGCTTCTCAGTAAGAGGATCAGTCCATCCACATTTACAGCTACTCAGGCAATCCCATGGAACCCATGGAACCCTTAATCCAAAAGGGGGAAAGTGTAGCCTCCACAGTGATCGAAAAAGCTGTGGCAGCAACTTGGGCCTGCCACACTTCTGACAAGACTCCCTTGAACCTCGAGTCAATCAGTACATGGAACTCTTTAAGGCCCCTGCAAGATACCCATGAGTATCCCTCTTCAGGTATCAGGCCACCAAGGCCACAAAAGTCTCCTGAGGACCAGCAGGCCCCCTCTTTTGCAGGGAGCCAAGGGCACCTTCAAGGGGACCAAGGTATCCTTGGAAACACAAAGACAGTGCCTGCAGCCTCAGGGCGATAGTTCATCCCAGGAAATCACACTGCAAATTTCCTCACCTGCTGTATGCTTTTCCTAGGTACTCTGGCTAACCCACAGGAGGAATGCAGAGCTGGTACCTCACCACACTCCACGGTGGCCTCCACAGATCAAGCACTGTGCCGAGAGATGCAATATAGGAGTTGCTAACTGCAGAAATGAGGCCTATTGCCTTTCATCAATGCCACTGGTCCACCAGGTCGCTGCAACTGCCGCAGCCAACCACACCCTCAAGGATCCTACCACGCCCTCAAGAATCTTAAAAACCCAAAGGGCCGCAATGACGAGGGCCTCAGATCTGGCCTGGGGCTGCAATCAAGAAACCACTATAGCTTCCTTGCTTTGGCTTCCACATCAGCACAGCTCCAACTACTGCACTCACAGCAGGAACTGGGGCGAAACACACCTGTTCTAGCCAAGAGCTCAATGGGCCTAGGCCAGGATCGACTGCAACTCCTACCACCAATTGCCAAGCTGGCAGCCTCCTCTGCCCCTCACAGTCATTACCAAGGACCTGGCACTCTGAAGTCCACTCAAATGCCTGTCCACAGCCCACCCTCAGATGGGAGCCTCACAAATTGTGGTGACCGGGGTGCTGTGTGCATGTGTGTGACACAGATGTAGCTGGCCCTCATGCTAACTAGCCCCTCCCATAGCCCCATGGGCAGCAACGTGCTGGACCTCAGTTTCGATGAGGAGACGGTAGTGAGTTCTCACTCATTTTGTTCAGATTTTCCAAGGAATGCATGTGAGGATGTCATCATCGATCCGAGCACGTGCTGGCTCGCTGCCCACCTCCGGAGGGCAGGCAGGGCCGCTCCCAGGAGGAGCCAGTGACCTGGGAATCCCCCAGAACCTGGGGGAACTCAGATTCCCCAGGCTTCTCAGCAAGAGGAAGTCCCCCCATACTTACAGCCACTCAGGTAGTCCCAGGGTGATCCTAAAAGAACTGGCAGCAACCTGGGCCCGCCACACTTCTCGCCGGACTCTCTTGCACCTCGAGTCACCACTTTATGGGCGGGGCTTCGTCTCCTGGGTGACAGACAATCATGCCTGGCAACTTCACCTGTCAAGGGGACAGAAAGCACAGGCAGGCTTCACATGTGTACCCGGTCTCTCACTGGGCAACATCGATGCGCTTGCTTCATGGAGAGGGAAGGCCTGTATCTGCTACCCAACTGTATTGATCCCTTACATACGACTGGATACATATCTGTCAATAGAGTGCAGGAAATTAGGTTCAAGTACCTGTGGGTACTGCTCTGACTGAGCACGCATGGCTGGTGGGGGATTTGATGTGGGGCTGAATGTCCTCTAGAACTCCTTCTGGGTATCTCTGTGTCTCAAAAGTCCCCATGCAAAGGCCCTGGTATCTGAATACATGTGCCATGTCCATGGAGTCATACTGCTGTTGTCCCCTGGCTTCAGTCCACCAGCCCTCCGCAACCACTGCAACCCACCAGGCACTCAGGACTCTCACCAAATCAAAGGGCTGCAATGGCAGGGTCCTCAGATAGGGCCTGGGGTTCCAACTAGAAACCACAGAAGCTTCCTCACTTTGACCTCGACATCAGCACAGCCACAACTATGGCACTCAGAGCAGGAACTGCGTCAAAAATACACCTACTCAAACCAGATCCCACCTGCGTGGCTGGGATCTATTCTGACTCCTACTACCTGCAGCCACGCTGGCCTCCTCTCCACTCAGTCAGTCATGTCCGGCTCTTTGTGACCCCATGAAATGCTATTTACTAGGTTTCTCTGTCCTTCATCATCTCCTGTAGTTTTCTCAAATCCTTGTCCATTGAGATAGTGATGCCATCCAACCATCTCATCATCTTTTGTCCCCTTCTCCTCCTGCCTTCAATGTTTCCCAGAACAGGGTCTATTCCATTGTGTCGGCTCTTCTCATTAGGTGGCCAAATTACTGGAGCTTCAGCTTCGGCATCAGACCTTCCAGTGAATATTCAGGATTGATTTCCTTTAAGATTCATTGGTTTTTCCTTGTAGTCTGAGGCACTCTCATGAGTATTTTCTGATACCATGGTACAAAAGCGTCAAATCTTCAATGCTCAGCCTTCTTTATGGTCCTAGTCTCACATCCATACACGACTACCAGAAAAACTATCGCTTTGAGTATATGGACCTTTGTCAGCAAATGATGTCTCTAATCATTAGTATGCTGTCTAATTTTGTCATTGCTTTTCTTCCAAGGAGCAAGCACCTTATAATTTCATGGCTTCAGTCACCAGCCACAGTGATTTGGAGCCCAAGAAAGTGAAGTCTGTCACTGTTTTACTGTGCACGGTACCAGAGCTAGACCCAGTTTTCCCCATAGTTAGTCCCACCCATCAGGAAGCTTCCACAAGCCGCTTACCGTCACCCATCATAGAGAAGATAGAAAGAAAACTATAATCACATAAAACTAACCAAATTGATCACATGTATCACAGTCTTGTCTAATTCAGTGAAACTATGAGCCATGCCTTGTAGGGCCACCCAAGATGGATGGGTCATGGTGGCCAGTTCTGACAAAATGTGGTCCACTGGAGAAAAAAATTATAAACTCCTTTGGCTTCTTGTGTTTAGAATCCAGGGAACAATAGGAAAAGGGGAAAAGGTATGACACTGAAAAATGAACTCCCCAAGTCAGTAGGTGCCCAATATGCTACTGTAGAAGAGTGGAGAAATAGCTCCAAAGCAATGAAGAGGCTGACCCACAATGGAAACATCTAATTGTGGATGTGTCTGGTGGTGAGTAGTCCAATGCTGTAAAGAACAATATTGCAAAGGAACCTGGAATGTTAGATCCACAAATCAAAGTAAATTGGAATTAGTCAAACAGGAGATAGTTAAGAATGAACATCAACATTTTAGGAATCAGTGAACTAAAATGGATGGGAATGGGTGAATAATACAGATGACCATTATATCTACTACTGTGGGCAAGAATCCCTTAGAAGAAATGGAATAGCCCTTGTGGTCAATAAAAGAATTCAAAATGCAGTACATGGGTGCAATCTCAAAAACACCACAATGATCTTAGTTCATTTCTAAGGCAAACCATTCAATAGCACACTAATCCAAGTCTATGCCTCAATCACAAATGCCAAGGAAGATGAAGTTCAATGGTTCTATGAAGACTCACACCTTCCATAACTAAAAGGACACCAAAAAAAGATGTCCTTTTCATCATAGGGGACTGGAGTGCAAAAGAAGGAAGTCAAGAGACACCTGGAATAACAGGCAAGTTTAGTCTTGTAGTACAAAATGAAGCAGGGCAAAGGCTAACACAGTTTTGCCAAGAGAACACGATGCTCATAGCAAACACCCTCTTCCAGTAACACAAGAGAAGACTCTACACACGGACAACTCCAGACTGTCAAATCTGAAATAAGATTGATTTCATTCTTTGCAGGTGAAGTTGGAGAAGCTCTAGACAGTCAGCAAAAACAAGACCGGGAGCTGACTGGGACAGAAAATGAACTCAAAAAAGAAAGAAAGAAAGAAAATGAAGTCATTGCAAACTTTAGACGTAACTGGAGAAAGTACAGAAAACCACTAGGCCATTCAGGTATGACCTAAATCAAGTATCTCATGATTATACAATGGAAGTGACAAATAGATTCAGGGGATTAGATCTGATAGACAGAGTGCCTGAAGAATTATGGACAGAATTGATACTTTTGAACTGTGGTGTTGGAGAAAACTCTTGAGAGTCTCTTGGACTGCAAGAAGATCAAACCAGTCAATCCTAAAGGAAATTGGTCCTGAATATTCATTGGAAGAACTTTTGCTGAAGCTGAAACTCCAACCCTTTGGCCACCTGACGTGAGGAACTGATTCACTGGAAAAGACCCTTATGCTGGGAAAGATTGAAGGCAGGCGGAGAAGGGGACGACAGAGGATAAGATGGATATGAGTTTGAGTAAGCTCTGGGAGTTGGTGATGGACAGAGAAGCCTGGCGTGCTGTAGTCCATGGGGTCGCCAAGAACCAGACACAACTGAGTGACTGAACTGAAGTGAATCTAATGAAAAAATCTTCAGTGAACACTACTACAAACAACTTCATCAACAAGGACAACAAATATAGGGAAAATGGATTGTTTGACTTCCAAAGTTGCCAAATTATGATATGCATAATGTCCAATTTTCAATATAAAAGTACTAGAATACTGGAAATTCAAAGAAACATGCATGTCTCTCACAAAGAAGGAAAAATTAAGAACAAGCAATAGAAACTCAAAGTCAAGACACTGGACTCAACATAGAAATATTTTAAATCAGTTACTTTAAATATGCTGCAAAAGGTAATGGAAAGTAGTTTTAAGAACCAGATGATTCCAACACACACTATCTCATGAAATAGGTACGTCAATCAAGGGACAGAAAATTTTCAAACAAAATCAAGTAGAAATTCTGGAGTTGAAAGCATAATTACAAGTATTAAAAAACTCACAAAAAGGCCTCCATGACAAATTTGGACAAAAAAAAAAAAAACTAAAAAATATAATTGTTCAAATTATCCAGTTATAGGAAGAGAAAATTTATTTTTTAATAGACACAGCCTAAAAGTAATATGAGGCCAGTGTACTAAAATACACATAGCAAGAGTCAGAGAAAAAGAAAGGAATGAGCAGAAACTATAAAGAGACACAGATGTATAGAACAGTCTTTTGGACTCTGTGGGAGAGGGAAAGGGCGGGATGATTTGGGAGAATGGCATTGAAACATGTATAATATCATATAAGAAATGAATCGCCAGTCCAGGTTCGATGCAGGATACAGGATGCTTGGGGCTGGTGCACTGGGATGACCCAGAGGGAAGATACAGGGAGGGAGGTGGGTGGGGGTTTCAGGATGAGGAACATGTGTACACCCGTGGCGGATTCATGCTGATGTATGGCAAAACCAACACAATACTGGAAAGTAATTAGCCTCCAATTAAAACAAATAAATTTAAATTAAAAAAAGGAAGTGTACATAAACTTAAAAAAAGTATTCATTTGATTATAAAAAATTAAAAAAAAAAGAAATAATAGACAAAACTGCCCAAAGTTGATGAAAAATCACAAACTTAAGAAGTCCATATAGGATAAATTCAAACAGATTCATAAACTGTTCAAATAGAAAGACAAAACAGCAATAGAGAAGATGCAGAAGTGATCTTCAGAAAAACAAAAGTGATTTCTCATCATACCACATGGTTTCAGAAGGCAGTAGGATGGCATTTTCAATGTTCTGAAACAAAAAGTTATTCAACTGGGAGTTCTTGATCTGATAATAATGCTCTAAAAAAAATGAAGGAGAAATTAAGACATTCTCAGATTTACAAAGACTGAGAATGTTCTTTAACAGTAAATTTGCCCCATAAGAAATGTCTAAGGGAATCAATCTTAAATGAACGTACAATACACAATAACTTAAATCTGCATCAAGAAATACATAACATCAGTAAAGGCAATATAAAAGCCAGTATTAATATATCTTTGTAACTCTTTTCCTATATGATGTTTAAATAAAGGCATAAAACAAAAACCATCTACCTGTGGTGATGAGTGCATAAGTATGAAGACATAATTTGTGACAATGACAACATATAGGGGAAATGGAGCAATGTTTTTGTTGCCACAAAAATTTTATGCATTATTGAAATTAAATTGTTATTAATCATAACTACTTTATTATAAATTAAGAAGTTAATTGTTGTCCCCAGGGCAACGACTAAGAAAATAACTTAAAAATATATAGTAAAAACAGGAAATAAAGAATTTAAAATGGTACTCTCAATAATACCTATTTCACAGAAAATATGCAATATTGAAGACAAAAAAAAAATACAGAAAAAATGAACAGCAAAATAGTAGTTGTCCTCCTTTATCAGTAATTACTTTAAACAGAGATGGTTTAAAATTTGTAAGTGAAAGGCAGAGATTGGCAAAATGGATTAAAAACATGATCCAACTATATGTTATCTGCAAGAGACATACTTCCGATTCAAAGACAGAGATTGGTTAAAAATTAAAGCATGAAATAAATATTTCATATAATATGTAACCTAAAGACAGCTAGAGTGACTATTTCAATATCAGACAAAAGTTGAAAGTTTTGTTTTGTCTTCAAACAAAAATTGTTACATGGGTCAATTAAACATTGATAAAAAAGTCAAATACATTAAGAAGATAAAGCAATGATAAACATTTACACATCTAACAACAAAGTCCCAAAATATATGAAGCAAAATTGCACAGAATTGAAGAAACAGAAAACTCTACAATATTTGGATACTTTTAATGTCTTGCTTTTAATAAGCAACAGAACAATTAGAAGAACGATCATTATGGAAATAGAATACTTGAACAACCATAAACCAACTACAGTGAACAGACTTACACAGAACACTCCACCTAAAATCAAATGATTATACATTTTTCTCAAGTGCATAAGGAACATACTCCATAAAAGACCAGATATAACACCAAAAATAAGTTTAAATAAATTTTAAAACACTGAAATTGTACAGACTATGTTCACTGATCACAATGGAATTAAACTAGAAATCAGTAATGGAAAGAAATTTAGATGATTTCACACGTAAGTAGAAATTAAGAAACAAGTTCCTAATAAAAATGAATCAAGTAGGACATTCTCAGGGAAAATTATTAAATTTTTGAGATGAATGAAAATTAACACACAACATTCCAAAATTTATGAGATACCACAAGCAGTACTTGAGGAGAAAATTTTATAGCTGTTGAGATTTACATTTAAAAAAGAAAGATTTCAAATCAGTAATCTACCTTAAGAAGCTAGAAAAAGAAAAGAAAATCAAACATAAAGCAAGAAAGAAAGAAAAGAAAGATTAGAATAAAAAATGATACAGACTAAAGATTGAAACAAGCAACTGAATAAAAAATAAAAATCAATGAAACCAAAAATCAATTTCTTGAAAAATTCAACAAAATTCAAAATGTTTTAGCTAAACTGACCAGAGGAAATGAATGACCTTGCTAGTTTGTAGAAAAATGAATATATAAATTACAATACATAAATAAATAAATATAACAAAACAACTATTAAAGAATTTGTGAAAATATATTTGTCAAAAGAAAAAGAGTTTACTCATTTCACAAGTATTAAACATCAGGCCCTAGGTAACACAAAAACCTGTGTAATCATGCCAAGGAATATAGACTATTTTTCTTAACTGATGGATGTTTCAATTTTAACAAGAAATAATGATTATTTATTTAATATATGAAATTTTACTACACTTGATTAACCCAACCTAGTATGTTTTGTGAGATTAATGCAATATGGAAAATTGAAATTTTTTTTTTTAAAAAAAACTGAAGCTTTTTATCATTTAAAATCTTCAAGGCCTTAGAAAGAGTTCGGAAAGTATAAAGTATAATTTTTCAGACTGAAAAAGGAAACATCCTAATTAAAGTCAAATGTGGCTCAGCTGGTAAAGAATCTGCCTGCAATGTGGGAGACCTGGGTTTGATCCCTGGGTTGGGAAGATCCCCTGGAGAAGGGAAAGGCTACCCACTCCATTATTCTGGCCTGGAGAATTCCATGGACTGTACAGTCCATGGGGTCACAAAGAATCAGACACAATTGAGCACCTTTCATTTTCAACATTTAGAAAAAGAGTAATAATAACCCGTAACGATCTTATGGATCTGACCAAAATGATCTAACAATGATGATCTCAATCATGGGGTCAACATTCTGAAACCATAATATGTTAAGAAAACTCCCAAGCACAGTTTAATTTCACCAAAGGATATTTCACAGCAACAAGAAAATGTATAAAACAACAATTTTCCAAGATTCTGTATTTGTCAGTTTACCTAAAACTCAGATAAAAGAAAACCTAAAATTTGGAAATGAGGCTAGAGGCAATCACTAAAGAAAAGGACACATCATGAAGATATTATCCAGTAAGCCACTGGACAGATGAACACTTATACTTCAGGGTATGGCACAGTGCACAAGACATATGAATTTTAAAGGATCCTGGTACAGTTACTCACCCCTATTCTCTGAAGTAGAGGCCCTCATTTCAGTCCTTCTACCTCAGAAAAGCGTAGCAGAAAAAAATAAAAACAAACAAAAAGAAAAAAAAGACATAGTCTCAAAAATATTCAAGAGTAAAAATAACAAAGCACTAATACTGTCAAAACTCACTGTCAAAATTTATTAGTCATGCAATGTTCCCTTCTTCCAGCCCAACCACAAATGATGCTTTCAGTACCCATTACAGTTGCTCAACCCTTTCTTACTTCAACATTTCCCCCCCCCCTCATTTATTACTCAAGAACAATTTCTTTAAAAAGTTCTGTCTACAACTGTGTTCAAAATGAAGCAAGTCTTGGGTCACTTAGCATATCTACATGTCTCATAAGAGGCATGAGTATGTAGAATAGGATGACTTGCTCTGGAAGAAAGAAAAGGCATGCTCACAGCAGTGTTATGTAGTCAAAGCCAGGCTCTGAGGTTCTTATTTGTCCGGTTACAGGGGCATTTATCTGGACCTCAGATTGACATCTGGAATGAGTCCCTCAGCATCCTCAGACAGTTTTTCTCATCATCGATCCAGACAAGCACCCTCCCAACAAATAAGCATTTTCATAGCCAGGCTCATTTCCTTCAGGCTTACGTACTGTGTTGTTAACAAAAAACAATACATATACAGAATACAATTTGTTTAGTATTTGAACAATAGAACCCTCAGAGCACAAAAGGCACACCGCCATGGATTTCTCTGTATAAAATTAAAATCTATTGAGAACATCCAAAACAACTAAGTCAACTAAAATTTCGAGGAGTAGTGAGGTGAAAGTGTTAGTTTCCCAGTGGAGTCTGACTCTTTGACACCCGCTTGGCTCCTCTGTTCGCAGAATTCTCCAAGCAAGAATACTGCAGTGGGTAGTCATTCTCTTCTCCAGGGGACCTTCCTGACCCAGGGGTCAAATCTGTGTTTCCTGCATAGCAGGAAGGTTCTTTCTCATCTGAGCCATAGTGGGGTAGCATTTGTAAATTAAGTAGCAAATAAGGTTTGATTATAGTGGAAATATGAGTTGAAATATCTAAATTCTGAAATGCTAGTAACAGATAAATATTTTGGCACATTTAAATTTCACTAAAAGGTTATTTTCACACATAATAAAATGGTATAAAAATGTAATCTATCAATGATTCTTAAATGTTAACCAAGTTATTTTCTTTAATAGAGGGAAAAATAATGAAGATTCCATTAACAAAGTAGATATATCTATGGGGGAAAATTTATCATAAAAATATGCTCCCTGGGCACCTGAAAAAATGAGCTCATTTCTTGAATTTGTGACATCACTGGCCTGAACACAGACCAAAATTTCAATAGCACCAGAGTAGCTGCTCACCTTTCCTCCCTGAAGTATGATAACTTGTTCTAGCCTTTGACCTGCAGCAAAACATCACATAGGATACAAATCAGATCAGAAAAATGCAAGAAATTATTTTAAAAATCAATAGAACAATTGGTTCTATAATAATTATTTATTGTACAGGCATCCTCGCATTTCTAGTCCTCACCAAACAAAATTCCTTGCTCCTTTATCATCTTTGTCATTTCATTTCTTCATTTATTTCCTCTCTGAACTCTTCATTCTGCAGTCAATAATCCTCTCTACCACTCTATGTAAATTAGTAACATAGCAGTTATCTTTTAAACTGAGAAATTCTAAAGTTATATTACACCCAATATAGATTTTGTGAAATGCCTTGTGATGGGTCAAATAAAAAGGATGTTTGTTGTGAGACCCATATTCTGGAAGTAAGAGATAAGAACTCTGAAAATCTATTACAAACATGTTGAACAAATGGACCAATGGCAAGAATAGAAAAAAAGAGGAGACATTTCATAAGATAAATGGAAATTATTTACAAAAAGAATCAAATGGAAAAAGACTTTAGAGAGGGGTAAGACCTTAGTGGCTCGGAGAAGGCAATGGCACCCCACTCCATTGTTCTTGCCTGGAGAAGCTGAGGGACGGGGGAGCCTGGTGGGCTGCCGTCTATGGGGTCGCACAGAGTCAGACATGACTGAAGCGACTTAGCAGCAGTAGCAGCAGCAAGACCTAAGTGGAATTAAGATGGAGTAATATTGGCCTGTCTTTTCTCAACATGGAATTTAGGAGGAGTACATCAATAACTAAACACAGGTCTCTGAAGGATAAAGGTGTGCAAGTAAACTGGAGGACTCAAATTGAAAGGTAAAATGAACTGGACCCTAGATACTATGTAATGTTTGATTCCATTTAAATGGCATTCGGTAAAAGAAAAAACCTGTGTGATCGCTCACCTAGAGCCAGACATCATGGAATGTTAAGTCAAGTGGGCCTTAGAAAGGATCACTACGAACAAAGCTAGTGGAGGTGATGGAATTCCAGTTGAGCTATTTTAAATTCTGAAAGATGATGCTGTGAAAGTGCTGCACTCAATATGCCAGCCAATTTGGAAAACTCAGCACTGGCCACAGGACTGGAAAAGGTCAGTTTTCATTCCAATCCCAAAGAAAGGCAATGCAAAGAATGCTCAAACTACCACACAATTGCACTCATCTCACACGCTAGTAAAGTAATGCTCAAAATTCTCCAGGCCAGGCTTCAGCAATACGTGAACCGTGAACTTCCAGATGTTCAAGCTGGTTTTAGAAAAGGCAGAGGAACCAGAGATCAAATTGCCAACATTCGCTGGATCATGGAAAAAGCAAGGGAATTCCAGAAAAACATCTATATCTGCTTTATTGACTATGCCAAAGCCTTTGATTGTGTGGATCACAATAAACTGTGGAAAATTCTCAAACAGATGGGAATACCAGACCACCTAACCTGCCTCTTGAGAAACCTATATGCAGGTCAGGAAGCAACAGTTAGAACTGGACATGGAACAACAGACTGGTTCCAAATAGGAAAAGGAGTACATCAAGGCTGTATATTGTCACCCTGCTTATTTAACTTATGCAGAGTACATCATGAGAAACGCTGGACTGGAAGAAGCACAAGCTGGAATCAAGAATGACGGGAGAAATATCAATAACCTCAGATAGGCAGATGACACCACCCTTATGGCAGAAAGTGAAGAGGAACTAAAAAGGCTCTTGATGAAAGTGAAAGAGTAGAGTGAAAAAGTTGGCTTAAAGCTCAACATTCAGAAAACAAAGAGCATGGCATCTGGTCCCATCACTTTATGGGAAATAGATGGGGAAACAGTGCAAACAGCAACAGACTTTATTTTGGGGGGCTCCAAAATCACTGCAGATGGTGACTGCAGCCATGAAATTAAAGGACGCTTACTCCTTGGAAGGAAAGTTATGGCCAACCTAGATAGCATATTCAAAAGCAGAGACATTACTTTGCTAACAAAGGTCTGTCTAGTCAAGGCTATGGTTTTTCCAGTAGTCATATATGGATGTGAGTTGGACCGTGAAGAAAGCTGAGCATCGACGAATTGATGCTTTTGAACTATGGTATTGGAGAAGACTCTTGAGAGTCCCTCGGACTGCAAGGAGATCCAACCAGTCCACTCTAAAGGAGATCAGTCCTGGGTGTTCTTTGGAAGGAATGATGCTAAAGCTGAAACTCCAGTACTTTGGCCACTTCATACGAAGAGTTGACTCACTGGAAAAGACCCTGATGCTGGGCAGGATTGGAGGCAGGAGAAGGGGACGACAGAGGATGAGACGGCTGGATGGCACCACTGACTCGATGGACATGAGTTTAAGTGAACTCCGGAGTTGGTGATGGACACGGAGGCCTGGCGTGCTGTAGTTCATGGGGTCGCAAAGAGCTGGACATGACTGAGTGACTGAACTGAACTGAAAAGACAAAACCTGGTCCCCTGGAGAAGGAAACGGCAACCCACACCATTATTCTTGCCTGAAAAACCCCATGGACAGTGTGAAAAGGCAAAACGATATGACACCAGATGAGCCCCCCAAGTTGGAAGGTATCCAATATGGTACTGGGGAAGAGCAGAGGGCAATTACTAATAACTCCAGAAAGAATGAAGCAATTGGGTGAAAGCAGAAATCATGCTCAGTTGTGGATATATCTGGTGGTCAAAGTAAAATCTGACGTGGTACGCATTACTGCACAGGAACCTGAAAGGTTAGGTCCATGGATCAAGGTAAATTGGACATGGTCAAGCAGATGACAAGATTAAACATTGATGTCTTTAGGAATCAGTGAATTAAAATGGATGGGAATGGAGAAATTTAATTCAGATGACCATTAAATCTACTGCTGTGGGCAAGAATTCCTTGGAAGAAATGGAGTAGCCCTCAAAGCACACACCTTTCTCCAGCAACACAAGAGATGACTCTACAAAGACATCACCAGGTAGTCAATACTGAAATCAGACTATGTTCTTTGCAGTCAGAGATGAAGAAGCTCTATAGTCAGTAAAAACAAGACCTGGAGCTGACAGTGGCTCAGATCATGAGCTCCTTATTGCAAAATTCAGGCTTAAATTGAAGAAAGTATGGAAAACCACTAGACCATTCAGGTATGACCTAAATCAAATACCTTATGATTATACAGTGGAGGTGACGAATAGATTCAAGGAATTAGATCTGGTAGACAGAGTTCCTGAAGAACTATTCATGCAGGTTCATAACATTGTACAGGAGGCAGTGAACAAAGCTGTCCCAAAGAAAAAGATGCAAGAAGGCAAAGTGATTGCCTGAGGAGGCTTTACAAATAGCTAAGGGGATAAGAGAAGTGAAAGGCAAGGGAGAAAGGGATATACCCAACTGAATGCAGAGTTCAGAGTATTCTGAGATACAGGAGAGATAAGAAGACCATCTTAAATGAACAATGCAAAGAATACAGGAAAACAATAGAATGGAAAGGACCATAGATCTTTTCAAGAAAATACTTGTTGGAGACATCAAGGGAACATTTTATGTAAGAATGGACACGATAAAGGACAGAAACAGTAAAGACCTAAGAGAAGCAGAAGAGATTAAGAAAAGGTGATAAGAATACAAAGAAGAACTGTACAAGAAAAGTGTTAATGATTCAGAAAGCCATGATGGTGTGGTCACTCACCTATAACTGGACAACCTGGAGTGTGAAGTCAAGTGGACCTTAGGACGTATCAATACAAACAAAGCTAGTGGAGGTGATGGAACTCCAACTGAGCTATTTAAAATCCTGAAAGATGATGCTGTCAAAGTGCTGCACTCAATATGTCAGCCAATTTGGAAAACTCAGCAGTGGCCACAGGACTGGAAAACGTCAGTTTTCATTCTAATCCCAAAGAAAGGCAATGCCAAAGAATGCTGAAACTACCACACAATTGCATGCATCGCACACACTAGTATTTTCTTGGGCTCCAAAATCACTACAGATGGTGAGTGCAGCCATGAAATTAAAAGACGCTTGCTTCTTGGAATTAAAACTATTACAAACCTAGACAGCATATTAAAAAGCAGAGACATTACTTTGCCAACAAAGGTTTGTATAGTCAAAGCTACGGTTTTTCCAGTGGTCATGTATGGATGTGAGAGTTATACTATAAAGAATCCCAGTACCTGAAGAATTGATGCTTTTGAACTGTACTGTTGGAGAAGACTCTTGAGAGTCCCTTGGACTGCAAAGAGATCGAACCAGATCATCCTAAAGGAAATCAACCCTGAATATTCATTGGCAGCACTGTTGATAAAGCTGAAGCTCCAATACTTCGGCCACCTGGTACAAAGAGATGACTGATTGGAAAAGACCTTGAGGCTGGGAAAGACTGAAGGCAAAAGAAGGGGGCAGCAGAGGATACAATGGTTAGATAGCATTACTGACACAATGGATACGAATTTAAGAAAACTCCACCAGATAATGGAGAACAGAAGAGCCAGGCGTGCTATAGTCTATGGGATTGCAAAGAGCAGGATATGACTTAAGTGACTGAACAACAAAATCAAAAGGCAGAACTTTAGAAACAGCGATTACAAGAGACTGAAGAGCAGAAGGAGGGATTGACTATAAAGGAGAAACACAAGGGGATTTTAGGGGTAATGGACGCACCCCCTCCCCGACACACATCATGACTGTGGTGCTAGATATACTATTCTATACCTTTGCCAAAACCCACAGAAGTACACGTGACAAACGGTGTATTATAAAGTACATAAAATTAAAATTATGTAAGAGGTACAAACATAATATTGAAAAAATGCTAGCACAGAACACTGGGCCAGTATTCATGTATCCTCTCCACTTTCTCATGTTTTGAGTCTATATATGTGTTAGTAGGCACACACTCAAAGGAATACCATTTAGTAAGAAATCAGATACTCAGATATCAAATGTTGAATACACGCAGAACTGGTAGCATTCAAAGCTACCCAAACTGTGAATAACACTAAAAATAAGTAAGTTAAGTCTTCCCTTACTTGCTTAGAATAGAAATATAGTACTGTTCAACAACAGTCATTTTGTTTCTCATTTTATTCAGATTTTTCACAATGTATATATACATGATCCAGACATTTTCATTTAAAAAGACACCTTTTACTGTTCGCCTGTGAGAAAGGACAGATCCTGAAAATACCCAAGAAATAACACAGGCGTCCATAATCCTAGAAACATACTAAGCCACTTAATTTACATGGGAAAACTGGAGATGAAAATGAGTATGGGAGGCTACACCAGCTATTAAACCAGTGAGAGAAAATTTTTCATTTTAGTTCTTCATGAACATTATGAGTAAAATCAATTTATTTCTGTGGCAGAATTCTACCTATTTGAATGATCCTACTATCCTTGACTAATATTTAATTCACTTATTCAAGATGCCCTTTCTCCATCATAATTAATGTTGTAAGACAATGAAATCCTTTGTATGCAAACCAACATTGATTCCATAATATTTAAAACAAGAACACAAAAGTAAAAATGCACAATAATAAAAATTAAATATATTCAAATTGAATGAACCAGGTATGAGGCAATGGGCTTCAATTGTGTTTATTTTGGTTTTTCAATTTACTTATTTCTACAGTAAGAGTTTCCACCAATATTCAACCAAATGTTCACTGTGCAGACTTGTACACCTTCAAATGAAGCAAGTACGATCTTAAAATCCTAGTCAGGCAACTTCTCGTGTTCTTATCCCTAAAAGATGTAAAAATATACATATACACAAAAATTTCCACGTAAATATTTATAGCAAGATTATTCAAAACAGCCAAAGAACAGAAATAAGTTAGTAGAATGTCATATATTGATGAATGAATAAGCAAGCAAAATGTGATCTATAACTGGGGTATTACTCACCCATAAATAGAAATGGAGTTCCAATCCATGCTATAATATGGCTGAACTTTGAAAAATCGTGCTAAGTGAAGGAACTGTGAGCAAAAACACGTTCTATTATAAATGGTTCAAATGCAGATACAGATAAAACCCATTGGTATCAAAGTATTCATGCTCTTATTCCACACTTTCATATTTCCTGAGCATGTACACCTGAAACCATGTGCTTCAAGATATTCTCCCCTACGTATTCTTTTATACTATCATTTTGACCAAACTTCGGACTTAAAAGTCTTATTGTAAATCTATACTTCAATAAAATAAACATTTTAAAAAATATTTTAAAATGTATTGTTTCCCTCAAATTTTCTCAAGTTTTAGCATCTTTTGAGTTTCTTGGTTGAAACAATTACTGTGATTATTGCCAAATGTTGAGTTTTTATATCCTGTCATTCTTCTATGTTTATCCCAACCTTCTGTAGTATTTTACTTTTGACCCTATTAATTCATTCACATATTAGTTTAGTAATATTATAAACACTTCACCATCATTAGTTTTATTATCCTTAAAGAGATTTACCATATTGAAACACCCTCATATTTGCATCCATTAAAACCAGAGGCTGAGCAGCTCTGTGTCCAGCAGTCCGCCATGACAGATGCAGCCTTACTTAACTATGACTGCTTTTTCCTTCAGTAGTCTCTGTTCCAGGGCCCCAGCTGTGAATATCTTATACAGGCTCATTTCCTCTCAAGCTACCAGAAAATAAGATGGCAAACTTTAGAATAGCGTAACACACATTTCTTGCTATAAACTATCCAATTTTTAAAATGTACTTTAGCCATTGCTATGGCAAAGTCAGGCAAAACTTTCTGTTGCAACTCACTCTGCTTATCATTCTGGCCAACATTTTAGCTACTAGCTCAGAATTACTAATGAACGGTACTTGTAAGACACAGGTACTGTCTTTAGAAAAGTGTTAGAATGAATACAGACAACTGGAGAAAAGTGAATTGATTATGGAACACATATTCATATGAAGTAGATAGTTTATAATCTACACCATATGGTCATAAAGTACAATTTGAAAAACATTTCATTAGAACATTATGACACTTGAATCTATAGCAGTTAGGGATTGTACCTTCAACTCCAAGATCCTCATTGGTCCTTTCCCTGCTATTTATAGTATTTCTTTTAGTGTTACCTGTCATCAATTCTGCATTAAAGTTGATTTTTTTCCATTTAGTGATACTCTTCTTATTGGCCATTTCTTTTTGGACTTTGATTTGTGCCCCCATGACATCCTAGTCTCTATGAAATAGTTTCCCAAGGAACACTGCCTCATCTCCTAAGCACTGGCACCCCATATTTCAACAAGTCATTCTACAATTTGTAAATTTATACCACAGAATTTCCAACAAACCAATGTCCTATTCATCTTTTTCTCCTGTTCCTGCAGTATCTCAACACTTACACTTTTAAGTTTAAAGAACTAAACTTGAGAATTCACATGGCTCTGACCTTAACAACACAGAGAAAATAAAGATGACCTCAAAAATGTGTATCTTTCCCCCCAAACAAGAGATGTAACAAAATATAAGTATTATTTTCATCTTCCGAAGGCTGTGACACTGATTGTGTTTTTCTTAAGTTGTGAATAACAGAATTAATTGCACAATCAAATTTAGTTTCTAACAAGCCTCTATCTTATCTTAAAAAAAGGAATGAATATCCTATACTGTATGGTTATTATTAGTATTAAATGAGATAATCCATGAAAAAGTGTTTATTTCATCATGTGGTACACATACTAAGAATTCAATAAATGCTATATATAATTGAAATATATAAATTTGAGACTACATATCACACACACGCATACACAATAGTAAAATGATTCAAACTCACCATCAACAGTTTTTGAACAGTCTTCCTATAAAATAAGTTTATTGACCATATCTAAACAAGAACATACATATTTCATTTTATGTGAATAAAATATTAATGTTTCAAACATAGTTGATACTCAGGAACTAATGGCCAAACTTTTGAAAACCCTAGATTTTTAAAGTCAGTTAATTTCAATATATTAAATACAATTAAATTGGATAAGTGCATTATTAATTTCCCTAGCATTATGATTTGATAAACAGATTACTTATAATTTTACAAGTATAATTAAGGCTGTAACAAGTACCCTTGAGTTTACATACACATTTGAACACTCCCTATTTTGTCCTATAGGTAAATTTCTAAATATAAAATTGTTTGTCAAAATGTGCTAATTCCCATCTAATACATATTTTTCACTGTCTTTTGGACAGACGAACTCACAAGGAATTCCAAATTCTCCATACTTTGCTAATAAATGTACCATTAATCTAATAGGTGAAAAGAATTTCTGATTTATTTATGTTTGTGACTATGTTTAAAGACACACACAAATAATAATTTCATTATATATTTATAACAATTGATAATTATTTAGCATATAGTTATTTCATTATAAGATTGATATGGTTATTTTTTTTTTTTTAGGTAAGAAGTAGATTTATCCAGAAACAAACACACTCCACAGAGTGTGGGCCATTGCAGAGGGCTTGTGCGGCAGCCTGGTTGAGTATGTTTTTATGTGTTCTTGGCCATTCACGGTACTTTCCTTCTCTGATTTGTTCATTTATATGTATTCCTATTTTTGTACTGGAATACTTGTCTTTTTCTAATTGATTTGGGTGAGCCTTTAATAGAATATTAAAACTAACCTGGTAATATAAGTTTCAACTAAACATAAAGGTACATTTTCAAATGACTGCAGAAAAAGTAATAACCCAAATTTAAACTAGCAGGTTTTAGATATTCCTTCTTTCCTGTAAACCCTCCAATGTAGACAACATGGAGAAAATATGGAAAACAGTTTAATTGGATTAAAGATTGTGTTCATTAGTTATTTATACTGTTGATTCTTTCACATTTTTATAAACTAGATTACTTGATAGCTTTGGAACATACAAATCCTATTATGAGATGTTGAAACAATTCAAAAACTGCTCAGGTGAAATCAAAATAGACTGAAGTCAAAGCCTAAGGAGACCGGAAACCACCAAGGAATTGAGAGACAATATTTTGACCTGAATTGTACTCAAGAGGAAAAGAAGGCAGGTACGATTTTGGTCACAATCCTTGGGAACTTGTGGGAAAAATATGCTCAATTTAAAATATAATTTATTGGTTGTAACTGGAAAGGGGTTCATATCACTCCAGTAATTTACATTGGTTTTACATTGCTTAGGTTATGATGACATATGGTATTCACTTAGAGCACTCTCTAGTGAATGAGATTTAGCAGAATTATTAATAATAATTTTCATGAAAGTAAAATGGAAAAATAATTTTCAGATACATTTACCATGTACTGGGGTTAATCTGATTATTTTCCAGGTTCTGGTTTAGCCAATGCTCTAGTTCAGGATGTGGTACTGAAGCACAAAGCCTGCTGTTGTAAACAAGGTTTTACCCAAACACAGCCACACTCATTCAACTACATACTGTGTTTGGCTGCTTTTACACTGCAAGAGCAGAGCAGATCAGCTGCAACAGAGATCACACATCCTACAAAACTGAAATTGCTTGTTATTTCACCCTTTACAGAAAAGGCTTACCAATCCATGGTCTACTTTAATGTAGATTGAGATAGTAACTTCATATAATTAAAACTTAGTTTTAAGACACTGGAGCATAAGTGGACTGAGAAGACAGTTACCATATTTAGATTAAATTTTCTCATGAAAGCTGGCACAGAATGGAGGCAGCTCTACTCTGATTTTCCAAATTTGAATGTAGTAATAAGTCAAGAGTTCCTGCTAGATGAGTCCCTGAATTTAATGGCCCTTCGTCCTCATACTCTGTTGTTTTCTCCTTATACATCATCACCTCAGAGACCACTGTCATCACTGTCCTTTCACATGCAAGGTAAAGCCCTTGTTTTTCCATTGCCATGCTCTTCTTCCTATTATATTTAATAGCAGGATGGATGGATAGATGACACACAAAAGAAAGATGATCAGTAATGGAATTTGAATGGTAACTTATGTATTAATAAGCTAGACAGATGATAGAGACACACATATAAATTATGGAAGATAAAGTGATAGATGATAGATCTACGGATAGATGAGAGATTTATGATAGAGTAAAATGCAGTAGAACTTGAGAATCACCAATAAAAGACATTACAACACTAAAGTGTTTCTCAAAACTGAGCATTTCTGTTTCAAGAGAAATTTATTTATATTCCATGTCCATGGAATATTATTTCTAAATTTCTCATAAGATCAAGGATGGTAGTGTTTTAGAAACAATGCAAAAACTACAACAGTTTCCTCTCTCCTCTATGTTTATCATAGGAGTTGACATGAGACAATTATGTAAAAGTGAAAAAATACGCCATTCAAATCAAACACATATATTTGGAAGGTTAATTTCATATTCCCTAAATTCAGAGGTTGTAAGGTGTATTTCCCACTTATCTTCAATAAAGAAATGTTATTTCAAGAGACGATTCAATTCTGTGTTAAGAGAACTCATATCAAATATTTATAATGCAACAAAATTCATGAAATATTCCATACTTCTATGTCTTGACCAGTGGTAATATTATGAATTAATTAAATGAAATATTTCTAACATCAACATATTCCAATCTTTTTACTTCTGCTTTTCTCTCTAATAAAGTCATTCATTTACTCTCTAACTTAATTTATTGCAAATATCATGAAAGCAAACTTAGCCATTAAAAATATAGAATAATTATTTTCTGTATGACTTTCTGGGTAAGAAAACAATATAAATAAAACCAACCCCTGTCAAAAGAAGCTCATTTATTCAAAATTGTAAAAGGACACAGAGAAAAACACATAAAACAAACTGTTTGGTTAAGAACTCTTCATAAGCATCCTTTGAAAAGTAACAATCACATCCTGCTTTGCTAGCCTAAACTTTTGCTTCAACTACTTTCTATACTAACTACTCCCAAATGTTTTTTATTTCAATGAAGCCCAGAAAACTATGGAATATTATCTTTAACATACTGGGGGTGGGAAGTAAAATCATAATTCTATATTAAGTAACTATATTCCTCAATAAAAAGGGCTAAAAAGGAGACAGTGTCAGATAAAATAAAACTAAGAAAAATTATCACTAGTACTGGTGCTAAAGAAAGTTCTTGGGAAGATAAATAATGATAACTGAAGTAGACATGGATCTTCAGAACAGAATGAAAAGGATTAACACTGGTTAATATATAGGTAATTATGAAATATTTTCCCTTTTAAATTCTTAAAAATAAATATATCTATTTAAAACAATTATTCCATTGTCTATATCACTTGAAATATATATGGCAACTCTAGCATACAAGGGGTAAAGACTAGGTAAATAGATATGTATATTTCCAAGATTCTTCTTTTTATGGGAAATGATTTAATAGTCTTAAAAGGTTAAAACAAATATATATAGTATTCCCTAGAAAACCACTAAAAAAAAAAGTATAGCTAAAAAGGTAAGGGAAAAAGGAATTCTGAAAAAAAATTAAAAGGAAGGCAGAGAAGAGAAAGAAGAATAGAAAGCAGAAGATAGACACTGATAGGGAGTACACACTTAACAAAGAAACAATAAAAGAGGTGGACTTAAATCCACTTTTTCAATAATTATATTAAATGAACATTGAATAAACACTCCATTAATGGTTAAAACATACTAAACAACTATACACCATCTAATGACAATATTTTATAAAGTTACAGGTTGAAAGATAAAAAGATAACACCATCCTAACAGAAAGCAAAAGACAGCTAGAGCAGTTATATTAATTTTCAATAATGTAAACATCATGTCTGTTTATTACCAAAGATAGAGACATTTCAAAATATAAGAGGGTCAATTTATAAAGAAGACATAATAATCACAGAAGTTTGTATGACTAATAAAGTTATAATTTACCTGAAATGAAACTGACAGAAATAAAGGGGAGTAACAGACAAATCCAATCACAATTGATGACTTTAAACTCTATCTTTTCCATAATTTACAGAATAAAGAACAATATCAATCATAGATATGAACAATACTATCAACCACTTAAACCCAATGGATATTTATAAAACACTACAGTCAACAACTTCTGAATAAATGCACTTTTTAAGTGTCTGTGGCATATTCACCAAGATAAACCATCTATCAGGCCAAAGATATTTAAAATAACTCAACTGATATAGAATATATTCATTGATCATAATAAAAGTTAGAAATCCATACAATAAAATATCTTTGAAGAATAAAAGGAGTCATCACTGCAGATGGTGACTGCAGCCATGAAATTAAAAGATGCCTGCTCCTTGGAAGAAAAGCTATGACCAACCTAGACAGCATATTAAAAAGCAGAGATATTACTTTGCCAACAAAGGTCTGTCTAGTCAGAGCTATGGTTTTTCCAGTAGTCATGTATACATGTGAGAAGTGGACTATAATGAAAGCTGAGAACCAAAGAACTGATGCTTTTCAACTGCGGTGTTGGAGAAGACTCTTGAGAATCCCTTGGACTGCAAGGAGATCAAACCAGTCCATCCTAAAGGAAATCAGTCCTGAATGTTCATTGGAAGGACTGATGCTGAAGCTGAAACTCCTATACTTTGGCCACTTGATGCAAAGGACTGATTCATTGGAAAAGACCCTGATACAGGAAAGATTGAAGGCAGGAGAAGGGGATGACGAGGATGAGATGGTTGGATGACATCACTGACTCAGTGGACATGAGTTTGAGCAAGCTCTGGGAATTGGTGATGGGCAGGGAAGACTGGTGTGCTGCAGTCCATGGGGTTGCAAAGAGTCGAACATGACTGAGTGACTAAACTGCTTATCCAAGGTGAAATTATTAAGATTAAATTATTAAGTATTTCACATTTCAAAAACAATATTAAAGCAAAGGTAAAAATTTTGACTGAAAAGATCCAAAACTTTAGAAATTCAGAAATAACAAGATGGTGACAAAGGAGGTGCCAGAGCTCCCCTCCTCATACAGACACACAAAATGTACAGCTACACACAGAACAATTTATTCTGAAAGAGACTCAAAAACTTTCATAAAGTAGGACAAATGAGAAAATACATCAAAACAGGTAGGAAAGTCTGTTTCTTTCCACATTCTTGGCATCAACCCCACCCTTAGCATAGTGCCTTACCATTAGGAAAGATGTCCCAACTTCTAGCTTCTCCCTGAAAACCAAAGGGCTGATCTATCAACAGTGGTGTTGGAGAAGGCTATTGAGAGTCCCTTGGACTGCAAGGAGATCCAACCAGTCCATCCAAAAGGAAATTAATCTTGTGAGTTAAGACTCACAGGAGGGACAGATTCACAAAATCCCTTGCTCTAAAAACCAATGGAGCTTGTGTAAATGAGACAAAACAGTATAGCAAACAAATAAACAGTGCTTAACAAGCATGCAAGCACTCACCAAGGCTATCATCCCAGCTATCAGCACAGAGGGAACAAACAAAATTGCACATTTCAGTTTTCCCCTGAAAGAGTATCTGCTTGCTAAAGAGTGTGCTGCCATCTCCTTCTCCAGGGGATCTTGCCTGGAAAATCCCATGGACAAAAGAGCCTGGTAGGCTGCAGTACATGGGGTCACAAAGAGTCAGGCATGACTGAGTGACTAACACTAACATTTACTTTAAAAGCTGCTGCCTGAAGGTTAGTCTTCTAACTTAGCAGGTTCTAGGGGCTGGCTGTGATCCTCTCAGAGAATGTGGAAGTGGACACCACTCCTCCCCACTCCACAGGGCTCTAAGTTCCTAGTATCTCCCTGGAAGGACCTTGTACCCATGTCTATACCCAAGATTTTATAGGTTCTACTCAAGAAATAGGTCTCAAGACAATCAGTCATATAGCTAAAGGGGGTTCCATTCACAAATTCCACAGACTGTAGAAAACAAAGGGGCAATTCTTAGCTGGCTTTCCCTTAGGCTCAGTGCAAAAGCAGTAAGCAAAGTCACTCATCTCCCAACCTTTCCCTGAAAGGGTTTTATCTGCACACTGTTAAAGATAGAAAGATACACTGCATTCTTGGATTAGAAGAATTAATGTCATTAAAATGACCAGTACTCAAGGCAATCTGCAGATATAATGCAATTCCTATCTAAATATCAATGGGATTTTTTTGGTAGAACTACAACAAATAATTTTAAAGTTTATATATATAAAAAAAAAACAACAAACAAACCCAAATAGTCAAAACAACATGGTGGTGGTTGGTGTAGTTGCTCAGTTGTGTCTGACTCTTTGTGACCCCATGGACTGCAGCCCTTCAGGCTCCTCTGCCCATGAGGTTCTCCAGGCAAGAATACTGGAGTGGGGCACAGAAACAACATAGAGAGCCAAGAAAAATGAGGAGATACAGGAAAACATCTGAAATAAAAGAACAACAGAAACTAGAAAGAGATCTTACTAACAATGAAGGTAAGTGATTTTCCTGAGAGAGAGTGCAAAATAATGATCATAAAGATGTTTACCAAAAACAAGAGAGAAATGTATGAACAAAATAAGAATTTTAACTAACACACAGGAAAATTTTTACAAGTACCACACAGAAATCACAGAGCCAAAGAATACAACCAAACTAAAAAATGCAATAGGAGAGTTCAACAGCAGACTGGATCAAGTGAAAGGAAGAATCAGGAAAACTTAAAAGACAGTGAAGTGGAATTCATCCACTCAGATAAGTCAAAAGAAAGAATTAAAAAGTGAAAATAGCATTAAGGACTTACGGGATACTAGCAAACTATATGCGTTACAGATGTCTCAGGTGACACTAGTGGTAAAGAACCTGCCCACTGCAGGCTCAATCCTTGGGTCAGGAAGATCCCCTGGAGAAGGAAACGGCAACCTACTCCAGTATTCTTGCCTGGAGAATCCCATGGAAAAAGGAACCTGAGGGTCTATGGTTCACAGGATCACAAAGAGTCAGACATGACTGAAGCGACTTGGCATGCACAGAGGTCCCAGAAGAATATCGAGAGAAAGGAGAACAAGTGCTATTCAAAGACATAATGGCTGAAAACTTTCCTAATCTAGGGAAAAAAGACATATCCAGATTCAGGAATCCCAGAAAATAACTTCCACCCCCAAAAAGGAAGAAAAAATGAGAATTCAAAGAGATCACACCAAGACACATAATGAAATTGTCAAATGCTAAAGATTATGTAAGAATCTCAAAAGCTGCATGAGAAAATAAGTTATGTACAAGAGAAACCCCATATCACTATCAAGAAATATTTCTGCAAAAAACTTGAAAGGCAGAAGGGTATGGGGTGATACATTCCAATTGAGGAAAGGAAAAAAACCACCAAGAATACTCTATTCAGCAAATTACTCCTTCAGAATTAAATGGGAAATAAGGAGTTTTCCAGGCAAACAAAAGCTAAATGAGTTCATCACTACTAAATCAATCTTATAAGAAATGTTAATGGGTGTTCTTCAAGCTGTAATGAAAGAATGTTAATTAGAAGGAAGACATATGAAAGTACAAAGCTCACCAGTAAAGATAAACATTCAGTTAAAATCAGATTACTCTTTTGTTGCAATGGTAATGGGTAAATCATTTTTAACTTTAGAATAAAGGTTAAAGAACACAACATTAAAGTAACTATAATAAAATAATTTGTTATTGGATTCACAATGTAAAAAGATGCAAACTGTGACATCAAAACCATAACATGAAGGGGTAGGCATGTGAAGATATTATCAACTTACACTGTTGTACATAAAAGATATTTTATATAAACTTCATGGTTACCACAAAACTAAAGACTATACTAAATACACAAAAGATAAAGAGAAAGGAATCAAAGAATACTATACTACAAAAATTTATCAAATCACAAAGAAACAGACCAAGACAGGGGGAAAGGAACAAAGGAACTACAAAACAGCCAGAAAACAATTAACAAAATGGCAATAATAAGTCCAAACTTATGAACAATTATTTTCAATGTAAATAGACTAATTTTTCCAATCAAAAGCTAGGGGAGGGGACATTCCTGGCAGTCCATGGTTAAGACTCTATGCTTCCAATGTATGGGACACAGGCTCAATCCCTGGTTGGGGAACTAAGATCCCACATGCCTTGAGGCGTGGCCAAAAAAAAAAAGACCTAGGTGTTATTGGGGTCTGTTCCTCAAGTGTCTGCCATGAAAAACTGGCTAGATGGATTTAAAAAAATACCCAACTACATACTGACTACAGGAGACTCACCTAAGCTTTAAAGAACTTTCATAGAATGAAAACAAAGGGATAGAAAAATATATTTTATGCAAAAAAAAAATAACAAAGAATAGCTGTACTCATATCATACAAAACAGACTTTAAGCCAAAAGCTGTAAGAAGAGAAAAATAAGGTCACTACATACAAGGTCAATGCATCAAGAGGATATAACAATTGCAAATATTTCAACCCCAACACAGGAACACCTAAATGTATGAGTACATGCTCAGTCACTCAGTTATGTCCAACTCTTTGCGAACCCACGAACTATACCCATCAGACTCCTCTGTCCATGGATTTTCCAGGCAAAAATACTGGAGTGGGTTGCCTTTTCCTCCTCAAGGGGATGGAGCTCGCATCTCCAGTGTCTCTTGCACTACAGGTGGGTTTTTTTGTTTTTTTTTTTTACCACTAGCACCACCTGGAAAGCATGTAAATACATAAAGCTAATACTAACAAATCTGAAGGGAAAATTACACAGCAATGCAATAATATCAATGAACTTCAATATCCCACTCTCAACAATGGATAGATCATCCAGATGGAAATAATCACTAAAAAAGAACATTAGACTTATACTAGACCTTACATATTAGGCCTTACACAAGATTGGAAAAGCAAGTTTCATTCCAATTTCAAAGAAAGGTAATACCAAAGAATGTTTAAACTACTGCACAATTGTGCTCATTTACATGCTAGCAAGGTCATGCTCAAAAATCCTTCAAGCTAGGTTTCAACACTATGTGAACCAAGAAACTCCAGGTGTACATGCTGAATTTAGAAAAGGCAGAGGAACCAGAGATCCAATTGCTAACATCCACTGGATAATAGACAAAGCAAGCGGATTCTAAAAACATATCTACTTATGCTTCATTAACTATGCTGAAACCTTTGACTACCTGCATCACAACAAACAGGAATACCAGATCGTCTTACCTATATGCAGGTCAAGAAGCAACACTTAGAATCAAATATGGAACAATGAGACTGGTTCAAAATTGGGAAAAGGAGTATGTCAAGGCTGTACATTGTCATCCTGCTTATTTAACTTATATGTAGAGAATTTCATGCAAAATACCAGGCTGGATGAACCACAAGCTGGAATCAAGATGATGGGGAGCAGTATCAACAACCTCAGATGGGCAGATGATACCACTCTAATGGTAGAAAGTGAAGAGGAACTAAAGAGCCTCTTAATGAAGTTGAAAGAGGAGAGTGAAAAAGTTGGCTTAAAATTCAACATTCAAAATGCTAAGATTAATGGCATCTGGTCCCATCACTTCATGCCAAATAGATGGGGGAAAAAGTGGAAACAGTGACAGACTTATTTTCTTGGGCTCCAAAGTCACTGCAGATGGTGACTGCAACCATGAAATTAAAAGACACTTGCTCCTTAGAAAAAAAGATATGACAAACCAAGACAGCATATTAAAAAGCAGAGACATCTCTTTGCTGACAAAGGTTTGCATAGTCAAAGCTATAGTTTTTCCAGAATTCATGTATGGATATGAGAGTTGGACGATAAGAAGGCTGAGCACTGAGAAATTGATGTCTCTGAATTATGGTGCTGGAGATGACTCTTAAGAGCCTCTTGGACTGCAAGGAGATCAAACCAGTCAATTCTAAGGGAAAATCAACCCTGAATATTCCTTGGAAGGACTGATGCTGAAGCTCCAATACTTTGGCCACCTGATGTGAAGAGTCAACCATCGGAAAAGACCCTGATGCTGGGAAAGACTGAAGGCAAGAGGAGAAGGGGGTGACAGAGGATGAGGTGGCTGGATGACATCAGTGACTCAATGGACATTAATTTGAGCAAACTCTGGGATAGTGAAGGACAGGGAACCCTGGCGTGCTGCAGTTCATTGGGTCGCAAAGAGTCAGACAGGAGTTAAAAACTGAACAACACATTAGATCAGATGAACTTTAGTAGATATTTATAGAACATTCCTTTTAACAGTACTAGAATAAACATCACAATAAACTGTGGAAAATTCTGAGAGAGATGGGAATACCAGACCACCTGATCTGCCTCTTGAGAAATCTGTATGCAGGTCAGGAAGCTGTATATTGTCACCCTGCTTATTTAACTTATATGCAGAGTACATCATGAGAAATGCTGGACTGGAAGAAACACAAGCTGGAATCAAGATTGCCAGGAGAAATATCAACAACCTCAGATATGCAGATGACACCACCATTATGGCAAAAAGTGAAGGGGAACTCAAAAGCCTCTTGGTGAAAGTGAAAGAGGAGAGTGAGAAAGTTGGCTTAAAGCTCAACGTTCAGAAAACGAAAATCATGGCATCCGGTCCCATCACTTCATGGGAAATAGATGGGGAAACAGTGGAAACAGTGTCAGACTTTATTTTTGGGGGCTCCAAAATCACTGCAGATGGTGACTGCAGCCATGAGATTAAAAGACACTTACTCCTTGGAAGGAAAGTTATGACCAACCCAGATAGCATATTCAAAAGCAGAGACATTACTTTGCCAACAAAGGTTCGTCTAGTCAAGGCTATGTATGGATGTGAGAGTTGGACTGTGAAGAAGGCTGAGCACCGAAGAATTGATGCTTTTGAACTGTGGTGTTGGAGAAGACTCTTGCGAGTCCCTTGAACTGCAAGGAGATCCAACCAGTCCATTCTGAAGGAGATCAGCCCTGGGATTTCTTTGGAGGGAATGATGCTGAAGCTGAAACTCCAATACTTTGGCCACCTCATGCAAAGAGCTGACTCATTGGAAAAGACTCTGATGCTGGGAGGGATTGGGGGCAGGAGGAGAAGGGGACGACAGAGGATGAGATGGCTGGATGGCATCACTGACCCCATGGACGTGAGTCTGAGTGAACTCCAGGAGTTGGTGATGGACAGGGAAGCCCGGCATGCTGCGATTCATGGAGTTGCAAAGAGTCAGATCCGACTGAGCGACTGAACTGAATGAGAATAAACATTCTTCTCAAGAATCCATAGAAAATTATCTAGGATAAATCATATGCAAGGTCACAAAATAAGTCTTAATAATTAAAAATTGAATTATTTCATGCATTTTTCTGACCACAATGATATGAAACTAGAAAACTGAAATTGAAAAATTCTTAAAATATATATTGATTAAGTCATGTGCTGCTGAACAACTGTGAACAATTCAAAAGAGACATCAAAAAAATCATGACACAAACAAAATGGAAACATAATATACCAAAGCTTATGGAATGTAGCAAAATAGTCCTAAGAAGGACACTTATTGTGATAAACACCTACATCAAGGGAAAAAAAGATCTCAAACAAACACTACACCTCAAGGTACAAAGGGAATGTACTTCAATATAATAAAGGCCATAAAAGACAAGTCCACAGCAAACATCATTCCTAACAGTGAAATGCTAAAAGCTTTTCTTCTAAGATCAGGAATAACACATGGATGCCCACTGTTGAATTTTATTCATAATGAGCCAAGAATACACACTGTGTAAAGGACAGTCATGTCAGTAAATTGGGACTACTGGACAGTCACAGGTAATATACAAATATCAACTCTAGATGGATTAAAGACCTGAATATAAGATCTGAAACCATAATTCTCCTAGAAGAAAACATAGAAGGTAGATTGCTTGGCAGTAATATTTTTTATTTGATACCAAAAGCAAATACAACAAAAGCAAAACTAAACAAAACAAGTGAGACTACATCTAACTACAAGTTTCTGCTCAACAACGAAAAAAATCAGCAAAGTGAAAGGCAACCTATAAAATGATAGAAAATATTTGCAAACCACATATCCAATAAGGGGTTGATATTCCAAATATACATGGAAGTCATAGAACTGAAGAGCAAAAACATAATAACAATTTTAAAATGAAGGATGTAAGTAGACATTTCTTCCAAAGACATAATAAAAATAGCCAATGAGTTTATAAAAAGGTGTTCCACATCTTTAATCATGAAGAAAATGCACAATCAAAAGCACAATCATCCCACACCTATTAGGAGTTACATCTATTATCAAAAAGACAAGAAAGAACAAAAAGTGGGCAAGGATAAAGAAAAAACGGAATCCTTATATTGATACTACTTACTGGTAGGCATGTAAACTGGTATAACCAGCATGAAAAATAATATGGAGGTTCCTCAAGAAATTAAAAATGTAACTGTCATATCACCTAATAATGCCACTTTTGGGTATATAGCCAAAGGAAAAAATTCACATAAAATTTCACAAAATATAATCTCAAAGAGTTATCTATACTATGTTTACAGCATCATTATTCACAATAGCCAAGGCATGCAAACAGCCTAAGTTGTTCAATGACATGAACGGATAAAGAAAATACAGGTGTGTATGTATATATATGTGTGTATATATACACACATATTTGATGCAATATTACTGACCCTTATGAAAGAAGAAATTCTTGTCATACGTTACAACGTGTATGAACCTGGAGGACTAAGTGATACAAGTGATATAAGCCAGACAGAAAGCCAAATCAATCATGGTTTCATTTATATATGAAATCTGAAAAATAATAAAGTCAAACTCATAGAAACAGAATACAGTGGTTGTTGGGGACTTAGGGGTGGGAGAAATAGTGAATATTGGTAAAATGTACAAACTTCCAAGTGGAACAATAAAGTCTGAGAAGTTAATGTATAACACGGCGATTATAGCAGGCAACACCCTATTCATTGTATAATTAAAATTCATGAAGAGAGTAAAATTTAAATGCTCTCTCACACACAAATACAAAAAACAAGTATGTTAGGTAATGGTGTTCTGATTAACTCAATGAGGGGAATACTTTTATGTTGTATACATATATCAAATCACATTAAATATCACTTACCATTTCAATTGTCAATTACAACTCCATAAAGTTGGGAAAAACTTCAGGAATATCGATTTCTTAAACAATATCAAACAAAAGTAGTAGCAATTAGCACAACTAAGCCCTTATGATTCTACAGGCAACAGAGAGCATTTCCTGGTCCACTGACATCATTTCCCTAAATATCAATAAACCTGAAGACAGACTTATACTCCTATCAGTCCTAGTGCTGCTCCTGTCCTTTCTTGCTGCTGCTGCTAAGTCACTTCAGTCGTGTCTGACTCTGTGCAACCCCAGAGACGGCAGCCCATCAGACTCCTCCATCCCTGGGATTCTCCAGGCAAGAACACTGGAGTGGGTTGCCATTTCCTTCTCCAATGCATGAAAGTGAAAAGTCAAAGTGAAGTCACAGTCGTGTCAGACCCTCAGCGACCCCATGGACTGCAGCCCACCAGGCTCCTCCGTCCATGGGAGTTTCTAGGCAAGAGTACTGGAGTTCGTTGCCATTGCCTTCTCCCTGTCCTTTCCTATTCAAATTCAAAAGGGTTAACAAAGTCGAAGTCACGGTTAACTTAAATTTATGGAACATTCATATGGAACCAACATAAGAGGGAGGATCCAGAGAGTGATCCTTTTCTAATTTCCCCAATTTGGCTATTTTTATGGGTTTTGCTATTACTTATTTTAAAATAGACTGAAAGAGTTACTATCTGTATGCCTACATCTCAAAAAAAATCATTAAATTCTATGTTCTTTCAACACTGTCAAACACAAGAGACTGCCAAATAACTCAAATAGCATCACATGTCTATCTAAAATAACACTATCACTTCTTTATTGTTATATTCTCTCATTTTTGTGACCTCCTTCACTCATTCCTTCATAAATGTGTCTATTTCACAAACCAATTAAATTCTTATTTTCCGACATTACAGGAGAAGACAAGGTGACAGAAAAAAATCCCTGTCAAGTAGGAGCTCATTATATACATTTCAGGAAAAAGAGACAGCATAAGACATAAAATAAATCAGAATTGGTATGTGTATTGATAAGGATACAATTACAAATTTAAGAGTAAATTGGGGAGCTAAAGCAAATAGGACTCAATACATGCAGCTATTTACATTAAGGCACACTGAACAATCCTGAGATACTTCAGATCTGGGTGCCATTCAACAGCGTTCTCATGCCCAACTTACCATTTTATCATGATCCATTCTGATACTCTCCAAACAGCATTTTATCCACTAAGAGAAGGGGATATGGGTAGGAATTATGAATTCACATTATAAATGTCAGTAACTATGCATCAACTAGACAATTTAACAGGACTCTGATTGAAGCTATCACTACTATTGCTATTCCAAAGTGAATCAACAGCAATACTTTTTCTGAAGGTAATAAGGTCAGAAGAATTTTTAAACCTACTCAGAACAGCTGATTAAGTCAAAAGGAAAGTAAGAGGAGGAGGGAAATCTCCTGTTTCGGTGTCCTTTTAGAGATCAACAGTCTCTGACAACTTGGTCAGATCGCTGCTGACAGGGCATTTTCCCCATCTTCACAATCACCATAAAGGTGAATTTTTTTATTCTTTTGGACTCTGTGAACCTAACAACAATGTGGCAAAAAGCTCACATACAATCTTCATTTTCTTTTATTATCTTTCTCAGTCTCTTATTGAAGACAAAGATTTTTCTTTCCTGCCCATCAATAGTCTGTATACATTTGTTCAGCACTCCTCAAATTTCAACACTAAACAAATGAACTGGGTCACAGAGATGAATATAACTATCATACTTGGAGAAAACACCCATAACACTTCAGGCATAAAGATACAAAAGGGAAGGACTTTTTAAAGTTAGGAAGTTCAAAGACATAAATATAAAAAAAGTTCTCACTGAAATCAGCCATATAGACTGTACTGTGTTGTTCTTTTTCATGATTGAAAACCATCAATAACAGACTACATGCTACAATTTAATGTCTTAGTATTGATCTGTTCACAGTCCCTCTTCAAGACCAGTTTCTCACTTTCAAGGAAACTTTAAAACTAGAAAAGTTTATGTTACAGAGAAAATGAATATTTTTAGGGATATTATATACTGCTTAAAAGAAGCAATATTACAACATATGTTGATCCTATCCAGAGGAAAAAGTCTACTATCTATACAGCTTCTTATTTGGAAGATTTGGATTGTTTTTATTTGAAAGAACATGGTAGGAAAAAAACAGGATACCTCTTCTTACATGCTACAGAAGCAGAAAGGAAAAAAACAAAAGGCTGCATCACACAACTCCATAACAATGAATGCGGATTTATAACTCAACCTGCAATTTTCAACATAAAGTCTAATTCAGCAAATGCTTGATTCCCTAATATTAAATCTGTACTTGTGCATTCCAACTCAGCATAAGATACAGTATCTATGATTTCTCATCCATCACTACCATACTCCCAAAAACATTCTCAAAGAGCTGCCTCATGTGGGGGTCTCTATAAACTCTTACTTTCCTTGCCCTTTAAGTGACTGGCTAAATCATCAAACTTTCATTCATCCAAACACTAAAGTATTTTAAACACCACAGTTACAATTATACACCTGTTATATGGTAGACTCTATGAGATAATAAATGGAAAGCAAAATATTAATAGGAAAACATCCCTGTCAAAAGGAGCTCATTATTTCTAGTCTATTTAAGCAGACACAATAATAAAAACAAAATCTAGTAACTGAAATGTTAAGAGCCTAATAAAGCATGCTTTGTATTAAATGGTAGCAATTTAGACAGTTTGGGCCAAAACATTTCAGGCTCATTTCCAAACCACTAGTTAGTAATACAATAAATTTCTGGAAATATTCCAGATTCAATTGGGAAAGATCATCATCCATAGTCCTGTCTGCTCCTCGACATTAATAATGTTATTAATACTCACTGTCCTCTAGAACAGGAGTCCCCAACCTCTGGACTAGTACTTCCTGTCAGATTGGAATCAACATTAGATTAGAAATAAAGTGTACAATAAATGTAAAGCACTTGAAATCATCCTGAAACCGTCCCTCCAACCCTGGTCCATGGAAAAACTGTCTGCCATGAATAGGTCCCTGGTGCCAAAAAGGTTGGGGACTGCTGCTCTAGAACTATCATCTAAAATGTGGATTCAGGACACCTTAACCTTGGCCTTGTAGCTTTTCCCTTCAAAATTCTACCTTCTCTACATCCCATCTGACTTTGCTTCCTTGATTCCTAGCACCATCTTTTATTTACTTGGCCCCTCACCCATTATTCCTTTTTCCAACAGTCTTTTCTCAGTATCTCACAAAAGTCAAAATCTCTGAAACTACTGCACAGCCTTGCCTTGATGAGATATTCTTCCATGGCTAAAGGATACAGGAACAGATAGACACAAGTGGAACTGCAAGCATACAGTTGCATGAAGGTTATTATGGTAATACTGATGGCTTGTAACGAAGATAATCAGTTCTATATGTATATAATGTGGAATTCTGAAGGGATCTCAGCCTGTACAACTGACATGCATCCTTACTTTATCATGATTCAAGCAACCAATTCACAAGATATCACAATGTGTCTGTACCAGACTGACACTGGTACTACAGGGCAAATTGTTGACTCAGGGGGATCCTTTGAATTGGCCTTGACAATATTAAAAGTACTATTTACCTTTCCCTTTCCATATAGCACTTTTAGTAAAAATCAGTGATCTTCTCGTACTTCATTTCCAAACTTAATTGTGCCTTACAGTGCCATGCAAAGCTAACTGCTATCCCTGGTATTCCTTTTACAAATTCAATCTTTGTTTCTCTTCATGGACAATACAATCTTTTGGTCTTCAATGACCCTAGCCACTGTTGACAATCTCCTTTATTGGATGGCCCTGATTAACTCAATATCTAAATGCTAGCACATACAAGGCACAGTCTTCAGGTGAATATATTCCTATTCTTACATATACTTCATGCCTAGATCTCCTCCTTCCCTGTGGCCATAAGTAACAATCTTGTATTGATTAATCCAAAGTAACATCTCAATCCCCAATTCCCCCCTAAGACCCAGAGTACTATTTCTACCATAAAAACCAGTACCTTAATCTGTGGGATTAATATGAATATAAGGCTGGCAAAATGTATCTCTTTCTTATTATGCATTCTAAGAAACCCAATATTCTATAGAATAGTAAATGGTACTCACTCAGGTGCTAAGGCCCTGATCTTATTTCTCCTATTTGAATTATCTTCTGATCCCACCCAGAATCATTCAATATTTTATCAACACTTTCAAAACACATCCTAAATCTCAGTACTTCTCAACACTTCCATGTCAACAAGCCTAGCACACCACCTTTCATGTGATTATTAAAATAACCATGTAATTTGCTTTCTTATTTCCATTTTTTTTTTACCACAGTGATCTTCATGCTATCTACCTTGCTTGAATACATAAAAATACAGAAAACTTAAGTACTGTAGAAGTCAAAATTTAAAAAGTCTGAAAGACAAAAGCAGTTGGTATTAACCATTAATAAAATACAGCTACTGAACCATGCAATGACTCTTGCCTCAAGGACTATGTGAGAACATTCTATCTTGAAATATGCTAAATGAGGCATTATGGGAAGAAATTTTTAGAGTCTATAATTCTTGAAAATAAATATTAAGACTTAATTATGGAAAAATTTTAAATAAAGACAACAGGATTTGTTTTATAATCCTATATGATGGAATTCCCAAGGATATTTTAAATGGCCAAATAAATGTGGAGGCAGTATCTTCAACCAATTATATAGTTTGCCTTGAAATTAACTTAGTGTCCTATGTTTGTTAAACCAAATACCCCAAGAATCACAGTCATGGAATTCTGCATAAATGATTTATCAGAGAGTAGTAAAAGTCAAGAAATACAGAGAGTTGAGAGGCTACAATCTTCTTGAACTTTTCCTAGACTAACTCATTCTGCTCTGTATGGGAGGAAGAGGCTCCACTGTGACTGGAGACTCCAAGTAATTGCTGGGCCTCTTTTTAATGAGGAGTCCTTGTGTGCTATGGTCACCCATGTGTTTACTCTTCTTTGTATCTTCATTCCATGTTTTCAAGCAGCTACCTTGAAAGGTACCTTTCCTCATGAAAAAGATCCAGCCATGTTGCATCCCTGCCTTCTTCTCCAAGATAAGGACATTGCATTTACTTTTAAATCAGAGAGGCTGAATTCTCTTTGGGACTACTCTTCATGTATTAAAAAGTGTTTGGTATCACAGCTAACATCCCGGAGAATAATTAAATAGTAAAATGCTTTCCTGTTATCATTTCCTATTTAACTTTTAAAAACTTCCTTCATTCTATGGAAATTTTAAGATTTTGCTAGATTGAGACTGAATCTATGAATTTGGTAAAAAAAAAAAAAAAAAAAAAAGGAAGATGATGCACGTTAGTCAGGCAGATTTCAAATTTTCCAAGATATTCTTGTTATAGGTTTGAAAGCCCCATATTTATATTAAAATAATAACAAAATGTCCTTAGTCCCTGGACTGTCTTCAATTGTTTCTCCTTGTTTAGATGACAATTTTCTTTAATGGTAATTCATTTGCCTGTTTATTTTGCACATTCTTTTAGCTCATACTTCATTTGTTTACAATCAGTAATTTGGCTTCACTTCCATATTCCCCTTAAAACACATAAGGACATTTACTGAGCCTCTGCTACAAGACTGTCATCAGAGACTAAGTACAAAGTTAGAAATAGAGAGCAGGGAATACTCACGTGATCATTTTAACCAATGCCTTAGGTCATGATACCTCTGTAAATATACTGCATTGGTTTACAATTTATAAATCAGTATGACATTTCCATTCCTGACTTGTGCCTCAGCACCAAGAGTCAGATTTTGAAACTCATCATATTCAGGATGATTAAGAACATTTCATCAAATTCCACCAGGCCATTTTTCAAAACTCAGAATATCTTTATTCTGGCATAAAATTTGGAATTATGACTGGTAGATTGCTTATAGTTCCTTGGTTACTTACGGAGAACATAGAATTTAGCAACATACAGATTTTAGCCAACATAATTACTGTAGCAATCTATACACAGTACCACAGAGGACTGGAGTTCACTTGCCATCAGGCTCAGACACTAGATTAGGTTATGGAAGCCTAACAAAGCAAACAAAAGTAGGGAGGAACACTGGGAATGTACCATCTATATGGAATATTGATCTATAGCAAATCTGAACCTGGACTCCTCAGTCAGTTCAAGAAAACAGGTGAACATCTTGAATGTTACAGAGGATCCTTTCCTAGGTCCTCAAAGGTGGAGAAATTACAGAAAGAAACATTTTAGAACTGGTGAAATCTGAATATAGACTGTATCTTAATGTAATACATTTGTACTACTGATCAATTTCATGATTTTGAGAAACGTACCAAGGTTAATTTAAAAGGATGCCCTGGATCTTACAAAGTGAATGCTGAAGTATTTGGGGTTATTTAGACATATCTGGAACTTACTCATAAGGGATTCTTAATATAAGAACAATAACTGGGCAGGTAGAAAGTTAAAGAAACAGGGAAGGAAAGATGGGGATGAAGGGAGGAAAAACTAGAAAAAGAAGAAAACAATGTAGAAAAAATCTGGGTGACGTGTATATGGAGGTTCTTTATAGATCTCTGCAATTCTAAATGTAAAATTATTTCAAAAATAAATTCAGAAAAAATAAACACTGGTATAAGATATACTTAGGAAGTTTGTGAACCCCCACAAAGCACTACATTTACAAGAGGTCAATGGTTTCTACCTCTGACAACTCTTGTGAATAGAGTTGTCACTATCTTTTTTTTATTCATGGCCACTTACTATTTACATTTAAGTTAAAAATACCATTTTCATCTATTAGATTGGCTAAAATGTTAAAGGACTGATAATATCCACCATGTACAATTTTTATGGAAATCAGCACTACCATTTCTCCATTTATGTTTGCTGTCCTAGAAAACATTTCAGAGCAAATTTACAGTATCTACTAAAACTAAAATATGCAGAATTGATGGTCCAACAATTCCACATCTAAAAATCTATCACAGAATTAGACCAATTTTTATATATAAAATTATATACATGACAGAATTATATGCAACAATAAAAACAAAGTTAACCTGCATTTCCAAATGAAGAAATGGAAAATTAATTATAATATGTACTTATACAGCCAATGGAAACTCTGCAGATAAGCTCTATTTATTGGTTTGGAAAATTTCTGCAAAATATTAAAGAAAAAATAAAGTTGTAAAACAACAAATACCATAATGATGGCATACTTGTAAAATACACTCAACATAAACTTAAATATAGACAAATTACTGACCTCTATACCACAAACAGTCAACTCTTATCACTCCTAGAAAGTAGGAATGTAGGATGAAGGATAAATGACTAGAGTCTAAGTTGTTTAATAACCCTTCATTCTTGGATGCCCAGTTTCAACCCACTAGGTATCAGGCTTGTACAGTGAGAGAGGTTGGGCAATGCAGTTAGTAGTTCCCTGATAAGACAGTGCATCTGATGTTCCAGAAGTAGATAAAACTTTCAGTAAACACAACTATCTATCTATATTAAGCCCACTTAGGTGATCATCAGAGTAACGTGGATTTAAAGGAAAACCTCGTGTGTTTTTTCTGGTGCAGTCCCAAAGAAGAAAATGCCAGTATAGCCAAGAAAATTATGGAACTATTTCTCTACAAGATTGCATTATCATGGTTCAAAATGTCAACACAAGGATCTGGCTCTCCTTATACAACCAGAGTTGTGATGGGATCAAGATCTTAAATTCAGGTATGGGAAAGATGACAACTATAATCAAGAATCAGACACTGTTCTAGATGAGACCTAGTAGATTCAATAAAGAGGAAAACTGGAGAGGTCTATTGCAGATAATACATATATTTTAACAAGATCTTGTTTGGGACCCCTCTAAAAACTGTGAGCTTCTGATTCAAATAAGGAGTATCTTATAAATGATACCAAAACTGGCACATGGGAGGCACTGTGAAAGTCTGGCTATTACCTGGGACAAGACTAAGGTGTCCATGGGGTTGCATTAATTACATTTATCAGACACAAATCTCACACTTGTAAAACATGGATAAAAAAATGCAACGATGTAAATACAACAATAAAGAAAACACAAGATATATTCAGAGCACAGAGAAGTACAAACAACATTTCAGGCAATTAATTCTCAAAAGCATGCCAATTCTATTCCTGAGTAGACATATATAAAAGATGTGCCCTTTGGGATACAAAGATGCAACAATGTCCAAAAGGGGGAAATAATGACAACATTTGAGTGCTGTGGAATCACTGCAGAAGATATCTATGATCCTCTTGTCCACATGTTCACCACCTGGGAGAGTACAGAGGAAGAGATGGCAAATGAAAACAAACATCAGGTTATCATGCAGCCAGGCCTCATGACAGATGGGTATCATCTTTATGCCAAGATTTAACTGGTACTCCATGGAAAACAACTTCCATCATCCTAACTACAAAAATCTATCTCATGACTACAAACACCAGGTATAAGTACAAAAATGATGAAACTGTAATTTTCTTTCCTCAGCTCATTTACTGAGACCCTGGTACCCATCTTGTATTCAAAATTATTTCCATGCCATTCAACCACACATGCATTCTTTGAAATACCATTTCCAATGTAACTTCTTACTGCTAATTTATAAACCAGTTCAGAGTTAAAAATAAAAAGACAACAGCACAACCAAAAGGTAATAATGTGTTCTATGAATTCCTTAGTGTTTCATGGAAATCTCTCCAAAACCAAAACCCATTATCACAATATCCACATTCTTCCTGCTGGTGCAACTTCTGATGGTCGTAACTGCAAGAAAACTCTTTGTATTTTAACTAGTGACTTCATTAAGTGTTTTTCATTAACAAGAGACAACTCAAAAATCTGAGGTTAAACTCAAAAAATCACAAAGCTCACTCACCTAGAGCCAGACATCCTGGAATGTGAAGTCAAGTGGGCCTTAGAAAGCATCACTACTAACAAAGCTAGTGGAGGTGATGGAATACCAGTTGAGCTATTCCAAATCCTGAAAGATGATGCTGTGAAAGTGTTGCACTCAATATGCCAGCCAATTTGGAAAACTCAACAGTTCCCACAGGACTGGAAAAGGTCAGCATTCCAATCCCAAAGAAAGGCAATGCCAAAGAATGCTCAAACTACTGCACAATTGCACTCACTTAACATGCTAGTAACGGAGAAGGCAATGGCACCCCACTCCAATATTCTTGCCTGGAAAATCCCATGGATGGAGGAGCTTGGTAGGATGCAGTCTATGGAGTCGCTAGGAGTCAGACACGACTGAGCAACTTCTTTCACTTTTCACTTTCATGCACTGGAGAAGGAAATGGCAACCCGCTGCAGTGTTCTTGCCTGGAGAATCCCAGGGACAGGGGAGCATGGTGGACTGCCATCTCTGGGGTTGCACAGAGTAGGACATGACTGAAGCGACTTAGCAGCAACATGCTAGTAAAGTAATGCTTAAAATTCTCCAAGCCAGGCTTCAGCAATACGTGAATCGTGAACTTCCAGATATTAAGCTGCTTTTAGAAAAGGCAGAGGAATCAGAGATCAAATTGCCAACATCTGCTGGATCATGGGAAAAGGAAGAGAGTTCCAGAAAAACATCTATTTCTGCTTTATTGACTATGCCAAAGCCGTTGACTGTGTGGATCATAATAAACTGTGGGAAATTCTAAAAGAGATGGGAATACCAGACCACCTGACCTGCCTCTTGAGAAATTTGTATGCAGGTCAGGAAGCAACAGTTAGAACTGGACATGGAACAACAGTTCCATGTACTACAAAAGGAGTACGTCAAGGCTGTATATTGTCACACTGCTTATTTAACTTATATGCAGAGTACATCATGAGAAACGCTGGGCTGGAAGAAGCACAAGATGGAATCAAGATTGCTGGGAGAAATATCAGTAACCTCAGATATGCAGATGAGATCACCCTTATGGCAGAAAGTGAAGAGGAACTAAAGAGCCTCTTGATTGAAGTGAAAAGAGGAGAGTGAAAATGTTGGCTTAAAGCTCAACCTTCAGAAAACGAAGATCATGGCATCTGGTCCCATCACTTCATGGCAAATAGATGGGGAAACAGTGGAAACAGTGTCAGACTTTACTTTTTGGGCTCCAAAATCACTGCAGATGGTGATCGCAGCCATGAAATTAAGATGCTTACTCCTTGGAAGGCAAGTTATGACCAACCTAGATAGCATATTCAAAAGCAGAGACATTACTCTGCCAACAAAGGTCCGTCTAGTCAAGGCTATGGTTTTTCCAGTGATCATGTATGGATGTGAGAGTTGGACTGTGAAGAAAGCTGAGCACCGAAGAATTGATTCTTTTGAACTGTGGTGTTGGAGAAGACTCTTGAGAGTCCCTTGGACCTCAAGGAGATCCAACCAGTCCATTCTAAAGGAGATCTGTCCTAGGTGTTCAATGGAAGGACTGATGCTAAAGCTGAAACTCCAATACTTTGGCCACCTCATGCGAAGAGTTGACTCATTGGAAGACTCTGCTGGTGGGAGGGTTTGGCAGGAGCAGAAGGGGACGATGGAAGATGAGATGGCTGGATGGCATCACTGACTCAATGGACATGAGTTTGAGTGAACTCCAGGAGCTGGTGATGGACAGGGAGACCTGGCGTGCTGCGATTCATGGGGTCGCAGAGTCAGACGTGACTGAACAACTGAACTGAACTGAAATAAATTAATAAATTTGCCAAACTAAGCCAAAAGCAGCCTAGATAAAAATGCATTCCCAGTTTGGATTCAGATTTCTTCCAACTATGATAGGTATCTTTGAAACAACTAATAAATTTACATGAGGATTTATTTTAAAATATATTAAAGGATTCTAGTTAATAGGGATAGGAAATTGTAGTCATGTGTTCTGTACACATACATATAGGCCCAAAGTATTGCTGTATTTCTAATTTTCAAAATTTGGCAATGTTCTGATAACTATTAGTTCTAGTTGCTAATTATGTGAAAGTTTATTACACTCTCTTCTGTCTTTGAAACTTTTATAACAAAAACTGGATAGTTCTCAAAAAGCTACCCAGGGAATTGCCGTGACTCCTAGCAATTTTATTTCTAAGTAAAAATCCAAAAGATATGAAAACAGAGACTCAGACATTTCTATACCAGTGTTCATAGAATCACTGTTCAATGTGGATGCTACTAGCCCTATTATTCAAAGTAAAATAGCGGAAACACCCAAGTTCATCAACAGAAAAAATGTGGTTTATACACAGAAATCCATAAAAAGAAAAATGAAGTTCTGATACTTATCTTGCTCTCAAATTTTATTTCCCTTTAAGGAACCAGGGATCCTAGGAGAAACGGTGGGTTTCACACTGGGGTTAAGATAAGAACAAAATGAACCTGGATACTGTTACTAGAGAAAGGATAGGGACATGTTGAAAAGACAGAGGCCAAATGTAGGATAATTCAGGAAAAAAAAATGTAGTGTAGTGGAGACCCATCTTTATCTATAGGGTAAAGAAAATATCCATGAGTCTACACTGAAATGAATAACTGAAAAACTGGGGGAGAATGGACAACTCCCAATCGGACAACTTCACATGATAAAATGTAGGCACAGAGGAAACCAGAATTGAAAGACACATGTACCCCAATGTTCATCACAGCACTGTTTACAACAGCCAGGACATGGAAGCAACCTAGATGTCCAACAGCAGAAGAATGGATAAGACTGTTGTGGTATGTATACAAAATGAAATATTACTCAGCTATTAAAAAGAATACATTTGAATCAGTTTTAATGAGGTGGATGAAACTGGAGCCTATTATACAGAGTAAAGCAAGTCATAAAGAAAAACACCAATACAGTATACTAACACATATATATGGAATTTAGAAAGATAGTAACAATGACCCTATATGCAAGACAGCAAAAGAGACACAGATGTAAAGAAGTCTTTTGGACTCTGTGGGGGAAGGCAAGGGTGGGATGATTTGAGAGGGTAGCATTGAAACGTGTATATTATCATATGTGAAGTGGATTGCTAGTTCAGGGTTGATGCATGAGACAGGGTGCTCAGGGCTGGTGCACTGGGATGACCCAGCGGGATGGGATGGGGAGAGAGGTGGGAGGTGGGGCTCAGGATGGGGACACATGTACACCCATGGCTGATTCATGTCAATGTATGGTAAGAACCACTACAATATTGTAAAGTAATTAGCCTCCAATTAAAATAAATAAATTAAAAAAAATAAAAATAAAATGTAGACTTAACAGATTTTCTTAAAATTATGATTTGACAAGAAACTTCAATGCACACTAAAATTAGCATATCAAAGTACGATAAAGAGCACTGGCATTATCTTTCACAAAAGATACTTATTAATTACAACACTAAGTAAGTAAAGCTACATCACTAGTCATAAGGCACTGTCAACATTTGTTGTTGGTTAGAACATCTGACTCTCTTGTGATTCCATGGACTGTAGCCCGCCAGGCTCCTGTCCATTGGATTTCTTCAGCAAGAATACTGGAGTGGGGTATCATGCCATCCTCCAGGGGGTCTTTCAGACCCAGGAATGCAACCCAAGTCTCCTGCTTGGCAGGCGGATTCTTTACCACTGAGCCACTAGGGAAGCCCACTGTCAACATTATATGATCCCTAGTGATTTCCTTGGAGAAGGAAATGGCAACCCACTCGTGTTCTTGCCTGGAGAATCCCATGGACGGGGAGCCTGGTGGGAGGCCGTCTATGGGGTTGCACAGAGTTGGACACGACTGAAGCGACTTAGCAGCTAGCAGCAGCAGCAGTGATGAACTGAGAACTACATCACTTCCATAGTATTTTTGCCAAAAGTGTATAATTTCAAACTCAAAGGAAAGAAAAAAAAGCACACAAACCCAGATGCACGTGGTTCACGTATTTTGTAGATTCTCCAAGTGTTATAAATCAAGAAAATCCAAGCAAACTGAACACCCGTCCCAAATGAGAGATTAAGCAGACTTTGACAACTACATGCAATGTTGGATACCACTTTAGATGTATAAAATTATCAGTTGATAATAGCACATCAATAGACATTTACTGCTCTTTATAACTGTATACTGCAGAGGAAAGATGTTTACATAAGTAGTTGGAAAATATTAAAAACACAAATGAACAACAACAAAAGCCTATGTAGTTCCCTGCAATATTCATGGAGGTATAAAGTCATATATCAATATAGAATTAAAAACTAAATAAGGCTAGTATTTTCTGTTTTCCAGTCTACATGAAAAAACATTCAAAACAGTTTTGACAGAGCTAGTAAAGCAAACACAAAATAAAGTTCTGTGTTTAGGACTATCTTCTCAGAAAGTGCCAATAAAATAATGATGGCTATAATAGGGGGTATAAATAGGGTTATAAAAGAGGTAATATAAAAATAAACAAATTGTAGTTCACATATTCATTGGATACAAAAATTTTCATTTTTAGAAAAATTCAGCTATTTTATCTTAATAATTAAAATGGCAAATATGATCAACTTGAAAACAAAATATATTTTATTAAACCTGTCACTAAATTTGATGAAAAATTCTTAAAAGGAGAAAAAGTTCCTAAGATGACTCTTAAGTACTTAAAAATTAAAATCATAATGAGTTTCAATGAAATTGTATTTAAAAAATATTAAAGCTGATTTACATATATTAATATGGAAAAAAACCTAGTTTTCAATCCCTATCACTATATTAACAAAACTATGAAATGCTTGGGAATGAATTTTAAAGGAAAGCTAAACTAGCAGTATTCCAACATAACAATTTGATTTTAGAAAAATATAAAGACATACCTTGTTGTTTGACAGGAAGACTCAATTTTAAAGAGATCTAGTCTCTCCTAATTAATCTATTAAATTGTTGCAAATGAAATAAAAACTGCATTATTTTTTCCAACTTGCAATGTAATGTTAAGCATCAATTGAGAGAAAAAATGCAAGTGTTGACAGGGAATATTCTGAAAAAGAAGAGAAATGAGATAGAGCTCAATGGAATAGAAGATTCATCAGTAATTTTAAAGTAACAATAGAAAGTAAGGCAGACAAATAAATAGAAATTCAACCAATTATATGTCAGAATTTCTATGATTATGGTAAAAGTGAAGATGAGTTTTTAACTACCTAAGTCAAGGTAAACAATTTGAATATGTAATGCTTTAAAACCACAGTAAGGATAAATGGAAAGAGAAATAAAATGGCAAAACATCTGATGAAAAAAACACAGATGAAGAAATGATACTAATACAAACATGTTTTAAAGAAAAACACAAACCTCAAAAGGCATAAAACATAGTATGATTATATTTTAATACACAACCAAAATACAGACCACCACAGTAAATTGACAGCAATAAAATATGGTATTTCATTTGCACTACACTAAGACATTGATATACCAAGGAAACTGAAAGGGAAAAAAAAACAGAGCAAAATGAAATAATGCAAGAGACTGTAAGGATTAAGCATATATGAAGATGACAGACTGAACAGTAACAGAAGAAAGGCAATTTCTTTGTAACATCATATTGCCAAAAAATAAAAATGTAACATTTATACAGTTTTAGGAAATATATCCACATAAACACTTGTAGATAAGATTGATGAAATCCTGTCTATATAATAGAGGAAAATCTATTTTACTTTGGACTCGAAACTATAAATTTTGGGTATCCTTAGTCTTCACAGTTTCATTGGAATTATTTCAACAAATTAGTTGGATAAATGTACAATTTATATATAAACAACACTTACTGCATAGAAAAATCTGTGGCTAGTATATACAAATCCCCCAAAATGCCATGAGTGTTAATTTATCAATAAACTCATAAGATATGCACAAAATTTCATCATTAAGTAGATAAGACAGACAGACGTGGCAGAATCAGAGGAGGGAAAACGGCATTTAAGAAGTAAAATGTTACACTTAAAATTTTCCATATCCTTTGAAATCTTGAAAATTGTGTTTTTTATGAATCAATTTTAAATTTCTCTGTGATAAATGAAAATTTTAAATATATGCACTAATACTTCTGGGAGCAATGAAATGAAGCTTTGACATTACAAAGTCCTGACTGAGCGTCTTTGTGTAACAATGTCTCCATCATTCAAGCTCCTGAGATTCAGTCCATTAGCAACAATGAAAACAGTCCACATGCCTGGTTACAATTCTCTCCAATACCACCCTTTAAATTTGAGCCTTCTCAGCCTGTTTTTATGATCTACAGGGAGTGTCTGCTGCAATACAATAATGAGGATTTGCCATACATTATGAAGACTATTTTTTGGTTTTATGGAAGATGGTGGCAGAATCAACGGTATCAGTTTTCCTATGTAGTCGTCACTTGAGAGAACACACTGGGAAAAAAATGGGTAAAGGTTAGTAGCACACTTCATTTCATTACATAAAATGAAATGCAATAAATAGCTATTCTAATATGAAAAAACAACAAGTGAATCAAAATTTGCTTTGGAATTCTTTTAACAATGAGAAAGCCAGGTATTGGTAGTCTTCTATCTCGCTTCTTATATTGTCTCCTCACATTGTCTATGCTTCCTTTTTATTACTCTTTCATCTACAGCTCACTCACTCATGATATCATGCAATCTACATGGCTTTCTGTATAAGAAACATACCAATACCTAAATATTGCAATGAAAATAACCAAGAAACTTAATCCATTTGATAAGAAAAATAGTAACTATATTAAAGATATAGAGGCTACAATGGAACTTAGGAAAACATTTTAGTTCCTAATCCATTACTCTGCTGCTGCTGCTGCTGCTGCGTCACTTCAGTCGTGTCCGACTCTGTGCAACCCCATAGATGGCAGCCCACCAGGCTCCCCTGTCCCTGGGATTCTCCAGGCAAGAACACTGGAGTGGGTTGCCATTTCCTTCTCCAACGCATGAAAGTGAAAAGTGAAAGTGAAGTTGCTCAGTCATGTCCAACTCTAGCAACCCCATGGACTGCAGCCTACCAGGCTCCTCCGTCCACGGGATTTTCCAGGAAAGAGTACTGCAATGGGGTGCCATTGCCTTCTCCACCCATTACTCTAGTTCCTATTAAAATGGCTGAGCAGGTACCTCTCAAAAAACCATTAATCTTCTCTTTGAAAAAATGAAAGAAAATGAAAGGACAATGGGTCTGTCATGTCCGACTCTTTGTGACCTCATGGACTATACAGTCCATGGAATTCTCCAGGCCAGAATACTGGAGTGGGTAGCCTCTCTCTCTCCAGAGGATCTTCCCAACCCAGGTATCGAACCCAGGTCTCCTGCAATGCAGGCGGATTTTTCACCAGCTAAGCCACAAGGGAAGGCCAAGAATACTGGAGGGGGTAACCTATCCCTTCTCCAGTGGATCTTCTTTACCAACTGAGCTATGAGGGAAGCCTGTAATCTTCTCTTTAGTTATGATTTATGCCTGAGGAAAAAGGAAACATTTTCTGATTAAAACCTTTACTTTCAAGGTTATCCCATGGACAGCAGGTGGGCAATAAGGCTTTCTGAGAAAGAATGTTTAACAATTTGTCAGTATTCAGTTCTTGCCAGCCCATCCCATGAAGTAATCTTACAGCAAGGTAGAATGGGAAATGAAGGAAAAGCTCCTGGAGTGTCAAGGGCAGGAATTCAGCATCTGTTACAACATTACTGACTTTATCAACAGCTGTCCCCTCTCATTCTTCCTATAGTTTCACAGCTTCAGGAGTTCTAAGATTCTACATTTCAGTATCTACATACTGGACCTGAATCTTTTCTATTTTGTATTTCCCAAGTGACTTAATCCAAAAATCATGTACTTTTTTTTTCTAATTTCTTATCTTTTGCCTAATTAACTCCCCAAATCACAAAACAATTCAGTATGACTTTATGTCAGGCAATGAGTAAGGTATTTGCCAAAAATTATCTACAAGAGATTCTGAGTGTGAGAAAAGTGGAATTCTGAAAATCAAGGACCCCTTCAAGAACAAAACAACAAACTACTGAAGCTCCACATTTGTAGCTCTTAAACTACTGTACTGTCTTCAATCTAGTCTTACAAGCTATCTGTGCCTGCAGTCACCTTGGCATTATCCCACCATGCTATGAAATTCTGGTTGGCCATATGATAAGGTTAGCCAACAGAATATGGCAGAAATGATGTTACATGACCTCTGAAACTAGATCAAAAAAGGTCATGCCACTTCAAACACTTCTTTTTATGATTCAAGTGAGAACCTGTGTGATGGTTAAAAGCCTTTTAGCTAAGCCCAACCTTCCAAGTCATCTAAAACCAGTGCCAGATGTGAGTGAAGAAGTATCCAGAAGACTCTAGTGGTTTGAATCACTCTCCATCATTGAACTGGGTCTTCCCAGTTGATTCTTCATACATTCTGGAACTCTCAGAAATCTTCACCCACAGAATCTGTAGAAATAGCACAAGAATGTATTATATATCACCAAATTTAGCATAATTTGTTACCTATATGTTATCTGAACAATAAACACTAGCTGCTACCAAAATTCTATCAAATTTAAGAAAAGCAGAATATCAGTTCCTATCTAACCAAAGTGCCCTGCCCTGAATCAAATGAGCACTCAGACTGCCCTTACAATCACTATCACCAAGGGGTTTTCCTGAGCCCAGAGATGGGAGTGAAGAAAACCTGGAATGAGCAATAATGCAACTGGTCTGGTGACAATAATTATTGACATTAAAACAAAGATGGCAAAAGTATCTTTTCTTAAACTACTACCTCCCTACAGGGAAAAAGAAACATAGTAAGGTAAAACACACAGCATTCTGACCAAACACTGAAGCAGCAGCTTAAGTGGAGGCTAATGTCGAACTAACACTTAGAAACAGTTCCTCATTAATCAATCCTGTAGCTGATTCAACTCTCCAACTTCAACATGACTTTACTACTATTATTCTATATTAGCACCTTTGTTAGGCTGCCATCAACCTCTACCATTATCATACCACCAAACTACACATGCAAAAATAGCGGGTCTATTTCCTAATTTAAAACTAGTAAAATATTGATCATTTGTTTTGCAATATTAGTTATGTTATTGTGTTTGGTGTTAAGTAAATTAATTGAAGGCAGGCCATCGCCTACATTATTCATGGACTCCATCTTTAATACAATTATATTTTTAAATAACTGTCTTACTTACCGATTCTCAGGAATATCTGATAATTCCAAGCTGCACAAGAACAAAGTCTGCACCAGTGTTATTTTCCTGAGCCTAGCCAAAATCTTGTCCTAATACAGCATTTCTTGATCCAGAACCTTCTTACTTGTGGTTTACAGTTGAGATTTATAAATTAAGGAACTCCGTAAGAAGAATGTTCCTGATGATGTCAGATATCCTCAGATTATCTGCATGCTATGTTCTTCTTTCACCATATTTACCTGAGAAGCAAGAATACAATAAAGCCAAGGTCAGATACAAATAAAACTCCAGGAGACACTAATTATAACTTTAGAAGTGACAGGAATAGTGAATGCAAATTAAAAAACTAGCAAATATGACTAACCCAAATGGAATTTTTTTTTTTTTACTTACACCTTCTCAGAGTACTTTCAGCATGAATGTTGAGACTACTGAAATTTTTCATACCAATTCTGAATAATCTAAAAAGCCATGAAGACCTATGATCAATCCATTTAACAGACTCAAACTACTGTAAAAGACAATAATCCATTCTATTAGGCCCATTAATTAAGAGTAATTCCCAAGCTATTCCAAGAGACTTTCCTTCAACAATTAGCCACAAATATGGCACTATCTTATAAAATTGCCCTTTATAGAAACTTTCAATGACTATTTTTATCATTCATGTGTTTGTCAACCCAAATATAACTGTATAGCACCTACCTCAAATCCCATCTTCTCCCTTCTTTCCAAGGGTAATCAAATTCTCTTTGTTTCACTGTTTAAAACTCTCTGCGGCAGTAGTATCTAAGTCACACGTTCTTCATGATCACTCAGAACTACGCGTAACAGTCACTGGGAATACAAAGCTGGATACAACGGCCCAACACTCCCAAAATGTCAACAGGTAATGATGAAGACAAGCACAAACTGGCTGTATCTTTTTAAGTTCCTTTGGTTGTTAGATGTTGCTTTCGAAATACATTTAAAAATTTAAAGGCAGTAAATAGCAGCTGTCCTTTTTCCTGGTATGTTTATATAGTAATGTTAAATTTTTGCTATGATTTTCCAGACAACTTTCTATTCCATAATGCACATTTACACTTTTACATTGTCATGTAGCAACATATGTTTTAGTACTGAACTTACATGTGCAAAAGTTTCAAAAAGAATGCTAAAATAATCACCATTATAGTTAACACTACTGAGTAAGCATTATTTAACTCTATTATCATGTCAGAATAAACCCATTCCTTAGGAATAGTAACCATTAATATTTCAAACAGAGGCATATGGACACATCTCAGCATACACATTTAGTTGTTATCTGTTCAAAAATGACAATTAAAAGAATCAACTTAAAACATTCTTCAATATCAGAATATTTTTTCAGTGTCTGAATGACAGTCAAACAAATAAGCTATCATTACAGTTCTTCTTTTAATGATGTATATTTCAGACATTCAAATTATGTTACAATCTGTAACATATTTTCTTCTTTATGAATTTGAGAACAGTAATAGGTAAAATCCCATCAGCAAGTTTTATCATTTCAAAAGTTTTACATATGCAAATTTTGATTGTCATTGCCAAACTGCTATACAAAATAAGATATACTAATGATACCTCTAACAAATTTTCATTATTTACATTATAAGTAACTGAGAATACTCCTGACATTAGTTACTGATTATACTATACAAATTTAACTACCCACCAGAAAACTTTCAAAAGCTCTCAGAAAAAAACCTCAAAATCACAGAAATTCTGTTCTCACAAAAGTATATATGGAAACATTAAAAAAATACATAGCCACTTAAACATTTTATATAAAAATTAACATTCGTTTAGATATAAATGAAGCAGGTTTCTACACATTTAAGCTTATAACTGAAATTCCATTTTCATTTTTTTCCTAAAAAAAGTAAAGCATGAATAGATGTTTAAAAAGAAATTATCCCTAAAACTAATTTTACATATGTATGTGTATTATACATTTACAGTATGTTTGTATATGCATATAAATTCTCAACCAGTATGTGTATATAGTATAGCAAAATAACCATTACTTTATGTTAGCTATAAGAACAGCTATGACTTAAATGACAATTCCTTTAATGTCTTCCTTTCTTCCTAAAGATAAAAATAAAATCCTTTGGTCATTTTTCTTTGTTAAAAATATACAGTCTAATCTTTTCCTATGAGAATCTAACAATCTGAAGACATGGAGACAATCTAGGTATCCCTATGCCCCAAAAATCACTGCATAAACTGTAATGATAGACCCAAGATGGAAGAGCAGATGGTCAGGCGCTTATCTTCTCAACTCCAAAATTACAACTCGCTGCTGGACAACCGTTGATAGGAGAATGAAGGATCCCACCAAAAATAAACTCCACATCCAAGGGCAAAGGAGAAGCTCCAGCAAGATGGCTGGAGGGACGAAATTGTGTTTAGAATCAAACCCCATATCCGCCAGAGATGCTCAAAGGTCTCAAACAAAACCTTGGGCTCACCGGGGATGCCAGAGTCTGAGCCAGACCTGCCTTTGAGTTTGAGTGTCTCCTGCGGAGGCATGGATCAGCAGGGGCCTACTGCTGGGGCAGGGGCTCTAGATGCAGCAGACCTGGGTATAGCATAAGCACTCCTGGAGAAGGTCACTATTAACCCCACAACAGAGCCGCCAGAACTTACACAGGACTGGGCAAACAGACTCTTGGAGGGCACAAAGAAAACCTTGTGTGCACCAGGACCCAAGAAAAACGAACAACGGCCCCAAAAGAAACTGACTCAGACTTGCTGGTGAGTGCCCAGGAGTCTCTGGTGGACGCCTGGGTCGGCAGTGGCCTGCTACAGGGCCGGGGCACTGAGTAAAGCAGTGTGTGCACAGGACCTTTTGAAGGAGGTCGCCATTATCTTCATTACCTCCACCATAGTTTGGCCTCAGGTCAAAAAACAGAGAGGTAACACAGCCCCACCCATCAACAGAAAATCAGATTAAAGATGTACTGGGTATGGTCCAGCCCATCAGAAGAAGACCCAGTTTCCCCCTCAGTCAGTCTCTCCCATCAGGAAGCTTCCATAAGCCTCTTAGCCTTCTCCATAAGAGGGCAATCACAGAAAACTAATCACATGGACCACAGCCTTGTCTAACTCAATGAAACCACGAGCCATGCTGTGTAGGGCCACCCAAGATGGACGGGTCATGGTGGAGAGTTATGGAAAAATGTGCTCCACTGGAAAAGTAAAAAGCAACAGTTAGAACTGGACATGGAACAACAGACTGGTTCCAAGTAGGAAAAGGAGCACGTCAAGGCTGTATATTGTCACCCTGCTTATTTAACTTATATGCAGAGTACATCATGAAAAATGCTGGGCTGGAGGAAGCACAAGCTGGAATCAAGATTGCCGGGAGAAATATCAAGAACCTCAGATATGCAGATGACACCACCCTTATGGCAGAAAACAAAGAACTAAAGAGCCTCTTGATGAAAGTGAAAGAGGAGAGTCAAAAAGTTGGCTTCAAACTGAACATTCAGAAAACGAAGATCATGACATCCAGTCCCATCACTTCATGGCAGATAGATGGGGAAACAGTGGAAACCGTGCCTGACTTTATTTTTCTGGGCTCCAAATTCACTGCAGATGGTGACTGCAGCCATGAAGTTAAAAGACGCTTGCTCCTTGGAAGAAAAGTTATGACCAACCAAGACAGCATATTGAAAAGCAGAGACATTACTTTGCCAACAAAAGTCCTTTCTAATCAAAGCTATGATTTTCCCAGTAGTCATGTATGATGTGAGAGCTGGACTATAAAGAAAGCTGAGTGCCAAAGAATTGATGCTTTAGAACTGTGGTGTTGGAGGAGACTCTTAAAGAGTCCCTTGGACTCCAAGGAGATCCAACCAGTCCATCCTAAAGGAAATCAGTCCTGAACATTAACTGGAAAGACAGATGCTGAAGCTGAAACTCCAATATTTTGGCCACCTGATGCAAAAAACTGACTCATTTAAAAAGACCCTGATGCTGGGAAAGATTGAAGGCAGGAGAAGGGGATTAAAGAGGATGAGATGGTTGGAGGGCCATCACTCACTCAATGGACATGAGTTTGAGTAAGTTTCAGGAGTTGGTACTGGACAGGGAAGCCTGGCATGCTGCAGTCCATGGGGTCGCAAAGAGTGGGACATGACTGAGCAACTGAACACCAAAATATTACACAGTCCTAAAAGCCAATTATGAGTTGTATTCCACTGCTAATACATTCATAGAAGCCACCTCATGATATTGTTATATTTACAAATTTATACTTAGTGAAATCCCATGCACCTAGAAAAACTAGATTTTTTAATGATTCTTTTACTGCTATTTACAATGTTGTCTTGTATGTTGTCATGCATTCCAATTAAATACAATACTGTATAATTCAAAGACAATAAAATCTTATAAGATACATTTCCTTTGATTAAAATATATAATGCCCTATCAGCAGTACAACTACAAATTATGACTTGACTTTTTTAATGTACAAAAACCTAAGCACTAAACAATGATTAAAATATAAAACTTTCTTTTAGATGAGAATCCAAATATGAAAAAGTACCATTTTAACTCTTGCTTTTCCATAACTCAGAAAGCAGATCCCTGAATAGGCATATAGCTCAAGAAACCCACAACAGCATCAATTTCACTGCTGAGATTTCTAAAGAAAACAATGGAACTTTACAATGAATTATTTACAAAATTATACTTTATGAGACTCTATACACCTAGAAAGTCTAGATGTTAAAAATTAAAATCTTATATCTGCCTATTTACAAAGCTGTCTTGAATATTGTCATGCAACCAAGGGAACACATACAGAACTGTGTATTGTTCCAAGAGGTAGTATAAAATTTCTTTGACAAAGTCATTTTTTAATTTGAATGTTAAGAGGAAAAAAATAAAGATAAAAAAAGTAAGAAGGGTGAGTAGTTAGAGTACAGGGGATTTTTAGGGCCATTACAATATGATGATGATTAATACATGTCATTATACATTTTTCCAAACTCACAGAATGTACAAAAGCAAGAGTTAATCCTAATGTATATAAACTACTGACACTGAGTGATTGTGTCAATGTGGGCTCATCCATTTTAACAAATGTACAACTCTCATAGGGGATTTGATAATGGAGGTGGATTTTCATACATGTACTAGGTTGATAATGGGGGGAATTATGCAAGTATTCTGGCAGAGGGTACACGGAAAATCTTTTGTGCCTTCCTCTCAAGTTTTCTGTGAACCTGAAACTGCTCTTAATAAAAATAATATAAATGAAATATATCAGGAATCTTGGTTTGAATTAGATATACCAGAAGAATTTACATGGTGTAAGTTTTAAATATACGTACTTGATACAATGGCCAATTCTTCTATATGAGAACAGGGTAAATGTGTAATCTTGTCAGTGTTTCCACTTAACAACCAATTTGCATAGCTCCAAGGCCCTGTTTGTCAACTTCGTTGCTATGTTGATTTTAAAAGACAACAGTACTAACACATTTACAATGAAATAGTTATAAAGTTAAACTTTTTAGATTCTCAGTACATTTAGAAATATTACATGTTTAAAACTAAATATTACTTTTGCTCCTTATTTACAAAATTGGTTACTGTCATGTTAACAAGTGAACACAAACATTTCTATAAAATTTTCTTTAGGAAAATGAATTGCATCAGGAACCTTAGCACATCTGGGAAAATAAGTTACACATACATGTCCCACAATTAGAGGTAAAATTATATAAGAAATGCATGTATCTAGAAAGAACACATGTTTTTAACTGCATATATAGCATTCTAAGAGTCACTCAAGAACAGTGAGAGTTAATGTACCATTCCATTTTGACAAGCATAAAGCTTATGTGCTATGAATTTTAGGTAAATATGTATTCAAAATTATGACAGAAATTTGTGAACATGTAGTGATATATGGATAAGAAACAAAAATCTGATCACAGGCACACAACCACCTAATACTGTTCCCCCCATACAGACTAAGTATAAACACATAATGGTCATGCAACACTTCTATTCATAATATATATATTTCACCATTAGTTTAACATTAATATATTGATTCCGTGTGTGTATGTGCGTGCGTGCGGTTTCAGAACACCTAGGAACTTGTTAAAGAAGAGCTTGCCTGTTAGACAAGTGTGGAATGTGTCCTTACTCTGTTCCAATATTTAAAACTCAAAATTTAGATGGAAAGAAAAAATATACAAGTCTATGTATTTAAAAATATGAATGATGATTTCTACACTCTAACAAATAATGTCTAATGAAAAAAGCCTCAAGAACACAATAAACAGAAAACCATCAAAATTCAAGCCTAATTCATGAAGATGCTCACTCTACTATATCTAAGATCAAACAATGACTGTAACTTTAAAGTTTCAATGAAAAGGTATTCTAAAATTATTGACAGAAATTAAAAATATTTTATGAAATAGCATGTATCTTCAATATACAAAATAAAGTAAGAGATCAATCCCTAACAACCAAATATATCCCAAATACAAGTAGTTTAGCAATTCAATTTGTCAAAATAGTGTTTTCACTTTAGTCTATCAGTTTGGTACTCACAAAATACATGCCTACCAGGCAAATCCTATGTAGATGTCATTTTAAAAAACTAACATTTGCTTCCCACATATCTAACAGCCTCACTATATTCTCCAGCAATAAATAAAGTTCATAAACTAAAGCCTCCTGTATTATCTGCCCTCAAACAACCCAAAGAACCTAAGACTAAAGCCAAATGATAACTGGCCCCCAAAATATTTCCATTCTATGACTTTTAGTATCACTAGTTTTATACACACATATGTGCATGTATTCATATGGATATGTATGTAAAAACATCCCTACAAAACATGGACTAAATGTTTAGAGCAAATGACTACATATTCTATTTTATTGACCACCATCTAAAAAAATCCCTTAATTGCCCAATTATTTACTCAGATAGTCTGAAAATAGGCAAAATTTTCACTCTCTGCATAGTTAATATTTTATAAAACCTGCATAAATTATAGCTCATATGCCTAAAAACATATAATAATGCTATTAAATACACATGATATAAAAAAATTCCTTTCGTCAGCCAACTATTTAATGAACTCAGGTCTGATATACTATCACTAACATCACCCATAAAAACTTACATATTGTCTATACAACTATAAATAAATACTTTAAAACAATAATTCACTATTTTCATTAAAAGTCAAATGCCACTGGCAAATGAAAACTTTTCTAACCTATGCTGTTTTACCGAATGTGAAGATTTCTCTAAGTTATATAAAGAGTTGTGTTCTTTTTGTATACAAATATATCTGAAAAACATAAAAGCAGTCCAGTGATGTTTCCACCATAATGAATCCTGTCATAAAATGATATATTTACATTAGATACTCCACACTATGTATTTCTCACAACCTAAAAATTGTGTCTAATGATCCAATGAACATACTGAGGGTGGAAGGAACATTTCTTTTGGCAAACAAAAATATTTCTATCCTATTAGGTTGATATGAATTTACAATGATATAGACAATTACAAGTTAAACAAAAAATTTAACATTGCTTGTAACAAACTGTTTAACAACTTCTACCAGAAATGAATTAATATTGGTTGGCAATTAGAATACTGATCAAATATATTTAGATTCCCAACATCTGATCATGGAGCAAAGTCTGGATGCTATTTGAGAACGCTCTTCATGCATATGCATATACATACACAATCTTCCAAAACTCCCTATTCTCTGTCTCCTAAATTCAGCTTTTATTTGCCTAACACAAAGTGGTCTAGAAATACCTCAGTAACCAACATTATATTCTACTAATTGAAATGACCCAAATGTCAGCCATCTCTATGCATGACAGGATGGTAAAGCACAGTACTTTTTCTATTATGTACAAAGCAATAAAAAAAACCCACTCAACCCTGATTATGTAAGCGTTGAGAGCCTCTTCTCTGGTGCAAAAATTTCATCTTAATAAAGGCAATCTCATACTATAAAAAGCTGTAACATAAATGCCATTACAGGATAACATCTACATTCAGATATAGCACCCTTAATAGAATTTCTTAGGTGACAGTTGAACATAGAACAATCTCTCTCATCTCAAAAAGCCATTGCAATAATCCAATCAAATGATTTCAAATGTATACATCATTCAGAGGTATTCTAACAAACCTTATTTCTATAATCATGTATTAAAAATAATTCTTCTATATATATTAACAAAATCTGTTAATATTTGCAACACACTGAGAAATGTCACGAAGCTATTATATTTGGTTATGTTATACACAGTATTTTTAAAATGCATATAAACAATAGCAGTGCCTTCTTTTGCTTGTATGATATAGTAATATTAGACATTTCCATGTCCTTCTCTTTTTGCCAGCCATAAACAATACAAAATTCTGTACAGCTTACAAAATGTCCTCAGAATCCCTTTCTAAAAGTCTTTTCCAGAAGACAATTTTACCAAATGTATTTTTAGAAACTTTCTTAGGAAACAAGCTGTATTATCTTACATAAAAATAATATATTGATGATTATAAATGTAGACCTATCTACTTGAATATTAGATTCCAAAAGATTAAGCAAAGAAAGAATACAATTAAGCTCTTACAAGCTGAATTTCATTCTCTTCACCTCCCAACATTCAATGAACAATTCATCATTCAGAGTATTTTATATCTCAATACCATTACCCAAACACAATTTTCCTAAGTATTTAAAAACATTCATAAGCTACAAATGTCAAATTAATTAATGGGATTAGAGTTGTTTTAAAATGCAATTAAGATCTGTTTATCATAAATGTACACAAATGCCATATATATAGGGCTTTCACTGGTACACTGTGATAATCCACAGCAAGGAAATTACTATTCCTCACCAATCCAAAGACTGCTAGTGAAATATCAATATTTCAGAACCAAGATGAAGTTCGGGCCAGTACTAAACTCTTATTTTGTCTATAATTTGTGTAGATGGTAAAACTTCTAACTGAAATCAAGAAGCACTGTTCTTCCCTTCCTAGGCTCATATTCCTATAGGGTTAGCTTACATGTACTTGATATTGTCCAGACTAGCCAATACTTGAAGTTTTACCAAGTTGAAATAATTTTCAAATCAGTGGACACCCTTCACATACTTGAATCTTGGAGAGAAATCTGGAATGAGAGTTGCTGTCCTGATGCTGCTGGATCAGGCAAATCAATACAGAGTTAAAGATCTAGAAAGTATCTATACAGAAGTGCTCCAGCCAAAGACGCTTTAAATTGGCAAGAGGTGTAGAATTCCTTATCAGTCAATAAGTAAAATTGCTCAGGATATTCCAGAAAAATCTTCTCATCTATGTTAATACAAAAAAAAGTTTGCATAACTACCCTAAAACCATCCTGAGTTGCACACTGATAGTATCTTGCTGTGCAAAGTTATCTTGAGACTCTTGTGGACCAAAGGGTAAGAGGAAAGGAGTTTGAAATTTATGAATCCAAATGTTCAGTAACTAGAACTGGAAAATTTCCAATTTTCACAGTGGCAAAAAAATACTCAAAATATTATCAGTTTATATAAACCTTTGTCCTCTTTTCCGATTATTGCTTATTTCTAACACTTCTGAAACATGTCAATTGCAGATTTATGAAGAACACAACGTGGTTTCATCATCTTTCTCAAAGATTGTTTTGGCCAACAGATAAATTACAGAATCTGAAGCTGGAAGTAAGGGGACCAGTTAGAAGTTTCAGTATGAAAAGCAGCTCCAAAACAGCCATCTATGTAACACAGTAGCTACTGTGCAAAAAAGATTCTAAGTTTCTGGATGAAATCCTTGTCCATCTTTCTTAGGCCTCATTCATGTCCATGAATGACAGCCAATCACCTTCAAGTTGACATCATGTTTCAAATCTCTGTAAAATTGATAGTTAAATATATATTACACAATGATTTTAAAAGGATGTTTATGAATTATTTCCTGCTTATTTGCCACTATTTGCTTTGAATTATCTGTACATGTGTTTGCAATTTTAAAAGCAACTATTCAAAGTCTTTTGCAATGAGTTGTAGGATGATGTTTATGGCACATTATAAAAACCAAGAGAATAATCAATATATTCTGCTACCCTAACAGCCTCCACATGCCTAAAGCCTGAGCTCTGCAACAAGGAAACCACTGCAGTAAGAAGCCCAACCACCACAAGGAGAGCAGCCCCTGCTTGCCACAACTGGAGAAAGCCCACACACACACCAAAAACCCAGTGCAGCCATAAATGACATCTTTATGTTTTGGGGTTTTTTTTTAGCATTTTTTTTAAAAGCACTTTTTTTTAAACACAAAAATTTTACTACCCAGTGAGCCAGACTGAAACAGATAAAGGCATTCAGTAAGAGATACACATTTCTCTCTTCACCAAAGCCCCAAATCAAAATTTGGAACTCTCACATAAGTGAGTTTAAGATAGTACAGTATTACCCAGGGAATTCCCTGGCAGTCCAGTGATTGGGAGTCCACACTTTGACTACTGAGGGCCTGGGTTCAATCTCTGGTTTGGGAACTAAGATCCCATAAGCTACAAGGTGCAGAGCTGTACTACACAATTCCCTGATCTTAGATTCTGGCTGGCACAATAAATTTTCTTACTTCTTGACTCAATCCTTACAAAAAAAAGTCAGAAAATAAACGTTAAACTGAAAGCCAAATTTTGCCTATAAGGCCAACTTTTTGTACTTACCAATAATTAAGACAATAGTGTAACAAAAATTACTATCAAAAACCTATTAGATGCCAATTTTTATTATAGGCTTTGGTGAAAGAAAAGTCATAATGACACCAAGCCTCCAGTGAACCATTAATGTTTCATTCTAATAAAGGAAGAATATTAGAAAAATCTATCTTTCCAGTATTAGAAATATTTCCAATATTAGAAAAACCATCTTTCCAAAACCTGCCATGTTATAATCTTAGACAACAAAAATATTATTCTGTAACAAGACTTTCATAAGTTTCTTCTTTGTGACTTCAGCAATTTTGGGGGATGGAATATTTGTATTGTTACTTTGACATCACTTAGGGCCACAATTCACTTAGTAAAAAAAAACTGCTCAGTCTATTTAAAATTCAAAGCCAGTGTCCAGCCAAGTTCACCAGATCGGGTAAAGTGAAAGTGAAGTCACTCAGTTGTGTCCGACTCTTTGCGACCCCATGGACTGTAGCCTACCAGGCTCCTCCCTCCATGGGATTCTCCAGGCAAGAGCACTAGAGTGGGTTGCCACTGTAGGTAGAAATTACCATGTCTAAGAAAACATACTACTCACTGAGATTGTTTCTATTCTTAGAAATATTTCTTAAAACACCTACTATTTCTTTGAAATTTTTATTAGTCATTTTTATGACTGAAGGGCAGAAGTCACAGAAACAAGACTCTTCATCTACCATTTAAAAAGCTGAATTAAGTATCCTGTAGCAATAAAGGAGCAGCTCCCCTGTACTAACGGCCCCTATGCACTGTTTGCAAAGATACACTGGCTGTGTGAATATCTGATGCTACTTATCAACATTCAAATCTAGAACAAGCAAAACTAGATTTCAAATACTGCTCTTCTAGTAGAACTTCGTCATCTTACTAAGCAACAAAGATATGCTCACTCCTATGAATTCAAATTGCAGGTATTTCCACTTTTGACAAAAAATGACTAAAATGTATCTCCATGAATACCCTGTAAACTTTATGACAAAGTACTTAGGTTCTCTACAATAAATCCTGGTATTTACTGAACAGCTATTCCCAGAGAGGAGCCTAACTTACTGACTACTAAGTATTAAGAGTATAACATTAGATATCAGATAGCCCTAGATTCTAATCTGTCACTAACACAAGTTAATATTCACTAATATAAGTATCTAATAATATTTTTAAAAATCAGTAATGGCATCTCTCTTAAACATTTACTCTGTGATAGGCTCTGATCCCATTGATCAACTGCAGACAACTGAAGAGAAATAAACTGTCCTTAAACACCAGCATCCGTGTGACAGCACTTACCACACTCACAGCATTTCATAAAATATGTTCCATAAACATTCCTTCTGGACATCACTTAGACACCTAGAACTGGTTTCCAATGTTTGATCCAAGATGTGGTAGTTTCCTTTATTTTGATCTTGTTTCTGTCTTTGTTTCCACCTTGTCACATATGTGCCTTCTGAGATCCAAAGATGAGCTTCCATTTTTGCTTTGAACAGTGTGTGTGGTATACATATATATATATATATATATATGTATACACACACACACGCACATATAAAAAAGGAAGAAAAAAATAAAATAATTACAAAAATCTACGAAAAGAAAACAAGGGATGTCTGAAGAACTGGCACAAAGTGTACTACTACACCTGCCAATTCTAGCTATTCAGCTTGCACATGTCAAGACAACATTTTTTGCCAAGAATAATATTGTCTGAAAAGTCTATTGAGGCACATTGACTAGATTTCAGAGTGTCCTTTTAAGCTCAAACTTTGAAATCATCATGTTCAGACAAGGTCCTATGTCATCATAAACCTAGCCAAGGCCTCTGCAATATGATCCTTTTTTAAAAAACAAGATTATTTTACCTGGTGTGGTTTGTTCTGTCCTAAAGGTAGTTAAGTAATATTTTTAGCCTTGTTGTAATATTACTGGGTAGGATCCACATTGACACATCAGAAAATTCAATAATCAAATTCTCTTTTCCTTTCAGAGGCATCAATTATGTGGGCAAAAAGGCACTGCATATGACTGGAAAAGTTTCAAGACAAAAAAAAAAAAAAAAAAAGCCATGATAAGATGATTTGCTTTATCTAAGAAAATTCAAATTCTGAACATTTTTATATTTATGGCCCATCCCAAAGGAGTTAGAATGCAAAGATGAATAAAACAGAATCTGGCAATGTATTATAAACTCAATAACATGTATCTGAACATTTCATAATACAATACAGGTTTGTAACTGACTACTTGCTGAAATGAGTAATAAGTCTTATTTGAAATTAACACAAGAAAGTGTTTTTTTCTGATATTTGCAGGATTTTGAAAATTCTACCATTTTCACACAATCCCATAAATTTTGTGTGACAATGGTAGAATTTTCAAAATCCTGCAAATATCAGAAAAAAAACACTTTGTGTTAATTTCAAATAAGACTTATTACTCATTTCAGCAAGTAGTCAGTTACAAATCTGTATTGTATTATGAAATGTTCAGATACATGTTGAGTTTTGTTTACAAAAGTTAAAAATTTTTTATCTCACTTAAATGCGGAATCTAAAAAATCTGAAGACTAGAATGGTGATTGTTGCCAGGGGCTTAGGGGGTAGAAGAAATGGGGAGATGCTGATCAAAGGTAATAAACTTTCAATTATATGATGAATAAATTCTAAAGATCTGATGTAGAACATGGTGACTACAGTTAATATACGGTACACTTAAAATCTGCTGTGACAAATTTTACATATAGATCTTAAATGTTCTTACTACCAAAAAATAACTCCGTAAGGAAATAGATGTGGTAATTCATCTTACTGTGGTAATCTTCTCACAATATATACTTATTACAAGACATCATGCTATGTACTTTAAAATTATACAATGCTATTTATGAATTTAAATTTATGAATTTATTTACTTACATTTATACAGTGCTATCAATGAAGCTGGGAAAAATTACAAGACTTCTAAAATTAGACATGATTACACAAGTGAGTACCAATGAACCTATGGAAGCAGGGAACTATGTCACATCTCACATGCTTCTATACTAAATCCAGTTTGTCTATCACATAAGCACAGAATACCACAAACAACTCAAAACCAGCAAGGTAGTATAATTATTATACACCAAATTCTTACTTCAATTTTTAAGTCCCAGAATTCTACTGAAAACCACAATAAAAATATATATTGCTATACAATATGTATATCTTTATGGAGCCACAGTGAATGTAATGTGAACATTACAGTAAATTACATTAAATTACAGTAAATGTGAACAGGAAACCAGGAAGTTGTTGTCCAACTACGATTTAGGTGAAACATGCACTCATTCAAATGCAGGTATGTAGGAGAAACTCTTAGGGACATCAAGTATTTACTTCCATGAGGGTCTAAAAACTGACTATGTTGGTATTAGTATGTGACCGCAAAAGAACTCTGTAGAAGCAGATCTAGCAATCCACAACAAAATACCCATACTTCTCTTACACTGTTTTCTTAGTATGTATTCTACAATGAAGAGTTCTCAAAAAAAAAAAAAAATTTCAAGTTCTAAGCAGAGAAAAATACTATTATCACCAAGTAAAAATAATGGAAGTAAGCTTTTTGCATAATCTAGGGTTCTTGCCATTCACCTCTAACTTGCAAAAGAGGCCATCTTTAATTAATACTAGAGAACAAGCAGTCTTTAAATATGCGTACCTAAAGGCTATGCACACCAGCAGATCTATACAAGGATGAGTATTTTCTTTCCAAAAACATAAAAAAGTACCACAAATTATTTAAAGCTGATCCAGAGAGCAGGCTTCTTAGAAAATAAAACTCTCTACATACTTTTTCTCTAAAAAATGAGGGTTGTATATCTGTCATATATATCAGGGTCAATTTTCTAAGAGAATGGTTTGCCTGGGGCTCTGTTATCACAAAGTTTCTTTGTAACATTTACAAACTCTAAAAAAAGTATCACAGGTATTATAAAATCTCCTAAACCAAGGAAGGCTTGGCTGCTTTTGTTCCTTACCTGAAAGTAGCCATTAATCTTAAAAATTTCTTTGGGATAGACCATATAAAGTTGGGGCCAGCACCTGTAGTCGTTTTGAATGCCCCTCTTCTTCCAGAGACTGTTATTTGAAAGACCATGATTTAAAAGCTGGAAAAGGCGACACAGATATAATCTCTGCTGATAAAATCAAAGCAGAAGACAAATTAGTCTACAAGTCTTAAATTACTAAGGAGTTATTACGGGTCTTGAACTGTGGTGTTTTACAAGCTAATTGCTACAATCAATAAGGACTCATTTATTGTCCAGTTGAAACCTTAGCCATAAAACCTAAAACCTCCAACCTCTTCAAGAGATTTCACTGTTCCATATCAACTCTAACTAGACCTAGATATTTGGGCATTCATTAATTATTTATTTGCAAGATATTGTTTACTTCTCTGAACTTCCCACACATCACTAAATGATGCAGCTGGATATGATTGTAACTGGTACTTAACAGTGAACTAGGTTCTTCCCTGGTAGTCCAGTGGTTAAGACACCATGCTTCCAACATAGGGAGTGTGCATTTGATCCTTGGTCAGGGAACTAAGATCCTACATGCTGCACAGTGCAGCCTAAGTAAAATTTAAAGGAAGTGTCCTGGGACCCATACTCTACCACTCATTTAAAAATTTGTAAATACTTACTCACTGGTAGGGAATGATGATTTACTCCAGGATCATGTCATCTCTCTGACCAGACAGGCACAAGGACACTATGTCCAAAAAGGTCATCAACTGAAATAAGCTTGCAAGGAAGGAAGAACCTTCCCATTTCAAATACTTTGATTGAAGAAACAAAATCTAATCCAGTATCAGTTTCCTTCTATAAGATGGCCTTACAAGGCATCACATCCCTACTTTCCTTTGAGTATATATGGCATGATAAAGTAGAGGGGTCAGTATAAAGTTTATTATGTGATACCAGCCAGTGCACAAAGTCAAAATTGTTAAGCTAAAACAACTATCACAACCGTTTTACCATAAGACATAAAGACAAAATAATTTAAATGAGTTGGTTAACAGGATTTACCTCATCCATAATAACTTCAAGACCAGAAAAATCCCAATCTTAATTCTGACCTCTAAAAAACATCAAAAGGCAAAAAATGTACAACAGTACCTCACAGTTTAATTGCTCTATGCATTTATTAGCTAATATTAATGGAGCAGAGGGGACAAAAGCTCACAAACATTTCACACATTTCACAAGCTGCATTGCAGGACAAAAAGTGACTAAGAAGGATCAACAGTATCCTAGGGTCTTGGTGGACGCATTCCTGGGGGAGGTGGACCTTGAAAAGAAAAAGCAAAATTCCATGAGATCATAAAAAAATAGACAAACATAAATATTCAGGGGCCTGGCTAGTACCACTGAGAAAATTATTAATACTCACTCACCTCTTATCCCTGGTGGAGGGGGTCTCATTCCTGGAGGGGGCATGCCTATTGGCGTCCCACGAGTAGGAGGAAGCCCAATTGGTGGGCCCATGGGTGGTCTCATACCAGGTGGAGGAGCCATAATTCCTAGAAAGAAAAATGGCAGGAAAAAAAAAGCACATAAATCAGCTAAGATGGTAGCATAAAGCACAAGATAATAGTTAAATAAGCCAGGTACTAAGTAAAGAGTTGAACAAACTTCTCCTTGACCATTGCTACGGCAGATCATCCCAATTCAAGAGTCCATAGTTTTCACTAAAAATCAATGGCCAAAAGTGAAAACATATTCCAAGCTCCTAGTTAGGGAGTTTGGCTGGGCCTTAATTTAGTATCTTCTTAAAGAGTGCTTTTGGTCATCATAATTTTATTTCACAGATCCACATCTGTATCTAAGAACCAAATTCTTTTAGCAATCTTCTTAGAACCAAATTCTCCATCGATTCCTTACCTGGAGGTGGGGTTGCTCGACCAACAGGTGTAGGTGCAGTCCCCCGTCCTGGTGGATACTGAGTTGGAGCTCCAGCAATGCTGGCAGTAGCAGCAACTGCAGCAGCTGCTACAGTGCCTCTTCCCTGTGGGGTCATTACCTGAGAAAGAACGCACAGACAGGCAGTAAATATAAACACTTTCTCACATCATTCAAATACAGAAAAGGCTGATCATACACTATTTATTAAACACAAAGTAATTATAGCAATTCTGCACTTCTCCCATTTTTCTCATTTAAGGCGCACTATCACCACTATCACACTCTCCTTTAAAATGAACATGTCCGCTTTTAACCTCATCAGCCCTTTGCATTCTCAACTCTGGTTTATCCATCCATATTCCTCTTCGCTCATCAGTGCTGAGTGACTGCTATCATGGTGGCTTCATAATGTATATTTGTACCTCTCTTCCCTCTACAGTATATACTGCTTTACACAGTACAGGATGTTCACTCAGTTTTTTCCATCTCCTCAGTATCAGATTCCAGGTACTTTCTCTCAATAACACTCCTGGTGCCTCACCTGTTGAGATGGCCCCCCAACCCCTCGGACAGGGCCTGCTAATCCAGCAGGAGCCTGGGGAATTGGAACACCAGCTGGAACGCCTCTGCCAGCTGCCCTGCCAACCCCAGGGCCCCCTGCAGCTCCAGCAAGTGGTACCCGAGCAATGCCAGTCTGAAACAAAAAAATACATATATAGCTTGAAATCAAATTTATGAAAGCTATCAATAATCATTCCTAAATAATTACCTCTTTTCAACATTTTCCCATATAACCTATCTCATATGAGGTTCTATATTGAAAACAGCATCAAGAGAAGCATCCTACAGACTAGATGTATACTAGTCAAATTGGGAGCCCATATATTTTTCACTTTTTCAGGATCCTATCAAGAGAAAATATATCAGCACTCCTACCCGTAACTAGATTGTAGTTAGCACATAGAATAACTCATTAGAATATGCTTAATCTCCCATTATAGACAAACAAGAACTTACATCAAGTGCTAGGCACATTTTGACAAAGGTATAGTGTACTTTATCTCTGTTGTACACTCATTTAGCAAATAATTCAAATACTGTGATTCCCTCCCACTTTAACGTTCTGTCCTGTCCTACATCTTTCTTACATCTTTGGGGGGTGGTCCCTCCACAGTCATGGAAACCAAGTTCTCCCCACGCAACAACACCAGACCCAAAACTCGCTTTTCTTCACGCTCTGGCTGCTTAGCATTCTTTGGCCTATAAATGGGAAGAAAATTTTAGTATGGTAAGTTATGGATCGACTCCCTAACATTTTTATAGATAATTACATATCAAGACAGTAATCCATGCCCAGATAGTCATGCTCAGTTACTGAGTTGTGACAAAAACAAAGAAAACTAGACTTGATATATAAAGGTGAGCTCTTTTCCTACCATACATCAAACTTCCAGATATTCCCTCAGTGTTGTACTATAGCAAAACTAATTTCTTCTTTGTGAAACACAGATGCAAATAACATTGCTAAGATTCTTTTAATGGTTGTTGCTATTGTTCAACTGGTAAGTCATGCCGACTCTGTGGCCCCAGGAACTGCAGCACAATATATTTTTCCTATCTTTCAATGTCTCCCAGAGTTTGTTCAAACTCATTCCCATTGAGTCGGTGATACCATCCAATCATCTCATCCTGTCACCCTCTTCTCCTCCTGCCCTCAATCTTTTCCAGCATAAGGGTCTTTACTGACAGCAAAACTTGGAATTTTATCTTTTTCCTTCCAGTTTTACTGACATAAAATTGACAAACCATACTGTGTTAACTTTAAGGTGTATAGCACAATGACTTATTTCATGAAATGACTACCACAATAATTTTAGTGGACCTCCAACATGTCTTACAGATACCAAAAAAAAAAGTTTTTCCTTGAAAACTCTTTTAACAACTTTCATATATAACATACAGCACTGTTAATCTCATTTCTCATGCTGTGCATTACATCCCTTGTACCTAATTATCTTAAAAATGGAAGTTCATAATTTTTAACCACTTTCATCCAATTCACCCCACCATGCCCTGCCTCTGGCAGCCACAAATTTGATCTCGTTTTCTGAATTTGTTTCTGAAGTATAATTGACCTACAACACTGCATTATTTTCTAATGCACTACACAGTAATTCAATTATTTCTATTATAAGGAGATCATTATAAAGTGATCAACAGTGGCTAAGACTTTGAAGACAGGCAACATTGAAACTTCAAGTTTTCATGTTAAAATGGGAATTAAATCATTTTTAACTAAATAAGTAAATATTGATGACAGACAACTGAAATAAGAGATGAGAACAGCAACAGGCAGTAACAGCCTAATAGCAGACACCTGCTTATTCCTAGACTTACCACATACTATATAACCATGGGAAGCGGCTTCCCAGGTGGTGCTAGTGGTAAAGAACCCATCTGTCAATGCAGGAGACATAAGAGATGTAGGTCTGAGTTCTGGAAGATGGCAACCTACTCCAGTGTTCTTGTCAGGAGAATCTCATGGACAGAGCAGCCTGGCAGGCTACAGTCCATGAGGTGGCAAAGAGTCGGACACAACCAAAGTGACTGAGTATGCATGGATATAATCAGGGGAAATCTTTTTGAACCTTTGTTAGTCTAATTTCCTCATGTGTCAGCAGCAAAAATCATATATGCATACAGCTTCTACCATATAACATAGATAGTGCCTTTTTTAGGTGAAATTATCCCTAAAACTTACTGAAGAATGAGACATAAATTAAGGATACACCTAAAGCACTCTCAATTGTCTTTAGTATTTATCAAAGTTGTAATTTTTAAAAATAGTTTTCAGTAAAAATGTAGATTATTTAAACAAAACCTAACACTGATCATTAACTTAGCATTCATCATCTAGAATTTCTGAAATGATCCAACTTCATATGCAGGAAGAAAATTAAGAATAAATAAAAACAAAAAGACAAGGAATATGTTATGGATTCTATTAAGATTTGAGAACAGACGTATATAGCAAGCAGGGAAAGCATCATCACCTTTCTCTTCATACAGAAACTTCTAAGTGAATTGGTCAAATGAAATTTTTGGACAATGTATCATCAACTGTGGGAACAGAAGATATCAAGCCAATGGTCAATATAAATTCTACCCCTAGATAAGAGCCTCAAACAAAACCATTTTGAACATCTAGAGATATTACAAGCACTGACCCAAATACTCTGAATGAAAAGTCAATTGAGTATAATGCCTCTGGGATCTCCCAAGTGCCACGCTCTTTTTGTTAAAGGAAGCTCCTCAAACACAGGTGCAAAGAGGATTGTGTTATAGGTAAGGCACAAGCATACTGAAGTTATTTCTGGAGAAAGAGCATGGATAAACCCCCAAAACAAATAAGCAAGGGAGATTAGAAGCTGATGCCAAATCAACACTGACCACGTGAGTTCAGACAAAACAAGGGGCAGGCAAAGAGGCTGGCTGAACAACTGCTAGACCAGGCCTGAACTATTCTATTCTCATTTCAAGTCCTCAACCATGAAGAGTAATTGTGACTCTTACAATTCCTTCGATCTCAATTTTCTAAATAAATATATATTGTTATTCTGAGAGTAGCATACAGCTTTTTTCCTCAGTTTTAGTTCATAATTGTAGTTTCGAAATTAAAATAAAAAATAAAAATAATAAAACAGTAGTGTGGATACAGTGACTCTAATACTTGGAGATTCATCCAATTCAGAGATGAAACCAGGACAGGACTGCCATTTTTCCTGTCTCCTTCAGCAGGTACCCTAACTACTTACTTTACCCTCCTTTACCTTAAACTGTTCTGCCTCTCCCTCAGGACCCCACTGCCCAAACCCAAAGTGGCCTTACTTGATCTTCCTGAACTCATCACAATCACAGAGGATCAAGTTCATATGCTTGTCAAAAGCCTTAAAGGTGCCAATGAAGATACGACCATCTTGCAGGATACATCTCATCCTATAGTCAATGTGCTGCAGCATCTTGCTACTCTTTCCCACAGTCTGGAAGGAGTAAGATAAGAGTTAGTCATTATTTTGTCTGCAGCTACTTTCTAACCCTTTCCTGTTTCTTCCCCACTCCTATACCAATCCAAATTTGGCTGCTTTCTTAACAAAAACATCATGCAGTCAATCTTTTCTTACCTTACCTTTAGGATACTAAATTTGGACCCAGGACCACTTATACTCCTCTATGGAATGGTCTACTTTTCAGAATCCCTATGTAGTTTTCCACTGCCCTAAATATATGACATCCCCAATAGATTCCCAAACCCAGTTCTCTCTTTTAGCATACCATCATTCTAATCCCTGTCCTTTCCCAATTCGAATCCCAAATCTCACTCTCCTACAGAGTACTTGATCCTGAGGACTATTTCTTTTCCCACTAGACACCTAGACAATTGGTGGGAAATTCCTATCTCCATCAAAAACTTGGCAGTTTCCGTCAACCCAATGTAAACATAATGTATTATTTTTCGGTTCTCTTTTAAAGGCCTCTATCCTAGTTTACACCTCACCTCTTATATCATTCAGAACTTTCATCAGTGTTCCTCAAACTTTTATTTTTTTGTAAAGGTGCCACTAAGGCACCTTTTAAAAAGATTTTCATCCCAAGTGACCACTCCACTGAAATTTTAATATGCAGAAATACTATTTCCATACTGTGGACCTCTGGAAGACCCCAAACCACTGTAAAAATCTAAGATTCTTCTCATTCATCAAAAACTAATTTTCAGTTCCTTTGGATATCCTTCCCATTAATAATATATGTTCTTGGTTACCTAAACTTAAACAGAGCCACAAAACGGATCAGGATGCTGTATCTCTCTAGACTGCTTTCCTTTGTACCAATCAAGCCTCAAAGACCTCCATTTTTCTTCCCCACTGATTCCAAGCCTGTTCCTCGGCTGTGGCTTTGCTGGACCATCCATTTTCAAAGTAGACTTTTCAATCTATTGAAATCTGACCTCTTGAGTCCCCCATCTGCAGGTGATCCCTCACCACTGTAAATACGACCAAAAATTCTGTTCTGTCTTTCTTCGCAATGCAAGATCTCTATAACAGGACAACATACAGAGGTTTTCTACAGTTTTTATCCAATGCAATGAGGTATCATCACTATAGATTAATTCCCTATTAAGAACCCTGAAACACCTCACACTCTGGAAATCCAACATATTTAGAGAGTAGCTTCTCTCCCCTCTACCCTAATAAACATCTTACCATGATTGCTGTTCCACCAAATTCAATGTCCACAGGAAAGTTTCAGGATCCTTAAGACCTAAGGGAAGGCTACAGATAAAGGTATGACGCAGGTTCTCTTACAAACAATGCAAGCTGAGGCAGAAGCTTCAAATAGTAGATGGAGCCTGCAGAGGAAAGCATGATCAAGCTGCACCACATCTACCATGGTTTAAAACAGGCAGAAAATCTTGCATGAAAAGTACTATTTGAGATACTCAAAATCACTCCATTTCATTCTTATATCCACCAATTAAACACCAAATTTCACTATTTGATGACCTTATCTCCCATTTTTTGCACACCTGTAAGTTACCAGTTTGTTGAATGTAATTTTACACAGAAATTCTTAAAAGTTTCAAAAATAAGCTTAATTTTCTATTAATATTCCCAAAACATAGTATTCTTTTTCCATCCTTATTCTAAGGTGTTTGATTCTCTGGTCACAAATTAATACCAAGTAATCTCAACTTCAACATTTTGGTATTCCTAAGTTTCTCCATTTGAATTCCTCCTGAGTTAGCCCAGATTTTGCTCCTTGGCTAAACCACCTAAATGCTTTAAACCACAATGTTACCTCCCCCCACCCAGCCAAAGTCCCTTCAGAATAATGCTAGGAAATATCTCTTCACTATGAATGTAATATATTGTCACGTACCTGCTTAAGATGTCCTTTGTCAAAAGGCGACATACAACTACTGAATGCTTACATGTATGTACAATCAACTTTCTTAGTAATCAAAGAAACAAGCATTAGAATACAAACATTTCCCCCCAATAAACTTAAGAAAATGCTTCTAGTATGTATGAACCAAACCTAGCCAAAACTAGTAAGTGCTCTCAAACTGCTAATTATATTTAAAAAGCAAACATACACATTATGTTCTTTATGAATGGGAATTTGGTTTTACATAGATCTTCCTGGTGGCTCAGACGGTAAAGTGTCTGTCTGCAATGTGGGAGACCAGGGTTCGATTCCTGGGTCGGGAAGATCCCCTGGAGAAGGAAATGGCAATCCACTCCAGCACTCTTGCCTGGAAAATCCCATGACGGAGGAGCCTGATAGGCTACAGTCCATGGGGTCGCAAAGAGTCGGACACGACTGAGCGACTTCACTTTCACTTTGGTTTTACATAAAAGTAACTCATTATCATAAACAAAATCTAGTATAATTGTACTTTCAACAATGCAAACATTTCAAGTAAGATTGTTGTCTCCATTGTTTTCAATAGAGAAGATTTACAAACAGTAACCTGGTTAAGTAATTTACAATCATCTATTTTCTTATGTGAAAATAAAATCATTTAAATAGTGGTTAAGATCTATGACATAATCAAAAAAAGAATGGTGTGTAAAACTATAATAGATTAGAAGAGAGTTTAATGAAGTTATACAAATAGTTCAATAAGGATGGTAAAATGTAGAGGCAGTATTTCCCTACAATTAACAAAATTTCATGTCAGTTCATTACATTTTAAAGAGAACTTGGAGGGTATTAGGTTTTCTAAAAAAAAAATAAATAAATAAAATGACCATTATTCAGAATCTCTCTCCCAAGCTTTGTTCTCCACATGCAAACTACCATGCATCCTTTGTGCAGCTTTTTCTGTAAGTCAATCCTACCGTCAATAAATGTAGTTTTTTCTTTTCCAGTCTGGATTTCTTTTCTTTTTCTTCTCAGACTGCTAAGGCTAGGACTTTCAAAACTATGTTGAATGATAGTGATAAGAGTGGTAAGAGTGGACTCATCTTATTCCCGACTTTAAAGGAAATGCTTTCAGTTTTTCACCACTGAGGATAACGGTTGCTCTGAGTTGGTCATATATGGCCTTTATTATGTTGAGGTATGTTCCTTCTATGCCTACTCTCTGGTGAGTTTTAATCATAAATGGGTGTTAAATTTCGTAAAAGGCTTTCTCTGCATGTCCTGAGATGATCATGTGATTTTTATCTTTCAATTTGTTAATATGGTGAATCATATTGACTGATTTGTGTATACTGAAGAATCCTTGCATCCCTGGATAAAGCCCACTGTTGGATTCAGTTTGCTAGCATTTAGTTGAGGATTTTTTCATCCGTGTTCATCATTAATTGGCCTGTAATTTCCTTTTTTGTGGCATCTTTGTCTGATTTTGGTAACAGGGTGACATGGTAAGGGACTTAAAATATCCCACTCACACCAATGGACAGATGATCCAGACAGAAAATCAATAAGGAAACACAAGTTTTAACTGATGGATCAGTTAGACCTAGTTGATATCTACAGGGTATTTCATCCAAAAAAATAGACTTCACTTTTTTCTCAAGTGCACATGGAACATTCTCCAGGATAGATCACATCCTGGGTCAGAAATCAAACCCTTGGTAAATTTTTAAAAGTTGAAATCATTTCAAGCATCTTTTCTGATAAGGCTGTAAGACTAGGTACCAACTACATGAAAAGTACTATAAAAAAACACAAACACATGGAGGTTTAACAACAGGCTTCTGATTAACCAACAGATCACTAAAGAAATCAAAAAGGAAATCAAAAAACGTCTAACAAATGACAATGAAAGCACAACTCAAAATCTACTGGACGCAATAAAAGCAGTGCTAAGAGGGAAATTTATAGATATACAAGCCTACTTCAAGAAAAAAGAGACATCAAATAAACAACCTAATGTTACACCTAAAGTCAACTAGAAAAAGAATAACAACAACAAAAAAAACTCAAAGCTAGTAGAAGGAAAGAAATCACAAAGACCAGAGAAGAAACAAATGAAAAAGAAATGGAGACTACAGCAAAATTCATTGCAAAGCTGGTTCTGTGAGAAGATAAAACTGATGATCCCATCAAGAACAAAAGGGAGAAGACTCAAGTCAATAAAATGAAAAATGAAAAAAGAGAAGTTACAACAGACAACACAGAAATACAAAGGGTCATAAGAGACTAGTATGAGCAATTACATGCCAATAATATGGACAAGTTGGAAGAAATGGAACCAATTCTTGGAAAAGTATAATCTTCCAAACCCGAACCAAGAAGAAACAGAAAATATGAACAGACCAATCACAAGCATGCAAATTGAAACTAATAAAAAATCTTCCAACAAACAAAAGCCGAAGTCCAGATGGCTTCACAGGCAAATTCTATCAAAGTTTAGAGAACACCTATTCTGCTCAAACTCTTCCAGAAAATTGCAGAGGAAGAAAAACTCCCCAAATAAATATAATTTTAATCCAAATCCCCAAGAAAAGTTTCAGGCCTATAATTTAAATGTTCTGAATTCTGACAAGATTCTCTATAAAAGAGTAGTCTGTAAACTCAGGAAACCTTGGTATATGTTTGAACCACTAGCAATTTCCACTTTTATGATAGTATATCTAAGATGTAAGATATTCAGCAATCCATGGAGACATAAAGTAAGTTAAGTGGTTATCTGAAATAGAGGGTGGAGTTGGGGAATGAATTAAATGGCACAAAGGGATCTTACTCAGGCAACAGAAAACCCTAAAAGGACATGTGGCAATGGCTGTAATGGCAATCTGCTTATAACTGGGCAAATTTTATGGTATATAAAACATACACCAATAAAGCTGTTCTTATACAGTAAATTGTCTGAACCATCAAATAATCTTCAAAGTTGCTAAGATTACATTTAATATTGCCACTAGTGCCTCCAAAGAACAAAAGCAGCTGAATGTTCAATAAGACAGTATTCCTGGCCCTTATTCCCAAATGGAGACATGCTACTAGACAATGAGCCACAGACAGTGATTACCAGGGGAAAAAAAAGAGGGCTGGATATGGATTTTCAAAATTTCACTTAAAGGAAAGAAATGTAATCACAGAAAGGCTTCTGAAATAAAGATTAACATAATAGGCTTCCCTGGTGGATCAGACAGTAAAGAATCTGCCTGCAATGCAGGAGGCCTGAGTTCGATCCCGGCATCAGGAAGATCCCCTAAGAAGGGAATCGCTACCCATTCCAGTATTCTTGCCTGAAGAATTCCATGGATATAGCAGCCCAGTGGGCAATAGTCCATGAGGTCGCAGAGTCAGACATGACTGAGCGACTAACACTTTCACTTTTCAGTGGGAACCAGTATCAAATGAGCATTTAAGGTGGAAATTTGTAGTCAGTCACCTCTCCAATGAAATTTTATAATTCAGAGTCAGGGATTTTACCTTCAAGTGCCAAAAGTTTTCAGAGTCCAGATTTCCCAATTAGACCCATTTCAAATGTTTTATCCTGCTTGGCATTTCAGTGAACACAGACCAAACCAGGTTCATACAGCTTAGCTATTAAGAGATCAACAAATGCAAACAAAGATTTCCTGGTATAGTAGATCATAAGACAAAAGGAAGCCAGTCAGGCCTCTATCTATCCATCTAACCTGTTTGAGGTTCCAAACTCCTCCCACAACCACTATGTTATTACCATGTATAAAAATGCATCTGGGGATTTGAGTCATGGACTAAAGCACTGGAGACCTACAGAATTGGGGACATAAATATGTATTATGTATAAAATAATCCATATAAATAGGAGATAACATTTCACTCAGAATAGGGTTTGAGTAATTGGAGAGGTTAAGAATGGGCTTCTCTTAAAGAGATGGACTTGAAATTTAGAAAGCTATATCTCATTCCTAAATTCAGCATACTCTAACCACGAATCCTTGTGAGAGAAAGGAGATATATTACTTTGTAGAGTGATCAAACGTTATCTCCACAGCAAACAACAAAATGCTTTAAGAGAAAAAAAAAACAAAAAACAAAACAAGAGCAGCAATTATTACACTGCACTAAGGAATTAGCAGTTATAATAAATTTCCTGATGAAAGTGGACATAAACAACTAAATGGTCCAGGTGGCCTGACTACATCCTGAGACTCCTCAGAAAGAAGAGTTCTCAAACTTTTGAAAAGGGTGGACTTTGAAATGATTAAACTATGTAAATATGTAAAGCTTCCTTAAATCAAAAGATCTGATGGTCAGACTTGGCCAAATAACATACAAAAAATGAGAAGTCACAGAACAATGGTATAGTTTTAGTTCCCATTCACCTGATAAAATAGACCCTTCACAGAAAAAAAAAAATGCACAAAAGTCTAACGTGAGAAACACAGCTAAGTGCAAACTATTAATCCACAAAGCAATGCCAGTTAAACCAGAGGAAAACAATCTTTCCATTTTGGAAAGTGTTTGTCAAAGGGGAAAAAAGAGACATCCAAGATGGTACTAAGAAATTATCACTGTAGTAATTATTCTTGAACTTTTGAACTGTGGTGTCGGAGAAGACTCTTGAGAGTTCCCTGGACTGCAAGGAGATCCACCAGTCAATCCTAAAGGAAATCAGTCCTGAATATTCACTGGAAGGACTGATACTGAAGCTGAAACTCCAATACTTGGGCCACCTGATGCGAAGGACTGACTGATTAGAAAAGACCCTGATACTGGGAAAGACTGAAGGCAGAAGGAGAAGGGGAAAACAGAGGATGAGATGGTTGGATGGCATTACTGACTCAATAGTCATGAGTTTGAGTGGACTCCAGGAGTTGGTGATGGACAGGTAAGCCTGGTGTGCTGCAATCCACGGAGTCGCAAAGAGTCAAGACATGACTAAGTGACTGAACTGAACTGAATTATTCTTGATGGTAAATAATGCTTATGTTATTAAAAAGCAACATAACAAAACATTTAAGAACTTACTAATTTTTATACCCTGCATACCCAAACTGAATCCTCATCCTAATAAATTTAAAATACCTAATATACAATATTTTTAAAATGCAGAATATTCATAATAGCATAGCAAACTAGGGGAAAAAAAAACACAAGTACAAAGGAAAAGTAAATCATGAAGGGACCATCATTTATTCATTACAAATGATACTGAGGATTATGTAATAAAATGAAGGAACATTAATGATATACATAAGTAGAATAGTTTAAAAGCATGATTACAACTATGTTTTCAAAAGAAAAGCAAATGGGTAAAATGAAAGAAAAAAAAATCCCACTATGGTTGAAACATGGCTATTTAAAATCTGTGGTTTACTTTCCCATTTTTCTTGGCTATCACTCATGTTTTACATTTTTATAATGAAAAAGTAAACATATCAATTGTTTAAATGTCTTTACCCATTTACATGTATAGCAGACTTTAAGAAGACCCTTATCGCCAAATTCATCTGATTCTCTACTCTGTAATGTTTACTTCATCTACTTTCCTTACAATACATTTCCCTTTACCACATTCTATAGTACCAACACTCCCCTACTGGCTCCACCTTATGTTTTCATCTCTGAAAGTGGTTCTCTAAGAGACTAGCAGACTTTTTCTTTTAAAGGGAAAGATAATAAATATTGTAGGCCTTGCCTGCCATTCAATCTGTAATGAATACTCCCATCTGCCACTGTACTGTCAATAATATTGACAGGCTGTATGTAAATAAATGGATATGGCTCTGTGATAACAAAATTTATAAAAACAGGCAATAAATGAGTCAGACACTTTACCAACTGTTGCTGTAAAATAATTCTAGTAACTAGTACTATTTAGATGAAACTAGCACTTAAAACTTGGAAAATTACTCTACTTGCAGATCATAATTATGATTTAAATAATACTATACAGGAACTTGCAACAGTATCTAAACTATACTAAAGGGCCAAAGAATTCTTGGTTAAAAAATCAATTATGCACACTTATTCATGTAAAAATGTTCTTACTCTGGGGGACAGCTGAGGACAATTACCAGATTCCACTGTCTGAAATCAATGCTACTGTCTTGCAATCAAGTCCAGGCAATTACTGGAGAATGCTGGGTAAAGAATTTAGTAGGGGAGGATTTTTTCTTTTGAAATGATGGCCATAAACAAGCCTAATTAATTTGAGTTGTGGGGTTATACTCTGAAATAGAAATAAAGAAAATCTAGAAGAAAACTCATCTATAAACTTCTTTCCTCTCTTAGTTTCTGAAAAGCACATATTAAACCCTTTGAATTTAGGTCATTCAAATCTTAAACTTAAAAAAAGAAAGGAAAAATAAAGTATTTAATCAAAATTAATTGCAATTTTCTAAAAATCTAAGCAACTAACACAAAAAGACACTGTAAATAAATCTACGTAACACTGACAAATCATGGGTTAATAGTTTTGTTACATGTCAGATGATTAAAAAAAATGGGTAACAAAATATGAGAAAAGAAAACAAAAAAAACTAGTAAATAAGCCTGGGAAAATATTTAGCTTCTCATCTGCTAATGGATGTGATGTGTATTTCTAATTTAATAGAAATAAATTATATGTAATTGACATAATTAATGCAGATGAAAGTGTACCTGGCACTATACTTTCTCATGGCAATAAAGACTAATAATTGATAATATAATTTAGAACATGAACCTTAATTTCAAATTCCTTGATTTAGTTTTACATCTGCATATCCAAGGAAATGATCCTATCTAATGTTTTACAAAAAGCAAATCACTGAAGCTTCATTTCAAACTATCAGCAGAAAAAATAAAATTCACAGAAAGGAATTATAAAACATATTAGCAGGGTATTCACCAACTATTTATAATGAAATACTTTTCTTACATTAAGGTGAAAAGCAGTACAAGCTAAATATGAATAAAACTACCTAAAAAGAAAAGACTACATTGTCTAGAAAGTAACTCATGACAAAAGTCTTTCAGGGTGAGAGCATTAAGGTACTGCTTTTACTATTTAAAACTTTCTGCTATGTGTTTATATTTGTATGAAGCCTTTAAAGAAAAGACATTGAATATATCTCAAATAATTAAATGACCTCCAAACATCCTACCCTTTAATGAGTTGTTTAATCCTGATCATGATTTCATTAGCTATAACCTGTTTTTATTTTTCTCTTGAAATCATCTACCTTGGTGTTCCAATACTGCTTTAACCACCTCTTGGTGTCTCAGCTAAGAATGCCTGTCTCAGTTCTGCCTGGAAATCCACCACAGGTACTTGCTGCTGCTGAGATCGCCTCAGGTACACGTGACACCTAAAACAAGAGCACAAAACAAATAAGTGAAAAGACATTTGCCTATATAGTTAACAATGCAAACATGAAAAGACCCTTACATTTAATCCTCAAGGTTCAGAGCATACCATTACATTATGAACAAATTATAGAAGAAGAGACTCTCTGCACATAGGAATGTACAAGAACTGATGGATACTTACCCTCTTTGGTGGTATTACCAAGGAACTTAAAAAAAGGAAAAAAAGGGCTCTTTTGGTTTAAAATGCCCTATAAAAGAACCAAGAGTATAATAACCATTTCTAATCTGGAAACAACTCTTTTAACCCCTAGGGAGGTAGGGTATTGGTTAAGGTATTTCCAACGAGACATTTTAAGATAGTTATTTATGCTGACAAGAAATTACTAACTGAAACAAAGAACTTCCAAGCTACTTAGGCTCTCAGACCATGTAAATCTACCATCCTTTAGTTATCAGGGAATTCTGGAAAAATACTCAACATATTCCTACCTATGAGTAGGACTCTATCTGGCTGTGAATCTGATCCTGAGGATAAGAGATACAGGAAATTACACAGGTTGCTGGCTAACAAGACAAGCATAAATAAATCACCAGCCAACAAACTGCCCTCATTGTAAATATGTGCTTGCATACTAAGTCACTTTAGTCGTGTCCAACTTTTTGTGACCCTGTGGACCTTAGCCCGCCAGGCTCCTCTGTTCATGGGATTCTCCAGGCAAGAAAACTGGCGAGGGTTGCCGCGTCCTCCTCCAAGGGATCTTCACACGGATGGAACCCATTTCTCTTACTTCCTGCACTAGCAGGCAGTTGATAAGTACATATGTATAAAAATATTCAGGAACAGCTAGAATTGAAAATGGGACTGTGATAAATGGTTTTCCACTATTTCTATACTTTAAGATTTTTAACTGCAATTCATGGGGTCGCAAAGAGTGGGACATGACTAAGCAACTGAACAACAACATAAAGAATTAGCCTGGACTTTGTCCATGGTTCCTAAAAGGTAATCTCTAATCCTTTAACAAGTGATAGGAGTGTCTTTGTTATTCATGGTGGGCCTCAGGGATCACACCAGAGTTAAAGCTAACTAGATGGCTCAGGTTAAAAGCTGGGCTTAGAGAACAGAATATTTATACTGCTTATCTGTTTCTATAATCCACTTATTATCAAAGTGGACAAAGGTGGTTGGGGAAATTATATTATTTTTCCAAGGCAAAATTACCCTCAGATTCTAGTTCAGCACCTCCTAGTACTTATACGTAACATATACAACAGACATCAGGAAAATGAAGTTGTCTCTTCTTCAAAAGCAATGAAATATTTCCATAGATATGGACAAATGAGTGAAACCTAAAGCAGGCTTTTAGAAGATTACCATATGACCACCTATTATACTGATGATTCACACTAATGTTACACTGGATAAAGGCTCTAATAAAATATAACAAATGTTAACAGAACCTTCACTCACTAACAAAGATCCTCTCCCAAGAAATCTCCACCCATACCTCTGGCGCAATCTCTAATTTACCTCAAGTTATTTCTAGGGATTCTGGAGAGGAAAAAAATGGCATTACCATGTAAAAGAAAACAGGCAAATACCTATCATAAATTATATAAACTAGTCACTCAAAGTATTCCTTTTCAAAGTTTAATAAAGGAAAGAATAACGAAGTCTGAAGAATAAGTAAAATAAAACAGACATGGGAAAATGGAGAAATCTTTTTGCCTTGCCAATAATTTTAAATATGCAAAATACTGAAATTTTCCCACATATTAAACGAGCAAATAACAAAAATAAGATACAAAATGCTACCCAAGCTGTATAATAATTTCTGTAAAAAACTTCATATTTGAAGAAGTGAAATAAAATACAAATAAATATTAATAACAGTTGACCCTTAAACAAAAGTTTGAAGTGTGTGGGTCTACTTATATGTGCTTTTTCCCCCAATAAATATATTGGGGATATTTTTTTTTTTTTTGGAAATTTTTGACAATCTGAAAAACTTGCAGACAAACCAGAGCCTAGAAACATCAAAAAAAGAAAGGTATGTCATGAACATGTAAAATGTATGCAGACATACATTTAACATAAAAATGTTGTTCAGTCAACTGTCTATATTATCAGTAACGCTTCTAGTCAACAAGAGGCCATTTTGAGTTCAATTTGGGGGGACTCAAAAGATATATGGGGATTTTTGCCTATGTGGGGGGACTGCAACCCAACTCCCTCATTATTCAAAAGACAACTGTAATATTAATTTTCAGATTGACTGCTCCTTTATTCACTGCAATAACTAAGAAATGCAAACAACATAAATATCCATTAGTAAGATAATGATAATGTTATTATAGAACACCTGACATGGAAAGACTCCCAAGGCATATTGTTACAGAATAAATCTTCTGTATATAAACAAACATGCCTACACACACACACACACACACGCACTCCGTATGTGTATACATGAATGCATATTAAAAGGTCTGAAATGATAAGAGATCAAACTACCTGAGGATTTATCTCTGGGGAGAATGGACAGGGAGGGGAATGGACTAGTGATATTTGATACTCACTGTGTATCTCAAAATTACATGTTTTATGAGAAAATTATATTCCTGTATTAGTAACAGCAATACAATTTGAAAAATAACAGCTTTAGGAAAGAAAAACAATTTTACCACTGATAACTATCAAGATTTGTGGTAATAACAAAATGCACAAGACCCAATGTAGATTTAGTATGTATCATGTCATTGTTATTGTTTTAGCTGCTAAGTTGTGACTCTTTAGAAATGTTAATATAGTTTTAATTGAAATGCTCCTTCTATAAACACATTCATATCCTAAATTAAGAGTAAAATGTATACATTTTAAATGCACTAACTAAAAATTTCTGAAGAATGCAGAGCAAACACGAATACATAAATTTACATCTCTTCAAAGCACAGAACATTTGGCAAGCACAACAAAAGTGTAACAAATAATAAAGCAGAAACAACTTTAATATAAATATGTTGAAGGAGGTAGAACTTTATGAACATACCATGTTACCTACACATGTATAGAAAAAAGGAAATACATGTTATTAAAATCTTAGCAAAAGTTAAGTTAGGACAACATGGTTATGGATGATTTAATTGCTTTTTTACTGTATCAATATAACATGCACAAGCTTCTTTCATTAATTAAATTCATTTAAATTCCCTGTGGCAGCATACTTTGTTCCACTTTGAAAATGCCCTAAATGGGTTCTCAGGGCCTGACTGTACTCACTCCTGGTTGCTCAGTGAGGCTGTCCTTCTACGTTTGACTTGGACTTCCACCTCTGGTACGTGCTGTTCTGTAGTCCGTCTCAAGTGTAAACGGTCCCTGAGGTAGAAAGGGGATTTGTTTTATAGACCTCATCAATTTCTGAAATAACCACTTACTTAAAGATTATACATGTATCTAGTAAAATGGAATTTTTAAACTCCATCTAATCTAATTAAAGCCAGGTATGGTGATATATACCAATTACAAATCAATAAAACTGACAAAGGTAGAATTAAATATTAGAAGATCTTTATCCATCAATGGTCAGAATCTAGCCCAAAACTACTTTCTCCCTTTAGATTCCCCTTGACAGCAGAAAACTTCAAAGGAAAAATATCAAAAAATTAAGCAAAACTGTGTATTTCTACATATACTCACATATACAGATATAACACTATATATTTAGATATATTTACATAAAAATAAATGTACATACCCCTGAAAAAGTGGCAACAATGATTCCAAAAATGATTTGAAAAACATTTTATTATGAAAGATATTTCTGTATAGTGGAATAAAGTATAAAATTTAAATTACGAAATGTCTGTTTAAGCAATCTCTTGTGTGAATGCTTCCTTCTTAGGATTTGAGAAACAAGAAATTTTAAAAATGCTTAAGCAAAAAAAAAAACATAGCCACTGACAGTATAATCTGCAGAATAGCTCACAAAACGGCTCCTCAAAGGATGTGAACAGGAAATCTGTTCAGCACTTGGGTCACAGACTAGAAACTACAGGAACTGAAATTTTAAAATGTCAACTTAAAACAGAGATAAGGAAAGGCATTTTACACAAGTCATGCAATGTAATATTTCACAGGCAGATTTCAAAGGACACATTCCAAAAGATAATTTCCTGAACCCATGCTATTTTAGGTTTCATATTAGATTATGCAAAATAAACAAAAGAGTTTAACAATAACCCCGGATTTGCTTCAAAAACTTTAATGTTCTAATCAAGCAGTAGGAAAGATCATTAAAAAAAAATACCTTTGCTAATCTCCTTGATTTTTGGACCTTTGATTAGGTAATACTTTCTTAGATTATGACACCTAAAGTACCTAACAAGAGACAGAAATCCATAGGATTTCACCAAAAGTGAAAAATCTTTGATTCAAAAGACACTTAGAAAAACAATTAGAAGCATGGGAGAAAATATATGCAAATTATATATGGGATTAAAGTCTTTTATCCAGAATATATATAGTATTAATATTAGTCGCTCAGTCGTGTCCAACTTTTTGCGACCCCATGGACCCGCCAGACTCGTCTGTCCATGGGATTCTCTAGGCAAAAATACTGGAGTGGGCTGCCATTTCCTCCTCCAGATATAAAGAACTCTAATTTAGAGAGAGATAAAGATCTCTTACAACTCAATAATATAGTAACAAAACTCAATTTTAAAATGAGTCAAGGGGGCTTCCCTGATGGCTCAGTGGTAAAGAATCCACCTGCCAAAGCAGAAGACACAAGTTCCATACTTGGTATGAGAAGATCCCACATACAGACCATGAAGCTGCTAAATCCCTACACCACAACTTTTGAGCCTGTGCTTTAGAGCTCAGGAACAGAAAAAACTGAAGCCCACATGCCCTAGTGCTGGCCTGCACAAGAGAAGACACAGAAGAGAAGACCTTGCACTGCAACTTAAGAGAACAGCCCCAGCTCACCACGACTAGAGAAAAGCCTGTGCAACAACGAAGACCCAGCACAGCTATGAAATAAATTACAAAAAATAAAATGAATAAAGGATTCAAACAGATTGCTTTCCAAAAGCATAAAAATTTCCCTTAACAGAAGAAAAGATGCTCAATATGAGGGTCATTAGGAAAACACAAATCAAAACCACAAACACCACTTCACACCACAGGAGTAGGATGTGGAGAAACTGGAGAAATGAAAAATGACACAACTCTGGCATTTCTTAAAAATGTTGAGCATATTAACATGTGACCCAGTATTTCCACTCCAAGCTTGGAGTGAAACAAAAACTCAAACTTGAACATGAAAGTTCCTAGCAGTGTTAGTTGTAATAGCCAAAAACAGAAATAACCCAAAGTATAACTGATGAATGCATAAACAAAATACCATGTGGTATGGTATATATCCATACAATGGAATGTCCTTCAGTCACAAAAAACGATGAAATACTGATACACAAGATGGTAGTTTCAAACATATTTACTGACACATTAATACAGTAAAAGGAATTATAAACCTCTGCTTTACTGTAGACCTCTGCTTTGTCATAGACCACCCATTATGATTAATCAAAGCTTAACTGAGAGTACCCCATTATCCATCCCACCCCTCAGAAAAAATCTTCAGTTCCTTTATATAACCTGAAGGTCTGTGTTCAATTGAGAAAACAATCAGTATATAAAGGTATCTTTTTCATTTTCAAAGATTTTTAAAGCTACTTGCAAAATTAGTGATGAGCAGCTTTATTTTGAACTTTGTTCTAAATACACATATGTACATTTGTAATGTCCCTAACTGCATTTCCAACCCAGAAGCCAACATTTCAGAAAATTCAGCATTTAAAGAGAAAAAAAATGCTACATGTACACAATGGTAATTTTTCACTCCAAAATCCCTTTCATTAAAAAATTAATACTAATCTGGAAATATGGGCTTCTCAGATGGCTCCATGGTAAAGAAGCCACCTGCCAAACAGGAGACTCCGGTTCAATCCCTGAGAAGATCCCCAGGAGAAGAAAATGGCAACCCACTCCAGTATTCTTGCCTAATAAATCCCATGGACAGAGGAGCCTGGCCATCATCCATGGAGTCCCAAAAAAGTCAAGACACGAGTTAGCAACTAAAACAACAACAAATTTGAAAATATACTGAAAAAGCCAAAGATGATGAGATATGATAGGGTTTTTCCTCTCTAATATTCTATCAAATATTCAGGATTCCTTACACACCCCCCCAAAAGTAATAACTCAATGACTAAGACCTCAAGAATGAGAAATAAAAATTAAAAAACACAAAGATAATGCAAGGTAATCCCAGGGTGTGATCTCCCCACTAACATGTAAATCAGTGTGCCTCCAAAAACAAAACCTTTAGAATCAAAGAGAATTCTGAGCCAGCCAGCACCCAGGAACCAGAAAATAAAACTTCTTTGCCCACTCTTATTAGTGAAGGATGATGCCTTAACCATCAACAACTCATGTTCAAAGTACCTTGCCTTAGAAAGCAACACACAGTCCTTGCTCTAAACTTCAGACAGGGCTCATATTCCTTTCCCATTCTCAAAAAGCTGTGGTACTATGCCAAATATTCACAAGGCAGGACAGAGACCTTCAAACTTCAGGTCTTTCCACAGGGTCCGCCATATTGAGGTCCTAAGTCAGAGGGCAAGACTACAAAATGGCGGACCAGGATGATGCACTCTCATCTCGCAAAGGGCCAAATGATCAGATGTTCATATTTGAAGCAGTATCTTCCTACAAGCAGAAAAAGAAAATGCAAATCATAAGTATCACAAAATACCAGAGTCCTATTTTTCGAGCTACTAGAAAATAATTCCAGAACAAAGCTTCCAAAGCTTAATTTACATTTCCCTTAATTACATTCTAACAGGGCACACAAGCAGGCGTACTGTTTGTGATAAATGAGTATAAAAGGCAAGCACATCAAAATTCTGCAAGGAAATACCTTAAAAATGTCCCCCAAAATCAAAGTATGGGAATAATAATACAATAACCATGATATTTTGTTAATTACCCCTTCTCAGCAAATATTCATAGCAGCTCCAACTTCAAAAATAATGGAACAAAAATAATAATTAAACAATCAAGAGGAAGGGGATATGTACACACATAGCTGAACACATTAGCAACTGTGAAGTTGCTGTACAGCAGAAACTAACACAATATTGTAAAGCAAATATATTCCAAATTTTTTAAAAAGTCCAATTAAGGCCAACAATTCACTAATCCCAGATACACCCAGGACTCACATTCTACATTTTTCTCTGCTGTTCTCCTTGAACAAACAATTCATAGACCTCAGTTCCTAGAGAAGTCTTGATCCCCTGATTTAAGGATATTATAAAGGTAACATCACCAATGGATTATCTAGCAATCAAGAAATAGGACAGACAGGTCAGGGAAATGTAGCTATAGAATTATGTAATCTGGGAAACTGAAATCAGAGATTAAAGGGATGAGAGTTGTCTAAAAGGCTAACTTAATCCACTTAATACAGCAAACAATTAAGACTGCTCACAGTGCCACCTAAGGCAAATGAACAAAACTGAAAAAGCTCCTGCACCAGTGATGGAGGCTGTCTTTTAAGTAGCGTAGTGAATCCCAGAATGCACTCACCTCTCTTGGCCTCCAAGCCCGCACCTCTCCCTTAAAAAGGTAAGAGAAGGCCAGGGGCATACTGCAGCTGCCCTGACATTTCAGGCAGGCACAGGATGGAAAAATCGTGCAACTCTCTGGCCTACCTGCTCCACTCTACCATGGCACTGCAGGGAAGAGGTGACTTACAATGCAGAGGCTGCACAAACCTGTGTCCTTCCTCCCCCAAGCCCACTCCAGCAGAGCAGGGAGGAGACAGGGACAGGGCACGTAGATGTAAGGGGTAGCGGGCCACCCCGCACAGCGGAAGCTGCACAAATCCCCTCCCCCAGTGCACAGCAGAGGCGGTGTCATCACTGACGCGCCTGCGCACCCCGAGCCCACACCTTCCCTACTGCAGCACCAGGGTGCGGCAGCGCCCCCCGCCCCGTCCCCGCCCCACCCCCGACTCCCCAGTCCGCCTCTCCCGCTTTGCGCACGGCTCTCCGGAGGGCGCGGCCGACTCCCCGCCTGCAGGCCGCAGGACCGCCCCTCCCCCACTGCGGCACCACGGGGAGGACCGCGCACCCACTCCGCGCCTGCGCAGAGCCGCACAGCTGCGGTGGCCGCCATCTTCGCAGAGCCGCACAAAGATTGTGACGCCACACCGACCCCCACACTCCTGAGCAGGCCTTCGAAACTCTCGTTCCAAATGCAGGGAAAATGCATGCGAACGAGAAACTCCTCTGGCTGTCACATCCCAGAACCTGGCAGGTCCCCAACGAGATGCATTAGATGGGCTGTGAATACCACATCCCTCCTCTTACACCAAGCTCACAAATGTGAGATATCTAAAGGAATCAAGTATATAAGGACCGGACATTTTTACAGCCACCCCTTCAATTTAAGGACAGAGTAGTTTCACTGCACTATTCAAACTCTTAAGACCACTGCCGGTCACGAGAACACTGAACAGTTCTCTCTTTTCTTCAAACAGATGGCCTCCTCCACCCGCATGCCCCCACCCACTCACCTCTTGCGGCCATGTCGCAAGACTTCCTTGTCATGCCCCCACCACTGCCGGCACCCCACCACCCCCACATACCGAGGCCACAGAGGGACCCCACCACGCTCCCGCGGCCCCCTTCACCGTCCATGGGCAGCGCGGTCTATCGGCCGCCCCCTCAATAAGCCGCCACCATGGCCACCGCGACCACTCCGTCGCCCCTTCCTCATCAATGCCGCGGGGACCACCACAACCACTCCCTCCCGCTGCTGCCACACATCAGCGCCTCCATGGACACGGCAGCTGTGGACACCGCTAACCGCGCCCTCCCCCGACTGTTGCATCGTGGCCGCCCGTGGTCGCGGCCTCAACCACAGGAACAAAGAATCAGAGAATCTTAGGGGGTGCAACATGACGGTGCAGATACCCCCAAGACCTGACAAAACACGGTCGGGAGAGTCACTGCAGCCCCAAGCCTCCAGAAGTTGTTCCATCTGGCCACCGAACAAAGAACTTGAGAGCCCAGATCCCCAGTAAATACCGAAATACTAATAGTTCTGGAAGCTCAGGATGATTAAAAAAAAAAAAAAATGTTGCCCACCACACGGCTGACCTGGCCCGCTCCATCGCGCCGCTGGCCGCTCCTCAGAACACAACGTCACGCATCTCCGGCTGGCAGACCGCGCTGCGCTCCTCCACCGCCACGGCACCACTCCGCAGACTCCGCCTGAGCATGCGCGGCAAGCCGCCCCGCTCCTGGCGACCGGACTCTGCCGCACCTGCGCAGTCTGTTGCCGCAGTGGCGAGGCGCTGCGGCACTTTTGGTGACGCTCGCTCTCTCAAGCAGGGAAACCGGGGATGGTGTCTACCCCACCCCGGTGGTCAAAGTCCTAAGGCCTTTGGGGTCGGGGAGCTCTAGGGACCACCACGAGCCAGCAGTTAATGGCTCTTAGAATTGCACCAAATGTTAACAGTTGTACTTCAACCCAGAGTGGTACTTCCCAGTGGAGTGGGAATTGGGTATTTCCTTTTTGTAACATTCAAAAGTCCGTACCTTATTCAGGTTTCCTCAGGCTTTGCACTGGTGACCTTATCCTGTTGCAAGGTAACACAGATATTATGTTACATTTATATGTTTTATATACACATATAAAGCAAGTCATGATTTCGTTAAACTTCTTTACTGTGACATTTTAGATTTTAATCTATTGAAAATTTTTTACCATGTTTGTATTTTTACAGTAATGATTGCTTTCAGAATTAAAGTATTATTAAGATAAAACAAAATTAATTCTAAGCTCTAATGTACTTGCTGTCAATTGCCTTGACCCATCTTCACCCTTTTCTAGCCTGCTCTTTCTGCCAGTCTGCCCAGACTAATTTCGTGGCTGCTCAATATTCCCTGGTGGCTAAGACCATAAAGAATCTGCCTGCAATGCTGGAGACCTGGGTTTGATCCCTGGGTTGGGAGGTTCCCCTGGAGGAGGGCATACAACCCACTCCAGTATTCTTGCCTGGAGAATCCCATGGACAGAGAGCCTAGCGGGATACAGTCCATGGGAGTCACAAAGAGTCAGACACGACTGAGCAACTAAGTACTATAGTTAAGAACCTGGCTTTGGATGGCGGGAAAGGCATGATAGGATCCCGGCATTACAAGTGACACAGAGGGAGTGGCCATTTTGGCTCACTCATTTATTGAAAGAGAGTATTTAAATTCAGTTTGTAGGGGTGAGCATATCCTGCAATTAGCAAGTGAATATACAGAAAAGAAGACTTCCCAGCAAAATGATGTCGCCCAACCATTCTTTTTTTTTTTTTTAATGTAGGCATCATAATTCAAACACTCAGAGATAGGAGTTTAAAAGACATCAAATCTAGACTATAATTATTCTCTATGCAACTGAAACTGGAGTCTGCAAAAAGTGATCAGAGCTCCTACATCACACAATATACAAAAATTAACTCAAAATGGATATGGATGAGAGTTCGTTTGTAAGAGTAAAATGCAAATCTCTTAGGAAAGAAAGACGTAAATCTGTGTGATTCTGACTGAAGGAATGGTTTCTTAGATACACCAATGCACAAGCAACCAAAATAAATAAATAAATTGGACTTCATCACAAGTACATTAAGTTTTTGCTTGAACGATTACTTAAATGAAAAGACAGCCAGCATAATAGTATAAAAATTTGCAAATCATAATGCTATCTGATAAAGGAAGACTTACAATTAAAAACTAAAAAGACAAAAAATTTAATGGGCAAAGGATTTGAATTTGATAATTCACCCCAAACTGGCAAACAAATGACCAATCACCACATGAAAGGATGCTCAGCATCATTAATTCTTAGAGAAATGCAAATGAATGGCTTCATGAAATACGAATTCACACTCACTAGGAGGGCTATAATCAGAAAGACAATAACAAGTGTTAAGGAGGATGTGGAGAAATTGGAACCTTTCAACACAGCTCATAGGAATGTAAAATAGTGTAGTCATTTAGGAGGAGTTTGGGAGTACCTAAAAATTTAACCATAAAGTTACCGTATGTTCCCTCCTAGAGTTCTATTCCTAAGTATGTAACCCAAAATAAATGAAAACACACATCTGCAAAAAGTTGTACATGAATTTTCATAGCAACCCTGCTATAATAGTCAGAAGTGGAAATAACCCAAATTTCTATCAACTGGTGAATGGATAAGCAAAATATATGGTATGGTGTAACTACAATAGAATAGCATTTGGCCATTAAAAGGAATGAAGTATTGATTCATGCTACAAAATGGATGAACCCTGAAAATGTTAAGTGAAAGGCTGTATTCTTTTATGTGTCCATTAAATGATTGTTCAAAATAGGCAAATCCATAGAGTTGGAAAACTGATAAGTGATTGTCAGGAAATGAAAGAAAGAAAAAATGGAGATGGACTGCTAATTGTTAAAGTGTTTCTTTACAGAATGATGAAATGTTCTGGATTTGGATACTTGGGAGGGTTGTAAAACATTGTGAATACATTAAAAAGCACTGAATTGTGCAGTTTTTAAAAGATTTTCTTGTATATGCATTATAAGTTAATTTCTTTTTAATCCCAATTGAGGGACATTCTACAAAATACTTGACGAGTAATTGCCAAAACTGTCAAGAACATCAAAAATAAAGGCTGAGAAACTTTCTGAGTCTTATCATAACCAAGAAGAGCCTTGAGACAGGAGTACTAAATGTAATATATCATCCTGAATGAGATCTTGGACATTATGGAAAAACTGAGGACATCTGAATAAACCATAAACTTCCGTTAATAATAATGTACCAATATTGATTCATTATTGTAATGGGTGTACCATACAAATGTAACATATTGATAATAGGGGAATATATGTATGAGATATAGGGGAACTCTCTTGTACTACCTTCAAAATAATTGTGTAAATATAAAAGTATTCTGAAGATAAATTTGGTTAAGGGAATAAACCTGGATCAGAAAATGATATGCAAAAATATTCTAACATGGTCACCTATAAAGGAGAAGAAGTCTCACATACAAGGGAAGAAGGGAGACTTCCTACTGAAAAAAAAATCTAATTTGAAAGATTTTTGTCTGTAACTTGAATTTATGAACTATATGAAGTAAAAAGTAAAGGGAACAGAAAAAGTTGTTCAAGGAAACTTGTCTGGCAAAAGACAATAAAGTTAAAAGGGAAAACACAAGAGAACTCATTTGCTATATACTTAGATAATGAGTTATTAATTCTGTATCATTAATGAATCATTAATTGTCATTAATTATCACTACAGCCAGAACGTATAGAAATCAATAAGGAAAAGGGAACCTCAAAGAAAAAAGTGCAAGGATGCCCAGTCATTATGAAGTATCTTCCAGGTACTTTAACACTAGTTCAAATAACAACCATATGACTTATTTCGAATCTCCATCTCTTTTACAGGTTAGGAAATTGAGACACAGAGCAGTAAAAATCCACACTTAAAAGTCACACAGATCATAGGTGGTTGAGCTCAGATTCAAGCCCAGCACCCTGGCTCCAATACCCCTGCTCTTAACCACTACTCTTAACCATCTGTAATGGCCTAACCATCTTGTAGGGGTAATGACTCTGTTCATTATAATTTTAATTCCACAACCGATGTGCACAAATCCACATATGAGAACCCAAGCAGAAAGCTGGGTTGAAAGAGAAAACAACACAAAAACCCAAAACTGCCCCCTTATTCTCCTTACTTAAGTCACTTGGAGAGAGGCCTGGTGTGCTGCAGTCCATGGGGTCGCAAAGAGTCGGATACGACTGAGCAACTGAACTGAACTGAACTGAAGGGGACAACAGAGGATGAAATGGTTGGATGGCATCACCAACGTAATGGACATTAGTTTGAGTAGGCTCCAGGAGTTGGTGATGGACACGGAAGCCTGGCGTGCTGCAGTCCGTGGGGTCACAAAGAATCAGACAGGACTGAGCGACTGAACTGAACTGAAGGCACTGGGTGGCAGTCTTTCACTACAGGCACAATTGGTTCACAAGAAGCTCAACAGGAGAGAAAATCTTTGCTGCAGGCCCCCTCCCCCACCTTGGGAACCGCAGGAGGGAGATTCTCCTATTAGCAGCCTTCTTGGAAAGTCCCAGGACCAACTCAGGAAGAGGGTGATCAGGGGAAGAAAGTACCTACTTGTTCAGAAACAAAACACACACAATAAAAGATGCTCTTCCATCCACAGATTCTATATACATTCTCACTATGTCTCCAGATTTGGGGGCAAGAATTCTCTAGACGGGTCTAACGACCACATCACATCCTACCTACAACTTATGCATTTTTTTAATGGTTGGGAAGGAATCAAAAGAAAGAATATTTTGTGATACAAAAATTATATGAAGTTCACATTTCAGTATCCAGGAATAAAGTGCATGTAGAACATAGCTGAATAGAAAAACCCAGACTTTTCCCAAGTAAGGAAAAATCCAGGTCCCAAACTGCTGTGTGTTTCTCCTTTAGCCTTACACAATTATCACACTCACATAGAATACTTCACTTCTGACATTTCCATCACCAAATATGTGTTGGGTTTTCTCTAAACCAAGTAATTATCCATTACACCAGCTGGATGTCTTACAATTTAACTCAATTCTAATATTATCTACCTGGATATAGTATCAGATAACACAGGTCAGAGCCCACAGCTCAGTTCTACAAGACTACTCCTACTCTGCATCAGATGCCAAGTGCAAGGAATACTCCCCAGGTTACCCATAACTTCTGCGGACAATGTAGCCTGCCATAGCAGTAAACAAAGGATGTTGCTACCATCAAGCCATCACACTCTGCAGCCACCCCCAGCTATGCACCCTGAGGGGATTCAGGATGGAGAAAAACAGGATGTTGACCCTATATGGTTAAGGTGCACATCAAAGGAATGATTTCAGTGAGCCCAGACTCTTGCATCCTCCCAAACATAGAAAAAGTGTTAAGTTCATTAACTTGAGATATCTGGTTTTTCTCTAATTAACAGCAGACTTTAATGTTCCCACCACCTGGCTGTGGGGTGGGGGGTTGGTTGGTTGTTTTTTGCAAAAGCTCCTAAATATCTTGGCTCCTTCTTTAACTCTGGGAAACAGTCCCTCAGGACCGAAGGATTATCTTATGGGCTTCAGTCCTCAGAAAATCTGCCAAATAAAACTGAATTATCAACTTTTAGGTTGTGCTTTTTTCCCCCCCAGTCAACACTTCTGTGGTTTGGAGGCTCCTATGATCTCCTCAATTTATTTGCTAGAGCAACTCACAGAATTTAGGGAAAACTTTGCCTACGTTTCCTAGTTTATTAAAGGATATGATAAATGATACAGCTGAACAGCCTGAAGAGATACTTAGGGTGAGGTCTGGGAGGGTTGTCTTGTGAACCTGGGGTGCATCAATGTCCTCCCAGTACACAGATAGTTCACCAACCTACAATTTTCCCAAACATCATACTTTGGGAATTTTTGTGGAGCCTTCCTCATATAGGCATGTTCATTTATTAACTCCATTTACAGCCCCTCTCTCCTCTCTAGAGAAGTGAGGGGTGGGACTGAAAAATTCCAGGCTTCTAAGCATGGCTTGGTCTTTCTGATGTTCAAGAGTCACCCAATAGCCCACCCAGTCACCTCATTAGAACATAAGATGCTCCAAATATTCTTCTCACTTAGCAACTTACAAAAGATTTAGGAGCCCTGTGTCAAGGATGAGGTCAAAGACAAATATTAGAACCAGAGATGCCCCTAGTGTTCTTATCGTTCAGTCACTCAGTTGTGTTCAACTCTTTGAGACCCCATGGACTGCAGCATACCAGGCTTCCCTGTCCTTGTCCATCGAGTTGGTGATGCCATCCCACCATCTTATCCTCTGTCGTCCCCCTTCTCCTTCTGTCTTCAATCTTTCCCAGGATCAGGGTCTTTACCAATGAGTGAGCTCTTCACATAAGGTGGCCAAAGTGTTGGAGCTTCAGCATAAGTCCTTCTAGTGAATGTTCAGGGTTGATTTCCTTTAGGATTGACTGGTTTGATCTGCTTGCAGTCCAAGGGACTCTCAAGAGTCTTCTCCAAAACCACAGTTCAAAAGCGTCAATTCCTCGGCACTCAGCCTTCTTCATAGTCCAATTCTCACATTCATACATGACTACTGGAAAAACCATAGCTTTGACTAGATGGACCTTTGTTGGCAAAGTAATGTCTCTGCTTTTTAATATACTGTCTAGTTTGGTCAAAGCTTTTCTTCCAAGGAGGAAGCATGTTTTAATTTCATGGCTGCAGTCACCATCTGCAGTGATTCTGGATCCCAAGAGAATAAAGTCTGTCACTGTTTCCACTGTTTCCCCATCTATTTGCCATGAAGTGATGGGACTGGGTGCCATGATCTTAGTTTTTCCAATGTTGAGTTTTAAGACAAGTGTTCTTATTACTCAGGAATTTATAAGGTTTTAGGAGCTCTGTGGCAGGAACTGGGAGCAGAGACTGGCATTTAATTTTTTTTTCTGTTATCTCACAATAGCTTTGTACATTTGATTACATATTATCTATGGTTACAACTGCAGAGCTGAGCAGTTACAGCTGATGGGGTTAAAGGCATACTGCCTCTGGTGGCTCAGACGGTAAAGAATCTTCCTGTAAGGTGGGAGGCCTGGGTTCATTCAATCCCTAGGTTGGGATCATCCCTTGGAAAAGGGAATGGTGACTCATTCCAGTATTCTTGCCTGGAAATCCCAAGGACAGAGGTGCCTGGTGGGCTACAGTCCATCAGGTCAAAAAGAGTCACACACTACTGAGGGACTAACACACATATCCCCAACACAGGGGCTTCCCCAGTGACTCAGGTGGTGAAGAACTCCCCTACCAATATAGGAGACTCAAGAGATGTGTGGTCCATCCCTAACTCAGGAAGATCCCCTGGAGAAGAAAATGGCAAACTGCTCCAGTATTCTTGCCTGAGAATTTCATGGACACAGGAGCCTGGCAAGCTACAGTCCATGAGGTCACAAAGGAGTCGGACAGGACTGAGCACACCCGCACACACTCATGCATGCACCCCAACATATGCTTCATTGAATATTTTAAGCTGATGGTTCGGAGAAAATAGAAGAAGCAGGAAGGTCACTGTGATCTTCTCCCAACCCTCCTCTGAGATGAGTCATAAAAGTCTCCTGTGAGAGGTGCCCATCCTATACCCAGGGGGAAGGATCATTTTTATTTACGAAGACAAAAGGATGCCCAGAGGAATAAGAAAAATATGTTTTAATAAATCTCATCCAGTTTTATTCACTAACCTCATCCTCTCTGACATTTCTGTACAAACTTGGCATAAAAATAATCAAGGTCTGTTTCTATAGAATTTAAAATTCTAACTATAGAATTTAGGAATTCTATACTAATTTTCCTTAGGAATGAGGGTTCCTATGTCACATACAACTCACATTAAATAAATTTGCATGGGGAATTCCTCAGTGGTCCAGTGGTTAGGACTCCATTCAGGACTCCCTGTGTTCACTGCTGAGGATCCAGGGTATGATCCTTGGTTGAGGAACTAGGACCCCACCAGCCACCCAGAGCTGGCAAAAGAAAAAAGGTCATAAATAAATCTGTTTGTCTTTGTAAGTTTAATTTTCAAATCCTGCAAGGACAGGGTTGAGGAGAGCTTTTTCCTGCACTAAACAGCAGAAACTATTTTTAAAAAAGCCAAAAATATTTACTATCTGACTGTGATGGTAATTTTATGTGTCAAATTGACTAGGACAGGCTGCTGCTGCTGCTAAATCACTTCAGTCGTGTCCGACTCTGTGTGACCCCATAGACGGCAGCCCACCGGGCTCCGCTGTCCCTGGGATTCTCCAGGCAAGAACACTGGAGTGGGTTGCCATTTCCTTCTCCAATGCATGAAAGTGAAAAGTGAAAGTGAAGTCGTTGAAGCTTGTCTGACTCTTAGTGACCCCATGGACTGCAGCGTACAGGCTCCTCCATCCATGGGATTTTCCAGGCTAGAGTACTGGAGTGGGTTGCCATTGCCTTCTCCCAACTAGGACATAGTACTCAGATATTTGGTCAAACATCATCTGTTTGTTGCTGTGGAGATATTCTTCAGATGAGATTAACATTTAAATCAGTAGACTTAGAGCAAAGCAGATTACTCCCATAATGTAGGTAAGTCTCATTCAATCAGTTGAAGGTCTTAAGCAAAAGCAGACTGAGGTCCCCAAAGAAAGATAGAATTCTCCCAGCAGATAGCCTTTGGAGTCTTGCTGTACATTCAACACTTCCTTGGGTTCCCAACCTGCTGGCTTACCCTGCAGATTTTGGATTTGCCATTGACTCACATGAGTCAATTTCTAAAAATAAATTCTTATTTGTCCAACAAATTGGCCCTTTAGAGAAAAAGTTTGCTGATCTTTATCTTAGTCACTTTTATCACAAAAGTTGTCAGGAATTCATAGTCAGAATAGTGTGATTAACAATCTTCCTTTTACAATATATGTAAATGAAACCATCAGGCTGACATATAGCAACAACATGGATGAAATTTCAGGGCATTATGTGAATGAACTATGGCAGACAGCAAAGGACAAATATTATATGATTCTACTTACATGAGATACCTGGAGTAGTCAGATTCATAGAGACATAAAGTAGAATGGTCATTGGTAGGGGCTGGGAATAGGGAGAAATGGGGAACTGTTGTTTAGTGGGTACTGTTTCAGTTATTCAAAATGAAATGAGTTCTGGAGATGTATGGTTGATAGTTGCAGAACAGTGTGACACACAGTGCCACTGAGCTATACATTTTAAATGGTAAATTTTATTTAACATGAATTTTATCACAGTAAAAAAAATAGTACAAAGCACTATGATGAGTAAGCAAATTATTAGATTCATGAAAAGAAAGCCCAGATGCAAATTTAAAAAAAATACCCAAAATGTCTGTACATTATAGTTTTCCAGGGAAGTTGTTTTGGTTCTGTTAATTGCTTTACAAGTTACTTGCAAAATATATTTAAATAATTTTTACATCAACAATAAATTCTGTTGATAATTTAAAGTAAGTAAAATATTTCTTTGGTCTCCACTACTGTGGCACCAACCATGATTACTCCATTGGTCCAAACTTGTACTATCAGCAAATTCGTCTCCCCTCCATTGAGACACTGATTCCCAACACCTTCACATTTTCAGCACCACATTCTTACCAGATATCAAGAATCAGAGTTCCTGAAAGTTTGTGCTGGGCTGTGCTAAGTAACTTCAGTCATGTCTGACTCTTTGCAACCCTGTGGACCATAGCCTGCCAGGTTCCTCTGTCCATGGGATTTTTCAGGAAAGAATACTGGAGTGGGCTTCCATCCCTTCCTCCAGGGGTCTAGTTTATAAAGCACCAAACTTGGCCTCCCAGATCTTGATGCCAAAAGGCATATTAAGCTGTACCTAATTCTTAGAGACATTTTACACAAAATCATAGAATATAAGTAAATGTATCTTTCAGCAAGTGGTTCATTAATTACACAACTTAGAGGCCACTAATGAGAATCTTGAATGGGAAAGAGCAGGAAGAGTGCAAAAGGGAGAAAGAATATAAGCCACACAATTTATAATATATCTTTGCCTTAGTCCCAAAGAGTGAATATCCATAGTATACTTTTCTCAAAAGCAAAATGAGCTTTCTAATACCTAACCTTATTTGGGGGCAAATTTTCAGATACCATTGCATTGAACCAGAGATCAAATTGCCAACATTCGTTGGATCATAGAAAAACCAAGCGAGTTCCAGAAAAACATCTACTTCTGCTTTATTGACTATGCCAAAGCCTTTGACTGTGTGGATCACAACAAATTCTGGAAAATTCTGAAAGAGATGGGAATACCAGACCACCTGACCTGCCTTTTGAAATATCTGTATGCAGGTCAAGAAGCAACAGTTAGAACTAGACATGGAACAACAGACTGGTTCCAAATGGGAAAGGAGTACATCAAGGCAGTATATTGTCACCCTCTCCAGGCAAGAACACTGGAGTGGGTTGCATTTCCTTCTCCAATGCATGAAAGTGAAAAGTGAAAGTGAAGTCGCTTAGTCCTGTCTGACTCTTAGTGACCCCATGGACTGCAGCCCACCAGGCTCCTCCGTCCATGGGATTTTCCAAGCAAGAGTACTGGAGTGGGGTGCCATTGCCTTCTCCATCATTGAACTTACATGCAGAGTACATCATGAGAAATGCCAGGTTGGATGAAGTGCAAGCTGGAATCAAGATTGCCAGGAGAAATATCAATAACATCACATATACAGATGACAGCACCTTTATGGCAGAAAGTGAAGAAGAACTAAAGAACCTCTTGATGAAAGTGAAAGAGGAGAGTGAAAAAGTTGGCTTAAAACTCAACATTCAGAAAACTAAGATCATGGCATCTCGTCCCATCTCTTCATGACAAATAGATGGGGAAACAATGGAAACAGTGACAGACTTTATTTATTTATTTTTTTGGCTCCAAAATCTTTGCAGGTGGTGACTACAGCTGTGAAGTCAAAAGATGCTTGCTTCTTAGAAGAAAAGCTATGACCAACCTAGACAGCATATTAAAAAGCAGAGACATCACTCTGCCAACAAAGTTTCATCTAGTCAAAGCTTTGGTTTTTCCAGTAGTCATGTTTGGATGTGAGAGTTGAACTATAAAGAAAGCTGAGCACCAAAGAATTGATGCTTCTGAACTGTGGTGTTGGAGAAGACTCCTGAGAGTCCCTTGAATTGCAAGGAGATCCAACCAGTCCATCCTAAAGATCAGTCCTGAATATTCATTGGAAGGACTGATGCTGAAGCTGAAACTTCAATAATTTGGCCACGTGATGCAAAGACATGACTCACTGGAAAAGACCCTGCTGCTGCTGCTGCTGCTAAGTCGCTTCAGTCGTGTCCGACTCTGTGCAACCCCATAGATGGCAGCCCACCAGGCTCCCTCGTCCCTGGGATTCTCCAGACAAGAACACTAGAGTGGGTTGCCATTTCCTTCTCCAATGCATGAAAGTGAAAAGTGAAAGTGAAGTCACTCAGTTGTGTCTGAATCTTAGCGACCCCATGGGCTGCAGCCTACCAGGCTCCCCCGTCCATGGGATTTTCCAAGCAAGAGTACTGGAGTGGGGTGCCATTGACTTATCTGCTGGAAAACATTAAAAGCAGGAGGAGAAGGGGATGACAGAGGATAGGATGGTTGGATGGCATCACTGACTCAATGAACATGAGTTTGAGCAAGCTCCGGGAGTTGGTGATGGACAGGGAAACCTGGCGTGCTGCAGTCAATGGAGTCACAAAGAGTCAGACACGACTGTGCAGCTGAACTGACTGATATCTAGAAAAGCACTAATTCTCTTCATGGTAACATCAGATCCTTGTGACTAGCAGAAAAACTTTTGTAAAATGAGGCCTTAATTGTATTGAACTCCACCTTCACCAAAACCTTATATATTGACTTTCTTTCCATTGCCTCTTTGGAGCAGTCTCTCAGAGCTATCTGAGGTGTTGCCTCCTAGGCTGCAGTCCTCATTTTGGCCCAAACAAAGCTTAACACAATTTTCTGATGCTATCTGTAGGTTTTTCTAAGTAACATATCATGTCATCTGCAAATAGTGAGAGTTGTACTTCTTCCTTTTCAATATGGATTCCTCTTATTTCTTTCTCTTTGATTGCCACAGCTAGGACTTCCAAAACTATATTAAATAATAGTGGTGAGAGTGGGTACCCTTGTCTTATTCCTGATCTTAGAGGGAATCCTTTTCAGTTTTTCACCATTTAGAGTAATGTTTGCTCTGGGCTTGTTGTATATGGCTTTTATTATGTTAAAGTAGGTTCCTTCTATGCCAATTTTTTGAAGAGCTTTTATCATAAATGGGTGCTGAATTTTTTCAAAAGCTTTTTCTGCATCTATTGAAATTATAGTATGGTTTTTAGCTTTCAAGTTGTTAATATGGTGTATAACACTGATTGATCTGCATTTATTAAAGAATCCTTGCACCAGACAGAATGGCCATAACCAAAAAAAATCCACAAACAACAAGTGCTGGAGAGGGTATGGAGAAAAGGGAACACTCCTACACTGCTGGTGGGAATGTAAATTGATACAGTCACTATGGAAGATAGTATGGAGATTCCTTCAGTTCAGTTGCTTAGTCGTGTCCAACTCTTTGTGACCCCATGAATCGCAGCACACCAGGCCTCCCTGTCCATCACCAACACCCGGAGTTCACTCCGACTCACGTGCATCGAGTCAGTGATGCCATCCAGCCATCTCATCCTCTGTCGTCCCCTTCTCCTCCTGCCCCCAATCCCTCCCAGCATCAGAGTCTTTTCCAATGAGTCAACTCTTCACATGAGGTGGCCGAAGTACTGGAGTTTCAGCTTCAGCATCATTCCCTCCAAAGAAATCCCAGGGCTGATCTCCTTCAGAATGGAGATTCTTTAAAAAACTATAAATAAAACCATATGACCCAGCAATTCCACTTCTAGGCATATACCCTGAAGAAACCAAAACTGAAAAAGATACATCGGAGTATCTTTGCAATACTATTTAGAATTGCAACACTATTTAGAATAGCCAAGGCCTGGAAGATGAATGGATAAAGAAGATGTGGTACATTTATACAATGAAATAGTACTCAGCCATAAAAATGAACACATTTGAGTCAGTTCTAATGAGGTGGATGAGCCTACAGCCTATTACACAGAGTGAAGTAAGTCAGAAAGAGAAAAGAAGTATCATATATTAATGCAAGTATGTGGAATCCAGACCGATGTTACTGACAAAACTTTTCAGAGAGCAGCAATGGAGACATAGACATAGAGAACAGACTATGGACAAGGGTGGGGGAAATGAGGGAGAGGGTGAAACAAATGAAGAGAATAGCATGGATGCATATACACTAACATATGTAAATAGATAGCAAATGGGAATTTGCTATATGACTCGGAGAACTCAAACTGGGACTCTATAGTAACCTAGAGGGCTGGGAATGGGCGGGACATGGGAGGGATATTCAAGAGGGAGGGGACATATATACACCTATGATTTATTCATATTGATGTATGACAGAAATCAAAGCAATATTGTCAAGCAATCAATTAAAAATAAATATTAAAACAAAACTTGCAACTCTCATATTGTGCATCACTGATCTGATCTGATCTGATCTGATAAAAGGTCAAAAGTGGATCAGTTCAGTTCAGCCACTCAGTCGTGTCCGACTCTTTGCGACCCCATGAATTGTAGCACGCCAGGCCTCCCTGTCTATCCCCAACTCCTGGAGTACACTCAGACTCAAGTCCATCCAATCAGTGATGCCATCCAGCCATCTCATCCTCTGTCGTCCCCTTCTCCTCCTGCCCCCAATCCCTCCCAGCATCAGAGTCTTTTCCAATGAGTCAACTCTTCCCATGAGGTGGCCAAAGTACTGGAGTTTCAGCTTTAGCATCATTCCTTCCAAAGAAATCCCAGGGCTCATCTCCTTCAGAATGGACTGGTTGGATCTCCTTGCAGCCCAAGGGATTCTTAAGAGTCTTCTCCAACACCACAGTTCAAAAGCATCAATTCTTTGGTGCTCAGCCTTCTTCGCAGTCCAACTCTCACATCCATACATGACCACAGAAAAAACCATAGCCTTGACTAGACGGACCTTTGTTGGCAAAGTAATGTCTCTGCTTTTGAATATGCTATCTAGGTTGGTCATAACTTTCCTTCCAAGGAGTAAGCGTCTTTTAATTTCATGGCTGCAGTCACCATCTGCAGTGATTTTGGAGCTCCCAAAAATAAAGTCTGACACTGTTTTCCACTGTTTCCCCATCTATTTCCCATGAAGTGATGGGACCAGATGCCATGATCTTCATTTTCTGAATGTTCAGCTTTAAGCCAACTTTTTCACTCTCCACTTTCACTTTCATCAAGAGGCTTTTTAGTTCCTCTTCACTTTCTGCCATAAGGGTGGTGTCATATGCATATCTGAGGTTATTGATATTTCTCCTGGCAATCTTGATTCCAGCTTGTGATTCTTCCAGTCCAGCGTTTCTCATGATGTACTCTGCATAGAAGTTAAATAAACAGGGTGACAATATATAGCCTTGACGTACTCCTTTTCTTATTTGGAACCAGTCTGTTGTTCCATGTCCAGTTCTAACTGTTGCTTCCTGACCTGCATACAGATTTCTCAAGAGGCAGGTCAGGTGGTCTGGTATTCCCATCTCTCTCAGAATTTTCCACAGTTTATTGTGATCCACAGACTCAAAGGCTTTGGCATAGTCAATAAAGCAGAGATGTTTTTCTGGAACTCTCTTGCTTTTTCTATGGTCCAGCGGGTGTTGGCAATAGGATCTCTGGTTCCTCTGCCTTTTCTAAAACCAGCTTGAACATCAGGAAGTTCACGGTTCATGTATTGCTGAAGCCTGGCTTGGAGAATTTTGAGCATTACTTTACCAGCATGTGAGATGAGTGCAGCTGTGCGGTAGTTTGAGCATTCTTTGGCAGTGCCTTTCTTTGGGATTGGAATGAAAACTGACCTTTTCCAGTCCTGTGGCCACTGTTGAGTTTTCCAAATTGGCTGGCATACTGAGTGCAGCACTTTCACAGCATCATCTTTCAGGATTTGAAAGAGCTCAACTGGAATTTCATCACCTCCACTAGCTGTGTTCGTAGTGATGCTTTCTAAGGCCCACTTGACTTCACATTCCAGGATGTCTGGCTCTAAGTCAGTGATCACACCATCGTGATTATCTGGGTCATGAAGATCTTTTTTGTACAGTTCTTCTGTGTATTCTTGCCACCTCTTCTTAATATCTTCTGCTTCTCTTTGGTCCATACCATTTCTGTCCTTTATCGAGCCCATCTTTGCATGAAATGTTCCCTTGGTATCTCTAATTTTCTTGAAGAGATCTCTAGTCTTTCCCATTCTGTTGTTTTCCTCTATTTCTTTGCATTGATCGCTGAGGAAGGCTTTCTTATCTCTTCTTACTATTCTTTGGAACTCTGCATTCAGGTGCTTATATCTTTCCTTTTCTCCTTTGCTTTGCACTTCTCTTCTTTTCACAGATATTTGTAAAGCCTCCCCAGACAGCCATTTTGCTTTTTTACATTTCTTTTCCATGGGGATGGTCTTGATCCGTCTCCTGAACAATGTCATGAACCTCATTCCATAGTTCATCAGGCACTCTATCTATCAGATCTAGGCCCTTAAATCTATTTCTCACTTCCACTGTATAATCATAAGGGATTTGATTTAGGTCATACCTGAATGGTCTAGTGGTTTTCCCTACTTTCTTCAATTTCAGTCTGAATTTGGTAATAAGGAGTTAATGATCTGAGCCACGGTCAGCTCCCAGTCTTGTTTTTTTTTTGACTGTATAGATCATCTCCATCCCCAATTTCTAGAAATCCCCATCCCTTCCCCCAAATAGTTAGGATAATCCTCTTACTCATTAGCCTATACAATTACCCAATCTTATAAAAACTAATAGCCCCATAATGTCATACCCTGGTGACTCTTGCCTTTGAAGATGGTCCACACTCTGTCTATGGAGTTTTAATCTCCCTGAATAAATCTTATCTCCCCCTACTGTGGCTCACTCTTGAATTCTTTCCTGTAAGGAGCCCAGAACCCACATTTGGCAGCTGTCCTAGGGACTCAGACACAACCTGGGATGTAATCATGCTCTCTAGTCCTACTCTCTTTCCTGCAACACTAGGGAACTGGATACTTGTGATATTGCAACTTAGAATAAGATATCTCCCTTTTTCTGGCGCAGAGCTCCTAAAACCCTTGCAATTTCTTGTGCTGAGAGTAAAAATGGTATTTTTTGTTATGCTAAAAAGGTGATTTTAGAAGGTAGGGAAGAATGAGGGCTGGCTTGGTTGCCAAGATAAGCAAGTGATAAGGGAGGTGGCACTTTCAATCCCATCCCCTGACCTCTGAGGAGGAGAGAGGGCTGAAAATGGAATCAGTCTTCAGTGGTCAGTGATTTAATTAACCATACATAGGTAATGAAGATTCCATTAAAAACAAAAGGATGGGTTTGGAGAACTTCTAGGTTTGTGAACTAGAAATATTTCATACACCACAGTGATGGGCCCACTCTCCACAGGGACAGAGTCCCTTTGATCAGGACCTTGCACTTGGAATCTGTTCCTGTAGCTGCTGATTCCTAACTTTTAATGTGCTTTGTAATAAACTGGTAATATAGTGAGTAAAACAGTTTTATAAGTCCTGTGAACCATTCTAACAAATTAATTGAATCCAAGTGGTCATAAGAAGCTCTGATTTTTAGCCAGTTGGTGAGAGACACAGGAGATAACCTGAACTTGCAATTGGTATCTGAAGCAGGAGGGGCAGTTTGTAGGGCTGAGCCCTTACCCTGTGAAATCTGATACTATCTCTAGTTAGATAACATCAGATTTGAATTGAATTTCAGTGTCTGGTGTCAGACAATTGCTATCTGGTGTCAGACAACTGCTTGGTGGTTGTAGGGGAAATTTTCCCACATGTTGGAATTGCGTATACAAACCTTAATACTCAAATTCCAGCCAGGCCTCAAGTGCCATTCTTTTTTTCCCAAGTGCCATTCTTCTATAGCTCCTGCATCAATGACAGCTCCAAAACCCCTCTGGTTGGGAGGGCAAGACAGAGGGGTGGGGAACTCAGGAAACCAATTAACTTGAAGGCTTACCTTCAAGTACCATTTATTCTCTAGCACATTCTCTGAATAGAGTGATAACAAAACTGATGCTCAGATGCTTGAAGGACTTGCTCAAGATCTCAGACTTTTTAAAAATTATCATAAAATTAAGAAAATCACAAGCACAAGACACTGAATCAACAAGATATAGATACAGACTGTACTATAGATGTGGAGTGGGTTGCCCACCTCAGTATTCTTGCCTGAGGATCCCAAGGACAGGAGTCATGGGGTTTCAAAGAGTCAGACATGACTGAGTGACTAAGCACACAGATGTGGAAGATACTACAGATGCTGAAGAATTTATTAAAGAATGTGAAGAAATAAATAATATGGGAAAATGTCAGAATAAACTATCACTTGTTGGAACTGAGACATTCACTGATTCAAATGCTCAGTTATTACAAATTATGTAAGTGAAATGTTTCACCACCACTGGATTTAGTCAATGTCAGAAAGAAAGTCCTGTTTATTCCACTGAATGAAGCTGTTCTGCCTGGTAATATTAGGAAGAATTCCAAAAATTAAGGCATGATATAGCAATGGTACTGTCTACTATTCAAAAAATGAAAAGATAAAAGTTAAAACAGTGATTGGATATACAGAAACAGATACTGGAATCTCTCATTTAACTCAACAATGAAACATCGCATAGTGACATATTTTTCTGAGTTGAGAAAATTTAATAAGCTGAAAACAACATTTAATATAAAAGAATATAAAGAAAAACTCTTAATTACCTTGTGAGAGCTTCTAGAAGACCATTTTCTTATAATTGATAGAAGATTGAAAAAGACAAGAGAAAAATCAAGTAAATAACCTAACTTTACACCTTAAGCAAATACAAAAAGAAGAAATGAAGAACCCCAGGGCTAGTAGAAGGAAAGAAATCATAAAAATTTGGGCAGAAATAAATGAAAAAGAAACAAAGGAGACTATAGCAAAAATCAACAAAACTAAAATCTGGCTCTTTGAGTATATAAAAAAAATAGACAAACCATTAGCCAGACTCATCAAGAAAAAAAGGCAGAAGAACAAAATCAACAAAATTAGAAATGTAAATGGAGAAATCACAACAGACAACACAGAAATACAAAGGATCATACGAGACCATTATCAGCAACTATATGCTAATAAAATGGACAACTTGGAAGAAATGGACGAATTCTTAGAAGAGTATAAGTTTCCAAAACTGAACCAGGAAGAAACAGAAAATCTTAATAGACCCATCACAAGCATGGAAATTGAAACTGTAATCAAAAATCTTCCAGCAAACAAAAGTCCAAGACCAGAAGGCTTCACAGGTGAATTCTACCAAAAATTTAGAGTAGAGCTAACACCTATCCTACTCAAACTCTTCCAGAAAATTTCATAGGAAGGTAAACTGCCAAACACATTCTATGAGGCCACCATCACCCTAATACAAAAATCAGACAAAGATGCCACAAAAAAGAAAACTACAGGCCAATATCACTGATGAACATAGATGCAAAAATCCTTAACAAAATTCTAGCAAACAGAATCCAACAACATATTAAAAAGATCATACATCATGACCAAGTGGGCTTTATCTCAGGGATGCAAGGATTCTTGAACATCTGCAAATCAATCAACATAATATACCACATTAACATGAAAAATAAAAACCATATGATTATTTCAATAGATACAGAGAAAGCCTTTGACAAAATTCAACATCCATTTATGATAAAAACCTTCCAGAAAGCAGGCATAGAAGGAACATACCTCAACATAATAAAAGCCATATATGATAAACCCACAACAAACATTATCCTCAATGGTGAAAAATTGAAAGCATTTCCCCTAAAGTCAGAAACAAGACAAGGCTGCCCACTCTCACCACCACTATTCAACACAGTTTTGGAAATTTTAGCCACAGCCATCAGAGCAGAAAAAGAAATAACAGGAATCCAGATTGGAAAAGGAGAAGTAAAACTCTCACTGTTTGCAGATGACATGATCCTCTACATAGAAAACCCTAAAGACACTGCCAGAAAATTACTAGAGCTAATCAATGAATATAGTAAAGTTGCAGGATATAAAATCAACACCCAGAAATCTCTTGCATTCCTATACACTAATAATGAGAAAACAGAAAGAGAAATTAAGGAAACAACTCCATTCACCATTGTAACGAAAAGAATAAAATACTTAGGAATATATCTACCTAAAGAAACTAAAGACCTATATATAGAAAACTATAAAACACTGGTGAAAGAAATCAAAGAGGACACTAATAGATGGAGAAATATACCATGTTCATGGATTGGAAGAATCAATATAGTGAAAATGAGTATACTACCCAAAGCAATTTATAGATTCAATGCAATCCCTATCAAGCTACCAACAGTATTCTTTACAGAGCTAGAACAAATATTTTCACAATTTGTATGGAAATACAAAAAACCTTGAATAGACAAAGCAATCTTGAGAAACAAGAATGGAACTGGAGGAATCAACCTGCCTGACTTCACGCTCTACTACAAAGCCACAGTCATCAAGACAGTATGGTACTGGCACAAAGACAGAAATATAGATCAATGGAACAAAATAGAAAGCCCAGAGATAAATCCACGCACATATGGACACCTTATCTTTGACAAAGGAGGCAAGAATATACAATGGATTAAAGACAATCTCTTTAACAAGTGGTGCTGGGAAAACTGGTCAGCCACTTGTAAAAGAATGAAACTAGAACACTTTCTAACACCATACACAAAATTAAACTCAAAATGGATTAAAGATCTTAACGTAAGACCAGAAACTATAAAACTCCTAGAGGAGAACATAGGCAAAACACTCTCCAAGATACATCACAGCAGGATCCTCTACAACCCACCTCCCAGAATATTGGAAATAAAGAAAAAAATAAACAAATGGGACCTAATTAAACTTAAAAGCTTCTGCACAACAAAGGAAATTATAAGCAAGGTGAAAAGACAGCCTTCAGAATAGGAGAAAATAATAGCAAATGAAGCAACTGACAAACAACTAATCTCAAAAATATACAAGCAACTCCTACAGCTCAATTCCAGAAAAATAAATGACCCAATTAAAAAATGGGCCAAAGAACTAAATAGACATTTCTCCAAAGAAGACATACAGATGGCTAACAAACACATGAAAAGATGCTCAACATCACTCATTATCAGAGAAATGCAAATCAAAACCACTATGAGGTACCATTTCACGCCAGTCAAAATGGCTGCAATCCAAAAGTCTACAAGCAATAAATGCTGGAGAGGATGTGCAGAAAAGGGAACCCTCTTACACTGTTGGTGGGAATGGAAACTAGTACAGCCACTATGGAGAACAGTGTGGATATTCCTTAAAAAACTGGAAATAGAACTGCCTTATGACCCAGCAATCCCACTGCTGGGCATACACACTGAGGAAATCAGAAGGGAAAGAGACACGTGTACCCCAATGTTCATCGCAGCACTGTTTATAATAGCCAGGACATGGAAGCAACCTAGATGTCCATCAGCAGACGAATGGATAAGAAAGCTGTGGTACATATACACAATGGAGTATTACTCAGCCATTAAAAAGAGTACATTTAAATCAGTTCTAATGAGGTGGGTGAAACTGGAGCCTATTATACAGAGTGAAGTAAGCCAGAAAGAAAAACATCAATACAGTATACTAACGCATATATATGGAATTTAGAAAGATGGTAACAATAACCCTGTGTACGAGACAGCAAAAGAGACACTGATGTATCGAACAGTCTTTTGGACTCTGTGGGAGAGGGAGAGGGTGGGAAGATTTGGGAGAATGACATTGAAACATGATAATATCATATATGAAACGAGTCACCAGTCCAGGTTCGATGCATGATACTGGATGCCCGGGGCTGGTGCACTGGGACGACCCAGAGGGATGGTTATGGGGAGGGAGGAAGGAGGAGGGTTCAGGATGGGTAACACATGTATACCTGTGGCAGATTCATTTTGATGTATGGCAAAACCAATACAATAGTGTAAGGCTAAAAAATAAAATTAAATTAAAAAAAGAAAAAAAAAGAAAAAGAAACATGCTTAGAAGTCCAAAATAAATAAATAAATAAAATTATTTGTTCCAGTTTTGTGAAACATATTTATGGTGTTTTGATAGGGATTTCATTAATATGAATGTGATTTCATTAAAATGGTGTTTTGATAGGGATTTCCTTGGGTAATATGGTCATTTTAAAAATATTAATTCTTCCAGTCCAAGAAGACATATCTTTCCATATATTTGTGTTGTCTTCAATTTCCTTCTTCAGTGTCTTATAGTTTTCCAAGTACAGGATTTTTGACCCCTTAGATAAACTTATTCTTAAGCATTTTATTCTTTTTGATGTAATGGTAAAAGGCTTATTTCCTTGGTTTCTCTGATTAAAATTGGGTGGAAAACCCAAATGTTTTCCCCAAGAATACATGAAGATGAACAACAGGCACATGAAAAAATGCTCAACATGGCTTACCATTAGGGAAACACAAGTCAAAAGATAAAATGAAGTATCACTTTACACGTGTCAAAATGGCTATCATCAAAAATAATACAACTAACAAATCTTAGCCAGAATGTTGAAAAAGAAAACCCTCATATAATTCCAGTGAGAAAGCAAATTGATGAAGTCACTATGGAAAACAATTTGGAGATTGTTAAAAATAAAAACCAAAAACTAAAAACAGTGCTAACACATGCTCCAGCAATTCCACTTCTAAGTATACATCCATAGAAAACAAAAACATTAATTCTAAAAGATACATGCACCCCAATGTTCCTGGCAGGATTACTTATAACAGTCAAGATATGGAAGCAATATAAGTGTCCATCAATAAATGAATGAATAAATATGGGTAGTATATATGTGTGTGAGTGTATACATACACAAACACACACAATGGAATATTAGTCACAAGAAGAATAAAAGTTTGCCATATGCAGCACTATGGATAGACTTAGAGGATATTATGCTAAGTGAAACAAATACAGTGAAAAGACAAATACTGTATGTTATCACTTATATGTGCAACCAAAAAATACGATGAACTAGTGAATATAGCAGCAACAAAAAAAGCAGCAAACTGATATCCCACATGTCATGGGGCAACGAAGCCCATACACAACTAAAGAGGCCGAAAGCTGCAATGAAAATCCCATTTGTCAAAATTAAGAACAAGTCCTGTCAAATAAATATTTTTTAAAGCAGCAGACCCAGAGATATAGAGAATAAACAGTGGGCAGAGTGAAGGGGAGAGAGGTAATGTAGGGGTATGGGATTAAGAAGCACAAACTATCATGTATAACCTACAAGGATATATTGCATAACATGGGGGACATGGCCAAAGTTTAAAACCATAAATAAAGCATAATCTTTAAAAATTGTGAAGCACTATATTGTATACCTGTAACATGTATTACACTGTTGCTGTATTATATGGCAACTATGAAGTAAAATGAAGTCGTGTCTTACTCTTTGCAACACCATGGACTAACCCACCAGGCTCCTTTGTCCGTGGAATTCTCCAGGCATGAATACTGGAATAGATAGCCATACCCTTTTGCAGGTGATCTTCCCGACCCAGGGATACTGCATTGCACGCAGACTCTTTACCATCTGAGCCACTAGGTACTTGAATAAAAAACAGAGAAAAAAAAAATTAAAAAATCAATGGCATAATTGATAGCACTAACATGAAATGTTGGCAATTCATATAAAAAGATTATTAGATGTCCCACATGATCCATATGTCAAAATTAGTGATTACCTTTGGCCACCTTATAACAAGCTAAGACATCTAGAAGATTCAGCCCAACTAAGATCAGAATTCTTCCATCAGTAAAAAGATGGCCTTTATTCACATAGTACTTAAAGAATCCTGTTTGTTATGAAGAAATAATAGAAACACTGAGGACTACTTGAATAAAGAACATGAAATCAACACACTTAGTCCATCTTTTATTAATCTTAAAATGATATATGCTGTAACCATATTAATTTTAATATGGTTCTTTCAATTCAGTGCTTTGTTGTTTTAAACTGTATGAACAAGAATGAAAGTAAAAATATTATAGACTTAATCATTGCAAAACTTTGAATGTACCTTACTTTATGCAATATTCTTTTAAAATTCTTTGTTGCTTTATGATATTGCTAATGCAATATTTTCCATTTAAATTTTATGACAGTTTCTTTTAAATATTTTGATTCCATTTGATGCCTAGGTCATTTCTATAGAAATTATAATGGACAGACCATTTTATTTGAAGATGGTTCTAAAATTAAAGTAATATCTGATGTTAAAGATAGCAAAATTTTAAAATATTTGTCAAATCTTTTTCATGTATACTGCCTTAAGATTTGTTAAAAAAAAATAGAATATAAAACACTAAAGGATAAAGTTAGCATGAAAACTATGGATAAATTTAGCATGAAAACTATTTTAATGTGTATTATATACCAAGTGACATTATATATTAAACTACTCTGATTCTGTTAATTATCAACAAAATTGTGTTCATAGTTCAGTTCAGTCACTCAGTCTTGTCCGACTCTTTGTGATCCCATGGACTGCAGCATGCCAGGCCTCCCTGTCCATCACCAACTGCCAGATTCTACCCAAACCCATGTCCATTGAGTCAGTGATGACATCCAGCCATTTTATCCTCTGTCGTCCCCTTCTCCTCCTGCCTTCAATCTTTCCCAGCATCAGGGTCTTTTCAAATGAGTCAGCTCTTTGCATCAGGTGGCCAAAGTATTGGAGCTTCAGCTTTAACATCAGTCCTTCCAATGAACACCCAGGACTGATATCCTTTAGAATGGACTGGTTGGATCTCCTTGCAGTCCAAGGGACTCTCAAGAGTCTTCTGCAACACTACAGTTCAAAAACATCAATTCTTAGGTGCTCAGCTTTCTTTATAGTCCAACTCACATCCATACATGATTACTGGAAAAACCATAGCCTTGACTAGAAAGACCTTTGTTGACAAAGTAATGTCTCTGCTTTTTAATATGTTGTCTGCTGCTGCTGCTGCTGCTGCTAAGTCGCTTCAGGTGTGTCCGACTCTGTGCGACCCCATAGACGGCAGCCCACCAGGCTCCCCCGTTCTCCAGGCAAGTGGGTTGCCATTTCCTTCTCCAATATGTTGTCTAGGTTGGTCATAATTTTCCTTCCAAGGAGTAAGTGTCTTTTAATTTCATGTATTCATAAACTTGTATTAATCTTCTCTGGCTTTTCTGTAAATAAAACTCTCTAATTTAAAAAGAAAAACAGAGACTTCCCTGGTGGTCCATTGGTTAAAACTTCCAGCTCTTAATGCAGGGGGCCAGATGTGATCCCTGGTCGGGGAGCTAGATCCCACATACCACAACTAAGAGCCCACATGCAGCAAGGAAGAGCCAACAGGCCACAACTAACACCTGGCACAGCCAAATTAATAAATAAGGAAGAACAAAAACAGGGACTTTCCGGGTGGCACAGTGGTTAAGACTCAGTGCTTTTACTGCAGGGGACTGGGTTTGATCCCCAGTCAGAGAACTAAGATCCTGTAAACCATGCAGCACAGCCAAATAAATAAAAGAAAAAATAAACAAGCAAACCAAAAACAAAACTAAGCAACAAAGTGGAAGCAAAACTAATTGTGAAGATCGTGGTAATCACGGCAAGCATGACAGCTTGATTGGATCTATAGTCCTGAATTAGATCTGTAACAAGAAAAAAACAAAAACTATACAGGAAATTATTGAGGCCACTGAAGAAATTGGAATATAGACTGGAGATTAAAGAATTGCATAAATATTAAATTTCCTGAATTAACAACTGTATTATCACAACCTAAATGTACATCCTGTTCTTAGGAAGTATATATGGTATAATGTTTGCAACCTTCTCTCAGATTGGTCAGAAGAAACAAAAACATTTACATATAGTGGAAAAGGCCAATACAATACACAAGTGCTCAGTCGTGTTCGACTCTTTGCAACCACATAGACTGTGAGCCAAATTCACAAGATGGTGGAGTAGAAGGATATGCACTCATCTTCTTCTGTGAGAACTCCAAAGTTGCAACTCATGGCTGAACAACTATCAACAGGAGAATGTTGGATCCCACCAAAAATGATACCCCACATCCAAAGGCAAAGGAGAAGCCCCAAAAGATGATAGGAGTGGCAAAGTCATGTTTAGAATCAAATCCCATAACTGCCAGAGACTCTGGTGGCGGGGGGTGGGGGTGGGGGTGGGTGAGGGGGTAGGTAAAACAAAACATCGGGTGCTCCAGGATCCAGAGGCCCGACAGAGACTGAGCCAGACCCACCTTTGAGTGTCTCCTGTGGAGGCATGGATTAGCAGTGGCCTGCAACAGGGACAGGGGCTTTTCCTGCAGCAGAACTGGGTCACCCTGTGTGACCCACCATAGAGCCGCTGAGCAGATGGCCCACAAACTGCAGAACAATTATATAAAAGAAATTCTCACACTTTTAAGAAAGTTTTAGGACCCATAACAGATTTCCCAATCTGTGGATCTGACAAAGGGACTGAGATCACCCAGGGAATTGGACTTTAGAGGCCAGTGGGATTTGATTACAGAACTTCCACAGGATTGAGGAAATGGACTCTTGGAGGGAACAAACAAAACCTTGTGCACACCAGGAACCAGGAGAAAGGAGCAGTGAGCCCACAAGAGATGAATTCAGAATTTGTAGGTGCAGCCTCAGGCCAAACAACAGGGAGGGAATACAGTCCTGCCCATCAACAAAATATTGGATTAAAAATTTACTGAGCATGGCCCAACAGTGGAAACAGTGATGAACTTTATTTTTGGGGGCTCACAAATCATTGCAGATGGTGACTGCAGCCATGAAATTAAAAGACGCTTGCTTCTTGGAAGAAAAGCTATGACTAACCTAGACAGCTTATTAAAAACAGAGACATTACTTTGCCAACAGAGGACCATCTAGTCAAAGCTATGGTTTTTTCAGTAGTCATGTATGGATGTGTTAGTTGGACTATAAAGAAACATGAGCGCCAAAGAATTGATGCTTTTGAACTGTGGTGTTGGAGAAGACACTTGAGAGTCCCTTGGACAGCAAGGAGATCCAATCAGTTTATCCTAAAGGAAATCAGTCCAGAATATTCTTTGGAAGGACTGATGCTGAAGGTGAAACTCCAATACTCTGGCCACCTGATGCGAAGAACTGACTCATTTGAAAAGACCTGATGTTGGGAAAGATTGAAGGCGGGAGGAGAAGGGGATGACAGAGGATGAGATGGCTGGATGGCATCACCAACTCAATGGAAATGAGTCTGAGTAAACTCCAGGCACCGGTGATGGATGGGGAGGCCTGGTGTGCTGTAGTCCCATGGGGTCACAAAGAGTCAGACATGATTGAGTGACTGAACTGAATTGAGCATGGCTCTGCCCATCAGAACAAGACCCAGTTTCCCCTCAGTCAGTCTTTCCCATCAGGAAGTTTCCATAAGTCTCTTATCCTTATCCATAAAAGGCCAGACAAAATGAAAACCATAATCACAGAAAACTAATCAAACTGATTGCACTAACTCAATGAAATTATGAGCCATGCCATGTTGGGTCTCCCAAGATGGATGGGTCATGACAGAGAGTTCTGAAAAAAAAAAGTGGTCCACTGGAGAAGGGAATGGCAAACCAGCTCCATATTCTTGCCTTGAGACCCCCATGAACAATATGAAAAGGCAAAAAGATATGACTTTGAAAGACAAAATCTCCAGGTCAGTAGGGACCCAATATGCTACTGGAGAAGAGTAGAGAAATAACTCCAGAAAGATGAAGAGGCAGAGCCAAACTGAAAACAACACCCAGTTGTGGATGTGACTAGCGATGGAAGTAAAATCTGATGCTGTAAAGAACAATATGGCATAGGAATCTGGAATGTTAGGTCCATGAATCAAGGTAAACTGGATGGGGTCACAGAAGAGATGGCAAGAGTAAACATTGACATTTTAGGTATCACTATACTAAAATGGACTGGAACGGGCAAATTTAATTCAGATGACCATTATATCTACTACTGTGGGCAAGAATCCCTTAGAAGAAATGGAGTAGCCCTCATAGTCAATAAAAGAATCTGAAATGCAGTACTAGGGTGCAATCTCAAAAATGACAGTATGATCTCTGTTCTTTTCCAAGGCAAGCCATTCAATATGACAGTAATCCAAGTCTATGCCCCAACCAGTAATACTGAAGAAGCTGAAGTTGAATAGTTCTATGAACACCTACAAGACCTTTTAGAACTAACACTCCCAAAAGATGTGTTTTCATTATATATGATTGGAATGAAAAAGTGGGAAGTCAAGAAATACCTGGAGTAATGGAAAAATTTGGCCTTGGAGTACAGAATGAAGCAGGGCAAAGGCTAACAGAGTTTTGCCAAGAGAACGCACTGGTCATAGCAAACACTCTCTTCCAATAACACAAGAGAAGACTCGACACATGGACATCACCAGATGGTCAACACCGAAATTAGATTGATTATATTCTTTGCAACCAGATGGAGAAGCTCTATACAGTCAGCAAAAACAAGACCCGGAGCTGACTGTAGCTCAGATCATGAACTCCTTATTGCTAAATTCAGACTTCAATTGAAAGTAGGGAAAACAACTAGAACATTTAGGTATGACCTAAATCAAATCCCTTATGATTATACAGTGGAAGTGACAAATAGAATTAAAGGGATTAGATCTGATAGAGTGCCTGAAGAACTATGGATGGAGGTTCATGACATTGTACAGGAGGCAGTGATCAAGACCATCCCCAAGAAAAAGAAATGCAAAAAGGTAAAATGGTTTTCTGAGGAGGCCTTACAAACAGCTCTGAAAAGAAGAGAAGTGAAAGGCAAAGGAGAAAAGGAAAGAAATGCCCATTTGAATGCAGAGTTTCAAAGAATAGCAAGGAGAGATAAGAAAGCCTTCCTCAATGATCAATGCAAAGAAATAGAGGAGAACAATGGAATGGGAAAGACTAGAGATCTCTTCAAGAAAATTAGAGATACCAAGGGAACATTTCATGCAAAGATGGGCACAATAAAGGACAGAAATTGTATGGACCTAACAGAAACAGAAGATATTTACAAGAGGTGGCAAGAATACACAGAAGAACTGTACAAAAAAGATCTTCATGACCAAGATAATCACGATGTTGTGACCACCCACCTAGAGCCAGACATCCTGGAATGTGAAGTCAAGTGGGCCTTAGGAAGCATCACTACAAACAAAGCTAGTGGAGGTGATGGAATTCCAGTTGAGCTATTTCAAATGCTAAAAGATGGTGCTTTGAAAGTGCTGCATTCAATATGCCAGCACATTTGGCATCCTCAGCAGTGGCCACAGGACTGGAAAACATCAGTTTTCCTTCCAATCCCAAAGAAAGGAAATTTCAAAGAATGCTCAAACTACAGTATAATTGCACTGATCTCACAGGCTAGCAAAGTAATGATCAAAATTCTCCAAGGCAGGCTTCAACAATATGTGAACTGTGAGCTTCCAGATGTTCAAGCTGGATTTAGAAAAGGTAGAGGAACCAGAGATCAAATTGCCAACATTCACTGGATCATCGAAAAAGCAAAGGAGTTCCAGAAAAACATCTACTTCTGCTTTACCCAGATTAACTAATTTTAAATATTTTCCCACATTTGCTTTATCATGTTCTGAGGACCATCACTTTCACCTGGATTACAGTTTCTATCCCTGCCTCCTCTCTCAAACATCCTTCTAAATTATTTGGAAAAAATTAATACAGAAAGGAAGACTCCAAGAGTACAGTATGGAAAACTTCACAGAGTAATGAGAGGAAAGGGGGTGTGGAAGTGGTGAAGTGTGGAGGGTACACAAGAGGAGTTAGCAATCTAATTTTGAGAATTAAAGAATTACAAAACCTGTAGGCATACAGATGCATTTTCTGTGACTTACATAGAACACTGGAAACCTTCTTTCTCCCAAGAGCCCTTTATAAACAAATAACTAACATGTGTACCATATGCCTAGAGGAATAGGTGAAAAGAAAAGAAAAATAGAGGTTGAAATTTTGGCCTTTCCTGCTTCAATCCCGAATAACTTCAGTATAAGCTTTCATACACAATTATATTTACATCACCAAAGAAAATAATCTTATGGATTTTGTCCTTACTGTGTTCACAGTCTATTAAAGAGATAAATAGGATTTGTATTGAAGTAGCCAGAAAACCACCACTGCTAAACCAGGGGCTTCAATCTCCACTAAAATGTCTTGCTGAACGTGTAGATACTGACTAACAATCATCATTTGTCAGTTTTCACTTGTTCAGCTAAGTGAGCAAGTCTGGTCTACTCTTAACATTTAAGTGCTAAGGTCTAAGGATACCCATACTTAGATGCTCACGGCAGCAGTGTTGGTGAAAACTGAAGACTACACAATTTAAACAACCATTATAATATAGAAGAGGCACATCTATTGTGGCATATAGATATATGTATTTATATATATATAAATAATACCATATTTAACATTACTATATACACAGCTATTCATAAGTAGACACATACATACAGAGCGATATTAGATACAGATATAGTGTGATAGATATAGAGGGATAATGATAGAATATTATCTTGAGATGAAAATGAGCAACTATTGTTACATATAAATGGGTGAATACTGAAAACATAATATTATGTTTTCATATTGTTCTCAATATTATGTAAAAATGTTCTCAATATTGTTGTTCTCATAATATGTTCTCAATATTATGTAAAAAAAAAAAAACAACAAAATATATACAGTTAAGAGCAGGCAAAACTATGTCAACTGCTTTCCTATGGCTTAAATATGTAATCACAAGGGATAAAATTGTAAAGAACAGCATGTAGGATTCATCTCGGTTAGAAGCAGAGGTCATGATTTGGAAGGGATATCCAGTACGTTTAAGAGAGCCAAGTTACTTCTTCATTTAAATATAGGCCTGTAAAAGGAACTTAGCCTCTTTATATGACTTTTTATTTTTTGGCCATGCTACATGGCTTGTGGGATCTTAATTTGCTAACCAGGGATCAAACCTGGTCCCCCTGCAACTTGGGCACAAAGTCCCAACCAATGTACCACCAGGCAATTCCCTGTATGACATTTCATTATCTGTAAGATGGAATATTCCATGGAAAGCAAGAACAACAGTGACGAATACAAAACAAGTACTCAATAGACGCTGGCTGATTCTGGTTGTATTCACATCCTCTGTTGTACTCAAACCAAAGAAATCCTAGTTTCTGCTCAAAAGTGCAATGGTTTTAATAGGTCAAAAAGGACCACTGTGAGTTGGTCTGAATGACTATACCCACCTTCTTATAATCCTTGGTCGCTGGACTGGAAAATGGAAGCAGGTTCTGAGTCTCAGTTCTGACGTAATCACAGGCCCAGGGCTGAAGAAACATGTTGTTTACCAAGTCCTGGCAACTCACTTTCCTTGAAGTTTAGCTCATCTCTCTGTCTGGAGCCCCTTAACTACAGGATTATTTGGAGAAACTGATCCTGCCTGTCTGTATTACAATTAAACCCCACGCTTCAGAATTCTTCATCATAGTTTCTTTTACCTGAATAATCAGTTGGGTTGTCCTTAGACTAATATAAGAAGACTCTTCTTGAGTGCAAACAGAAAATGTTTCCCAGTTTACTCTGAAGCAAAATCTCTGCGTGGGTCCACAACTCCTCTAGACTCCTGCTTTTCAAGCACATAAAAGCATGCACCTGTTTTCTTATGATTCCTAAGTAAGCCTCAGGGAAAACTCATTTCACCTGCTTAATGTCAATTTTTCTTCAACTTGGCTGTTTCAGAATCCTTCACAAAGTCAAACCTGCAGTGCTAGATCCGGTTCCATTGGTTTTGGGTCAGATCTAGTTGTGTATGAAGGTGATCCTATCAGAAGAGACTTGTGCAGCTGAGTTGCTGTAACCATCTTTGGATATATGCCACTTTTAGAACTTGTGAGTGTTCCCAAAAGGCAAATCATGGGCTGTCTCTGCTTTGTCAGAAGCTGTCCTGAGGTAGAAAGGAAAGATAGTATATCTCTACACCATGCCCTTTCTACTTGGAAGGGTCCCACACCTAGGTAACTCTCCCAAACAAATCTTAAACAGCTGCTGACTTAGAACATAACTACAAAACATTAGCCATCCATATGCTTTCTTGGCTGAACTCTGCTTTTGGGACTTAAGATCTGGAGGGTAGTTTAAGACTGTTGAGCACAGGACAGCTTGCTACCCTTTGGATTGTGATTCAGTGGTAGGCCTGGGGTGGGAGCTGAGGTCTGCCGGCCTAATAAGATCCCAGGTGATGCCAGTGCTGTTGATTCACAAACCTCACTTTGAGTAACAAAGGTCCAGCATACTTCATAGGTGCTTACTTGCCAGGGAGACAGATATAGACAGACTCCTAATTTTAACTAAAATGCTGTGGGATCTTGAACAACTCCTTGCCCTCTGGAGGTGAGTTTATGACTAAAATTCCTCCACTTGCCTTGAGGAAGTTTGACTGTGTAAAGCATACTCATTTTTTTTTCCAATAGAAATGCCATAATTTATTCTTCTGTATAAAAATGCATCTTTACATAATATATGCTTTCTAAGAGGAAGAAATATATTTCAGATCATAAATAATCAGCAAACATACAATTTTGGACAGTGGAAAAAAAAATACAAACACTGGTGCTTTCCATTAGTGCTGAAAGCAAACCTGCTTAGGATCTTAGGATATATTTACAGGCTATTACAGTACTCAACCACAAAAGTTGAGGTGTTTAGATCTTTTAGGAGTAGACACTGATGTTTGTAAAGGCAGATCCCCTATATAAAAATAAATAGGGTATATTTTCACACCTATGTGCTGTAATGAAGAGTAATATTGGTAGGAAAGTAAAGTATGAACAGTTAATTCAAAATATCAGTTCAGTCACTCAGTAGTGTCCAACTCTTTGTGACCCCATGGACTGCAGCATGCCAGGCTTCCCTGTCCATCACCAACTCTTGGAGCTTGCTCAAGCTCATGTCCATCAACTCAGTGATGCCATCCAGCCATCTCTGTCTTCCCCTTCTCCTCCTGCCTTCAATCTTTCCTAGCATCAGGGTCTTTTCCAATGAATCAGTTCTTTGCATCAGGTGGCCAAAGGATTGGAGTTTCACCTTCAGTCCTTCCATTGAATATTCAGGACTGATTTTGTTTAGGATTGATCGGTTTGATCTCCTTGCAGTCCAAGGGACTCTCAAGAGTCTTCTCCAACACCACAGTTCAAAAGCATCAATTCTTCAGGGCTCAGCTTTCTTTACAGTCCAACTCTCACAACCATACATGACTATTGGAAAAACCATAGCTTTGACTAGACAGACCTTTGTCTGCAAAGTAATGTCTCTACTTTTTAATATGCTGTCTAGATTTGTCATAGCTTTTCTTCCAAGGAGCAAGCATCTTTTAATTTCATGGCTGTAGTCACCATCTACAGTGATTTTGGAGCCCCCCAAAATAAAGTCTCTCATTGTTTTCATTGTTTCCCCATCTATTTGCCATGAAGTGATGCGACTGGATGCCATGATCTTAGTTTTCTGAATGTTGAGTTTTAAGCCTACTTTTTCACTTTCACCAATTCAAAATATAAGGACAAGCAAAAAGAAATTGGCTCACATGCTGAGTCCAATATTAAACTGGGCTTCAGCTCCACACCCTCAGATTTGATGCACTGTAGTAATTTTCTATACCCCAAGGTAGTGAAACACAGTCTCATTGGTTGGACTGTTACTTCTCTTATTGTGTGGTCCTCAGATAAACCCTGGCAGTTATTAGAAATACAAATCCCCAGGTCCCCACCCCAGAGTAAATTAGAAAAATCTGGGTGGGTGTTTGCACTCTGTTTTAACAAGCTCTCAAGTGCTGCTGATGCACACTCAAGTGGGTAAACCGTTGCCTTGCCAGAGAGATACAGAGTCAAGTATAACCACTGGTTTAAAAAGAAAGGGCAAATATACAAAAATGAGTAAAAGGCTAAACTGTGTAATTACATTTTAATTGAAATGATAATGGCTTTCAGTTCAGTAACTCAGTCGTGTCCAACTCTTTGCAACCCCATGAATCACAGCACGCCAGGCCTCCCTGTCCATCACCAACTTCTGGAGTTTACTCAAACTCATGTCCATTGAGTCGATGATGTCATCCAGCCATCTCATCCTCTGTCGTCCCCTTCTCCTCCTGCCCCCAATCCCTCCCAGCATCAGGGTCTTTTCCAATGAGTCAACTCTTCGCATGAGGTGGCCAAAGTATTTGAGTTTCAGCTTTAGCATCAGTCCTTTCAATGAACACCCAGGACAAAAAATGTTTCTAAGATTAACAGACGTTTTCTAAGCATCCATAACAGATAGAGGAGGTGGTGGACTAGACAGAGTATGTAGGCAAGTGGAGGGTAAAGAGTGAAAGGCTAGGGATATGTAAGATTTCTACTTACACAGGCAAAAGTACCACTGTGACTGGAAAAAGGGGTAGTAAAACCTCCCAGGAAAATTCAGCTTCATTTTGCTGAAGTTGAGCGTTACAAAAAGAAAAATCAATATATCAGGTTTTTTCAAAATACAAGTGTATAAATCTGAAAGTATGCAAAAATGTGCTTTGTATTCATTGGAAAGGGGAGATACAGACGGGGGAGAGGAAACTTTATGAATTTCAATTTTCTCCATTCTCTCACTTTTTGTCTCCTACTCCTCCCTCCTCCCCAGTCCCCAAAGGAGTGTGAAACAAACTATTAACATATACTCATGTGCAAAAACCTACATGATCTTTTAAGATAAAGCAAATGGCATTGTGGCAGTTTGCTTTAAGAAGTCCTTGTCTCTGCCATATGTGAACAGGAACACTTCCTTATGAAAGAGATAGTGATATATTCAGAAGAAAACTCTCAACACTTTTTTTTTTTTTTTAAATACAAGGGAGTCTCATAAAAAAAAAAAAAGAAGAATGAAACTACTCATCAAACTTACCGAAATACAGAAAACATTTTGGCAAATATATTAAAATAATACAAAATAATATTTTAAAAGGAAGGCACCTAAATATGCTCACAGATCGTCTCTGTAGCCATAGAAACAATGCAAAATATTTCCATATCGTTCTGTATAAAATACAAAGCTTCCGTTTCGCCACATTTGTAATGCAGAACTAAAGGGAAAAGGTAAGAGATAAAAAGAAGAAACTAGCTCTTTTAAAGTCGGTATTATTTACGGTACATTTCTAAGAGTGCAGATGCGAATTCATATTTTAAAAAAAATAAATTCTGAACATAATAACGACAGAACAAAAAAGCCCAATTATGAAACGTGTTCGTTTCCCTAGGAATCGGAGATGGATATACAGAGCAGTGCAGCGACGCAGACTACAGCAGGACAGGCGCACCGCCCCGGAGGGGCAGACAGGAACCGCCCACGGGCTGTCCCCTCACAGTCAGGTACCTCACCTTCCCAGAGTGCCCCGCAGACGGGCCAGCCGCACTGGATGATGACGTACTTCCTCCGGGCTGGGTGGTCCGGCGGGCTCGTTATTAAAGGCTGGGACGCGAAGGGCTACGTAAGCGCGCGTCTCCGAGTGAAACTGTGTTCTAATAGTTTTATTTTTCTAAACTGGCTACACAGGCAAGAAAAAAAGAAAATTCGGAATTACTCATTACTTAAGTTTATCCCCTCCGAAAGAGGAGTCCAAAAATAGACGTTTTAACTCCACTGTGAAACATATGTCCCTTTTTAAGAGGTTTTGATTCCTAAGAAATTAATCATTGACCAAAAAAAAAAAAAAAGTAATACATATTGCTGAGGAAATTTTCTTCTATTTTGTTACGAACTTGACATTCTGAACAAATACATGCTGCTCACTGACTAAATTTAACACTTGGAATTGTATGATCTATGTTGATCTATATGATACAAAAACACGTATGCAGTGAAGAATAAAGACATTAAATGAATGCATCTCTTAAGTATAGACTGAATAGAAAGGGACCAAAATTCAGATGTTGCAAGGTGCAACTCGCAGAACTAAAAATCACTTCCTAATTTTTTAACTGGTTACTCTTTAAATTTGTAACATTCAGTTCAGTTCAGTTCAGTTCAGTTGCTCAGTCGTGTCCGACTCTTTGCGACCCCATGAATTGCAGCACGCCAGGCCTCCCTGTCCATCACCAACTCCCGGAGTTCACTCAAACTCACATCCATCGAGTTGGTGATGCCATCCAGCCTTCTCATCCTCTGTCGTTGCCTTCTCCTCCTGCCCCCAATCCCTCCCAGCATCAGTCTTTTCCAATGAGTCAACTCTTCGCATGAGGTGGCCAAAGTACTGGAGTTTCAGCTTTAGCATCATTTCTTCCGAAGAACATTACCACTCCTTAAAAAATAAAGTCTACATGATGAAGAAATAGTTTTTCTTTTTTTTATGTTTACAATATCTGATTACTTTTAATAAAGACAAAATGATTTCAAGATCATTCCTAAATGTGACACTAACAGTTTTATATTGAAATTATTTCCTGCCTTCTCCTTAACACTTCCAGTAGTCCTAATACTTTCTATTACTTTAAAAAAAATTTTAAAGTCAACCTTCAAATAATTAACAAGGAAATGAGGAATTCATTATTTTTGAAGTAGTTTGGAGCATTGACTTATTTATGTTGCGGAATGCAACAGATAAAGGTTTCTGCCATTATTTTGGTAAAATAATAAAGCTGGAAGGAGGAGACAGCCCTGGGGAAACCCTTGGACAATATTGAGGTAGCACACTGAACTGCACTGCAAGCTGATGAGAGGATGGAAAGTGAGTGGTGATGCGTACAGTAGGGGTGAAGATACACAAAGCTTAGTAGTTACTTTGAAAAGAATTCTGACTTATTTATTTCAGAAGTTTACAAAACACACAAAAACTTGTCAAGGTAAGAACATTTTTAATTAACAAAATTCACAGTTATTTTTCAGATAATCTTGAAATTTTGGTGAAATTTGTACCATCCAAGCAAATGATGTTTAGTTTAGGGAATTTTTTAAAAGGCAAAAGCCAAAAAATGCAAGACAAAATCTAAAATTTAACTTCATTAAAATAGAATTCCCATTGAAAATTCAGACCAATGAAATTAGATAGCAGAAATAAAAACATATAAATCTTTATAAGTGACTTTTTACAGACTAATTATAAAAAGCATATGGAAATAGAAATAGCATTTCACTTTTTAAAGTAAAGGCTGATCATATGCTAAAATTCTAGAATCACAACACAAGAATTCCACCTCCCTCTCTCTTCCCAGAAGGAAATCAGTAGAAGGGTTAGGGGTGCACTGTTGGTGGTCCTGGTCACCTGTGGAGTAAACTACTGATGGAAATTCCCCAAACTGAAGAATCCCACAGAAGCTTGGAAAAAAGAGGCCCTGAGTCATAAGGAAGTGGGATCTCGCTCTGATCCCCAGCTCCAGTTCATTCTTGGGATGGTAACCTGCGGGCTGCAGTCCTCCTGGCTGATCCCTGGACCTTCTCAGGCCCCCAGTGACCCAGCTTGTAGACAAGTGGAGCATGCCCTCATGGTGGGCAATACCAGGTTGGGCGTGCTGGTGGAACCTGGGACCACAGTTTCTGCCCTTTTGGCTTCAGGACAGGGAAACCATATAGTCTCTGGTTTCTCACTATCCAACATCCTGTATATTGTTCAGAAATATTTTCAAAAAAATTGAAGTACCATAAAATTGACTCTCTCGAAAAAGAATTCTAAGTTAAAATTCAATGTGTACCCATATGCTGAAAGAAAATCACAGACTTCAAGGTTTTGTCCTCTTTTTTTTTTTAATGCATTTTTTGTAATGTCCTTTTTTTTTTTTAATTGACTTCAAATGAACAGATTTTAATTAAAATCTCAACTAAATTTCAGCATACTATACCTAATTTGTTGGCTTGGGGGAAAATACTTAAGACTTATTTCTAAGAGCATAAAATAGCAAAGTTAAATAAAATGGTACAATTTAAATACAAAGAAAGTATTTTAATTTCAGACCTGAGTTCTCTGATAGTTTTGACTCTATCACAAAGCCTCCAAAGAGCTCTACAGAAAAAGTGGATAAAGAAAAGTCTGGGAATATAAAATGCTAACAAAACTTTAGTTGTTAGACGAGTAGAAAAATTCAAATTTAGTAACTAGACCCCTTCAAATGAAAAATTAGCAAATGAAGAAAAACAGTCATGAGAATATAATTCATTTAGAGAACCTCCAACATGTTGAAAATTAATGGTGATTTTTTTTTTGTCAGTCACGTTGAAAACTTTTTTTTTTTCCTTCTATTTTTGACACAAAAAAGATTTTGTATCGGGCTACAGCCAGTTAACAATTTTGTGATAGTTTTAGGTGAACATTGAAGGGACTCAGCCATACATATACATAACCTTTTTAAAAAATATCTACAGAAGATTTAGACTATGAAATTATATTCATCATATGAACCATCTTGCAATTCTTGAGGAGAATAACATGCATAGATACACATATACACTTATGAAAGGATGAATTTAACATAGGACAAACACAACTGCATAGGTTTTATAAAAAATATGAACTATGTATATGTGCCTGTGGAAGTACACTAATGTATGTCCATGTTTGTAAATGAAATCAGTCAGCCTAATAGGATTCACACTAACCTTAACAATAGAAAGTGGCCTTGATAAGTAGACATGGAGCCAGGCTTCCCTGAATTTTTACTTGGGTTAATTCTTAAACGTATTTTCTCCTCAGAAACAGACCATAGCTTACATTTCCAGTTTGAAATAAAGATTAAAAAAAAATTGCTCAAATGAACAGTTATTTTTGGTTCTTGTACCCATCTTTTCCTTGTTCTGACTTTTTCTTCTTCCATTCTTCTGAGACTTTATTCTTTCCATCCTGACTTGGAGTTATCCCCAGCAGCTACTGATAACCATCTGTGAGCTTTTCAATGAGGCTGACTTTGGCCTCTCATTTTCTGGCTGCTGGATGGTGTGGCAACCACCCTGAATTATATAAACCAAGTTAAGTTTCCATTTCTGGAATGATGAAAGCCCAGAAGTAACTTGTATGTGGAACAGTCACAAAGTGATTTGGGATCCTGCACAGGAAAGTCTAAGTGAATGAAGAAAATGGTTCAAACTTTAAACCATAATACCTTGTGACTTATCTCTTAGCCTGTAGGTTTTTTTTTCTCACTCTGTCAAACCCTCTACCTTTTTACCTGCACAGACTCTTTCTCTAAAACCAAGGGTTTGCTTTAACAACTTTTGAGACACCAAAAAACTAAAATATTTCAATTTACAGTCACAACAGGGAGATGTCAGATGTAGCTAATGAATGCATAAGAAAAGAACAACATAAAGTCAATTCACGTTGTTGTATGGAAGAAACCAACACGATATTGTAAAGCAATTATTCTCCAATTAAAAATAAAATGAAAAATTCAAGTAACTGAAATGACATTTACTGGACACGACTGAGTGACTGAACTGAACTGAACCCTCAAAATTTAGCCCCAGCGTATGTTTTCAACTTGTCAAGTAGATGAAATATTCTCTACCTATAGTACCTCAACTATTTTGTCATTTGTTCATAGCCTGTTACTATCTTGAACAGGAATCCCACTTTTTGTCTTCCCTGCTCACCTTCTTTAAGTTCCTACTAACTATACTTCAGGTCTCTAGTCACAATTTGCTTCCTCCAGGAAGCCTGCCCATACCACTTAAATCTAGACTGCATGGCCTCATACTCTCTGAAATCCTCCAGTACTGTGCACAATCTGAATTACAGCATTTCTACTGCAGGAGAGGAAGAAAGGATTTTTTTTCTACTCTTCTAGGTTCTCCACAGGGGCTCTGTAACACAAGACTGATTAACAAGAGAAAATTATACAAATTTATTTATGTTTTACATGATACAGGAGCCTTCATAAGGAAATGAATATAAATGGTTAAACCTGAGTGTTTTTACAGGAGTTTTGAAGAAGAATGGAATGTCAAGGGAAAATATCATAAGACAAAAGGATATGAGCTAAGTGTAGTAAACCAAAGGAAACTTAGCAAGGCCTATTCATTCCACTTGGTGTCTCTCTGTCTTCAGAGAAAAGATATAAGGAGGGAACCTCTCACTGGAGCCCTCTTATCACCTCTTTTGTGGAAGAAGGTCAGAAAGTCCTCTTTCCTTTCTCAAATTACTTCAGCTTAATATACTCAATGGCAACCCACTCCAGTGTTCTTGCCTGGAGAATCCCAGGGACGGGGGAGCCTGGTGGGCTGCCGTCTATGGGGTTGCACAGAGTTGGACACAACTGAAGTGACTTACCAGCAGCAGCAGCAGCAGCAGCAAGATACTCAATATGCCAGGGGTACTTACTGTATTTTGGAGTAATGTGTCCTGAACCCTGTCACTGCCTCAAATTTAATTGCCTATTCATTTATCTAATCTCCATTGATGACAGGAAAGCCATATTTTTCCTTCATCTATTTATCCACTAAATGTAACAAACTGCATGCCACATGGTTGCCATTTAAATTTCCTTGTACACATGCAAATATATCCTATTAGCCATCTTCCCTTTCCAAAATTAGGCACACTTTAGCATATAAGTAGTACCACCCTAAAGGTGAAAAATATTATTAGACCTTTTCCTACATTATGATTCCTTAGTTTCTCCTAATTAAATGGAGGTAAAATGACATCAGTCTACCCTACCTGTTTGATCTCATCTCCTCCAAAACCTTCATTTTGTTCATTTATGAACAAGACAATTTGATCCTTTTGGAATTTGTCTGTGTGCCATGCTCCTCTTAACCTCATTATACTTGAAAATTTTCTTTTCTGCCTGAATGTTCTTTCCTTTTTTTGTTCTGTACACTTAAAATCTGTATTCACCTTTTAAAAATTATGGAAGTATAATAGATTTAAAATGTTCTATTCATTTCTGCTGTATAGCAAAATTAATCAGTTATACATATATATTCTTTTTTATATTCATTTACAATTACCGTTTATCACAGGATATTGAATATAGTTCCCTGTGCTGTACAGTAGGACCTTGCTGTTTTTTACATATTATATATTCCCAGGTAGCGCTAGTGGTAAAGAACCCACCTGCCAATGCAGGAGAAATGAGACACGAGTTCAATCCCTAGATTGGGAAGATCCTCTGGAAGAGGGCACTGCAATCCAATGCAGTATTTTTGCCTGGAGAATCCCACGGACAGAGGAGCCTGATGGGCTATAGTCCATAGCATCACATGTTGTTGGACATGACTGAAGCAGCTTAGCATAGTACAGTACACATTTGTTTGCATCTGCTAATCCCAAAGTTACAATCTTTACCTTCCCAAGCCCTCTTCACCTTCACAATCATAAGTCTATTTGCTATGTCTGAGAGTCTATTTTTATTGTGTGGCTAAGTTGGTTTCTGTCATGTTTTAGATTCCACATATAATATACGGTATTTGTCTTTCTTTTTCTGGTTAACTTTGCTTAGTGTGATAATCTCTAGGTCCATCCATGTTGCTGCAAATGACACTCTTGCATTCTTTTTTATGGCTGAGTAATATTCCATTTTCTATGAATATAAAAAGATGGGCACAGTAAAGGTCAGAAACAGCAAGGATCTAACAGAAACAGAAGAGATTAAAAAGAGGTGGTCAGTTCAGTTCAGTTCAGTTCAGTCACTAAGTTATGTCCAACTCTTTGCAACCCCATGAATTGCAGCACACCAGGCCTCCCTGTCCATCACCAACTCCCGGAGTTCACTCAGACTCACGTCCATCGAATCAGTGATGCCATCCAGCCATCTCATCCTCTGTCGTCCCCTTCTCCTCCTGCCCCCAATCCCTCCCAGCATCAGAGTCTTTTCCAATGAGTCAGCTCTTCACATGAAGTGGCCAAAGTACTGGAGTTTCAGCTTTAGCATCATTCCTTCCAAAGAAATCCCAGGGCTCATCTCCTTCAGAATGGATTGGTTGGATCTCCTTGCAGTCCAAGGGACTCTCAAGAGTCTTCTCCAACACCACAGTTCAAAAGCATCAATTCTTTGGCGCTCAGCCTTCTTCACAGTCCAACTCTCACATCCATACATGACCACAGGAAAAACCATAGCCTTGACTAGACAGACCTTTGTTGGCAAAGTAATGTCTCTGCTTTTGAATATGCTATCTAGGTTGGTCATAACTTTCCTTCCAAGGAGTAAGCGTCTTTTAATTTCATGGCTGCAGTCACCATCTGCAGTGATTTTGGAGCCAAGAAAAATAAAGTCGGACACTGTTTCCACTGTTTCCCCATCTATTTCCCATGAAGTGATGGGACTGGATGCCATGATCTTAGTTTTCTGAATGTTGAGCTTTAAGCCAACTTTTTCACTCTCCACTTTCACTTTCATCAAGAGGCTTTTGAGTTCCTCTTCACTTTCTGCTATAAGGGTGGTGTCATCTGCATATCTGAGGTTATTGATATTTCTCCCAGCAATCGATAAAGGACAGAAATGGTATGGACCGGACAGAAGTAGAAGATATTAAGAAGAGGTGCCAAGAATACACAGAAGAACTGTACAAAAAAGATCTTCACGATCCAGATAATCACGATGATGTGATCACTGACCTAGAGCCAGACATCCTGGAATGTGAAGTCAAGTGGGCCTTAGAAAGCATCACTACGAACAAAGCTAGTGGAGGTGATGGAATTCCAGTTGAGCTATTTCAAATCCTGAAATTTCGATGATGCTGTGAAAGTGCTGCACTCAATGTGCCAGCAAATTTGGACAACTCAGCAGTGGCCACAGGACTGGAAAAGATCAGTTTTCATTCCAATACCAAAGAAAGGCAATGCCAAAGAATGCTCAAACTACTGCACAATTGTACTCATCTCACACGCTAGTAAAGTAATGTTCAAAATTCTCCAAGCCAGGCTTCAGCAATACGTGAACCATGAACTTCCTGATGTTCAAGCTGGTTTTAGAAAAGGCAGAGGAACCAGAGATCAAATTGCCAACATCTGCTGGATCATGGAAAAAGCAAGAGAATTCCAGGAAAACAACTCTTTCTGCTTTATTGACTATGCCAAAGCCTTTGACTGTGTGGATCACAATAAACTGTGGAAAATTCTGAAAGATATGGGGACTACCAGACCACCTGACCTGCCACTTGAGAAGTCTGTATGCAGGTCAGGAAGCAACAGTTAGAACTGGACATGGAACAATGGACTGTTTCCAAATAGGCAAAGGAGTACGTCAAGGCTGTATATTGTCACCCTGCTTATTTAACTTATATGCAGAGTACATCATAAGAAGAGGTGGCAAGAATATACAAAAGATCTGTACAAAAAAGTTCTTAATGACCCAGATAACTATGATGGTGTGATCACTCAACTAGAGCCAGACACCCAGGAGTGTGCAGTCAAGAGGGCATTAGGAAACATTACTACAACAAAGCTAGTGGAGGTAACAGAATTTCAGCTGAGCTATTTAACATCCTACAAGATTATGCTGTTACAATGCTGAACTCGGTATGCCAACAAATTTGGAAAACTCAGCAATGCCCATGGAACTGGAAAATGTCAGTTTTCATTCTAGTTCTGAAGACAGACAATGCCAAAAAAAACCGTTCAAATTACTATACAATTGCACTCATTTCACATGCTAGGAAGACTATGCTCAAAATCCTTAAGATAGGTTTCAGCAGTATGTGAACTGAGAATTTCCAGATGTATAAGCTGGCTTCAGAAAAGGCAAAGGAATCATAGATCACATTACCAACGTCTGCTGGATTGTAGAAAAAGCAAGGGGAAAATGCCAAAAAACATGTACTTCTGTTTCATTGACTACACTAAAGTCTTTGACTGTGTGGATCACAACAAACTGGAAAATTCTTAAAGAAATGGGAATATCAGACCACCTTACTGCCTCCTGAGAAACCTGTATGCAGGAAAAGAAGCAACAGTTAGAAGCAGATACGGACTAGTTCAAAACTGGGAAACGAGTACATCAAGGCTGTATATTGTCACTCGGCTTATTTAACTTATATGGAGACTAAATCATGTGAAATGCAGGACTGGATGACTCACAAGCTGTAATCAAGATTTCTGGGAGAAATAGCAACAACCTCAGATGTGCAGATGCTGCCACTCTAATGGCAGAAAACGAAGAGGAACTAAAGAGCCTCTTGATAAAGGTGAACGAGAAGAGTGAAAAAGCTGGCTTAAAACTCAACATTCAGAAAACTAAGATCATGGCATTTGGTGCCATCATTTCATGGCAAATAGATGCCACTTCATGGCATCACTTCATGGAAACAGTGGAAGCACTGACAGACTTTATGTTTCTTGGCTCCAAAATCAATGCAAATGGTAACTGCAGCCATGAAATTAAGAGACACTTGCACCTTGGAAGAAAAGTTATGACCAACCTAGACAGCTTATTAAAAAGCAGAGATATTACTTTGCCAACAAAGTTTCGTCTAGTCAAAGCTATGGTTTTTCCAGTAGTCATGTATGGATGTGGAAGTTGGACTATAAAGAAACATGAGCGCCAAAAATTGTTGCTTTTGAACTGTGGTGCTGGAGAAGATCCTACAGAGTGCCCAGGACAACAGGGAGATCATACCAGTCAATCCTAAAGGAAATAAACCCTGATTATTCATTGGAAAACTGATGCTAAAGCTGAAGGTCAAGTACTTTGGCAACCTGGTGGGAATAACTGACTCATTGGAAAAGATCTTGATGCTGAGAAAGATGGAAGGCAAGAGGTGAAGGGGACGACAGAGGATGAGATGACTGGATGGCATCACTGGAAATGAGTTTGAGCCAACTCAAGGAGATAGTGAAGGACAGGGAAGCCTGGTGTGCTGCAATTCACAGGGTCACAAAAGTCAGACAGGACTTAGCAACTGAACAACAATATGTACATGTATAGATAGATAGATCTTCTTTATCCTTTCTTCTGTTGATGGACATTTAAGCTGCTTCCATGTGTTTGATATTGTAAATAGGCTGCTATGAACACTGGAGTGCATGTATATTTTGAATTAGAGTTTTCTCTAGATAAATGCCTAGGAGGGAGGTTTTTCGACCATATGGTAACTCTATTGTTATTTTTTAAGGAAAATATATACACTTTTCCCCATAATGCTGCACCTATTAACAATCCAAGTAACAGTGTAGGAGGGTTCCTTTGTCTCCCCTCCGTCTCCATCATTTATTATTTGCAGACTTTTTAATGATGGCTATTCTGATTGGTGTGTTATGATACTTCATTGTAGTTTTGATATGTATTTCTCTAATTATTAGTGCTGTTGAGCATCTTTTCATGTGCTTATTGATATGTCTTCTTTGGATAAATGTCTAGTTAGGTCTTCTGCCCATTTTTCAATTGGGTTATGTGAGTTTTTGTCATTGAGTGGTATGTGTTGTTTGCATATTTTGGTAGCTAACCCTTTGTTGATATCATCATTTGCAAATATCTTCTTCCAGTTCACCGGTTGTCTTTTCATTTTGTTTATGGCTTCCTATGGCTTTCCTGATAGCTCAGTTGGTAAAGAATCTGCTCTCAATGCAGGAGACACCAGTTTTATTCCTGTGTCAGGAAGATCTTCTGGAGAAGGGATAGACTACCCACTCCAGTAATCTTGGGCTGCCCTTGTGGTTCAGCTGGTAAAGAATCTGCCTGCAATGTGGGAGACCTGGGTTCAATCCCTGGGTTGGGAAGATCCCCTGGAGAAAGGAAAGGCTACTCACTCCAGTATTCTGGCCTGGAGAATTTGATGGACTGTAGTCCATGGGGTTGCAAGTTGGACACACCTGAACCACTTTCACTTTCATGCTCTGCAAAAGCTTTTAAGTTTGATTAGGTTCCATTTGTTTAATTTTGCTTTTATTCCTATCACACTGGAAGACTGGTGTAAGTTTACATTGATACAATTTACGTCAGAGAATGTTTTGCCTTTTTTCTCTTATATGATTTTTATGGTGTCATATCTTGTATTTAAGTCTTTAAAGGATTTTGAGTTTATTTTTATGTATGGTGTGAATGAGTGTTCTATCTTCATTAATTCATGTGCAGCTGTTCACCTTTCCCAACACTAATTGCTGAAGAGGCTGTCTTTTCTCTATTGTATATTCTTGCATCACTTGTCAAACATTAATTGATGTAGGTGTGTGGATTTATTTCTGGGCTCTCTATTCTGTTCTACTGATCAATATGTCTGTTTTTGAGCCAATACCACATGTTTTAACTACTGTACCTTTGTAGTTCTGTCTGAAGTCTGAGACAGTTCTACCTTCTGCTTGGTCTTTCCCCCCTCTCAGGATTGCTTTGGCAATTCTTAAAATTTTATGATTCCATATAAATTTTAGGATTGTTTGTTGTAGTTCTGTAAGAAATATCGTGGGTAATTTGATAGAGATCGCATCAAGTCTGTAGATTGATTCAGCCATTTGAACAATATTAACCCCACATCTGAGGTCAGGGGCGGCAGCCGAGAGGAGCAACCCCATGTCCAAGAAGCAGTGGCTGCACAGGCCAGGAGGGCTGAGAGGAGCTACTCCATGTTCAAGGTCAGGAGGGGCGACCTTGTTCAAGGTAAGGAAAGTAGCTGTGCTTTGCTGGAGCAGCTGTGAAGAGATACCCCACATCCAAGGTAAGAGAAACCCAAGTAAGACAGTAGGTGTTGCGAGAGGGCATCAGAGAGCAGACACACTGAAACCATAATCACAGAAAACTAGCCAGCCTGATCACATGGACCACAGCCTTGTCTAACTCAATGAAACTAAGCCATGCTGTGTGGGGCCACCCAAGATGGACGGGTCATGGTGGAGAAGTCTGACAGAATGTGGTCCACTGGAGAAGGGAATGCCAAACCACTTCAGTATTCTTGCCTTGAGAATCCCATGAACAGTATGAAAAGGCACAATGATAGGATATTGAAAGAGGAACTCCCCAGGTCCATAGCTGCCCAATATGCTACTGGAGATCAGTGGAGAAATAACTCCAGAAAGAATGAAGGGATGTAGCCAAAGCAAAAACAATACCCAGTTGTGGATGGGACTGGTGATAGAAGCAAGGTTTGATGCTGTAAAGAGCAATATTGCATAGGAACCTGGAATGTTAGGTCCATGAATCAAGGCAAATTGGAAGTGTCAAGAGTGAACGTCCACGTTCTAGGAATCAGCGAACTAAAATGGACAGGCATGGGTGAATTTAACTCAGATGACCATTATATCTACTACTGTGGGCAGGAATCCTTTAGAAGAAATGGAGTAGCCATCATGGTCAACAAAAGAGTCCAAAATGCAGTACTTGGATGCAATCTCAAAAACGACAGAATGATCTTTGTTCATTTCCAAGGCAAACTATTCAATATTACGGTGACCCAAGCCTATGCCCCAAGCAGTAACGCTGAAGAAGCTGAAGTTCAACTGTTCTGTGAAGACCTACAAGACCTTTTAGAACTAACATCCAAAAAAGATGTCGTTTTCATTATAGGGGCTAAGTCGCTTCAGTCATGTCCGACTCTGTGTGACTCCAGAGATGGCAGCCCACTGGGCTCCCCTGTCCCTGGGATTCTCCAGGCAAGAACACTGGAGTGGCTTGCCATTTCCTTCTTCAATGCATGAAAGTGAAAAGTGAAAGTGAAGTCACTCAGTCTTGTCCAACTCCTAGCGCCCCCATGGACTGCAGCCCACCAGGCTCCTCCGTCCATGGGATTTTCCAGGCAAGAGTACTGGAGTGGGGTGCCATTGCCTTCTCCGTCATTATAGGGGACTGGAATGCAAAAGTAGGAAGTCAAAAAACACCTGGATTAACAGGCAAATTTGGCCTTGGAATACAGAATGAAGCAGGGCAAAAGCTAATAGAGATTTGCCAAGAGAATGCACTGGTTATATAGCAAACACCCTCTTCCAACAACACAAGAGAAGACTCTACAAGTGGACATCACCAGATGGTCAACACTGAAATCAGATTGATTATATTCTTTGCAGCCAAATATGAAGAAGCTCTATACAGTCAGCAAAAACAAGACCAGGAGCCGACTGTGACTCAGATCATGAACTCCTTATTGCCAAATTCAGACTTAAATTGAAGAAAGTAGGGGAAACCACTAGACCATTCAGCTTGATCTAAATCAAATCCCTTATGATTATACAGGGGAAGTGAGAAATAGATTTAAGGGACTAGATTTGATAGAGTACCTGATGAACTATGGACGGACGTTCATGATATTGTACAGGAGACAGAGTTCAAGACCATCCCCATGGAAAAGAAATGCAAAAAAGCAAAATGGCTGTCTGAGGAGGCCTTACAAATAGCTGTGAAAAGAAGAGAAGCGAAAAGCAAAGGATAAAAGGAAAGATATAAGCATCTGAATGCAGAGTTCCAAAGAATAGCAAGGAGAGATAAGAAAGCCTTCCTCACTGAACAATGCAAGGAAATAGAGGAAAATAGAAGAATGGGGAAGACTAGAGATCTCTTCAAGAAAATTAGAGAGATACCAAGGCAACATTTCATGCAAAGATGGGCTCGAAAAAGGACAGAAATTATATGGGCCTAACGGAAGCAGAATATATAAAGAAGAGGTGGTAAGAATACACAGAAGAACTGTACAAAAAAAGATCTTCATGACCCAGATAATCACGATGGTGTGATCACTCACCTAGAGCCAGATATCCTGGAATGTGAAGTCAAGTGGGTCTTAGAAAGCATCACTATGAGCAAAGCTAATGGAGGTGATGGAATTCCAGTTGAGTTATTTTAAATCCTGAAAGATGATGCTGTGAAAGTGCTGCACTCAATATGCTAGCCAATTTGGAAAACTCAGCAGTGGCCACAGGACTGGAAAACGTCAGTTTTCATTCCAATGCCAAAGAAGGCTCAAACTACCACACAATTGCACTCATCTCACATGCTAGTAAAGAAATGCTCAAAATTCTCCAAGCCAGGCTTCAGCAATACGTGAACTGTGAACTTGCAGACGTTCAAGCTGCTTTTAGAAAAGGCAGAGGAAACAGAGACCAAATTGCCAACACCTGCTGGATCATGGAAAAAGCAAGGGAGTTCCAGAAAAACATCTATTTCTGCTTTATTTACGATGCCAAAACCTTTGACTGTGTGGATCACAATAAACTGTGGATAATTCTGAAAGACATGGAAATACCAGACCACCTGACCTGCCTCTTTAGAAACTTATATGCAAGTCGGGAAACAGTTAAAACTGGACATGGAACAATAGACTGGTTCCAAATATGAAAAGGAGTACATCAAGGCTGTATATTGTCACCCTGCTTATTTAATTTATATGCAGAGTACATCATGAGAAACGCTGGACTGGAAGAAGCAGAAGTTGGAATCAAGATTGCCGGGAGAAATATCAATAACCTCAGATATGCAGATGACACCACCCTTATGGCAGAAAGTGAAGAGGAACTAAAAAGCCTCTTGATGATAGTGAAGGAGGAGAGTGAAAAAGTTCGCTTAAAGCTCAACATTCGGAAAACGAAGATCATGGCATCTGGTCCCATCACTTCATGGGAAATAGATGGGGAAACAGTGGATACAGTGTCAGACTTTATTTTTTTGGGCTCCAAAATCCCTGCAGATGTTTATTGCCGCCATGAAATTAAAAGACGCTTACTCCATGGAAGGAAAGTTATGACCAACCTAGATAGTATATTAAAAAGCAGAAGTATTTCTTTGCCAACAAAGGTCCGTCTAGTCAAGGCTATGGTTTTTCCTGTGGTCATGTATGGATGTGAGAGTTGGACTGTGAAGAAAACTGAGCACTAAAGAATTGATGCTTGTGAACTGGGTTGTTGGAGAAGACTCTTGAGAGTCCCTTGGACTGCAAGAAGATCCAACCAGTCCATCCTAGAGGAGATCAGTCCTAGGTGTTCATTGGAAGGACTGATGCTAAAGCTGAAACTCCAGTACTTTGGCCACCTCATGCGAAGAGTTGACTCATTGGAAAAGACCCTGATGCTGGGAGTGATTGAGGTCAGGAAGAGAAGGGGACCACAGAGGATGAGATGGCTGGATGGCATCACCAACTCGATGCACATGAGTTTGGGTAAACTCCTGGAGTTGGTGATGGACAGGGAGGCCTGGCGTGTTGCGATTCATGGGGTCGCAAAGAATTGGACACGACTGAGTGATTGAAGTGAACTGAACTGAACTGAATCCTTACAATCCAAGAGCATGGGATAGCTTTATTTTGATTCCTCTTTAATTCCCTTTATCAATGTATTTTAGTTCTCAGCAAATAAGCCTTTCACATCCTTGGTCAGATTTATTCCTAAATGTTTTATTCTTTTTGACTCGATTTTAGAAGCGATTTTTAAAACATTTCTATTTTTAACATTTCCTTGTTGCTATACAGAAATGAATCAGATTTTTGAATACTAATCTTGTATCCTGGTATCTTGTTAAATTTATCAGTTCTAGTTGTTTTAGGGTTTTCATATATGGTATCATGTCATCTGCATAAAATGACAATTTTGCTTTTCAATTTGAATATATGTTTTTATCTTATGAATTTAAATTAATCTGAATATCTTTTATTTCTTTGTCTTTAATTTCTTTATCTTGATTGCTATGGCTATGACATTCAGTATGATATTGAATATGAGTGATGGCAATGGGCATCCTTGTCTTTTTTCAAGTTTTTATGGAAAGTCTTTCAGCATTTCACTGTTGAGTGTTGTACTGGCCATGGATTTGTTATAGATTTTATTGCATTGAAATATGCTCCCTAAGTTTTTTTCTTTAATCATGAATCAATGTTGAATTCTGTCATATGCTTTTTTTGCATCTATTGAGATGATCATGTAGTTTTTTTTTTCTTTTGTTTTGTTGATGTGGTATTGACTGTTGTGTTGACACATTGATTGACTTGCATATATTGAGTTATTATTGTGACTCTGGTATAAATTAACTTGATTGCCATGTATGAACTTTTTAATGTATTGTTGGAGTTGGTTATTAATATTTTTGGGGGGATTTATGCTGTATATGCATTTTGTTAATATAGTTTCTCATGTTTATAAACAGTTCAGAAATATGGCATCACCAACTCGATGGACATGAGTTTGAGCAAGCCTCTGGAATTGGTGATGAACAGGGAAGTCTGGTGTGCTGCAATCCATGGGTCACAAAGAGTTGGATACGACTGAGCAACTGAACGGAACCTATATATTTACTTTCTCTACATGGTATAAAAAGTGATGCTGAAAGCACATTAAAGTACTGTTCAGCAATTTGTATTTCAATATTTTTGAGAGTGATCTAGATAGTCATTGAATGTTTATTATTTAGCTTAGTTTAGTACAGATTTAAGGGCTTCCCTGATGACTCAGTTGATAAAGAACCTGCCTGCAATGCAGGAGACCTGAGTTCAGTCCCTCGGTTAGGAAGATCCCCTGGAGTAGGAAATGGCAACCCACTCTAGTATGCTTATCTGAGAAATCCCATGGATAGAGGAGCCTAGCAGGCTCCAGTCCACAGGCTTCCAAGAATCAGACACAACTTAGTGACTAAACCAACACCAGTACAGATTTAGTTTCAAGTTACTGAAATGTCTCTCTCTTTAGTTGCAAAGTTGTGAACATCAGACACGTGAAAACAATGTTTTCTAGCTTTTACCCTAAAATTTTTAGCTATGGGGTTTGCAAAAGAGTTGGACATGACTTAGTGACTGAACAACAGCAACAGTAAAAATAATCATAAAATTCCCTGGTTTATGTCCACTTTATAGTTTTATCTGAATTGTGATTCTGGGAAATGGGATAATTTAAGGTTAAATATTTATCAATATTTATGGAGGAGACTTTAAGATTTTCTCTTATTTTGATATGTAGTCTAGTGGAGGCTCTAGACTTGTTTTAGCCCAGTGACGGGGGAGATGTCTAGCAATTGTTTCAGTTCAGTTCCTCAGTCATGTCCGACTCTTTGGGACCCCATGGACTGCAGCACACGAGGCTTCCCTGTCCACCATCAACTCCCAGAGCTTGCTCAAACTCATGTCCACCTAGTCAGTGATGCCCTCCAACCATCTCATCCTCTGTCGTCTCCTTTTCCTCCTGCTTTCAGTCTTTCCCAGCATCAGGGTCTTTTCCAGTGAGTCAGTTCTTTGCATCAGTTGGGCAAAGTATTGGAGCTTCAGCATCAGTCCTTCCAATGAAATTTCGGGGTTGATTTCCTTTGAAAGTGAAAGTGTTAGTCACTCAGTCATATACTACTCTTTGTGAGCCCACAAACTGTAACCTGCCAGATTCTCTGTCCATAGAATTCTCCAGGCAGGAATACTGGATTGGGTTGCCATTCCCTTCTCCGGGGGTGATTTCCTTTAGGATTCACTGATTTGGTATCTCTGGTGTCCAAGGGACTATCAAGAGTCTCCTTCAGCACCACAGTTCAAAAGCATCAATTTTTTGGCACTAAGCAGACTTTAGGGTCCAACTCTCACATCTGTGCATGACTACCGGAAAAACAATAGCTTTGACTATACAGACCTTTGTTGGCCAAGTGATGTCTCTACTTTTTAATACACTGTCTAGGTTTGTCATAGCTTTCCTTCCAAGGAGCAAACGTCTTTTAATTTCATGGCTGCAGTCACTGTCTGCAGTGATTTTGGGGCCCAAGAAAATAAAATATGTAACTGCTTCCACATTTTCCCATCTATTTGACATGAAGTAATGGGACAAGATGTCATGATCTCAGTTTTTTGAATGCTGAATTTTAAGCCAGCATTTTCACTCTCCTCTTTCAACCTTGTCAGAAGCTCTTTAGTTTTTCACTTTCTGCCATTAGAGTTCTATCATCAGCATATATGATGTTACTGATTTTGTCCTGGAAATCTTTATTCCAGCTTGTGAGTCAACCAGTCTGGGATTTTGCATGATGTACTCTGCATATAAGTTAAATAAGTAGGGTGACAATATACAGCCTTGACGTACTCCTTTCCCAATTTTGAACCACTCTATTGCTTCATGTGCAATTCTAACTGTTGCTTCTTGAGCTGCATACAGATTTCAGAAGAGGCAGGTAAGGTAGTTTGGTATTCCTAACTCTTTAAGAATTTTCCACAGTTTTTTTGATCCACAGTCAAAGGCTTTAGCATAGTCAGTGAAGCAGAGGTAGATGTTTTTCTGGAATTCTCTTGCTTTTTCTATGATCCAACGGATGTTGGTAATTTGATCTGTGGTTCCTCTGCCTTTTTTAACTAGTTTGAAATTTGGAAGTTCTCAGTCTACATACTGTTGAAGTCTATCTGGAAGGATTTTGAGCACTACTTTGCTTGCATGTGAAATTGTGCAATTGTGCATTGTCTTGAATCTTCTTTGGCATTGCTGTTCTTTGGGATTAGAATGAAAACTTAACTTTTGCAGTCCTGTGGCCACTGCTGAGTTTTCCAAATTTGCTGGCATATTTAGTGCAGCATTTTCACAGCATTATCTTTTAGGATTTGAAACGGCTCAGCTGAAATTCCATCGCACCCACTAGCTGTGTTGTAGTAATGCTTCTTAAGGCCCATTTGACTTCACACTTCAGGATATCTGGCTCTAGGTGAGTAACCACACCATTGTGGTTGTTGAAGTCATTAAAATCTTTTTTTTTTTTTTTTGTATAGTTCTTCTGTATATTCTTGCCTCTTCTTAATATCTTCTTTTAGATATTCTTCTGTATATTCTTGCCTCTCCTTAAAAATCCTCTTAATATCTTCTTCTGTTAGATCCATACCATTTCTATATTTTATTGTGCCCATGTTTGCATGAAATATTTACTTGGTATCTTTAATTTTCTTGAAGAGATCTCTACTCTTTCCCATTCTGTCATTTTCCTCTATTTCTTTGCATTGTTCACTTAAGGCTATTTTACCTCTCCTTGCTCTTCTTTGGAACTCTGCATTCAGATGGGTATATCTTTCCTTTTCTCCTTTGCCTTTCTCTTCTCTCTACTTAGCTATTTTTAAGGCCTCCTCAGACAACCAGTTTGTCCTTTTGCATTTCTTTTCTTGGGCATGGTTTTGATCACTGCCTCCTGTATGATGTTCTGACCGTAGTTCTTCAGCCACTCTATCAGATTTAATCCCTTAAATCTACTTGTTACTTCCACTATATAATCATAAGGGATTTGATTTAGATCATGCCTGAATGGCCTGGTGGTTTCCCTGCTTTCTTCAATTTAAATCTGAGTTTTGCAGTGAGGAGTTCATGATCTGAGCCACAGTCATCTCCCAGTCTTGTTTTTGCTCCCTATTTGTCTGCTAAGAATATAATCAATCTGATTTTAGTATTTACTATCTGGTTAAGTCCATGTTTAGAGTCATCTCTTGTGTTGTTGGAAGAGGGTGTTTGCTATGATTAGTGCATTCTCTTGGCAAAACTCTGTTAGCCTTTGGCCTACTTTATTTTGTACTCCAAGGCCAAACTTGCCTGTTACTCCAGGTATCTCTTGACTTCCTATTTTTGCATTTCAGTCCCCTATGATGAAAAGGACATCTACTTTTGGTGTTAGTTCTAGGAGGTCTTGTAGGCCTTCATAGAACTGTTCAACCTCAGCTTCTTCAGCATTAGTGGTTGGGGCATTGACTTGGATTACTGTGATATTGAATGGTTTGCCTTGGAAATGAACCAAGATCATTGTGTCCTTTTTGAGACTGCACACAAGTACTACATTACAGACTCTTTAGTTGACTATGAGAATTGCTGCATTTCTTTTCTTTTTTTGATTACTTTACTTTAATTGGAAGCTAATTACTTTAAAATATTGTAGTGGTTTTGCCATACATTGACATGAATCAGCCATGGGTGTACATGTGTCCCCCATCCTGAAACCCCTCCCACCTCCTTCCTCATCCCCTCCCTCAGGGTCATCCCAGTGCACCAGCCATGAGCACCCTGTCTCATGCATCGAACTTGGACTGGTCATCTATTTCATATATGTGATATATATGTTTCAATGCTATTCTCTCAAATCATCTCACCCTCGCCTTCTCCCACAGAGTCCAAAAGTCTGTTCTTTATCTCTGTATCTCTTTTGCTGTCTCGCATATAGGGTCATCGTTACCATCTTTCTAAATTCCATATATACGTGTTAATATAGTGTACTGGTGTTTTTCTTTCTGACTTACTTCGTTCTGTATAATAGGCTCCAGTTTCATCCTCCTCATTAGAACAGATTCAAATGTGTTCTTTTTAATAGCTGAGTAATATTCCATTGTGTATATGTACCGCATCTTTCTTATCCATTTGTCTGCTGATGGACATCTAGGTTGCTTTCATGTCCTAGCTATTGTAAACAGTGCTGTGATGAACATTGAGGGCTCCATTTCTTTTAATGAATTCTTCCCCACAGTAATAGATATAATGGCCATCTGAATTAAATTCACCCATTCTGGTCCATTTTAGTTCACTGAATCCTAAAATATTGATCTTCACCCTTGACATTCCCTGCCTGACCACTTCCAGTTTTCCTTGATTCATGGACCTACATTCCAGGTTCCTATGCAATATTGTTCTTTACAGGATTGGACTTTACCTTCACCATCAGACACACATCCACAACTGGATATAGCTTCTGCTTTGGCTCAGTTTCTTTATTCCTTCGGGAGCTATTTATCCACTCTTCTCCAGTAAGTGTCATATACTTTTGCTTTTTCATTCAGTTAATGGGGTTCACAATGACAGACTGATGAAGTGGTTTGCCATTCCATTCTTCAGTGTAACACATGTGTTGTTTGTAATTTCTCCCTTTTCTCTTCTGATTTATTTGATTTGAGCCCTCTCACTTTTTCCCTTGGTTCGGTTCAATTCAGTCACTCAGTTGTGTCTGACTCTTTGTGAACCCATAAAATGCAGCATGCCAGGCCTCCCTGTCTATCACCAACTCCTGGAGTTTACTCAAATTCATGTCCTTTGAGTCGGTGATGCCATCCAAGCATCTCATCCTCTGTTGTCCCCTTCTCCTCCCACCTTCAATCTTTTCCAGCATCAGGGTCGTTTACCATGAGTCAGTCCTTCCCATCAGATGGCCAAAGTATTTGGAGTTTCAGCTTCAGAATCAGTCTTTCCAATGAATATTCAGGACTGATTTTCTTTAGGATGGACTGGTTGGGTCTCCTTGGTGTCCAAGGGACTCTCAAGAGTCTTCTCCAACACCACAGTCCAAAAGTATCAATTCTTCAGTGCTCAGCTTTCTTTATAGTCCAACTCTCACATCCATACATGACAACTGGAAACACCATACCTTTGACTAGACAGACCTTTGTTGGCAAAGCAATGTCTCTGCTTTCTAATATGCTGTCTAGGAGTTTTCTGAATGTTGAGCTTTAAGCCAAATTTTTCACTCTCCTCTTTCACTTTCATCAAGAGGCTTTTTAGTTCCTCTTCACTTTCTGCCATAAGGGTGGTGTCATCTGCATATCTGAGGTTATTGATATTTCTCCTGGCAATCTTGATTCCAGCTTGTGCTTCCTCCAGCCCAGCATTTCTCATGATGCACTCTGCATAGAAGTTAAATAAGCAGGATGACAATATACAGCCTTAACATACTCCTTTCCTATTTGGAACAAGTCTGTTGTTCCATGTCTGGTTCTAACTGTTGCTTCCTGATCTGCATATATGTTTCTCAAGAGGCAGGTCAGGTGGTCTGGTATTCCCATCTCTTTCAGATTTTTTCACAGTTTATTGTGATCCACACAGTCAAAGGCTTTGGCATAGTCAATAAAGCAGAAATAGTTGTTTTTCTGGAACTCTCTTGCTTTTTCGATGATCCAGAGGATGTTGGCAATTTGGTCTCTGGTTCCTCTGCCTTTTCTAAATCCAGCTTGAACATCAGGAAGTTCATGGTTCATGTATTGTTGAAGCCTGGCTTGGATAGTTTTGAGCATTACTTTACTAGTGTGTGAGATGAGTGTAATTGTGCAGTAGTCTGAGCATTCTTTGACATAGTCTTTTTGGGATTGGAATGAAAACCGACCTTTTCCAGTTCTCTGGTGGCCTGGAAAACTGCTGAGTTGTCCAAATTTGCTGGCATATTGAATGCAGCACTTTCACAGCATCATCTTTTAGGATTTGAAATAGCTCAACAAATTCCATCACCTCCACTAGTTTTGTTTGTAGGGATGCTTCCTAAGGCCGACTTGACTTCACATTCCAGGATGTCTGGCTCTAGGTGAGTGATCATACCATCGTGCTTATCTGGGTTGTGAAGATCTTTTTTGTACAGTTCTTCTGTGTATTCTTGCCACCTCTTCTTAATATTTTCTGTTTCTGTTAGGTCCATACCATTTCTGTCACCAGATGGTCAACACTGGGATCAGATTGATTATATTCTTTGCAGCCAAAAATGGAGAAGCTCTATACAGTCAGCATAAACAAGACTGGGAGCTGACTGTAGCTCAGATCATGAACTCTTTATTGCCAAATTCAGACTTAAATTGAAGAAATTAGGGAAAACCACTAGACCATTCAGGTATGACATAAATAAAATCACATAATTGATATCACATGATATTTGTTTTTCTCTTTGTGACTTACTTCACTGAGTATGAGAATCTCTAGATCTATCCATGTTGCTGCAAATGTCATTGTTTTATTCTCTTTTATGGCTAAGTAGTATTTAAATCGAAGAAGGCAATGGCATCCCACTCCAGTAGTCTTGCCTGGAAAATCCCATGGATGGAGGAGCCTGGTAGGCTGCAGTCCATGGGGTCACTAGGAGTCAGACACGACTGAGCGACTTCATTTTCACTTTTCACTTTCATGCATTGGAGAAGGAAATGGCAAGCCACTCCAGTGTTCTTGCCTTCAGAAACCCAGGGACGGGGAAGCCTGGTGGGCTGCCGTCTCTGGGGTCACACAGAGTCGGACACAACTGAAGTGACTTAGCAGCAGCAGCAGCAGTATTTAAATACATATACTTCCCTAGTAGCTCAGTGGTAAAGGATATGTCTGCCAGTGCAGGAGATATGGGTTTGATCCCTGGGTTAGAAAAAAATTCTGGAAAAGAAAATGGCAACCCACTCCAGTATTCTTGCCTGTGAAATCACATGGACAGAGGAACCTGGTGGGCTATGGTTCATGGGGTTGCAAAAAGAGCCAGACAAGACTTAGCAACTAAACAATGGCTGAGTAGTATTCCAATACATATACACCAGATTTTTGTTATCCATTCATCTGTCAATAGACATATAGGTTGCTTGTATATCTTGAATATTGCAAATAGTGCTGATATAAATATTGGGGTGGATGTATGTTTCCAAACTAGAGTTTACTCTGGATATATTATATATAGGAGAGAGATTGGTGGAGATATATATATATATATAATATATATATATATATAAAATATAATATATATATAATATATATATATATTACTCTGGATATATATATATAGGAGAGAGATTTGGTGGATCATATGGTAACTCTATATTTCTTTAGGAACCTCCATACTGTTTTCCATTATGGCTGCACCAATTTAAAGTGCCACCGACAGTGTAGGAGGGTTCTTTCCTCTCCCCACCCTCTATAGCACTTGTTATTTGTAGACTTTTTAATGATGGCAATTATGACAAGTGTGAGGTAATACCTCATTGTGGTTTTGATTTGCATTTCTCTGACAATTAGCAAGGCTGAGTATCTTATCATATGCCTATTGATTATCTGTTTTTTTTTTTTTTTTTTTTTGAGGAATGTCTATTTAGGTCTTCTGCCATTTTCAATTGGGTTGTTTTATTTTTTGTTATTGAGTTGTATGGGTTGTTTACATATTTTGGCAATTAAACCCTTTTTGGTCACATTACTTGCAATATTTTCTTCCATTCTTAGCTATTTTTTCCATTTTGTTTACAGTTCCCTTTGCTGTGCAAAAGTTTATAAGTTTGATTAGGTCCATTTTGTTTATTTTTTACTTTCATTCTATTGCCTTTAGAGATTGACCTATGAAAACACTGGTACAATTTATATCAGAGAATTGTTTGCATTTGCTTTCTTCCAGAAATTTTACAATGTCATGTGTTACATTTACGTTTTTAAGCAATTTTGAGTTTATTTTTGTATATGGTGTGAGGAAATGTTCTAACTTCATTAATTTGCATGGGGATGTCTACCTTTTCCAACACTACTTGGTGAAGAGACTCTTTCCTCTGCTCTTTATTCTGGCCTCCTTTATTGAAGATTAATTGTACACAGGTGTCTCAGTTCATTTCTGGGCTCTCTACTCTGTTCCATTAATCAATATGTTTGTTTTTGTGCAAATATCATGTGTCTTGATTACTGTAACTTTGTAGTATTGTCTGAAGTCTGGGAGGGTTATGCCTTCTGCTTTGTTAATTTTTCCTCAGAATTGCTTTGGCAATTCTGGTTCTTTTATGGATTTTTAAATTTTAAGATTATTTGTTCTGGTTCTATGAAAGTAAAATGGGTAATTTGATAGGAATCACATTAAATCTATAGATTACTTTGGGTGTTTGTATTTAGCTGCCAAGTTGTGTCCAACTCTCTGTGACCCATCTGGACTGTAGCCTGCCAGGCTCCTCCGTCCATGAGATTTTTCAGGCAAGAATACTGGAGTGGGTTGCCGTATCCTCCTCCAGGGGACCTTTCTATCCCAGGGATTGAACTTGCATCTCCAGTGTCTTCTGCATTGCAGGTGGATTCTTCCTCTACTTTTTTGGAAGAGTCTAATAAGAAAAGGTATAAGTTCTTTGTGTGTTTGATAGAATTCCGTGGTGAAATAATCTGTTCCTGGACTTCTGTTTTCAGGGCTTTTTTTTTTTTTTTTTTAATTTCAGTTCAGTTCATTCGCTTAGTCGTGTCTGACTCTTTGCGACCCCATGAATTGCAGCATGTCAGGCCTCCCTGTCCATCACCAACTCCCAGAGTTCACTCAAACTCGTGTCCATTAAATCGGTGATGCCATCCAGCCATCTCATCCTCTGTCGTCCCCTTCTCCTCCTGCCCCTAATCCCTTCCAGCATCAGAGTCTTTTCCAATGAGTCAACTCTTTGCATGGGGTGGCCAAAGTATTGGAGTTTCAGCTTTAGCATCAGTCCTTCCAATGAACACCCAGGACTGATCTCCTTTAGAATGGACTGGCTAGATCTCCTTGCAGTCCAGAGGACTCTCAAAAGTCTTGTCCAACACCACAGTTCAAAAGCATCAATTCTTCGGTGCTCAGCTTTCTTCACAGTCCAACTCTCACATCCATACATGCGCACTGGAAAAACCATAGCCTTGACTAGGCGGAACTTTGTTGGTGAAGTAATGTCTCTGCTTTTAAATTCACTTCTACTGTTTGGTCTGTTCATTTTATCTATTTCTTCTTTTTTAGAAAATAATTTTATTCATTTATTTATTTTTGGCTATGCTGGATCTTCATTGCTGTGTAGGCTTTTCTCTAGTTGTGGTGAGTGGGCCTAACTATTCTCCAGTTGTGGTCAATAGCTTCTCACTGCAGTGGATTCTCTTGTGGAGGATGGTCTCTAGGCATGTGGGCTTCAGTAGTTGTGGCACGAGGGCTCAGTAGTTCTGGCTCCCAGGTTCCAGAACACAGGCTCAGGAGTTGTTAATTGCTCCACAGCATGAGGGCTCTTCTTGAACTAGGGATTGAATCCATGTCTCTGGCATTGGCAGACAAATTCTTTACCATTGAGTCATCAGGGAAGCCTGCATTTCTTATTGACTCAGTGTTGGTTGGATGAATGTTTTTAGAAATGTTCATTTCTTCTAGGTTGTCTCATATGTGTACATATAATTGTTTGTAGTATTCTCTTATGGTATTTTGGAATTCTGCAATAACAGTTGTTATTTCTCCTCTTTCCTTTACTACTTTATTTGTTTTCTTCTTGGTGAGCTATGCTAGTGGTTAGTCAGTTTTGTTTATATTTTTAACAAAACAGGTCTTAGTTTTGTAGATGTCTTCCATTTTTTCTCTATTTTATTTATTTCCTTTCTGATTTTTATTATTTCATTTCCTCTGCTGACTTTGGGTTTTGTTGCTCTTCTTTTTCCTAATTTTTTAAAGCTGTAGGTTAGGATATTTATTTTAGAATTTTCTTATCTTTTGAGGAAGTTCAGCATGAACTTCCCTCTAAGAACTGCTTTAGCTGCACCCCATATATTTGTTATGGCTGTGTTTTCATTGTTCTTTGTGTCAAGGTATTTTAAATTTCCTTTGATTTCATGGTTGATCCGTTGTTTTTGTTTTTAGTAATTTTATTTTTAGTGTTCATGTGTTCACTCTTTTCCTTTCTTTTCTAAGACTGATTCTAGTTTTATACTATTTGGTGTCAGAAAAATTTCTTTAAATGATTTCTATTTGTTCAATTTTTGAGGCTTGTTTCCTGACCTAATATGTAGTCTAACCTAGAAAATATTTCTTGTGTGCTTGAAAAGAAACATGTATCTAGTTTTTTGGATGTAGTATAATATAAACAAAAATTAAATGCAACTCATCTTTTATATCATTTTGAACCTCTGTTGCCTTACATTATTGATTTTCTGTCTAGATGATCTGTTCATATATATATCAGTGAGATGTTAAAATTTTCCTATTATTGTTTTAGTGTCAATTTCTCCCTTTCTGTATTTGTTTTACATATTAAGATGCTTCTATGTTGGGTTCATAAATATTAACAAGTGTAGTATCCTCTCCTTGTATTGATCCTTTTATTATTATACACTGTCCTTCTTTATCCTTCTTTATGGCCTTTATTTTAAAGTCTATGTTGTTGGATATTATTATTGCTATTCCCATTTTCTTTTCTTTTCTGTTTGCATGAAATATCTTTTTCTATCCCCTCACTTTCAATCTGTGTGACATTTGCCCCAAACTGGGTCTCTTGTAGGCAGCATATTCAGTCTGTTTTTTAAATCCAGTTGTTGACTGGAGCATTTAGTCCATTGACATGTAAATTAATTATTGATAAATGTGTTTTCATTGCCATATAAAACCTTCTTTTCCATTGATTTTTGAAAAATATAAGTTCTTTGTTCAGTTCTTCATGTTTATTCTTTTGCCATTAATTATAGATATAACTTCTTTTATAAAATTATTTTTTTAAACCTATTATTTAAGTGAACTTCAGTCCTTTTATATATTTGAATTTCCTATTGTAATTTTTTCTTTTCTGTAAATTCTTGCCTGTTTTCTATGCAGAGAAACCTTTGAATATTTATTTTAGGGAGGTTTAGTATTGCTGTTTTCTTTTAATTTTTGGTTGTCTGGGAAATTATCTCTCCTATTCTAAATGACAGTCTTGCTGGGTATATTATTATATATATAAGGATTTTCTCTTTCTGAACTTAGAATATATTATGTCACTGCCTTTGGACTGCAAAATTTATTTAGAGAAATCATCTGATAGTCTTATATGGGTTCTTTTTTAATTAATATTTGTTTTTTTTTCTTGCAGTCTTTAGAATACTCTCTTTAATTTTTACCATTTTAATGATAATATGTCTTGGTATGGGTTTGTTTGGGTTTATCTTATTTGAGACCCACTGTTCTTTTTGTACCTGGATATCTGTTTTCTTCTTTTGGTTTGGTATTTTCAGACATAATTTCTTCAAATACCTTTTTGATGTCCTTCTCTGTTTTACTCTGAAACCCCTATTATAACATAGGTTAGCATGCTTTATATTATTTAATATATTTTGTATGTTACTTTTATTTTTTGCATTTGTCTTTCAGTCTGATGTTCTGATTGGGTGATTTCCATTATTCTATCTTCCAGACTAGTTTTTCATTCTTCTATGTTATTGTTTGCTTTTCATTTCTTCTAGACTGATTTTTATACTCCTTAATTTAGTTGTCTAATTTTGGTTCCTCATTGTGTTTCCAGTTCCTTAATTGGTGATATGCATTTCTACTAATAATCTTTCTTAATTCTTTTAAATTTTTATTACCTTCTTTTTTGAACTAAAAATCTATTAGACTGGTAATGTCTCTTTCATGATTTGTTCTTTCAGGTAATTTATCTTGTTCTTTTAATTGGGAGTAGGTCTTATACTTTTTTGTTTTACTTAACTTTCTCTATCTTTAAGAATTTAGGAGTAACAGTTATTTGTTTTGGTCTTGAAAAGGTGTTTTTTACGTGAGATTGTCCCTGTTTTGTCCTTTTCATTATAGTGGACTGGAATGCAAAACGAGGAAGAAAAGAAAACACCTGGAGTAACAGGAAAATTTGGCCTTGAAGTACGGAATGAAGCAGGGCAAAGGCTAATAGAGTTTTGCCAAGAGAACACACTGGTCATAGCAAACACCTTCTTCCAACAACACAAGAGAAGACTCTACACATGGATATCACCAGCTGGTCAACATCAAAATCAGATAGATTATATGCTTTGCAGCCAAAGATGAAGACGCTCTAAACAGCCAGCAAAAATAAGACTGGGAGCTGACTGTGGCTCAGATCATAAACTCCTTATTGCCAAATTCAGACTTAAATTGAAGAAATTAGGGAAAACCACTAGACCATTCAGGTATGACTTAAATTAAATCCCTTATGATTATACAGTGGAAGTGAGAAATAGATTTAAGGGACTAGATCTGATAGACAGAGTGCCTGATGAACTGTGGACGGAGGTCTGTGACACTGTATAGGAGACAGGGATCAGGACCATCCCCATGGAAAAGAAATGCAAAGAAGCAAAGTGACTGTCTGAGGAGGCCTTACAAATATCTGTGAAAAGAAGAGAAGCAAGAAGCAAAGGAGAAAAGGAAAGATATAAGCATCTGAATGCAGAGTTCCAAAGAAGAGCAAGGAGAGATAAGAAAGCCTTCCTCAGCAATCAATGCAAAGAAATAGAGGAAAAAACAGAATGGGAAAGACTAGAGATCTCTTCAAGAAAATTGGAGATACCAAGGGAGTATTTCATGCAGAGATGAGCTTGATAAAGGACAGAAATAGTATGGACCTAACAGAAGCAGAAGATATTAAGAAGAGATGGCAAGAATACACAGAAGAGCTGTACAAAAAAGAGCTTCATGACCCAGATGATCACGATGGTGTGATCACTGACCTAGAGCCAGACATCCTGGAATGTGAAGTCAAGTGGGCCTTGGAAAGCATCACTACGAACACAGCTAGTGGAGGTGATGGAATTCCAGTTGAGCTCTTTCAAATCCTGAAAGATGATGCTGTGAAAGTGCTGCACTCAATAAATATGCCAGCCAATTTGGAAAACTCAGCAGTGGCCACAGGACTGGAAAAGGTCAGTTTTCATTCCAATCCTAAAGACAGGCAATGCCAAAGAAGGCTCAAACTACCACACAATTGCGCTCATCTCACACACTAGTAAAGTAATGCTTAAAATTCTCCAAGCTAGGCTTCAGCAATACATGAACCATGAACTTCCAGATGTTCAAGCTGCTTTTAGAAAAGGCAAAGGAACCAGAGATCAAATTGCCAACATCCGCTGGATCATCAAAAAAGCAAGAGAGTTCCAGAAAAACATCTATTTCTGCTTTATTGACTATGCCAAAGCCTTTGACTGTGTGGATCACAATAAACTGTGGAAAATTCTGAAAGAGATGGGAATACCAGACCACCTCACCTGCCTCTTGAGAAGCCTATATGCAGGTCAGGAAGCAACAGTTAGAATTGGACATGGAACAACAGACTGGTTCCAAATAAGAAAAGGAGTACATCAAGGCTGTATATTGTCACCCTGCTTATTTTACTTATATGCAGAGTACATCATGAGAAACGCTGGACTGGAAGAAGCACAAGCTGGAATCAAGATTGAGGGAGAAATATCAATAACCTCAGCTATGCAGATGACACCACCCTTATGGCAGAAAGTGAAGAGGAACTAGAAAGCCTCTTGATGAAAGTGAAAGAGGAGAGTGAAAAAGTTGGCTTAAAGCTCAACATTCGGAAAATGAAGATCATGGCATCTGGTCCCATCACTTCATGGGAAATAGATGGGGAAACAGTGGATACAGTGTCAGACTTTATTTTTTTGGGCTCCAAAATCACTGCCAATGGTGACTGCAACAATGAAATTAAAAGACGCTTACTCCTTGGAAGGAAAGTTATGACCAACCTAGATAGCGTATTGAAAAGCAGAGACAGTACTTTGCCAACAAAGGTCCATCTAGTCAAGGCTATGTTTTCTCCAGTGGTCATGTGAGAGTTGGACTGTGAAGAAAGCTGAGCGCCAAAGAATTGATGCTTTTGAACTGTGGTTTTGGAGAAGACTCTTGAGAGTCCCTTGGACTGCAAGGAGTTCCAACCAGTCCATCCTAAAGAAGACCAGTCCTGGGTATTCATTGGAAGGACTGATGCTGAGGCTGAAACTCCAATACTTTGGCCACCTCATGCGAAGAGTTGACTCATTGGAATAGACCCTGATGTTGTGAGTGATTGGGGGCAGGAGGAGAAGGGACGACAGAGGATGAGATGGTTGGATGGCATCACTTACTTGATGGACAAGAGTTTGAGTAAACTCCGGGAGTTGGTGATGGACAGGGAGGCCTGACGTGCTGTGATTCATGGGGTCGTAAAGAGTCAGACATGACTGAGTGACTGAACTGAACTGTCCCTGTTTAGATGATGTGAATCCAATATTTTGGTGAGAGAATTGTTTTTGGTATGGATGCCAGCCATATTGTCCCTCAGAGTGTACTGGTCATTCTTTCCTTGAGAGGGGATGTGATTGATGTTGGTCACCAGAGCCTGCACTGAATGTGAGGTGAGGTCTCCTCATTGCTCTGTGGCTAACACAGCCCTGTGGAGGCAGGGCCTACTTCCCAGTTGTTTGAGCAGAAAAACTGAAGGTTGGGTTTGATAAGGCTCTATTGCCCTTGAATGTGTGCTTTGTCCAATAGGTGAGAGCCCTATTGAATCAAGTGAGGCTCAGGAGGTCATCGGAGAAGGCAGTGGCACCCGACTCCAGTACTCTTGCCTGGAAAACCCCATGAATGGAGGAACCTGGTAGGCTGCAGTCCATGGGGTCGCTAAGAGTCGGATACGACTGAGTGAATTCACTTTCACTTTTCACTTTCATGCATTGGAGAAGGAAATGGCAATGCACTCCAGTGTTCTTGCCTGGAGAATCCCAGGGATGGGGGAGCCTGGTGGGCTGCCATCTGTGGGGTCGCACAGAGTCAGACATGACTGAAGTGACTTAGCAGCACCAGCATGAGGTCATAGTGAACCTATGCTCCATCTGTGCAGGCATCTGCCCAGAAGCAGCTCAGGGTCATGTACCTTTCTCCACTGTGTGTTTGTCTCAGACCTATTGGTAGGCTGTGTGGTGGAGTATACTGGTGCTGCAGGCTGAAGTGCTGTGGTTGCAGGAATTGAAGTGGTTGTGCTGCAGCCTGGGACCTACACTGATGCTCTCACAAGTCTCTCCTAGGAACTGGCTGCTCCAGATCTGGCTCCATGGTGCAGTGTAGGGTGGGCCGTACTGGAATGCTTTCACCAGCACCTGTTGTGTACTCCTCCTCAGCATCAGTCCACCTAAGATGTACATTTATATGACAGTATTTGGTGAGTGGGCCAAAAAAGCTCACAGCTGCTAGACATGCCCCCATTGTGCAGGTTTATAAATAGCTTCAGAGGCCAAATCTATCACTGCTGTGTTCTTATGCACAAAGCCTTTTGTGGCTGAACCTTCCCCTGCAGTGCAAGCACTGACATTGGGCACTAATGCTGGACCTAGATCCACCATGCAAGTGTGACAATAGGCTCTGATGCCGAACATGCACTCTACATGCATTCATCAAAAATGGGCTTCAAGGTTCAGAATGGACTATATCCCAGGCCCCTGGACTGTCTCTGGACAGCTAGACTGTGTCTTATTTCAGGAACTGACTACCCAAGATTCAGCACTCAGCCACTGTGTGTACTAGCAGCCTTGCCTGGCATGTCTTTTGGACTTGGAAGTGCAACAAGGTGGCAACCATCAGCACTGGTCTCTTTCCACCTCTTTTAACCTTCCTACAAGGTTGATAAGTGGTATATCTACTATTTTCTGTATATTTGCCTTTACCATTGAGTTTTTATCTCTCATAATATTTATATTTCTAGCTGTGTTCTTTTTACTCCCTTGAGAGAAGATTTGTGAAGGTGGTTTAGTGGTGTTAATGTCTTTAGGCTTTTGCTTGTCTAACAAAACAAAACAAAACACTGGATCATAGTGTTCATATGTCAGTCTGAATCACAGTCTTGCCAAGCAGAGCATTCTTGGTTGTAGAGCAACCAAGAGTGGTTGCTCTTGCCAGGCAGAGCATTCTTAAATTTGTTGTTGTTCAGTCAATAACATGTATCTTACTCTTTGTGACCTCAAGGACTGTAGCCCACCAGACTTCTCTGTCCATAGGGATTCTCCAGGCCAGAATATTGGAGTGGGTTGCCATTCCCTTCCAGGATCTTCTCAGACTCATGTGCATTGAGTTGGTAATGCTATCTAACCATCTTATCTTCTACTGACCTCTTCTCCTTTTGCCTTCAATCTTTTCCAACATCAGAGTCTTTTCCAATGGTTGGCTCTTTGCATCAGGTGGTCAAAGTATAGGAGTTTCAGCATTAGTCCTTCCAGTGAATATTCAGAGTTAGATTTCCTTTAGGACTGGCTGGTTTAATCTCCTTGCTGTGTAAGAGACTCTCAAGAGTCTTCACCTCCACAATTTGAAAGCATCAATTCTTCAGCACTCAGCCTTCTTTATGGTCCAACTGTCACATCCATACATGACTACTGGAAAGACTATAGCTTTGACTATACACACGTTTGCCAGCAAAGTGATGCCTCAGCTTTTTAATATGCTTTCTAGCTTTGTCATAGCTTTCCTTTCAAGGAGCAAGTATATTTTAATTTCCTGGCTGCAGTCACAATCCTCAGTGATTTTGGAGGCTGAGAAAATAAAAGGTATTTTCCTTAAATACCTTTGAATGTATTGTACCAGTCCTTTCTGGCCCACAAGGTTTCTACTGAAATGAAAGTTGCTAGTCCTAGGGGATTCCCTTGATTATAACTAGCTGCTTTCTTCTCGCTTCTTTTAGGATTCTCTTTCTATCTTTAATTTTTGCCACTTTACATATATGTGTTGATGTGAACCTCTTTGGGTTCATCCCATTTGGAATTCTCTGGGTTTTCCTGCTGTGAATGTCTGATCCATCCCCAAAGTTAGGAAATCTTTTACAGCTATTTTTTCTTCAAATTAATTATCTATCATTTTCTCGCTTTCTTCCCTTTCTGGGACAAGTATATGGTAAGTGTTAGTACTTTTGATGTTGTCCCAGAGAGCTCCTAAATTATCCTCATTATTTAAAAATCTCTTTTCCCCCCCTATCTTCAGGATGGGTGATTTCCACTACTGTTTTCCATTTTGCTCATCCACTCCTCTGTATCTACTACTTATTTCTTCTAGTGTATTTTATCAGTTACTATATTTTTCAATTATGTTTTATCATTTATTACTAATTCTTTAAAAAATTAGAAAAATTCTTAAAAAATTCTTTTTAAATTCTTACTGTGTTCAGTCATTCTTCTTCTGAGTTCATTGATCCTCTTTATGATTATTATCTTGAACACTTCCTTGGGTAAATTGCTCATTTTAAAGTATTTTAACTCTTTTCCTGAGGTTTTGTCTTATTCCACTATTTGTAAAACTTTTTCTGTCTCCTTCAGTTCAGTTCAATCACTCACTTATGTCCGACTCTTTGCAACCCCATGGACTGCAGCACACCAGGTCTCCCTGTCTATTACAACTCTCAGAGCTTGTTCAAACTCACATTCATCAAGTTGGTGATGCCATCCAACCGTCTCATCCTCTGCTGTCCCCTTCCTCTCCTGTCTTCAATCTTTCCCAGCATCAGGGTCTTTTTCACTGAGTCAGTTCTTCGCATCAGGTGGCCAAGGTATTGGAGTTTCAGCTTCAGCATCAGTCCTTCCAATGAAAATTCAGGACTGATTTCCTTTAGGATTGACTGGTTGGATCTCCTTGCTGTCCAAGGGACTCTCAAGAGTCTTCTCCAACAACACAGTTCAAAAGCATCAATTCTTCAGTGCTCAGTTTTCTTTATAGTCCAACTGTCACATCCATACAGGACTACTGGAAAAACCATAACTTTGATTAGACGGACGTTTGTTGTAAAGTAATGTCTCTACTTTTTAATATGCTGTCTAGGTTGGTCATAGCTTTTCTTCCAAGGACTAAGTGTCTTTTAATTTCATGGCTGCAGACATCATTTGCAGTGATTTTGTAGCCCTCAGAATAAAGTTTCTCACTGTTTCCACTGTTTAACCATCTATTTGCCATGAAGTGATGAGACTGGATGCCATGATCTTAGTTTTCTGAATGTTGAGTTTTAACCTAACTTTTTCACTCTCCTCTTTCACTTTCATCAAGAGGCTTCTCAGTTCTTCTTCTCTTTCTTTCATGGCAATAAAGGTGGTGTCATCTGTGTATGTGAGTTTATTGATATTTCTCCCGGCAATCTTGATTCCACCTTGTGCCTCATCCAGCCTGGCATTACGCATGATGTACTCTGCATATAAGTTGAATAAGCAGGGTGAGAATATAGAGCCTTGAGGTACTCCTTTCCTGATTTGGAACCAGTCTGTTATTTCATGTCCATTTCTTGGTGCTTCTTGACCTGCATACAGATTTTTCAGGAGGAAGGTAAAGTGATCTGGTATTCCCAACTCCTAAAGAATTTTCCAGAGTTTGTTGTGACTCACATAGTCAAAGGCTTTGGCATAGTCAATAAAACAGAAATAGATGTTTTTCTGGAACTCTCCTGTTCCTTCTATGATACAATGGTTGTTGGCATTTTGATCTCTGGTTCCTCTGCCTTTTCTAAATCCAGCTTGTGCATCTGGAATTTCATGGTTCATATACTGTTGAAGCCTATCTTAGAGAATTTTGAGCATTACTTTGCTAGAATGTGAGATGAGTCCAATTGTGCAGTAGTTTGAGCATTCTATGGAATTGCCTTTCTTTGGGATTGGAATGAAAACTGATCTTTTCCAGTCCTGTGTCCAATGCTGAGTTTTTGAAATTTGCTGGCATATTGAGTGCAGCATTTTCACAGCATTACCTTTTAGGATTTGAGATTGTTCACCTGGAATTCCATCACCTCCACTAGCATTGTTCATAGTGATGGTTCCTAAGGCCCACTTGACTTCTCTTTCTAGGATATCTGGCTCTAGGTGAGTTATTACACCATTGTGATTATCTGGTCATGAAGATCTTTTTTGTATAGTTCTTCTGTGTATTCTTGCCACCTCTTCTTAATATGTTCTGCTTTTGTTTGGTCACTACAATTTCTGCCCTTTATTGTGTCCATATTTGCATGAAATATTCCCTTGGTATCTCTAATTTTCTTGAAGACATCTCTAGTCTTTCCGATTCTACTGTTTTCCTCTATTTCTTTGCATTGATCACCGAGGAAGGCTTTCTTATCTGTCCTTGCTATTCTTTGGAACTCTACATTCAATTGGGTATATCTCTCCTTTTCTTCTTCTTCTTCTTTTTTTTTTCTTTTTATTTATTTAATTAATTTATTTTTTATTTATTTTTGTTGTTGTTTTTAAATTTATTTATTTTAATTAGAGGCTAATTACTTTACAATATTGTATTGGTTTTGCCATACATTGAAATGAATCCGTCATGGGTGTACATGTGTTCCCCATCCTGAACATCCCTTCCACCTCCTTCCCCATCCCATCCCTCTGGGTCTTCCCAGTACACCAGCACTGAGCACCCTGTATCATGCACTGAACCTGAACTGGCGATTCATCTCACATATGGTAATTTATATATTTCAATGCCATTCTCCCATATCATCCTGCCCTCGACCTCTGCCAGAGTCCAAAAGACTGTTCCATACATCTGTGTCTCTTTTGCTGTCTCACATACAGGGTTATCATTCAGTTCAGTTCAGTTCATTTGTTCAGTCATGTCCAACTCTTTGCGACCCCATGAATTGCAGCATGCCAGGCCTCCCTGTCCATCACCAACTCCTGGAGTTCACTCAAACTCATGTCCATTGAGTTGGTGATGCTATCCAGCCACCTCATCCTCTGTCGTCCCCTTTTCCTCCTGCCCCCATCAGAGTCTTTTCCAATGAGTCAACTCTTTGCATGAGGTGGCCAAAGTACTGGAGTTTCAGCTTTAGCATCATTCCCTCCAAAGAACACCCAGGGCAGATATCCTTCAGAATGGAATGGTTGGATCTCCTTGCAGTCCAAGGGACTCTCAGGAGTCTTCTCCAACACCACAGTTCAAAAGCATCAATTCTTCAGCACTCGGCTTTCTTCACAGTCCAACTCTCATATCCATACATGACCACAGGAAAAACCATAGCCTTGACAAGACGGACCTTTGTTGGCAAAGTAATGTCTCTGCTTTTGAATATGCTATCTAGGCTGGTCATAACTTCCCTTCCAAGGAGTAAGCATCCTTTAATTTCATGGCTGCAATCACCATCTGCAGTGATTTTGGAGCCCCCCCAAAATAAAGTCTGACACTGTTTCGACTGTTTCCCCATCTATTTCCCATGAAGTGATGGGACCAGATGCTATGATCTTAGTTTTCTGAATGTTGAGCTTTAAGCCAACTTTTTCACTCTCCACTTTCACTTTCATCAAGAGGCTTTCTAGTTCCTCCTTCTCTGCCATAAGGGTGGTGTCATCTGCATATCTGAGGTTGTTGATATTTCTCCTGGCAATCTTGATTCCAGCTTGTGCTTCTTCCAGCCTGGCGTTTCTCATGATGTACTCTGCATAGAAGTTAAATAAGCAGGGTGACAATATACAGCCGTGAAGTACTCCTTTTCCTATTTGGAACCAGTCTGTTGTTCAACATCCAGTTCTAACTGTTGCTTCCTGACCTGCATATAGGTTTCTCATTGCCATCTTTCTAAATTCCATATATATGCATTAATATACTCTATTGGTGTTTTTCTTTCTGGCTTACTTCGCTCTGTATAATAGGCTCCAGTTTCATCCACCTCATTAGAACTGATTCAAATGTATTCTTTTTAATGGCTGAGTAATATTCCATTATGTATATGTACCACAGCTTTCTTATCCATTTGTCTGCTGAAGGACATCTAGGTTTCTTCCATGTCCTGGCTATTGTAAACAGTGCTGGAATGAACATTGGGGTACACATGTCTCTTTCAATTCTGGTTTCCTTGGTTTGTATGCCCAGCAATGGGATTGCTGGGTCGTATGGCAGTTCTATTCCCAGTTTCTTAAGGAATCTCCACACTGTTCTCCATAGTGGCTGTATTAGTTTGCATTCCCACCAACAATGTAATAGGCTTCCCTTCTCTCCACACCCTCTCCAGCATTTATTGCTTGTAGACTTTTGGATAACAGCCATTCTGACTGGCATGAAATGGTACCTCATTGTGGTTTTGATTTGCATTTCTCTGATAATGAGTGATGTTGGGCATCTTTTCATGTGTTTCTTAGCTATCTGTATGTCTTCTTTGGAGAAGTGTCGTTTAGTTCTTTGGCCCACTTTTTGATTGGGTTGTTTATTTTCCTGGAATTGAGCTACAGGTGTTGATTGTATATATATAAATATATTTCAATATCTTTAGTTTTTAATATCTTTTATATATTTTTTAACTTTACAATATTGTATTGGTTTTGCCATATATCAACATGAATCCACCACAGGTATACATGTGTTCCCCATCCTGAACCCTCCTCCCTCCCCGTACTATCCCTCTGGGTCGTCCCAGTGCACCAGCCCCAAGCATCCAGTATCGTGTATAGAAACTGGACTGGCGACTCGTTTCATATATGATATTGCTTGTATATTTTTGAGATTAGTTGTTTGTCAGTTGCTTCATTTGCTATTATTTTCTCCCATTCTGAAGGCTGTCTTTTCACCTTGCTTAGAGTTTCCTTTGTTGTGTAGAAGCTTTTAATTTTTTTTTTTTTTTTTTTTTTACTCTTTTTAAAATTAATTTTTATTGGAGTATAGAAACTAACAAAGTTGTTAGTTTCTACTGTACAGAAAAATGAATCACTGATATATACACATATATCCCCTCCCTTTTGGACTTGCTTCCCATTCAGGTCACCACAGTGCATTAAGTAGAGATATACTCTCTTTTTTTTTTTTTTTTTTTTAATTTTATTTTATTTTTAAACTTTACATAACTGTATTAGATTTGCCAAATATCAAAATGAATCCGCCACAGGTATACATGTGTTCCCCATCCTGAACCCTCCTCCCTCCTCCCTCCCCATTCCATCCCTCTGGGTCGTCCCAGTGCACCAGCCCCAAGCATCCAGTATCGTGCATCGAACCTGGACTGGCATCTCATTTCATACATGATATTTACATGTTTCAATGCCATTCTCCCAAATCTTCCCACCCTCTCCCTCTCCCACAGAGTCCATAAGACTGTTCTATACATCAGTGTCTCTTTTGCTGTCTCGTACACAGGGTTACTGTTACCATCTTTCTAAATTCCATATATATGCGTTAGTATACTGTATTGGTGTTTTTCTTTCTGGCTTACTTCACTCTGTATAATAGGCTCCAGTTTCATCCACCTCATTAGAACTGATTCAAATGTATTCTTTTTAATGGCTGAATAATACTCCATTGTGTATATGTACCACAGCTTTCTTATCCATTCATCTGCTGATGGACATCTAGGTTGCTTCCATGTCCTGGCTATTATAAACAGTGCTGCGATGAACATTGGGGTACTCGTGTCTCTTTCCCTTCTGGTTTTCTCAGTGTGTATGCCCAGCAGTGGGATTGCTGGATCATAAGGCATGTCTATTTCCAGTTTTTTAAGGAATCTCCACACTGTTCTCCATAGTGGCTGCACTAGTTTGCATTCCCACCAACAGTGTAAGAGGGTTCCCTTTTCTCCACACCCTCTCCAGCATTTATTACTTGTAGACTTTTGGATTGCAGCCATTCTGACTGGTGTGAAATGGTACCTCATAGTGGTTTTGATTTGCATTTCTCTGATAATGAGTGATGTTGAGCATCTTTTCATGTGTTTGTTAGCCATCTTTATGTCTTCTTTGGAGAAATGTCTATTTAGTTCTTTGGCCCATTTTTTGATTGGGTCATTTATTTTTCTGGAGTTGAGCTGTAGGAGTTGCTTGTATATTCTCGAGATTAGTTGTTTGTCAGTTGCTTCATTTGCTATTATCTTCTCCCATTCTGAAGGCTGTCTTTTCACCTTGCTAATAGTTTCCTTTGATGTGCAGAAGCTTTTAAGGTTAATTAGGTCCCATTTGTTTATTTTTGCTTTTATTTCCAATATTCTGGGAGGTGGGTCATAGAGGATCCTGCTGTGATGTATGTCAGAGAGTGTTTTGCCTATGTTCTCCTCTAGGAGTTTTATAGTTTCTGGTCTTACGTTTAGATCTTTAATCCATTTTGAGTTTATTTTTGTGTATGGTGTTAGAAAGTGTTCTAGTTTCATTCTTTTACAAGTGGTTGACCAGAGTTCCCAGCACCACTTGTTAAAGAGATTGTCTTTAATCCATTGTATATTCTTGCCTCCTTTGTCGAAGATAAGGTGTCCATATGTGCGTGGATTTATCTCTGGGCTTTCTATTTTGTTCCATTGATCTATATTTCTGTCTTTGTGCCAGTACCATACTGTCTTGATAACTGTGGCTTTGTAGTAGAGCCTGAAGTCAGGTAGGTTGATTCCTCCAGTTCCATTCTTCTTTCTCAAGATCGCTTTGGCTATTCGAGGTTTTTTGTTTTTCCATACAAATTGTGAAATTATTTGTTCTAGCTCTGTGAAGAATGCTGTTGGTAGCTTGATAGGGATTGCATTGAATCTATAGATTGCTTTGGGTAGTATACTCATTTTCACTACATTGATTCTTCCAATCCATGAACATGGTATATTTCTCCATCTGTTAGTGTCCTCTTTGATTTCTTTCACCAGTGTTTTATAGTTTTCTATATATAGGTCTTTAGATTCTTTAGGTAGATATATTCCTAAGTATTTTATTCTTTCCGTTGCAATGGTGAATGGAATTGTTTCCTTAATTTCTCTTTCTGTTTTCTCATTATTAGTGTATAGGAATGCAAGGGATTTCTGTGTGTTGATTTTATATCCTGCAACTTTACTATAGTCATTGATTAGTTCTAGTAATTTTCTGGTGGAGTCTTTAGGGTTTTCTATGTAGAGGATCATGTCATCTGCAAACAGTGAGAGCTTTACTTCTTCTTTTCCAATTTGGATTCCTTTTATTTCTTTTTCTGCTCTGATTGCTGTGGCCAAAACTTCCAAAACTATGTTGAATAGTAATGGTGAAAGTGGGCACCCTTGTCTTGTTCCTGACTTTAGAGGAAATGCTTTCAATTTTTCACCATTGAGGATAATGTTTGCTGTGGGTTTGTCATATATAGCTTTGATTATGTTGAGGTAGGTTCCTTCTATTCCTGCTTTCTGGAGAGTTTTGATCATAAATGGATGTTGAATTTTGTCAAAGGCTTTCTCTGCATCTATTGAGATAATCATATGGTTTTTATTTTTCAATTTGTTAATGTGGTGTATTACATTGATTGATTTGCGGATATTGAAGAATCCTTGCATCCCTGGGATAAAGCCCACTTGGTCATGGTGTATGATCTTTTTAATGTGTTGTTGGATTCTGATTGCTAGAATTTTGTTAAGGATTTTTGCATCTATGTTCATCAGTGATATTGGCCTGTAGTTTTCTTTTTTTGTGGGATCTTTGTCAGGTTTTGGTATTAGGGTGATGGTGGCCTCATAGAATGAGTTTGGAAGTTTACCATCCTCTGCAATTTTCTGGAAGAGTTTGAGCAGGATAGGTGTTAGCTCTTCTCTAAATTTTTGGTAGAATTCAGCTGTGAAGCCGTCTGGACCTGGGCTTTTGTTTGCTGGAAGATTTTTGATTACAGTTTCAATTTCCGTGCTTGTGATGGGTCTGTTAAGATTTTCTATTTCTTCCTGATCGAGTTTTGGAAAGTTGTACTTTTCTAAGAATTTGTCCATTTCTTCCACGTTGTCCATTTTATTGGCATATAATTGTTGATAGTAGTCTCTTATGATCCTTTGTATTTCTGTGTTGTCTGTTGTGATCTCTCCATTTTCATTTCTAATTTTATTGATTTGATTTTTCTCCCTTTGTTTCTTGATGAGTCTGGCTAATGGTTTGTCAATTTTATTTATCCTTTCAAAGAACCAGCTTTTGGTTTTGTTGATTTTTGCTATGGTCTCTTTTGTTTCTTTTGCATTTATTTCTGCTCTAATTTTTAAGATTTCTTTCCTTCTACTAACCCTGGGGTTCTTCATTTCTTCCTTTTCTAGTTGCTTTAGGTGTAGAGTTAGGTTATTTATTTGACTTTTTTCTTGTTTCTTGAGGTGTGCCTGTATTGCTATGAACTTTCCCCTTAGGACTGCTTTTACCGTGTCCCACAGGTTTTGGGTTGTTGTGTTTTCATTTTCATTCGTTTCTATGCAAATTTTGATTTCTTTTTTGATTTCTTCTGTGATTTGTTGGTTATTCAGCAGCGTGTTGTTCAGCCTCCATATGTTGGATTTTTTAATAGTTTTTCTCCTGTAATTGAGATCTAATCTTACTGCATTGTGGTCAGAAAAGATGCTTGGAATGATTTCTATTTTTTTGAATTTACCAAGGCTAGCTTTATGGCCCAGGATGTGATCTATCCTGGAGAAGGTTCCATGTGCGCTTGAGAAGAAGGTGAAATTCATTGTTTTGGGATGAAATGTCCTATAGATATCAATTAGGTCTAACTGGTCTATTGTATCGTTTAAAGTTTGTGTTTCCTTGTTAATTTTCTGTTTAGTTGATCTATCCATAGGTGTGAGTGGGGTATTAAAGTCTCCCACTATTATTGTGTTATTGTTAATTTCTTCTTTCATACTTGTTAGCATTTGTCTTACATACTGCGGTGCTCCCGTGTTGGGTGCATATATATTTATAATTGTTATATCTTCTTCTTGGATTGATCCTTTGATCATTATGTAGTGACCATCTTTGTCTCTTTTCACAGTCTTTGTTTTAAAGTCTATTTTATCTGATATGAGTATTGCTACTCCTGCTTTCTTTTGGTCCCTATTCGCATGGAAAATCTTTTTCCAGCCCTTCACTTTCAGTCTGTATGTGTCCCCTGTTTTGAGGTGGGTCTCTTGTAGACAACATATGCAGGGGTCTTGTTTTTGTATCCATTCAGCCAGTCTTTGTCTTTTGGTTGGGGCATTCAACCCATTTACGTTTAAGGTAATTACTGATAAGTATGACCCCGTTGCCATTTACTTTATTGTTTTGGGTTCGAATTTATACACAATTTTTGTGTTTCCTGTCTAGAGAATATCCTTTAGTATTTGTTGGAGAGCTGGTTTGGTGGTGCAGAATTCTCTCAGCTTTTGCTTGTCTGAAAAGCTTTTGATTTCTCCTTCATACTTGAATGAGATCCTTGCTGGGTACAATAATCTGGGCTGTAGGTTATTTTCTTTCATCATTTTAAGTATGTCTTGCCATTCCCTCCTGGCTTGAAGAGTTTCTATTGAAAGATCAGCTGTTATCCTTATGGGAATTCCCTTGTGTGTTATTTGTTGTTTTTCCCTTGCTGCTTTTAATATTTGTTCTTTGTGTTTGATCTTTGTTAATTTGATTACTATGTGTCTTGGGGTGTTTCGCCTTGGGTTTATCCTATTTGGGACTCTCTGGGTTTCTTGGACTTGGGTGATTATTTCCTTCCCCATTTTAGGGAAGTTTTCAACTATTATCTCCTCAAGTATTTTCTCATGGTCTTTCTTTTTGTCTTCTTCTTCTGGGACCCCTATGATTCGAATGTTGTAGCGTTTAATATTGTCCTGGAGGTCTCTGAGATTGTCCTCATTTCTTTTAATTCGTTTTTCTTTTATCCTCTCTGATTCATTTATTTCTACCATTCTATCTTCTAATTCACTAATCCTATCTTCTGCCTCTGTTATTCTACTATTTGTTGCCTCCAGAGTGTTTTTAATTTCACTTATTGCATTATTCATTATATATTGACTCTTTTTTGTTTCTTCTAAGTCCTTGTTAAACCTTTCTTGCATCTTCTCAATCCTTGCCTCCAGGCTATTTATCTGTGATTCCATTTTAATTTCAAGATTTTGGATCAATTTCACTATCATTATTCGGAATTCTTTATCAGGTAGATTCCCTATCTCTTCCTCTTTGGTTTGGTTTGGTGGGCATTTATCCTGTTCCTTTATCTGCTGGGTATTCCTCTGTCTCTTCATCTTGTTTAAATTGCTGAGTTTGGGGTGTCCTTTCTGTATTCTGGCAGTTTGTGGAGTTCTCTTTATTGTGGCGTTTCCTCGCTGTGTGTGGGTTTGTACAGGTGGCTTGTCAAGGTTTCCTGGTTAGGGAAGCTTGTGTCGATGTTCTGGTGGATGGAGCTGTATTTCTTCTCTCTGGAGTGTAATGAAATGTCCAGTAATGAGTTATGAGATGTCTATGGTTTTGGGGTGACTTTGGGCAGCCTGTATCTTGAAGCTCAGGGCTGTGTTCCTTTGTTGATGGAGAATTTGCTTGTTATGTCTTTCCCTGGAACTTGTTGGCCCTTGTGTGGTGCTTGGTTTCAGTGTCGGTATGGAGGCGTTTGATGAGCTCCTGTCAATTAATGTTCCTTGGAGTCAGGAGTTCCCTGGAGTCAGGGATTGGACTTAAGCCTCCTACTTCCAGTTATCGGTCTTAATTTTACAGTAGTTTCAAAACTTCTCCTTCTATACAGCACCACTGATAAAACATCTACGTTAAAGATGAAAAGTTTCTCTACTGTGAGGGTCACTCAGAGAGGTTCACAGCATTACATGGAGAAGAGAAGAGGGAGGAGGGAGTTAGAGGTGACCCAAATGAGATGAGGTGGAATCAATAGTGGAGAGAATGGGCTAGCCAGTAGTCACTTCCTTATGTGCACTCCACAACTGGACCACTCAGAGATGTTCACGGAGTTATACAGGGAAGAGAAGAAGGAGGCAGGAGACAGAGGTGGCCAGAAGGATAAAAGGGGGAAATGAAAAGGCGGGAGACAGATCCAGCCAGTAATCAGTTCCTTAAGTGTTCTCCACCGTCTGGAACACACAGAAATTCACAGAGTTGGGTAGAGTAGAGAGGGGTTAGGGAGGAGATACAGGTGACCTGGTGGAGAAAATGGAGAGTCCAAAGGGAGAGAGAGCAGTCAAGCCAGTAATCTCGTACACTAGTGAAATATGGGTCCTGAAGATTGGGTTCTTAAAGGTACAAAATTGGTAACAAATACATAAAAACAAAAATTAGAAATTAGAGTAGAGTTTGGAATTTCAAAAATGCGATGTTAATGAAAAGGAGAAGGAAAAGAAAGAGAGAAAAAACGAACAAAGAAAAACAAACAAGGTCGTGGAAGTAATAAAGAAACTACAGGTACAAAATTGAAACTAATACCAAACAGCAAAAATTAAAAATCCAGAGTAGAGTATGGAATTTCAAAAATACAACGTTAAAAAAAAAAAAAGAAGAAGAAGAAGAAGAAGAAAAATAAAGAGAGAAAACAAACAAACCAACAAAAACAATGTCGCAAAAATTATAAAGAAAATACAGGTACAAAATTGATATCAAATACCAAAAAGCATAAATTAAAAATCTTGAGTAGAGTTTGGAATTGCAGATATACGATGTTATATAAAAGAAGAAGAGAAAGAAACAGAGGAAAAAAAAAAAAAAAGTCACAGCAATTATGAAAAAAACTATAGGTACAAAATTGATAACATATATCAAAAGGCTAAAATTAAAAATCTAGAGTAGAGTTTGGAATTTCAAAAATGCAATGTTAAAGAAAAGAAAAAAAAAAAAAAAAAAAAAAAAACCACGGTCAAAAAATTATAAAATATATATATGAAGTTTGCTGAAGAAGAAAAAAAAAAAAAATAGGGTCTTTTTTTTTTTTTTGCAAAGTAATAGTTATAAAAGTGAAAATTAAAGGACAATAGAGGACTTAAAAAAATTTTTTTTTAATTAAAAAAAAAAGAAAGAAAGAAAGATTGATCGTAAAAATAGTAAAAATATATCTAGGTCTTTCTCTGGTTTTGTTGTGAGTATTGTGGGTTCAGTTCATTTTTGGCAGTTCCTTAGTCCGACTTATATTTCTCAAGATCTATAGGCCCCTTCCTATGTAATCCGTAGTAACCACAGGGTTTTAATCTATGGCCTGTAGCTTCCAAGGCGTTTCCCTCTGTTAGAGCTTCTTCTGTTTGCTGGTCTCTTCAGTGTCTGGTTCCCGCCCTGACACAAAGGGGACGGTGGAGGACCCTATTTTTTTTTTTTTTTTTTTTTTTAATTTAGGCTCACTTGTTCAGCCGCGCTGTGGGGAGGGAGGGAGGGATGCTGCAAACAGATAACACTGGCGTGCGCTCGAAGTGCCTCGGCCACACTGGGTCTGCCCGCGCTCACGGCGCGTGTAACCTCCCTGCCCACACTGCTTGGGCTCTAGGTTGTTCCGCCGGGAACAATCAGAGGCCGGCTCTGGACTGAGCTCCCAGGTCCAAGCCGCTCAGGTTCAGGCACTCGGGTAGTCCTCAGAGGCGCAGACTCGGTTGGGCCTGCGTTTTGTGTTCTTCCCAGGTCGAGCAGCTCAGGCGATGAGGTGCTTGGCGGGCGCCAATGCTGCGACTTATCGCCTCCCCGCCACTCGGTTATCTGGGTGTAAAACCGGCGCACCTTCTCAGGCAGATGTTGACCGTCCAGACCCCCAAGAAGTTTTAGTTAGCAAAGAAGCCTGCTTACAGTTTTATAGATAGTGTCTCTCTGGGGCTGCGATTGCCCCCTTCCGGCTCTGGTTGCCTGTCACCGGAGGGGGAGGTCTGCAGCCGGCTATCTCTGTTCAGTCCTTTGTTCTGTGCGCGGGCCTGGCGGTGTCTTAGGTTAGGGCTGGCTTTTCGCGTGGTAGATATCCCACAGTCTGGTTTGCTAGCCCAAATTATTTCGCTCAGATAGCGCTCAGGACATTCGGCCCGATTCTTACTCTAAGGGACACAGCCCGTGCCGCACTTCCCTGCCCAGCCCCCGCTTGCTAATGCCGTGTGCAGGCGTCTGCGCTGCTTCTCCGCTGGGGGAGTTCCCGTAGGGCTCACAATCCGCGATTTTTAATTGTTTATTTTTTTTTTTTTCCCCTCCCTTTTATGTTGCCCTCTGTGCTTCCAAAGCTCGGCACAGATTCGGCAGTGAGAGGGTTTCCTGGTGTTTGGAAACTTCTCTCTTTTTAAGACTCCCTTCCCGGGACGGAACTCCGTCCCTCCCTCTTTTGTCTCTTTTTTTGTCTTTTATATTTTTTCCTACCTCCTTTCGAAGAGTTGGGCTGCTTTTCTGGGTGCCTGATGTCCTCTGCCGGCATTCGGAAGTTGTTTTGTGGAATTTACTCGATGTTTAAATGCTCTTTTGATGAATTTGTGGGGGAGAAAGTGTTCTCCCCGTCCTACTCCTCCGCCATCTTGGCTCCTCCCCCCGAAGCTTTTAATTTTAATTAGGTCCAATTTGTTTATTTTTGCTTTTATTTCCAATATTCTGGGAGGTGGGTCATAGAGGATCCTGCTGTGATGTATGTCGGAGAGTGTTTTGCCTATGTTCTCCTATAGGAGTTTTATAGTTTCTGGTCTTACATTTAGATCTTTAATTCATTTTGAGTTTATTTTTGTGTTTGGTGTTAGAAAGTGTTCTAGTTTCATTCTTTTACAAGTGGTTGACCAGTTTTCCCAGCACTGCTTGCTAAAGAGATTGTCTTTTCTCCATTGTATATTCTTGCCTCCTTTGTCAAAGACATGTCCATAGGTGTGTGGATTTATCTCTGGGCTTTCTGTTTTGTTCCATTGACCTATATTTCTGTCTTTGTGCCAGTACCATAGTGTCTTGATGACTGTGGCTTTGTAGTAGAGCCTGAAGGCAGGTTGATTCCTCCAGTTCAATTCTTCTTTCTCAAGATTGCTTTGGCTATTCGAGGTTTTTTGTATTTCCATACAAATGGTGAAATTATTTGTTCTAGTTCTCTGAAAAATACCGTTGGTAGCTTGGTAGGGATTGCATTGATTGCAATTGGGTTGCAATCTATTGATTGATTTGGGTAGTATAGTCATTTTCGGTATATTGATTCTTCCGATCCATGAACACGGTATATTTCTCCATCTATTTGTGTCCTCTTTGACTTCTTTCACCAGTGTTTTATAGTTTTATACATATGTTAATTTCTCTTTCTATTTTCTCATTGTTAGTGTATAAGAATGCAAGGGATTTCTCTGTGTTAATTTTATATCCTGAAACTTTACTGTATTCATTGATTAGCTCTAGTAATTTTCCGGTAGAGTCTTTGGGGTTTTCTATGTAGAAGATCATGTCATCTGCAAACATTGAGAGTTTTTACTTCTTTTCCAGTCTGGATTCCTTTTATTTCTTTTTCTGTTCTGATTGCTGTGGCCAAAACTTCCAAAACTATGCTGAATAGTAGTGGTGAGAGTGGGTACCCTTGTCTTGTTCCTGACTTTAGGAGAAATTCTTTTAATTTTTCACCATTGAGGATAATGTTTGCCGAGGGTTTGTCATATATAGCTTTTATTATGTTGAGATATGTTCCTTCTATTCCTGCTTTCTGGACGTTTTTTTATTTTAAATGGATGTTGAATTTTGTCAAAGGATTTCTCTGCATCTATTGAGATAATCATATGGGTTTTATTTTTCAATGTGTTAATGTGGTTTATTACATTGATTAATTTGCGAATACTGAAGAATCCTTGCATCCCTGAGATAAAGCCCACTTGGTCATGATGTATGATCTTTTTAATGTGTTATTGGATTCTGACTGCTAGAATTTTGTTAAGGATTTTTGCATCTATGTTCATCAGTGATATTGGCCTGTAGTTTTCTTTTTTTGTGGGATCTTTTTCAGGTTTTGGTATTAGGGTGATGGTGGCCTCATGAATGAGTTTGGAAGTATATCTTTCTCTGCAATTTTCTGGAAGAGTTTGAGTAGGATAGGTGTTAACTCTTCTCTAAATTTTTGGTAGAATTCAGCTGTGAAGCCGTCTGGTCCTGGACTTTTGTTCAAAGATTTCTGATTACAGTTTCAACTTCTGTGAATGTGATGGATCTGTTAAGATTTTCTATTTCTTTATGGTTCAATTTTGGAAAGTTGTACTTTTCTAAGAATTTTTCCATTTCTTCCAAGTTGTCCATTTTATTAGCATATAGTTGCTGATAATAGTCTCTTATGATCCTTTGTATTTCTGTGTTGTCTGTTGTGATCTCTCCATTTTCATTTCTAATTTTGTTGATTTGATTTTTCTCCCTTTGTTTCTTGATTAGTCTGGCTAATGGTTTGTCAATTTTATTTATCTTCTCAAAGAACCAGCTTTTAGTTTTGTTGATTTTTGCTATGGTCTCTTTTGTTTCTTTTGCATTTATTTCTGTACTAATTTTTAAGAATTCTTTCCTTCTACTAACCCTGAGGTTCTTCATTTCTTCCTTTTCTAGTTGCTTTAGGTGTAGAGTTAGGTTATTTATTTGACTTTTTTCTTGTTTCTTGAGGTAAGCCTGTATTGCTATGAACCTTCCCCTTAGCACTGCTTTTACAGTGTCCCATAGGTTTTGGGTTGTTGTGTTTTCATTTTCATTCGTTTCTATGCATATTTTAATTTCTTTTTTTGATTTCTCCTGTGATTTGTTGGTTATTCAGCAGCGTGTTGTTCAGCTTTCATATGTTGGAATTCTATATAGTTTTTCTCCTGTAATTGACATCTAATCTTACTGCATTGTGGTCAGAAAAGATGCTTGTAATAATTTCAATTTTTTTGAATTTACCAAGGCTAGATTTATCACCCAGGATGTGATTTATCCTGGAGAAGGTCCCGATGTGCTTGAGAAAAAAGGTGAAATTCATTGTTTTGGGATGAAATATCCTATAGATATTAGGTCTAACTGGTCTCTTGTGTCATTTAAAGTTTGTGTTTCCTTGTTAATTTTCTGTTTAGTTGATCTATCCATAGGTGTGAGTGGGGTATTAAAGTCTCCCACTATTATTGTGTTATTGTTAATTTTCCCTTTCATACTTATTAGCATTTGTCTTACACATTGTTGTGTATATATATATTATGATTGTTACATCTTCTTCTTGGATTGATCCTTTGGTCATTATGTAGTGTCCATCTTTGTCTCTTTTTATAGCCTTTGTTTTAAAGTTTATTTTATCTGATATGAGTATTGCTACTCCTATTTTTTTTTTTTTTTTGGTCTCTATTTGCATGAAATACTTTTTCCAGCCCTTCACTTTCAGTATGTATGTGTCCCTTGTTTTGAGGTGGGTCTCTTGTAGACAACATATTAGGGGTCTTGTTTTTGTATCCATTCAGTCAGTCTTTGTCTTTTGGTTGGGGTATTCAACCCATTTACATTTAAGGCAGTTATTGATAAGTATGATCCCGTTTCCATTTACTTTATTCTTTTGGGTTCAAGTTTATACACCCTTTTGTGTTTCCTGTCTAGAGAAGATCCTTTAGCATTTGTTGGAGAGCTGGTTTGGTGGTGCTGAATTCTCTCAGTTTTTACTTATCTGTAAAGCTTTTGATTTCTCCTTCATATTTGAATGAGATCCTTGCTGGGTACAGTAATCTGGGTTGTAGGTTATTTTCTTTCATCACTTTAAGTATTTCTTGCCATTCCCTTCTGGCCTGAAGAGTTTCTATTGAAAGATCAGCTGTTATCCTTATGGGAATCCCCTTGTGTGTTATTTGTTGTTTTTCCCTTGCTGCTTTTAATATTTGTTCTTTGAGTTTGCTCTTTGTTAATTTGATTAATATGTGTCTTGCAGTGTTTCGCCATGGGTTTATCCTGTTTGGGACTCTCTGTGTTTCTTGGACTTAGGTGATTATTTCCTTCCCCATTTTAGGGAAGTTTTCAACTATTATCTCCTCAAGTATTTTCTCATGGTCTTTCTTTTTGTCTTCTTCTGGGACTCCTATGATTCGAATGCTGGGGCATTTAATATTGTCCCAGATGTCTCTGAGGTTGTCCTCATTTCTTTTAATTAGTTTTTCTTTTTCCTCTCTGCTTCATTTATTTCTGCCATTCTATCTTCTACCTCACTTATCCTATCTTCAGCCTCCATTATTCTACTGTTGGTTCCCTCCAGAGTGTTTTTGATCTCATTTATTGCATTGTTCATTATATATTGACTCTTTTTTATTTCTTCTAGGTCCTTGTTAAACCTTTCTTGCATCTTCTTGATCCTTGTCTCCAGGCTATTTATTTGTAACTCCAATTTGTTTACAAGATTTTGGATCATTCTCACTGTCATTATTCAGAATTCTTTATCAGGTAGATTCCCTATCTCTTCCTCTTTTGTTTGGTTTGGTGGGCATTTATCCTGTTCCTTTACCTGCTGGGTATCTCTCTGCCTTTTCATCTTGTTTATATTGCTGTGTTTGGGGTGGCCTTTCTGTATTGTGGCAGTTTGTGGTTCCTCTTTATTGTGGAGGTTCCTCACTGTGGGTGGGGCTGGACGGGTGGCTTGTGAAGCCACCTTCCTGGTTAGGGAGGTTTGTGTTGGTGTTCTGGTGGGTGGAGCTGAATTTCTTCTCTTTGGAGTGCAATGAAGTGTCCAGTAATGAGTTTTGAGATGTCAGTGGGTTTGGTGTGACTTTGGGCATCCTGTACATTGAAGCTCAGGGCTATATTCCTGTGTTGCTGGAGAATTTGCATGGTGTGTCTTGCTCTGGAACTTGTTGGCCCTGGGGTGGTGCTTGGTTTCAGTCTAATTATGGAGGCATTTGATAAGCTCCTGCTGATTAATGTTCCCTGGAGTCAGGAGTTCTCTGGTGTTCTCAGGATTTGGACTTAAGCCTCCTGCCTCTGATTTTCAGTATTATTCTTACACTCACCTCAAGACTTCACCATCATTTCCAGGGTTATGCTCTCATCTCTCACTTTTCTGAATCAGCCAATGGACCAAGAAAAATCTAATCGACCCCCTAGCAAAGCCCCCATAAGCTCCTCCTTTTCTTCTTTGCCTTTAGCTTCTCTTCTTTTCTCAGCTATTTGTCAGGCCTCCTCAGACAACTGTCTCCTTATTTTGTCTCCTTATTTTGCCTAATTCTCTGTCCTTATTTCTATGTACTAAGCCAGTTGGTTATGTGTCCCAATGTTGAAGAATGTAAGAGACATTCTATGGGTCTCAGGAGCTCTCTTCCCTCTGGTCACTAGAGCTATATGCTCTTGGGGTGAGTGTATGTGGGTTTCATGGGTTCTTCTATTGTACTGGGGACATTTACTGTGGGTTGATAGGCAGAGCTTGCTCCTAGCTTAGTTGCTTAACAATTTCCAGCTCCTATGTTGGCTGCCAACCTGCTGGTAGGCAGGGCTGACTCCCAGAATGACTGATTCCATGGTTTCGGGTATCCTGGGGCTGGAGCCAGATCCTACCACTCTATGGTTAGGTGAGACCAGGTGCTGACATGGCTGTCTGTAGGGGACTAGATTATCCAGAGCTGGTGCTCTCCCTCTCATGGGTGGGTAAACCCTTGGCACTAATAGGCTAGAGAGAGGATTCCAAAATATTGCTTGCTAATATCAGCATCCTCATGGTAGAATGAGTTCCCCAAAATAGCTGCCACCAATTTCCATACACCCAAAGGCATCTCAGTTACCTCCTGCCACTCTGGGAGACTCTCCAAAGTCAGCAAGTGGGCCTGACCCAGGTTCTTTTCAAAATACTGTTTTTGCACTAGAACTTGGAGCATGAGGATTGTATATATGCTGATTTTGATTCTTATACCTCCCTAACTTTCCTATAAGTAAGATTTACTGAACTTTAAAGCCAGTTCTGGGGGGTTGTCTTCCAAGTACAGGACTTCAGCTGGGGAGCTCAGTATATGTCCTGGAAATTACACTTCTTGAGGAGAAATTCTACAGTTGTGATGATCTCCTCATTTGTGCTCTTCCTACCTAGGGTTGTGAGTTTTGACAATAGTGTCTACATACATTCTACCTGTCTCAGTGTGGTTTCTTCTTGATATCTTTAGTTGTGGAAAATATTATCTACTAGCCTTCAGTTTACTGTATTGGTTGCTGTGTAAATAGTTTCAATTTTGGTGTGCCCATGGGAGGATGTAAGCTTGGTTTCTTCCTACTCTGCTATCTTGGCCATACCTCTCTCTTAGCAACTTTCTGATGTGAAGTACAGTATTAGTAACTGTAGTCACCATGCTGTGAGTTAGCCCAGAGACATGGTCTAAAAATTATTCAAGTGTTAAAATTATTGGGCATCATAGCCTTAGGTGTTTGTAAATACTTTCAGAGAGGAATCAAAGCAGAGCAATAACGGTCAGTGCATAATATGTGAGTTAAAGTGCCATGATTAAAGTTCTAATGAAAGTTCATTTGATTAGAAAAATTGCTTGTTTCTATGGCATACAACCTAACCATAACTGGACAATGACAGTATTGATAAACTTTTGTATATTTCATACCATTTTTATTAAGTGTATTATATCCACATACATATAACCTCAGAAAGTTTACCATTACTTTTATTTGATAATGATACTCATGTAATTTGGGCATCCCTGGTGACTCAGTGGGTAAAGAATCCACCTGCAATGCTGGAGACCAGGGTTCAATCCCTGGGTTGGGAAGATCCCCTGGAGGAGGGCGTGGCAACCCACTCCAATATACTTGCCCTGAGAATCCCCATGGACAGCAGAGCCTAATGGGCTGCAATCCATGGGGTAGCAAAGAATTGGACATGACTGAACGACTAAGCACAGCACACATCTCATGTAATTTAATGTATTGAATAAACCTAATTAGTTTACCATTTACCTTTTATAAGGGGATACAAATTTTTTTTTAGATTTTCCAGAGACACTTGAGGAAATCTCAAAGTTAATTTGAGATGAAAGAAATTCAGTTTATGGTTTGACTTTGATAAGTTGCCAAAAATGTCAAAAGTTTGGAACACTTTACCAAGTAAGATCATAAGTCACAGTGAAATTATACTTCGTTACTCCTTTAACCAGTCTTCCCTGGTGTCTCAGACAGTAAATCATCTACCTGCAGTGCGGGAGACATGGGTTTGATCCCTGGGTTGGGAAGATCTCCTAGAGAAAGAATTGGCAGCCCACTCCAGTACTCTTGCCTGGAAAATTCCATGGATTGACGTGCCTTGTAGGCTACAGTCCATAGGGTCGCAAAGAGTCGGACACGACTTCGACAATTAAAAGATTTCAAAGGAGAACACAGAAAGTTCGGTTCAGTTCAGTTCAGTTGCTCAGCTGTTTCCGACTCTTTTCGAACCATGGACTGCAGCACGCTAGGCTTCCGTATCCATCACCAACTCCCGAAGCCTTCTCAAACTCATGTCCATTGAGTAGGTGATGCCATCCAACCATCTCATCCTCTGTTGTCCCCTTCTTCTCCCGCCTTCAATCTTTCCCAGCATCAGGGTCTTTTCCAATGAGTCAGTTCTTTGCATCAGGTGGGCAAAGTATTGAGGTTTCAGCTTCAGCATCAGTCCTTCCAATGAATATTCAGGACTGATTTCCTTTAGCATTGACTGGTTGGATCTTCTTGCTGTCCAAGGGACTCTCAAGAGTCTTCTCCAACACCGCAGTTCAGAAGCATCAATTCTTCAGTGCTCAGTTTTCTTTATAGTCCAACTCTCACATCCATATATGACTACTGGAAAAACCATAGCTTTGACTAGACAGATCTTTGTTGGTAAAGTAACGTCACTGCTTTGTAACATGCTGCTTAGGTTGGTCATAGCTTTTTTTCCAAGGAGCAAGCGTGTTTTAATTTCATGGCTGCAGTTACCATCTGCAGTGATCTGGGAGCCCCATAAAATAAATTCTGTCATTGTTTCCCCATCTATTTGCCATGAAGTGATGGGACCGGATGCCATGATCTTAGTTTTCTGAATGTAAACTTTAGGCCAACTTTTTCACTCTCCTCTTTCACTTTTATCAAAGGGCTCTTTAGAGTTCTTCTTTGCTTTCTGTCATAAGGGTGGTGTCATCTGTGTATCCAAGGTTATTGATGTTTCTCCTGGCAATCTTGATTCCAGTTTGTGATTCATCCAGCTCAGCGTTTCTCAATGATGTACTCTACATATAAGTTAAATAAGCAGGGTGACAATATAGAGTCTTGATGTACTCATTTTCATATTTGGAACCAGTCTGGTGTTCCATGTCCAGTTCTAACTGTTACTTCCTGGTCTGCATACAGAGCTCTCAAGAGGCATGTCAGGTGGTCTGGTATTCCCATCTCTTTCAGAATTTTCCACAGTTTATTGTGATCCACACAGTCAAAGGCTTTGGCATAGTCAATAAAGCAGAAATAGATGTTTTTCTGGAACTCTCTTGCTTTTTCGATGATCCAGTCGATGTTGGCAATTTGATCTCTGGTTCCTCTGCCTTTTCTAAAAGCAGCTTGAACATCTGGAAGTTCACAGCTCACATACTGTTGAATCCTGGCTTGGAGAATTTTGAGCATTACTTTACTAGCGTGTGAGATGAGTACAACTGTGTGGTAGTTTGAGCCTTATTTGGCTTTTCCTTTCTTTGGGATTGCAATGAAAACTCACCTGTTACAATCCTCCTGTGGCCACCACTGAGTTTCTCAAATTTGCTGGCATATTGAGTGCAGCACTTTCACAGCATCATCTTTTAGGATTTGAAATTGCTCAACTGGAATTCCATCATCTCCATTAGCTTTGTTCATAGTGATGCTTCCTAAGGCCTACTTGACTTCACATTCCAGGATGTCTGGCTCTGGGTGAGTTATCACACCATTGTGATTACCTGGGTCTTGAAAATTTTTTTGTACAGTTCTGTGTATTCTTGGCACCTCTTCTTAATATCTTCTGCTTCTGTTAGGTCCATACCATTTCTTCCTTTATTGTGCCCATCTTTGCATGAAATGTTCCTTTGCTATCTCTAATTTTCTTGAAGAGATCTCTAGTCTTTCCCATTCTACTATTTTCTTATATTTCTTTTCACTGACCTTTGAGGAAGGCTTTCTTATCTCTCCTTGTTATTCTTTGGAAATCTACATTGAAATGGGTATATATTTCCTTTTCTCCTTTGCTTTTTGCTTTTCTTCTTTTCTAAGCTATTTGTAAGACCTCCCCAGACAGCCATTTTAATTTTTGCATTTCTTTATCTTGGGGATAGTCTTGATCCTTTTCTCTGTAAAATGTCATGAACCTCTGTCCATAGTTCATCAGACACTCTGTCTATCAGATCTAGTCCCTTAAATCTATTTCTCACTTCTACTCTGTAATCATTAGAGATTTGATTTAGGTCATACCTGAATGGTCTGGTGGTTTTCCCTTCTTTCTTCAACTGAAGTCTGAATTTGGCAATAAGGAATTCATGATCTGAGCCACAGTCAGCTCCTGGTCTTATTTTTGCTGACTGTATAGAGCTTCTCCATCTCTGCCTGCAAAGAATATAATCAATCAGATTTCAGTATTGACCATCTGGTGATGTCCATGTGTCGAGTCTTCACCTGTGTTGTTGGAAGAGGGTGTTTGCTATGACCAGTGTGTTCTCTTGACAAAACTCTAATAGCCTTTGCCCTGCTTCATTCTGTACTCCAAGACCAAATTTGCCTGTTACTCCAGGTATCTCTCAATTTCCTACTTTTGGATTCCATTGCTCTATGGCGAAAAGGACATCTTTTCTGGGTGTTAGTTCTAGAAGGCCTTGTAGGTCTTATGAGTGAGTGAGTGAGTGAAGTCGCTCAGTCGTGTCTGACTGTTTGTGACCGCAGGGACTGTAGCCTACCAGAGTTCTCTGTTCATGGGATTCTCCAGGCAAGGATACTGGAATGGTTTACCATTTCCTTCTCCAGGGGATCTTCCTGACCCAGGTAACCTCCATTCAAATTCAACTTCTTCAGCATTACTGGTTGGGGCATAGACTTGGATTACTGTGATATTGAATGGTTTCCCTGGAAACGGACAGAGATCATTCTGTCATTTTTGAGATTGCATCCAAGTACTGCATTTCAGACTCTCTTGTTGACTATGAGGGCTACTCCACTTTTTCTAAGGGATCTTGCCCACTGTTGTAGATATGATGGTCATTTAATTTAAATTTGCCCATCCAAGTCCCTTTTAGTCACTGATTCCTAAAATGTCAATGTTTACTCTTACCATCTCCTGTTTGACCACTTCTACCTTAAACCTTGATTCATGGACCTAACATTCCAGGTTCCTATGCAATAGTGCTCTTTGTAGCATCAGACTTTACTTTCATCACCAATCACATTGACAACTGGGCATTGTTTTCGCTTTGGCTCCATCTCTTCATTCTTTCTGAAGTTATTTCTCCAGTCTTCTCCAGTAGCATATTGGGCACCTATTGACCTGGAGAGTTCATCACTTAGTGTCCTATATTTATGCCTTTTCATACTGTTCATGGGGTTCTCAAGGCAAGAATACTGAAGTGGTTTGCCATTCCCTTCTCCAGTGAACCACATTTTGTCAGAACTCTCTACCATGACCCATCTGTCTTGTGTGACCCTACATGGCATAGCTCATAGTTTCATTGAGTTAGACAAGGCTGTGGCCCATGTGGTTAGATTGGTTAGTTTTCTGTGTGGTTTTCAGTCTGTCTGCCCTTTGATGGAGAAGGATAAGAGGCTTATGGAAGCTTCCTGATGGGAGAGACTGAGGGGGAATCTGGGTCTTGTTCTGATGGGTGGGGCCATGCTCAGCAAACCTTTAATCCAATTTTCTGTTGACAGGTGGAGCTGTGTTCCCTCCCTGCTATTTAGCTGGGGCCAAACTATGTTGGAGGTAATGAAGATAATGGTGACCTCCCTCAAAAGATCCCATGCATGTCCTGCTACACTCAGTGCCCCCAACTGTGCAGCAGGCCACTACTGACCCATGCCTCCACTGGAGACTCCTGGACACCCACGGGTAAGTCCGGGACAGTCTCCTGTGGGGTCATTGCTCTTTTCTCCTGGGTCCTGGTGCACAAGGTTCTGTTTGTGCCCTCCAAGAATCTATTTCCCAGTCTTGTATAAGTTCTGGCAGGTCTATGGTGGGGTTAATGGCGACCTCCTCCAGGATGGCTTATGCCATACCCACGTCTGCTGCACCAAGAGTCCCTGTCCCTGCGGTAGATCACCACTACCCCATGCCTCCACAGGGGACACTCAAACACAGTTCTGTCTCAGTCTCTGTGGGTTCCCTGGGTGCTGTGCACATAAGGTTTGTTTGAGCTCTCTGAGCGTCTCTTGTGGGAATGGAGTTTGATTTTAAATGCGAATTCGCCCCTCCTACCATCTTGCTGTGGCTTCTCTTTGCCCTTGGATGTGGGGTACCTACTCACAGCTGCTTCAGTGCCTACCATCTTACTGCAGTTTCTCTGACCTTGGCCATGGGGTATCACTTCACAGCTGCTCCAGCAAAGCATAGCCACTGCTTCTGACCTTGGACTTGGGGTTTTTCCTCATGGGTGCCACTCCTAACCTTGGACGTGGGGTGTCTCCTCTCAGCTGCTCCAGGGCCACGTATGTATGTAAGAATTGGATTATAAGAAAGCTGAGTGCTGAAGAATTGATGCTTTGGAACTGTGGCATTGGAGAAGACTCTTGAGAGTCCCTTGGACAGCAAGGAGATCCAACCAGTCCATCCTAAAGAAAATCAGTCCTGAATATTCATTGGAAGGACTGATGTTGAAGCTGAGACTCCAATACTTTGGCCACCTGATGTGAAGAGCTGACTCATTTGAAAAGACCCTGATGCTGGGAAAGATTGAAAGTGGGAGGAGAAGGGGATGACAGATGATGAGATGCTTGGATGGCATCACCGACTGAATGGGCATGAGTTTGAGTAAACTCAGGGAGTTGGTAATGGACAGGGAAGCCTGGAGTGCTGCAGTTCATGGGGTCACAAAGAGTCAGACATGACTGAGTGACTGAACTGAACTGAATTTCATTCAATCTTTGTCTTGTGCTTTGTCTCTTTCTCATTCATGAACAAACATTGTTTGACAACTTTTTTCCCTTAAGAATTCACATCACCTTATGTGAACTTGCCCATTGCTACATGGTGCCCTGCACACATGGTGCCACATGGTTCCTGAGATCCAAGTATCTGCACCACTTCCAGGCCTGAACCTTCCAGGGGCAGAACTACCAGAGGCTTCAAAAAAACCCCTAATAGCACCAAAATCTCATGCGCCAGTAGCCACCAGCATCCCTGCACACCTGGTACCAACTGCTGCTGCTACTGCTAAGTCACTTCAGTCATGTCTGACTCTGTGTGACCCCATAGACGGCATCCCACCAGGCTCCCCAGTCCCTGGGATTCCCCAGGCAAGAATACTGGAGTGGATTGCCATTTCCTTCTCCAATGCACGAAAGTGAAAAGTGAAAAGTGAAAAGTGAAAGTGAAGTCGCTCAATCATGTCCGACCCTCAGCGATTCCATGGACTGCAGCCTACCAGGCTCCCCCATCCATGGGATTTTCCAGGCAGGAATACTGGAGTGAGGTGCCATTGCCTTCTCCGCCTGGTACCAACAGGCTTCCCATAATCCAAGTAACTGTGCCACCTCCATGCTTGATCTTCACTGGAGCAGAGCTGCCAGAGTCTAGAAAAAAAACCCCCAAAGCAGCATATTTCTTGTGCCCATGGATTATGGCTACCCTGAGTATCTGGTCCTACAAATGTCGCCATGATCCAAGCAGCTGCACCAACTCCACACCTGGTCCTCACTGGGGCAGACCCAAGTCCTCCAGGGCACACTCAGGAACAAACTCCTGTGGACAACCTTCATGCAGATGTGGTGATAAAACTACAATTGAGCTCTAGGGTCAGAGTGGCTAGGGAAGAGGATCAAAATCCTTCCACAAGCTGTACAGCTGAGCAAGCTGCAGATTAAATCCACATGATCAACTAGGTGGACTCTGTGTTTATGGGATATATAAAAGGACAATGAGTGTTCACACATACAAAAAGCCCTAGCTCTGGCAACCATGGATACTGGGGGCAAGTACACACAGGAGTAGGGCCAGATTAGAGTCTGAGCTCTCCCCACAGTAGGTACCTCAGAACAGTCCAGTATTGGAGAGCCTTCTGGGGAGATGGAGGTGAAACTACCACTTATATGCATTTTTCTTCTCCCTCACACTGACTTTTCAGGGCTCCTCTTGTGGCTAAGCTGGTAAAGAATCTGCCTGCAATGCAGGACACCTGGGTTCGATCCCTGGGTTGGGAAGATTCCCTGGAAAAGGGAAAGGCAACACACTCCAGTATTTGGCCTGGAGAATTCCATGGACTGTATAGTCCATGGGGCTGCAAAGAGTAGGACAGGACTGAGCAACTTTCACTTTTACTGGTGACAACAGACTGGTTCCAAATAGGAAAAGGAGTACGTCAAGGCTGTATATTGTCACCCTGCTTATTTAACTTCTATGCAGAGTACATCATGAGAAACGCTGGACTGGAAGAAATACAAGCTGGAATCAAGATTGCCAGGAGAAATATCAATAACCTCAGATATGCAGATGACACCACCCTAATGGCAGAAAGTGAAGAGGAACTAAAAAGCCTCTTGATGAAAGTGAAAGTGAATGTGGAGAGTGAAAAAGTTGGCTTAAAGCTCAACATTCAGAAAACGAAGATCATGGCATCTGGTCCCATCACTTCATGGGAAATAATTGGGAAAACAGTGGAAACAGTGTCAGACTTTATTTTGGGGGGCTCCAAAATCACTGCAGATGGTGACTGCAGCCATGAAATTAAAGGACGCTTACTCCTTGGAAGGAAAGTTATGACCAACCTAGATAGCACATTCAAAAGCAGGGACATTACTTTGCCAACAAAGGTTCGTCTAGTCAAGGCTATGGTTTTTCCTGTGGTCATGTATGGATGTGAGTGTTGGACTGTGAAGTAGGCTGAGCGCCAAAGAATTGATGCTTTTGAACTGTGGTGTTGGAGAAGACTCTTGAGAGTCCCTTGGACTGCAAGGAGATCCAACCAGTCCATTCTGAAGGAGATCAGCCCTGGGATTTCTTTGGAAGGAATGATGCTAAAGCTGAAACTCCAGTACTTTGGCCACCTCATGTGAAGAGCTGACTCTTTGGAAAAGACTCTGATGCTGGGAAGGATTGGGGGCAAGAGGAGAAGGGGACGACAGAGGATGAGATGGCTGGATGGCATCACTGACTCAATGGATGTGAGTTTGAGTGAACTCCGGGAGTTGGTGATGGACAGGGAGGCCTGGCGTGCTATGATTCATGGGGTTGCAAAGAGTCGGACATGACTGAGCGACTGATCTGATCAGATGGTAAAAAGTCTGCCTGCCATGTGGGAGACCCAGGTTTAATCTCTGAGTTGAGAAGATCCCCTGGAGAAGGGCATGACAACACATTCTACTATTCTTGTCTGGATAATTCCATGGACAGAGGAGCCTGGTGGTCTACAGTTTATTTGGTCGCAAAGAGTTGGACATGACTGAGTGACTAACACTTTCCCTTTCCACGTGTTTACCCTTTTTCTTTCCTTTCTCATATTGTTTTCATGTTCTTTCTTTATTATTCCTTTGATTTTTACCTATTATAACCTACTTTTCTAATTTTAAAGCATCTTATTTCTAAATAAATGCATTTTATATTGCCCTATTTTTATAGAACTTAGTTGCATTGCAGTTTTATCCATGTTTTTGATTTTGTATTTTTGTTAGTTTTCAGTATTCATTTTCAATCATGGGTTTGTTTATTGCCTTATTATCAACCCCCCCACCCCCCGCTCTTTTTGACTGCTATTTTTATAATTTCCTCTTTTTTCTTGCTTCTTTTTTTGTCTAAGTGAGTGAGTTTCTGTGGGTGGTCTTGTATATTGAGTGTTGTTTTCACTATTAGCCTTGGTATTTTGTCTTCTGTGCTATGAGGCCTGTAAAGTCTTTATGCCACAGTAAAGGGTTGAGCCTGAACCATTGAAGTGGTTGATCTGAGTCCAGAATTTTGGGCCACTAGAGAACTCCTGACCCCATGGAACAATAATTGATGTGGTGGTGGTTTAGTAGCTAAGTCATGCCCAACTCTTGATACCCTATGGACTGTAGCCTGCCAGGTTCCTCTGTCCATGGGATTTTCCAGGAAATAATACTGGGGTGGATTGCCATTTCCTTCTCCAGGGGATCTTCCTGACTGAAGGATAGAACCCGTATCTCCTGCATTGCAGGTGGATTCTTTACGGCTGAGCCACAAGGGAAGCCCAACATTGAACTTAGTATCTTTTAAATTTAAGGCAGTCACATAATCAAACAGAATTTTCTCTAGTTACAATGGATGGAAATTCACAGGTGTTAAATTAGCTTTGGAAGTATTCCCCTATTGTTTCTTACTGGAAAACTAGAACATATGGAGACGTGTGTGAGCTTTCTCAAAAAGTTCCATCTCAACATTAAGACCAAGACTCACCCAAAGGCCAGAAAATTCCTATGCCAGACACCTCACACCAAACCATTGTCAAAATAGAAACACATCACTAGCCATTAGCAGAAAGCCTTACCAAAGGTGTACCAAGCCCACAGACATCCCAAAACACACTACTGGAAATGGCACCACCCTTCAGTGAGACAAGATCCAACTCTATCCTCCAGACTACAGGCTCAAGTCCTCCCAACCAGGAAGCCTCCACAAGGCACTGGTCCAACTCAAACACTGGGTGGGGGGGGGGCAGACTCCACAGTTAAGTGGAACCATGACCCTCCACCCTGCAGGAAGGAGATCCAAAATACAATAAATTAAGCCAAATGAAAAGACAGAGAAATGTGCAGCAGATGAAAGAACATGGTAAAAATCCACAAGATGAAACATGAATGAAGAGGAAATGAACAGTCTACCTGAAAAAGAATTCAGAATAATGATAGTAAAGATGGTCCAAAATCTTAGAAATAAAATTGAGGCACAGAAAAATAGTCCAGAGACATGGATAGAAAAGATGCAAGAAATGTTTGGCAATGACCTAAAAGAATTAAAGAATAAAAAATGAGCAATGAACAACACAATAAGTGAGGTTAAAAATATACTAGAGGGGGCCAACAGCAGACTGTCTTGAGCAGGAGAATGGAAAAGTGAGCTGGAAGATAGAATGGTGGAAATACTGAAGCAGTGCAAAATGAAGAAAAAAGAATAAAAAGAAATGAGGACAGTCTCAGCGATCTCTGAGACAACATTACTTGTATCAGCATTGGAATTATAAGGGTCTCAGGAGAAGAAAAAAGAAAGGGTGTGAAAAAACTTTTCAGGAGATTATAGTAAAAAACTTCCCTAAAATGGGAAAGGAATTAGCTACCAAGTCCAGAAAGTCCATAGAATCCCATAAAATATAAACCCAAAGAGAAACACGCCAAGACACGTGTTAATTAAACTAATGAAAATGAAACACAAAGGAAAAATATTAAAAGCAACAAGGGAAAAACAACAGGTAACATACAAAGAGATCCCCATAAAGCAAATAACTTATTTTTCAACAGAAACTCGGCAGGCAAAGGAAATGGCAGTATACAATTAAAGTGACTAAAGAGAAAAACCTGCAACCAAGATTACTCTATCCAGCAAGGATCTTCTTGAGATTCAAAGGGAAAATCAAAAGCTTTGCGGAAGAGCCAAAGTTAAGAGAATTCAGTACCATAAACTAGCTCTTCAACAAATGCTAAAGGAACTTCTCTAGACAGGAAACACAAGAACAAGTAAAGTCCTACAAAAACAAACCATAAACAATAAAGTAAATGGTAAGAAAATTATACTGCTGTCGAGTCATTAAGTTGTGTCCAACACATTTGCGGCTTCATGGACTGCAGCCCACCAGGTTCCTCTGTCCATAGGATTTCCTAGGCAAGAATACTGGAGTTAGTTGCCATTTTCTTCTTCAGGGGATCTTCCCAACCTAGGAATTGAACCCAAGTCTTCTGCTTGGCAGATAGATTCTTTACCACTGAGTCATGTGGGAAGTTCCTAATAGGATCATGCTGCTGCTGCTGTTTAGTCACTTCAATCATGTGTGACTCTGTGTGGCCCTATGAATTGCAGCCTTCCAGGCTCCTCTGTCTGTGGGATTCTCTAGGCAAGAGTTCTAGAATGGGTTGCAATGCCCTCCTCCAGGGATCTTCCTGACCCAGGAATCGAACATGGGTCTCCTGCTTTGTAGTAGACTCTTTACTGCTGAGACCCCAGGGAAGCCCCAATAGGATCATACATATCAATAATTGTTTTGTGTTAGTCACACAGTCATGTCGGACTCTTTGACCCCATGTACACAACCTGCCAGGCTCCTCTGTCCATGGAATTCTCCAGGCAAGGATGCTGGACTGGGTTGCCACGTCCTTCTCTGTAAATGGACTAAATGCTTCAACTAAATGAAATAGATTGGCTGAGTGTATAAGAAACATGACCCCTATATGTGCTGTCTACAGGAGACACACTTCAGATCCAGTGATTCTCACAGACTGAACATGTGGGCTATAAAAGATATTGCATGCAACCAGAAATCAAAAGAAAGCAGAAGTAGCAACACTCATATCAGATAAAGTAAACTTTAAAATAAAGACCGTTAGAAGAGAAAAGCAAGGACAGTACACAATGATCAAAGCATGAATCCAAGAAGTTTTAACAATTATAAATATATATGTATCCAGCATAGGAGTACCTCAATACACAAGACAAATGGTAGTAACTATTAAAGAAAAAATTAACAGTAACATCACAATACTGGGGGACTTTAATATCTCACTCACACCAATGGATAAAACTTCCAGACAAAAAATTAATAAGGAAACACAAGCTTTAAATCATACATGGACCACTTGGACCTAATTGATATCTACAGGACATTACATTCAAAAAGAGTAGATTTCACTTTTTCTCAAGTTCACATGGAACATTCTCCAGGATAGATCACATCGTGGGTCACACATCAAGCCTTGGTAAATTAAAAAAAAATTTTGAAATCATTTCAAGCATCTTTTCTAACAACAATGCTATAAGATTAGATATTAACTATAGGGGGAAAAAACTACAGAAAACACAAATACATGAAAGCTAACCAAAAGATCAGTGAAGAAATAAAAGAGAAAATAAAAAACACCTAGAAACAAATGAAAACACTGAAAACACAGCAACTCAAAAACTGCAGGATGCAATAAAACCCTTGCTAAGAGGGAAGTTTCTAGCAATACAAGCCTACCTCAAGAAACAAGAGAAACATCAAATAGGCAACACAACCTTACACTTTAAGAAACTAGAAAAAGAAGAACAACAAAAATGTTCCAAAGTTAGTAGAAGAAAAGAAATCACAAATATCAGAACAGAGATAAAAGAAAAAGAAATGAAGGAGACAATAGCAAAGATCAGTAAAATTAAAAGCTGATCCCTCGAGAAGATAAAAAAATTAACAAACTATTAACCAGATTCATAAAAAAAGGAACTCCAAATCAATAAAATTAGAAATGAAAAAAGAAAAGTTACAGCACACAACACAAATACAAATGATATGTGACTATTACAAGTAACTATATGGCAATAATGACTTCCTTGTGGCTCAGCTGGTAAAGAATCCACCTGCAATTCGGGAGATCTGGGTTCTATACCCGGGTTGGGAAGATCCCCTGGAGAAGGGAAATACCCACTCCAGTATTCTGGCTTGGAGAATTCCATGGACTGTATAGTCCATGGGTCTCATATACCAATAAAATGGACAACTTGAAGAAATCGGCAAATTCTTAGAAGAGCATAACCTTCCAAAACTGAACCAGGAAGAAACAAAAAAATGTGAACAGATTAATCACAAGCACAGAAATTGATATTATAATAGAGTTTTTCCAATAAACAAAAGCCTAGATCCAGATGGCTTCCACAGACAAATTCTACCAAAAGTTTAGAGAAAAGCTAACACCTATTCTGCCCAAACTCTTTCCAAAAATTGCAGAGGATGAAAACTCCTAAATCATTTCATGAAGCCACCATCACCCTGATACCAAAATCAGAAAAATATGTCAGAAAAATAAAATTACAGGCCAATATCATTGACGAATATAGATGCAAAAATCCTCAAAAAAAGTTCTAGCAAACAGAATCCAACAGTACATTGAAAGGATCATACATCATGATCAAGTGTGCTTTATCCCAGGAATGCAAGTATTCTTCAATATATGCAAATTAATCTATTTGATACAGCATATTAATAAATTTAATGATAAAAGTCATATTATCATCTCAATAGATGCAGTGAAATTTTGACAAAATTCAGCACCCATTTTTGACAAAATCTCTCCAGAAAGTAGGCATAAAAGGAACATATCTCAACATAATAAAGGCCATATATGAAAAGCCCATAACAAGCATTATTCTCAATGTTCAAAAACTGAAATATTTCCCCTAAGATCAGGAATAAAACAAGAGTGACCACATTTACCACTATTATTCAGCATAGTTATGGAACTCCTTGCTTCAGCAATCAGAGAAGAAAAATAAATACAGAGTCCAGCCTGGAAAAGAACAAGTAAAACTTTCACTGTTTGCAGATGACATGATACTATACATAGAAAACCCTAGAGGCCAACAGGAAATTACTAGGGCTAATTAATGAATATAGCAAATTATCAGGATATAAAATTAACACACAGAAATCCCTTACATCTTATACACTAACAGTGAAAAATCTGAAGGAGAAATTTAAGACATATTCCCATTTATCATTGCAAAAAATAAATTAAATAAAATACTTAGGAATAAACTTACCTAAAGAGACAAAATAACCTTATGCAGAAAACTATAAGACACTGATGAAAGAAACCAAAGATGACACAAACAAGTGGAGAGATATACCATGTTCCTGGACTGGATGAATCAATATTGTGAAAATGACTATACAATCCAAAGCAATCCACAGATTCAATGCAATTCCTATGAAACTACCAATGGTATTTTTCATTGTACTAGAACAACAAAATTCACAATTTTTATGGAACCACAAAAAACACAAATAGCCAAAGCACACTTGGGAAAGAAGAATGGAATTGGAAGAATCAACCTTCCTGACCTCAGACTATACTAAAAAGTTACAGTCATCTAGACAGTATGGCACTGGCAAAATCCATGATAATGTATCAAGATAGAAAGCCCTGAGGTAAACTAACACACTTATGGCACCTTATCTTTGATAAAGAGGCAAGAGCATACAATAGAGAAAAGATACTCTCTTCAAAAAGTGGTGCTGACTGATTCATGCTGATGTTTGACAGAAATCAAAGCAATACTGTAAAACAATTATCCTTCAATTAAAAATTAATAAATTGAAAACAGGAAAAAACTGGTGCTGGGAACACTGATCAGCTACATGTAAAAGAATGAAACTAGAACATTTCCTAAGACCATAAAAGCGAAATGAATTAAAGTCTTAAATGTAAGGCCAGAAACTATAAAGCTCTTAGAGGAAAACATAGACAGTACACTGTTTAGCATAAATCACAGATCCTCTTGGACCCAACCCCTAGCGTAGTGAAAAGCAAAGTAAACAAAATAAAAACTAGTGGGATTTAATCAAACTTGAAAGATTTTGCACAATGAAGGAAACTATAAACAAGGTGAAAAAACAGCACCAAGAATGGGAAAAAATAATATATATATATAAAAAACCAACTGACAAAGAATTAATCTCCAAATAAGCAAGCAGATTAATCGGCAAAATAAACAAAGCAGCTCATTCTGCTCAATATGAGAAAAACAAACAAATCAATCAAAAAGTGGACTGAAGGCATACACGGACATTTCTCCACAAAAGACACACAGATGGCTAATAAGCACATGAAGAGATGCTCAACATTGTTCATTGTTAGAAAAATGCAAATCAAAACTACAATGAGGTATTACCTCACACTGGGAAGAATGGCCATCATCAAAAAGTTGCAAAAATAAATGCTGGAGAAGTTGTGGAGAAAGGAGAATTCTCTTGTACTATTTGTAGGAATGAAAATTGATATATCCAGTATGGAGTACAATATGGATATTCCTTAAAAAAACTGGAATTAAAAGTAATATATGACACAACAACCCTACTACTGGGGATAAACACTGATGAAACCATAATTGAAAAGACACATGTATTCTAATATTTGGTCAGCTTCATTCCAATCCCAAAGAAAGGCAATGCCAAAGAATGTTCAAACCACCACACAATTGCACTCATCTCACACATTATTAGTAAAGTAATGCTCAAAATTCTCCAAGCCAGGCTTCAACATTATGTGAACCGTGAAATTCTCGGTGTTCAAGCTGCATTTAGAAAAGGCAGAGGAACCAGAGATCAAATTGCCAACATCTGTTGGATCATCGAAAAAGCAAGAGAGCTCCAGAAAAACGTCTCAGTTCAGTTCAGTTGCTCAGCTGTGTCCGACTCTTTGCGACCCCATGAACTGCAGCACGCCAGGCCTCCCTGTCCATTACCAGCTCCTGGAGTTTACTCAAACTCATGTCCATTGAGTCAGTGATGCCATCCAAGCATCTCATCCTCTGTCGTCCCCTTCTTCTCCCACCTTCAATCTTTCCCAGCATCAGGGTCTTTTCAAATGAGTCCGTTCTTTGTATCAGGTTGCCAAAGTATTGGAGTTTCAGCTTCAGCATCAGTCCTCCCAATGAATATTCAGGACTGATTTCTTTTAGAATTGACTTGTTGGATCTCTGAAGAGTCTTCTCTAACACCACAGTTCAAAAAACTTCTAATTCTACTACACCAAAGCCTTTGATTGTGTGCATCACAACAAACTGTGGAAAATTCTTAAAGAGATGGAAATACCAGACCACCTTACCTGCCTCCTAAGAAATCTGTATGCAGGTCAAGAAGCAACAGTTACAACTGGACATGGAACAACAGACTGGTTCCAAACTGGGAAAGGAATATATCCAGGCTGTATATTGTAACCCTGCTTATTTAAATTATATGCAGAATATGTCATGAGAAATGCTGGGCTGGATGAAGCACAAGCTGGAATCAAGATTGCCAGGAGAAATATCAATAACCCCAAATATGCAAATGACACTACCCTTATGGCAGAAAGCAAAGAAGAACTAAAGAGCCTCTTGATGAAAGTAAAAGAGTAGAGTGAAAAAGTTGGCCTAAAGCTTACATTCAGAAAACTAAGATCATGGCATCTGGTCTCAGCACTTCATGGCAAATAGATGGGGAAACAATGGAAACAGTGACAGAATTTATTTTTCTGGGCTCCAAAATCACTGCAGATGGTAATTGCAGCCATGAAATTAAAAGATGTTTTTTCCTTGGAAGAAAAGCTATGACCAACCTGGACAGCATATTAAAAAGCAGAGACATTGCTTTGCCAACAAAGATCCATCTAGTCAAAGCTATGGTTTTTCCAGTTGTCATGTATAGATGTGAGAGTTGGACTATAAAGGAAGCTGAGCACCAAAGAATTGATGCTTTTGAACTGTGGCATTGGAGAAGACTCTTGAGAGTCCCTTGGACACCAAGGACATCCAATCAGTCAATGCTAAAGGAAGTCAGTCCTGATTGAAGGACTTATGCTGAAGCTGAAACTCCAATACTTTGGCCGCCTGATGGAAAGAACTAATTCATTGGAAAAGACCCTGATGCTGGGAAAGATTAAAGGTGGGTTGAGAAGGGGACGACAGAGGATGAGATGGTTGAATGGCATCACCGACTCAATGGACATGAATTTTTGAAGGCTCCAGGAGTTGGTGACGGACAGGGAAGCCTGGTGTGCTGCAGCACAAACCCTGCTGCATGCTGCAGGGGTCGCAAATAATTGGATATGACTGAGCGACTGAACTTACTGACTGACTGAACCTAATATTCATCGCAGCACTATTTACAATAATTAAGACTTGGAAGCAACCTAGACGCCCTTTGACAGATGAATGGGTAAAGAAACTGCAGTACACATACATGATGTAATATTACTCAGCTCTGTAAAGGAATGCATGTGGATCAGTTCTAATGAGGCAGATGAACCTAGAGCCTATTATACAGAGTGAAGGGAGTCATAATGAGAAAAGCAAATATAGTATATTAATGCATATGTATGGAATCTAGAAAGATGGCACTGATGAGCCTATCTTCAGGGCAGCAATGGAGAACCAGACATAGAGAAGAGAGTTTTGGACACAGGGAGGGATGGAGAAGGTGAGACTAATTGCAAAATATTGGAGCTTCAGCTTCAGCATGCCAGTCCTGGTGAGTATTCAGGTTTTATCTCCCTTAAGATTGACTGGTTTGATCTCCTTGCTGTCCAGGGGACTTCCAGGAGTCTTCTCCAGCACCACAGTTGAAAGGTATCAATGCTTTGGCATTCTGCCTTCTTTATAGTCCAGCTCTCACAACCGTAGGTGACCCCTGGGAAGACTGTTGCCTTGACTATATGGACCTTTGCGGGCAGAGTAATGCCTATGCTTTTCGACATACTGTCTAGGTTTGTCATCACTTTCCTGCCAAGAAGAAATTGTTTTTTGATTTAATGGCTGAAGTCCCTGTCCATGATGATTTTGGAGCCCAAGAAGAGGAAATCTGTCACTACTTCCAAGTTTTCCCCTTCTATTTGCCATTCAGTGATGCGACTGGATGCCGTGATCTGTTTTCTTGATATTTAGTCTTAAGCTGGCTCTTTCACTCTCCTTCTTCACCCTCATCTACAGGTTCTTTAGTTTCTCTTCATTTTCTGCTATTAGAATGGTATCATCCACATATCTGAGGTTGTTGATCCTTCTGCCACCTATCTTGATTCCAGCTTGTACCTCATCCAGCCCAGGATTTCTCACGATGTGTTCAGATCAGATCAGATCAGATCAGTCGCTCAGTCGTGTCCGACTCTTTGCGACCCCATGAACTGCAGCACGCCAGGCCTCCCTGTCCATCACCAACTCCCAGAGTTCACTGAGACTCACGTCCATCGAGTCAGTGATGCCATCCAGCCATCTCATCCTCTGTCGTCCCCTGCTCCTCCTGCCCCCAATCCCTCCCAGCATCAGAGTCTTTTCCAATGAGTCAGCTCTTCGCATGAGGTGGCCAAAGTACTGGAGTTTCAGCTTCAGCATCATTCCTTCCAATGATGCTGGGATTTCTTCCTTCCAAAGAAATCCCAGGGCTGATCTCCTTCAGAATGGACTGGTTGGATCTCCTTGCAGTCCAAGGGACTCTCAAGAGTCTTCTCCAACACCACAGTTCAAAAGCATCAATTCTTCAGCGCTCAGCCTTCTTCACAGTCCAACTCTCACATCCATACATGACCACAGGAAAAACCATAGCCTTGACTAGACGAACCTTTGTTGGCAAAGTAATGTCTCTGCTTTTAAATATGCTATCTAAACAAACAGGGTAACAGCAGACAGCCCTGTTGTACTCCTTTCTCAATATTAAACCAATCAGATGTTCCATACAGGGTTCTAACTATTGCTTCTTGACCCACTTACAGATTTTTCAGGAGACAGATAAGATGGTCTGGTATTCCCATCTCTCTAAGAGCTTTCCACAGTTTGTCATGATCCACACAGTCAAAGGCTTTAGCATAGTCAAAAAAACAGTGATAGATGTTTTTCTAAAATTCCCTTGCTTGTAATCTTAGATAGGTGGAAATTTGCTCTATGCCTCATGGAGCTCAAATCCCATACTCTGTGACAGCCTAAAGGGGTGTTATGGGGTGGGAGGTGGGAGGCAGGTTCAAGAGGGAGGGCTCATACATATACCTTTCCCAGGTGACACTAGTGGTAAAGAACCTGACTGCCAATGCAGAAGATGTAAGATACACAAGTTCTATCCCTGGGTCTTAAAGATCCCCCAAAGAAGGCATGGCAACCTACTCCAATATTCTTGCCTGGAGAATCCTATGGACAGAGGTGCCTGGCCAGCCACAGCCCATAAGTTTACAAAGAGTTGGACAAGACTGAAATAACTGAGGCAACTTAGCAGGCACACATGACTAATTCATGTAGAAATGTGGCAGAAACCAATCCAATATTGTAAAGCAGTTATCCTCCAATTAAAAATAAAGTTAAACAGAAGAACCCCTGCATGGTATTGGCATAGAACCAAGCATACAGATCAGTGCAACAGAATAGAGAATTCAGAAATTAACCCAGACATCTAAGGTGAATTAGCATTCAACAAAGGCAAAGTTGGGAAAGCTGGGTAGCTGCATGTAAATTAATGAAGTTAAAATACACTCTCACACCATACAAAAAAATAAACTCAACTTAAAGGATTAATTCTAAGATGTGACCCCATCAAATTCTTAGAAGAGAACATGGGCAAAACAGTCTCTGACATAAATTGTACCAATGTTTTCTTAGGTTATTCTTCCAAGGCAATAGAAATGAAAGCAAAAATAAGCAAGTGGGACCTAATCAAACTTATAAAGTTTGCAAGGTAAAGGAAACCATAAACAAAATGACACAGACTGGGATGTGAATGATAAGGGCTTAGTTTCCAAAATATAGCGACAGCTCATACAATTCAACAAGAAAACCCACAAAACAATTGAAAAATGGACATAAGATGCTCCCTATTTCTAATTATTAGGGAAATGAAAATCAAAACTACTGTGAGATATTAACTCATACCAGTAAGAATGGCCATGATTAAAAAGACTACAAATAACTAATGCTTCAAAGAATGTGGAGAAAATGGAAAACTCCTATACTGTTGGGTGTTTCCCTTGTAATTCAGTTGATAAAGTATCTGTCTGCAATGCAGGAGACCTGGGTTTGATTCTTGGGTTTGGGAGGATCCCATGGAGAAGGAAATGACAATCCAATCCAGTATTCTTGCCTAGAGAAAGCCATGAACAGAGGAGCCTGGTGGGCTACTGTCCATGGGATCACAAGAGTCAGACACAACTTGACGGCTAAACCAACACAACTTACATTGTTGCTGGGAGTGTAAGTTGGCGCCCTTACCTGGAAAACAGTATGGTGGTTCCTTTAAACACTAAAAATAGAGTTACCTGTGATCCAGAAATCCCACTCTTGGGCATTGTCCAGGAAGTTTTAATTTGAAAGGTGTATGTACCCTTCTGTTCATTAGCTCTATTCACAATAGCTGAGATATGTAAACAACCTAAATATCTATGGAGGCATGAATGGATAAAGAAGAATTGGTACACATGCCCAGTGGAATATTACTCAATCATAAAAGGAATGAATTAATGCCATTTGGAGCAACATGGATTGCCGGGAGCCGGCGTGAGGAACTCCACCCGTGGCAAAGGTCATGAGGAAGGAGCCTCAGCATACGCAAAGGTGGAATCGAGCCTCAGGAGTCCCCCTGGATATTCTCGAGCATCTACCCCCAAAAAACCAGAGTCTGCCTACTTTACTGCTTTGTGTTCTCACCTCTGACTTTACTGGGGGCTGTCCCCCACCACCATCTCGCTCTCTCTGATACAGAGTTAACTTACAGCTCCAGTTAATAAAGTTCCTGGGCATTAGGAGTGTTTAAATCCAAACCCCTCAGATAGCTCTCTAACTCGCCTGACAAGTTTACCTGGACTCCTACAGCTATGCATACGATTGTTTACAGTCTCCCAGCCTCGAGAGGCATGGGAAGCTTAAAATATTCAAATAGCTTAGAGCCTCTCAGAGAGTTAAAAACTGTCAGAATAAAACTAGTAAAAGATTTCGTTGATGAGCCAATGCTTGCTGCCAAGTTTCCACATCCCCTGTATTATATCCTTGAATGTGTATTAATTAATATAGTTGGTATGTAGAAAAAATAAGTAGTGGCCTTGGTGTTAGCAACTGTAGACCCTTAAGGTAATAAATTCTTTCCTTTGTTGTAAACCCACTGCACCTCTGCCCTATAGGAATGCAACTTTATCTTACACCTTCGGAGGATGGTGCCAAACCTTAAAATAATTACTCTTAGAGAAAATAAGTCTTACGGTTGACAAACCTTTGTCAAGAGTCATAAAATGTTAATAGGCCTTCTGGCCAGAAGATGATGTAAATCACCTAAGCCATTTGTATATGATAAATTTGCAGGAAAGAAACCCTGGTTTTGATAAGGATCAAAGACTGCTGACTCTGTATGATTTCACATCCCCTATTATACTCTATGTGCAACTTAGGGTATAAAAGCCCCTGTTGAAAATAAAGCTATGGGCCTTGCTCACCGAAGCTTGGTCTCCCCGTGTTATTCTTTCTTGTTTCCTTTTCCTCGTTTTCTCTTCTGTTCTTCCTTCATGCCAAAATAATTTGGAGCACGGGTGTCCTCTGTGACCACTTATTTGCCTGGGCTTCTAAGACCCACTCGAGAAGGTGCCTAAGGTGGGGCACCTTCCGCTATTCGAGAGGGCGCCTGCGGCCTCCGTGGTCAGAGCAAGTTTGGTGTCACGAACTTTATTGATTTCCCACATAAACCAGTTATTATTGAGCATCTAATAAATCTCTCAGCCTTTGCTATCCCTTAATCGCCAACACCATCATCCTGAGGGAATTCCTGGATCCAACCGGGGCTGGACCCCGGCAAGGGATAGACCTAGAAGTTATCACACTAAGTAAAGTAACTGAGACAGAGAGTGACAAATACCATATGATATCACTTATATGGGGAATCTACAATATGACACAAATGAACTTATCTATGAAACAGAAACAAATTTATAGATAACAGATTTGTGGTTGCCAAGGAAGAGGGGAATGGTGAAGGGATGGATTGGATATTTGGTGTTAGCAGATGCACACTATTATATATAGAATGGATAAACAACAAGGTTCTATAGCATAGGAACCATATTCAAGATCCTGTGACATACCATAATGCTAATATAAAAATAATTTATACATATGTATTACTGAATCACTCTAATATACAGCAGAAATGAACATAACATTGTAAATTAACTGAACTTCAATAAAAATTATAAGCAGTTTCTTATGGTACAGCTAAGGAAATATATTCAATATCCTATATTAAATCATAATGGAATAGGAAAAAAATTTCCCTCATAGAATGCTTTTGTATGTCTCTTTGTTTCATAAAGTTTCCATTTTCATTTTATTTCTTTGTGAGTCATTGGTTGTAAATAACATATGCTCATTTGTATGTTTTTGTCTTTCAGATATTTTTGTTTTTCTGTAGTTGATTCCTAGTCTCATACTTTTTGTGCTCAGCTAAGAAACTTAATATGATTTCAAAATTAAAATTACCATGACACTTTTACCCTTTCAAAGAACCAGAAAAAATGGGAGCAGGAAGAAGTGCAGACTGATTAAGACTAAGACATAGAAGCCCATCTGTACTATGGTGCGGGATGAAACTCTCCATTGCATTTAGGATTCTGTTTGAAGTATAATCATGGGGCCATACTGAATAGTGTACAGCATATCACTCAGGATCCAAAAGTCAAAGTCAAGAGTTGCTGGTGGAGGAGGGACAAGATGTCAGAGGAATACATGGACATGCAGTACATCTCTTTCCACAGATGCATCAGAAATACACGCTCAGGTCCAGAAGATCTCACAGAGCACCAGCTGAGAGCAGGAAGGAGTCCCTGATCACCAGAAAGGAATATATAGATACACACAAAACTCAAGATTGGGCCTGAACTTTTGTAGTGAGAGTGCTGAGTCCAGGGTACTAGACAGCCAGAGAATTCCTAATCCCAGGGAGTATTAATTAATGAGAAATCCCAAGAAAGTTTCCACCTGTATTCAAGATCTGGCATCACCTGTCAACAGCACCCTGTGAAGGATATCTCATTCAAACAAGAAGACAAAAACATAAATTCAGCCATCAGCAGAGAGCTTTCCCACAGACAACCCAAAACATACCACCTCACACAACCCTGCCCATCAGAGGGAAAAAAGCTCCTCCTCCTACCAGAACAAAGGCACAAGTCACACGCAACATGAGCCTACACAAACCCTGGATCTATCTTACCACTAAGAGCAGAAACCCAAAGGAAGAAGGAATAAGACTCTGAAGCCTGGGAAAAGGATACCTCAAACATAGTAAATTAGAAAAAATAAAATAAAAAGACAGGGAAATATCACGCAAGTGAAGGAATAAGGTAGAAACTCACAAGGCAAAATAAACAAAGAGGAAATAGGCAAACTACCTGAAAAAGAATTCAGAGTGATGATAGTAAAGAGGATCCAAAACCTCAAAAGTGGAATGGAGAAAATGCAAGAATCAATTAACACATTTAACAAAGAGCTAGAAGAAATAAATATAGAAACAGAGATGAACAACACAATTGCTGAAATTAAAAACATCATAGAAGGAATCAATAGCAGAATAACTGAGGCAGAAGAATGGATAAGTGAGGTAGAAGCTAGAAGATAGAATGATGGAAATAACTTCTGAAGAGTAGAATAAAGGGAAAAGATTGAACAGAAATGAGAATGGTCTCAGAACCTCTAGGAGAATATTAAATATACCACCATTCAAATTATTGGTGTCCCAGAAAAATAAGAGAAAAAAAAAAATGCGTCTGAGGAAATTTTTGAAGAGATTATAGTTGAAATCTTCCCCAGCATAGGAAAGGAACTAGTCACTAAAGCCCAAGAAGTGCAGAGAGCTCCACATAGGATAAACCCAAGGAGAAACACACTGAGACACATATATTAATCACACAGAAAGAATATTAAAAACAGCAAGGGAAAAGTAACATGTAATGTACAAGGGAAAGCCCATACAATTAACAGCTAATATTTTGGAAGAAATTCCACAGGCCAGAAGGGAATGGCAGGATATATTTAAACTACTGAAAGGGAAAAGTCTAAAAGCAAGTTTACTCTACTTTCCAAGTATCTAATTCAAAATTGATGGAAAAATCAAAAGCTTTCAGACAACCAAAAGTTAAGAGAGTTTAGCACCACAAAACCAGCTTTACAACAAATATTAAAGGGATTTCTACAAACAGGAAAAGAGAAGGAAAAGACATACAAAAACAAACCCAAAACAGTTAAGAAAATGCCAATAGAAACATATATATCAATGATTACTTCAAATGTCAATGGATTAAAAACTCCAACCAAAAAACACAAACTGGCTGAATGGATACAAAAACAAGAATGTATGTATGTATGTATGTGTGTATACACACACACACACACACACACACACACACATATATATATGAATATATATATATATTCATATGCTGTCTTCCAGAGACTTACTTCAGACCTAGAGAAACATACAGACAGAAAGTGAGACGATGGAAAAAGATATTCCATGCAAAGAAAGTCAGAGTAGCCATTCTCATATAAGACAAAATAAACCATAAGCTAATAATATTACAAGAAGAAAGTAGGGAAAACCACTAGACCATTCAGATATGACCTAAATCAAATCCCTTATGATTATACAGTGGAAGTGAGAAATAGATTTAAGGGCCTAGATCTGATAGACAGAGTGCTTGATGAACTATGGAATGAGGTTCGTGACATTGTACAGGAGACAGGGATCAAGACCATTCCCATAGAAAAGAAAGGCAAAAAAGAAAAATGGATGTCTGGGGAGGCCTTACAAATAGCTGTGAAAAGAAGAGAAGTGAAAAGCAAAGGAGAAAAGGAAAAATATAAACATCTGAATGCAGAGTTCCAAAGAATAGCAAGACGAGATAAGAAAGCCTTCTTCAGCAATCAATGCAAAGAAATAGAGGAAAACAACAGAACGGGAAAGACTAGGGATCTCTTCAAGAAAATCAGAGATACCAAGGGAACATTTCATGCAAAGATGAGCTCGATAAAGGACAGAAATGGTATGGACCTAACAGAAGCAGAAGATATTAAGGAGAAGTGGCAAGAATACACAGAAGAACTGTACAAAAAAGATCTTCATGACCCAGATAATCACGATGGTGTGATCACTGACCTGGAGCCAGACATCCTGGAATGTGAAGCCAAGTGGGCCTTAGAAAGCATCACTATGAACAAAGCTAGTGGAGGTGATGGAATTCCAGTTGAGCTATTCCAAATCCTGAAAGATGATGCTGTGAAAGTGCTGCACTCAATATGCCAGCCAATTTGGAAAACTCAGCAGTGGCCACAGGACTGGAAAAGGTCAGTTTTCATTCCAATCCCAAAGAAAGGCAATGCAAAGAATGCTCAAACTACTGCACAATTGCACTCATCTCACATGCTAGTAAAGTAATGCTCAAAATTCTCCAAGCCAGGCGTTAGCAATATGTGAACCGTGAACTTCCTGATGTTCAAGCTGGTTTTAGAAAAGACAGAGGAACCAGAGATCAAATTGCCAACATCTGCTGGATCATAGAAAAAGCAAGAGAGTTCCAGAAAAACATCTATTTCTGCTTTATTGATTATGCCAAAGCCTTTGACTGTGTGGATCACAATAAACTGTGGAAAATTCTGAAACAGATGGGAATACCAGACCACCTGATCTGCCTCTTGAGAAATTTGTATGCAGGTCAGGAAGCAACAGTTAGAACTGGACATGGAACACCAGACTGGTTCCAAATAGGAAAAGGAGTGCCTCAAGGCTGTATATTGTCACCCTGTTTATTTAACTTATATGCAGAGTACATCATGAGAAACGCTGGACTGGAAGAAACACAAGCTGGAATCAAGAATGACGGGAGAAATATCAATAACCTCAGATAGGCAGATGACACCACCCTTATGGCAGAAAGTGAAGAGGATCTCAAAAGCCTCTTGATGAAAGTGAAAGTGGAGAGTGAAAAAGTTGGCTTAAAGCTCAACATTCAGAAAACGAAGATCATGGCATCTGGTCCCACCACTTCATGGGAAATAGATGGGGAAACAGTGTCAGACTTTATTTTTCTGGGCTCCAAAATCACTACAGATGGTGACTGCAGCCATGAAATTAAAGGACGCTTACTCCTTGGAAGGAAAGTTAAGACCAACCTAGATAGCATATTCAAAAGCAGAGACATTACTTTGCCAACAAAGGTTCGTCTAGTCAAGGCTATGGTTTTTCCCGTGGTCATGGATGGATGTGAGAGTTGGACTGTGAAGAAGGCTGAGCACCAAAGAATTGATGCTTTTGAACTGTGGTGTTGGAGAAGACTCTTGAGAGTCCCTTGGACTCCAAGGAGATCCAACCAGTCCATTCTGAAGGAGATGAGCCCTGGGATTTCTTTGGAAGAAATGATGCTAAAGCTGAAACTCCAGTACTTTGGCCACCTCATGCGAAGAGTTGACTCATTGGAAAAGACTCTGATGCTGGGAGGGATTGGGGGCAGGAGGAGAAGGTGACGACAGAGAATGAGATGGCTGGATGGCATCACCGACTCGATGGACTTGAGTCTGAGTGAACTCCGGGAGTTAGTGATGGACAGGGAGGCCTGGTGTGCTGTGATTCATGGGGTCGCAAAGAGTCGGACACAACATAGCGACTGAACTGAACTGAACAGATCGGAGCATCTCAGGTGATGAGGTGTTTGGCGAGTGCGGTCTCTGCGACTTATCACCTCCCCCATCCCTGCCTCTCAGTTTTCTGTGTATATAACTGGTGCACCTCCTCAGGGGGATGTTGACTGTCCAGTATCCCCAAGAAGTCTTAGTTAGCAAAGAAGCCTGCTTGCAGTTTGGTAGATAATGTTTCTCTGGGGCTGCAATTGTCCCCTTCCAGCTCTGGCTGCCTGTCACTGGAGGGGGATGGTCTGCAGCCAGCTAGTTCTGTTCAGTCATTTGTCCTGTGCGTGGGTCTGGTGGTGTCTTAGGTTAGGGCTTTTTGCATGGTAGCTATCCCACAGTCTGGTTTGCTAGCCCGTTAGTTCCCTCAGATTGGCCTCGGGGCATTCAGGCTTGGTCCTTACTCTAAGCAATGCAGTCCTTGCCTCCCTGCCCAGCACCCGCTTGCTAGTGGCGGATGCAGGCGTCTGTGCTGCTTCTCTGCTGGGGGAGTTACCGTTGGGCTTGTAATCTGTGGGTTTTAATTATTTATTTATTTTTCCTCCCTGTTATGTTGCCCTCTGTGCTTCCAAGGCTCGCCACAGGCTTGGTGGTGAGAGTGTTTCCTGATATTTGGAAACTACTCTCTTTTTAAGACTCCCTTCCTGGGACGGAGCTCCGTCCCTACCTCTTTTGTCTCCTTTTTTGTCTTTTATATTTTTCCCTACCTCCTTTCAAAGACAATGGGCTGCTTTTCTGGGTGCTTGATGTCCTCTGCCGGCATTCAGAATCTGTTTTGTGGAATTTACTCAGCATTTAAATGTTCTTTTGATGAATTTGTGGGGGAGAAAGTAGTCTCCCCATCCTATTCCTCTGCCATCTTCAGTCATGTGGTTTTGTCTTTTCTTTTGTTGTTATAGTGTATCACACTGATTAATTTGCATATGTTAAAATATTCTTGTGACCTTGGTATGTATAATATTTTTATGGATTCAGTTTGCTAATATTTTATTGAGAATTTTTGCATCTATATTCATCATAGACATTGGCTAGCAGTTTTCTTTATTGATATTCTTTCTTTCTGGTTTTGTTATCAAGTTGATGGTGGCTTTATAGAATGACTTTGGGAGTGGTCCCTCCTAGTCAATATTTAGGAAGTTCCAGAAGGATCTGTATAAAGATATTTATATGTTTGGTAGATTTTGTCAGTGGTGTCATTTGGTCTTGGACTTTTGTTTGCAGAGAGTTTTTATTTAACTTTTTTAAACTGCAGATTCTATTTCACTTCTAGTGCTCAGTCTATTCAAGTTATATATCTCTTCTCAATTCAGTTTTGGTAGGTTGTACATTTCTAGAAACATATACATTTCTTCTAGGCTGTTTAGCTTGTTGGTATATAGTTTTTCATAAAATTCTCCCATAATTTTTTGCATCACTGTGTCATAGCTTGTTAATCCTCCTTTTTTCATTTGTTATTTTTTTGTAACTTGGGTTCACTCTGTTTATTTCTTGGTGAGCTTGGCCAGGGCTTTGTTGATTTTATTTATCCTTTCAAAGAGCCAGCTCCTGATTTAACTTTTATGTTGATTTTAATCTCTGTTTTATTTATTTTTCTTTTATATTTATTATTTCCTTCCTTCTGCTGACTTTAGGTGTTGCTTGCTTTTAGTCTTCTAATACTTTTAGTTGGTAAATTAGGTTATTTATTTGAGATTTCTCAATTCTCTTCTTTTATGCAAATATTTTGCAAGTTTGATAAAGACGTTGGTTGTCAAAATACTGTATCTAAGTGCTACTCATTGTTTCTCTAGTATGAACATCCAGATATTTATTTTAGGGTAATAATCTGTAATACATGATAGCATTATTGGAATTTAGACAATAAGACAAGCCAAATATTTAATAATAGAAAAGTGGCTAAATATATTAGCGTATGCTTGAGTCAGAAATGCAGTACTTGGATGCAATCTCAAAAATGACAGAATGATCTCTGTTCATTTTCAAGGCAAACCATTCAATATCACAGTAATCCAAGTCTATGCCCCAACCAGTAACACTGAAGAAGCTGAACTTGAGTGGTTCTATGAAGACCTCCAAGACCTTTTAGAACTAACACCCAAAAAAGATGTCTGTTTCATTATAGGGGACTGGAATGCAAAAGTAGGAAGTCAAGAAATACCTGGAGTAACAGGCAAATTTGGCCTTGGAATACAGAATGAAGCAGGGCAAAGATTAATAGAGTTTTGTCAAGAAAATGCACTGGTCATAGCAAACACCCTCTTCCAACAACACAGGAGAAGACTCTACACATGGACATCACAGATGGTTGACACCAAAATCAGATTGATTATATTCTTTGCAGACAAAGATGGAGAAGCTCTATACAGTTAACAAAAACAAGACCAGGAGATGATTGTGGTTCAGATCATGAACTCCTTATTGCCAAACTCAGACTTAAATTGAAGACAGTAGGGAAAACCACTAGACCATTCAGGTATGACCTAAATCCCTTATGATTATACAGTAGATAGAGTGCCTGGTGAACTATGGATGGAGGTTCATGACATTGTACAGGAGACAGGGATCAAGACCATCCCCATGGAAAAGAAATGCAAAAAAGAAAAACGGCTGTCTGAGGAGGCCTTACAAATAGCTGTGAAGAGAAGAGAAGAGAATTGAAAAGCAAAGGAGGAAAGGAAAGATATAAGCATCTGAATGCAGAGTTCCAAAGAATAGCAAGAAGAGATAAGAAAGCCTTCCTCAGTGATCAATGCAAAGAAATAGAGGAAAACAACAGAATGGGAAAGACTAGAGATCTCTTCAAGAAAATTAGAGATACCAAGGGAATATTTCATGCAAAGATGGGCTCAATAAGGACAGAAAAGGTATGGACCTAACAGAAGTAGAAGATATTAAGAAGAGATGGCAAGAATACACAGAAGAACTGTACAAAAAAGATCTTCATGACCAAGATAATCACGATGGTGTGATCACTCACCTAGAGCCAGACATTCTGGAATGTTAAGTCAAGTGAGCCTTAGAAAGCATCACTATGAACAAAGCTGGTGGACATGATGGGATTCCAGTTGAGCTATTCCAAATCCTGAAAGATGATGCTGTGAAAGTGCTGCACTCAATATGCCAGCCAAGTTGGAAAACTCAGCAGTGACCACAGGACTGGAAAAAGTCACTTTTCATTCCAATCCCAAAGAAAGGTAATGACAAAGAATGCTCAAACTACCGCACAATTGCACTCATCTCACGTGCTAATAAAGTAATGCTCAAAATTCTCCAAGCCAGCCTTCAGCAATACGTGAACCGCGAACTTAACAGATGTTCAAGCTGGTTTTAGAAAAGGCAGAGGAACCAGAGATCAAATTTCCAACATCCGCTGGATCATCAAAAAAGCAAGAGAATTCCAGAAAAAAAGCATCTATTTCTGCTTTATTGACTATGCCAAAGCCTTTGACTGTGTGGATCACAATAAATTGTGGAAAATTCTGAAAGAGATGGGAACACCAGATCACCTGACCTGCCTCTTGAGAAACGTATATGCAGGTCAAGAAGCAAAGTTAGAACTGGACATGGAACAACGGACTGGTTCCAAATAGGAAAAGGAGTACTTCAAGGCTGTATATTGTCACCCTGTTTATTTAACTAATATGCAGAGTACATCATGAGAAACGCTGGGCTGGAAGAAGCACCAGCTGGAATCAAGATTGCTGGGAGAAATATCAATAACCTCAGATATGCAGATGACACTACCCTTATGACAGAAAGTGAAGAGGAACTAAAAAGCCTCTTGATGAAAGTGAAAGAGGAGAGTGAAAAAATTGGCTTAAAGCTCAACATTCAAAAAACGAAGATCATGGCATCTGGTCCCATCACTTCATGGGAAATAGATGGGGACACAGTGTCAGATTTTATTTTTTGGGGGCTCCAAAATCACTGCAGATGGTGACTGCAGCCATGAAAGTAAAAGACGCTTACTCCTTGGAAGGGAAGTTACGACCAACCTCGATAGCATATTGAAAAGCAGAGACATTATTTTCCTAACAAGCGTCCGTCTAGTCAAGGCTATGGTTTTTCCAGTGGTCATGTATGGATGTGAGAGTTGGACTTTGGAGAAGGCTGAGCACCGAAGAATTGATGCTTTTGAACTGTGGTGTTGGAGAAAACTCTTGATTCCCTTGGACTGCAAGGAGATCCAACCAGTCCATTCTGAAGAAGATGAGCCCTGGGATTTCTTTGGAAAGAATGATGCTAAAGCTGAAACTCCAGTACTTTGGCCACCTCATGCGAAGAGTTGACTCATTGGAAAAGACTCTGATGCTGGGAGGGATTCGGGGCAGGAGAAGGTGACGACAGAGGATGAGATTGCTGGATAGCATCACTGACTCGATGGGCGTGAGTCTGAGTGAACTCCGGGAGTTGGTGATGGACAGGGAGGCCTGGCATGCTGCGATTCACGGGGTCACAAAGAATCGGACATGACTGAGTGAATGACCTGAACTGAACTGAACTGATGCTTGCTAGTCCTTCAAATCTTTTATGAGTGTTTTTTAGACACGTGGGCCAGTGTTTATAAATTTACACAATTAAAATATAATTATCATTTTGTCTACATTTATAATATCTCAAATTATGTGAGAAATCCATAGGCTAGAAGGATATTTACCTCAACATTGTATAGTTATTATTTATAATGACTATTATGTCTTAATGGATGTAATATGGGTGGTTTTATTTACTTCTTTACAGCATTTTATTAAAATTGGATCTCATGCCATGCTTGTTTGCCTTTAAGTAACAAAATTTTAGAGGGTGGGTTGATTTGGGAGAATAGCATTGAAACATGTATGATATCATATATGAAACTAATTTCCAGTCCCAGTTTGATGCAGGATACAGGATGCTTGGGGCTGGTGCACTGGGTTGACCCAGAAGGATGGTATCGGGAGGGCCTTGGGAGGGGTGTTCAGGATGGGGAACACGTGTACACCCATGGCAGATTCATGTTGATGTTTGGAAAAACCAATACGATATTGTAAAGTAATTAGCCTCCAATTAAAATAAATGAATTTATATTAAAAATAAATAAATAAAAAATATATATGTTGGAAAAAAATTTTTTTAATAAGCTTACAATTAAAAAAGAAGTCCTAGGTTCCTTAGCTCTATGTGATGTGCTTAAATGCTATATTTGTGACATATGGTTTGTTTTTAGTGTTCAGTATTTTACACACTAATGAAATAAGAAAAGCATAGTGATATGCATAGTCCATTCCACTGTCTATCAGAGATTTTTAGAAATTAAAATATGACTAATTTACAATTTTGTGTTAGATTCAACTGTACAACAAAATGACCCATATATATATATATATATATATATATATGAATATATTCATTCTTTTTCAGATTATTTTCCATTATATAGGTTGTTACTAGATATTGAGTGTACTTTCCTGTGCTGTACAGTAGACCATGTTTGTTAACTTATTTTATACATAGTAGTGTATATTTATTAATCCTAAGCTCCTAATTTATCTTTTCTCCCACTTCACAACCCCCTTTGGTAATATAAGATTATTTTCTGCATTTGTGAACCTATTTCTCTTTTGCAAATAAGTTCATTTGTATCAATTTTTAGTTTCCACATGTAAGTGATATCCTAGGCCATTTGTCGATGTCTGATTCACTCATTTTACTATTAAAAATTGTGCTTAGACAGTTGTTATAAATCAAGACTGCCCTGGACATATTGGAAGTGGGGTCACTCTATGACCTGTAACATGGAAGAAAGAAGAAACTTGCTCAGGGGCACTCAGTGGCCAAGACTGGACTACAGGTCATTGGTTCCAAGCCCAGTGTTCTTTCTACCCAATTAAGATCCTCCTTATTATTTACAAATGAAAGTATTTTGTCACTAATATACACAAAAAAGTTGAAGAATTAGAGAGACTGCTAGTAAAATTGTGAGGCTTTACTTCCACTTCAATTAGATTCATTAAATTAATATATGAATTATATGTTGCATAAAACAGACTTTAAGGTACATCCATATTTATTCCAATGGCTATCACATACTTTTCAATAATTCTATGTATTAGTATATGACACACACATATATTTATATACATATATATTAATATATGTATATTAATCCCCTTCATGGATCACAGCCTTGTTGTTGATTTATAAAACCTAAAGATTTGGGTTCCTCTTTCTAAGGATCATCAAAGTGGTCTGAGATTCCTGGGCATGTCAGAGGTAACCTGTTTTCTGATCTGTAAGGTGGAAAATTATACAAGATATGTATTTCCACTGGGAGATTTATGCACATCCATAGCTTCTTAAAGCTGACTTGAGTTTTTTAAAGCTGTCTGGTCATATCTGATTCAGTGAACATCATTGTAATGACATTAAAGCCTTGTCAATATAATCGCTGTTTCTAAACATGTCCTATTATAAAGTTAATGGATTCTTATTAAAGTTATATAAATATTTACATTGGATGACTAGGTAGGAAGAAAAAGTAATTGTGGCATTTTTGTTCACAAAGGTCCATTTTACCAAATTGCTAAAAGTTAAACATAACAAAAGAAAATTACTTCATTTGATCTTGAAAACAAATATTCAGTTCAGTTCTGTCACTCAGTCATGTCCGATTCTTTGTGACCCCATGGACTGCAGCACGTCAGGCCTCTCTGTTTATCATTAACTTTCCGAGCTTGCTAAAACTCATGTCTGTCTAGTCAGTGATGCCAGCCAACCATCTCATCCTCTGTCGTCCCCTTCTCCTCCTGCCTTCAATCTTCCTCAGCATCAAGGTCTTTTCCAATGAGTCAGTTCTTCACATCAGGTGGCCAAAATATTGGAGCTTCAGCTTCAGCATCAGTCCTTCCAATGAACATCCAGGACTGATTTCCTTTAGGATTGACTGGTTGGATCTCCTTGCAGTCCAAGGGACTCTCAAGAGTCTTCTCCAACACCAAAGTTCAAAAACATCATTTCTTTGGCACTCAGCTTTCTTTATGGTCCAACTCTTACATCCATACATGACTACTGGGAAAACCATAGCTTTGAGTAGATGGACCTTTGTTGGCAAAGTAATGTGTTTTTTAGTGTGCTGTTAGGTTGGTCATAACTTTTCTTCCAAGGAGCAAGCATCTTTTAATTTCATTGCTGCAGTGATCTTGGAGCCCAAGAAAATAGTCTGTCACTGTTTCCATTGTTTCCCCATCTATTTGTCATGAGGTGGTGGGACCGGATGCCATGATCTTAACTTTTTGAATGTTAGTTTTAAGCCAACTTTTTCATTCTCCTCTTTGACTTTCATCAAGAGGCTCTTCCATTAATATTTTATAAGCAAATATTAATACCCAGAAATGTTTGAAACAAATGCATCAAAAATCACAATGGTTCTCATCAGTTACTTCAGGAACAGGTAATTATTTCTTGTTTTGCTAGATCTTGGATTAGCAGTTTATTAATTCATCAACCTATTAATTTATTTTGTAAAATTTTACTCAATCTAGAAACTTGGTCTCATGATGCCAGCGTGGTGCATTCTTGAATGTAGTTAATTGTAAATACTTTGAGAAAAATATCAAAGTCAAACAATCTGTGTGTGAATAGAAAATGATTTAAAATGTCCATTGCTATAATTCCAATGATAGCTGATTTTATAAAGATTTTAATGACAGCTGATTTTATATTTCTGTGCATGTAACATTTTTATATCTGTGAAACCTAGGACTGTAACCCAGCCTCTCTTTGTCTAATACTTTAATTCAGGTTCAAGAATATTCCCAAAGACTTAAGAATCATAATATGTACCAGCCAGCTTCAAAAGACATTTCTGAGGGAATGGTTTAGTAGTTGTATTCACTAATGAATCCCCGATCATTTAATAGTGATTAGAGAGAGCTTGTTTCATATTTAATACATCATAATTAAAATTAAAGACTTTTACATTTCAATGGATTCACAAATGTGTGTACTATAGAGGTATTAATTTTAGGGTGAAGGATAAATTTTTGCAACTGGCTCCTCTTACAAACAAGTAAAAGGGAAAATGTCTTATGGCTCTCTTTGGATTTTTGAGGAAATATATTTTGCATTTCCCTTTCATAGATCACAACCTTGTCCTGGAAAATGGGCTTGCATAGTTGAGTGAAGCTTTGAATCATGTCATGCAGGGCCACCCAAGATGGACATATCATACTGAAGAGTACGGACAAGATGTGGTACACTGGAGGAGGGAATGGCAAACCACTTCAGTATTCTTGCTGTGAGAACTCCATGAGCATTATGAAAAGGCAAAAAGATGTGGCACTGGAAGATGTGCCCCCCAGGTCAGAAAGTGTCCAATATTAACTGGGGAAGAGCAGTGCCCCAGCCACCAAAGCCAAAGAAGCTTAAGTTGATTGGCTCTATGAAGACCTATAAGATCTTCTAGAATTAGCACCAGAAACAGATGTCCTTTTCATCATATGGGATTGAAATTCAAAAGTAGGAAGTCAAAAGATACCTGGAGTAACGAGTAACTTTGATCTTAGAGGAAAAATGTAGCAGGGCTAAGATTAATAGAGTTTTGTCAAGAGAACACATGGTCATAGCAAACGCCCCTTTCCCATAACCCAAGAAACAACTCTACACATGGACATCATGAAATGGTCAGTATTAAAATCATATTGGTTGTATTTTTTCCAGCTGAAAACAGAGAAGCTCTACACAGTCAGCAAAAACAAGACCTGGAGATCATGAGCTCCTAATTAAAGAATTCAGGATTAAATTGAAAAAAGTAGGGGAAACCACTGGATTATTCAGGTATGACATAAATCAAATCCCTTAGGATTATAGAGTGGAGGTGATGAATAGATCCAGAGGTTTAGATCTGGTAGACATAGTGCCTGAATAACTACGGATGAAAGTTCATAATATTTTACATGAAGCAATGACCAAAACCATTCCAAAGAAAAAGAAAGGCAAGAAGACAAAGTGGTTATCTCAGGAGGGCTTCCAAACGCCTTAGGAAAGGGAAATGAAAAAGGAAAGGGATAAAGATAAAGATATACCCAACTGAATGTAGAGTTCCAGAGAATAACAAGGAGAGATAAGAAGGCCTTCTTAACTGAGCAATGCAAAGAAACGAGGAAAATAACAGAATGGGAAAAACTAGAGATCTCTTCAAGAAAATTGAAAATACCAGGGGAATATTTCATGCAAGGACGGGTATGATACAGGACAGAAATGGTAAGGCCCTAACTGAAGCAGAAGAGCTTAAGAAGAGGTGGAAAGAACACAGAAAAACTATAGAAAAAAGTCTTAATGACCTGGATAACCATGATGGTGTGGTCACTCACCTAGAGCCAGATATCTTGGAATGAGAAGTCAGGTGGGCTTTAGGAAACATTACTATGAGCAAAGCTAGTGGAGGTGAAAGAATTCCAGCTGAGCTATTAAAAATCCTAAACACAATGCTGTTAAATTGCTGTACTCAATATGTCAGCAAATTTGGACAACTCAGCAGTGGACATAGGGCTGGGAAAGTTCCATCTTCATTCCAATCCCAAAGAAGAGCAATGCCAAAGAATGGTTGAACTACTGCATAATTACACTCATTTCACATGTTAGCAAGGTAGTGTTCAAAATCCTTAAAGCTAGGCTTCAGCACTATGTGACTCAAGAACTTCCAAATGTTCAAGCTAGCTTTAGAAAAGGCGGAGGAACCCAAGATCAAATTGCCAACATTTGTTGTATGATAGAGAAGCAAAGGAATGCCAGAAAAATATATACTTCTACTTTATTGACTATGGTAAATCCTTTGATTATGTGGATCACAACAAAGTGTGAAAGTTCTTATAGAAAGGTGAATACCAGACCACTTTACCTGCCTCTTGGGAAACCTGTATGAAGGTCAAGAAGCAAGTTAGAACTGAACATGGAACAACTGACTGTTCAACATTAGGATAGAAGTACAACGAAGTTGTATATTGTCACCCTGCTTATTTAACTTATATGCAGAGTACATTATGTGAAATACTGGGCTGTATGAATCACAGGTTGGAATCAAAATTATTAGAATAAATATCAGCAACCTCAGATATGCAGATAATACCACTCTAATAGAAGAAAGTGAAGAGGAACTAAAGAGCTTTATGATGAGAGTGAATGAAGAGAGTGAAAAATCTGGCTTGAAACTTAACATGAAAAAAACTAAGATCATGGCATCCAGTTCTATCACTTCATGGCAAATAGAAGAGGGAAAAAGTGGAAACTGAAAGATTTTATTTTCTTGGAGTCCAAAATCACTGCCGATAGTGACTGCAGCCATGAAGTTTAAAAAAAAAAAAAAAAACAAAAACACTTCCTCCTTGGAAGGAAAACTGACACACCTAAGCAACGTGTTAAAAAGCAGAGACACTACTTTGCCAGGAAAGGTCCATATCACCAAGCTATGGCTTTTTCCAATAGTGATGTACAAATTTGAGTTGGCTTATAAAGAAGACTGAGTTATGAAGAATTGATGCTTTCAAACTATGGTGCCAGAAAAGACTCTTGAGCCTCCCTTGGACAGCAAGAAGATCAAACTAGTCAATCCTAAATAAATCAACCCTGACACTGATTGGAAGGACTGATGTTAAAGCCAAAGCTCCAATACTTTGGCCACTTGATGCAAAGAGCTGACTCATTTGAAAAGACCTTGATGCTGGGAAAGACTGAGGGCAGGAGGAGAAGGATGCTACTGAGGATGAGATGGTTGAATGGCATCATTGACTCAATAGACATGAGTTTAGGCAAACTCTGGGAGAAAGTGAAGGTCTGGGAAGCCTGGTGTGCTGTGGTTCATGGGGTCAAAAGAGTCAGACACAACTGAGCGACTGAACAACAACAAATATATAAATATGATATGTGTTTCCTGAGTGAATGCTCAACAAAGGGGCTCTTAGCAGAGGAGGCAATGGGCATATTGACAAATTTCATTATCTTTATGTAATTTCTGGAATGTCTATATTAGTAAAATATAATCACACACATAGAGTTGACAAAGTTTTATCATCAATTCTTATTTCACAGTTTTCCTGCACATTTTATATGCAAATAAATTTAATTAGTTTAGCATCTTTCTTTTACAAGGGAGAGACAAATCCTTTGCCTCTCTTTATTTTTCATGGACTTTCTGAGAAGTTTAAATGTTAGTTTGGGTTAAAAATGGCACTTTTTGGCTTTTAGAAGGGAGCAAGTTGTCAAAGATCGAACACTTGACTAAGTAGGTTCACTGTAAGAAAATTCTTAGATGTCTATTTAAGCAAAGTTACAATTATATTTCAAAGGCAAATACAGAAATTTGCATTGTTTTAAAATATATCTCTTTTAATATTGAGAAGACTCTGGTTTCTTAAGAAATCAAAGCCTTGATAAATATAACATGAAGCACAGGACAATATTTTTGAAATAATGTATCAGTTTCCTAGGCAGAATATTTAAAAGATAAAGGAAAGATTATTTTACTCTTTCTTATTAATGGTAGACTCCCACTCTAAGAAACATCTGCTCTTTAGTAGAGAGAGAACTAAATTCTAAATTTGCATTTTTTTCTTACCTTTTTTTTTTAAATTTTATTTTATTTTTAAACTTTACAATATTGTATTGGTTCTGCCATATATCGAAATGAATCCGCCACAGGCATACATGTGTTCCCCATCCTGAATCCTCCTCCCTCCTCCCTCCCCATACCATCCCTCTGGGTCGTCCCAGCCTACTAGCCCCAAGCATCCAGTATCGTGCATCGAATCTGGACTGGTGACTCATTTCATATATGATATTATACATATTTCAAGGCCATTCTCCCAAATCATCCCACCCTCTCCCTCTCCCACAGACTCCAAAAGACTGTTCTTTACATCAGTGTCTCTTTTGCTGTCTCGTATACAGGGTTATCATTACCATCTTTCTAAATTCCATATATATGCATTAGTATACTGTATTGGTGTTTTTCTTTCTGGCTTAAGAAACACAAGCTGGAATCAAGATTGCCGGGAGAAATATCAATAACCTCAGATATGCAGATGACACCACCCTTATGGCAGAAAGTGAAGAGGAACTAAAAAGCCTCTTGATGAAAGTGAAAGTGGAGAGTGAAAAAGTTGGCTTAAAGCTCAACATTCAGAAAATGAAGATCATGGCATCTGGTCCCATCACTTCATGGGAAATAGATGGGGAAACAGTGGAAACAGTGTCAGACTTTATTTTTTTGGGCTCCAAAATCACTGCAGATGATGACTTCAGCCATGAAATTAAAAGACGCTTACTCCTTGGAAGGAAAGTTATGGCCAACCTAGATAGCATATTCAAAAGCAGAGACATTACTTTGCCAACAAAGGTCAGTCTAGTCAAGGCTATGGTTTTTTCCTGTGGTTATGTATGGATGTGAGAGTTGGACTGTGAAGAAGGCTGAGCGCCAAAGAATTGATGCTTTTGAACTGTGGTGTTGGAGAAGACTCCTGAGAGTCCCTTGGATTGCAAGGAGATCCAACCAGTCCATTCTGAAGGAGATCAGCCCTGGGATTTCTTTGGAAGGAATGATGCTAAAGCTGAAACTCCAGTACTTTGGCCACCTCATGCGAAGAGTTGACTCATTGGAAAAGTCTCTGATGCTGTGAAGGATTGGGGGCAAGAGGAGAAGGGGACGACAGAGGATGAGATGGCTGGATGGCATCACTGACTCGATAGACGTGAGTCTCAGTGAACTCTGGGAGTTGGTGATGGACAGGGAGGCCTGGCATGCTGCAATTCATGGGGTCGCAAAGAGTCGGACATGACTGAGCGACTGATCTGATCTGATCTGTCACTCTGTATTATAGGCTCCAGTTTCATCCACCTCATTAGAACTGATTCAAATGTATTCTTTTTAATGGCTGAGTAATACTCCATTGCGTATATGTACCACGGCTTTCTTATCCATTCATCTGCTGATGGACATCTAGGTTGCTTCCATGTCCTGGCTATTATAAACAGTGCTGTGATGAACATTGGGGTACATGTGTCTCTTTCCCTTCTGGTTTCCTCAGTGTGTAGGCCCAGCAGTGGGATTGCTGGATCATAAGGCAGTTCTATTTCCAGTTTTTTTTAAGGAATCTCCACCCTGTTCTCCATAGTGGCTGTACTAGTTTGCATTCCCACCAACAGTGTAAGAGGGTTCCCTATTCTCCACATCCTCTCTAGCATTTATTACTTGTAGACTTTTGGATCGCAGCCATTCTGACTGGTGTGAAATGGTACCTCACTGTGGTTTTGATTTGCATTTCTCTGATGAGTGATGTTGAGCATCTTTTCATGTATTTGTTAGCCATCTGTATGTCTTCTTTGGAGAAATGTCTATTTAGTTCTTTGGCCCATTTTTTGATTGGGTTATTTATTTTTGCATTAGCGCAGTATTTATCCTAAGGCTTATTTTTTAAAAAACCTTATAAATAAATACATATAATCTTCACTAGGTCTGACCAAACATGATAATATTTCTTTTTCAAGAGACCTTCACAAAATATTATAAAGCGTAGTTTTTATTTTTAAATATCAGTTTAGTTTTCTAGTTATTGCTTTCCTTTTCCTCATTCCAGAATAGCTAATCATCCCAGTTAAGTTCAGTTTAGTTCAGCCGCTCAGTCATGCCTGACTCTTTGCAACCCTTTGAATCGCAGCATGCCAGGTCTCCCAATTCATCACCAACTCTGGAGTTCACTCAAACTCATGTTCTTCGAGTCGGTGATGCCATCCAGCCATCTCATCCTCTGTCGCCCCCTTCTCCTCCTGCCCCGAATCCCTCCCAGCATCAGGGCCTTCTCCAATGAGTCAACTCTTTGCATGAGGTGGCCAAAGTATTGGAGTTTCAGCTTTAGCATCATTCCTTCCAATGAACACCCAGGACTGATCTCCTTTACAATGGACTGGTTGGATCTCCTTGCAGTCCAAGGGACTCTCAAGAGTCTTCTCCAACACCACAGTTCAAAAGCATCAATTCTTTGGTGCTCAGCCTTCTTCACAGTCCAACTCTCACATCCATACATGACCACAGGAAAAACAATAGCCTTGACTAGACGGACCTTTGTTGGCAAAGTAATGTCTCTGCTTTTGAATATGCTATCTAGGTTGGTCTTAACTTTCCTTCCAAGGAGTAAGCGTCCTTTAATTTCATGGCTGCAGTCATCATCTGTAGTGATTTTGGAGCCCAAAAAATAAAGTCTGACACTGTTTCCACTGTTTCCCCATCTATTTCCCATGAAGTGATGGGACCGGATGCCATGATCTTCATTTTCTGAATGTTGAGCTTTAAGCCAACGTTTTCACTCTCCTCTTTCACTTTTATCAAGAGCCTTTTTAGTTCCTCTTCACTTTCTGCCATAAGGGTGGTGTCATCTGCATAGCTGAGGTTATTGATATTTCTCCCGGCAATCTTGATTCCAGCTGGTGCTTCTTCCAGCCCAGCATTTCTCTTGATGTACTCTGCATATAAGTTAAATAAGCATGATGACAATATACAGCCTTGATGTACTCCTTTTCGTATATGGAACCAGTCTGTTGTTCCATGTCCAGTTCTAACTATTTCTTCCTGACCTGCATATAGGTTTCTCAAGAGGCAGGTTAGGTGGTCTGCTATTCCCATCTCTTTCAGAATTTTCCACAGTTTATTGTGATCCACACAGTCAAAGGCTTTGGAATAGTCAATAAAGCAGAAATAGATGTTTTTCTGGAATTCTCTTGCTTTTTCCATGATCCAGCGGATGTTGGCAATTTGATCTCTGATTCCTCTGCCTTTTCTAAATCCAACTTGAACAACTGGAAGTTCATGATTTGTGTATTGCTGAAGCCTGGCTTGGAAAATTTTGAGCATTACTTAACTAGCATGTGAGATGAGTGTAATTGTACAATACTTTGAGCATTCTTTGGCATTGCCTTTCTTTGGGATTGGAATGAAAACTGATGTTTTCCAGTCCTGTGGCCACTGCTGAGTTTTCCGTATTTGCTGGCATATTGAGTGCAGCATGTTCACAGCATCATCTTTCAGGATTTGAAATAGCTCCACTGGAATTCCATCACCTCCACTAGCTTTGTTCGTAGTGATGCTTTCTAAGGCTCACTTGAAGCGTCTGCCTACAATCATCCCAGTTAAGGGAAAATTAGGTCTCCTTTAATAAAATAGGTCTCCTTTAATAAAAATAGATCCTTTAAAACTTTTCTTATCAAAAACACCTTTTTTTTTTGGAATAATGGGGCTTTATTTTTTCTTTACCAGTGGTACCATCATTACCAATTTTCTTGACCATTCACACTATAGTATTTTAAAAATTGGATTTTTTTCAGTCAGTGTAAAAGCATGTTTTCACTGACTGCCACACACTCTCATTCTGTACCAAATTTACATAATTTTAAATTTGAGAGATGTACATGTCTTTTAAAGGATAGCTTCTTATATATCTTAAATATCTTATATATCTAGCAGAAATATATATTTTTCCATATATTCTTATATATATATATATATTCTTATATATCTTTAAATATCTAGTAAAAGTAAGAAACTTGTGGGACTAAGCCTAGGTTTGGAAAAATTTTTCCAGTATTAGATTTAATTCTGACAACTCTGAAGGCATGTCTGTTTCTGTAAAAAAAACTATTTTTAATACAAATTTATTTATTTTAATTGGAAGCTAATTACTTTATAATATTGTAGTGGTTTTGCCATACATTGACATGAATCCACCATGGGTGTGCACATGCTCCCCATCCTGAATTGCCCCCCACTCCCCTCCCCATCCCATTCCTCTGGGTCATCCCAGTGCACCAGCTGTCTCATGCTTCGAACCTGGACTGGGGATCTGTTTCACATATGGTAATATACACGTTTCAATGCTATTCTCCTAAATCATCCCATGCTACCCTCTCCCACAGAGTCCAAAACTGATCTATACATCCGTGTCTCTTTTGCTGTTTCACATTTAGGGTTATCGTTACCATTTTTCTAAATTCCATATACATGCATTAATACTGTATTGGTGTTTTCCTTTCTGGCTTACTTCACTCGGTATAATAGGCACCAGTTTCATCCACCTTATTAGAACTGATTCAAATGCATTCTTTTTAATGGCTAAGTAATATTCCATTGTGTATATGTACCACAGCTTTCTTATCATTCATCTGCTGATGGACATCTAGGTTACTTCCATTCTTCATTATAATAAACAGTGCTGCGATGAACATTGGGGTACACGTGCCTCTTTCAATTCTGGATTCCTCGGTTTGTATGCCCAGCAATAGGATTTCTGGGTCATATGGCAGTTCTATTCCCAGTTTCTTAAGGAATCTCCACACTGTTCTCCATAGTGACTAGTTTGCATTCCCACAAACAGTGTAAGAGGGTTCCCTTTTCTTCACACCCTCTCCAGCATTTATTGCTTGTAGACTTTTGGATCGCAGCCATTCTGACTGGTGTGAAATGGTACCTCACTGTGGTTTTGATTTGCATTTCTCTGATAATGAGTGATGCTGAGCATCTTTTCATGTGTTTGTTAGCCATCTGCATGTCTTCTTTGGAGAAATGTCTGTTTAGTTCTTTGGCCCATTTTATGATTGGGTCATTTATTTTTCTGCAATTGAGCTGCAGAAGTTGCTTGTATATTTTTGAGATTAATTCTTTGTCAGTTGCTTCACTTGCTATTATTTTCTCCCATTCTGAAGGCTGTACTTTCACCTTGCTTAGAGTTTCCTTTGTTGAGCGAAAACTTTTAAGTTTATTTAGGTCCTATTTGTTTACTTTTGCTTTTATTTCGGAGAAGGCAATGACACCCCACTCCAGTACTCTTGCCTGGAAAATCCCATGGACAGAGGAGCCTGGTAGGCTGCAGTCCATGGGGTCGCTGAGAGTCGGACACGACTGAGCGGCTTCACTTTCACTTTTCACTTTTCACTTTCATGTATTGGAGAAGGAAAGGGCAACCCACTCCAGTGTTCTTGCCTGGAGAATCCCAGGGACGGGGGAGCCTGGTGGGCTGCTGTCTATGGGGGTCACACAGAGTTGGGCACGACTGAAGTGACTTAGCATAGCATAGCTTTTATTTCCAATACTCTGGGAGGTGGGTCATAGAAGATCTTGCTATGATTTATGTTGGAGAGTAAAAAAACAATTTTATCTTATTCTTTTTTGTACTTTTAAAATAATTTTTTTAATTGGAGTGTAGTTTCTTTGCAATGTTGTGTTAGTTTCTGCTGTGCAGCAGTGTAAATCAGTTGCTGCTGCTGCTGCTAAGTCGCTTCAGTCGTGTCCGACCTTGTGCGACCCCATAGACGGCAGCCCACCGGGCTCCCACATCCCTGGGATTCTTCAGGCAAGAACACTGGAGTGGGTTCCAGTTCCTTTTCCAATGCATTAAAGTGAAAAATGGAAGTGAAGTCGCTCAGTCGTGTCCGACTCCTAGCGACCCCATGGACTGCAGCCCACCAGGCTCCTCCATCCATGGGATTTTCCAGGCAAGAGTACTGGAGTGGGGTGCCATTGCCTTCTCCTGCAAATTGGTTATATGTATACAAATATCCACTCTTTTTCAGGTTTCCTTCTATTTTAAGTCACTATAGAGCATTGAGTAGAGTTCTCTGTGCTATACAGTAAGTTCTAATTAGTTATCTATTTGATACAAGTGGGCCTTAGAAAGCATAACTATGAACAAAGCTAGTGGAGGTGATGGAATTCCAGTGGAGCTATTTCAAATCCTGAAAGATGATGCTGTGAAAGTGCTGCACTCAATATGCCAGCCAATTTGGAAAACTCAGCAGTGGCCACAGGACTGGAAAAGGTCAGTTTTCATTCCAATCCCAAAGAAAGGCGATGCCAAAGAATGCTCAAAGTACCGCATAATTGCACTCATCTCACATACTAGCAAAGTAATGCTCAAAATTCTCCAAACCAGACTTCAGCAATACATGAACAGTGAACTTCCAGATGTTCAAGCTGCTTTTAGAAAAGGCAGAGGAATCAGAGATCAAATTGCCAACATTCACTGGATCATGGAAAAAGCAAGACAGTTCCAGAAAAACATCTATTTCTGCTTTATTGACTATGCCAAAACCTTTGACTGTGTGGATCACAATAAAATGTGGAAAATTCTGAAAGAGGTAGGAATACCAAACCACCTGACCTGCCTCTTGAGAAACCTATATGCAGGTCAGGAAGCAACAGTTAGAACTGGACATGGAACAACAGACTGGTTCCAAATAGGAAAAGGAGTACTTCAAGGCTGTATATTGTCATTGTGCTTATTTAACTTATATGCAGAGTACATCATGAGAAATGCTGGGCTGGAAGAAGCACCAGCTGGAATCAAGATTGCCGGGAGAAATATCAATAACCTCAGCTATGCAGATGACACCACCCTTATGGCAGAAAGTGAAGAGGAACTAAAAAGGCTCTTGATAAAAGTGAAAGAGGAGAGTGAAAACGTTGGCTTAAAGCTCAACATTCAGAAAACGAATATCATGGCATCCGGTCCCATCACTTCATGGGAAATAGATGGGAAAACAGTGGAAACAGTGTCAGACTTTAATTTTTGGGGCTCCAAAATCACTGAAGATGGTGATTGCAGCCATGAAATTAAAAGACACTTGCTCCTTGGAAGGAAAGTTATGACCAACCTAGATAGCATATTCAAAAGCAGAGACATTACTTTTCCAACAAGGTCCATCTTTTCAAGGCTATGGTTTTTCCTGTGGTCATGTATGGATGTGAGAGTTGGACTGTGAAGAAAGCTGAGTGCTGAAGAATTGATGCTTTTGAACTGTGCAAGGAGATCCAACCAGTCCATTCTAAAAGAAATCAGTCCTGGGTGTTCATTGGAAGGACTGATGCTAAAGCTGAAACTCCAGTACTTTGGCCATCTCGTGTGAAGAGTTGAGTCATTGGAAAAGATCCTGATGCTGGGAGGGATTGTGGGCAGGAGGAGAAGGGGACGACAGAGGATGAGATGGCTGGATGGCATCACCGACTCGATGGACATGAGTTTGAGGAAACTCCAGGAGTTGGTCATGGACAAGGAGGCCTGGCGTGCTGTGATTCATGGGTTCACCAAGAGTCAGACAGAACTGAAAGACTGAAGGGAACTGAACTGAACTGGTTCATGATATTGTATATATGTCAATCCCAATTTCCCGATTCATCTCACTCTCTTTCTCCCTTGGTAACCATAAGTTTCTTCCCTGCAATTATGACCCTATTTTTCCTTTGCAAATAAGTTCATCTGTAGAATCTTTTCCAGATTACATATTTAAGGCATGCTATGCTATGCTATGCTAAGTCACTTCAGTCGTGTCCGACTGTTTGTGACCCCGTAGACAGCAGCCCACCAGGCTCCCCCATCCCTGGGATTCTCCAGGCAAGAACACTGGAGTGGGTTGCCATTTCCTTCTCCAATGCATGAAAGTGAAAAATGAAAGTGAAGTCGCTCAGTCGTGTCCGACTCTCAGCGACCCCATGGACTGCAGCCTACCAGGCTCTTCCATCCATGGGATTTTCCAGGCAAGAGTACTGGAGTGGGGTGCCATTGCCTTCACCAATTTCAGGAATATTACATGATATTTGACTTCTCTTTCTGACTTACTTCACTCTTAAGATAATATCTAGTTCCATTCAAGTCTTTCCAAATGGCATTATTTTGTTGTTTTTTATGGCTGAGTAATATGCCATTATATACATGCAGCACATATTCTTTATCCATTCTTCATTTGATGGACACTTAGATTGCTCCCATGTCCTGGCTATTGTAAATAGTGCTGCAATGAACACTGGGATGCATACATCCTTTCAAATTCTGATTTTCTCCAGATATATGCTTGGAGTGGAATTGTTGGATCGTATTGTAGCTCTATTTTTTTTTTTTTAAAGGAATCTCCATCTTGTTTTCCATAGTGACTGCACCAAGTTATTAACACATACCAAGGAAGAGTTTGGAAGGGCTTCCTCTTTGCTCTATAGTCTTTCCAGCATTTATTAATATTTTTTTTAGATATTTTTGAGAATGGCTGTTCTGACTAGTGTGAGGTGATACCTCATTGTATTTTTTATTTGAATTTATGTAATAGTTAGTGATGTTGAACATCATTTCATGCACTTCTTGGCCACTTGTATGTCTTCTTTGGAGAAATGTCTGTTTAGAACTTCCACTCATTTAAAAAAAAATTTATTTTTTTAATTATGAAAGTATGATAACACATTTACAGAAAATGTAATACAGAACATTTCTTGTATTTCTTGTACAGAACATTGTTCTGTATTCTGGAAAATACAGAACAAGGTTAAATATAGTTCTATTCTATATTATAATTATTTTTAAGTAGATAAATTAAAACTTGTGGTTGGAATTTCAATATCAAACTCTCAAAAGTTAACAGAATATATATATAGAAAAGTAGAATGATACAGTAAAACTCAAAAGCATAATCAACCAATTCAAGAAAATTAAGGTTTCTACAATTTTCACAGAACAGTAGGCTATAAATTTTATTCAGATTTTCATAGACTATAAGCTTGAAGACACTGGAACATGTCCAGTGGCCTAAGACCAAATGCAAAAATTTAATGGTCTAAAGCTATCAAAATCATACAGACTCTGTTTGCTTAATATTGTGGAATTATGCTAGAGATCAATATCAAGAGATATTGAAAATATCCCCCATATTTTCAAGTGCAATGTGACACCATGTTACAAAGAGATATTTGACTTAGCCATTGAAAGCCTCAATAAAGTTAGAAGACTGAAAAAAAATAGGATGATTGCAGAGAAAAAACAATTAAATGAGAACTTATTATCAAAATGAGAAATTAATATCAAAGACACTTAAAAAACCCCATCTATATGGCAGTTGTATGCCCACTTTTAAATGATGGATGTATCTAAGAAGCCATAACAAGGAAAATCAGAAAATATCTGTAACAGAATAAAAATGAAAAGAGAATTTACCAGAATTTGTTGTATGCAGCTGAAGCTACTCAATGTGACTAAATATAATGTGGTGTATGAGAACAATAATGGACCTAGCACAAAATTTTGTGAAATTTGAACAAAATCTGTACTTCAGTTAATAATACTGTATCAAATATTAATTTCCTTCTTCTTCTTTTTTTTTTTTTTTAGCAGCATAGTATTTCTTTCTGTTCTCAGAATTGGATTAGAAGTTTCAAGCATCATTCATTTTTTTAAAAAAATCATGAAGATAGTAAGCTTTCTATCCCAGTGTATGATGGCAGAGTAGAAAGACATGAGCTCATCTCCTCCTGCAAGAATACCAGAATCACAACTAGCTGTTGAACAACTATCAATAGGAGGATGTTTGAACCCACCAAAAATGATACTCCATGTCCAAACACAAAGAAGAAGCCAAAAAGAGATGTAGGAGGGGTACAACAATGACAAAATCTAACCCCATAGCTGCTGGGTGGCCAACCCACAAACTGGAGAATAATAATACCAAATAATTTATCCAACTGTTATGAAGGATCTGAACCCCACATCAGGCTTACCATCTGGGGATCCAGAAAAATGACTGAGAATCCCCAGGGAATCTGACTTTTAAGGACAGTGGCATTTGATTATATGAATTCCACAGGATTGGAAAAACAGAGACTCCACTCTTGGAGGGAACAAACAAAATATTGCATGTACCAAGAACCAGGGGAAAGGAGGAGTGACCCCACCGAAGGCTGAACCAAACCCACCTGCTAGTGTGGGAGTGTCTCCTGTGGAGGCGTGTGTTGGCAGTGGCTCACTGGGAAGGGGAACACGGGCAACAGCAGTCCTGGAAGGTGACCTTTGGTGTAAGTCCTCTTGGAGGTTGCCATGAACCCTACCATAGAGTCAGTAGATTGCAGGGCTGGATCACCTCAATCCAAACAACTAACAGGGAGGGAGCACAAACATCCCATTAGCAGATAATTGGATTAAAGCCTTGCTGAGCATAGTCCTGTATACCAGAGCATGATCCAGTTTTTCATACTGCCAGTCCCTCCAACAAGAAACTTACACAAACCTCTTAAACTATTCCACCACTGGGCAGACAGAAAAATCAAGGAAAACCAGAATCCCACGGTGGAATAAAAACTAATTTACAGAAATTTAGTCAAAATGAAAAGGCAGAGACTTAAGTCCTGGATTAAGGCACAAAATAAAACACCAGAAACATGAGTAAATGAAGTGGACATAGGCAACTTTCAAGAAAAAGAATTCAGAATAATGACAGCAAATACGAGTCAGAATCTCAGAAACTGAATGGAGAAGGATCATGAAATATTTACTGAAGACCTAGAAGAACCACAAGAAAAACAGAGATGAAAAATACACTAGAAGGAATCAATGGCAGAATAACTGAAGTCGAAGAACAGAGAAGTGACTGGTGAACAGAATGGTGGAAAACACTGCCACAGAAAAGAATATAGAAAAAAGAATGAAAAAAATGAAAATGGCATGAGAAAGTACTGGAAGAAATAATAGCTGAAAATTTCCCTAACATGGGACAGGAAATAGTTAACCAAGTCTAATAAGTGCAGAGAGCCCCAGAAAGGATAAACCCAAAGAGATACACACTAAGGTACATAGTAATCAAAAACAAAAATTAAACATGAAGATAACATATTAAAAGCAAGAAGAGAAAAATGACAAATAACATACAAGGGAACTCCCATAATGTTATAACCTGATTTATCAAAAGAAACTCTACAAGCTGGAAGGGAATGGCATGATATACTTAAAACGATGAAAGGGAAGAACCTACAACCAATAATACTCTACCCAGCAAGATTCTTGTTCAGATTGGGGAAATCAAAAGCTTTCAAGACAAGCAAAAGTTAAGAGTATTCAGCACCACCAACCAGCTTCACAACAAATGGTAAAGGAACCTCTCTAGGAAGGAAACAGAAGGAAAAGACCTACACAAAATAAACCCAAAATAATTGAAAATGAGAATAGACTCATACATATCCATGATTACTTTGAATGTAAATGGGATAAATGCCCAACCACAAGACATAGATTGGCTGGATAAATGAAGATAGGTTCATGTATGCACTGCCACTCACCACATCACTCAACTTAGCTCCCAAAATTGTATGTGACAATTTTATATTGTTAGGTTAATAACGTTTCCATTATGGCTTGCAATTGTAATGATCTTTTATTTTTCTCTGGCTATTGATTGTGATAAGAAGAAAGCCTGTTAATTGAACAATGCAAAGAAATAGAGGAAAACAATAAAATGGGAAAGACTTGAGATCTCTTCAATAAATTTAGAGATACCAAGGGACTATTTCATTCAAAGATGGGCACAATAAAGGACAGAAACGGTATGGACCTACAAAAGCAGAGATATTAAGAAGAGGTGGCAAGAATACACAGAAGAATTACACACAAAAAAATCGTAATGACCCAGATATCCATGATGGTGTGATCACTCACCTAGAACCAGACATCCTGGACAGCAAGGTCAAATGGGCTTTAGGAAGCATCACTATGGACAAAGCTAGTGGAAGTGATGGAATTCCAGCTGAGCTATTTCAAATTCTAAAAGATGATGCTGTGAAAGTGTTGCACTCAACATGCCAGCCAATTTGGAAAACTCAGCAGTAGCCACAGGACTGGAAAAGGTCAGTTTTTATTCCAATCCCAAAGAAGGGCAATGCCAAAGAATGTTCAAACTATCACACAATTACACTCATTTCACATGCTATCAAAGTAATGCTCAAAATTCTCCAAGATAGATTTCAACTGTATGTGAACCAAGAACGTCCAGATGTTCAAGCTGGGTTTAGAAAAGGCAGAGGAACCAGAGATCAAATTGTCAAAATTTGCTGGATCATCAAAAAAGAGAGAGTTCCAGAAAAAACATCCATTTCTGCTTTATTGACTATGCCAAAGTCTTTGACTTTGTAGGTCATAGCAAACTGTGGAAAATTCCGAAAGAAATGGGAATACCCCACCAATTTACCTGTTTCTTGAGAAACCTGTATGCAGGTCAAAAAGCAACAGTTAGAACTGGACATGGAACAATGAATTGGCTATAAATTGGGAAATGAGTGCATCAAAGCTGTATATTGTCACCCTGCTTATTTAATTTACATGCAGGGTACAACATGCAAAATGCCAAGCTGGATGAAGCACAAGCTGGAATCAAGATTGCTGGGAGAAATATCAATAACATCAGCTATGCAGATGACACCACCCTTATGGCAGAAAGCATAGACGAAATAAAGAGCCTCTTGATGAAGGTGAAAGAGGAGAGCAAAAAAGCTGGCTTAAAACTCAACATTCAACAATTGAAGATCATGGCATCCGGCCCCATCACTTCATGGGAAATAGATGGGGAAACAATGGAAACAGTGAGAAACTATATTTTCTTGAGCTCCAAAGTCACTGCAGATGGTGACGGCAGCCATAAAATTAAATCATGCTTGCTCCTTTGATGAAAAGCTATTACCAACCTAGACAGCATATTGAAAACCGAGGTGTTAATGACAAATATCCATCTAGTCAAAGCTATGGTTTTTCGAGTAGTCAGGTTTAGAGGGGAGAGTTGGACCATAAAGAAGGCTGAGCACTGACCAATTGACACTTTTCAACTGTGGTGTTGGAGAAGACTCTTAAAAGTCCCTTGAACTGCAAGGAGATCAAATCAGTCAATCCCCAAAGAAATAAATCCTGAATATTCTTTGGAGGGACTGATCCTGAAGCTGAATCTCCAATATTTTTGCCATGTGATGCAAAGTGCCAACTCATTGGAAAAGATCTCATTGCTGGGAATGATTGAAAGCAGGAGGAGAAGGGGACGACAGAGATGGAAATGATTGGCTGCATCACCAACATAATTGACATGAATCTGAGCAAGCTCCAGGAGATGGTGAAGTACAGGAAAGCCTATCATGCTGCAGTCCATGGGATTGCAAAGAGTCAGACATGACTGAGTGATTGAACAACAAAAATTCATTTTGGAAACTGATAAACATCTTTACTATTGTGATTATGTAACTATTATTTACTTAATACTGTTGTATCATAATCAATGCAAAAAATAGAATTATTTATCACTAAAACTATAATTTTATCTAACAAATGCCATCACTTTTGAAAATCCAGATACATAACAGAATTATCTTGGAATTAAAAACAAATACTACTGCTCAAGTATTTATTTCTTTCTCCAAAACGCCTATGTTTCTAATGAGCCACCATGTTGAAAGCAACTGGACTATATGATGATCTTTTACATTTATTTGGGTTTTTTTCACTTTTTCTATTTCATATCCAATGCTCCCATTTCATTTAGTTTGTTTTCCACCCCCCCTTTTTTTCTGGATGTCGTTTTTCAAGCCTTTATCAAATATAGAAAAGCTTTTCTATAATACTATTTTCAACAACACATTAAAAAGCTCACACACCATTGTCAAGTCGGGTTTATTCCAACTATGTAAGAATTCTTCAATATACACAAATCAAACAGTGTGATGTACCATATTAACAAATTGGAAGATAAAAACCATATGATCATTTCAATAGATGCAGAAAAAGCCTTCAACAATATTCAGCACTCATTTATGACAAAAACACTTCAATAAATGGGCATGGAAGGAACCTACATCAACATAGTAAAGGCCATATATGATAAACCCACATCAAACATTATCAGTAGTGAAAGACTGAAAACATTCCCTCTAAGATCAGGAACAAGATAAGTTTGTCCACTCTCATGACTATTATTCAACATAATTTTGGAAGTCCTAGCCACAGCAATTAGAGAAGAAAAAGAAATAAAAGGAATCCGATAGGAAAAGAAGGGTTAAAACTCTCACTAGATGACATGATACTATACATAGAAAATCCAAAAGAAACTATCAGAAAATTACTAAAGCTAATCAAGGAATTCAGCAAAGTCATGACGTACAAGGTCATTTCACAGAAATCACTTGCATTCCTATATAATAGCAAGGAAAAATCAGAAAGTGAAATTAAGGAATCAATTCCATTCACCATTGCAATGAAAATAATAAAATATCTAGGAATAAACCTACCTAAGGAGACAAAAGAACTGTATAAGAAAAATTATGAAAGAATTTCATTTCTTTCTGATGAAAGAAATCAAAGATGGCATAAACAGATAGAGATATTCCATGTCCCTGGGCAGGAAGAATCAATATTGTGAAAATGACTATACTACCAAATGCTATCTACATATTGAATACAATCCTTATCAAATTGTCAAAGGCATTTTTCAGAGAACTAGAACAAAAAATTTCACAATTCATATGGAAAAACAAAAACCCTGAATAGTCAAAGCAAGCTTGAGAAAGAAGAATGGAGCTGGAGGAATCAACCTTCCTGACTTCAGATTATACTACAAAGATACAGTCATCAGGACAGTATGGCACTGGCACAAAAACAGAAATGTAGGCAAATGTAACAAGATAGAAAGCCCAGAAATGAATGCATGCATCTATATGTACCTTATTTTTAACAAAGGAGGCAAGAATATACAACGGGGCAAAGATAGACTCTTCAATAAATGGTCCTAGGAAAACTGGACAGCTGCATGTAAAAGAATGAAATTAGAACACCTCCTAACACCATACAGAAATATAAACTCAAAATGGATTAATGACCTAAGTTTAAAACCAGAAACTATAAAACTCTTAGAGGAAAATATAGGCAAAACACTTGATGACATAAAGCAACATCTTCTATGACCCACCTCCTAGAGTAATGTAAATAAAATAAAGAATAAATAAGTGTGATCTAATTAAACAAAAGCTTTTGAACAGCAAAGAAAAACTTGAAAAATGTGAAAAGACAACCTTCAGAATGGGAGAAAATAATAGCCAAGGAAAAAACTGATAAATAATTGATTTCCAAAATGTACAAGCAGCTCAATACCAGAAAAACAAGCAACCCAATCAAACAGTGGGAAACAGACCTAAACAGACAGTTCTTCAAAGAAGACATACAGATGGCTAACAAACACCTGGAAAGATGCTCAACATCACTCATTATTCAGTTCAGTTCAGTTCAGTCACTCAGTGGTGTCCAGCTCTTTGTGACCCTATGAACGACAGCATGCCAGGCCTCCCTGTCCATCACCAACTCCCGGAGTCCACCCGAACCCATGTCCATTGAGTTGGTGGTGCCATGCAACCATCTCATCCTCTGTCACCCCCTTCTCCTCCTGCCTCAGTCTTTCCCAGCATTAGGGTCTTTTCAAATGAGTCAGCTCTTCGCATCAGGTGGCTAAAGTATTGGAGTTTCAGCTTCAACATCAGTCCTTCCAATGAACATCAAAAAATTGATCTCCTTTAGGATGGACTGGTTGGATCTCCTTGCAGTCCAAGGGACTAAGAGTCTTCTCCAACACCACAGTTCAAAAGCATCAATTCTTTGGTATTCAGCTTTCTTTATAGCCGAACTCTCACATCCATACAGGACCACTGGAAAAACCATAGCCTTGACTAGATGGACCACTGTTGACAAAGTAATGTCTCTGCTTTTTAATATGCTGTCTAGGTTGGTCATAATTTTCCTTCCACGGAGTAAGCACCTTTTAATTTCATGGCTGCAATCACCATCTGCTGTGATTTTGCAGCCCAGAAAAATAAAGTCAGCCACTGTTTCCCCATCTATTTGCCACGAAGTGATGGGACCAGATGCCATGATCTTCGTTTTCTGAATGTTGAGCTTTAAGCCAACTTTTTTATTCTCCTCTTTCACTTTCATCAAGAGGCTCTTTAGTTCTTCTTTCAGAGAAGGCAATGGCACCCCAGTCCAGTACTCTTGCCTGGAAAATCTCATGGGCAGAGGAGCCTGGTAGGCTGCAGTCCATGGGGTTGCAAAGAGTTGGACATGACTGAGCGACTTGACTTTCACTTTTCACTTTCATGCATTGGAGAAGGAAATGGCACCCCACTCCAACTCTTGCCTGGAGAATCCCAGGGACAGGAGTATACTTTCTGCCATAAGGGTGGTTAAATTTGCATATCCGAGGTTATTGATATTTCTCCCGGCAATCTTAATTCCAGTTTGTCCTTCATCCAGACCAAGAGTTCTCATGATGTACTCGGCACATAAGTTAAATAAGCAAGGTGACAATATACAGCCTTCACATACTCCTTTTCCTATTTGGAACCAGTCTGTTTTTCCATGTTTGGTTCCAACTGTTGCTTCCTGACCTGCATACAAATTTCTCAAGAGGCAAGTCAGGTGGTCTGGTATTCCCATCTCTTTCAGAATTTTCCACAGTTTATTGTGATCCACACAGTCAAAGGCTTTGGCATAGTCAATAAAGCAGAAATAGATGTTTTTCTGGAACTCTCTTGCTTTTTCCATGATCTAGCAGATGTTGGCAGTTTGATCTCTGGTTCCTCTGCCTTTTCTAAATCCAGCTTGAACATCTGGAAGTTCACGGTTCATGTATTGCTGAAGCTTGGCTTGGAGAATTTTGAGCATTACTTAACTAGTATGTGAGATGAGTGCAATTGTGTGGTAGTTTAGGCATTCTTTGGCATTGCCTTTCTTTGGGATTGGAATGAAAACTGACCTTTTCCAATGTAAATCAAAACTACAATGAGATTCCACCTCACACCAGTCAGAATGGCCATTATCAAAAAGTCTACAGACAGTAAATGCTGGAGAGAGTGTGGAGAAAAGGGAACCCTCTCTCATTGCTGGTGGGAATGTAAATTAATACACCACTATGGAAGACAATATGGATGTTCCTTAAAAAACTAGAAATAAAACCACCATCTATTTCTTCTTTATTTATTATGCCAAAGCCTTTGACTGTGTGGATCACAATAAACTGTGTAAAATTCTGAGAGATTGGAATACCAGACCACCTGACCTGCCTCTTGAGAAACCTGTATGCAGGTCAGGAAGCAAAAGTTAGAACCAGATATGGAACACCAGACTGGTTCCAAATAGGAAAAGGAGTACGTCAAGGCTGTATATTGTCACCCTACGGAGAAGAGATGGAGAAGTGGCAGAGACATTGACATCCACCACCAGATAGTGGGGGCTGGGCAGGGAGGCACAGGCTGCATCATTGGTCCTTAGGATAAGGACTGGGCCTGAATTCCCTAAGGACAATCTGAGGGAGCTAATGTGAGATAGCAACCCAAACCATGGGATCTCCAGAGAGACCAAAAAGAACCCCCAAAAAAACCAAAACCAAACCAAAACAAAACACACACACACACAAACAAAAACAAAAAAAACCTTTCCTGCAAAAGACTCTAATGCTGCCTGGTGACCCTTGATGTGCTCACAGAACAAAGGATTAAGCAAATACCAAAGCTAGAGAAATCCAGCTGCTGTATAGGGCCCTCCTTTTCTGGAGGCAGAGAAGCAGGAGTGCAACAGCAAGAGCTGGAAAGCAAGGGGTTGCTGCAATCTTGGTCCCAGAGACTGCATCTTCCACCAAACTGTGAGCATGCTCAAAGTTGCTAACCACATCTTCCTGAGATGGCTGACTTCTGCCAGGAGTGCCACAGCCTGAGATGAGCTCCCCAGAGGAGATACATGGCACACCTGGGACTGTGCTCTCACTCTGCAACCAAGAAACCGAGGGGCTGAGACTGATGTGGGATAGTATGCTTGCCAAGTACCTGGTCGCCTGAGCTGCTCTGACCTGGGAAGGACACAAAACACACAGCCCATCTGGGTCTGTGTCTCTGTGGAGTTCCCGAGAACCTCAGCAGCTTAGACAAGGAAAGTGCTTGAAACTCAGGGCCCACTTGGGACAGTGCACTAGTAGAGCATCCTGGAGCCTTAGCAGTATGGACATAGGAGACACATTTTGCATGGACTGTGGCACATCCAGTGTGGCCCATCCAATGCAAGTACTCCCCACACATGCCAGTGGTGTTTGATTGCAGTGTTCCTCCCTCCCCTCAACTGAACAAGTAAGCCTAAGTGGCCAACTTCTTGCTCTTGTGTCAGGACAGAAATTAGACATTGAAGAGGCTTGAAAACAGAGGAAGCTAAAATAAACAAAAGAAGGGGAACAACTCTGGAAGTGACAGGTGCAACAGATTAAAACCCTGCAGTGAGTACTGAGATTGTGCATTTGAGGGGCACCTATAGACCTTGAATGAGGACATACCTATAGACCTTGAATGAGGTCATACCTCATTCAGGTATGACCTAAATCAAATCCCTTATGATTATACAGTGGAAGTGAGAAATAGATTTAAGGGCCTAGATCTGATAGATAGAGTGCCTGATGAACTATGGACTGACGTTCGTGACATACAGTAGACAGGAATCAAGACCATCCCCATGGAAAAGAAATGCAAAAAAGCAAAATGGCTGTCTGGGGAGGCCTTACAAATAGCTGTGAAAAGAAGAGAAGTGAAAAGCAAAGGAGAAAAGGAAAGATATAAGCATCTGAATGCAGAGTTCCAAAGAATAGCAAGAAGAGATAAGAAAGCCTTCCTCAGCAATCAATGCAAGGAAATAGAGGAAAACAACAGAATGGGAAAGACTAGAGATCTCTTCAAGAAAATTAGAGATACCAAGGGAACATTTCATGCAAAGATGGGCTCGATAAAGGACAGAAATTGTATGGACCTAACAGAAGCAGAGGATATTAAGAAGAGATGGCAAGAATACACAGAAGAACTGTACAAAAAAGATCTTCACGCCCCAGATAATCACGATGGTGTGATCACTGACCTAGAGCCAGACATCCTGGAATGTGAAGTCAAGTGGGCCTTAGAAAGCATCACTACAAACAAAGCTAGTGGAGGTGATGGAATTCCAGTTGAGCTATTCCAAATCCTGAAAGATGATGCTGTGAAAGTGCTGCACTCAATATGCCGGCCCATTTTGAAAACTCAGCAGTGGCCACAGGACTGGAAAAGGTCAGTTTTCATGCCAATCCCAAAGAAAGGCAATGCCAGAGAATGCTCAGACTACCACACAATTGCACTCATCTCACACGCTAGTAAAGTAATGCTCAAAATTCTCCAAGCCAGGCTTCAGCAATATGTGAACTGTGAACTTCCTGATGTTCAAGCTGTTTTTAGAAAAGGCAGAGGAACCAGAGATCAAATTGCCAACATCTGCTAGATCATGGAAAAAGCAAGAGAGTTCCAGAAAAACATCTATTTCTGCTTTATTGACTATGCCTAAGTCTTTGACTGTGTGGATCACAATAAACTGTGGACAATTCTTAAAGAGATGGGAATACCAGACCACCTGACTTGCCTCTTGAGAAATTTGTATGCAGGTCAGGAAGCAACAGTTAGAACTGGACATGGAACAACAGACTGGTTCCAAATAGGAAAAGGAGTACTTCAAGGCTGTATATTGTCACCCTGCTTATTTAACTTATATGCAGAGTACATCATGAGAAACGCTGGACTGGAAGAAGCACAAGCTGGAATCAAGATTGCCGGGAGAAATATCAATATCCTCAGATATGCAGATGACACCACCCTTATGGCAGAAAGTCAAGAGGAACTAAAAAGACTCTTGATGAAAGTGAAAGTGAATGTGGAGAGTGAAAAAGTTGGCTTAAAGCTCAACATTCAGAAAATGAAGATCATGGCATCTGGTCCCATCACTTCTTGGCAACTAGATGGGGAAACAGTGGAAACAGTGTCAGACTTTATTTTTTTGGGCTCCAAAATCACTGCAGATGATGACTTCAGCCATGAAATTAAAAGACGCTTACTCCTTGGAAGGAAAGTTATGGCCAACCTAGATAGCATATTCAAAAGCAGAGACATTACTTTGCCAACAAAGGTCCGTCTAGTCAAGGCTATGGTTTTTCCTGTGGTCAGTTATGGATGTGAGAATTGGACTGTGAAGAAGCCTGAGCACCAAAGAATTGATGCTTTTGAACTGTGGTGTTGGAGAAGACTCTTGAGAGTCTCTTGGATTGCAAGGAGATCCAACCAGTCTATCCTGAAGGAAATCAGTCCTGAATATTCTTTGGAAGGACTGATGTTGAAGCTGAAACTCCAATAGTTTGGCCACCTGATGTGAAGAACTGACTCATTTGAAAAGACCATCATGCTGGGAAGGATTGATGGCAGGAGGAGAAGGGGATGACAGAGGATGAGATGGTTGGATGTCAATCACCGACTCAATGGACATGACTTGGGTAAAGTCCGGGAGTTGTTGATGGGCAGCGAGTCCTGGCATGCTTCAGAACATGGGATCACAAAGAGTTGGACATGACCCAGTGACTGAACTGAACTGACTGATTTTTAAAAACAAAATCCATATTCATATATATATATATATATATATATGTATTTGATTCATCTTGTTTTGTATTTTTAATATTGTATTTTTGAAGTCTAACCTCTATTATAGGTTTTTAATCTTTGCTTTTTAATATTTGTTATCCATTTTATACCTTTAAGGATCTAATTCTTTATCCATTTTCACTTAGGGATTCAATTATGGCTTGATTTCTTTCTCCCCGTATGACTCCCCATTTTCTCCTCCTTGTCACCCCTATCTCCCTCCTTCCTCTTCTCTTCTCTATAAAACCCTATGAATCTCTCTGGGTGATCCTGGGTGTTGAGAATTGTTTCACCATTAACCTAGGGGTTTTATCTTCTGTAATTTATGGATGGAGAAATTTTGAGGTTACTGTAAGAGAAAGAACAAAAGGCAGAGGCAGGAGTCTTAACTCCAGAAATTTAGAACATCAGATAACTCTTGACTCTAGCGAATATTAATAGACAAGAGCTCACCCCAACAATCTCCATACCTACACTGAAACCAAGTTCCAGGCAAGAGCCAACAGTTCCAGTGCAAGACACACCACACTAATCTCCAGCAAAACAGGAACACAACCCTGAACATTAAAAGAAGGGCTGCCCAGTCCATGCCAAACTCATGGACACACAAAAACTTACTACTGGATGCTTCATTGCACTCAAGGGAGAATAGATTCAGCACCACCCACCAGAACACAGACAAAAGTTCTCCCAACCAGGAAACCTTGACAAGCCACTAGTCCAACCCCACCTACAGGGAGAAGGCTCCATAATTAAGAGGAAGCACAAACTTCCAGGCTTCAGAAAGGGCACCCCCAAACACAGAAATCTAAACAAAATGAAAAGTCATATAAATATTCAGCAAGTGAAGGAACATGATAAAAGCCCACCAAACCAAACAAAAGGGAGGATATATGGAGTCTACCTGAAAAAGAGGTCAGAATAATGATAGTAAAGATGAGCCAAAATCTTGAAAACAAAATGGAGTTACAGAAAAATAGACTAGATACAAGGATTGAGAAGATGTAAGAAATGTTTAACAAGGATCTAGAAGAAATAAGAAGAGTCAATAAATAATGAACAATGCAATAACTGAGATTAAAAGCACTCTGGAGGAAACCAACAGTAGAATAACTGAGGCAAAAGAGAGGATCAGTGAGGTCAAAGATAGAATGGTGGAAATAAATGAAGCAGAAAGGAAAAAAAGAATGAAAAGAAATGAGGACAACTCAGACACCTCTGGGACAATGTTAAATGCCAAAAATTCGGATCATAGGAGTCCCAGAAGAAGCAGACACAAAGAAAGGGCATGAAAAAATACTTGAGGAGATAATACTTGAAAATTTCCCTAAAATGGGGAAGGGAATAACCACCCAAGTCCAAGAAACCCAGAGAGTTTCAAACAGGATGAACCCAAGCTGAAACACCCCAAGACATATATTAATCAAGCAAACAAAGATCAAACACAAACAGCAAATATTACAGTCAGCAAAGGAAAAGCAACAAATAACACGCAAGGGGATTCCCATAAGGATAACAGCTGATCTTTCAATAGAAACTCTTCAGGCACGAAGGGAATGGCAGGACATACTTAAAGTGATGAAAGAGAAAAACCTATATTCCAGATTACTATACCCAGCAAGGATCTCATTCAGATACAAAGGAGAAATCAAAAGCTTTACAGAGAAGCAAAAGATGAGATAATTCAGCATCACCAAACCAGTTCTTCAACAAATGCTAAAGGATCTTCTCTGGACAGGAAACACAGAAAAGGTTCATAAAAATGAACCCAAAACAGCAAAGTAAATTGTAACAGGATCATACTTATCAATAATTATCTCAAATGTAAATAGTTTAAATGCTCCATCAAAAGACAAAGAGTGGCCGAATGCATTGAAAAAAAACAAGACTCTTATATATGCTGTCTACAAGAGACCCACCTCAAAACCAGGGACACATACAGACTGAAAGTGAAGGGCTGGAAAAAGATATTTCATGCAAATGGAGACAAAAAGAGAGCAGGAGTAGCAGTGTCAATACTTATATCAGATAAAATAGACTTTGAAATAAAGATTGCAGTAAGAGAAAAAGACACTACATTATGATCAAAGTCAAACGATCAATCCAAGAAAAAGATATAACAGTTATAAATATATATGCACCCAACATTTGAGCACCTCAATATGTAAGGGAAATGCTAACAAGTATGAAAGGGTAAAACAATAATAGTGGGGGACTTTAATACCCCACTCACACCTATGGATGCTGCTGCTGCTGCTAAGTCGCTTCAGTAGTGTCTGACTCTGTGCGACCCCATAGAAGGCGGCCCACCAGGCTCCCCTGTCCCTGGGATTCTCCAGGCAAGAACACTGGAGTGGGTTGCCATTTCCTTCTCCAATGCGTGAAAGGGAAAAGTGAAAGTGAAATCGCTCAGTCGTGTCCGACTCTTTGTGACCCCACGGTCTGCAGCCTACCAGGCTTCTCCGTCCATGGGATTTTCCAGGCAAGAATACTGGAGTGGGGTGCCATTGCCTTCTCCACACACCTATGGATAGATCAACGAAATAGAAAATTAGCAAGGAAACGCACGCTGTAAATGATACAATGGAACAGTTAGACCTAATTGATATATATAGGGCATTTCACCCCAAAACAATGGAACTCGCCTTTTTCTCAAGTGCACATGGAATATTTTCCAGGATAGATCACATCCTGTGCTATAAATCTAGCCTTGGTAAATTTTGGAAAATAGATATCATTTCAAGCATCATTTCTGATCAAAAGATTAAATGTCAACTGTAAAAAGAAAAACTATTAAATATACAAACATATGGAGGCTAAACAACACACTTCTAATTAACCAACAGTTCATGGAAGAAACCTAAATATGCATATAAACAAATGAAAATGAAAACACAACAAACCAAAACCTATGGGATTTAGTAAAAGCAGTGCTAAAAGGGAAGTTCATAGTGATACAAGCTTACCTCAAGAAACAGGAGGAACATCAAATAAACCACCTAACTTTACACCTAAGGCAACTAGAGAAAGAAGAAAAAAAGAACCCTGAAGTTACAGAAGGAAAGAAATCATAAAAATCAGAGCAGAAATAAATGAAAAGTAAACTATAGAAAAAAATCAACAAAACTAAAAGCTGGTTCTTTGAGAAGATAAATAAAATAGACAGACTGTTAGCCAGACTCAAGAAGAAAAGAGAGAAGAATCAAATCAATACAATTAGAAATAAAATTGGAGAAATCACAACAAACACAAAAATACAAAGGATCATAAGAGACTACTATCAGCAACTGTATGCCAATAAAATGGACTAATTGGAAGGAATGGACAAATTCTTAGAAAAGTATAACCTTCCAAAACTGAACCAGGAAGAAATAGAAAATCTTAACAGATCCATCATAAACATGGAAATGGAAACTGTAATAAAAAAATCTTCCAACAATCAAAAGCCCAGGACAATATGTCTTCACATGTGAATTCTACCAAAAATTTACAGAAAAGCTAACTTAACACCTATCCTACTAAACCTTTTTCTGAAAATTGCAAAGGAAGATAAACTTCCAAACTGCTTCCATGAGGGCACTATTACCCTAATAACAATACCAGACAAATATGTCAAAAAAAAAAAAAAAAAAAAGAAAAGAAAAAGAAAACGACAGGCCAATATCACTGATGGAACATAGATACAACAATCTTCAGCAAAATTCTAGCAAACAGAATCCAACAACATATTTAAAACATCAAAAATCATGACCAAGTGGGCTTTTCCCAAGGATGCAAAATTCTTCAATACTTGCAAATCAAATACCATGTTAACAAATTGAAAGATAAAAGCCATATAGTTATCTCAGCAAATGCAGAGAAAGCCTTTGACGAAATTCAACACCAATTTATGATAAAAACTCTCCAAAATGCAGGCATAGAAGCAACATACCACAACATAATAAAAGCCATATATTACAAACGCACAGTAAACATTATCCTCAATGGCAAAATATTGCAAGCATTTCCTCTAAAATCAGGAACAATACAAGGGTGCCCACTCTCACCACTACTATTCAACATAGTTTTGGAAGTCCTAGTCACAGTAATCAGAGAATAAAAAGAAATAAAAGGAATACAGATTGGAAAAGAAGAAGTAAAACTCTCACTGTTTGCAGACGACATGATCCTTTACATAGAAAACCCTAAAGACACCACCAGAAAATTGATAGAGCTAGTCAATAAATATAGTAAAGTTTCAGGATATAAAATTAACATAGAGAAATCCCTTGTATTCCTATACACTAACAATGAGGAAACAGAAAAAGAAATTACAGAAACAATCCCATTCATGATTGCAATGAGAAGAATAAAATACTTAGGAATAAATTAACCTAAAGAAACAAAAGACCTATATATAGAAAACTACAAAACACTGAGGAAAAAAAAAAATCAAGGTTGATACAAACAAATGAAGAAATGTTCATGGATCAGGAAAATCAATATAGTGAAAATGAGTATACTACCCAAAGCAAGCTATAGATTTAATGCAATCCCTATCACACTACCAATGGTATTTTTCACAGAACTAGAACAAATAATTTCACAATCTGTATGGAAACACCAAAAACCTCAAATAGCCAAAGCAATCTTTAGAAAGAAGAATGGAACTGGAATAATCAACCTTTCTGATTTCAGACTATAGTAAAAAGGTACAGTCATCAAGACAATATGGTACTGGCACAAAGACAGAAATATAGATCAATGGAACAAAATAGAAAGATATAGATAATATCTCTAGATAAGTCCACACACCTATGGACACCTTATCTCTGAGAAAGGAGGCAAAAATATACAATGGAGAAAAGACATTCTCTTTAACAAGTGGTGCTGGGAAAACTGGTCAACCACTTGTAAAAGAATGAAACTAGAATACTTTCTAACACCATACCAAAAAACAAAACAAAACAAAACAAACTCAAAATGGATTAAAGATCTAAATGTAAGACCAGAAAGTATAAAACTCCTAGAGGAAAACTTAGGTAGGACACACTCTGACATAAATCACAGCAGTATGTTCTATGACCCACCTCCCAGAGTAATGGAAATATAAACAAAAATAAACAAATGGGGCCTAATTAAACTTAAAACCTTTTGCACAATGAAGGAAACTATAAGCAAGGTGAAAAAGCAGCCTTCAGAATGGGAGAAAATAATAGCAAATGAAACAACTGAAAAAGAATTAATCTCAAAAATATACAAGCAGCTCATGCAGCTCAATACCAGAAAAACAAACAACCCAATCAAAAAGTGGCCCAAAGAACTAAACAGACCTTTCTCTAGAGAAGATTTACAGATGGCCACAGGACTGGAAAAGGTCAGTTTTCATGCCAATCCCAAAGAAAGGCAATGCCAAAGAATGCTCAAACTACCGCACAATTGCACTCATCTCACACGCTAGTAAAGTAGTGCTCAAAATTCTCCAAGCCAAGCTTCATCAATACATGAACTGTGAACTTCCAGATGTTCAAGCTGCTTTTAGAAAAAGCAGAGGAACCAGAGATCAAATTGCCAACATCCGCTGAATCATGGAAAAAGCAAGAGTTCCAGAAAAACATCTATTTCTGCTTTATTGACTATGCCTAAGCCTTTGACTGTGCGGATCAAAATAAACTGTGGACAATTCTGAAAGAGATGGGAATACCAGACCACCTGATCTGCCTCTTGAGAAATTTGTATGCAGGTCAGGAAGCAACAGTTAGAACTGGACATGGAACAACAGACTGGTTCCAAATAGGAAAAGGAGTACTTCAAGGCTGTATATTGCCACCCTGCTTATTTAACGTATATGCAGAGTACATCATGAGAAATGCTGGGCTGGAAGAAGCACAAGCTGGAATCAAGATTGCCGGGAGAAATATCAATATCCTCAGATATGCAGATGACACCACCCTTATGGCAGAAAGTCAAGAGGAACTAAAAAGCCTCTTGATAAAAGTGAAAGTGGAGAGTGAAAAAGTTGGCTTAAAGCTCAACATTCAGAAAACGAAGATCATGGCATCTGGTCCCATCGCTTCATGGGAAATAGATGGGGAAACAGTGGAAACAGTGTCAGACTTTATTTTTTGGGGCTCCAAAATTACTACAGATGGTGACTGCAGCCATGAAATTAAAAGACACTTGATCCTTGGAAGCAAAGTTATGACCAACTTAGATAGCATATTGAAAAGCAGAGACATTACTTTGCCAACAAAGATTCGTCTTTTCAAGGCTATGGTTTTTCCAGTAGTCATGTATGGATGTGAGAGTTGGACTGTGAAGAAAGCTAAGCACTGAAGAATTGATGCTTTTGAACTGTGGTGTTGGAGAAGACTCTTGGGAGTCCCTTGGACTGTAAGAGATCCAAGCAGTCTGTTCTAAAGGAGATCAGTCCTGGGTGTTCTTTGGAAGGAATGATGCTAAAGCTGAAACTCCAGTACTTTGGCCACCTCATGCGAAGAGTTGACTCATTGGAAAAGACTCTGATGCTGGGAGGGATTGGGTGCAGGAGAAGGGGACGACAGAGGATGAGATGGCTGGATAGCATCACTGACTCGATGGACATGAGTCTGAGTGAACTCCGGGAGTTAATGATGGACAGAGAGGCCTGGCATGCTGCAATTCATTGGGTCGCAAAGAGTGGGTCATGACTGAGCGACTGAACTGACGTAAATAAACAGATGCTCTACATTACTCATTATTAGAGAAATGCAAATCAAAGCCAGAATGAGGCATCATCTTATGACAGTCAGAATGGCTATCATCAAAATGTCTAGAAACAATAAACGCTGAGAGGGTGTGGAGAAAAGGAAACCCTCTGATACTGTTGGTGGGAATGCAAACTAGTACAGCCACTATGGAGAGCAGTGTGGAGATTCCTTAAAAAACTGGAAATAGAACTGCCATATGACCCAACCATCCCACTTCTGGGCATATGCATCAAGGAAACCAGAATTGAAAGAGACAGTGTGTACCACAGTGTTCACGGCAGCACTGTTTACAATAGCCAGGGCATGGAAGCAAACTAGATGTCCATTGGCAGACGACTGGATAAGGAAGTTGTGATACATATACACAATGGAATGTTACTCATCTATGAAAAAGAAGGCATTTGAGTCAGTTCTAATGAGGTGGATAAACCTGGAGCCTATTATACAGAGTGAAGTAAGTCAGAAAGAGTAACAACACAGTATATTAATGTGTAAATATATATATAGTGTGTATATATATATATATATATATATATGGAATTTAGAAAGATGGTAACAATGACCCTATATGCAAGACAGCAAAAGAAACACAGATGTAAAGAACAGACTTTTGAACTATGAGGGAGAAGGTGAGGGTGGGATGATTTGAGAGAATATCATTGAAACGTGTATATTACCATATATAAAATAAATGACCAGTGCAAATTTGATGCATGAAGCAGGGCACTCAAAGCCAGTGCTGTGGGACAACCCAGAGGGATGTGGTTGGAAGGGAGGTGGAAGCGGGGTTCAGGATGGGGGAACACATGCACATCCATGGCTGATTCATGTCAATGTATGGCAAAACCACCACAATATTGTAATTAGCCTCCAATTAAAATAAACTATTTAAAAAATACACATTTAAAAACTGCAAAAAATGATGACACATTAAAAAAACACATAACCTACTGTTGTGTGAAAATTGTAGAAATCTTAATTATGTTTAATTGGTTCATGGTTCTTTTCAGGTCTACTATATCCTTCTAATTCTATGTTCATTTTATTAATTTTTGGGTATATGATATTGAAACTCCAACTTAAAAAAATAATTGTAACATGTAGTAGAACTATATGTAAATTTTTTCTGTGTTTTCCAAGTCCCTTGTAAATGTGTTATCATATTTTCATAATTTAAAAAATGTAAAAGGAAGACAAAAAGAAGAAATTACAAAAAATTCTTCCTAGAATTTTAGTAGTAATACTAGGTTCCAAAATACATCAATCTATATCAAAAATTTGAGTAAATATGAATTAGAGGTCTACTATTCTATTCATACTAAGTTAAACAATTGGAATATATGTACATATACATGTATATGTATATATGTATACAAAATCCTTTCTAGTACACTTGATAAAGCCTTGAGAAAGAACATAAAAATGAAACAGAGAAATATGAAAATATAAAGCAAATGATATGAGAGCATTGAATATGAAATAGAAAAAGTGAAACAAACTAGATAAAAATAAAAGATTATTACATAATCTAGTTGTTTTTAAACATGGTCACTCATGACAAACACATCTGGAGCTTTGGAGAAGAAAAGGAATACCTGGGCACTTATAGTTTTCAAAAAATTGTAAGATAGTTCTGATATGCTTCTGGATTTTAAAAAGTGATTACAAATTTTTTTTAATTAAATGGTGGCTTTATTGTATTGACAAGTCATGATTCAATTGCAAAGAAGGGGAGGGGGATTCAGAATGGGGAACACATGTACACCTGTGGCAGATTCATGTTGATGTTTGGCAAAACCAATACAATATTGTAAAGTAACTAGCCTCCAATTAAAATAAATAAATTTATATTAAAAAAAGTATAGTTACATAATCATAATAGTAAAAGATATTTATCAGTTTTTCCAATCAATAGCCAGACCAAAAAAAAAAGAAAGAAAAAAAGATAATTACAATTGCAAGCTATAATGGAAACATGATTAACCTAACAATATAAAATAATTACATACAAATTTTGGAGTTAATTAAAGTGATTTGGTGAATTGAATGTGCACACATGTACATGATTTCATCCACCCAGCTGGTCTACTTCTCTTCACTGGGGCATTTAATCCATTTACATTTAAAATAATTATTGATATGTATGATCCTATTACCTATGTATGATAATTGTTTGGGTTTATTTTGTTCCACCCATTTTTTATTGGGTTCTTTTGATTTGTTTTGATATTGAGCTGCACAGGTTGTTTGTATATTTTGGAAATTAGCCTCTTGTCAATTGCTTTGCTTGGAAATATTTTCTACTATTCTGAATGTTGTCTTTTTATTTGAGTTATGGTTTTCCTTCCTGTGAAAAACTCGTTACTTAGATTCTATTTGCTCATTTTTGGTTTTATTTTAATTATTCTGGGAGGTGGATCAAAAAAAGATCTTGCTGTGACTTATGTCAAAAAGTGTTCTGTCTATATTTCCTCTAAGAATTTCATAGTATCTGGTCTTACATTTAGGCCTTTAATCTATTTTTTTTAATTTTATTTTATTTTTAAATTTTACATAATTGTATTAGTTTTGCCAAATATCAAAATAAATCCGCCACAGGTATACATGTGTTCCTTATCCTGAACCCTCCTCCCTCCTCCCTCCCCATACCATCCCTCTGGGTCGTCCCAGTGCACCAGCCCCAAGCATCCAGTATCATGCATCGAACCTGGACTGGCAACTCGTTTCATACATGATATTTTACATGTTTCAATGCCATTCTCCCAAATCTTCCCACCCTCTCCCTCTCCCACAGAGTCCATAAGACTATTCTATACATCAGTGTCTCTTTTGCTGTCTCGTACACAGGGTTATTGTTACCATCTTTCTAAATTCCATATATATGCATTAGTATACTGTATTGGTGTTTTTCTTTCTGGCTTACTTCACTCTGTATAATAGGCTCCAGTTTCATCCACCTCATTAGAACTGATTCAAATGTATTCTTTTTAATGGCTGAGTAATACTCCATTGCGTATATGTACCACAGCTTTCTTATCCATTCATCTGCTGATGGACATCTAGGTTGCTTCCATGTCCTGGCTATTATAAACAGTGCTGCGATGAACATCGGGGTACATGTGTCTCTTTCCCTTCTGGTTTCCTCAGTGTGTATGCCCAGCAGTGGGATTGCTGGATCATAAGGCAGTTCTATTTCCAGTTTTTTTAAGGAATATCCGCACTGTTCTCCATAGTGGCTGTACTAGTTTGCATTCCTACCAACAGTGTAGGAGGGTTCCCTTTTCTCCACACCCTCTCCAGCATTTATTACTTGTAGACTTTTGGATCGCAGCCATTCTGACTGGTGTGAAATGGTACCTCATAGTGGTTTTGATTTGCATTTCTCTGGTAATGAGTGATGTTGAGCATCTTTTCATGTGTTTGTTAGCCATCTGTATGTCTTCTTTGGAGAAATGTCTATTTAGTTCTTTGGCCCCTTTTTTGATTGGGTCATTTATTTTTCTGGAGTTGAGCTGTAGGAGTTGCTTGTATATTCTTGAGATTAGTTGTTTGTCAGTTGCTTCATTTGCTATTATCTTCTCCCATTCTGAAGGCTGTCTTTTCACCTTGCTAATAGTTTCCCTTGATGTGCAGAAGCTTTTAATTTTAATTAGGTCCCATTTGTTTATTTTTGCTTTTATTTCCAATATTCTGGGAGGTGGGTCATAGAGGATCCTGCTGTGATGCATGTCAGAGAGTGTTTTGCCTATGTTCTCCTCTAGGAGTTTTATCTTTAATCTATTTTGAGTTCATTTTTGTTGATGGTTATGTAACAACAATTTTTCAGAGAAGGCGATGGCACCCCACTCCAGTACTCTTGTCTGGAGAATCCCAGGGACAGGAAGCCTGGTGGGCTGCTGTCTATGGGGTCACACAGAGTTGGACACGACTGAAGCGACTTAGCAGCAGGAACAACAATTTTTAAAGCTAGCTTTATTTTTAAAAGGCTATCACGGTTAAGAGTAGTTAAAATTGTTTGTTTTTTTTCTGAGGGTTTTCAGAATTCCTAATTTATAGGACCACTCATTCAACTCTCGGAGAAGGCAATGGCACACCACTCCAGTACTTTTGCCTAGAAAATCCCATGGACGGAGGAGCCTGGTAGGCTGCAGTCCATGGGGTCGCTAGAGTTGGACACAACTGAGCGACTTCACTTTCACGCATTGGAAAAGGAAATGGCAACCCACTCCAGTGTTCTTGCCTGGAGAATCCCAGGGACTGGGGAGCCTGGTGGGCTGCCGTCTATGGGTCGCACAGAGTCGGACACGACTGAAGCGACTTAGCAGCAGCAACAGCATTCAACTCTGCATTTGAATATAACTCTTTTAAGGGATTTTATTAATTATTTTAGTAATGTCACTCATAGTAGGAAATGTCACACATACATAGCAAACATACATACATACACACACACTTCAGTTCAGTTCAGTCACTCAGTCGTGTCCAACTATTTGTGACCCCATGAATCGCAGTAAGTCAGGCCTCCCTGTCCATCACCAACTCCCGGAGTTCACCCAGACTCACGTTCATCGAGGCAGGGATGCCATCCAGCCATCTCATCCTCAGTCGCCCCCTTCTCCCCCTACCCCCAATCCCTCCCAGCATCAGAGTCTTTTCCAATGAGTCAACTCTTTGCATGAGGTGGCCAAAGTACTGGAGTTTCAGCTTTAGCATCATTCCTTCCAAAGAAATCCCAGGGCTCATCTCCTTCAGAATGGACTGGTTGGATCTCCTTGCAGTCCAAGGGACTCTCTAGAGTCTTCTCCAACACCACATTTCAAAAGCATCAATTCTTCAGCACTCAGCCTTCTTCACAGTTCAACTCTCACATCCATACATGACCACAGGAAAAAACCATAGCCTTGACTAAATGGACCTTTATTGGCAAAGCTTTTGAATATGCTATCTAGGTTGGCCATAACTTTCCTTCCAAGGAGTAAGCGTCTTTTAATTTCATGGCTGAAGTCATCATCTGCAGTGATTTTGGAGCCCAAAAAAATAAAGTCTGACACTGTTTCCACCGTTTCCCCATCTATTTCCCATGAAGCGATGGGACCAGATGCCATGATCTGCGTTTTCTGAATGTTGAGCTTTAAGCCAACTTTTTCATTCTCCACTTTCACTTTCATCAAGAGGCTTTTTAGTTCCTCTTGACTTTCTGCCATAAGGGTGGTGTCATCTGCATAGCTGAGGATATTGATATTTCTCCCGGCAATCTTGATTCCAGCTTGTGCTTCTTCCAGCCCAGCATTTCTCATGATGTACTCTGCATATCAGTTAAATAAGCAGGGTGACAATATACAGCCTTGACATACTCCTTTTCCTATTTGGAACCAGTCTGTTGTTCCATGTCGAATTGTAACTGTTGCTTCCTTACCTGCATACAGATTTCTCAAGAGGCAGGTAAGGTGGTCTGGTATTCCCATCTCTCTTAGAATTTTCCACAGTTTATTGTGATCCACACAGTCAAAGGCTTTGGCATTGTCATTAAAGCAGAAATAGATGTTTTTCTGGAACTCTCTTGCTTTTTCCATGATCCAGCAGATGTTGCCAATTTGATCTCTGGTTCCTCTGCCTTTTCTAAAATCAGCTTGAACATCAGGAAGTTCACAGTTCACGTATTGCTGAAGCCTGGCTTGGAGAATTTTGAGCATTACTTTACTAGCGTGTGAGATGAGTGCAATTGTGTGGTAGTCTGAGCATTCTTTGGCATTGCCTTTCTTTGGGATTGGGATGAAAACTGACCTTTTCCAGTCCTGTGGCCACTGCAGAGTTCCAAATTGGCTGGCATATTGAGTGCAGCACTTTCACAGAATCATCTTTCAGAATTTGAAATAGCTCAACTGGAATTCTATCACCTCCACTAGCTTTGTTCATAATGATGCTTTCTAAGGCCCACTTGACTTCACATTCCAGGATATCTGACTCTAGGTGAGTGATCACATCATCATAATTATCTGGGTCGTGAAGATCTTTTTTGTACAGTAAACATACTTAAATTTATACACAGATGAAAATAAGTATCTTAGAGCTTTCATTCTAAAATTTTCGCCCTGACTCAGTAAGATATAATAAAATATGTTTATAATTGTTCATAACAACTTTATATTTTTATGGCTATTGTATTCTGGCAGTGGACAAGTTAAAATTATCTTTTTACAAATGTTTGTAAAGATGAATGTTACTATTTTTTTGCCCTAATATGTAATTTGATGGAAGCTGTTGACCTAATTACAGGGAAGTCTCTGATGAAATGCAAGCAGTGCTAGTAATGACACCAGATCCTTGAAGAATAAGGGTTTAGGTTTCCCACTTGGATAAAGTTCTTAAACTAGATGGAGTTGTTACTGATGCAAAAGAAATACAGCATGGACAATTAGCCAAGGATTCTGGCAGGGATCAATAGATGAAAAGTCACTAAGAGAAAACATTAAGGTTAAGATGTAATGGCTAAACTGACTTAAGTTGAATATCGCTGAAGACAAGCCTAACTAATCAGACTCACCTGCTTGATGTTGGTGGATGCAAAGCCTGATTGTGTATTGATAATTATCAGACATGGAGGATGACAGACTCATGTTATACTGTTTCAGTAGGGCCTCCCCCCCCCCCCCCCGCCCTAAGGATTTTATAAAGAAGTGCACAGATTCCTTGGAAAAGGCACAGGAGCCTGGCTGTTTTTAAAATCAAGAATTTTGTCACCACCAAAGGGAAATTAGACAACTACTACAATGAAGATAAACAAGAGTTTGTCTAGAACATAAAAAAAGGATTTCTTTTAGTATCACCACACCCTTTCACTAAAGCCAGATAGAAACATCAGTAATCCAAAGCAAGCAGCACTAGTAATGACACCAGACCCTTCAAGAATAAGGGTTTAGGTTTAGATAAAGTTCTGCAACCAGATGAAGCTGTTGTTGATGCAAAAGAAATACAGAATGGGAGTAGAATGGGGTAATATGATACCAGATTGAACCTTGTGACTAGTTACAGAAAATAAGAACTGTAGTTTTCATGAATATTTTCTCCTTACTTCGTCATGAATATTTGTGTATATGCACATATATATTAGGCATATATGTTTATATTCTCTGGTATTTCCTTATATTACAACATAGGTATATTGACTTAATATCATGTATTTAATATTATAAATTAATTTCCATTATATATTTGTTAGATATAAAGAAGAAAAGTAAACCCTACTTTACAATTGTCTTTCCTCTTCTGGGATAGGAGTTAGATTGTTTTCAGTTATATTTAGCATAGATGTATCATGTTATGCAGAATTACAACCTCAATATTGTTTTGATTTGGAGATTAACATTATTTAATGCTATATATGTATATTTAATATGATAAATATATGTATATTAAATACTATGTGTCAGAGTTAACTTGTGATGGTTAATTTTTTGTGTGTCAACTTAACTGGGGTAAGGGAAGTTCAACTAGCTGGCAGTGTATTTTTCTGGGTGTGTTTCTGAGAATATCTGCAAGGGATTAGCATTTGATTCAGTAGTCATTTGTCACTAATGCAGGTAAGCATCATATGGTCTGAATAGAAAGCATGAATAAAACAGAAAAGCAAATTTCTGAAAAGCAAAAGAAAGTGCAAATTTCTCTCTTTCCTGAGGTAGATGTCTATACTTACCTTAATACATCAGTTTTTATGGTTCTTAGAGCTTTGGACCCTGGGATTTAAACCAGTATCCCTTTGTTCTTAGGTCTTATTCCTGGAAGTACAAGTACACCACCAATTTCCCTATTCTCTGTCCTTTAGATTTTAACTGTTTTATATCTACAGCTTACCTCGTTCTCCAGTTTTCTGATAGAAGATAGTGGGATTTTGTAACCTCAATAACTGCTTAAGCCAAATCTTACAACAATTTTTTTTCCATATATATATATATGCATGCATGTGTATATATGTATGTGTATATGTAATTATATATCTATCATATTAGTTAACCTTTTCAGGAGAATAGTGACTAACATAATTTTGGGTATTCTGAGTGGGCCCAAAAAATCAGAATTTGATAATAGCCATTCTGACTAGTGTGAGCTGACACAACATTGCAGTTTCGAATTGCATTTCTCTAATAATTAGTGATGTTGAGCATCTTTTCATGTGTCTTTTGGTCTTCCTGTATGTCAACTTTGGAGAAATGTTGATTTAGGCCTGTTGCCTACTTTGAACTCAATATATTTTAATATTGAATATTTAATATTTAAATTATAATTTAATATAATTTTAAAATATATTGAATTGTATGAGCTGTTTGCATATTTTGAGATTAATCCCTTCTCTGTTACTTCATTTGCAAATATTTTTTCTCAGTTCAGTTTATAGATTGTCTTTTTTTGTTTATGGTTTCCTTTGCTGTGCAAAAAAATTTAAGGTTAAGTAGATTCTATTTATTTATTTTTGTTTTTATTTCCATTATTCTAGGTGATGGATTCCAAAAGATATTGCTGTGATTTATGTCAAAGAAAGTTCTGCCCATGTTTTCCTCTACAAGTTTTATAGTATCTGGTTTTACATTTAGGTCTTTAATTCATTTTGATTTTTTTTTTTTTTTTCTGGTACGCTGTTAGAGAATGTTCTGAATTCATTCTTTTCCACATAGTTCCCC